>NW_026555195.1:1332612-2665224 GCF_021234165.1 Pteronotus mesoamericanus
CAGAGATAATTTGATGTGTATGTTGGAAAGGGAGACATAAGAAGAGGATGAGGAGAAACTCATGATAATTTTATATTAGGACATATCTCATAATTTTACATTATAAAATAAAATTTTATATTAGGACAAGGCAGCCTTGTTTATTATAAATGCCAAGAAGAATGGCAACAGAGACAGAAAAGGAGAGATTAAAGACTGCAGTCTCCGTGAGAAATGGAGAGAGGAGCAGCCGAATTGGCAGGTTACGTGCACGTGACCTGTGATTGAGTTCATTGCTTTGTGTTAGATTAGGGAAGAAGGGATGCTGGGAGGAAGATTTTGTCTGAATTGGCTGGTGGTTTCTCATGCACATGTTTGTTTTCAAGTGAGGCATCAACCACTGCCTCTGCAAATGAGCACACTAAGTGGAAACCATTTCTCCCCTTCTCAATCATCATAGGAAATGGACACCTTCAAAAGCAGGGCACGTCTCAGGAGCAGTAAGCACCAGAAGATGACAGAAGGAGTCCCTTCCCCTCGAGTCAAGTGGTCCATGGGAGAGAGCAAGATGGCCCCTCTCTTGTGATGCAGGCGGCTTGCAGATAACATACGAGACTCTTGCCCATGTAATTCTCATCGGGATCCTTTCTCCCTTCAAAGAGTGCATTCCCCCCAAATGCTTAGTATACTTCCCCTACTTGATGAATTCAATGAAAGAAAGATAGAGGTGAAAGCTCTCTCTATGCCCTCTCTAGAGTCTAGACTCACTGTCTTATGAATACCTCTTTTAGGAAGCTGCAGATTTCTAAGACAAAATATATATTAATATCCTCCCCAAACTAACATTCCCTCCTGTAAAGAAAATTATAGTGAATCATACATTTTTTAAGTCAATAGGTTTGGACTGAATCAAAGAAAAGAACATTTCTCATAGGGTTTGGTTTCTTTTTTTGTGTTTGCTGTGGCGGAATGCTTCCTTTTGGACTGAGCATTTATTCATTTTCTCACGTTCACTGTGTTTTAGGAAAGCCATTTTCCAAAAGCCATTCCACCTTCTGTGCACACCCACACTCCTAATTGTTGAAACAACTCAATTCACCCTTCAAATACTAGCCTTTCTCAGTGCCCCCAACAGATTGAATTGCTTCCATTTCTGTCTTCCTACAATAATTTGTTGATAAAAGTAACATTAATGTCAATTAAGTAAGTAAATGGATGAGTGAGCATAACTCTCATGCTCTGCAGTGAGAGGGATGACTTTGGAATTAAAAAAAAAAAAATCTAAGCCCTGCCTTTACCACGTGGTAGATCTTTGATCCTTGGAGCCTCAGATCCCTCATCTGTTCAATGGGAAGAGCAGTACTGATCCTGCACGAGAGTTGTGAGACGTAGGTGCCATGTATAGAATGTGTGCAGCACCATGCACTGGGAAGGGCTCAATAAACGCTACCTATTATTAGCTTACTGTATTGTAGTTAATTGTGCATGCAATTTTATCTTATAGGCAATGAGGAACCATTAAAGCTTAATAAGAAGGGAAGTGACATTAAAAAGGTATTTTAGACTCTGAACTAGAAAATGAGGAGGGAAATGAAGAGCTGAAAGGTGATGTAGAAGAGAAAGAAGACAATCAAAATCATGCACTTGGTTATATCAAGACCAGATGTCACCCCGGTGAGCTGAACAGAGGCTGAGTGAAAATGCCCAGCAATAGACAAAAGCCATTCTGGGATCCTTGACCCTTCTCTGTGAGTCCCCTTGCCCACTGACTGCCCCTTGTTATCCATGTACTTTTTATTCTACTTCCTATATCTGAGCACAGAGCTTAATATATCCATTAAGCTGAAGATTACTACATCCTTAGGCTCAAAAAAGCAGCAAATCTAGTGACAAAGTAACCCATTCCTTAGATTTCTATTTCTCCTTAATTTTACTTCAATATTTGTAGTACTCACACACACACACAAAATTATGAGAATGAGGTTCTCTGGATATAAACTGCAGGGTGCTGTCCTTTTTTGGTCAAATTCTTTTCATAGGGAAGAGAATGGAATTGAACAGGGATTGCCGTTATGAAAAGGAGAAAAGGGAGGCCAAACAAGCAGACATTTCAAAGAAGAAGGGGTGCAGTGAGGTTTCTGGAGAATGCCCTGAATTTCAGGATGAACATAGAATGGGGTACGTTACACAGAACGGTTCTCAGAATCTTCTTCCCTAATCTGGGAAAAATAGGAGAGACGGTGTTGCGTAGGTAACTTGGAGCAGCGTTAGGTAACTAGGCTTGATCTCGCTGGAGCATTTTGAAGGGCCCTTGGCAGCCGTGGTCTCTCTCCTGTGCTTTCCAATGTGCATCTAAAAATAGAAGCCACACTTCTAGTGGGAGAGCAAAGCCTGCCTGGTGCACCGCTAATCCCAGCTAGGGCTCTCAGAATCCAGAGAGGTAGCAGGACTTGCACGTTTTTCATCACCAGTGACGTGCTGATGCTACTTCAATAAAATCAGCGCCCCCAAGACTCCATTACTCCACTTCCAAAATCTCTGTGACCTTACTTGGCAACAGGATGTAGATCGCAGGGAGCTGAAGTAACCCAATAAAAGAGGCATCTTAACCATTTTAGGAGAGTAAAAACCATTTAACCCCCAATGTAATGGCTGCGACATCTGTCTGAGAAGGAAATAAATTGGTTTTAACTTATGTTGCCTGGGCTTCAGAGAGAAATAAAAAGGCAAAATGGAAAGGCAAAATTGTTGAGCATTTCTTGGATCTCCCTTTTAGCAGCTTGTGACTCCAGACACCTGCAGCACTGGCACAGAGTAAATCTAATCACCTTTAGACACACCCCTATAGTAAATAGAGAGAAGACAGACATTACAGGGCTATAATCTTCCTGGAGATGAAAGCGGGAAAGGAAAAGCCAGTGAAGGATTATGAAGTTAGCTGACCTGCTGGTAAACAGAGAAGAGCCACAGAGGTGAGTGTGGCCTTGACAAGCCCAGCGTGTACCTGGTATTAATGGGGGCTTCTGTGACAAAGCCTGTAAGGCTGGAAGTGGCCTGTGGGGCTGCCAGAGCTTAGCAGGGAGCCTTGGGCTGAATCTGCCTTTAGTTGCCACCTGCAAATGACTATAAAGAAGTCACTAGAGACGGCTGTCAGAACCTGCTATACTCCTTGTCCCCATGACGCTCATTTCTATTCTGTTAAAGCCACTTGATCTCCATATGCAGGGTACGGTGTTCTCCTGACATCCTGGACTCATCCTGTTCTTAGTGAGGGATGTAGGAGCACTGCTTAGATGCTTGGGACTCAACTTCCATGTGGTCTGACTGCCAATTGACTCTGGCCTTGTACTGTGGGTCTGGAAGTTTGATCCTAGTCTAGTTCTCAGAATAGCCCATTATGATACTATATAAGGTATTACACATATATAGTCCATTTATAACATTATATTCGTATAAAATTATAAGCACGGCTAATCAGAATACTGGACAGGTTACAAACACACACACACACTCAACTGGAAGTTTAAGTCTTGCTCAAATAAATTTCAACACAAGTAACACATTCACACAGTGGTTTTCAGGATCCCTAATCTATGCGTTGCAAGGCTCGTCCACCTTCCCCATGGCTCCCCAAGGCTCCGTGTTCATCTGCATCAGTTCAGCAGAAGGTGGGAGAACACTGAGAGCTGTTGGAAGGAAGGTTTCTATGGGCCGGGCCCAAGTGAGCCTTCTTAGCCTAAAATCGGGGCCCTCTGTCCTTCAGTGCTTCTGTCTAGCTTCAGGGGGCTGCTGTACCTGGTCCCCGACACAATTTTCATTCCTTTGCTGACCAGATTTAAAAGATATTTCAGGATTAGACCCTGACCCAGGTAAGAGGAGTCTTGACAGACTGCCATAACTCTTAGCCCTGTGGAATGTTCTGCCATGGTAAATAGCAAGTGTTGTAACACAAAAGTTTTCAGTTTAAGTAACAGCTGGGAGGCCTCTCTCTCTCTGCATTAAATTAAAAAGAAAGTTTCCCCACCCCTAATTTTATGATGCATTCAATACTTCTCTGATTGTTCAAAGACAAGAGGCCATGCTTCCAAATAAGATTCCAAATAGTCTAAGCTCTTAATTACACCTAGCAAAATTATTATTACTATGCTACTTATCTAACATATTTTCTTTGCAAAGCACTCTGTAAACACTAGAGCCTAAATAAAAGAATGAATTAGCAAACATTAATTACAAGATCAATGAGCGAAGAGTAGTTGAATTAGGACTTCAACTTGAGGTTAGCAGACCCAATCTTGTTGGGGTGTATTTCCCTAACACTGACCCTGTCTCTTTGGGTTTTTAATTTCCTTACCTGAAAACAGAGGGCTGTAAAAACTCAGTGACTATTGAGAGGATCAGATTTTGTTTCAGCATTAAGAATAGTTCACATTAAGGGCCTGTTACATATTCATAGTTTCAGAGTGTGCAGATAAAAGTATGACTTTTGAAATTTTGATCTGTGATCATTTCTGAATCCATATGTACTCATTAAACGCCATTGAATACATTTTTAATAACGAGAAGGAATTTGACAAATGAGCTGTCTTGGCTGAACAAAGAGATTTAACACAGCAGACCTCACACAGCAGGGAAAATACCTGGAGAGTGTTAAAATCCATTTGCTAAGGCATATTGTATTATGTTCAAACTGTTCATTTTAAGACTGGTCGCTTATAATAATCATTGTGATGGTGCCGTGCAGTTCTATCTTAGTAACCAAAAGGGCAATTTATCCCATATCTGCAAAATAAATAGGTTTAATGCTAGTTATGAGTGCACACATGTTCTAATAATGCCCTTGCAGAAAGAGAAAACCACTCTTATAGTCACATTAAGCTCTGCGATAGAATAAGACTTCAACATTTTCCCTTGTATTTGTTATCTCTTTATTCACCAAACAGTGAAATCAATAGAAAAGGTAAGAAATAACCTTCATATAAATTAGTTAAAGAGAGGGAAAAAAAGAAACCTTTATGAATGATCAAGAAAAGGAAGAAGAAAATCATTATTTACTCAGTTGTCTTACTCTAGGTACGGTACTAGGACATTTCTACTAGGTCATTTAAATTTGGGGATGGTAAAACAGAGCTAAGCTCATTTATGTAAGTTTCCACTATTCAATGGATTCATTTTCTAAGTTGTTTTTGAGTATCTCAGCCTGGTCTATCTCCTTCCATCAATGCAAGTCCAGAACTCTTCATCCCTGTGCTTTCTAGCTAATAATAACCTAGACGAGAGGGGGCTTGGTTTCCTCTTGGAAGATCTGGGGAACTGATAAGTATTTCAGAGTGCTATATTGTCACCCAAATGAATTGCAGCATATGCCTCTCCTTTTCAAGCCCTACACATCAATACTGCCTACACGGGAAACCAAGTAGTCCCGCATGAGAGCCTTAAGAGTGATGACTCCATGGATGTCTCAGGGCCTATGTAGACTTTGTGCCAGGGGAAAGCACAACGTGCTGTAAGCTTTTATCTCTAGGGTTTAGGATGCCCATTTCTGTGCTACAGGTGTAAAAGCTGGTTGGCAAGGTTTCTGATTTTAGATGTCTGACTTGATTGATTTTGCTGTGCTGATGGAATGGCTCTCCAGTACCCCTACCCTTGGCTGTTGATTTTTCCAAACAAAGGGATGGATTCTCAGCCAAACAAACAAACAAACAAACAAACAAACAAAAAATACACAAACACACATGTGCAAAATAAGTAAAGTCACAGTGTGGTCCAAATTCAAAAATAAATGGCTTTTTTTATTATCTGATGTTCAAATTATCATCAGGATGCTCAATTCCATTCGTGTGGCTGACCAGGATTTATCTGTAGAGATCACTGTATTTCTACTTATTTTGTCTTTTGGAAAGCAGATGAAAACCACATGTTTTTCGGGTATTTAAACTTCATTTTTAACAAATAGTATATATAATTCCAAAATAATTGAAAACTGGTAAAATACTGAAGGCAATGTAATAACTATGATGAATATAAAAAAATAGGATCCTAATTGTAGTTAAATGCTTAGAGATTATGCAGTTAGTCCAGCTTACAGTATAGGTTAAAAATTCATTGCAAAACATGTTGAGTGACTTTTCCAAAGTCACGCAGCAGAGAATACCAGACTTGGGCATTCTTAATTTCCTAATGGAAACCTGAGGGTATTTCTTTTGCCACGTCTCAAAAAGAGATTACTTATCTTCTAGATTCCATTCCTTCATGACAGGAAGTGAGGTAAATATAATTTCCAGATGTCCCTTGTCCCCATTTCTTCCTGAAACAAAACAAAACAAAACAAACCCTATATGTTAATGGCATCCACCCCTTCTGATTATTTTCTCTTACTGTCCTATTTTCCCTTATTGTATTCCAGAAGGCTATTTTTTCCCCTTTCTCCTCAGAACATAGCACCTGTAATTGTTCTATCATATAATTCAATACTCTGATCCTTTCTTTTTCCATTACCTTTGGTACATTCTTTTTCAGCCATCCAACCCCTGGTAGCTGGTATTCCACCTGATAAATCTCTATATCAAGTATTCCTTTCTCTGATCTTCACCTCTTTCTAACTCGGTTACTCTAAAGCTTGCTTTACTCTAGTTTACCTCACATCTAAATCTTAAATTCACCAACACTGCCAGTTTTTCACTAACTCCAATCTCCCTCCTATCTTCACTTTCCCCTTTGCCCACCTTGGACTTCATGGTCTATCGTTACGTACAATCCTGACATACAAACTCCTCTGCTCTGTTCTTTCTGTCCTGGTCTAGCATACGCAGGTGACAAAACTACTTGAAACCAACAATTCTCCCTCTTGTGTGCAGCCAAGTGTAACAAGAGAGAATGATCTGATCAGGCTGACTAGGTTAAATTTAAAGTAATAATCACAAAGCTATCATGGGCACTAAACACGCCCTAGACACCTTACTGACATAGATATTTTAATTTCTTATTCTGTAAAATATGCTCTTTTTGCCTCCCACTTATCTCACATTCCGCACAGTCTATCAGTTGCTCACCTTACCTAATATTTCATTGAACTAAAGAAGACCAGCAAATAAGAAAATCCTTTATCTTCCTTCTACCAAACCGTCAATCAACTGCTCCATCTTCTCTCTTGTTACAAAAGAGGAATTTCTTACCTCTTATTAAAGGCAAGATTCTCCCAAATGCCCATCACCTTTCACCACTTGAAGTTTTGTTTCCTCAGTGATCCTTTCTCCTGTTCATTTACTCACCCAACAAGTCTATATATTACTTTACATAAAATAGAAAAATGTCTTTGGTTTCATGGAAGTCATCAAAAGGAACCTGTAGTTTTGTTTCAAGTGTCAATTTGAACAGGATAGTGGCATGATGTGATTAACATTTTAAAAGATAACAAGGCTACTGTTGAGCTCTCGGGAGAGTGAGGGAACAATGCCCATTGCATCTGTTCCAACAGACTAGGGAGGAGAAGATGGAAGCTTGGACTAGAATGGCAATAAGTGATGTGGTAGAAATTGATCAAATTTGAGATATACATTTTAAGCTAAAACTAAAATGACTTGCGGACAGTGTGAATGCAGAGCCATGAGGGAGAGAGAGTTATGAAGGAAACCTAGATCTGGGGCCAGAGAAACTGGGTGGATAGCGGCATTAGTTACAGAGATGAGATGATAGGGAACAAACAGGTTTTTTTGAGAGCAAGAATGAGGAATCAAAAATGTTTTTTGTCTCAGTTAAGCTTGGGGTGTCAATGGGATACCTATGTGGAGATGTAGAATAGGTAGAATAGGTAGATGTAGAATAGAGAGTTGTGTACCTGTGTATGTCTCCACTCACGAGAAAGTTTAGAGTTGGAAACAAAAATGTTGGAGTTCTCAGTACATAAATGATTGTCAAAGTGAGAGGCCTGGAGGAGATCACCCAGGGTGAAAATTCTCTAATCAAATGATCTAAGCTAATTTTCTTAATTTCCTCAACTATTATTCATTTTTAAATGAATTATGAAACCTTTCAAACATTTAGAAAGCTATAGGAAATAATAAAATAGCTTTCAAATAACTACTGCCCAGATTTTAAAAAAAGATATTAAATAATGTTTTTGCCATATTTATTCAGATGTCCTTATTTTTGTTTTAGGAATTAAAGTATTACAGAAACAGCTAAAGGTCTGTGCTGCTGTTTCTTCTCCTCCTCCATCTCTAGAGGCAACCATTTTCCTGAAGTTGTTACCCTTCCCATGCAAAATTTTAAAATTGATTTCTATATACATATAGATCCAGAAATTTGAAAATACTGTACCAATTTAAAAATTTAGATAGCCTGTATAATATTTTGCAATTACTTGACAATTTTCTTTTCACACAAAATTTGTTTTGAAATTTATTCATGTCAATTATATTTTATTTACTGTACATAATACAGCATTGTTTAAATAAATTCATTTTATCCATTCCCCAAGAATGAAAAGTTAGACCATCTCTCCTGAATCTCTTTTCCCTGGGCTTCAATGAGCTCCCTTGCAGATACCAACCATGTATGTAGACATGTTTCTCCAGGGTTATTCTAAGAGATAGAGTAGCTGGGTCATAAAGACAGGCACCATCTGTTTTATTTTTAAGTATTGCCAAATTGATTTCTACAAAGGTTTTTCTAATTTACAGAGTCACCTAAAATGTATGAGCATTCCTGTCTCCTTACATCTTCAGTAGTGCCTGGTGTCTTTAGTTTGTTTAATCGTTCCCAATCTGTTATGTGTCAAATGATATTTTGGCATTGTCTTTTTCTCTTTTCTCCTTGTACTCTAGTTTGCAATCTTGTTACTCCATTAAATCTGCTGCTTTCATTCATCAAGGATCTCCACAATAGCTGATCCTTTGTCTTCATCTGACTCTACGACGCAACAGCGCAACTCAGTCCATCATTCCCTGTTTGAAACATTGTCCTCTCAAGCATCTTGATAGCTCACGTTTGCCCTACTTTCCTGACAGCCACATTTTATCCTCTTTTCTTACTGTCTTCTAGAGAACTATTCCTAAAGACTTGACTTTGGCCTTTAATAATTTTTTGTAACTTCTTTCTAGGTAATATATTATTTTCCATGACTTTAAATACCAACTTTATGATGATGCCTACTGATTATATTGCTCTGCACATCTGTGCTTCTAGCTTCTGCTTCATATTTCTATTTTTTATTTATATATGTATTTATTTCAATTAAATCTATTGGGGTAATATTGATTAATAACATTACATAAGTTTCAGGTATACACTTTTATTATATATCATCTATATATGGCCTTGTGTGCTTGCCACCCAAAGTCCAATCCTCATTCTTCCTCATATATTTGACTCCCTTTACCTCAACACTTGTTAGAATGGCTATTATCAATAAACAAAGGAATAAAAAGTATTGGATAAAATGTGGGAAAAAGAGAACCCTCGTGCACTGCTCGTGAGAATGTAAATTAGTACACTCATTATGGAAAACAGTGTGGAACTTTCTCAAAAATTAAGACTAGAGCTACCACATGATCCTCTTCTGGGTATCTACCCCCAAAGTTTACAAACACTTATTTATAAAGATACCTGTACCCCTTTGTTCATTGTAGCATTTTTCCAAATAACAGAGGCATGGAAACAGCCTAAGTGTCCTTCGACTGATAATTGGATAAAGATGTGATACATATATACAATGGAATAGTACTCAGCCATAAAATGATGAAATATTACCATTTACAACAATATGGATGGATCTTGAGAGTATCGTGCTAAGTCAAGTAGTCAGATGGAAAAGGGCGAGAAGCATTTGATTTTACTCATATTTGGGATATAAAACAAAAAGCAACAAATGAACAAAGAAAAAATGAGCAAACTCATTGATACAGACCACAGTATGGCGGTGACCAGAGGAGAATGAAGGGGATATTCCTATTTTTATGTATCCAACTCAACATACGTAACATGGAACCTTTTATTTCGATCTCCCTGACTCCCCCCAAATGCCCCTCCTTCAGTAAATAGCCCATCATCACCAACAGATTACTGATTCCAAAGCCCGTGTGTCAGATTTTGCACTTCTATTTCTATCAACATTCCTATCTAATCTATAACATGGACATTCTGTGTTTTCCCCTGGAATGTATTTTGGATTTCTCCACTTCTCTATTTGGTTTCTACTACCACTCTAATCAAGTTTATGACAATCTTTAAAAGTATACTCCCAATTGATTTCCTCAATTCAGCTCAGGAGCAGCCAAAGTGAGGTTTTAAGATTGAAATCAATGTATGATTCTTTCCTCCTTAAGTTTGTCTATTGACTTCCTATTTCATCTATTGCACTTGGACGAAATCTAAAATCATTACTGTGGCCTGGATTCCTCTGCTAGCTTCTCAACATGGCTCCCAGGCCTCTCCCTCCTTCTTACCCTGCTTCCCTCAGGCTGCTCTGCTAGGGGCTCCTCAGACATGCTCTTGCCTGCCCCGCACCCATGATTATTGCTCTTCTCTTTGACCAAGATGTTATTCATATGGCTTCTGGTTTTTCAGAACTCAGTTTCAATGCAACTTCCTCAAAGAGATCTAGAGATCTACGTGGACCGTAGTACCTAAGGAACACTTCTTGTTATTATTAAACATATTACCTTAATCTTTGAAAACTGAGTCTGAATAACGTGTTAATAATGCCTTATTGGGGAAGTGCCAGACCAAGGCCCTGAGAGTAAAGATAGGTATGTGAAGGATGGGAGGATGGGAAGCAGACATGGGAATGTGTGTTTTGTACCAGTCACTGCTTCCCTGCTTCCCAACAGTGGAGACACAGCTACTGAGTCAGCCTGCTCAGCCACACAGGCACCTTTGGACTGTTCAGCCATCAAAACCGTGCATCAGATGGGGAAAAAGAAGGAGGGTCTCTCTGCCTCCTGCCCTGCCATCTCTCAGCAGGGTTAATCTGCATTTCCAGCTTATGCCACGGAGCTCCTCGACATCAGTTCAGGAAGCAAGGCCCAGTAGAGAAAATAACCAGGACTCTAAATAAGTAAATTTTAATATGTCTGTGTAGGTAAATTTATACGATTTATTAAGTATATCATACATAAAATATAGATGTTTGCATATATACATACATACACATATATACACACACATAAACATATTGTTTAAGTGAAATATACATTTCTGTATTCGCAATGCAGTTTAAAAAATAAACCATCGCTTGTGAACAAGTTTTCTCTCCCTCATTGTGTGTCTTTTCATATTTAAATCTTTAATCCGTCTGGAAGTAATTTTTCTATATGATGTGAGAAAGAGAGGCATATTTTGCTCTTTGAGAGTATACCATAGTTTTTTTTTAAATATGCAATAGTTACTCAATAAGCAGTCTCCTCAGACATAAGTAGACGTTACTTTCTCATTTATCTGCAATACCAACTCTCACATAGCAGAATTCCATTTATGCGTGGGTCTTCTAGGTTCTTCATTCTATTTTGTTGGTTCCTTTGTCTAAGCCTTTATTAATCCTACACTATCTTAATTTCAATAGTTTTAAAATAATTCTTGATATCTCTTGGGAAAAGTTTCTTGTTTAGTTCTTGTGTTTCAGAAATGCCTTAGCAATTCTTGGCTCTTTGTCTATAATAATTTTACATTCAGTTTATCCAATTCCAGGAAAATAATTTTGTTGGGATTTTTAAAATTGGAATTGTATTTTGAGGAAAACATATTACTGTCTTCAATGCTAAATGAAATATATATATCTCCATTTATGTAAGTCTTTTTAAATGTCTTTCAATTTTATACTTGTATAATAATTTCCACAAAAATCTTGTACACTATTGATAATAATTTTCTCTAAGAAACTCCTGTTTTATGTTTCCATCAGAAATGGGCTCCTTTTCCACCCCCAAAACATCATACGTTCTAACTTTTGACTTGCAATCATTAATCTTGTTTTAACCAACACTGATAAACTTTGTATTAATGTTAATAAATCTAGCTATAGATTATTTCCAGTCTCCTGTTTAGATTGTCATATCATTTGAGAAAAAAAAATGATAGTTCTGTTTCTTCTATTCTGATGATTTATGCTTCTGTTTACTTTGTACTGGCCAGATCCTTTACAGTGTTCTTTAGAAGTACTGATTGTTACTTTTTATTTTTGAAGAGATTAGTGCTCTCTTACCAATTTTCAATATTTAGATTTACATCCTCAATTCCCCAAAATGATTAACGTCCTTAGTTAAGAATTAAAAGCAGAGCGAAGGAGCACAGGCTTCGCCCCGTGATAGAGGCACGGATCTGCGGTTTGTTCTCAGCCCCGCCTCACTTCCACCACCGCACTCTTCTGTCCTGAAGCTGCCGCTGAGTTTGCAGCCTGTAGGGAGGGCCTATGTTACAGAAACAGTGAGCTGGGCTTCAGCCATGTCCCCTCTCATTTGCAGCCAAACAAATTATGAAAGTAGAGACGTGGAGGGGTGGCTGGGGAAGGGCAGTTCCCTTACCCACCTACTAACTGAAAAGAAGGAGGGTTAAAGTCTTTCAAGCAGTACAACTGTCTCTAGAATAAGTAATGCTTTTCAAGAGAAAAGCGGGCATTCAGCCCTGGCTGATGTGGCTCAGTGGATTGAGTGCTGGCCTGTGCACCTAAGGGTCGCTGGTTCCATTCCCAGTCAGGGCACATGCCTGGGTTGCGGGCCAGGTTCCTGGTAGGGGGTGTGCGAGAGGCAACCTACACATTGATGTTTCTCTCCCTCTCTTTCTCCCTCCCTTTCCCTCTCTAAAAATAAATAAGTACAGTCTTTTAAGAAAGGAGGAAAGCAGGCATTCAAAGGAAGAAAGGAGGCAGAGGGAGGCAGGGAAAAAGAAAGAAAACTCGGGAAGCATTTACTAAATCAGTTGTTTGTACAACTGTTTACTTTCTATCACTTATATTTTTAAATTGCTGCTATGTAGGAAAATATATACACTTTCTTGTTTTTCCACTCCTCCTTCTATATACCTATTCCCATTCATCCCCACTCACGTGATATGGGAAGACCCAGTCACATGCCACCTTAGAACAAGAGGAATCGCCATCTGCGATGCCAAGAGCAACCAAGGGGCCCCCCAGAACCCACCTTCGGTTCTGAGAAGAAACAATCCCACATAAATCAAAGACTTATCCTCAGCCTTTTCAATGACTAAATGTTCTCTATGTATGAATTTTCAGGTAACTAAAGCTTAAGTCTTCGTAATTTAAATATACTATCCATGTCATCATTTTTGATGGAAATATTTCTAAAATGCATCAAAAACTTATTTTCCTTACTAAACAGAATATTCTTGACAACAGAGAATCTTTTCCTGATGACTCAAGGCCCTTCACACGGCCCCAAAACAACGGTGCCCTCAGGGAGGACCGCAGTGCTGAGGGCTGCGTGACCAGCGCTCACTGCCCATAGGCGGCTAGGCATTTCCAGTTAGCGTGCGTTCTGTCTCCTCTCCTCCTGACACCTGTCGTTTTCCAATGCACCTGCATCTAACAGCCCCCTGCTCTGCAGCTTCTCATTTGTTACCCACTGCAGCCTTGGGAGAACCGGTGGTTACCATGGGAAACTATGCAACTGAGATTATAAAATCGGTAACATGAATATCCCTGGCTCTGGCCTAAAGAGGGTTTTACTTTTGCCCCCAGAATAAGGAAGAGTCTAAGCATTGGACAGCTCCTTCCCTGAGGTTCAGAGGCTTGGTTAGGAGACTTAAGGATTGTACTTTTAAAACTACAGCAAAAGTAAGAAAATTCTGTTAGAAAATCTTGCCTATCTTTGACTCACCTGTTCAGGGAAACAAATAGGGATTCTTTCTTGTGTAAAGAGTTGGTGAGGGATCAGCATGTCTTTTATGCAGAGCTTGTCCGATGGTCAGGGCCCGTATTAAGTATAATGAGTAAAACAGGACCACACTCTATCAGGGCTCTAAAAATGGATCTAGTCAACATCAGGCCCTGGTCAGAAATGTTCCTCCAGAAAAAGCCATTCTCTCCTAGTTGTCTGTGGGTCACCCGCCTGGAAGAAAATAACTGCTTATTTTCACAGTTATTTGTCCTTGTTGTAGATACTTAGAAGCATTAAGGTAGAGATAGAAATTGAATTTCTTGAAAAATTATGGAGAGCAGTTCAACACATCTTGGGGATGGCAAATAATCTCAAAGATACCATTCTTTGATTAATTTTTATAGATATCTATATGCTGCCTATAACCTTTCCACATTAGTATGAGAATTTTTCTTGAAGTAAATTGGAGACTCACAAAATATTAACTCTAAAAGACTGGCAAAAAGAACCCAAATACTATGTAACAAATAGTATTTGATCATTGAGTTATTATTTTTCTTTCTTATATTTTTGATCTCTTTCTGCCTTTGCCTCTTTGACTCTTCCTTACTTGGGCACAGAATAATAACAGGAACCCAGTTATCAAGACCTATATACTAGAGCAGAAAAAGACAGAAACCTCATTAATTAGGCATTTCTTGACCTTAAGTACAAAACTTTGGAGAGAAATGACAGCAAGATGACTCAGTCTGTGTTGATGCAGATGATGCAAATCTCTTCGACTAAGGTGGCACTAGACCTTGAGAAAAGGAGCAGTAGGAGACGGAGGTGACCATCCAATGACACTTTTCTAGCAGAAATGAGTGCATCCTATAGGTGATGGGAACCAAGAGAGTATAACATGACCCTCATTACTGGCCACTACTTCTACTTTAAAATGGAAAGCCGATTCTGAGATGCCCTTTGTTGAAGAATGAGGTTGCTTAGGACACTCACCACAGAGAATTAGCATCCAGAGAAACACTGAGCAATAGGGTTTCTAGATTTTCCTTAAGGATTTCCTCCCCCACCTAGTTTAGGGGTGGCAATTCACTCTCTAAGACCCACCCTTTCAATGTTGTCGATAAAGTTTGATGACCTTGGTTACCATCTTCCATTTTTCCTTCAGTTTTGGGGGATATCCTTTTTCGCTGTCCTGCACTGTAACCTTTTAGGCTTACGTTTATGGACCTCATCAATAGAATTCCTTTCCCTTTGGCTTCTTGCTGATTCTGGCTACTTTCAGGCACTATCAGGAAATAAAAATGTGAGAGGAGAATGAAATCAGGGTATTTCTTTACTCTTTCCCCTTCATTGTATTTCACCCCAACTTGGCTGCTTCCTTTGGCTGGAAGACCACTCTATACAGCTACTTCCCCTTGGGGGTCAGGACCCGTTCCTCTTCGGGCCTTTTCGGCCCCTGTGGTAAGCGCTCTTAGCTATTGCAATCCCTGGGAGACTAAGTTTACTCCTCTGACTTCCCACATTCCTCTCCCCATCATGGAAAAAAAAGCCTCTTTATTAAAATTATTTTATTTCCTGCTTTGAGTGTGTCATTTATTTCTTCTAAGATATTTGGACATCTGGCAAAGTGGAAAAATAAAAACGGAAGATTCATAGGGGGAAGAAGGTGGAGCCTGGGGACATACACTCATGGAACTTGCTCTGGTACCAAACGTCCTAGTTATCCCACCACTGAGAAATATGGCTTAGGACTATCCCTCTGCAAAAACAGAAACAAAAGTTGGAATGTTTTCACTAAAGCATAGTACAGTTAAAGGGATATTTGAACTAAAGTCAGAAGACCTAGCACCAAATCAAAACGTCCTTTTCATCACTGTATGTATTTTGGAAAGGCATGTAAGGTCCTTGAGCTGTTTTTCCCTACAAAATTGTTTGGCCTGAGGATCAAATATAATAAGACGAAGGTACTTTATAAACTGGGAAGCACTGCACAAGTAGTTGTTATTGTTATTCCTTTAGGTCCCCCACTGTCTCACATTCTTTCTATAGCACTTCATAAATCATATGATGCAGAAGACTAGTTTTGAAAAATGATCTTAAATCTAAGCGGGTTTGAGAAATACTGAATATTATAGTCTGCATGGAGAATCGTAATCACCCTAGTACACGAAAGACCCTGATAATTGTGGTATTAAAGAAACTTGTTTTACTTAGTTTAATGTATCAATTCCCCCAACTGATGTGCTGAGAAGCTCTTATAACCTGCAACTTATATAATCATTTAGAAGAACTAGTATTTCATGGAACCGGCCTGGTAAATGCAAGGATTTCCCTACTTACCCGAGATCCTTGATTCCTTGCTACTGTAGACTGACCTCTATAGGAGCACGTGTGATACACATGCAATTCCTTAAAGCCAAAGGCATCAACTAATCCCACGAAACAACCATGTGTTTTAGCAAAATCCATTTTAAAAATCACATCGATGCTGTAGCCACATGAACGTAATTGATTTACCAAGATGTTGGTGACTCTTCTCCAAAACTTCAAGAGGAAGTAAAGGACCGCTACAACCCTTTGTAATCACAACTAAATAAGAAGCAGCTCAAAGGGTGCATGAGGGATGTCATGTTGCATATGTGAAAGAGCTTGGAGCATATACAATTTCTAGGGCATTATGCATAGTGCAACTTCAACACAATTTTTTTCTTTTTAGCAAAGAAGTGCAAATGAATGGGTGTAATATCAACACAGATTTAATGTTGATTAAATTGTCATTCATTTTTAAAGTAAATGTGTATAAACTCCAGTACTTTAGAATAACAAATTGATAGCTATATATCTCTCAGCTCATTTCAATAAGCACCACTGAGGAAAATTAAACAGTTGTCATTAAGTTTCTTCCGGGTGATAAGGATGAGGCTGTGATGCACATTCTAGCCACTAGTGAATAGAACTATGAGAGTACTTTCTCCAAAGCATTTGGATATAAAGAGGGGGAGCAGAAACCGCTGGGGAAAGCCTGCCTTGCATCACCAAGAGGCTCATTCGTTCGAAGTGAAGGTTGTAGTTCTCAGTAACTTCTTTTTTTCACTCAATAGGTTGCTATTTTGGTTGTTTCCACTGTTCCTTCTTTCCTTAGAGGCTTCTTGGCATTGCGGTTAAAACAGAGAACTAAGCTTTGAGGAATAAATGGGAATAAAACCAAGAAACTATTTAAACTTGAAAGGTAAATGTCATCATGCCTCCATTCTTTTAGACATCTCTCTTTATCTATTTGGCTGTTTAACACGGTGAATGCCTGGAGGGATCCATGGTGGATTTGTCTCTGCGATGGTCGGACGATGACCTGGCTTTCTGAGCTTTTCAAAAGATTTTCCTGGGAACAACACTGCACTGAACTACATTTGTATTCAGGTTCCTATCATGGTGTCAGTGTTGTGTGTACTTCCCATACGCCTAATTGACTAGTAAATCTGGTCAAAAGAACTTTCCAGGTGAAGATTTTGCATGGAACGCCTTGAAGGCTGTGTCATTATGATTCTTGACTTGTCTCTCTCTGAATTTTACCTACCCATAGTTTAGGATGTAGAGAAGAATGTGAATTTTCCAAAGGAATGCACCCCTTATTTGACTCCATGCTTTCACTCCTGCGTTCTGACAGTGACTTTTCAAGGCTCAGATCTAGTTCATTATGATTCTAGGTGTTCCCAAGTCCACTAAGTGTGCTTATCTCTGGAAAGAGCCATTTAGAGACAGCCTGACACATTCCTAAGCGCAGAGTGTGGGCGCAGTGCTTAAGAAGTAATAAGAGGTCGTCCATGTCAGAGCAAAAGGATGTATGGATTTCTGGAATCTGTGGGTTCTCTATATTGCTGTGCTTGCAGTTGGGTGAGGTAATAAACAGAAAGAAGGTCACTGACTTGCCATTTATAATGGGAAGTGGCAAGATGGGTTTATCACCAAGTAGACAGGAGAGGCCTTATGAAGTCAAAAGAAAATAAAATACTTGCTTGTCTTAGAAATGTCAATATCTCTTTAAGTGGAAACTTGGTCCATAGCAGGTCTGGTGGAAAAGATTAGATTAGTTTCCTATTTATTCCAGTTGGCAAAATAAAATACTGAGGATAAATATGGAGGTTTGGGATACAGGCATAATTTTACGCAGCTGATGAATTGTCCTTGTCTCCATTAGTGACTCACCTTTTCATTATAATGCCATTTACATTTAAAGCATGATCACCCAGCTGTTCCCAGTAACTTTCTGATGTTTGGACTTGAAGTTTAGAGGTTACACCCTTTCAGGAAATAATTTTGTTTTTCCTCATTACAAAGGACTGTTGCATGAAAATATACATGTTTTTGCTTATCTCATTATTATAGAAAAACAAGCCTGTAATTAAGACTTTCACTGAAGTGATCACTCTTCAAATCATAATTATTAGAACTAAATTATTCTTAAGGGATTATTTACACATATTCATGTAATAGTGGCAATATAAAACTTGACTTCATTCAACTAGCAAAATTAAAATATGGTCAAGGCAAAGTATATTAAATAGCTCTCTATTCTCTCTCTGTATGTATATCTATATCTATAACTATATATATCTCTATTTCTCAAGAGAAAATGGAGAGCTATATGTGTGTGTGTGTGTGTGTGTGTGTGTATGAGAGAGAGTGTGTGTATTCAATAAGCATCAGCTGTTATTAGTATTAAGAACAAGAGACACACAAGAAAAAAGAATTTTTGAAATCTAGGGATATGTTATGTCCACTTCTTTATTAATTAAAAAAACTTTATCATCTTATATGATAGATGGTTAGCAATCATGAATAGAATTAAAAATAAAAATGCTGTCTTTTTGTATGACCTGTTGTTTAGAATATTGAGAATATGACAGAAGTCAATGCAAAACAGGCAGAAAAGATTACAAAAGTGCAGCAATCCGAGGTCATTTGGTTGTTGGCTCGCAAACTGGCCCTGTCCAGGGAGGGCCAGGGAGACTGAAGAAAGAAGCAGATGCCTCCAGGATGGAGGCTGCAGGGTTAGTGAACAAGGGAACTAACTTACACGCGTGTACAGGTTTGCCCTTTGGGCATCCACCAAGCGAGCAGGTCCCTTCACTGGCCACCAGAATCTGAGATTTGTATAGACGCTCTAGCTGGGCTCGGTCACATGTCCCATCCCGATGGCCTCAGCAATACTTTACTCTCTCAGGGCTGTGTCCTTGGAACAGTGTCCACTGTGGGACTGAGAGGCAGAGCTTACATTTCTAGGACTGAGGACGGGGTGAGGAGCCTCTGGTTGTGGTCAGCTCGAGGGTCAACAGGCATTCACGTCCTCTCAGTTGCCTCCTCCTGCCTTTCATGACGGGCTCTCAAGACCTTAAATCCCCGCTCTGTTCTGCCCTGTGTCCTGAGCAGTCAGCGAGGGGGTTTCGCTAGCGTGGAGGTGACGTGTCTGACAGCTAGCTGGCTGCCGCGGAGGCAGATACAGCAGCAATCGTAGCACAGATTAAGATGATTCCTAAAACAAGCTTTTCCACCAAGGGCCCCGTGGTCCTAACCACTGAGATACCAAGTCCGCAGGCTGGGGGTCAGATCGGGGGTAGGTGAATGCTTGAAAGAAATAAGTGGGGAGTGGAATAAAATATTGTTACTTCTCCCTGCCCTTCTGGTCTTGCTTCATCTAATGGTCTGTGGGTTCCCTTGTCCTTGCTCATCCTTTGATAGATGATCCAAAAAAATTATAATAAGAAGTGATGATATTCTAGGCCTACTCCCTTAGGTATGACACCTTCCACTGTTCAACATTTGAAAAAAAGAGATGTCTGTACCTATCTTCCTGTCTCCCTGCCTGCTTTCTCTCGCTACAGATTTTTCTTTCTTTGAGCCGCAGTGTTTTACATTGCCTAAGGATAAGCCTGGAACTTTTTATCATCCATGATCCAATTAGCAGAGAAGCTAGCAGCTCAGCTTGCAACAACTCACAGGCTCAGGTATGATACCCACAGAGAGAAAGAAACATGTAAGACACTCTTTATGCACAGCTGGTTGTCTATTCTCCCTGTGAGCTCAGAGCAAAGGCCTGAGCAACTTTGTTAGCTGCCCAAGGTTACCGTTTAAGTCTGGGGTTCGTGAAAAAGGAATCGTGTAAGATGGTGCAGGTTCACTAAATATCTTCTGCAATCTGGACCTTTCTGACAGCCGTTTACGGCTTTTTTTGTTTTATTTTAGACAGGGCAATAGGGAAAAAAGTTATTGAAGGATGAAACTCCCAGGAAAGAGTACATTTCCATGGTGAACTAAGAGGCACCAGTATGTGTAAGGTTTTTTTGTTTGTTTTTTTAATCCTGAAACTTAAGAAAGTCTGCTTCCTGTATATAGGTCGCCTGTGGGTTTAAAGAGGAGACTGTGGTCCTCTTTTTGGAGTAGATCAGAATTCAGAATGACCTTGTTTCAACTTTCTAAGAGTTAGTGCTTATGTAACAGTATTGGTTAAGGATTGGAGGAGACACAAAGAAACAGAATATTTTTCTGCTCTGCAGGGCTACATGTTTAGATGAGAATCTTATCATGCACACATTTTCAATTAGCAATTTGTAGGCATCAGTTGGTCTAGTGGTTCTCAAGCAAGAAAAGCACCACCACCCACCAGAAACTTTCTGTCTTTGTTTGTTTTTCTTTATTTTTGTTAATGACTCGTGTGTTATAATCCAGTGTGGAGGTTGTGGCAATACAGGAATCACCTTAGAGATTGAAGATGCTAAACATCTTACAGTGATTATTAAAAGAAAAGAAAACATTTAACCCAAAAGGCCTAAAAAGCAGTGTTCTCACTCATAATTAGTAAACTCTGTGGAGACTCTTGCACATCGGCCCCAAGCTGCTTGCTTCAGTTGACCCCCTTAGCCTGTTCTTTAGGACAGAAAAGCAGAACTTCTATGCTGGGGGCTTTATCAGTCAGCTTTTAGTAGGTTAAGTTATGTTACAGTCATAAACACACCCAAAAAATGTCAAAGGCTTGTAACAATAAGGATTGTTTCTGACTAATGTTCAATGTCCATTTGGTGGTTTCTTAGGGCTCTCTTCTATGTCTTCCTATATCTGGAATCAAGGCTAAGGAAAGAATCTCTCTGGGATGTTGTCAGTTGAAATTCAAAAGAGGATGCAGAAAACTTATGAGATGGCTCTGAAACTTGTGCTTGGAAAGAGGTACTCATCATTTCTGCTCACATTTCATTGGCTAACGAAAATCATATGACCAAGCCTAATATCAGTGAAGCACAAATGTATACATCCCTTCTCAGGGGGACACAGCAAATATTTTGAACAATAATACAATCCACGTTAGGAGAAGTAGAATGGAGCAAAACGGGTTTGGGTTTTGTTTGTTTTTTTATAACAGAGCTTCTTAAAGTTGGCTCTAGAAAGAAAATCTACTATTGATCACTCACCTAGGACAAGTTAATTAATTCTCTGGTTTCCTTGGATTCAAGCTGCAGAAAAAGAAAGTGAGAACCCAATAGCCAATGTTCATGCTCTAATCACTCAAACCTGTGAACATGTTATTTCTAAGATAAATGGACCTTTGAAGATGTGACTAAGCAAGGACCCTGAGGAGAGAAGAATATCCTGGATTTTCTGGTAGGTATAGTCTAATCACAGGGGTCCTCAAAGGCAGAAAACTTTGTCCACTAGAGTCATAGGCAGAGGTCATCATGTAAGAATGGTCCTAGATGCTGCCTTTGAGGAAGAAGGAAGGGGGGCATAAACCTAGACATGTGGGCAGCTTCTAGAAACTAAAAAAGCAAGGAAATGGACTCTTCTATGGAGCCTCCAAGAAGAAACACAGTCATTCTGGCACCTCAAGTTAAGTCCAGCGTGATGTCTGACCCATAGAACTATAAGGTAGTTGTTGTTCTAAGTCACTAAGTTCTTGGGCAATTTGTTATGGAAGCAACAGAAAACTAATACATATGATGAACAACTTGTATTCAAAATATACAAAAAATAATTTAAAGTGAAACTTAATGTATATTTAAATTGTAAAATACCCAGTTAAAATATAGATAAACGATCTGCACAGACACCTTACCAGACAAGATACACAAAAACCAACTACGCTTATAAAAGGACACATACATTGTTTGCCATTTGGGAAATGCAAATTACAACCACAATGAGATATTATACACATAATGGAGTAGCTAAGATACATCAAATTACTGGCAAGAATGAAGAGCAGCATAAACTTTTGCCTTTGCTAGTAAAAAAAATAGTTTGAAGAATAATGTTTCTTTTAAAACTAAGCAGTTCTACTATATGACCTAGCAATAACATTCCTAGCTATTTACCAAATGGATTTGAAAACTTACATGAACAAAAAATCATACATATGTTTATTATAGTTTTATTTACAATCTCTAAAACTGAAAACAACTCAGATGTTCTTCAATAGATCAATGGAGAAACTAGTTAGTAATCCATGCAATAGAATATTATCCAGAAATTAAAAGAAATGAACCATCAAATCATGCAAAAATGTGGATGAATCTTAAATGCATTTTACTGAGTAAAAGAAGCCAGTCTGAAAAGGCTACCTACTATATAATTTTATTTCTATCACATTCCATAAAAGGCAAAACTACAGAAATGGGAAACAGACTGGTGGTTGTCAAAAACTTAGAGGAGGGGGTAAATTACTAAATCACAAGGGCATTTTTAGGGCAGTTAAGTTATTCTGTATGGTATTATAATGGAGGATTCATAACAATATACATTTGTCCACAATCACAGAACTTAATAAAACAAAGAGTGAATCTTAATGTATATAAATTATGAAATATCATTTACGTTTTTACAGAATCCCACAATGAGCTTCTGGATATGACAAATGATCTAAGGGTATTACAACCTCACTGAAGTGGGTGGGAGGGAAAAGATGCTAAACTAATAACATAATGAGTGGAGTCTTTAAGACTAATGGACAAAGGAACTCTTTATAAGCACTGTAGTCTGATTGATAGTTATTTTCCTCTGCAGTATGGATTAACAATTCTGAAAACACGGCACATGTATATTAACATTGAACAATTAAGAGAACAGATGGTGAAGTGAGATGTTACAGGTAAGCAGAGAAACGAGCTAGAAGGATCATGTGATAATGTGCAGCGTTATATAGTTAAACACAGAAATACCCGCACCCACGAGTTAGCGTATTCACATACTTTTCCTCGCTCTTGTCATCCGAAAGGGTCTACAGGTAAGAACATCCCAGAAGCCAAAAGTACACCTATAATCAAAATCTCAACTTTTAGTACTACACTACAAGGAATAAAATAGAGCTCTTTGGAAAAATAAATGATTCTAAGACTGGGGCAGGGAATACATGAGTTGAGCCTGGAACATCTTATAGTGCCAGGAAGTCAAGAAACGTTGAAAACCCACAACACACACACAGACACACAATGATGACGAACACTATCTCAGCTAAGGAATCACGGTTAACAGCAACAGTGTATCTTGGTGATAGTGTCAAGTCTTGAGACAATGTGATAAAACTCTGACATTGCCTCAGAAGTCTTCCTCACCCAGACTCACAGCCCCAGTCCAATCATGGGAGAAACAAATTCCAACTGAGGAGCATTCAACAAAATGCCCACCCAGTACCCCGCAAAGCTGTGAGAGTGATCAAAATACAGTCCATAAAACTGGCACAGTCGAGAGGAGCCCAAGAAGGGATGGTGGCTCAATGTAAAGTGATATCCCCGGATCAGATCTTCAGGCAAAAGAAGCACAGCATGTAAAAACTAAGGAAACCGAGACACACTATAGATGTTAGTTTATGATACTCTATCCATAACCATACATTAATTGTGACACATGTAAGATGCTGACAGAGGGGAAACTGGGTGTAGGGAGTCAACCCCAAGAAAGAAGACACCTACCAAAGAGAGCTCCTTGTGGCTAACTGGGCTCAAAGGTTCAAACAAATCTTAGCGGCCATTTCTAAAGAGGAGCCTGTCATGCAAACAGCACTTCAGGAGAGTCTGCACTAAGCTGCCTGCCTCCTTCTCTGGACTCCCTCCTCCCTCACTGAACTGCCGACTCCCCGTCTGCACTGTGCCCCTGCCATAGGAGCCACCCCTTACAAAAGCGTTCTTAGAATCTTTACATCCACTGACGGGCTTGCTATGTCCCCATTAACACCTTCATTGACCAATCAGAGCAGCTCCATTTTGACTAATCAAGGCAGTGCGTTTTGGACCAATTCAACTGCAAGAATCCAGAGTCTTCCTGTGCATGAGGATGGACCAATCACAGACCAGCGGTGCAGTTGTCTCCCTCTATGAGTCAGCAAGCCCTCTGGCTCCAGACGTGCACTTTTGCTTTCCACCACAAACTAAAGATTGCATTTTCCCAGCTGGAGCTGAAACACCAAAGACCTCTCACTGAACCAGAGTGGAGCGAACCAGAGCAGAACAGTCACCGGGGCAGGGCAGGGCAGGGCAGGGCATTCTACCAGAGAGGGGCCTCGCCTCACAGTGCAGCCTCCTTCCAGCTGTGCTGTTCCTCAGCTGTGCTGTATTTCAGTTGAGCTGTTTGCACCGAATAAAGTTTCCTCCTTCTGTGCACCCTGAACTGAGGATTCTTGTTCCTCTTGAACTGATGCCAACGATCATCAGTTGACAAGAGTATAATGGAAACTCTATTGTCTTCTCAATTGTTTAAAAATCTAAGCTATTTTAAAATGAAAAGTTTACCCTAAAAAAAAAAACATGAAAGATAGTCTACAGACCCAGTCAACAATATAATTCATGCTGCCACAAAACAGAGATAATTAAGCAAAACTGAATTGGACTTTGAAATAAAACTCTTAAAATCCTCAGAGAAGATATATGAGGAAATAGTATCCAAGCAAAATAACGAAAAGTTCTAAGACAAGTTCAGGTAGATGTGAAAAAGAGCCAGGATCTATCATTTATGAAGGCAATGGTCTCAGTTAGTTTGACTGAACTAAAGAAAATTCTTAGTCACCCTCAGGTCTCCCTTGATTTACTTGCTGTACTCAAAAGGGAAGACATAACCTTGAACGAATTCAGTGGGGCAATGTTAAGGAGTTTAAGCAGATGAGTGTCATATGCCGTAACTTGTTCAGATTTAGCTGAATGAGGGAAAGCCGAAAGCTGGGGAATTGGATAAAGGTTTTTCTAATACTTCAAGTGCAAAAATATTACATATAACAAGTGCTGAGGTAATAATAAGAAGAAAAGGAGGATATGGATTTTAGACATATTGAGAGGTGGAATCAACGTATGTTGGTGACTCATTGTGTGTTCAGGTATTCTAAGGAAGAAGCAGTATTAAGTGTGTATTAAGTATGATTATGTTAAGACTAAAACTATTTACTAAAACAAGGTATGAACACCCATTTATTCCTTGCAGAGACACTCATTAAGCACCTATTATTTACCATGCATAGTGTTAGGCCCTTGAGATAAAACACTGAACAAGACAGATGTGGTTCTTGCTCTTACAGCATTCAAAACCTATATGGGGAAAACATATGCTAAACAAATCGTTATATAAACATGATTCAATATAAAATATGCTATGAAAAGTGCTTTTAGAGAACTAATAAGGTGATGACATCAACTGTGAAGATTAGGAAAGCTTTGCTAAGTGCGTATACAGTAAGAAAAGAAAAGAATGTTAGGGAAGAAACCTGATGATTCTCATTTAGGACAACTTATGTTTGTAGACCCTTTGGCATAAATTTCCTCTGGATAAGCAAAAGATGTTTTCATCTTCAGCATTTTCTGGTCAGTGAGGACCACTAAACGTAATTTCATATCACAGTTTCCTAATATCAGCCTTAGTCCATGTTGATCATGCCTATCACACACACACACACACACACACACAGAGAAAAAAATCATGGACGATCAGAAGCAGCATTAGGAAGGGTAAACAATTGGATGGGGAGTCATGTTGGCCATAACAGCATAGCTGATTTTGTTCGTTTTTGTTTTGGTTTTAGAAAAGCACTTCTCATTGTTTTTGAGACGGGTGAGGCACACATCTTCCTAGGGGCAGGAGCATTGAAGTTGAGATTCCTAAAGAGTCCCTTTCAGCGCCAGAAAACACAGGCCTCTCCTTCCCTCCATCCTCTGTCTTTCAAATAATGCCTTCTCTCCTTCAGATACAATTTTTTTCCATTCTTTTTAGCTCCTATTCCTGCCCAGAGTCCTGGCTTAAAAGCTACAACCCTAGAGAATATATTATTAAGAAATTATAAAACAGAAAATAGAAAAAAATCCGAGTAGGGAGAAAAATTATTTGCTGTAACTTTAACTCTCTCCAGCTGTTAGCAGTAGTTCTAAAAGGGGGATAATGAGCTATTGCACAGGGCCGTTGGAGGATTACATGGAATAGGACATGCAGAGTGGTGAGCAGCATAAGGACTCAAATGTTAGCTATTATTATAACCACTATTATTATTATTGTTATGCAACCATTATTTTCCATTATGATCTTAGAAAGTTATCTTTCTTTCCTGCTTCTCCTCCTGTAGGTTCTCCCTGCTACTTTCTCACTTCCAAGTACATTTAAATCTTAACACAATTGCAAATGTCTTTTTTTTTGTCAATTATTTATACAGCTTTAAAATTTTTTACTTGGGTTGCCTAATTTTAGAAAATGCGGGAATAAGGAAAAAATAAATACCTCTAAATCTGCCCACAAGCAGAAATTAAAATGTGTACAACAGATCCACTTTCTCAAGAGAAATCTTTTTCATTAGATACATTATGAGTACTTACAGCCTGTTGTGAGCATAGAGACCAGAGTCTTAGAGAGCCTTGTCACGTAGTCTGCTTCCAAAGTCACAAGGAACCTGCGAGGCCTGAGCTTTTCATAGAAGCCATAGAAAACCACTTCGTTGAGTCTAACTTCCATTGTCACCAGTGGTCCTGAGGGGACAGCTGTACCTTTCTACTTCTGGAAGATCCAGCAGGAAGCTGCAGGGATGAAATCGTGTGTGTAGGGGGGGAGGGATAGGAATATGTCATTATTCCTGGGACAGCTGTTGCACATGAGGTAAACAGGGCAAGTAGCGTGGCAGCCTTGTAAAGCTGTGTCTGGGCTGCTCACTCCCTGTTACCCTGGTTGGGTTGGTGGGAGTTCATGAGGTTCTCAGGGGTATGTTAAGCTCAAGAGCACTTGATTGTAGTAATTACCTGGGAACCACCTGACTAATCTGCACACCTAATACACAGCGTTGGAGACATTATTTCTAGGGAGTGATAAATGGCAACTACTTAATTGTTTGGAGAAAAGGTGGTATAGTTTCAGTTTGGCCTGGTTCCCAGTCTGGATAACCACGAATGCCTTCCAAAACAGCCTTAATAATAACATTCTGTAGATAGCCAGACCTCATGCCTTTCCTATTTCTTAGAGGCAGTATTTCTTATGTATATTCTCCGGGGAGGGCTAGTATAGTATTCCTAATCTAATCTACTTTTCCCATTAGGGAAAATGAGATATATAAAGAGAATGGCAAGTGCTGGAAGTCTTACGATGGATATCAATACCAGAGGCAAAAATGAAACAGAGGTGACCAGTCCCTTAGTAAACTAGATTGTGTGAAAATGAATGGTGTAGGATATTGTATTTGAAGAGGGGTTTTTTTCCCCCCCCTGAAATGGGAGAGAAGAAGGATGTTGGATATTTACAAAAAACAAGCACAATCCGTCATACAAAATGTTAAGTGAATAAATGCTCATTCCCTTCCCCTTTCTTTTTCTCTTCATTTCCTTTCTTCTTTGTAGTAATTACCTGGGAACCTTCTGACTAATCTGCACACCTAACACACAGTGCTGGCGACATTATTTCTAGAGAGTGATAAATGGCAACTATTTAATTGTTTGGAGAAAAGTTGGTATAGTTTCAATTTCATCTCTGCCAAAAATTAATTCAAGCTCAGCTGAGTCCTCCAGTAATTCTGTCCTTATAGGATTTAAACAAAATCTTTCTCCTCCCTCTTTTCTGCTCCCTTCTCTCTTCTAACTCCATCTTCCACACACATTTCAGGTCACAGAGATGGTATCTGCGCAAGAGTTAGTCAATCACAGTCAATGGATGGTGGCTTAGTACAACAGATCCTGGAGAAAGAACAGATGAGCGCTTCCTTCTTCCCCGTGGCCTACGGAAACTTAAGAAAAGGGGGAAAATTTGCTCTTGTGGGAAAGTGCTTGATTTTTCACGATGTCGTGCTCCTCTCATGCGTGGCTGGCCCCACCACCTGCTGGTTGGTGCCTGACGGGCAGAGGTAAGGTTAGCCTGAGAGGAAGTGCTGAAGAATGAGGAGCGAAAAGTTTGACAGTAGAACATGCTGCGTTCACAGCCAGAGTTTTCTCACACACCTATCCAATTAAGAATCTGGGGCCATCCTGAGTAAATTATATTGTAGCTTTTGCTCTGAAGTGAAGGGAGGCGCCGTGTGCCCCTGGGGAGCCAGACTTCACCTGGGACTGTGGCAAATGCACCTGGCCCCATGTCCCCGCACGCAGTGGAGCTCATCTGCTCCATCCCGGTGTGGAGCAAGCCTCACGGCTGCCACCGTCCATGCCACTAGGCACCTGCCTGTAAGTCGGCCAAATGCTCGCTTCCCAAGAGGCCTAGGTGCTTGGAATTCTTCTTCAATGGTCAGTTACTTGTACTCGTCTTTGTGATATCTGAAAAGTATTTCTGATAGATTGCGGGAGGTGGGGGTGAGTGGGGACCACACTCTAGCCAATGGGGTCAACTTTGAGGCCATCTTTATTTGCAGCTGTCTTTAAAGAAGGACACTTTCTCAGGTGTAATTTCAGTAAATTATAGGAATACCAAAATATAAAAGGTTTTTTAATGTTAGTTATGTCTTACACTTTCTGGTCTGTGCTTACCTTCATGATCGTATTCCCCATTAACGACATACTCTTTCTTCTTTTTGTCTTTCTACACACACACACGTTACTATTTGCCACCAAGGAGGAGAGTACTGTATTACCCACAGTTGGGGGCTCCCAGTGGTATAGTTTGGAATGAGAGAGCACTCATTCTAAATTTGAGTTGTGTTTGTGACCGGGATTCTGATGTAGGTTAGCGGGCGGACTGAGGAAGAACACACCAGAAATAAGAAATGCCAGGCATATAACCTTGGCCCCATAACAATGCCTTAGATGTCCAAGAAGAGATCGCCTTAGCAGAATATATTCTCTCACCAAGATTTGCCTACTGATTTAACTTTCACAAACTTAGAATTGAAAACAAAAGAACAGCTACAAGTAAGAAACTGTAAAAACTAATTAACTCTATGTGAGAATTAAGTAGACAGGCTAGTGGAGCTTTGATATCTATTTAATAGAATAAGGCACAGAAGAAAGACACTGGTTTCCTTTTGGGAAGAGGCCTCAGCTTTGAGACGCGTCCAACCGCAGCTCCTGACCTTCCCTCCCCCTACAGCGCATTGGTGCTCAGGGCTCTGAGGGCAGGGGGGCAGGGCAGCAGGTGTGCTCCTGGGGAGCGGGGCCAACTGGCCAGCTCAGGGGCCACATGGAAGGAGCCTCTTTGAAGTGAGCCTTCACAGGCACAGCAGCGAGAGTGACGCGTTACCCTCGAGAAGCCATAGCAGTGACCAAGTCCCCACCACGAGATTGGAGAGTGACATGCAGAAACTTGTGAAGTAGACGGGGACTCCCAGAGGTGTCTATAGGGTTTGCTTCAGTAGAAGGTGGGGCTCAAGTCATAAAAACACAGGAGACTCCCTCCTCTTCTGTTCCCAAGGAGCTATGTCCTGAAGAAATGACAGTAGGCATGGAACAGTGAGATGCTATGGCTCGAAATCACCTGAGTGAGTTCAAGGGAAAGGCAGCGAGCTGTTGCAGGTCACAGGGCCTGCGCGAGGTAACTCTGTGCCTCTTAGTGAGTGAAGCTTCTTATTGCATTGGTGCAGGGTTTGGTTAACCCTTTAGCCTCTAACCACCTTTGAGTGGTGAGGTCACGCAGGGTGTACAAGCATGGCTTCTGGTAGCTGACTGCCTGGGTTTGAATCCTTGCTCTGCCTCCCACTAGCTATACCAGCGATTTTCAATGTTTTTCATGTCATGGCACACATAAACTAATTACTAAAATTCTGGGACACACCACAAAGTGTATTACATTTTGCCTAGCTGACAAAAAAAAAATAATAAGTATACTTTTGATTCATTCATACCAGATGGTTATTGTTGCTGGCTGTTGTCATTTTTATTTGCTAATCTAAGGGAAAAGAGGTCAGTGCCCTTGACTAAGTAGTCAGGTAGTACATGATTTATATCTCCTTGCAGCACACCGGTTGATAATTGCTGAGCAATACTAATTTACTAGCTTTGTACAAGTCTTTTATCTTCTTTATGCCTCAGTTTTCCTAGGTATAAAAGAACAACATCAAAGGTTTTAATGAGAATATAATAACTTCTTATGAGTAATTTATTTAGACAAAAGTTTATATGAATAAATCTCTTAAATGAGATGATGGAATAGCTTTTGACTCAAAATCATCCAAGAAGCAATTAGAGAGCCATACATTTCTAACTCAATGAATGAAAAAACAGAGAAATAGAGTTTGAGTGATCTGGAAGGAAATAGCAACACACATTTAATATGCACACACATTCAAAGGTGCCAGTTAAGCCCTGGCCTGTGTGGCTCCGTTGGTTGAGCACTGGCCTGTAACCGAGGGATTGTGGGTTCAGTTCTCCGTCAGGGCACATATCTGGGTTTCAGTTTCCATCCCTGGTCCAGGCGTGCATGGGAGGCAACCAATCCATGTTTCTCTCTCACATCAAATCTCTCTCTCCCTTCCTCTCTCTCTAAAAGCAGTGAAAAAATATCCTTGGGTGAGGATAAAAAATAAATAAAAATTAAAGGTGCCAGTTAAGAGTCAAGTATCAATATATCACCTAAGAAATAGTTCAAAATAAATCAGAGCTGTATATAACACACTGTTGATTTTATTTAATAATGTGCCAAAAAGAATGAAGTAGACTCATAGGAAATCACTGAGAGTTCCTATCATTGTCTTAAATATTTCGAAATCTAATTTATGGAGGAGGTGGAAATTCAAAATTGTTGAATTGTTGGGTTCCTAGGCAAAATTTTTTAAAAATATTGTTTTAATTAACTGCGAGCCTTCATATCCATTGTTTTCGTGATTTAAATAAACTTAGAAGGGGTGGCAATCATTGCTTCTCCTCACAAAGTGCCCTGGGAACATTAGTCATGCAGCAGGGTGTTGTCAAGTAGATTCCATTCTCCCTGAAGCTTTCATTTCTTTATTAATTTAGAACATTGGTAGTGAACTTCTGCTGCTCACTGACAAAGTTAACAGGAGCTGGGGGCCTGGGGGCACTGCTGAGGGTGAGTGCGCGTCCCCGAGGCGGACAGGGGCCTCTTCTCCTCAGAAACGGCACACGGCTCTGCGAATGCCCGGGCAGAAGGAACGGGTGGCAGCAAGGCGGGCTCGTATGGGTAGATGTGTGTGGGGGTGGGGGAGGGGCGTGTCAAAGAAAAGAAAAGGCTGAGATTGGGCTGTGGGCTATGAAGCCTGATGTGATTCTTTCGGGGGAGGGGGGCTTAGCCAGGCACAGAGGGTGACAGGACATTCCACACAGGAGAAGCCTTGTGAACTCAGGACGGCAAGCGTGGGCATGAACCCTTGGGGAAACTCCATGCCGCTCAGTATGACTGGACGCTGGGTACATAGGAGGCGATGAGAGGTAAGACTGCAGAGGCAGGTGGGGTACAACGTGAGGTCATGAGAAACCTTGTGTGTGGACCTAAGTGATGTGCACCTTACCCAGTGCAGCCTCGCTCAAGGAAGTAAAAAGCATTGGAAATGGTCGTGGTCAAAGCTGAGGCTTTAGGTGCTTGATTGGGACCAATGTTCTCCCCCAAGGGATGTAGAATATGTAGCAGAGCAGGGCAGAGCCAGACTGCCTGGGTAAAAGCCAGGCCCTCTGCTTAGCAACTTGCTGACCTTGGGCAAATCATCTAAGTTTTTCGGGATGCGGTTTCCTCATCTGTAGATAGCACTGAGGCAGAGGGCCGCTTAGAGGATTGAATGAGCCTGTACAGCATTAAGACCTAGGCATGGCACAAATGAAGCGCTCAGCAAATGTGAGTGATTACTACTAGTACCAAGCGGCTCTGATGGAAGACTGTGGAATTCCATTCGGGCAAACTGAGCTTTAGCAAAAGCTGTGGGGCAAAGGTCAATTCTGTCCTTTCAGCATGGGAAAGAAACATCAGTAGCAGAAGTATCACTAACAACAAAGAAACCTCCACTGAACCCTTGTTACTCTAAGCAAGGGACTAACTTCCATGAAGGAGTTTGGACTGTGTCACTTTGCTATGAGGATATTTACTGAAACAAAATAAAGAAATTAGCTATTTTGGATTTCCTGGGATATCTGCAGTTTTTAAAAAGATGTCGTATAGGTTTCTGATGCAAAATTCAAAATAATGTGAATGGCTATAAAATTTAAAAAAGACTTCCTCTTTTCTCTGGCCTCTTGGAGGTATCCTTTCTCCTTTGACGGAACTAGTTTTTATTTTATTTTTGTTTGGTTTATTTTTGTTTTTACCTTGTGGTATTCCTCCTCCTAGAAATGATGTATCATTTCACATATACAAACAAAACACATGAACACAAATACAGATTGATAATGATAGAGATATGTTTTGTATAAATGATATATGACATAATTATTTTTAAAAATAAAACCATATATCTAGGGGCTCTTTCAATAGCAATGTACATGGAACCATTTCATATTTTAAAATTACATATTGTTTCATATAAAGATATATAATAATTTATTAACTATTTTTTATTAACGGGAATTGGATTTTTAAATAATTTATTTTACACACAGTCCTGTATAAACATAATTATACATTATTTCACATAAGATAAATAGTACCCACAGGTGGTATTTCTGAGTCAAGAGTATTTGAATTTTTAATAAGCATTGTAAAATTGTGAAGAACATTTGGTCTTATTCTATTTCAAAAATGCCAAGAAGTAAAACAAAATGAATGTCAAGTATGTGATTAATATCTATTTTATGTTAGATTTAGCTTAAATGTAAGATATAACACAGCTCTATTTTGTGTGTGCTTTATATATTTTTATCAGCTCTTTTGTGCATAAAATATATATGCCCATTTTTAAAACTTACAATACACTTTTACTATTTCAAATGAATATGGGCTTTATAGTTGTATCTTTCCTTTTGTTATATAAGTTGGTCATTAATGATTTATATGATGCTGAATTCTTATTCCAAAATGCAGCCTCAAATCCCAACACTACATTTCCAAAACTCAAATTTGATCATGTCAATTTAGTCTTTAAAGCCCTTTAGTGGTTTTTCACAGCCTCCAAAAACCTACTGGGTTGAAAACACTGGCCAGGCTCTCTACAGTGTCAAGCAACTCCATTAACACTGCGTTTTGTGTGGTCAGAGCGGACAGCCACATCCAGCACAGTGGGGATGGCCCCTCCGGAACTGGGCAGCAGCGAACCTCCGCCAGCAAAGCCCAGGCAGCCTCCCCTCTAAAAGGCCCAGCGCTCCTTTTTGAGGGAGGATTTCCACAAGTATTACTTGGCAAAAGAAAGGACATGAACTTTGTTTTTCATTCATTGAAGTTACTGGGGTGACATTGGATAATAAAATTATTTAGGTTTCAGGGTACAATTCTATAACACATCATCTGTATGTTGTACTGTGTGTTCACCCCCCAAGTCAAGCCTCCTTCCATCACCATTTATCCTCCCCTTTGCCCTCTTCTACCTCCCACACCCCCCCCCCCACCTTTTCGTCTGGTAATCACCAAGCTGTCATCTGTGTCTATGAGGTTTTATTTGCTTTTTTTTGGCTTAATCCTTTCATCTTTCTCACCCAGCCCTCACACTCCACCTCACCTCTGACAGCTGCCAGTCTGTTCTCTGTGAGTCTGTTTCTATTTTGTTTGTTATTTTGTTTATCAGATTCCACATACGAGTGAAATCATATGGTACTTATCTTTCTCTGACTAGATTATTTCACTTGTCATAATGCTCGCCAGGTCCATCTATGTTATTACACAGGGCTGAGTAGTATTCCATTGCACAAATGTACCAAAGCTTTTTTATCCACTCATCTACTGATGAACACTTGGGCTGTTTCCAAATCTTGGCTATTGTAAATAGCACTGTAATGAACACAAGGGTGCATAGATTCTTTTGAATTAGTGTTTCAGGATTCACAGAAATGGAATCCCTAGATTACAAGACAGTTTCATTTTTAACTTTTTGAGGTAACTTCATGCCGTTTTCCACAGTGGTTTTTATGGATAGGAGAAATTGACGTCATTAAAAGATCTATATTACCCAAAGCAATCTACAGATTTAATATGATTCCTATTAAGATATCAATGGTGTATTTCACAGAAGTAGAATAAATATTCCAAAAATTTGTGTGAAACCACGAAAGACCCTGAATAGCCAAAGCAATCTTGAGAAAAATAATGAAGTTGGAGGAAACACACTGCCTGGTATCAAACTATACTACAAGGCCATAGTAATCAAAACAGCATGGCATTGCCATGAAAACAGACATGTATATCGATGGAACAGACTAGAGAGCCCAGAAATAAACCCACACCTTTATGGTCAATTAATATTTGACAAACAAGGCAAAAACATACAATGTGGTAAAGATAGTCTATTCAATAATGGTGTTGGGAAAATTGGACAGATACATACAGAAAAATGAAATGAACACCTTCTTACACCATGCACAAAAATAAACTCAAAATGTCTTAAAGACTTAACTCTTAGACTCAAAACTATAAAAATCCTAGAAGAAAATATAAACAGTAAAATCTTGAACATTTCTTGTAGCAACAATTTTTTCTAATATATCTCCTCAGGCAAGGGAAACAAAAGAAAAAATAAACAAATGAGACTACATCAAATTAAAAAGTGTGTGCACCGCAAAGAAAACCATCAACAAAATGAAAAGACAACCCACTGAATAGGAGAACATATTTGCCAATGATGCGTCTGATAAGAAGTTAATAACCAAAATTTATAAACAACTTATACAACTCAACACCAAACAAAATCCAATTAAGAAATGGGCAAAGGACCTAAATAGAAACTTCTCCAAAGAGGACTTACAGATGGCCAATAGACATATGAAAATATATGCAACATTTCTAATCATCAGAGAAATGCAAATTAAAACCACAATGAAATATCACCTCACACCTATCATCAATAAATCAACAAACAGCAAGGGTTGGTGGGGATGCAAAGAAAAGAGAAGCATGTGAACTTTGAAATCTGACAGACTTGTACTTGACTCTCTACTCTGTATTCAAATGTCACTTAACTTTTTTTTCCATTTGTAAAAAATGGTAAGAATAATGTAGCTTATAATAACACCAAGAAATTTTGTAATGAGTATATCAGGTAACACCTATAAATACATGTTCTATAATTATTGTTTTTTCATTTTTCAGCTTTTCCACTAATGACATATGCTTTAAAGTCAGAAACTGACTCGACAGTTTCATAGCTTAGTTGTGAAATCTGCAATCCACACCCTGGAGAGCAAACACTGCCCAATGCCTGTTTTAAGATGACATATTTTAATAGGCTCATACATTTACATGTTTTTAAAAGTCAAAATAAAAATAATGTGGTATGCAAAAGTTATATGAAATTCAAATTTTATTGTTCATAAACAAAGTATTTGAACACACTCACATTCTTGTCCTCATGTACCGTACGTAAGTGTTTTCCCGCTGCCATGGCAGGTCGAGTTGTTATGACACAGACATTGCTGCTTGGATGTTGCAGCAAATACTAAAAAGCCCCAAATATTTACTATCTGGACTTCTGTTAAAAAAAGAAAGACAATTTTTGCTGATCTCTGACCTAGCCAGCGCTATTATTATAGTGTGTGTGTACAAAATATACAACATATATATGGATGTATGTATATGCATGTTCATATGTGTATTTCTACATATAGTGGTATATAAGATATTTAAAGTGGCCTTAGTATTTTAGACATGTTCCATTCTTATTTAATAAGATGTTAGATTATGAGATTCCTTATCATCTGCACCATTAAAAGACACCTGAGGCTTGTTTCTTGAAGTGCTCCTGTGTCCAGCCATTGAGTTGGTGATTGCTTTTTGGCTAATAATGACTATAAGCATAGCAGAATCTTGCCTTTGGGAAGTTATTGTAACTGCCTTGAATTAAACTTATCTACTGGTGTAGCTGGATCACCCCAAAAATCAGAGTCAGAAACTCACTAAGCTTTTATACCTCATTGCATGAACTATTGTGTGCCTCCTGGCTAATGGGTGTTTGCTTAATACATGTCTGTGTGTACAATTTGGTCTAAAGTTTTACTTTATTACAAATTGTCAGTGAGTTATAGATGAGTAGCTAACCCTCGCTCTCTTAAAGCTACAGGCAGACAGAACTCAGAGATTGTGACGATGATCCCCAGACCACCACAATAAAATGAATATTGTAATAAAGCAAGTCACACAAACATTTTGGTTTTCTAGTACAAATAAATGTGATGATTACATTTTACTGCAGCCTATTAAATGTGCAATAGCATTATGTATAAAATAATTTATATACAGCTTAATTTAAAAATACTTTATTGCTTATAAAAAAGGCTACCCATCATCTGAGCCTTCAGTGAGTCATCATCTTTTTTCTAGTGGAAGTTCTTGCCTCACACTGAAGGCTGGTGACTGATCAGGGTGGTGCTTACTGAAGGTTGGGGTGGTTGTGGTCATTTTTTTCTTTTATTTTTCAGTTTATGTATTTATGTATTTATTTAATTCATTCATTCATTTATTTATTTATTTTAGACAGGGGGAAGGCAGAGAGAAAGAGAGGAAGAGAAACATCAATACGAGAAACATCAATTAGTTGTCTCTCATGCTGCAGCTTCTACATCAGCACTTGTTTCCCTTGCACTTCTATGTTATGGACATGGCTCCTTTATTTAAACCTCATGAACCAAACTGTCCTAATTTCAAATTTTAGTTTTCACCTTCCTCAGCTCTCTCAGCTTTCGTGGAATTGAGCAGAGTTAGGGCCTTACTCTAAATTAAGCTTTGGCATAAAGTACTGTTGTGGCTGATTTGATCTTTTAGTCAGACCACTAAAACTTCCTCTATACCAGCAATAAGGCTGTTGCACTTTTTTATCATTTATGTTTTCACTGAAGTAGCACTGTTAATTTTCTTCAAAACTTTTTTCTTTGCACTTACAAGTTGATGAGCTCTTTGTAACAACCCATCTATGAGATAGTTTTTTACCAATCTCAGTTTTCAACATGCCTTCATCACTCAGTTTAATTATTTCTAGCTTTGGCTTAAAAGTGAGAGACATGCAACTCTTTTTTCACTTGAGCGCTAGGAGACTAATGTAGGGTTATTAATTGGCTTAATTGCAATATTGTTGTGTCTCCAGGAATACAGAGGACCAAGGAGAGGTAAAGAGATGGGGAATGGTTGGTCATTCGGTGGAGCAGTTGAAACATAACATTGATTGATTGTTTGCTGTCTGTATTGTATGGGCATGGTTCGTGGCACCCAAAACAATTGCAATAGTGACATCAGAGGTCACTGATCACAGATCATCATAACAAATAGAATAATAATGAAAAGGTTTGAAATACAGAGCAAATATCGAAATGCAATACAAAAACACAAAAGCAAATGCATGCTGTTGGGAAAATGGCACCAACAGACTTGATTAAGTTGGGATTGTCACAGATCTTCAATTTGTCAAGAAAAATGTAATATATGCAAAGAGCAATAAAAAGGGGTATGCCTGTATATCATCATTTCAAGAAAAATCAAAGAGTTGTACATAATCGAATCTACTGGGAAACCAGAAAGGTCATAAATCCACTTGATATTTTGTTGACAGATATGTTTCACACTTAACTAGTAAACCATAAAATAATTATTGAATATTTGTACAATCTTTTTTAAAAAGATTCTTTAATAGAGCTTTCTCATTAAAAAAAATCTGAAATGTCAGAAAACTATATATTTTTTATTTTTCTGGGTTCTAAATATAGCGAAGACTGGAAAATACAAATTTAGTGAAAGGATTTTAATAGGAATTTTAAATGATTGAAAGCAGAACATGAAAAGCAGTGAGAGACAGACCCTGTGGGCATTATTCCTTACAGAGGAGGAACTTAGTTGGCTGACCAGCCCAGTGTTTCAGTTCCTTCCTTTCTCGCTCTCCATTGCTGATGCCTTCACTGCGTTTACAAGACTTGCATAAATAGTTGTTTTATTGTTCTTTCAATGTAGAATACATTCTCTATTATTTTAGTGTGATCAGCCGAAACATGGATATTGTGTACAAATTTGTTTGATTAAATTATTTGGACCCTAAAATTAGCTCTATTGTGATTATTCCTTTATTCAACCAAAAGACATTTATTTACTGTCCACAAAGTTCTGGGAAATTTGCTCAAAATGAAAAACACCCCAAAATTTTACATTTTTACAGGGCTTTATAGCTTACAAAGATACGTCGTAGTGCACTACCCCTAATAAAAATATGTCTTCATATAGCCCAAATTTCCCCAGACTCCCTCCAGTCTGTGAGTGAGAACATTGGTAGGAATAACTCAGCTCTGTGGTGCATTGCTCCACCTATGTGGTCAGGTACATCAAGATTCGCCCTCTCTCTACTAATCAAGTCTGGGGGTTCCCAAAGTAATGGTGAAAAAGAAACTGGAGCTATTTAATCCCCCCCCCCCATTTTCACTAGTGTCCAATGTCCATAAAGACATGGGAGAGTGGTGAGTTGCTTTCTCACTGCTCCTGGCACCTTGCTTTGAGATCCACGTTGTCTGAACACACTGTTCTGACTCTTCTTCCTACAGCAACCTAAGTGGTACTTTAGAATCTCTGTCCATCCTTCCATCCTGATTATACTGGAGCCATATGGTGTTTTCCTTGCAGAAAAAGAGGAATGGCTCACGTGTCCCACTCTCTTTCCTTCTTCTTCACTGGGACACTAGGCTGTGTCCTGCATCTTCCAGAACCTTCTCTCAGCTATGCCTGCAGTACCTTCTTCCACCAGGATAGCTGTCAGTCTTCATGGTGGGAAACTAGACACGAGATGAGATTCCAGCCTATCTTCTCCACGCCCTACTCTTTCCAGTTTTACCCACTCTTAGGTGCTTAGACATGAACTATCCTTTTCTCCCTGGCAGACTGAAGTGGACAAATGGACCCCTAAGTTCTGGTGGAACATAAATTTCATCCACAATCACCTTTACAGGTAGACAAAATAAGCACATTCACACAGCACAGAGACCTGGGTGACTAAAATGTCTTTGATCCTTCAATTTGTAAGTAGCAAGGCAGGAATTTGAGTCCAACTCTTTTACCTCTGAACCTTTTCTTTCTCTGCTCTGACCCTAAATCTTAAAGTGGTTGCAAATAAAAGCCTTTGGTGGTCTGGCTTTTTATCTCAGTCAAATTTGAAAAAGAAAGGATAAACGTGTGTCCTTATCCCCTTGTTCTTTTTTTTTTCCAGAAAAGAGATTCTTAGGGCTTCCTCACACTGCATATAAATCAAAAATGGAGAAAAAAAAATCCAATTTGATCATGAGCTAAAATCACATATTTTTATCCTGTAATCCTTATAGACAATGACTGTGGAAGCACATAATTGGGAAGAAAGGGTATTTAGCCCCTGATATGCCACCTGAGGCTTAAAGAAAAATAAAAATGTCCTGCTTTAGAAAGAATTTAGTGAGGTCAAAAAGACCAATTGACTGGATTCTGTATTAATGGATGGATATTACTTGTCTGATGTTGTGTTGGGACTTCCTGAAATATTCACATATTCAGAACAGGTCTTCCTTTGATTCCTAACCATAAATACTGCCTCATACATACATTTTAAAAACCTGTAGCCTCCATTTGGACTTTATCAACAGTTTTGGTTTACAACACTCAGTAGAGAGGTGTTCCCAAGCCAGACATAAAATCCATTCCCATAAAACAGAAAGGTAAAGGAGATACAACTTATTTATACAAAGCCTGCTTAAACATTCCAATTTTCATAATCCCATCAACCCTCACTTTGAGAGAACGACCTTTACATTCTCTTAGTCTCTTCAGTCTAATTATAGTCCCCACGGGGGCTTCACCAATGGATTTTGGTACCACAGTTCATGAGACTCCCACATCAAGGAGTCCAGAAACTTCTTTTCTTCACCCTCTGACCATTTTACCTACTCTTGTACAAAGGCTTTGGATCCCCAGTGGCAGGTCAAGTCAAGGGTCGCTGGCCCTTTGGTCGTCTGTCTTCATCTTGATTCATGCTGCAGATTAGATATCTCATTGTAATCTTTGAATTTTGGCTTTCAAAACATCTCCAAACCAGAGTAAATAAAGCAGCCTTGTTTGAGGTTTAATAGTCCTGGGAGCGGGGGAGGTCAGTAGGGCGTCCTTTTGGTCACTCCACCTGGGGTAGTACTGTATTAAAACCTTTCTTTGAACCCCATCAAAACCATCGAGGGTGTGGCTGTTGATGCGCTGGGCCAGGGCCAGTGTGTGGGCTCCTGCTCTGGGGGCTCAGGGGCACCAATCTGGGCGGCTCCGTCAGTTGGGATTAGCGTCGATAGACATGGGAAGGAGTCCTTGGCTGCTTGCACTCTTGGTGGAAAGAGCTGCTGGGGTCTCCTTCTCTCCCCTCCTCCACAGGCATTGGTCACAGCTGAGGGGTCCCTTTTGGTGGCAAGCTATGTAGGACTGGAGGGTTGGGGTGATGCAGGTCAGGTGTGGCCTGTGCTTTTCAAGGCGTCTGTTTTCGATCTGTGTGCTCCACTGGATACTGCAGCTTCTCCACTAGACTCCAGAACACTCTCAGAACTATTTTTATCAGTAATCACTGTTTTTCCTGAAGTACAAGTGCTGGAACCTCTCAGTCCACCAATCTTGCTGATGTCATGCTCCTATGTGTATTTGTCTTTTTTTTTTTTTTTTTTTTTTTAAGAAATAAAAATGGTCCCTGGGTAAGAGGAATTTTTACGTGGTATTGCCTTTAGTTACCGTGCTTTCATGGAGCTACTAAGCTCAATTGGAACAAGCAAGGACCCCCGCTCCCAAAAGAATCTAGCTGGTTTTTGCTTTCTCCGAAGACACCGATGACCATCCTTAACACTGAAGTTTGGCTGAGGAGACTCAGAAGGCAGAAATTTCAGGCACTGCTAAAGCGTAGAATCCCAGGGTGCACTTCACACAGAGGCACCAGCCCCTCCAGGTCACTCAGAGCCAGAAGGCTTACGTGGTTCACAGTTACAGGCCTCCACAATGCTGGGACTCATGGGATGAGTGTTTGTGGAAGTTACAGGTAAAGGGGTCTCCTTCTCCTTCATTCAAATGACCTATTTTGGTCCTTCTAGGGACAGATGTGGGTAAGTTTGTAGCTACTCCTTCCTCCTTTGGATGTGTTGGTTCTTGAAGCAAGTCTTTATTACTAACTCATCAAGAAGAGTAGCTGAATTAAGTTCTGCCACGGTAACTCGGTGTGGGTACATCGTCTTTGTGAATATATCTTTCATTCGACGATGCTCTGGACTAAATGAAGGTTGTGTGTACCCGCTGGCAGACCTTGGCTTTTCTACCATAATATCTTTCAGAAGTAGAATGATCCAAACAGCCGTGTGTGTTTCTGAGCTCCTGAATTTCACCTGTGTTGCCTTTACATATTTAAACACCAAGAATACTTTCAAAAATAAAGAGGTTCGTGTGCGCATGCGTGTGTGTGTGTGTGTGTGTGTGTGTGTGTGTGTGTGTAATCAGCAGCTCGGGAGGAAAAGAATATAGTACATAGTAACCAGAGGCATTTTGTTTTTCAAGTGTAGTTGCAGGAAAATAAAATATCACCACAAAATCTACAAAGCACAAGTAAGCCCAAAAATAAACAAAATCAATTTTTGTTTGTTTGCTTTGGTCAAAGGTACAATGCACAAGGATTATTAAGCTTCTTTTTTGCCATCAACCCCTTCAGAAATCTGACAGTACGAGTCTCAGAATATTTTTCAATAAACACAGCAAACTACATAAAATTGCAAAGTAAACTATATCTAAATATGGTTATCAAACTATTTCTAAATGAGTCATTTTATATTGGCTTTTCATTAATGCTTTCAATCACAAAATCAGAGTGACAAAACAGTGATAGGAAAATACTCATAACAAAGTTGCAAGCTCTGGTCATACAGCTCTTCTTTGTTGCCTTCAATAATCACGAAAAGAAATGTTTGGATCTAGTTAGAATTTAGGGAAAATAAAGATTCCACTTTTTCGCCAGCCAAGCTCTGGGAGCCCTGCTGCCGTCCCCGTGTGTTTTGGGGAGTTCCTGCGCCCTCAGCGGAAAACTTAAAATACGGCGGCAATGGGCAGGTTGCAGACGAAGGTGGCGGCCAGAGCCACCTTCTCAGCTTTTCTGCTCCGAGAAAGCTTGTCAATCAAACATTCCGTGGGGGTCCTGCTTCGCTCTTGGGGGTCCCGATTTGCTTTGTCTGCTGCTTCCCCATCAGGATTCCAGTCGCATCATCATTCTCTGTGTCTCTTTAGTCCTGATGTTTAAAACTCTCTCCTTATAAAAAGGGGTGCCCTCTGGCTTAACCGGAGATGCGATTGGCATCTTCAAAACCTCCGCGGCAACGATCAACGTCCCAGACAGGCCCCTTTAAGAGAGTGGACGTTTCCACTAGCTGCTCCTTTGTAACCTGGAACCAGCCCTCGTTGATATTCTCTGCAGATGGCCTCTGAGGGAACAAAACGCCTACAACACGAAAGTAGTGTAAGGAGGTTACGGAGACGCAAGAACGTGGCACCAGGTCCGGGATCGGAGTACGGACACGAGCAGGTGCGAGCAGCCCCCTCCCCACTGAACGAGGGTGCAGCCAGGAGAAAACCATCCCCATCCAGAGGCCAACTAAGTGCAGATTTCACAGATTCATAAGGAGCGAGGAGCCAGCCAACCCCGCCGAGAATGAGGATGGAAAGATTAGGTCTCTAGTGTTAAAGTTTCCAAGACTTTTAAGAAAGATCATTAGGATCTGTGTTGGCCTGTTTTTTCAATGTCGTTCTGGAGCATGATTTAACAGGCCCGCCCCCAAAGTACTTAATTTTCTAGGAGAGTGTAGCACTGTTTGACTTTACTATTTGCGGTTAATTAAGTGCGGAGACTCTACAAAGTTAAATGTTAACTTGCAGATTTGTATCTCATAGAGATGCAAATGCTCTGTGTTCCATAAAAAAAAGATAAAGCCCCAAACTATGGTTTTATTGCTCAAAGAACATTAAGCAGTTTTGTTTCTAATCTTACCCTAATATTCTGTTCTTATTTTCAATTACCTATAAATATCCAGTTGCTCATCTTACCCATTTTACTAATTTCCTCGTCAAGGAATGGGTTAAATAAAATTGTTGCCATTTGCCCTGGCCAGGTGACTCAGCTGGTTGGAGCGTTGTCCCTTACACTAAAAGGCTGTGGGTTCAGTTCCCCATCAGGGATCATACATAGGTTTCAGGTTCAATCCCTGGGCGGGGCATGTACGGGAGGCAACCAATCAATGTTTCTCTCTCACATTGATGTTTTTCTCTCAAATAAAAAAATAAAATAAAATAAAATAAAAAATAAAAAAAAAATCCCAGGGTGAGGATTTAAAAAACAAAACAAAACACTGACATGCACTAATTGTATATTTGAGCCATGTTTCTAACTTTTGGAAACTGTATTTTGGTAGTTGCTTGAAGTGACTACTGTTTTCTAAAGCCCCAGTCAGGAGCATCCCCAGTGTCCACCAGAGCCACGAAAGCCTTCATTCCAAGAAATGAGGGGGTGGTCCTGGCACGAGGCGTATACTCTCTGCGCCGCTCTTGCAGGGAAGGAGCTCAGATGTTTGCCCAGCCTGAAGGAGGTAAGAGAACCCATCACTCCCGTCACAAACGGCTCTAGGGGCGCTCGGCTGCAGAGCTGAGTGCGCCATGGTGGCCGCCAGGGCTTGTTAAAATACAGAAGTTCACGCCCCACCCCCGAGATTCCGAGGCAGCAGGTCTAAGGCACAGCCTGAGAACCTGCATTTCGTACAAGTTCCCAGGTGTGGCTGGTTCTGCTCCTGTGTTAGACGGCTGTGGCGGAGGCAAGGAGGCAGACTCGGGGTGGGGGGCGGGCCTCAGGCCTTCATTTCAGAGTTCTGCCCTAGCACACGAGTAAGAAAGATGCTTAAAGAGTGGTAGGTGAGCCTTTGAAACTCAGTTTTTCCTCCCGTGAACTTTGTCAATTTTAGTTAGGTGCTGGGTATATTTCTTTGCTTTGTATGCTGGCCTCATTCCTTTCCTCTACGTTTCTTCTTTCTTCAACAAGGAGCAAGTGCCAGTGCCGCTTTGAGGTCTCTCAGGACGCGGCCCTTCGCGCGTGTCTGCAGTGCACAGATTTGCAGCATCGCCACCGGTGACGGCTGAGTGATTGCGGCGCCCGGCGGCTGTACCCATTCGCCTGATGGATCGGCGCTGTCGGGGCGGCGGGCCTCTCCCCTTTGGCATCGTGCAGATCGATGGAAAGCTTCTCCTGAACATGCACGTCTCTCCATCACGCTCGTGCCATTTGCATTTCAACCAGCAAGAGTCAAACTGCAGGGAGCGAAAGCTGTTCGAAGGAGCCTTGTTCTTTCTTTCCCTTAAAAGACACGTCATTTCTACTTACCACTTTTGTGTCTGTCTATATATTCTCTTTTATCCACATTTTCATTAAACTCACCAATTAAATATCATTGATTAAGCAATATTCTGAACAAGTTTCCATGCTAGGCTCTCAGGGATACTAAAAAACAAATAACACAATGAGGTCTGAACCTTGCCTTTCAGGCGCTCATAATCTTTTCTTTTCCCATCCTTTCCTCCTTTCCCTTTTTTTTTTTTTTTTTTTTTTTTTGACCATTAAACTACCCCACACCAGAGCCAACCTCAAACTAGCCCCCAACCTCATATCAAGTTACTGACTTCGCCCTTTTGTCAGCTCGCGTCTCTGGGACCACGCACATTTTTATTTTCCCCTCTTCCTTGTCTCTGTCTTCTGTGGCTGAGACAAACAACTGCACTGCGTGGGAGAGGCCTGCGGCCTGATTCCTGTCTGGTAGCTGTTTTCTCAGAGACTGAAGATTTTTGTACATCTTCTCATCTGGCTTCCTGGTGCAAAATTCTTGGAACGAGCCTGTTCAGTGTCAGACATACTTGTCAGATTTGCTGTAAACATCCACAGTTATAGACCCAACACACTGTGTTGTCCCCAGACCGGCCTCCGCCCGGCCGCTGGTGTGCCCCTTGCCTTAGGGCTGCAGCCTCCGCCCCCCTTTAACTTCCGCTTGTCCGGATTCCGTCCAGGTCCTGTCGCGCTCAGGCTCCCTAGCCGAGCCCAAGGTCCGCGTGAGAGCGCTGTATTCCAGCGCTACCTGAGTCCCTTTGTCTCCCTTTCTCAGTTTCCCAATCTCGTTCCCCTGCAAGGAAAGAATAAATGCAATTACACCGAGTCATTACATTTCATTCTCTGTTTCCTTTACCTATTCTCTTCAGATTAAAGTGCATGGGAGGGGCTGGAGAATGAGCATTTTGTTAAAAAGGTAGTTTTACCCTGGTGTTCTTTTCTGGTTGACAGTTAGTTGAAAGGGCAGGTTTAACGGAGAAAGCATTTGTCTCTGTCAATCAGAGGCGCAGATGAAATCAATAGAACCTCTTTATCTGCGCTCATCTTCCACTTCAAAATGTTGCATTTTCTGCTGACCCATTAGGGAATTTATTCATCCCGCTTTCCGTTCCCACAGCGCCGTCCACTGCGCCACCCTCCTCCGCCCCGCCTCTAAAGGAACCATTTCTCCCCTGAATACTGTCTAGGTCACTCATTTTGTATTTAGAAACATTCGCTTTCTCATTTTCATTCTTAGTGTGCCCGGCCATCGCATCTAGATTTCAAAGCATCCTGGGAAACAGGACTGAGCGTCTTCTTTGGAGCCAAACTGACCTGAGCTTTAATTCGAGCTCTACTCACAATTAATGTCTGACCTGGGAGAAATTACTTTATTTCAAATTTTTCGTTTGTGTGATGGGACTACCGATAGCCACTTCGGGAGAGCATTGCGAGCATAAACGCAGCGGTGCGGTGCTTTGTATGCCCAGCACCTTGATATTTGTTGTCTGGTAGCTGCTACTACTCCTACTACTGTTGTTGTTGCTGCTGCTTTTACTAATATTAGTAATATCATTATTTTTACTTATCAAGTTGATTTACAGAGACTAGGCAATAGTGTAAACAAGTCCATATAGCAAACCGTAAACTGTTAATGAGAAGGTACAATGTCTGTATTTATTAGCTTTCATAAGATGGAATATCTGTTTAGGTGACCTGCACAGACTATAAATAGACTATAGAGATCTGGATAAAGACTTTCCTGGTGGCTTTAGAAAGTATGGAGCAGATAGATAGATAGATAGATAGATAGATAGATAGACAGACAGACAGATACCCCATTGCTGTTGTGGGTTTTTGTTTCTGCTCTGTTTTCTGCCTCTCAATATCCAGGTTATATTTAAACAGTTGAAACAAAAAGCATTTGCTGTTTTGCAGGTTTTGATTTCCAAAAATGTTTACCACTTCAGTTCAGCCAGAGACAAAAATCCTTTTCAATTTCCCCAGTCTCCAATTATTCATGAAAAGTATCAAACTGAGAAACAAAGGCTTTTCTTTAGGAAAAAAAATGAACGAGTATTTTTCAACCTCAGCAGCATCAAACAATTTTTCACATTGAATGGTGACAACTTCAAGAGAAAAGGCTGTGATTCTATCATTCTGCTAGGGAAACCCTTCTTTTTCCCAGTGTGCCCTAGTGTTAATAATTTAAAAGTCAGCAATTTCCAAACCAAATTCTTTGTTGCTTACAAGAATCGCCATCAGCTATCTCTGGTGTCACGATGGTGCCCCAAAACCAGAAGCTAGAACATGACATGAATGAATTGATAGACACATTTTAATGAGAGTCAAAATTAATGAATTTAAAGAGCAATGCAGTGGATCCTCCCTCTAACATTGGTGTTTTGGTTATATTATGCAAGCAAAACTAAGGAACTATAATTTTTGGAAAGATGTATTCCACTCAAAAATAAAAGTGTTAGGAAAAAAACAATTTTGCTGACACTTAATCACCTCCTATCGAGTGTTCCAACAAAAGTATACACATTTCGAGAGATGCAATAACATGTAGACTATGGTAATATCAACAACATTTTAGTGTTGAGGGTAAGCATATTAGATATCTGTACCCTGAAGATTTCACACTGACATTAATGAATGGCTGTCCACTCAGCTAGTTAGATGCATATTTATAAACAGCAGAAGACTTAGTCAAGGCTGTGGCTACAGCGCACCGGCTTTATACATACTAAGTTCTCTGGGGACCGCAGGTACAAGACATGGGTCACCTTCCTGTGCAGGGGAAGTTAAGTTTAATTGGGGAGGCAAGAGGCAGACATACAGCGGAACAAAAGGATGTGAGACAAAAAGATTCCCTGAGGCAGAATGTACTCAGACCCAAATCAGCTCCTGGTTTCAACTACGGCTCAGACAACAGACCTCTGCAGGCGGGGGTCCCTGAGGGGCCCCTCTCAGGAGGCAGTGGGAACTGAAGCAAGAGTGCCCTGCAACGTTGTCACTCCCTTCACTGAAGCCAGAGAAAGAGCTGCGTCAGGCTCAGGGAAATGTTTTCTGTTAATCACAAAGTAGTATTTATTTAAAAAAAATACACTTTATATTTAACATTAGTCAGAAAAGAACTCTCATTACCTAAATTCAATGCTTGGATGACATGAATATCTTTAAAAAATATTAGCACTGATTCACAAATATGAAAAAAGAATTTGTGGACTCTCAAAGCATTAAACCGAGAAAGAACTCAAGAGTATAACTAACACTTTCCCTTTATAGGCAAACACTGGAGCTCAGAAATTCAAAGGGACTTACCCAAAGACTGAAGGACACATCGCTCATTGGAGCACAGCAGACCCAGAACCCAGGTGTTCTGTGGCCAAATTGAGTTTGCTGTTTGTTATAGCACATCATTTCTCTTGCTTTGGTTCTGCAAAGAAGAGTTTAAAAATAAAAGTGTATAGTGCTCAAAGCCTAAAAGCAGATTATCAGCTTGTCTAGACTGGAGCCAATGGCTCAGAGAAGTTATAATTTTCTAGTTAAGCAGTGACAGTGAACAGTCCTCAAGAACACATTTCTGTAGGGTTTTGTCCCTCTTGTTTCTCCTGTTTTTAACCAGGATAGTAACTGAAGCTCAAATAGAAAATTAGTACTTTTTTAGTTGCCAAGAAAACAAGGTATTAAGCTTGGAGCTAGAAGACCTGGGTTGGGCCCTATTTTGGTCCCTTACTAATAGCCCTCCAATCTTTGAATGACCCATCTATAAATTATATTACTTAACACAAAGAACAAATATATTGGTATATACAGAAGCTCTTTCTACACAAGTAAGTTAACAGAAGTAAGTTAACATCTTTACATCGGACAAGGCTGAGAAAACAGATGACTCATTTCATGGAAAACTGGTAAGGGAAATTTTTTTTTTTTTGTATAAATAACAGAGAAGTACTGTGTGACAAATGTTAATCTTTTTGTTTAATCCTCACCCAATGATATGTTTATTGATTTTAGAGAGAGGGGAAGGGAAAGAAAGAGGGAGAGAGACAGACATTGGTGTGAGAGAGAAACATCCATCGATTACCTCCCCTATGTGCCCTGACCAGGAATTGAACCTGCAACTGTTGGGTGCATTGGACAACACTCCAAGTAACTGAGACACCCAGCCAGGGCGCAAATGTTATTCTTTATCTTAAAACTAAAAGAAGAAGAGTGTGTATGCTTGAATCAGAGAGATATTTACACGTAACCTGAGGAAAATGTAACTATTTTTGAAGAAGTGCATTTGAGATCCAAGGGATCATACCTTCAACAGGAGCAGAGCCATTTCTGCTCAAGCCCCATCGTACCTCTTGTCACATAAACTGGGGTCTTTCCTATGCAGCTGGTGCTTAATAAAGCGTGCTGCATGGATGATGGAAGAAATCATTGAGAAATGTCTCCTAACTTAGTATCTTTTGATACTAAAAGAGAAATGTTAAACCCTCCTTCTATATGATCTAAATAAACTCAGAAGAAACTTTTCTCAGCCTCTCAAATATGTATGCTCACCTCACTTAATATTTAACTTCTTTCTAAAAGAATCCCTTCCATTGGTCATGCCCACAGGTCAGCAAGTGTTTTCTGTAAAGGGACCAAGGGTAAATATTTCTGGCTTTGTGAGTGACATGGCCTCTGTCACCAACATGAAAGCAGCTATACTTACAAATGGGCATGGCTGGCTTCCCGTAAATAGACGCTGAAATGTGAATATCACCTAATACATCATGAACTATTACTCTTCTGATTCTTTTCAAACATTTAAAGTTGTAATACTCATTATTAGTACAAAACCAGGTGACCAGCTGGACTTGGCCCCGGGTGGAGTTTTAGGACCCATCACCTATCCAGGCAACAGGAAGAGTTTTTTTCTGCTTGGGATTAGTCCACAGGCTCTCTGACACTCTTCAGAGTCACCAAAAAAGTCCATCTGAGGACGTCCTTAGGAGAATGTCTAAATGAAGCTACCCTCTGTGGAAGGAATCTGGCCCACCTTGTCCAGAGAAATTAACCTCTTCTCTTTGTGACGGTGGTAACTCAGCGAAGTAAAAAGGTGTTAATGTTCTTGTGCCCTAAAGTTCTGCCTTCCTCTGTCCTCCCCTGTCAACCTTGGGTTCACAAAGACCTTCAGGCAGTTGATAGACTCTCCCTAATTCTCCAGAGAATTTTCAGGGACAGGGAGAAGACACATTTAATGCAACTCTCTGTTCTCATAGGTTAAGAGGACATGGCCCCAGCCCCTTCCAGCTTCAGAGCTGAGAACGGCAACCCAGACTCCTTGGGCAGTCCTCAGCGACACGGTGCAATAGAGCAACTCAAGGCCGTTGAAAGCTAATCTAATTAATGCTAAAAAATTATTCCTGACTGAATTTGGTTAGTGGTGTGTATGTGTGAGATTTAAATGTGGAACAAGGTCTGCGGTGGCTTTTGCCATGGGCGCCCCGCTTTCTCAGAGTGACTCGGCTGTGTCCCACCTGACATACAGTGACCAACTCCAAACAACTTCATTGCACTAAGTGAACTTGAAAGGCACTTCAGCGCTGACATTTTATGATTCCAATATTCTGCTCATGAATTATTTTAGAAACACACATCATCGGAAAAATGCTTCTACTTATTCTTTCCTTTCTATGGCATCATTAAGCATTTTTAAAAGATGCAATAACCAATTAAAGAGGGTGTTTACTAAAATTGCAGGGACAATGGTCAGGGACTATGTTTTCAATTCTGAAGGATTAAGTTTCACTTAAATTATAGAAAAAAAGGTTTGGCTTTTAACAGCAAAAATTATTTGTTATATTTTATATTTCTTTGGCATATGAATCTTATGAATCCTGGGCTTCTAAAGCCCAGTGTTTGGACAAGGTGTCTGCTTAGTTCCTTTTACCTTTTCTTCCCATCTAAGCTACCTCTCTCTCTACTCCCCCGTCCCCAATTTCTGTGATCCAACCATCAGCAACAACCTCTAATCTAATGACCACATGCCTATTGGAAAACACATCTCTTTCACATTTTCATACCAAACACCCACAGACATTCACAGACACACATATTTTTCAAATGCATTCACATCTGTTCCATACTCTAGAAATAAGTGATTTATTTTTGTTAAAATGCTGACCTGAAGATTCAGGCTGTTAATTTTTTATGAAATGCAGGAACTAATGTAGCTGTGTACCTCCCCACAACCCTACACAAACAGTGCCCAGATGTTCATCAGACTCAGCTGATGGCTGTTCTCAGACATGGCGTTTACCAATTCCACAGCTTGTTTCCTTTTGTATAGCTCTTCTTAAGCAAGGGCGGTGAACTCAAATCCGATAATCACTGGGCCTTGTTATTACGGCTACATTCTGACAAGGATAACAGAGGCCCCTCTATGAAAATCAGGGCTTAAAAAAAAGAAACAATTTTCTAATTTTTCTCCCTGAAAATAGATCTAAGATTTCTAGAAAGAATTGTATCTTGGGAGACAGGAATCTTCTTTTCTGGTTTTGTTTCCCCTCCAAAATTTCACAGTGGCAGACCGTGAGAACAGCAGAATGAAAAATAATATAATAACATGACACATAGTGATTAAAATAATGGGCTTTGGAGTTGGGCAGTTTGGGGGTTGACTCGTGGTATAGCTACTTATCAGTTATATGATGTTAGACAATTCGGTTCAGTTTTCTGTTCCTTGATTTCCTCATCATTAAAATCGGGGTGATGGCAGTACCAATTTATTATTCATTCAGATGCAAGAAATAGAAAATGCTACTTAGCTGCCTTCAACAATAAAAGTGTCAGATTGGCTTGTGTATCTTGAAGAACAGGGATAAAATAGGTGTCAGGATTTGTTAATTCTGCAGCTCAAGGACATCATCAATAATCCAATTCCATTTCTTCTCTCTACTGTCCCCCACTGTGGCTCTTCGAGTTTGGCTTCCTTTATGGTGACAAAATGACTATAGCAGTTTCAGAGTCTATGTACCTACACTATCATCCAGAAGAAGACAGAGTCTCTGACAACCTGGATGGAAGGGTTAAGCCCATGGAAATAGACTGTTTTTATTGGCTTAAGTCAACAGGGACCCACCCCTTGGCTTGGAATTGCATTTAGAATATGTAATAGTCAAGAGAGATGGAGCTCTGCTACAGTAGTAAGATATGGTGACATTTTAAGGGCTTAACATAAGGGAAGCTAATTTCTGATTTAAGTCATATTCTCATGTTGTTCAAGCAACTCTCCTCTAAGCTGTAACTCAGAAACCAAACTCTCTCAGTTTTGGGTCTCTATGTTGTGGCATTCAAGGCTCTCGATGAATCATCTAATATATGAGAACAATGTTCGGGTACGAATCAGACACTTAGACTACCATCATTCCCATACACTTCTCATTGCTAGAACAAGTCAAATGTCAAATCTAAAGATAAGCGAGTCTGAAAAATGGTGAGTACATATTCGTGAGCACTGAGAGTTTTGAGCTGGTCTTTGAAAATTCCTTTCTGTTCTTCTACCCATATATAGAACATATTCACCCTGTCCTCAAGAGACATGCCTGAAATGTCATCCTTTTTCTGCATCCATCCCAAAATCCAAGTGCGGTATGTGCTTCTCCCTTACACCTGGGTGTGTCCCCTTCTAGACTATCAACCTGTGGACTAAGAGGCCGAATTATCCATTTCCACATACACATTCAGTGCATAATAAACGTGGACACAATAATCACACCCATATTCTCATTTAGAATAGGGGAGAATGAGAAATGTGGTAGAAACTGATCATTACGTAGACACTGAAATCCTGAGATTCTAGAAATGTGACGTTTCATGCCCAGGAGGCACATAAAGTTCTTTCACTGAATTCTTCATTCTCCTCTGGGGGAAACTCCCCTATCTACCATTCACCAGAGCCTTCATTCTGCCATCGTCTGGCCTTCATAAGCTGTCTATATTGGACTTTTAAAACATGCCCTCTTTCAGGATGCCATAATCATTAAATCCTGGCTTTTAGTCATGAAGAGTTTGAGGAGCCCAGGGTTCCTTTAAAACTTGGACATCAAAGCCTCTTTTGTCCATGCTCTGATTTTTGTTTGTTTGTTTTGTTGGTTTTCATAATATAATTTTCTCAAAAAAAAATTATTCGGGGTCAGATTTATTAACTTCTATTCATTAATCACAAGCCAAGTTATTTTTCAGCTGTAATTCTAGAATGTGATAGACTTTATTTCCTTAACTCTACATCCCTTTTCAATTCACAAGCTGCTCCCTGGAGACTATCTGCAACAGTAAATGGGAAGACCACACTCTTAATCTGATCTTTGCTTTGAGTATTTTTCACTGAGAAGTTGCAACTTGAGTTACTTTTAACTGAAAAGTTCCACTGGCCTTTGGTTTCCCAATGCATTTTTAAATACTCAAATCTTCTAGGGACAAGGAGCAGAAAGATTTTCAACCATCCAAGGATCTGAATTTCTGGGCTCTGTTTATTCATTTTACTTCTGCTTGCAAATCATGCCGATATTTCTGATCTCATCTTGTTCTGTAGTACCTTTACAAACGTAGCCGATAGTAGTTAGCATACACTCGTAACATTGTTTTTCCATATCTTTCCCTAGAGTTATAAACTCAGTAGGTTTGATTGTCTTTCTAGTTATAGCAGAAGTCTCTTTTTCGAAATTGTTAGCTTCTGCAAAACATGGATCTTCAACTTCCCAAGCTAAGACGTCAGATTTCTTACCCGGTGACCTTGACTCATAACCCAACATTACATGGTTTGGGACTTTTGTTGTTAGGACAGCCCACCCCACCCCCCATCAATTTTTCTATTAGTAACGATAGAACATACTATGCCACAGTAACCAGTAAACTGTTGTTCTGCTTCACACACCACCCAAGTGTTTATTTTTACAGAACCCATATATGACTCATCTAAATATTTCCAGATATTATTTTGCACATTTCCATGAGACAAGTGTTAAATAAATATCATCATTCTCGTTGGAGTTAGAAATACTGAAGCTCACAGAAGTTCTATGACATACACAGTCATTCAATGATTCAAAGGGGAGGATTCTACATTTTCCGTTGTCAGTGGTCTCTAAAAATGCCACCCTGCATCTTTGCAGCCTCAATATCTGCTTGAATTTTCTCTCACAAATTTCATTTTGGGATCCAGTCCCCAAGAGGCCCGGTCATTTATGTTTCCCAGAGAGCTTACCTCCCAGAAATCCCAATACAAAAATAGAACCATCTTGCTTTTGTAAGAGCAATGTGCCCCAGGTGGGCAAAGATAATGCTGAGATCCTCTGTTTTTTAGTTGCTTTTATTTCTCTGCATTTAATGCTTCCACAAACTCATTAAAAATATTTGAATTCATTGTGTCTCACCTATTGTTCACAACTTGAGGTGCTTTTGCAGAATATAATTTTAAAATTCTGAAAAAGTGAATTAAATGGAAACATATTTCAGAAAAGGAGTTCTAGAGGTCATGCGCTTTTGTCTCCTGCCTGCAGACAGAAGTATCCCTGAGCCCCTATTTAGAAGTTGCTTCTTATCTGACTCAGGCACAGTGACCAGCAAGGAGGAATCTGGTAAATATGACAAGCAGATTGCTTAGGAGAAACAAAACATACAGAGAAGGAATCTCACTTTAAAAATAAATACATAAATACTGACCTGGCTGGTGTGGCTCAGTAGATTGAGCACTGGCCTGAGAACTAAAGGGTCGCCGGTTTGATTCCCAGTCAGGGCACATGCCTGGGTTGCAGGCCAGGTACCCAGTAGGGGCATGTGAGAGGCAACTATGCATTGATGCTTCTCTTCCCCTCTTCTTCCCTCCCTTCCCCTCTGTCTAAAAATAATAAAATCTTTAAAAATAAATATATAAATACTTACATGATGATACCACTCACAAATAATCCAGGGTGTAGAGGAGTAGTTTCTATAAGACACCCTCATCAGCAAGGAGCAATAATAAAGCCTGCTCATTTTCTGTTACATAGATTTTATGAAGTAGATGCTCAAAATTCTAGTGTTACCAATAATAGTCACATGTGGTTTTAGTTGTATGTGTGACAACATGTATTTGTTGGTTTATATATTTGTTCACTCAACAAACTTGCTTAATGTCTCCTATCCACTAAGTACTGTGGTAGGCATCAGACAAAAATAACTAAGGCAAACTCTTTCCTCTATAACAAGGACTTTTCAACTTTTTGCTCATGATCCACAGTAAGAAATACATTTTACGTGGAGACTGAAATATAAATACCCATGAAACGGAAACAGAAATCCATGAAACAATACCTTAATAGCACTTTTTCTTCTCTATCTTGCTCTCTTTTTTGTTCTCCTTTGCGTCTCTATTCTTCTCCCTTAAAAAAAAGTGCTCATTAGCAGCTGCAAAAAGACATTTTACTACCCAATTATGGGAAGTAACCTGCAGTTTGAAAGTATTGCTCTAGAACCATGCTATTTCAAGAACACTCTAAGGACAAAAACACGCATGACCACCTTTCAGGAGCTCATTAGAACTGAAGCGTTTTGGCCTGCCCCTGTGTCCAGATGTGTGGGATTAGAGTCTGCCTTGTAACAAGACTCCTTAAATGATTCTTGTGCATTTAAATTTGTGAAACAATACTCAACTCATCTAAGTGCAGGGGACCTTCTATCTCCTAGAAGGATTTTGAGGATAGACTTAAACCTTCACACATTTTAAAAATGACGCATAATATTTGTATAATAAGTTGTAGTTTTAAAGTGTATATAATTTGCATTTTAAGTATTGTTACTTTAAATGAAAACTTTTTCACATCTGATGGAATTTGACACAATAATCATTTAAAACCCATGATTATCCATTTATGAAAATACATAAGCCAATGCTTTTTTAATAGTCAAAATGTACATCCTTTCTTTTCATTCCCCAAATCATAATTTTAATCATCTTCTTGAAAGAATTTTTCCCTATGATAATGTTTTATACTTGAATATCTGTCACTATATCAAATTTTTTTTTCTGCTTTAAAAACATTTATACACACATCTAATTGTCAAAACTTTCTTCTAGGCCATGTTACATTGCAATTGATCAAGTAGAATTAATCACTTACTAAATTTGATAGGTAATTATTAAATACACAAAGTTCTTTTTCTGGTGGTTTATCTCCTAATGAAAAGAGATGGGAACATATAAAGCACTGAGTAAAGAAAGGTTCAGCCAAAACAGCATTTCAAATTATACTCCGCTTAGCCCAGGGTAATATTCAATAGTAAGATGGGGTGAAATTTTTATTTTTATTTAATTGTGAGTGAGTAGGGCAATGACAAAAAAGATTGTGATTAAAAAAACAGCATAAGTATGATTGAGTTCAGAGGAAAATCAATTTTAAAAGAAATACATATGAACATTGAGAATATGAAAATTGATGTCCTAAATTATGCATTCCCGTCTACCTTTTAGAAAGTCTTTGCTTATCCCAGCTCTAAGGGGACTCTATTTTGAGACCCACTGCACTAGAGAGTGAGCCTAACCCAGATATAACTAATTACAGTGCATATGCACAGAGCCATCAAATACCCACTATGTGCTACACAGCACAAATGAGCAAGTGACAGCCTAGTGGGAAAGTAACGTTACCAGAGGGAGTAATAGTTAATTCCTGAAGGATGTCAAAGAAGCCAGAGTGTATAAAGGCGAAACATTGAAAGGCAGAATTAAGAACAAAAGATGAGACCAGGGCCAAATTTCAAAGGTACTTCTAGGCTGAACTGTTGGGTATTATTTGCAGAGTAATGACTCATATTTAGACTTTTTAAAAAAGTGCTTACATGATTAGACTTTCCTCCAGGGATCTAAATTTAGAAGCTTCTAAACAGAGGTTAGCAAATGCCTGGGAGCTGAAGAATGTTCCTCAAATGTAAGAATCAATATCAATGCTAAAAACAACAAAAACAAAAAAATCTTGTTTTCCTCATAAATGCACTGTTATTTTTTTAAATGTATGAAGATTCAATTGTGGTACAAGTTCATTTGGAAGGGCACCAACATCATGCTGGTATGTGTGTTTAGCAAGGAACTGGGAGAAGGGTTGGTCCTACATTTACCCAATCAACATATATTTGCCTTGAGAGTATGGGCCACATCATTTCTTGCTCTAAAAAAGGCCATCACTTTTATGGTGTAAGCAAGAAAGGTCTGATTACTCATTAAATACAAAAATGGAATAACCTGGGATAGGCCTGAGAAAAGACATTAGTAAATTCAAAGTTATGAAGAACAAAAATGAAAAGGTCTATGTTTCCTTCTTCAGAGAAACTTACATTGGGCAGTCCCAATGTTTAAGAATCTGGGTTTATGTGAAAACTAAATTTAGAAGCTAATTATTCACTTTTTAAAGGATTCACAGCAGGACCTAAGTCTATGGAAAACATTCTAGCATATTTAAAATAGAATCCACCTTACATGCAACTTTCTGGAAGCTCTCTTATTGTACCAAACAAGGTCAGCTTGTACACCGGCTTAGTCCGCTCTTCAATCGCCATGCCAAGAAGACATGGAGCCCATCACAGTCCAGAAATACAAAGTTGTATCTATGACTTCAGTACAGTCCACAGATCACCTTTAAAGCAAAGCAAGTGTGGAATCTAAAAAGCAAAATAAATGAACAAACGGAACAGAAGCAAAGTCATGGGTACACAAAACAAATGGGTGGTTGCCAGATGAAAGGGGGCGAGAGATGGGTTAAAAAGGTGAAAGGATCAAGAAATGCAGATTGACAGTTACAAAATAGTCATGGAATGGAATGTATACCACAGGGAATACCATCGATAACATTGTGACAATCATGTACGGCGTCAGATGGGTACTGGGCTTCTCAGGCTGATGACTTTGTAAGGTGTACCAATGTCTAATCACTATGTTGTACACCTGAAACTCATATGACATGGCATGTGAACTGTAATTGAAAAATGAATTTAAAAAATATCATTGAGTTCAATTAAAAAGTCACAGAATGGAAAAATAATATTACAAAATGAAGGAAAATATGTATTTTACATACAAAAAAATAAACAGATGCTTTTTGATGCATAAATGATCAATGTTAGTATCCTGTAGCCATGCTGCCATGGCTCCAGCTATTTCTAGGGATGAACATTTGCCTCCTAGAATAGTTTATCTTTGAGATACCTAACAGAAGATAATTGACAACCTATCAAATCATAATTCTTGAGTAATCTGAATGTGAGGTCTACAGTGAGGTAGAAAGAGTAAGCCACTAGAAGGGAAAAAAAACCAAAATAATAGAGTTATCACAATAGTATCTATGTTAGGTCACTCAATTACAAGAGAAAGAAACCCAGTGCAAATTAACATAAGTAAAATAAACATTCATGTAACTAATAATATACACGTAAATGGAATTCAGGAATAGTTGAATTCCGATGTTCAGAAAATGAAAAAGAAAAAGTCATTGGGACTCTCTTGGTTTTGTTTTCCATTTATTAACTTCATTTTCAGGCAATTTTCTGCAAATGATGGCAAAAATGCCTACCAGCAAGGCCTCCTGAAACATGTTTACCACTAACTTTAACCGGATTTATCAAACTATGTGAAGGCCTCTCTTGGTAATAGTTACTTTCCCAAAGAAAAGTTCTCCCATTGATAACAATCCCAACCCATGAGAGTGCTGCATGCATTTCAAAGGCGCAAAACTCTATCCATTTCTTTGGAAAAATTTCCCCCAGCAACACTTAGGCGAGTCATTATTAAGTGTACTAAGAACTCAGTTTGCACTTTGGAAGTTATTCCGGATTCTTGAAAGCCCTCCAGCTCTTTCTGTTTCTTGCTCACAAACACCGTCCACCTTATCAGGGCCTTTGTGGATGTCAGCAAGTCACCTACACATCTGTGAATATCAAGTTCTCATCAGCATGAAGATAATAAGAGTGTCAATTTCAAAAAGTTGGAAAGTTAAATTATTAAATGAAATAATATTTATAAATCTCCTAGATTAGATTTTGACATGTAGTGAGTTTTTTTTTTTTTCTTTTAGAAAGTGGACTCATAAATGCTACTTACGATGAGACAAAGAGCTATTTGAAGTATATCTGAACGAGCCCTCTCAATATAGCAGAGTGCGACAGGAAATACCCCGTGTGCTGTCAGGAGACCCGGTACCAGAATTAACTCTCCAGCCAACAGTGTGTAAGACTTTAGGTAGTTCTCTTTTTTCATTTGTGTTTTAAGTTTACTTATCTGGAAAAAATAAGTGGTTGGACAAAATTATTTCTAGAGCTTCTATGTATGTTAACACCTTCTATCTGTGTAACCTGCCTTGTATGTAAAAACTCTTAAAATCAAAAATTTTAAATTTCTATAACCAATTATTAGACTTTTATCATCAGGGACAGTAAATTCCAACTTAACTGGTGTGGTCAATAGGGAATTTATTACCTCACATAACAAGAAGATTGAACAGAGGGTGATTTTAGAGTTGATTTACTTACATGCTCTATGATAGCTTCATGGGTCCAAATTCCTTCTGTTTTTCCACTCTCTTATCTTCGGCAAGTTGTTCATAAGACAGTCACAGCAACTCCAAGCAACACAATGCACATTGCCGTCCAGAGAAAAAGAGACACTCTTTCCTCTTTCTTCTTAAACATTTTTTAAGAAAAAGAAACACATTTTCCAGAAAAACCATAGCTAGGGTCACTAAATAATTTATCTCCCAAACAGAGAGTGGTCTGAGCGTGACTATGGTGCTGTGGCTGGCTTGCTTCCATCACGATTTGTCCTCCGCTTGGGAGCAGGGCTAGGTTTTCCTTCTCAGACACTTGGAGGGTGACTGTCTGCACAAAGACTGGAATGGTTGCTGAAAAGACAAATAACAGTGTCCATTGGAGCTGTTAATAACTGCCCATCTCATCTCTTGCTACGCTTTGATTCACATTTACACCCAGAACTGTCTGTAGTTACTTGCCTCTGTTCTTACTTATCCCTTTGAGAAAAATTACTGCCACCTACCCATTGCTCTCTGGCCCTTACCTGCCTAATGATTCCCTACCACTAAGGCACAGTAGTCTATCCCCCCTCCTCCTCCACCTTCCACACACAATGTGCTTTGGCCCCTTCTCCATGCTCCGATAGGATTTGAACTTCTACCTCTACATCTTCCACTGTAGAAGTATGACCTGAGTGTTGATTTATCATTCTAATATTGGAACTAAATGAATGGGGACAGAAAGGGTGTTTTATTCACCTTTGTGTCCTTTGTATCCTTGGTGCCTAACAAAGTGTAAGCTCATGAAATTCAAATTAAGTCAGAGAAAGAAAAATACTGTATGATTTCACTCATATGTGGAATCTAATGAACAAATTGAACTAACAAGGAAAATGGAGACAGACTCATAGATGGAGAGCAGGAGGACAGCTGAAGGGTGGAGGTTGGGAGCAGAGGGATAGAGCAAAAAGGAAAAAGGACTCGTGGGTCATGGACTAGACAACAGTGTAGGGATTGCTGGGGGTGGGGAGTGTAAGGGGCCTAAATGGTAATGGAAAAAAATACAATAAAGATTAAATTGTAAAACAAGGAATGGAGAGGATAAAAAAAGTGATTATAGGGTCTTAATAAAGTGCTTTGACATTACATATTATTTATCAACTCTGCAATATATTCTCGTTTGTACTCTCCTTTTTTCCTGATACTGTTCTCTTTGAATACCTTTTACTTGCTTGAATATTTAGTATGAAAGTCATGTGTCGTACCAATAATGTAGTAACAAAATTATTTCAAGTGGCTATGTCATCTCTAGAAAAATGATTGTATATTCTAGTATTTATATTACTGAAATGAAAATATTGGAAATAAAATTGTTTCTTACTAAAAAAAAAAAATAAATGAATGAATTATACTCTGGAAAAGATGGTATGAATCCTTTTCACCAAGAAGGGCCTGAGATTGAGAAAATAGAAATTGGATTCCCAGAGTCTTATTCCTAGTGTCTCTCCTATCCCAATACAAATAAAGATGTCTCCTCCTAATAGGATCGTGGAGGAGAAAAGAACAGTGCTGGCTGCTAATAGTATCCGGGGATGGGAGAGACATCCTATCATTAGGGTATAATTAACAACTGTCCTCTCACAGACATGAATTTATTTTGTCCTTAAATTAATTAGAATTAAGCAGGCCTTTAAATCACTGCTTGTTTGTAGAAGGAGAGAGATGGTTTTACATGAAACATCAAAGAAAGTTCTCTGTCATTTTCCTGCCCCTAAGAGAGACAGAGAAGAGAGAGGCAGCCTCCTAGAGAGTGGGACTTCCAGCTTCCCTGAGAAAGGGTCGGGTGCAGGGAGCACATTTTATGGGAAATTACATCTAAAGACAACGCGGCAAGAAGGAACTGCCAGTGAAATGCCTTTGAAATTATCACAGGTCTAGGTAAAATAAGGTAATGAATTCTATCTCATAGGGTTATTGTGAATTAACTAGGTAGGTAGCATAAGTAAGGTGCCAAGAACTTAGGCTTTCAATAAATTCTATTCCCTGTCCCTTTAAGTCCCTGTCCTTTAAACTAAGATTCAAGTTTTGCCTAAGATAAAGATGGAATGATAGATTCCCAAGGAAAAAAAATCTTACTTTCTGCAAGCAAAAACAAAAGCACTACTTCACAACTACAACATAACGTCACCAATTTTTCATATATTTACTCACTCCATTTAATTTTTTCAGATAAATTTCTTTTTGATATCCTTTTCTTGGCTTCTATAAATTCTGCTCTCTTCTCAATTCACTCTATACTTCTAAACCCAAATCTATCACCTCCTCTCTTCTCCTTCAAATATTACCTGAACCCCTGCTACTACCTAAAAACTCTCCCTGATTAAAGCAAAAAGTGATGTAGTTATCTCTTTATCTTCTTTTTCTTGCAGAGATCAATGAAGCAAAAAAGAATATTGAACTTAGTGCATGCTTATATTGCAATATGCATTGTGCATTTAGTTTTCATTGAAAAACTTGACCTGCTCTTTTTCAAAACAATGCTTGTCCTTGATATATATGGCTGTTTTGCAATTTGAGCTCTTAGAAGATGAGACTTTTTAAGTTATAGCCTAGAGGCTCTTTTTAGAATTGTATGTTCTTGAAGACTATATGGGACAATACTCTTGAGATACCTTACAGCTCTGAAACTCCCTGGATCTATGAGTCACTGGTATTCCCTAGCTTCAAGAATAGCACACAAGTTCTCTTAATGAGAAAAGAGTCAAAAGGTTCTATTCCTTATTGATGAATCCGCAATACAAACCTGCTAGGACCGCAACTGAAGCACACTTATAGACTCTTGTGACAACTCAGTTTTAGAGAGGAGATGCAAATATTGGCCTAGACTTGGGTATTTTTAAAAGACAACAATGGGAAAATGAACTGCCATCAGAATGCACAGATGTAGAGAAAGGTGAAGCAGAATAGCTCAAGTCTACTCTTGAGTCTGATGGCTAAGTAGATAGCTCAACTGCAAGAGGTCTTAGCTCTACCATCAAGTAAATGTTCAACAGACATATTTAACCTTGAGGGGAAAAAAATGAGTAAATGTATTCTAATATGATTTTCTGGCCTGACTGGTATTTAACGGAAGAAAATCAACCTGTAATTGAACAACGCTGAGTGATGTTGACTGAGGTGCTGAGTGCTTTTTTTTCTCTTGATCTAACAGAATAAAAACTAAGAGCTGCATTAGTTCTTTTTTCTTTAATTAAGACTACAGCATTACCAGGCTTTAGAAGACTGAACAGCATGCACAGATGAATTGCTACTTAATTAAGCTTTCTGAGAAACTTTCAAAGGCAGCAGATTAAATATGGGCTTTTATTTTTTGTAGTTTTTTTAAAGAAGTTTTGTTTTACTCATGGTTGATAAAATTTTTAATGCAAAATCAACAATATATAAGTTGAGAAAAATAAGCCAATAGTTTTCTTTTAATTGCTAATGTCAGGAGGCAAACATTGAGAGGTTTCAGTGGATAGACTTCTATATGTGTTTGGAAGGCATGTATACGGTTTTACGTCTTGCTTTAGATGGCAATTCTAGAAATAAAGTTTCTAAACTCTAAGGAAAAAATAACTTTTATTAAAAGAGCTGAATTTAAATGTTCTTAGTCTCTTACATATAGCTGTAACCACTATATGAATAAATTTAAGCCTAAAGATCTTTGAATGTAAAATAATATTGCATATCCTTTAAAACCAAGTTAAAATGTATTTGAATCTCTACTCCCTTAACTAGCAGTGACCTCAGTCTTTCATATAGGTTACACAGGTTTCCCCTCCAAATATATGTTAGAATCCCCAAACATATTCTATATATCCTCAAACATGTGCTTGTCATCACTCAGCCATCACTAACAATCAGGGATCAAGAAGTCAGCCATCCTCATGAACAGGTCAGGTGAAGGGTTTCCAGTGCCTGTCAGGCACAAGAGCCATAGTGAAAAGTCTGCAGCCCTAGAGATGCGTGATGCTGGAGGAGCTGCTAAGCTAATGCTTTCCTCTCCATCTCCTCTAATGCCGCTAAGTTACCACTCCACAGGCCCTATTTTGCCTTCCATTGATTTCGCGGAACCAAAAGAACCAGTCGATGGAAGTCCTCTGAGAAAACTACCTCTGCCCGAGTTTTATGGCTCTTTGATAATGTAGGCAGTCATTTGACTCAAGGTACGACCACCATTCCAGGACAGCAGAGGGGACAGCTTCCAGTGTCAGGTTTATTCTGTCCTCTGTGTAGAACAGCACCTCCCTCCGTCTGTCTAGCTAGTTAATGAATCAGATCCCAGTCTAGACTCTTCTCTTACGATGCATTTCTATTATTTGATCATCATCCCTTCCTGTCCTCACATCTCAGTTGGGTTTTTCAGACTTGTTTTTAATTTACCAGCAATATTTTTATGAATGGAGAGAGAAGCAAAGAGAAGTGTTGGGGAAGATATCTGTAGAAACTTTCCCTGAAATTGCATATGACTTCCAGGCTCCTCCATTGCTTAAATGATTAATCACAGATCATTATCATTTATTATGTACCTAAGTTGTAGTAAAAAACACTGCTGATTAATACAAGTGTCCAAAATATATGACAGTTCCCAGTTCCCTGTTTCTAGGAGGTTAACAGTTTAGTTTAGTCATTTTCAAATGAGTTGTATATTTGTGTTATTAAAGCATTTGTTTAAGCTTTTATTACATTTTTATATTTAAACTATTTTTAAAATTATAATAAAGACCACACTTTTGAATGTGTTGTATTCTAATTTTTCACACACTGGTAAGTATTAATTCATCAACTTGTCTTGCCAGATTAACTTGGATTAGAATAAAACTTTGTTTTCTATCTTGGTACAAATAATTGAACTCTTTATTAATGTGTAATTATTAGGAAAGATGTAGCTTGGCAATGGTTTGATTAATTATGTCCTCAAATATTTACAAAGGACAATTGTATAAGGAGTGCAGTATTATACTTATTTAACTGCCAGACAAGTTCTGCATCTGCTGGGTTCCTACACTTCAGTTATAATGTGTCGCCTTATGATACTTCAGTATTTAAAATTTAGTATTTATTATAATTTCATTATTTTCTTTTCTGATATTTTGAATCTTCTATAAAGTTAGGGTCTTAATTCTTTGTGCTTACATCTGTAGAAACATTATCAAAAAAAGCCTCAAAAGTTCAAGTTTGGATTTCATAAGTAATTGAAATAACCTGTAAAAGTTGATATTTCAAATGAATATTTGACTCAGTGACCAAGGTATCTAAGTTTTCATTTTCCCTATGATATTAAAAAGCTCATAAGGTTAAATGTTATCAAGTACATTTTACCTAACAATGATACTTTAAAATGGTTACATAATTTATTCATTGACACTCTCCAAATTAAGAAATTGCAGTATTCATGAGGTACGGTTAATAATTCAAGTTTGAAACAAAGTTTCCTGTATTTCTGTGCCCAACTTTTGAATAAGTTTTATTGAGAGATGTTCTGATATAGCAGAACTATCTAGAAAAAAATAATATCATTTGCTACTTCTTATCAGTATATATTATGTGATTCTCAGTGGTGGGCACACAAAACAAAATGTGGAATTAAATTGTATTTTTACCTTACTAAAAGATGATAGGATTAAAAAATTTATATGCTATAAAATAGAATCCTTGCTTTCTCTGGATGACTTTATAATAATGTAAAATTTTAAAACCTGAAGCAATACTACTAAAATGTTTGAAAGTCTGGTGATCTAGTGAATAGATTATAAAGTCCTTGGTGATCATTAAAATATTTCACATTAGATTGCATTTGAATTTTCAAAAAAATGATGTCCTAGAACACAAATGATGAAGAGTGATCATGATAATGTATTTTCTAAGAGAAAATGCAGAAAAAACATGAATGACCAAATCGGTCTTCCTTAACCTCCCATTGATTTTTTAGAAATTTGGAGAATTTAAAGCTATTGAGAACATAGAAAGAAATATAGCATTAACTAGGGAAAGATAATACTAAAGGCAAGTAGACAGAGGTGAGGTAAATACTGAAGGTAAATGTAGGTATTTATTCCATGGTAATGATTATTTACATTCAGAGACTTACTCATACAAAAAACATCTTATGGGTGCCTTGTTTCCAGGAAAATAGAGTAGACATCCTTTTTCCAGTTTCTCTCAAAAGCTACAACTAAAAATGCTGGGTTTTACATATAGAACACAAGAAGACTCTAGAAGATGGAAAGAAGGCAGAGTGGCTACAGACCTGGGGCCGGAAGAACACCTTGTGGTCAGTTGAGAGAGTTTTCTTCTTGCCTCATGTATCTCAGACCTTGAGCTAAAGAATCTGGCAACCCCGAAATGCCAGCACATACAAACAACAACAACAAAGCTCCAACAAAAGCCTACTCTCTCTAGACAAAGGGCAAGAGAGGCGCAGCCCAGGAAGACAGGAAACTTAGAGACAATACCATTCCACTTCAACCAAGCTGCACAGAAATAATTGTTCTCACCACCACACACGTTAGCAGAGGCAGAGTGGAAATCTCATTTTGACTCACCTGTGTTAGAAAAGGCTCACTCACCCGGCTGTGGTGAGTTGCCAGACACCCCCACCGGGGTGCTATCAAAGAAGACCCGGCCCAATAGAGCATTATGCTCTTAGTCAAACTGCAGGTGCATGTTCAGATTTGATGTGTGTATAAAGACCTCCTGATAGCCTAAGCCAGGGTGCCCCTTCCACTTGCTCCCAGAAGTGCTCTCAGAACATGTCCAGGACATCACACAATATGATATTCATCTGTTTTGGCACCTGAATCTCCCCTGGATTACGATGTCTTTCAATATGGGGACTGTGACTCTTATCCCATATCCCAAACAACACCGGTTAGGATTCAATCACATTTGCTTTATGTTTGAGTAATACTGAATGTTACATGAGAAGAAACAAATACTGTGGCTACCTGGATTTGCTATTTTCAAATAAGTGAAAAAATGTCTTATAAAAATGAAGGACTGTTTTGTTGTTGTTCTCCTTCTTTTTGTTGCTTCCAAAATCTGAACTAGGATTCATACATAGATATTATTGAAAGATTATTTTCAACTCAATAGGAGTAGGACAACTTGAAATATTTCATTTGTTCATTGGCCTAAAATGTCGTCTGGTATCACACATTGATAATTTCTCATTGGGTTAGGATGAGAGCCAGTAAGTTATTAGAGATAGGTCTGCTCACTTTTAATCAGGTCTAATTTTTACCTTTTTCAGCAGTCAGCTATCAAAAATTTAATTTTTGTTCACAAATGGAGGAAATTAAAAACAACAAAATGACATACGCTGTAGCTTGAGGTCAAATGTTAATTGTCTCCTTTTTTCGGTCAAAAGGGAACAATTTTCTAGTCTTCTGTGAAAGAAAACCAACATATGTCTCCTTTTAATTTTCTACGCTTTTGTTTATTTTGATATGGCTATGTTCTTGGCTTTGTTTTTGTTTTGTTTAATTTTAAATATTTATTTTGTTCTTAATACTGGTAACAATATATAGCAGCTTTTGTACTCTACTGCATTTACTCATTAGAAAGGCCTAGTAAGTTAAGTCTGAATAGTGTTTTATTCCACAAATAAAGAAATTGAGACACAAATATAACATATCTTGCCCAAGGTCACATGTGAGAATCCTATTTACCTCTAATGAAGTTCTCATTCTGTAATAGGTACTTTTCATATAAAAGAAAAATTCTACTCTATATAGAGGTCTAGGCTGGTGTTGTTTTATTCTTAACACTTTAAATATTTCACTTTACATGCTTCTTGTTAGTATGGCTTCTGACAAGAAGTCCAATACAATTTTTTACCCTTCTTCCTCCAAAGATGAGATCTCCCCTCCCTGGATTCTTTAAATATTTTTCTCTGTCTTTGGTTCTTACAATTAAAATATGATAGCCTATGTGTATACCTTTTGATACTTATCCTTCTTGGTGTTCTCTGGACTTTCTGCATTTATAGTTTGATGCCTGTCTTTAATTTTAGAAATTTTCTAGTCATTATAATGTTACATATTTATTTTAATAAATTTTCTCTCTTTTCTCCTTCTGGTGTTCTCATTATACATATGTGGTATCTTTTTTAATTGTCCCATAATTCTTGGATGTTGTCTTTTGTTGGGTTGTTTGCTTTTTGGTTTTCTTCTGTTTTTCAGGTCAGAAAAATTTTTATCAATATATTTACAAGCTCCCTAATAAATTCCTTGGCTATGGCCATTCTATTGATGAGCCTGTCAAAGGTATTTTTATTTCTGTGACAGTGTTTTATTTCCAGCACTTCACTTGGATACTTGGATAGATTTTCAATCGCTCCTCTGGTTCTGCATATGGCTCACTGCCCCACTGAGCCCTCCACGTACTGATCGCAGTTATTTTAACTTCCCTATCTGATTATTCCAAGTACTTTGTCATATCTGAGTCTAATTCTGATCTTTGCTTTCTCTCTTGAAACTTAAAAAAAAAATTGCACCTTTATTGACATATAAGTAACATATAACATTGTATAATTTAAAGTGTACAACATTATGATTTGATATTTGTATATATTGTAAAATTATTACCACAATAAGGTTAGTCAACACAAGCAGCACCTTGTATAATTACCTTTTTGTGATGAGAACATTTAACATATACTTTCTTAGGAATTTGCAAGTATATAATACAGTATTATACAGTATTAACTAGAGCCACCCTACTGTACATTAGATCCTCAGAATTTTCACATCTTATTACTGAAAATGTGTTCTCTTTGCCTACACTTTCTCATTTCCCCCATCTCAGCCCTGGGCAACTGCTGATTTATTCTTTTTTTTTTTATGCATTTGGATTTTTTATCCACATATAAGAAACTATGTTTTCTTGCTTTTCACCATGGCTTGCAATTTTTTGTTGCATGCTGGACATGACTTATTAAGTAATACAAACTAAGATATTTAGAATTTTAGTGTGAGGTTGTATGTTAATCCAAGAATTGGGCTGTGTTTAATGTTTTTTTGTAGCTTTAGATTCTAGAGACTTCCATTTTCTTCAGTTTTCTTTTTATTTTACACTGTTGACTTTGGGATTTTCTAATAGCTTTTCATTAAATAGAGTGTATGTCTTGCTACTCTCTGAGTTATAATTTTTTATTATACTGGAACCTTGTTTGTGGTTGCTAAGGTGAAGGGGAGGGGAAGTGTTCTTTACTGTTCTGTACTGTTATGATTAAATCTCAGTTTTTATGGGTTCTCTGAGCTTCGACCTTCGGAAACTTTTCATGGACTTTTTTCTTCCTCTTTCTGGTGCTGGAAGGATAAAGGATATTCTATTTGTCTAATTGCACTTCTCTCACATCAAATGTGTCACTAGTAAAGTTGTTTATCTTAAAGGATAGTCCCTTCCTATGGAGAATGCTCTGGACATATTTCAAAATGGTTACTTTCCCTTACTCTACCTGAGACATGAGGGACTTTTTCTTTGCTCAAACTCAATTTTGATTGGCTGCAAAAGTCTGGTCCTTTGGCACAGTGACTCTTAGATAGAGCTACATGTGTAATTACCTAATGAGTAATGGGAGGATGTATGACAAAAAGAATCTAAGTAAATACCTGGGAGGTGTTTTATGTACACTGTAACATATGGGCAAATAATCTGTCTTATAAAGTTTATCAGTATTGTCAAACTCATCTTAGACATGAGAAAATTGATTCTCTTAGAAATTATCACTTAAATGCAATATTCTGACCGTACTGAAAAATTTGCAAGTTTCTGTATTTATAAATTATCTTGTAAATAAAGCCTCTCAGATGCTATTTTCTTAAAAAGATTGTATCCTTTTACATGTAAAAATATTAACCGAAAACTTCACATAGCAGCTTAAAGTGTTGTTTTATGACAAATCCTCTCTCTGAATGTTTTGCACTTGGGCATGCAAATTGATGGGAATATATTCGATTGAAATAGTTCTTCCAGGCCTCACAGAATGTTGCACATTTTGAAAACATAACTAGGCTGATTAAATTCTAAAAGCTCCACAGGGATATCTTCAATTCTAAGAAAACAGAAACACAATCTTCAGAATAAATAAGCCACTCAGACTATTTTGCTTGCATATTGACAATTCATGAAGACTTTTATTTTTAATATTTTTTTATTTTTTTCTTTATTTTTTTCTAGGCAGGCTGAATTTCTACTCATTGAGGTAGTGAATCCTTTACTCCATTCAGGTAAAAGAAATACACAGAAATCAACCTCAGGAATAGTGGGGAACTGAGTGAAGTTGCTCTACCTCTGAAACAATGAAAATACATGCAAAACAACACAAATCAACTATTTCACAAATCTGACAAATAACAAAAGCCACTGCAAGAACTGAAAATCATCTATCCAAAATAAACTACTAAAACATGGTAAGACAGAGATCTGTGCAGTTTTAAATTGGAGCTATTCCCACCCCTCCCCCACCCCCAGGTCAATGATGAGGCACACAAAGTCCATGCATTGTTAACAGTGGGGAGATCTGAGGGCTTTTGGAGCTCTGTGAAAAGCGCAATTACCGAAGCAGAACGTGCTGTCCTAACTTGGAACTCCCTTGGAAATTAGAATGAGTTCATTAGTTTGTATTAGCTCAGTCTGGGTGGAGTTGGGGGCGGGGCTTGACCTCAGGGTATCATTGAAACAATGGCAAACAACTGCCAATATCTCAACTGCCTGAGAATTTAAAAGAAATCCTGAGGAACTAGAGAAACATAGGGAACTTTTAAAAATTCAAATTCTTGGAAATCTGTAAGTCTGTCCAAGCTGTACATATGCTCAGGAAACTCCAGGGAATGAGAAAACAAGTCACCACTTCTAGCTTACCTTGAGGCCCTGGGAGAGAAAAACAGTGGAAGCTAAGATTAAGTGACATCTAGGCAAAGACAAACTTCTATCTGGACTTTAAAGTGGTGCTTTTTCACACAGATTCACTTGGAAAGAAAGGCAGAAGTCATACATACAAAGCTTTTAGACAAATCTAATGAATACCCATAATTTGGCCACTATGTTGTACGGGTATGACTCCTAGGAAGCCAGGATGAAAAACAAAAACAAGAAATCAAAGGGGAAAATACTAGCACAGAAGTGAGTAAGCAAACACTAACAGGAAGTGAAAATCTATAGAATTAGTCTGAGAGTGCTAAATAATAAGCAGCCATAGGAAATACGACAACAAAATGAAGCTAGCAAACTTTGAAGGTAGAGAGTTCTGAATTCAGAGTTATTTCATATTTTCTAACATCTCAAATTTACTATCAAAATTACAAAACATACAAACTAATAAGGAAAATATGCTATAAAAATATGAACACAAATTAGCCAACAGAAAAATGTTCTCAGTGAGGGCCAGGTTTTACCTAGGAGACAAAACCTTTGAATCAGAGGTAGAGATTATAATAAACAATGAAATGAAAATCCTTGAGTTCAAAATTTCAAGTAAAAAAAGGAAAATAGAGGGACAAAAGAGAAAAGCTTAGCTTGCTGAATAATGTGAAGATAAATTAATAGAGATCATCCAGTTTGGGTAGCAGAAACAAAAAGAAAATGAAGAAAGAAACCCAGACTTTGTGACCCAGGGAACACGATCAACTGTGACATCACAGACCTAATATAGCTTCCAGAAAGAAGAAAGAGAGAGCAGGAAAAAGTCCTTAAATAATGGCCTAAAAATTCACAAATGTGATGAAAACATTATTTTTTACTTCAAGTATAATAAACACAAAGAAATCCACATCCTGACCCATCACAGGAAAGCTGATGAAAGTGAAACACAATAGAAAATCTTGAAGCAGCAAAAGAAAATAATTTTTTATGTACTGAAGACCCTCAGTCCTATTAACATATGATTTTTTAATCAGAAACCAGGAACGTCAGGAGAAAGAGGAATGACGTTAGAAAAGACTGCAAACCAAGAGTCTGCTTTCTCTAAAACACCCCATCAAAAGTGGAAAATTTTTGGTCAAGAAATATTTACAGATAAAAATTAACAAACCTTTTCACCAGTAGATTCATTGTCAAAAAAAAAGGGCCAATAGCAGTCTGGTATGCAGAAATGAAAGAACATTAGACAGCAATTCCAACCCATTTTAAGAAATAGAGAACACAAATAAAAAATATCTTAATGAGACATTATAAAAAAGAGCATAAAATATTTTTATTTTTGTAATTTTTTAAAAACTCTTATTTGTTCTAAAAGGTAATGAAATAAAATAATCATTATGAAAAGTGTTGCTGGGCTTACAATGTATGTACAGATGTGATTTGTATAAAAATAATATTTAAGAGAGCGTGAGGATGAAGATGTTTAAAAATATTTTTCTGTGATATTAACATCAAGTCAGTATTAACTTTAATTAAATAGTTTCCAGTTAAGATGCTAATTGTAGTCCTCAGGTGAAACACTAAGAAAACATCTAAGAAAAATATAGTAACCAAGGGAATTTAAAATTGCACTAAAAATACCTATTTAACAAAAAATAAAACAGAAATCAGAAAATAGAGAAACAAACAACAAGACATATAAAAAATATATTTTTAAATGGCCAATGTACAACATCCTGACTTTTCATAAATTATGCTAAAAGCACATGAATTAAACACCACAATTCAAGACAGAGGTTGGCAAGCAAAATGGATTAAGAATAGCACTTAATTCATCTATATGCTCTTAACCAAATGCATATTTTAGATTCAAAGTTACAAATTATTTGAAAGTCAAAGAATACAAAAAGGATATATATGCACTCAGTAACCAGGAGAGAGTGACTATTCTAATATCAGACAAAATAGACACTAAGATAAATTTTTAAAATGTGACAAAGAAAGAAATTTTTTTTCAGATAAGAGGGTCAATTCATCATGAAGATATAACAAATATAAATGTATATGCTTCTAACAAGATTGATACAAAGGACGTAAATCAACAACTGATAGAAACAAAGGGAGAAATACGTCATTCAACACTAATAGTTGGAGGCTTAATAACACATTGAAAAACGTACAGACCATCTAGGCAGAAGATCAACCAGGAAACAGATGACTTACCCAGCACTATAAACCAAGTAGGCCTAACATTTAGAGCACTCCATACAACAGTAGAATATCCATTCTTCTTTAGTTCGTAAGAAACATTTCCTAGGATTAGTAATATGTTAGGCAACAAAACAAATGTAATAAATTTAAAATTATTAAAATCATATAAAATATTGCATCTGACTATACCAGTTTTAAATTAAAAATGAACAACAAAAGAAAATTTGGAAACTTCACAAATATAAAAAATAAAAATAAATAAAAACCCTGAAAACCAAAAGACATTGCAAAAGATACTAGAAAATATTTGAGATTTATAATAATGAAATAGTATTTATAATAATAATGAAATAGTATAAAGAACCGAGTAACAAACTAGATAACTTAGATAAAATAAACAGTTTACTAGAAAGACACAAACAAATGAAACTGACACAAGAATAATCATAAATAGGCCTAAAACAAGCAAAACTATAGAATTAATAATATAAAACTTCCAACAAAAGAAATCTAAGGTCAAGATAATTACATACTAAATCTTACCAAAATTTTAAAGAAGAGCTAATATCAATTTTTCACAAACTCTTCTAAAAATAAGAGAGGAGGAAACAGTTCTCAACTCATTCGTTGAGGCCAGCGTTGCTCTAATACCAAAATTAGAGCCATTGCGAGAAAAGGAAACTATGGGGCAAAATCTCTTTTGATTATAGATGTACAATCAGAGCCACAAGAAAAACACTCGGAAACTAAATTCAGCAACATGAAAAATATGTATTGCATACCACAGCCAAGCCTAATTTATCCCAGAAAGGCACGTTTGTTTTAACATTTGAAAATGCACCATGCAAATAAAATTTTTTTGACAATTTTAATAAACATAGCAAAAGTATTTAACAGTATCCAACACTTTTGGTTGATTAAAACACTCACTGCTTTGTGAGGTCAGAAGAATGGCTGAATCGAAGTCCTCTACCCTCTTCTCCCATCAGGACACCAATCTCGACAAATACCCGTGCACAAGCGTGCCATTGGGGAAGCCAAGGAGTCCAGCAGAGAAGTTCCAACACATTGTGGGAGGAAAAACATTAAAATTCAATTATGGCGCATTGAAGAAAGTAAAGGAGCATTTTCACTTTACCTCTCGTCACCGCTCCCCAAAGGCAAATAAATCTTCCTCACAAAAAAAAAAATTCTCCACAGGGCGAAATCTTGTACTCCCTTCTCCAGTCACTCCTACTGTGTTTTGGTTTTGTCAAACTCACCACCTAATTTTAAGTCTTGACAGGATAGAAACCAGATTTTAAGGAGCTCTGGTCCTCAGCACCTGTACTCAGCACATTACCATGAACACAGTAGGTCTTGCTGAGAACATTGTTATTTGAGGTTGGAGATGCGAATGATAATGATACTTACTGGAGAGCGTAGACAAGACGCATACACAGAGCTGCAGCTCTGCCTGGGTGTCATCTTCCCAGCCATCAGCCACTGTGCCTCAGGTGCCCGCCCAGCCAAGTGGAGGAAGAGCACTTACATCTGAGTGCAGGGTGTGAAGCTCTTACTCTCAGATTAGGAATATACATGTATTACCTTGCTACATCCACAAATGTGGAATCTAGAGACGAATTTCAAGAGAAGCCTTACCTGCTGTTTTTAATCAGCGTCTCCATTTCACCTAGAAAGGTAACTATTTATTTTGCATGGTGATTCAGTAAGAGACAGATTTAGAAGCTCAGCCAGAAATACATTAATTCTTTCCTGGGTATAGAGCCATGGAAAGAAAACTGTTGCAATCATAGATGGGCGTCTGTATGGTTTCTTAGGGCTTCTGAAATAAGAGACTACAAGCTGAGTCATTTAAGCAGCAGAAATTTATCGTCTCCCAATTAAGTAGGCTAGAAGGCCAAGGTCGAGGTGTGGGTAGGGTTGCTTCCTTCTGAGAGTTGTGATGGAGAATCTCTTTCACACTTCTCTCATAGCTTCTGTTGATTTGCTAGGAGCTTTGATGCTCCTTTGCGGGGACATACAGCACCCTAATTTCTGTCTTCACCTTCACTTGACGTTCTCCCTGTGTGTTTCTTTGTGTCTTAATTCCCTTTTATACCTGTCATGTTGGATTAGGGCCCATCCTAATGACCTTATTTGAATTTGACTTCATTCTATTGTATAGAGGCCCTATTTTGGAATATGGTCACTTTGAAGTATCGGTGGTTAAGACCCCAACATACCTCTTTTGGGGGAAGTGGCCTGATTCAATCCATAACAGTCACAGCATATCATGCATCATGCATGCTATTGTCTGCCTGGGGTGATAATTTACCATACACGTCATTGATTAGTTTCTCCTGAAAAAAATTTCCCTTGGTGACATTAATATTAATAATAAGAATATATGGTTTTATTACTTTCCACCATAAAGGTAACTTTCTCATTATAAGGTTAACTCAGCTAAACAGAATGCTGCTGCTTGAAGAGAGAGGCTCAGGAAGGAAAGAAAAATTTGGCTGACAAAAAAAGTTCCACATAACTGCAGAACAGACATCTGGTGGGCACGGCCTTTTTAGGTGAAAGGAGAAGAAAGAGGGTGAAAGAAATGGGCAGTTTTTAGTACACATTTCTGAAAAGCTAAATGGACTCCGGCAGTCAAACCTACGTAACTGGGTCACCATCTGGAGGGGCCGTTGGCTGTAACCCCAGGGAGTGTCTGAGCCTTTGTTCCCTGTCAATAATAGCTGCTGTGTCCTGGGCTCCTGCTGTATTCCAGGCAGTGTGCTGGGCAGCACCTTACATTATTGCACCCTGTGCTCCTTCACAGACCTGAGGGGAAGCTTGTACTGATGAGGAAATGAGGCTCAGGGTGATCAGTGATCTTTTCCAGCACCAGTTAGTGATGAACCAGAGTCTAAACCCTGGTTACCTGAGCTCAAAGTTTCAGCCTTTGACCACGTATAGCCAGTGGAGTTGCCATCGTTCCTCTTCCCATTTTGCACTGGTCCAGCTGTGTGGTCGGAATGCACCTCTAGACTGAAGTCAATGTGCACTGCCCAGCGGGCGAACACGGTGCACAGGGAGCATCTCAGGGGACTGAGAACTGAGCTCTATGGCCAAGCTTATTCCATTGCTCCTTTTAGGGGACCCAGAGTTGGCTGGCACACACATACCCCCCAGCGGAGCACTTGTGAACTCATACCTTGCAGGAAGGACTCACCTGCGCCTCTTCCTATCTCATCACCTGCAGTAGGCTAAATGTGTCCCCCCTCTCAACTGTACGTGTTGAAACCTAGTCCTAATGTGAAAGTATCAGGAGGTAGAACCTTTGGGAGGTGATTTGGTGGTTTGATCACGAGGATGGAGCCCTCACAAATGGGATTCAGGCCCTCATGAGAGAGAGCTGGAGAGCTCCCTAGTTCCTTCCACCATGTGAAGACAACCATGAGAAGACCAGGAAGCAGGCCCGTACCAGATATTAAATCCACGGGTACCTTGATCTTGAACTTCCTGTTCTCCAGGACTGTGATAAGTGCATGTTTGTTGTTTAGGCTGCCTAGGCTATGGTGTTCTGTTATAGTGGCCCAAACAGACAAAGCCACAATGTCAGTCCCAGTGCACCCTAACACTTGGATTCTACCCTGCTCCATTGTATCCCCATGGTAACCTGAGAAAGTGGCCTTTGTTTGACACAATTTCCTCTCTTCCTTTAACTTCTAAATCTCTTATTTTTCTTTATTTTTCTATAAAGTGCAAGGCAGCCAGATTTTATTTGATTGTACTTTACTGTAGTGGGATCATTGATTATATAAATGCAGTTTAGGCAATAAGATTTGTTAGTTAAATTCTGCCTTTCCTTGGTAGTTTGGTAATTAAACTTTCTACAGCTTTCAAAAAGCTTCAGGGAAACGTGCACAAGTAGAGGCATGGGCGTGTGTGTGTCTGCACATTCAAAATGTATAGTTTAATTAATAGAGATGAAAAGTTAGTTTATTCTTTTCTACATCGGACCACTCAGCAACTTAACTTTAAAGCCAGGACTCGTATTCCTGTAGAAGAAATAAACAAGTCCACACACTTGCCTCCCACACACAGCCGCACAATCCTTCTCATTTTATAGGGAAATGTGGTATTAAGTTTTCCTGTGACCCATCTATAATTTTTGAAGTTAGGTTTAAGGTTAACTAAGGTAACTATGTTTTGTAATCGTAAGTCACTTGAGTCTCCAGAGAAGGAAGAGAAGGGTTAGATTTGGTTATAACCTGGCCAGCGTGACTTAAATCTTGCTTAGCCAACTCTCTCGACCTTCTCTGAAATAAAACAACCTTAAGGAGAAGAAAGGAGGGCTCCATGACATTTCTCATAAAATTCAGACTGCCGAGGATGTGAATCTCAGCACAGCGCTGCAGGCATCTGAAACACCTGAGTGGGTTGGGTTTGAAATCCATAACTCCTAATTCAAGTGTCTGTACCAGACATTTTTACCTGAGGACTCCTACACATGCACCATGCTGGACAAAATACAGTCAAAAGTGTCTCTACCCGAAACGTACAGTGCAGTGAGTCTTTACAAACTGAGTATGTGTGTGTTCAGGATCAGGAAGTCGGATCCGGAAGTAAAACATTGCCCACACCCAGAAGCTCCTGCATTCTCTTTTCCAGTTTTCCCCCCTTTTCCTCCACAGGATGCTGAGAGTCAGTCAAGCTGGTTAAAAAACGATTGTGCCTACCCACCTTTATTCACCTGGAGACAAACCACAAAAAGGGCATAAGTGAAGGCACAGGGAAAAGGCATAGTCTCCCAAAGCTTGGCTGTGGGACCGGCAACCCAGTGGATGATAGCATTTAGATTAGCTCTCTGGGCCACCTGCACCACCAGGCTAACAAACAGGGCCATTCCTCATGGAATTCCAGCATGGAACCAGCCTGCAGAGTCCTTCCTTTTGAGGGTTACTTATTCATTTTCCTCCTCCCAGCTGGGATTAGCCAAGCTTTTGAAATGATAGCTCTTAACATACAAGGTCAGTCTCAGCTGTTGAGTCCTAATTGGGGTGGGGGCTTTGTTCCTCCCATCTTCCTTTAGGACCACTCTACCCGTCTTCTCTAGTCTCTGGAGTCCTCTGTTTAATACATGGTATTTCCCTGATATTACAGATAATTTTCATTCTGGATATTATTTCAGCCACAGACTTAAGACTGTTTAATATTTTTAGATAATATCCACTGTTAATGTCTCAGGCAGCTTGCAAAGGTGAATTTATTCTCTTAGTGTTGTATATAAGGCATGTGGCTAGTTCTAGTAGCTATATCTATGACTAATATAAATAAATTTTACTTCATTCACAACAATCCACATAGGTAAATAACATTTTTAAAAACATTTCTCAATTAGAGATGGAGTCGAAATACAATGGTGTGGTTTGAAAAAGTTTAGCGCTTCTGATGATAAAGAAGGATCCACAAATCCCCTCTGGCTGAAACCAAGGAAATCACAGCCATCGAGAATGGCGCAATTTGCATAAATTATCTCCATCCTGACCCCACATGAAAAACATGAATCTATTTTACACCTTTAACAATCTAGAGCTAAAAGTTATCTTTGAGTAAGTAGTAGATTTTCAGTAGACAAAGCATAAGGCAAATTCAAAATTAATTTGAGTTAATTTGGCCATGGACTAGGTAGATGAACTTGACAAGGTGTCCACTTAGCACTTACATGTCTGAATTTTATCCCAGTGGGATATGTTTTCAGCCTTCCCTGTTGGCATGAGGACAATAAAGACCCAAGAGGCCATTGTCACAGTGAAGGGCTGTACATGAATTAACGACTAAGGCTTTTTTCACGTTACCCAGGGACCAAGAGAGGGGCGCACTTTTTTGAGTCATTATTTTGCCTCGAGAAATCTGTTGCGTCACCACACAAGCAGATGCAGACTCACGAGAATTATAGGCAGTCTTTTATCAACAAAAAGATCACCAGCAGCCCATCCTCCATACTCCAGGAGCTCTGCCCAGTTTTAGCATAATGTTTATCCATTGATCTTAGAAAAATAAGCCATTTACTGGCTGGTTGGCCTGGGCAGTTATGCTTTCCAGGGCGAGGAGCGGGGAGTCAAAAACACAACCTACTAGCCCACAAAAGGATCGAATCCTGAACCCCGGAATCACTACCAAACATACTGAATTAGATTTTCTGGAACATAGGCTCTATTTCTATTAGTTAGGCAAGGATCTTACTCCATATCTAATTAGCATTATTTTTTACTAAATTAACACATATCCTCCTGCAAAGATTTTTTTAGGGTGAAGGAAAAAAAGCACTTGTTATCTACAAGTAAACATAGAATTCTGATACTTCTGTTAAACCCAAATCTAGGTTCTTGAAGGCTGTGACTGTCTAGTTCTCACATGAAATGAGCTGAATGTAGGGAAGTTGTATAGCATTGCCGTTAATAACACACGCTGTACAATCAGGCACCCTGACCCTTGGAAGTGTAAATTATTCTCTGTGGGTACTAGTCTCCTCCTTTGTAAATATTATAATATCAGCCTTAGAATGTTGTGAGGATTAAATGAGATAACGCATGAAGAACAAGAACTTAGAACAGTGTCTATCACATAGTAGGTATTCATTACACTGAACCTTTTATTATTATTCACATCGTGTACCCTGAAGGGACATATAGGAGTCAATTGTTTCATTTCCATTACCCAGCGCTAACATTTCCTCTAGCCTTTTAGCAATGCTGCCTTCTCAGAATATAAAGATATATTTTAAATTGTGGGGGAAAAGATCCACATGATCCAAATTATTTCGTGCCATTAAAGCACTTATATTCTAAATGATGGGCAATCAAATCTCACGCTTCAAAGACCAGGTTGATCATTAAAAAGTCCCCATTCTTCCTAAATGTGGGTGCTCTACAGCAGATGGTACTGTCTGTGACATAATGTCCTTCCTGCAATGAGCAAGGATGGTTTAATAGGACCTCACCTTTGCAAAGCAATTTTCCTGCTAGTTAAGGGTGTGTGCTCAGAAGTCAAATTATGTGAGTGATATTCCATCTTCTTCATTTACCTATTGTTTAACCTTGGGTAAGTTATTAGAGCTCTCCTACCTGAGCTTCTCTAGCGAAGCAATGGAGGTTGTAACAGCAGTTGCCTCAGCACATTGTTGTGAGTATCCAGTGTGATAAGATGATGCATATTAAGCTTTTAGTCATGCCTGACACAGGTTATCAGTTACAATGTTATTATCTTTGTCTATTTATTCATGTCCTATTCATGTCACAAAAGGCTGCTAGAGCCTGATAGTTTACATCCAAAGAGGAATAGTTCCACTGTCATTTTTAAGAAAACTCTAGAACAACCCCCATTACAAACTATACCAACAAAAAACTGGAGGTCCATTTCATGACGTACAGAGGTTTAATGTATTAATTAAATGATTAAATGATAGCTACAGATAGGCTGTGGGGGTCTGAACCTGGTTGTATGTTTTTCCTTCTTTGATTTTAGATTGTTATTGGGTGTCATTAGTCCCAGCTTCTAGTCCCTCTCAGCCGACAGAGCAAGGAAATAATAGGCGTGCATACTCGCCCATGAGTGTGTATATCATTATATCTGTGACCTGCTAAACACGTACTTAAAACGATGTCTCTAATCTGTTACCTCATGGACTATTCTAGCCTCTTATCCTTGCTTATTTATATGTAACCTCCCACTCCAACGGTAGGTGACATGGTTCCCTCCATCTGCCATCATTTTAATTGATCAATTCAAATACAAATGCATGGCAGAGTCAGAACAGTCCATCCGTATGCCCGTGGAACACCATCGTCAACTGGGGCAGAGTGCTTACCTACGGCCTCTGTTGCCTTCAGCGTTACAGACGCCATGTCCAGTGCACAGATCGGCACCGTCTGCCCTCACCTCCTCCAGTCAGGTGGTCCACATATTTGACATACTGTTAGATTTTTTGGTCAAAACCTGCATTCCATTAAGATCCTGCGATCTTTTAAATGAATTTCTTTTTCGAACTTTCCCTTCCTTCCTTCCTTCCTTCCTTCCTTCCTTCCTTCCTTCCTTCCTTCCTTCCTTCCTCTCTTCCTTCCTTCCTCTCTTTCTATTGTTGTTAGTTGCCGTTGTCTCCATTTTCCCCCATCGCTCTCCCCTGCCCTACCACCCCCCACCCCCCACATTCAATGCTCCCCTCAGTTGTTCTTGTCCACGGTTCCTTTGTACACGTTCCTTGAGTTGGCCCTTCCCCTTCTCTCCGTCATTATCTCCCTCTGGTCACTGTTAGTTTGTTCTTTATTTCCATGTCTCTGGTTCTATTTTGTTTGTTTCTTTGTTTTGTTGATTAGGTTCCACTCATAGGTGAGATCATATGGTATTTGTCTTTCACCGCCTGGTTTGTTTCACTTAGCATAATACTTTTTAAAAAATATCCTATGCATTAAGGCTACTCCTTAATGATGTAAACTTTTATGGATTTGGACCAAGACATAGTGCCATATATCTACCATTACAGTACCATAAAGGATAATCTCATCTCCCTAAAAAAAACTATGTATGCTTCATCTATTCAATACTGCACCGCCAATCCATCTAGTTTTGCTATCTCTTTAGTTTGCTTTCTCTAGAATATCAAATAATTGAAATATAACATATGTAGCCTTTTGAGACTGGCTCCTTTCACTTAGAAATATACATTTAAGGCTAACTAATATCTTTTTACAGCTTGATAATTCATTTCTTTTTATCTCTGAATAATAGGGTGTGGCACTATCATAATTTATTAATTCACCTATTGAAAGATATAATTGCTGTTAAATTTTTGCAGATTATGAATAAAACTGTTATAAACATTTATGTGTGAGTTTTTATATATATACTTTTTGTAAACCCCAGCTTTATTGAAATATAATTGACATATAACGTTGTGTAAGTTTAAGGTGTGAAAGTGTTGCTTTGATACAGTTATATATTGCAAAATCATTACCAACAGAACATTAACGAACACCTATATTATGTCACGTAATTATTAATACCATTTGGGGTGTTTTTTTGTGGTGAGAACATTTAAGGTCTTCTCTTAGTAACTTTAATGTACATAATACAGTATTATTATCTATAATCAGTCTGCAGTACTTTAGGTTCCCCGAACTTAGTCATCAGATAACTGAGAGTTTGAGCTCTTTGACCAGCATCTCTCAATTTCTGCCATTCACCCACCTTACCACCAGCTCCCGGTAACTACTATTCTAGTGTCTGTTTAGCTTTTTTAGATTCCGTAATCAGTGATATTCTCTGTCTGATTTATTTTACTTAGCAAAATGCTCTCACAGTCTATCCACATGGGTTTTCAAATTGATTGAGTAAATAGCCAGGAGTGAGTGTGCTGGGTTCTACGGCAGAACTATGTTTATCTCTGTAAGAAACTGCCCAACTGGCTGCACGATTTGCATTCTCATCAGCAGTGAATGAGAGTTCTCATTGCTCTACATCCTTTACATACTTGCCAGCAACTGGCATTGCCAGATCATTTTTGGATTTTAGAGATTTAATAGGTGTGTACTAGTACCCCATTGTTTGTTTTTTCCTTCCGTAGTATCTCACTTTTAATTTGTAATTCTATAATGGCAATGGATGTTGGGAAGTTTTTTCATATGTTTATCTTCCATCTGTATTATTTTCTTTGTTGAGCAATATCAGATATTGCCCCATTTTTTAATTAGGTTGCTTCTTTTTATTGTTGAATTTTAGAAGTTCTTTGTGTATTTTGCGTATGAGTCTTCTACCAAATGTATGTTTTACAAATATTTTCTCACAATCTGTGGTTTTCTTTTCATTCTCTTTTATTTATCTTTTCTTTCTTATTGAATTTATTGGGGTGATACCGGTTAACAAAAATACACAGGTTTCGGGAGTACAATTCCACAAACATCATCCTTACACTGTATTGTGTGTTCACCACCCCGAGGCAAGCCTCCTTCCTCCTCTATTTGTCTCTGGTACACTCTTCTCTACCTCTCCCAGCAATCACCATGCTGTCTCGCTGTTGTTCATATCCATGAGTTCTTTCTTTTTTTTTCTTTTTTTCTTTTTGGTTCAATCTTTAACAGTGTGTTTCTCAGAGTGAGTGGAAATTTTCCATTGATAAAGTACAGCTCATCCATTTTATTCTTTCATGGATTGCAGTTTTGGTGTCATACCTAAAAACCCATTACCAAAACTCAGGTCATCTAAATTTTCTGTTATTTTTTTGTACAAGTTTAATAGTTTTCACTTTATATTTAGGTTTAAGATGTATTTGGGGTTCATTTTTGTGGAAGGTGTAATGTCTAGCTCAAGGTTCATTTTCGTTTGTTTGTTTTGTGCACATGGATGTTAATTTTTCCCAGTACCATTTGCTGAAAGACTGTCCTTTCTCTTCTGAATTGCTTCTGTACCATTGTCAAAGATTTGTTGACTATATTTTTAGGGTTTTGTGTGTGTGTGTGTGCACCCACGTGCACCCTCTCTCTTCTGTCCCATTAATCTATATGCCTGTTTTTCTCTGATATCATACTACCTTGATTACTATAGCTTGATTAGAAGTCTTGAAATGGATAATATAAACCTTTCCTCTTTCTTCTTTTCAAGTACCATGTTGGCTCTTCCAAATCTTGTGCCTTTCTATATTAATTTTAGAATGAGTATGTAAATATCTACAAAATAGATAGCTGGCATTATAATTGAAGTTTTGTTGAATATAGAGATCAAGTCAGAAAGAACTGACATAATAACACTGTGTCTTCCAATCCATGAGCATGGAATATCTCTCCATTTATTTAAATCTTTGTTTTCTGTATTAGAATTTTGTTCTTCCTTGCACTTTGTTAGATTTATGCCTCAGTATTTCATGGCTTGTGATGTATTGTACAATTATTATTTTGTGTTGTATTTGTTTAACCAGTTGTTAATTGCAGGTAGGTAGGAAACAAATTGACTTCCATGTATTAAACTTGTATTCTAGAACCCTATTTTGCACATGTGTCTGTTAGTTCCAAGAGTTGATTTTCTTGCTACTTTGGTTTTTCTACATAGATAATCATGTCAGTTTTATTTCTTCCTCTCCAATCTTTATATTTCCTTTTCTTATCTTACTTCACTAGCTGGGAACTCCAGTATGATTATACATATGAATTGTGGGAGTGCACATCCTTGTCTTGATCCTTGCCTTAGGGGAAAAAGTGTCCAATTGATGTGACAATATGATTTTTCTTCTTAAGCCAGTTGATACACTGGATTACATTGATTAATTTTCAAATGTTGAACCATTTTTCTGTGCCTGGAATAAACTGAACTTGTCATGGTCTATAATTCTTTCTATAATTCATTGAATTTAATTTGGTGTTTTTGGTGAGTATTTGTACATCTTTATTTATGAACGATACTAGTGTGTGGTTCTTCTTTCTTGTAATATCTTTATCCACTTTGTTATTTGGGTAATACAGGCCGCATAGAATAAGTCAGCAAGTGTTTCCTCTGCTTCTATTTTCCGGGAGAGATTGTTGAAAATTGGTATCCTTTCTTGCTTAAATGTTTAGTAAAATTCACCAGCGCTTTTTTTTTTTAGAACTATGTTGCTTTCTATTTTTGAAAGTTACTAGTGATGATTCAGCTTTGTTAGGTGTTATAGATGTATTCAGATTATCTATTTCCCATTGAGTAAGTTTTAATTGTGTTTTTCAAAGGATCGTCTTATTTCATTTGTTGTCAAATTTGTGTGTATAAAGTTGTTTATAATATAATATAATATAACTTTATTATTTTTATAATGCTTATGAGATTAATAGTAATGCTCCATTTTTTATTTCAGGTATTAGCAATTTGTGCCTAGACAGAAGTCCATCAATTTTATTGATATTTTGAAAGAAAAAAGCTTTTGGTTTTATTGATTTCCTGTTTTTACTCTGATTGTTATCATATCTTTTCTTCTGCTTACTTTGGCTTAAATTGATCTTCCTTCTCTAGTTTTATCAGAAGGACATTGGATTATTTATTTGGAATTTCTTCTTTTCTAATCTATATACTTAATACTAAATATCTCCCATTTTTCCCCATAATTAATTTTTAAATTATATCACTCCCCTTATGAAAACTCCCAATGGCATATGTCCCTCTAAATGATGCTTTTGCTGAATCCTATAATCTTTGATAACTTGTTTTTTCATTTTTATTAGTTTAAACTATATTTAAATTTCTCTTGGGATATCTTCTTTGACCCTTAGGAAATTTAGAAGTGTGTTATTTAATTCCTAAATTTTTTCAGATTTTCTAACTATTTTTATTTACTAATTTCTAGTTTAATTTTATTGTTATCTAAAGGCAAACTTTTATGATTTTTATTCTTGTAAATTTTAAGGCCCACTTTACAGTCTAGCTCAAAATATGGTTTATGTCATCAGTAAAGGTAAGATTGAAAAGAATGTGTAGTTAGCTGTTGTTTGGTAGATAATTATATGAATGTCAAGTAGATCAAGTTGATTCACAGTGCTGCTTAGGTTATATTTTTACTTATTTTCTGGTTGCTTGATATGTTAATTTCTGAAAGAGGGTTGCTAAAGTCTCCAATTAAAGCAGTAAATTTGTCAGCTCCGTCAGAATTCCCTCCCACATTTTGATGGTCTGTTGTTATGTGCATATATCTTAAGGACTGTTATGTCTTCTTGAAGAATGAAGCATTATGTAGAAATTACTTCCCTTAATTTCTGTAATTCTAAAGTCTGCTCTTTCTGAAATTAATATGACTACTCCAGATTTTTTGGATTAATGCTATCATAATATGTCTTTCTCCATCCCTTTACATTTAACTTCTCTGAGTCTTTATACTTAAGGTGTGATTCTTTTAGGTAATACAGAGTTGGGTGGCTTTGTAAATTCACTCTGACAGTTTGTATCATTTCATTGTTAAATTTAGATTATTCACATGTAAGGTGAGTATTAATATTGTTGGCTTAATACCTGCCATGTTTGTAACTGCTTTCTATTTGTTGTTTTGCTCTTCATTTCTTTTTTCTTAGTTATCTGTAAGCGAACATTTTGTAATATTCCATTTCTCTCTTCTCTTAGCATATCAAATATATCCCTGTTTTAGAGGATTTTTTTTTAGTGGTTGACCTAGTGTTTTCATTATAGAGTTTTAACTACTCTAAAGCCATTTTCATATAATGCTATACCACTTCGCATAAATTTCAAGTAGCTTATAGTGAACTATGTCCAGTTTTTCCCTCCTACCCTTTGTGATAATGCTATCATTCTCTTCACGTGTCCATATGCTTTAGTCACCCAATATATTATTAATATATTTATTATAGACTGTCATTAGCCCTGGCTGGTGTGGCTCAATGAATTGAACACTGGCCTGTAAACCAGAGGGTTGCTGGTTTGATTCCCAGTCAGGGCACATGCCTGGGTTGCAGGCCAGGTCCCTGGTAGGGGACATGCAAGTGGCAACCACACAGTGATGTTTCTCTCTCTTTCTCCCTCCCTTCTCCTCTCTTAAAAAAAATAAATAAATAAATAATGAAAAAATTAAGGAATTTATTTTTACTTTCACTTATTCTTTCTCTCATGACTTTTTGTTGTTGTTGTTATATAGATCTGAGTTTTCATTTTGAGTTCATTTTCATTCTTCCCAAAGAACTTCTGTTTGAAAAATCATTTCTTGCAGAACAGGTTTCACAGCAATAAATTTTCCCAGTTTTTATCTTTGAAAATCTTTATTTTTTCCTTCGCTTTTAAAAGATTGTTTCATTGGATATAGAATTAAAGGTTGGCAGGGTTTTGCTGTTTTTTTTTTTTTTACTCTTTAAAAATCTCATGTCACCTTTATGTTAACATGGTTTCTGCCAAGAAGACTACCGTATTTCTTATTCTTGTTCCTCGATATGTAAAGTGGCTTTAGTCCCTCCTCTGGCTTCCCTCAAGATTTCTCTCTGCTTTTGACTTTTGACTTTGACTTTCCATTTCTAAGAAGATACCCCTAGATGTGTTTTTTGTTATTTATTCCACTTAGTGTTCTTTGATCACCTTGCATCTGTGGTTCAGTTCCAGTAATTAAGTTCTCAGACATTGTTACTTTAAATATTTATTCCTGCTCTATTCTTTCTTCTCCTTCTGGTTACACTTTTTTAAATGGTCTTATAGTTTTTAATATTTTTTTCTCCTTGTATTTCAGTTAAGAAAGTTCTATTGACCTATGTTCAGATTCACTGATTGTTTCCTTAGCTCTGTCCAGTCTACCTATCAGTGCATCAAAGACATTGTTCTTTTCTGTTTCAGTGTTTTCTTTTATTTTTAGCATTTCTTTGGACTATTTCTTAGTGCTTCCATCTCTCTGCTTACATGACCCATCTGTCTATGCTGTTTTTAATGTCTGTACATAGCAGATGCTTCAAATTCGTCTGGTGCCCTAGTTTTTCTCTCCCCTCTGGAAATCTGACTTCCCCAAGACTTCCTCAGAGAGTTTGTAGAAAGGATTCACTAAAGGATTCACGTTAATGTAAAACAATGCTTTAATTTCAGTCTATTCCCATGACATTTTAAGGACCTGAATTTTAAGAAGTGATCTAGTGACCAAAGTAAATGAATTAGAAGCAACTTAACTAAATGGATTGCCTGGTCTTAAAAATTAAAATCCTTCTCTTCTTTTCTAAGTATTAAACTAGAAGAATATTTAACTCTGACTGGTTATATCCTCTTTTCTAAGCTTTATATGAACTGCTACTCTTAAAAACAAACAATGACAACAAAACCTGTTCAGGGTGAGGAAAAAAGGATATAGAGAAAGATATATAATAACAGAATTGCTTTAAAATCCACCTGAAAATGAAGAATGCAAAGAAAATATTCTGAAAGTTTATAACATTTTTTAAGATAAGGTGTTCCAAATTAATTCTCTCTAAAAATATAACAGAAAGCGGCAGAAGTTTATGAGGCATTGTATGAAGAGAAACATGCACATGTTCATTCACTCAACAAATATTTACCTAGTGATTTCTATTTACTAGACATTGTGAGGTGGTGTTGCTAAGGCATCCTGTGAAATTATGCAAATTATCTTATCTTTTTGAGTTTCAGTTTCTGTATCAGCAAAACAAGAAGAAATATATTTGCCCACAGTTCTTATTGTCAAGTTCATGTGAGGTAGGGATTGTGAGTGTCATTTGAAAACAGATAGTTTTATTTATTTTTAGTTTACTTAAATATTTTACACACATGACAATGTGTTAGTTTTATGTTTTACATATAAAAGAAGCTATTTGAAACTACATTTTAGAAGCTTGGCAGGGATTATAATTTTTCTTTAGTTTTACTTATTTAAATTCTTATTTCCATAGTGCCACCTTCCAAGCTTCCTTACATTCTCTCCTTTCCTCATGGAAACAAAGCTCAGTTTTCTGGCTCTCTTTTATTATTTATCCTCCTCAATTTTTGCTTTGATTTTACAAAAGCAGAGATGTCTTACTGGTGTCTAACATTTTAGGGAGGCAAAGTTTACCATCGGCTTGTGGTGCAGATGAAAGGAGTTGAGCCAAAGGAAGTGGCTGAGTGAGTCAAGGGCAGGGGTTAGGGAACACGACAAGAAGCTTCAGTCTGTCTACACAGTCACCTTCCTGTAAGAAGTACAGAGCCATGAGGTCTGCAGTTAATAACAGTAACAACAGGTCTTAGACAACGCTTGCCCAGGCTCAGGGCTTTCTATGGGGGCCGCTGAAGTGCAGCCCCGGTCTCTCCCTTGCTACATTTTTCCTAGGTTTACTGAAAAGGCATTATACAGAATGGGGATTTATCTGTATCTACTTTCCTCACATGGAAAGAACTCTCCAGCCAGAATTCTGAGCCTAATTTCCACTTATTATGCTTACTGGAGCAATATGCTGTGCTGTCCACAGTAGATAAAAACCGGAGACACTCTCTGCATTATACTCATCGAATGACTGAGAAATAAATTAAGTTCTAACCACAGCAAATGAATAGCTGCAAGGTGCATTGGTTTATCATAATATACCAACTCTCTCTTTCCTTCAGAACCTCAGTCATTATGCACAGCGAGTTTCCGCAGCGGAAGTTGGATGGGGCACAGTACAGGGTATCTAAACTCTAAGAAAAAGCATTTGTCTGACCTCCTGGAGGCTATTAACATATCCTGCTGTCTTTTCATTACATCTTTCCCTTTGCACTAGAATCCCACAATGACATGTCTTTAAATTTCATTAAAAATTAAGAGCACTAGACTCAGGAGGTAAAAAGGTAGACAACAGAAGGAAAAACATTATGAGAAAAGCACACCTTTCTTGGAAGCAGAAAAAGTAGTTTGACATTTAATTATTATCCTAGAGAGTAAAAAAATAAGAACACTCTAAAATGAAGTCATTGGACAAAAAAAATGTTGCATATAATTTGTCATGTAAAATAATGAAATCCCCCCCCAAAAAAACAAGAAATTGATAATAGAGACAATTTTATTTCTACAAAGCATGAAGCAAAGGTCCTTCCCCTGAGTTTTATTTTTCCACATTATCTTTGAACTCTAGAAAAGCAGATTAAAAAATTATTTTTCTAACCTTGTTTTTGTCATTGTTGGGACTGAGGTTCCCTTGTTGTTGAGTTAAATTCTCTTTATTTTGTAATATAAAAAGTATTAATTTGGGGAAAGAGCTAATGACACTTGGTTATGTCAGAAATAATAGGCCATTTGTGACCAAATAAATTAATCAATAAAATAATTAGTTAAATGACATTGATAATAATAACATGATATAATATAAAAGGTTTTTTTCCCTAAGCAGGACATTTCAGAGAAAAAGAGGTATAATATCCTTTAGAAATAAAAATAATACCTCAAATATGATGAATCTAAAATAATATCCTTAAAAATGATTGAGTCTAAACAAAGTAGTAGTTTGGGCTGTTAAAAGATATATTAACAACTCTAAAACCCATTCACACTAACTCTGTGAGATCAAAAGAAATGGAAGGTTTTCTCTCCATTTTAGATAAAGAGAAATTGAAACCAAAATAAGAATCAGGTCTACTATGGAAAATAGAATCCTGCTTATCTGATGATTAGACTAGAGGTTTTTTTATTAAATATTAGTGTCCTTACTGAAACACACATCCCAAAAAGAACTTTTATTATTTGATATGATAATTCACATTCATTTGCGGACGGTAGTGTCCTATTAACTAAGGACCTTCAAAGAGCCTCTCCATAATTTAGAATTCACAATTACCCTTTTGGACTAACTACCAGCTAAGATAGTTAATAAGAGTAGAAGTTAAAAGAGGAGTGACCACAACTAACCACTTTGGGGTGTTCAGTAGAATAAAACATTTTATGTAAACTACGTCGATCCATTTTCATAGGGTCCCTGTAAGGCAGCGTTATGATTTCCTTCCTACGGATGAGGAAAGTGAAACACTAAGAAGTTACAAGTGGCTTCATTCAGTGCAGCAAAGGTAGTAGGTGGTTAAACTGGGTTCTGCGCCTTCTTAGTATTTTGCTGAAACCTGCCCTCTCAAACCCCACACAGCACGGCTTGGCTCGGGCCTGAACTATCCTACTTGAGCAATTCGAATGCTTCTAGAATGTATATAATTTTTGCATTAAAATGAACCTCAGGCAAGGGTTTGGTCTTTAGAAAGGGTAATGAGTTTCTAGGATACATTCTCCTCCATGAAAGTGTGATACAAAGATTTCAAAATGCAGCTTTGCTCTTGGCTAAGTGTCAGTTATTTTGTGTCTTTCATTTAGAAATTATGTACTTGCCTTTAAAAACACTTAGAACTGGACAGAAGCACACAAGCACACAGAGTTAAGGACTGAATTACAAACGCTAGGCTAACACGCGGGCGTAGGCAGGAGCTACTCAGAAGGGGGCTTACACCTTCAAGCCTGCACATTAGTGTCCATCACCAGCTGCTAATAAAATCTCCATTCTACAGTAAAGGCCAGTAGCATGGTTTCTAGCCAGCTGTGAATTCTTTGGATAAATCTACTTTGAGCAAACAACACCAAGACAATTTAAGAAACAGTGATACCTGGAGAAAGAGAGAACAGGGAGAGAGAAATGGTAAATCTAAGTTTGTTTTCTACAAGTCACTCAAACAACCATCCCAAATGTCCTGAGAAGGACATTTCATAACCTGTACTTTTGCACATCAGTGGGGAGGGATGTATCAGCAGCAATGTTCTCCCAGCCCTTGAGATGCCTCCCCGCATGCTGGCTTATTGTGTATTTTCTCTAGCTTGATGGAAGCTATCCAAACAGAAGAGGTATATAGCTCACTGATGTAGTTAAGGTCCAAAGGACTTTGAAAGTTTCACTCCATGTCCCAGGAAGCAAGGTCCTGATGCTGAAAAAATACAAAGTAGTTTTGGTTTGGTATGAAAATAAAACTCAACATTGGAAAGAGCTTTCAATGAAAATTCATCAGTTGTATCCCAAAATTTATTCATACGCCTTTCAGCAAATGTTTACTGAATACCTATTATTTACTTACCAATTATAATTCTCCTTGTGCCTGTCCACTGTAAGCATCAGAGTTACAAGTTCCCACCAGCACGCCCACACTTGTTCCAAGCTCTGAAGCTAGCATTTCTATAGGCGAGAGAACTTCTCTGACTGATCTGGCCTGGCCTTGAAATTGACCTTCTGTGACATTTCAGTCATATAGCTGCAGATGGGTCAGTAAAACCCAATAATATTTGCCCAAGATAAGGCAAATAGGGAGGATATGAGACAAGAGCTTGCTGTGTGTTTTACAAGTGCTGTAGGCACAGGAAAGGAGATGGTTTCTGTTCCCAACGATAAAACATCCAGTGAAATAAACAAAATTGGGTATTGGGAGTGCAGGAAAGAGATGAAGAAGCTACAGCGGCAATGTGATGCCTGACACCAGGGAAATCTATTTAGTTTCCAGGGTCCAAGTTCTTGGTCTTGGTTCAAAAACAGGACTCCTATTCAGTTCAGGGTCTGTCACAAATCAGGCCCTCACAGTAGGAAGTGAACACAGTTTCTGGTGGCTTGCCGTTTGACTATCTGAGTTGCATCCTGTGTGGAGCAGGTAAAAGATACGTGTAAAATCCGCTGTTGGGAGTCCTGTAAAATGAAATGCACTGCCCAGGAGCGGTCTCTTCTGGCAAGGCAAGGCTCCATGAAGAATACAGAGGCAGCTCCCTGGATATTCTCCTCTATGAGACGTCCTGCTTTTGCTAATCGTCCATCCTTCTGATGGTGCCCCCATGCATGACACTAAGCATCCTGACACTGAAACGATGATCCCTGAGCAACACGAAGAGAGTAAGACAAAGCCCAGGAGAAATCTAAGTGGACAGCAGAGGTGACTGTGGCTACAGACTAGAGAGGAAGAGCAGGAAGAGGTGCTGGGAACTCTCCTTCATGTAAGCTCCACAGAGCAATCAGCATTTGAAACGGTCAGTCTCTGCCTGGATAAATTTCCCTGTTTGTCCATCTCACGCGGGACTTTCCTCTCACGTCCTCCCTGCCTTAGTTTGCTTGGGTTACCATACAAAATGGCACACACGGGGCAGCTTAGACACATTTATTTTCCCACAGTCTGGAGGCTGGTGTCTGAGATCAGAGTGGCAGCAAGGGCACGTTCTGGTGAGAACCCTCGTCCTGGCCCGCGGCCAGCCACCACCTCCCCGTCTCACAGGGCATGTGCACAGAGAGAAAGAGATCTCTCTCATCCTCTTCTTATAAGGTCTTCAGCCCTATTGGATAAGGACCCCCTCATAGGACCTTATATTGAGGGTTAGGACTTCACCATATGAATTTTGTAGCACACCGTTCAGTTCCTAGCACCCTCCCCAGCTAAAACATCTTAGGGGGTTGATTCTGCCGAAGTACCTCCGAGCTAATCACTTCTGATTAATTTCAAGGGCTTCTTTCTAACCCAGAAGTCCAAATGCTTTCCTGTGGAGCTTATCAGCTCAGCAAACCTTTGAAAAATTCTTAGCCTTCTCCACATAGTCGCCCAACTTGTAAAGACAGATCGGCCTTGTTCTCCTGCTGCTCTCTGGGGACCTTCCAGGCTCCTCGTCAGGCTTTGCTGCAGCTGATCCTTTTTGCATGTTATCTGTGGATTGCATAGCTAGAGTCCAGCCTGCTTCCCCACTGGTATCTGTCTGTGTGTTTCCCTCTCATCACCACCTGCCTTAGCCTAGTAAACGCGGCTGGGTTCAGACCCAGGCCATTCCCAGGTTCCCCATCTGAGGCAGCAAATTCTCTGTGGCGTAAGGTATAGCAGGCGAAGCCAAGTTCACACTTGCCTTCCATTTTATTAGCACTTCACATGGATGGACTCTGAGAATCCAGGTTTATAAATGAATCTCTAAATTGTTTACTGTAAACCTTCCTTTCTCCCCGCCCCGCCTCCCAGTACATACAGTGTTGCCTTCTACGGTTCCCTGTCATGAGACTAGAAAATCCAAGCTATCTTTGAATGGGCAATGTATTCAATATCCCTCTACTAGCAGGTATATTTATGAATGGAGCATGTATAAAAGACAAGAAAAATATTTTTCTTAGGTACCTTGCCTAATTTTCCTGGTACTTGCTTCTGAGTTATTTTAAACCCCAGGCTGGAATATTATGCTTTTGTGATGAGCAAAATCAGACAAGGTCAATGCCTTTGTGGAGCTTCAAATCTAGTTAGGAAGTAGATTTCAATCAGATAATTAACTAAAATAATGGGAATATTTCAATAAAGTGTGCTCTGCTCTGCCCTAAAGTAGTACATGATGTGAGTATTTAATAAAGAGGCTAGATTTCGTTTGGGGAAATGAGAAAGGATTCTCCAAGGGAGAATTCGAGTTGAGAACTGAAGGTTGAAGAGGAGATACTTACAAGAAATCAGGAGTGTTTCAGAAAGAGGGAAAAACAGCCTGGGGCACAGAGAGCAGGCGCACTTCGCTACCAAAATAAGGCCACTTCTAACGCACTGCAAATGGAAGTATTGTGAGAGGTCTCAACCAAATGTTAGTAGTTTCATTTTTACTTCTTGTTCCTCATTAGGTAATCCATAAGAAACCATTGGACGATTTTAAGTAAGAGGTAGCCGGATCAGACTGGGATCTAATATGGCACGTGGCTATAAGAGAGCTGGGAGTTACAGAGATATTGAAGATGATTACCTGTAGGTCGTATGTGTGCGCGCGCGTGCGTGGCACCTGAGTGAATGGTGATACCGCTGGCTGGCACAGGAAACACTGGAAGCAGCACAGCATCAGGAGGAAGAGCACGAATTTCCTGTTTTATTAGACCTATCCTGGAAACCTTTTAAGTCTCCCAAGCATACATGTATGCTGTGAATTCTTACGCTGAGGAAAACCAGGAATAGGAAACAGTATGGTTCTGTCATAAGGAGTGGAGGTTCTGAAGCCAGATTGCTTGTGTCTAAATTCTGATTCTTTCATTTAGTAGCTGTGTGGCCTCAAGCAGTTACTCAACCTCTTAGAACCACTGTTCCCTCATTGGAAAAAAAAATGGAGCTAATAATACTTATCCCCTACGGCTTTGTGAGAATTAAAAGAAATAACACATGTACGCGTGAAGTTTTAAGAACAGTGGCTGGCACATAATAAGCAGTTACCAAATGTTAGTGTTTCTTCTGCTTCTTAGTCGTCATTTTTGTTATCATCATAATTATCAATGTTAAACAAAGGAAGATAAATCTGCAGAGGAGACATGGGAAACACGGTCCACATAGGCATTGTCAGCACGTCAGTGGAAAAGATCCAATTGAGAAACAGGTAAAAAAAGAAGAGGGATTAGGAATGACGTCTTCTAACTAGGAATGAACGACCAGGCTTCAAAGCTCAGGCCACATATTGGCCTTAAAAGGAAGCAGGAGCTTTTCTGTTGCTCGAGCAGAGATGGAGGAGAGGAAGGAGTCAGACAACCATTTGCTCATGGAGAGTTCAGGCCCTCTGGGCTTTTATGTTCTCTTGGAAAATATAAGGAAGATTCTCTCCCGAGAACCATGATTACAGGTGTGCAGAGCAGGGAGCAGGGAGGCCTAGGGAGTGAGTAACCAAGCACTTAGAATGGGAAAGTTGGAAGAGCCTGGCAGTAGATGAGAGAGGGAGCTGACTTGATGAAAGATAGCATGAAACTTGGGAGTCCTCAGGGACCATTTGAAGTTGGTGAGAATAAGTATAAAGTAGAAACGGTATGTTTTATTTTACAGCTTTTTAATCACATCGTGGTTTGATGCTATAGTCACAGATATCACAGACATTTGGATTCAACAGGGTTGGTGTTTTAACGAACAGGTAATATTTAACAGAAGGCGAAAGGGACGTACGGTCCTAGTGAAATGATGGACGATGGAGTGCAAGCGGGCTGGGGGCGGAACTGAAGGAGGGAGCGCGTAAGGACAGAGAGCGCAGCCCGGCAATGGACACAGATGTCCAGAGGAAGAGCAGGCTGTTGTGAGAGGACCTGCCTGTTTTCAAGCTTTCAAAGAGAAACCACCTGACCCAGCCTCTTCCTTCCCAGTAACTTCCATCTTCTCTGCCGTGGTTCCTGCCCCACCTCCATACCAGTGACCAAACCGAGTAAAATGCCTTTATTAGTAACCACTGAGTTCACCTCGATGTCACATTACGGGTCGCTTTTTTTTCTTACTGTCAAACCACTGAAGAGATGAATCATCTAGGCTGCTTTCACTTCTCTTCCCTGTCTCTGCCTCAGGAATTTTATGTCCATTCTCCGCTCTTCAATGTTACTAATGTTCCTCTACCAAATCCAATGATTTTTTTTTTATATTAATCATCTTGTTTGAAGAAAAAATAAGGACTTCGAAGAGCAAAGAAGTAGAGAGGGAAGGTCAAGGGGAAACAGGGCTTTAAAAGAAAGGTCTGTAGGCAGAACTAGGAGAGGGTTATCTAAGGCACCGTGCAGGGCAGGGCCTAGAGACAACGAGGGTATGTGTTGGAGGCCACAAGAGATAAAACGGCCAAGTAGGACAGGGATGACCTCAGCTGATGTTCGCACACCAGGTTCCCCATTCACACTTAATTCTATAGCAGTGGGGGAATATTAAGGATTTTTTTTAGTAGAGAAATAACATAAAGACAGTGCTGTTTTAGGAAGATTAATCTGTTGAACTTCAAAATAAATTAAATATGACTAAAGTCTCTGGATCTAGTTAGGAGGATTAAATTCCATCCGACAAGCATTTATTGAGCTCTCCTATGGCGTCGTGCCATCTTTTGTCCTCCGACATTGTCCTCGGGACAGGCAACACGCTGGCTCCAGGTGCAACACAAAGTGTATATAATAAGGCAGAGGCTCGCCAGGGCATTACCGTTCCAGTAAAGGGAGCCGTAGGGAAGAATTTTGGATAAACAGCTCTAATACAAGGCATGAGCGAAGATGCTTCAAACCAGACCTATTTGTTTAATCTTAGGTAATTTTCAAGGATTAATCAGTGATACCAACTGAAGGGAAGAGTTAGGAGATCTCACAGATTTGTCATGAATGGGGTCTTGAAAGAGAGAATAGCAGTTTCACCAGTTGGTGGAAATAACTACAATTGCACAAAACAGGGGCTTTGGCGACTATTGCTCTGCAGCCTTCATATGCTGACTTTACAAGTCGCAGCCCCAAGGGCTGCCGGGTGCTTGGGCCTCAGGCCCTTGGTATGGGCAGTTTGATACGGACCATGCTCCGTTCTCTGAACATTCTTGCTTGAGGGAAATCAGAACTAGGCTTCTGCAACCATTTAGTTCCTGCAGTAATGAGATATTGTCGACTATTGATCTATCAAAAGACTGTATGGATGATCTGTCCTGTTGGTAACCAGGGAGCAGTGAAAAGAGACAAGAGGAGGAAGAGGTGGAAGGGAGGGAGGAGGTGATGAATGAACCAGGCCACAAGGCCACTTTAAGAGACTCTGATTCTACTTTCTTTGGGTTCAGAGTTTGGGGGTGAGGTTAGTACCTCAGCGCAGAAGGCAACGAAGGCTGCTGGCAAGAACAGAGTAAGGGTCAGCCCCAGCACCGACTGGCTCTAGATTCCCAGGCAAATAATCCTTCCTTGACGTATTACCCCGCCCTGTAAACTGAGGATAATAATCCATGACCTTTTGTTATCCCAGTAAGAGAAAAACGAGATCCTGCAGGTGAAGGGCTTTGAACTCACAAAGACAAAGGAGCTCTTACATAAAATCTCCAGAGAGCAGTGCCGGCGCCAACTGGCCTTCAGGCCTGCCTGTCCTGGGCAGCGCGCCTTAGCCAATCCTGCGCACTGAATCAACGAACACTGAAAATCGTCCCTGCCTATGGAAAGTGTGCCCTTCAGAGGTGACAGAAATACACTTGCAGAAGGGAGAAATGTTTCAAAGGAGGAAAACAAAGACTTTCTTTCTTTCTTTCTTTTTTTTTTTTTTTTAATGTTCATGTCTCCCTGTTTGGCTGACTTGGTCATTTTAGTCATTTTTACCACTTACATTTCTGGTGCTGACACCGTAGGATCAAACAGGGCCTGTTCAGAAGCCTGACCCGCCAACTTTGGAGTCAGCTGTGGAGGGGCAGCCTGTGCCCAGCGCAGCCACAGGCGACAGCAGGCAGCAAGCCCAACACCTGCGCTGGTTCAGGAGCGTGGAAGCGAGGGGAGGCAGGCCGGGCGCCTGGACCGTCCTGCAGGAGCAGACGTCTCTGACCCGGCTGCTGGGGCGCGGGGAATGTGTATAATAATCGCGGCAGAAATAGACGGTTTTTTCTATGCCTGGGGACCATGAAGAGCTGGGTGCCTCACACTGCCGGTCTCCGTGCCCCAGAAACCTCTTATATGATGTGTGACTGCAACTATTTTCCCCAGAAAATTAAAGAGACTTAGTCAGTTAACCTGAGATCCCCAGCGGGGCTGCGCTGGTGATTGGACGTTTCTCCCTGCCTGGGCTTCGGAGGCCGGCGGCGGCCGTCAGAGCTGTCAGAAGTGGGGTTCCACTACCACCTAGTGGGCAGTGACGGGGCTGCCCCGGCCCCTGCTCGCCCCAGAGAAAGTCAAGGTGAGGGGGAAGGAGACCTACACAGAGGTCGCAGCCCTACTCGGGGTTAGTGCGTCCATTGGAGGAGCGGGGCTGCTCCCCTCCCCGAGAGTTTGGTCCCTGTGACCGGGGATCATGGCACGTGGCCAGCCTGAGGCAGGGTAGTCCGCTGACCAGAGAAAGGCAGCGAGCCTCGCCAGGGTAAACCTGTCTTCATGCTTGAAGCCAGGAGCTCAGGAACCTCCTGCACATCAGTTCACTGCAGTCGAAGACCGCAGTTAGGTCGCTTCTGTCTCCCCTGCCCTCTGTCTCCTGCACTGAGCAAGCAGGTCACTATGGGGACAGAGTTTGGATGGCAGATGCTGTACTCACAGATGTATATGTTAAAAGAAGTGACGTCCATTCACATATGGTCACAAAGGGACTAAAACTTGGTGTCTGCCCATACACAGCTTACAGTCTAGAGCAGTTGGTAGGCACGTAAACAAGACCTTGCAGGGAAATGTGATAAGATCCTGTGGGCTTTTTAAAAAATTCTAGGTAATGTGTAGGGGTGACCCTGGTTAATAAAATTACATATGTTTCAAGTGTGCAGTTCTATACTACATCATCTGTACATGGAATTGTGCTCACCATTCAAAGTCCAGTCCTTCCCGTCAACATTTGTCCCCGCTTTGCGCTCTTCTGCCTCCTCTGCACCTCGTTCCCTCTGGTAATCACCGCAGCGTTGTCTGTGTCTACAGGGCTTTTCTTGTTTGTTTGTTTTTGTTTTTGTTTTGTTTTGTTTTGCTTAATCTCTTCACCTTTTCCCCCAGCCCCCGAGCCCCCACCCCTCTTACAGCTGTCGGTCTATTTTATGGATCTATTGGATCTATGGGTCTGTTTCTATTTTGTTTGTTTATTATGTTTATTAGATTCCACATACAGGTAAGATCATACGGTATTTGTCTCTTTTTTGACTGGCTTATTTTACTTAGCATAACACTCTCTAGGTCTATCTAGGCTGTCATAAAAGGTAAGAGTTCCTTCTATTTTATAACCAAGAATATTCTATTATGTAAATGTGCTACAGCTTTTTTATCCACTCATCTACTCATGGGCGCTTGGGCTGCTTCCAAATCTTGGCTTTTGTAAATAATGCTTCAAGGAACATAGAGGTGCATTTATTTTTTGAATTAGTGTTTCTGGTGACTTGGATATATTCCCAGAAGTGGGATCACTGGGTCGTAAGGAAGTGCCATTTTAAATTTTTTGAGGAAACTCCATACTGTTTTCCACAGTGGCTGCACCAATCTGCATTCCCACCAACAGTGTACGAAGTTTTCCTTCCCTCCACGTCCTCCCCAAACTTGTTGTTTGTTGTTCTAACAGGTGTGAGGCGATACATCATTGTGGTTTTTATTTGTATTTCTCTGATAATTAGTGACATTGAGCATCTTTTCACATGTCTATTGACCATCTGTATTTCCTCTTTGAAGAAGTATCTGTTCAAGGACTTTGCCCATTTTTTAGATGGATTGTTTGTTTGTTTGTTTGTTTGTTGGTGTTGAGTTGCATAAGCTCTTCATAAATTTTGGGTATTAACCCCTTGTCAGATGTACCATTGGAAAAGACGTTCTCCCGTTCAGTGGGTTGTCTTTTCATTTTGTTGATGGCTTCCTTTGCTCTGCAAAACCTTTTTGGTTTGATGTAGTCCCATTTTTTAACTTTTTTCTTTTATTTCCCTTACCCAAGGAGATAGCAGAAAAAAAATATTGCTACAAAAAATGTCCAAGATTTTACCGCCTGTTTTCTTCTAGGATTTTTATGGTTTTCAGTCTTGTGTTTAAGTTTTTAATCCATTTCAAGTTTATTTTTGTGCATGGTGCAGGAAGGTGGTCTAGTTTCATTTTTTTCACGTATCTGTCCAATTTTCCCAATGTCATTTATTGAATAGATTGTCTTTACACCATTGTATGTTCTTAGGTCCTTTGTCATATATTAATTGATCATAAAGGTGTGGAATTATTTCTGGGCAGTCTATTCTGTTCCATTGATCTATGTCTGTTCTTATGCTAGTACCACGCTGTTCTGATTACTATAGCTTTGTAGTATGGATTGATATCAAGTAGTGTGATTCTTCCAATTTTGTTTTTCTTTCCCCAAATCACTCTTGCTCATCTGGGTCTTTGTGGTTCCATATAATTTTTGGAATGTTTGTTCTAGTTCTGTAAAATACTCCATTAGTTTCTTCATAGGAATTGTGTTAGATCTACAGATTGTTTTGGGTAGTATGGACATTTAATAATGTTAATTCTTTCTTTTCATGAACATAGTATATACGTCTGCTTAGATATATCTTCTTCAATTTCTTTCTTCACAGTGTTCCAAGTACAGGCCTTTTACATCCTTGGCTAAATTTATTCCTAGGTATTTTTTATACAGATGTGTATAGGATTGTTTTCTTAGTCTCTCTTTCTTGTAGTTCATTATTGGTGTATAAAAAAAATTTAACTGATTTATGGATATTTATTTTGTATCTTGCTACTTTACTGAATTCATTTATCAGTTCTAGTAGTGTTTTTCATGGAATCTTTAGGGTTCTCTATATACAGTATCATGTTATCTGAATATAGTTACGGTTTTATTTCTTCCTTTCTAGTTTGGAGGACTTTTATTTCTTCTTGTCTGCTTTTGTGATGAGGGCTTCTAGTACTATCTTGAATAAGAGTAGCAAAAGCAGACATCCCTGTCTTATTCCATTTTAATGGAAATGCTTTTAGTTTTTACCCTTTGAGTATGATGTTGGTTGTGAATTTGTCATATACATATGGCCTTTATTATGTTGAGGTATGTTCCATCTAATTCCATGCTGAGAGTTTTTATTATAAGTGGGTACTGGATTTTATCAAATGCTTTTTCTGCATCTATCAATGTGATCATGTAATTTTTATCTTTCATCTTGTATATGAGGTATATCATACTTATTAAGTTTTTACTGTTGTACCAACCTTGCATATCCAGAATAAATCATACATGATCATGGTTGTGATCTTCTTAACATATTGTTGGGTTTAGTTTGCTAATATTGCTAACAATGTTGAGAATTTTAGCACCTATGTTCATCAGGGATAGTGGCCAATAGTTTTCTTTCTTTGTAGTGTCTTTGGTTTTAGAATTAGGATAATGCAGGCCTTGTAAAATGAGTTTGGGTGTCTTTCCTCCTCTTTAATTTTTGAATAGTCTGAGAAGGATAAGTGTTACTTCTTCTGTGAAGTTTTGGTAAAATTCACCTGTGAAGCCATCTAGTCCAGGACTTTTGTTTGTTGGGAATTTATTGATTACTGCTTCAATTTCACTAGTTGTAATCTTTCTATTCAGATTTCCTGATTCTTCCTGATTCAGTTTTGGAAGATTGTATGTGTCTAGAAATGTATTTATTTCATCCAGATTATCCAAATTGTTGGCATATAGTTTTTTGTAATATTTTCTTACAATCCTTCGCATTTCTTTGGGATCAGTTGTTATTTCTCCTCTTTCAATTCTAATTTTATTTTTCTGGGTCCTCTCTGTTTTTCTTGATGAGTCTGGTTAAAGGTTTGTCAATCTTGTTTATCTTTTCAACAAAACAGCTCTTGGTTTCATTGATCTTTTGTATTATTTTTTAGACTCTATTTCACTTACTGCTGCTCTAATATTCATTATTTCCTTTCTTCTGCTCACTTTGGGATTTGTTTGTTGTTCTTTTTCTAGTTCCTTTAAGTATAAAGTTAGGTTGTTTATTTGAGATTTTTCCTTGTTTCTTGAGGTAGTCCTGTAATGCTACGAATTTTCTTCTTCAGATTGCTTTCACTGTGTCCCATGGGTTTGGGGTTGTTGTGTTCTCATTTTCATTTGTTTCAAGGTATCTTTTGATTTCTCCCTTGATCCCATTTTTAACCCAGTCATTCTTTACTAACATGTTATTTAGCCTCCATGTGTTTGTGTATTTTTCAAGGTTTGTTTTGTGATTGACTTATACTTTCATAGTATTATGGTCAGAGAAGATGATTGATATAAATTCAAGATTCTTAAATTGAGACTTGTTTTGGTTTTGTGTCCTAAAATGTGATCTATCCTAGAAAACATTCCATGTGCACTTGAAAAGAATGTACTTGGGCTGAAATGCCCTGAAGATATCAACCAAATCCATCTGGTCTAGTGTTATTTAAAGCCACTGTTGCCTTGATTTTCTGTCTGGAAGATCTATCCATTGATGTCAATGGGGTGTTAAAATCCCTCCTATGACTGTATTACTCTTGATCTCTCCCTTTATGTCCATCAAGATTTGCTTTATATATTCAAGTGCTCCTATGTTGGGTGCATAAATGTTTACAAAGATTATGTCCTTTAGGGTTAATTTTATGTGTCAACTAACTAGACCATGGTACCATGTTTCAGTCAAACAGTAAAATAGATATTACTGTGAAGGCATTGATAGTTTTGGATGAGGTCAACATTTAAATCAATAGGCTTTGAGGAAAGCAGATTATCCTCCATTGTGTAGGTGGGCCTCATCCTACAAGTTTAAGACCTTAAGAAAAAACACTTGAGGTCCCCAGAAAAGGAAGGAATTTTGCCCCCAAACTTAGGACTCAAGCAGCAAAATCAGCTCTTCCTTGGGTCTCCAGCCTGCTAGCCTGCACTGCAGATTTCAGGCTTGCCAGTCCTACAATCGCATGAGCCAGTTCCTTAAAATAAATGTCTAGATAGATAGATAGGTAGATAGATAATTGATATCTTGTATTGATTATGTTTCTCTGGGGAACCTTGACTAATACAGGGCTGTAATAGCTATTCAAAGCATTCTATCATCACAGAAAAGTTTATTCTGCCTGGGGGACTGGGGTGAATTTATATCTGTGATAACACTTAGGTAACTTTTTCAAGGACAGATAAATTGAAGTTATCCATGTAAGGAAAGGAAAATAAATTTTCCAGGCAAAAGGAATAACCAGGAATGACCTGCTCAAAGACCTGTGCTGTGCAAATTAAGTGGTCCCCAATAACTCTGGTCTACAATGCTCAGGGCGGAAAGACCCCAGAAATGAGAGAAGATAGAGCAGGTGCCCTAGAACCAGGTTGTGAAGGGCTTTATTGCTAAGGGCTTGGCCTTATCAGAGACATTAAGATATTTAACGTTATGGATGTGAATACATAATATGAAGTGAAGATAAGAAGTGAGATTGAGATGTTTCCAAGGGTGCTAGGGATTTTATCTCAAATTCGAATGAGAATAATCTGTAGATGTGAAGACTTGGGAATGAGTCAAATAAAATCCTGGAGAGGCAGAAATGACATCGGAGTTTTCTTTCTCTCTCGCTCTCTCTTAATTATTATCTTAATGTAAGACAGTAGAGTATGGTGGTTAAGAGGTCTGGCTCTGCCATCAGGCTGCACTGGGTCAGGATTTCTACTCAACTGCTGAGGTAATCTTGAGCAAATTATTCTCTAAATCTTAATGTCCTCATTTAAACAGGCCAATATACTAGTATCTGCCTCATAGGGCTGTTGTGAGGGTTATACTAGATCATGCACGTGCAGTGCTTAGCCTACTGCCAGGCACATTGCATAAGCTCACTAGACATTATTTATTATCAGGTTAAGGCTATTTATGCAAGACCTTAGCACTATTAGGTATAAGGTTGGTAATTTTAGAAAGGTTAGTTTCTAATACAATTCCACCCTGTTTTTCAAATACCCATGCTGGTGTATTGGTTGGGAGCATATACTTCTGTCTTCTGTCTTTGAAGATGATCCATTAAGGCTATAATCATGTTCCCATGTTACCAAAAGGAAAAAAGAAAGACACCAATTCTGATTGTGTCAGTCAAAAACCATGAATACAGAGAAGTTCAGAGGGCATATTACCTATGTACTCTGATGTATACTCAGGCTATTGTGGAACTTCTATAAGGGTGGTAAGGGTATGTTGTTCTAAGGTCGTGTTTAAAATGAGCTCTAGCCCTGGCCAGTGTGGCTCTGTGGATTGAGTGCCAGCCTACAAATCAAAGGGTTGCCAGTTCAATTCCCAGTCAAGACACATGCCTGGGTTGTGGACCAGGTCCCTAGTAGGGGACATGCAAGAGGCAACCACACATTGATGTCTCTCTCTCTCCCTTTTTCCCTCCTTTCCCTCTCTCTAAAAATAAATAAATAAAATCTTTAAAAAAATAAAAATGAACTCCACATGATCTTTGCTATGTCAAGTTTTCTGCACTTTTCCTGTAAGCTCTAAATTTCTGCTGTAGGGGCTGTGGTGGAAATGGAGTGATCAGGTATCCAAATAATTGAGAAGAAGCCTCTCAGAGAGCCCGAGGCAGCCTGGCCCTCATTAATAAATTGTGCTCAGGCCCCTGGGGCAAGACTGACAACTGGACAATCTCACTTGTCATCTGCCTAGAAGTCGGTATCAGAAGAGTATTCTCTCCTACAAGGTTAATGCTTGTTGAATATTCCTGGGACACCTAGAGATGGGTACTGGACCAAACATATAATCAACTGAGACATTTTAAGCCACCATGAATTTGCACAGCTATGAAAATAGCAATTCAAACGTGTACACACACACTTAGGCCCATGTCCACCAATGCAAACACACACACATACATCCCAAGTGTCAACTAAAATTCAGGGCTTCCTTATCTGTACTCTGTGAGTGGAGTCCCCAGATGAACCTACCTCAGGTGGGACTCTCCTAAACTCAGGACCTTTCTCTCTAGGAGCCCCCAGACTCCATCTAAAAGAAGAAGGATGAAGAGAGCTGCTAAGCTCTGAAACCTATTTTGTTAAGTTCAGCGCTAAATCTTCTATTCAATGGAAGCAGCTATTTTTAAGATTAGGATTTAAACAAGATTTGTTCCCCCAAACTGCTTTTGATTTTTCAGCTCTTCTATATTATTTTTGTACCAATGATGGCCCAATATTTCATATCTATACTTCATATATTAAAACACTTTACATTTGAGGCAAGTGTATGTACAGAAACACTCACCTCCAAACTTACATAATAGTAATACTATTACTAACATCCATAGTATCTCCACTTTCATGCTGCTTTTCAGAAAAATACCTATTATGCCATAATTTATACCATACCTAATTCATAACCATGAAGGTTCTCTCCAAAGGCCTTCATAGTTGTGAAGCTCATGAATCCTATTGCTACAAATCCCGGAGGCACAGAGCAGACCCTATTTGTTCCAATGGCATTCTCCAGCTCCTGGATGTCTCGCAAGGTGAAGGTTGGGTTTTAAAACAGACTGGCACTCCAATTTAACAAACACAGGCCTGGGGGTTCTTTCTCCTATTGATGCATCGTTGAGAGTATGAAACAGGAATTCTCCACCCAGTGGTTAAGGGAGAGGAGGACTGGGGGCCATAGAATGAACAGAGCTTGAACGTGACAGACCTGGGCCATGACCGTAGCCTTGACATGATTCTTAGGGCGCAGGAGTCACTTAGCTGTGCAGGACTCAATCTCCCATTTCCTGTAGGACGAATTAGCTGAATTAAATCATACACTTCCAAGACATTAAAAAACGGACATTTCTCAAACAAAATATTGTGATTAAGTCTATAATGATAATAAATATTGTAAGGATTACTGAAACAGGTAGATGTAGCGATGTGACACGCACTTTCTCCCCTCAGGAATGACGGACGCTTCCCCACAGTTGCCAGTGACCATCTTGGTGGCTCCGCTGGAGCAGACAGTCTCCTGCCAGCCCACACCTCGCCAGGGCAGCCTGTGCCCAGGGCCCGATCATTGCAGGCTTTAGCAGGGGTGTCCAACCTTTTGGCATCTCTGGGCTACACTGGAAGAAGAAGAGTTGTCTTGGGCCACACATTAAATACATTCCGGCACATAATCACAGAAAAATCTCATAATGTTTCAAGTAAATTTATGATTTTGCATTGGGCCATATTCCTAGGCATCCTGGGCTGCTTGCAGCTTGCGGGCTGCAGGTTGGGCACCCCTGGAAGGCTTGCTCCCCTGTCTCAATTCACAGCAGCTCCAAAGGGCCCTCCCAGCGCCAGTTCCCCAGGGCATTGGCTGAAGACCCAGTCAGGGCTACCTGGCAGGGCCACCTGTCATCCGGTCTGGTTCTGCTTCCCTCCACGCCCTACCTCATGCTGTTCCAAGAGCACTCAGAGCCGGCGCCCTGCTCCCTGACTGCAAGGGCAGGCCGGGGGACGCAGCTGTGACACTCACTAACGTCACACCCTTGCCATGCTGCAGGACAGTGGTGGGTTTTCCGCGTGCATGACCCATGGAGCTTTGGACGGGAGGCAGTGCCGTGCAGGGGACAGTGTTGCGGGGGACAGCCGCACATCCTCAGCCCGGGAGGTTCCATGGTGCTGTGGCGTAAAACGCTGGACGCCACCTTGCCCTTCCTAATCTTGTTTTCTCATCAGTGAAATAGGCCTTCTTAGTAGAACCAATATCAATATTTACTGGAAGTACTAAAAAAGAGCATATTTTCAAGGAGGAGCATCCTAATGGCATTTAGCTGCCCATGAATTCAAGTACGTCTCTCACAAAACTGTCCTTGTGCCACTTGTAAAAGCAGGGCAGGGGAAACAGCCTGGCCTGAAATAACCAGCAGGGCACACCAGGGAAGGGGCTCCAGGGCCCGCCCGCTAGGGTGCCCATCTGTCGCCAGGCTATGCCTCAGTTTCCCCACTTGTAACATAAAGATAATAATAGTAACCACCATAGCAGGCTTTGAAGACTGAATGATTTAATATATGTGAAGTGTTCAGAAGAGACACTAACATATACCAAAGCCCCAAAAAGTTTAAGCTACCAAAAAGCCATTGCACGTTTGACAAATAGGGAAAGCACATTAAAAAAAAAAAAAAAACCTAAAAATAAATACATAATTAAATAAATATATTGTTAAAAGAATGAATGGATTTTAAGGGTTGCCGACCACAGATATTGAGGTGCACCAGTTTTCAGGGGGCTGCGTGGGTGAGTTAGAGCTATTCACCCCCACGCCGGAGGAAGAAAATGAAACATTCATGGAAGCTCATTAAGAGCTGCTGACTTAAAAAGAGTGACGAAAGCTCCCCTAGGCCTGGAGTCACACAGCCCTGTGCAAAGTTTCCCAGTTAATGAGAACTTGAATGAATTTCCAAGGCTCGCTTTGAATACACATCCTTCCTTCACTCCTGGCTCACTCTACAGTTTACCGCTCGTGCAAGCAAAATGTCGGCTATAAAATAGCGCTTGTCACAATAACTGTAAATAAGTGAATTATTAATATTAAATACATGTAAAGCGCTTAGAGTGATGCCACGCACTTGGTAAATGCTATATAGAACTTAGTGATTGGTATTGTTTTACAAATCGATGCCTGGAGACACTGGGATCAGGCAGTCCCAGGCACCTGACTGGGAACTCTAGGCTCTTGTCCACTTTGCTGGGTTAAAAGTGCGAAGGAAGCGAAAGACGAGCTTTTGGTTGGAAGGAGACTCTGCTCACCTGCCTGCCCCCAACGGCCCCGCCCCCGCCCCTCCGGAGCGAACTCCAGCCCGCAGTACTCAGTGGAGCGCAACAGGGTAACCCACTGAGGGTGATGATGCTCCAAAACGCTCCGAGCGCGGATGGGATTTGTGCCAACCCGGTCACGTTTCCCCGCCAGAGGCCCCCGTGCACGGCGGCTTCTCGGATCGGGGTTTGCAGCCTGGCATCTCACAGCAGAATTTGTTCCCATAAGCCAGACTGGTTTAATTCCCACCCTTAGAACAAATAAAGATGACAGCTGCAGGTCGCCCTCACGGTCCGTCTGGACCCCAGAAGCCGGAGGGCCACGGCCAGCGTTTCATGCCGCTTATCACCATGGGGCCGTTCCTGGCAAACTTTGGAAAGAAGAGATGTGGTTAACAGGGACCCAGCTGCACAGATATTGGAAGCAAAGAAGAAAATAATTAAGTTTACCCATGCTTGTCAGGCTTGGCCCCTGCAAGAGCTCAGAATCTCCCAGTAAACAGAGAAGTTTTGCCATCTGTTCCCTTATATCATCTATTTAAACTTTCCTTCTACTTTCAGTCACAAGTTCCCGGACGCTGGCTCTCTAAGAAGGCCTTGACCTTGCACGCAAGAGCCGCAGTAGGAATAACTGCTAAGCTTTGCGCATCTGGCAGCTGCTCAACCAAAACCTTTGCCAGGTGGAACCACTGACCCATTAGGCTGTAGCTTTTACCACTGGGGCTAAAGCAGCCCGCTGACTGGTGGACACGTGACTCTACCGTGTTGCCAGGGGAAGGGAGAGTTCATGCAGGGTGGCCGCAGATGTCTGCGCTTGGGTTTTCCCGGTGGCAACGGCCTAGTGTTTGAAAGATAAACACTAGGTAGAAAGTAAATGTAGTAGGATTAACATACCATTGAAGGCAAGCAAATTCGCTTGTTAAAAAAAAAAAATTAAAAAACTACATGTTAAGGAGCTGAACTCCAACCTAGTTCTGGATCCAGAGTTAAAAAGTCCACTTGCGCAAAGAGGGTACCCGGCACCGCTTGGCATGAAGCCGACAGACCGCTGAGCGGGCTCTAGGGGAAGAGATGCAGCAGCGACTGAGCCGCCCCATCGAAGCGCCTGTCCACGGAGCCTGGACAGGGAAGTGAGGAAGGACAAGGCCTGGCATGGAGGCTGAGACTCCAACAGGACTTGGGACAGGGGCAGGAGGGAGCCCAGGAGGGAGTCCCTGAGGTTCTGGGGGGACTTCGGAGGCTTTTTACAGAGGGGCTGGGATGGCAGGAGATCTTGAAGGTCACACTGAGCTGGGGGAGACACTAGGGTCTGACCTAAAGAGAGGGGGCCTGGTCCAAGAGCTGCCTTGCCCGGAGCCTTCTTTCTGCCACCTCGATGTGCCCCACTCAAGGGAGCGAGGACGAAAGCGTGCGCTGGGCGTGCTGCCAGGGCTGCGGGCGTCCGCCCTCAACGTTGGCCGCTTGTGAAGAAGAGCAAGCCCCCGCCAGGGAGCAGCCAGGGAGAAATGGGCCAGGGTCAAGGCCGTGGCTTTCTGCCCTGGCTCCCTGGCTCCTGCCTGGGGTTTCAGAAAATGATTTATAAAACACGAACCCACTTGGACTCTGCAGGTGACTATCAACTCTAACTTAAGGCAAAGTACGCCTTTTGTTCCCCACGTGATTTCTATTTCTTGATTTTTTTTTTCTCTTTTAAAAACATCACTAAGAGATGTTTTTGAAAGAAAACTGTATAGAATGAAGTGGCGATATAGAAGAGAAAGCCTGGGGAACGGCTGGCCCGAACTGGGACGGTATCTAAGAAATGTGGGTCCTGCCCTGACCTGTGCGGCTCGGTTGGTTGGGGACCATTCCTCAAAGCAAAAGGTCGCTATTCAATGTCTGCTCAGGGCATGGGCCAGGGTTGCAGGTTCAGTCCCTGGTCAGGTGTGCACAAGGGGCAAGCGACCGATGTTTCTTGCTCGTATCAGTGTTTCTCTCCTTTTCTTTCTCCCTCCATTCCCCCTCTCTAAAAATAAATAAATGAAGTATTTTTTTAAAAATGCAGGGCAGACCATGAGCTCCGTGAGACTGGCACTGGCACTGGGTCCTGGCCCTGCGCTGGGACTTGATGGCTGTTTTAGTGCACATTTCAGAAACATGCCCCCCTTGGCAAAGAGAACGGGAAGGGGCGGTGGCTGCTGTGTGTCCCCAGCTCAGTGGTGCCAGCACTCAGGTCTCGCCGGTATTGTTTATGGCCTTAGTCACGTGTCCTTACTTGTGCCGGCGGGGGGCGGCATTAGGAAGACAGGTTTCCCCAGAAACCCCCCTCAGGTCCCACTCAAGTCTCCCCGCCAAACTGTGCTCCTGGGGACAACGGAGCTGAATGTGGCACCGGCCAGTCGGAGTTCCCGCCCCAGAAAGCTGAACAGTTGTGCAAAGAAGGGGAAAGGAAGAAGAGGGAAGGGAGAGAGGGGAAGGAAAGGAAGAGAAGAGTGGAAGGAAAGATGGAGGAAAAGACAGGAGGGAGAGAGGCAGTGAGGAAGGGAGGGAAGTCTGGGCTTGAATTCGGAGAAAAAAATGTCCACTCCAGCCCCACTGTTAACTAGTTAAGGAGACCCGAGAAAGTCAAATTCTTTGAGCTTCTGGGTTTTTTCTTAAATTTATTAAGTGTGGATACTATATCTACTCCACAAGTATATTATAAAGATTAAATATTTAGAGCATGTAAAAAGTCATTTTACCAACTCTTCTGTAGTGCTTATCATTTTAAAAAATAATTGCTCCATCATGAGAGCGTGATTGGTGACAGCCAATTGGCACCGCATGTCAATTTCCAGAAGCAATTGTAGCTTGGCTTGGGTTCGAAAAGCCTCTGCTCCCAGATCTGACATAAAATGAAATGGATACTGTATCTTGGAAGACATTCTCAGGTACTGAAATTTTACACGGGTAGAACCAAATTGCTGACATCTTAATGAGGGTCATAGCGCAGAATGTCCACTAGATGGCAGCAGAGTTCTTCCCATGTTACAGCAGCTTTCCCAGGGATGTTAATCAAAGACCTTCTATAGGACAGTAAGTGCTGTTGAAAATATGCATGCCACACCTTGACTGCACTCATTTCTCCTTGCAGACTTCTCACAGGCTCATTTTGCTTGTTTTCTCTCGAACTGGAAGTCAGCCATCTCTGTAGCAACAAGCAGTGGAGGCAGAGAGGGATTTGGAAGACGGGCACACAACCTTACCCGACATATCTATACAGGAGTTTTATCACCTGGAAAACAGGAATCACAATAGTACCTATGCCTTGGGGTGTTGTGAATTTTAAATAAAATTATATCTGTGAAGAACTTTGCACAGTTTTAGGGATAAAATAACCTCAATAGATTTGTAATTTCTCCTCATTTTCTCTTCTTAAAAAGTTAGCAGTTGCAATAACAGCATAAGCGTAATATAGGTGGAGGAAAACACGGTATTTTAGACCAAATATCTGCTTGTAGTCATTTCTGCCTTCTCAAGGAGTGGACTACTGCATCTCTGGAGAATGTCATCCTTCTGTTAAGAAAATATTGTTATGAGCTCCAGGAAGGTGGTCCATGCTGGGTGCTGAGGCATGAATGAGGGTAAGACAGACACTGAGTGTCTCCAGGTGAGAAAGGTCAAGGTCAGCAGCAGTGTGTGAAGAGGACCACGAATTGGAAAGAGTCTGTGAGATGAGAGGGCTAAGAACAGAGCAGAGAGCACTATTCCTATGGACTCCGTTGGCCAGGCACATTAAAGGACAGGGGTGTCTTATGAGTAGTTTCAAATTATTTGGGATACTATGATGTGACTGCCCTTTCCTATCTCCACACCTTCAACAAAGGTCTCCTGCACACCTACTGTGTTACTGGGGCTGCAGGTGCCATCCCACGGGTCCCAGAGAGAAGGTAGTGGCCGAGATCCGGGCAGCGGAGCAGATGCTGCGCTCTCCTCGGGGTCTGCAGAAATGCTGGGGAGAGACGTCTCCCTACTACACGGCAGTGCATTTAAAGTAGATTAAACTTTTGATTTGGAAATACTGTCAAGCTTACGCAAAAGTAGAAAACAAGAACAATACAAAAACACCCATACCCCCTGTGCCCACATTCGCCTCTGCTAGCATTTGAGCCTCTTTGCTTTATCGTTTGTTCAATACATCCACCTACACACTCTCACATAGCTCTTGGTTTTTTTTTCTGTAACTTTTGAATGTAAAGCATAGTCATCATGGCTCTTTACCTTTAAATAAATAGTGAAGTGTACATGTCCTAAGAACAGAAATACACTTTCACATCATCACAATGTAGTTGCCAACTTCTGTAAGTTTAACCTAAGTTTGGTGCTTTAATTGACTAGAAATATTTTTATTCTGTCAACTGGTTCAGTGAGGTCCTGAATAGCACATTTCTTCCCCCAGTACAGGATCCAGCGTAGTGACTATTTAGATTTACTGTTAATAGGTATTTAGCCTTATTTAATCTAGGACACCTTCACAGTCTTCTTTGTTTGTTTGTTTGTTTTAATGGCATTGGTATTTTTTAAGAATACCATTTATCCCCTATTTTAAAAAATTAGAATTCTCCTCATTCTGGGTCATCTGATACTTCCTCATGCCTGCATTCAGATGACTCATTTCCACCCAGAATACAACATAGGTGAGGCTGAAGCCTTCTCAGGTGTTGCCTGTGAGGCACGTGATATCCCGTTGTCCCTCGCTGGGGGTGTTAATTTTGGTCGCCTGCTCGAGGTGTATGATTTCTCCACTGTGGAGTAAGTACCACGTGCTCCCCTTGCAACAATACAGCAATATGTAGGGACACACTTAAGATCCTGTGCCTGTCCCCCTCTTTCTCAAAATGTACCCCCTGATCCATCCAGTCATGATTTATTTCTGATCCCATCTTTACTGCGATGGTGGCAGGTGGCGATAGTATGTCCTCTGCTTTCCTCTACATTCACTAGTCAGCACCCAACATTCATCTACAGCCCCAAGCCCTCCTGCTCCCCATTTATTTACTTACTTACTTATTTATCTATTGACTTCTTATCTGTTTGAACTTATGAACTCCTATGCTCTCAACGGCTTGTGATAATTCATTACTGCACTGAATCATTGTGATGTCTGGTGTGTTTCAGATTTGGCCAACGGGAGCCCCTTCCTGGCTCCTGTGTCCTTGTGATTTGTCCGCATTATGTTTCTAAGTAGTTTCTGACCCAAGATTTTCTCAGCTGGTACCTGCCCGATCAGCCATTGCTCAGGGGCGGGGCCGGGGGGGGGTCTTTTTTCCTTGTAGCAACAGGGACCAAGATCTGGGCAGTTGGCACAGTGAGTGCTCCCGGGTGTCTTTACCTCTGGACCCTTCCACTGACACATGCACACAGATGTACACCCTCACACACAAGCCTATCCATTCATACATGAACACGTGCATGTGCATACGTGAGTATGTACACATACATAGTTTAGGGATCATGAGTTCTCATTGAGTCTTCTAAGTCCCATCCATCCCACAGAATTTTTTTTTCTTGCCTTCCTGGACTGGAATGGCACTCCATTTTCATTTAAATAGTAAAGCAAATGTTAATTACAAGAAAATAAAGGCTCTATGACCAATTTGATAACAAATAATAAAATTACCAAAGCAGAGGTAGAAAGTCACAAAAATTAGTTAGAACGGCTAGGAGTAAATGGGAAAGTCACTAAAATGTTCCCATTTATGTATGCACTCATTCAAAAAACATTGTTCAGTGCCTGGTAAGTACCAAGCACTATTTTATGTGCTAGGGATACAGCAGTGAACAAAGACTTAAAAGCCTCTAACTTTAAGAAACAGATAATCAAGCCATATGAGACACAACATAAAATTAATACAAAGTACGTAACAAATGGTCCTGATGAAATGTTACGCAACAGGCCAAAGCAGGGTAAGGGTGCAGGGTGTTCCGGTGGGGAACCGGGGTTGATATTTTACAGTCTTTGGGGCGCAGGTCTTACTAATAAACTTGTATTTGAGACAAGGCCTAAATGAAGGGAAGGGGCAGCCCTGACGTTGTCTGAGGCAGGAGAGTCCGGGCAAGGGGCGGCGAAGGGCCCCCGGTGGGTGTGCTGGAGGGGCCGTGGGGGTGGGGCGCTGCCCTGCCCAGAGCGCAGGGGTGAGGGGGGCGTGGTCGGAGCTGCGTTGGAAGAGGCAGGGCAGGGGCAGGGCCTGCGGGGCCTCGTGTGCTGTGAGGGCACAGGATTGCGCTCTGGGTGAGACAGGAAGACGCTGGACGTCTCGGAGCAGAGCAATAACACGGCCTCACTTCTGCGTCCCAATAGTCAGTGCAGCCACTCCGTGAGGAACTCACTGCGTGCGGACGCCAGGCGGCCAGGGAGGAGCAACGAGAGGGCGGAGGCAGGAGCCAGGGGTGCCCTGGAGACGGTTACGGTAATCCAGAAGCCGTGAGGTCTGCACCAAGGTTACCACAGGCGTGTGCACTTTGAAGGTGGCGACCAGCGTCCATGTCGCCAGCATTTGTTGAGGTTACCCGGGGCCACACGCCATGATAAGTTACGTGGAATCCAAAGATGAACCGTACGCGGCCCTCGAGGAGCTCACAGTCTTTGGAGACTAGGGTGGGTGGGACAGACATGTGCAGAGATATGAGGAATCACTGTGCTACGCGCTGTGACAGGGGCCAAGAGTGGCCCCCCCAAGTGTTGCAGGCACACAGATGTAGGCCCAGCTGTCCATACATGTGGACTCGGGCGTCAGAGAGTAAGTGGTTTTGAAAGAGGGAGATGAACACGACTGTGGGGACCTTGGCTGAGAGCGAGCATCTTCAGGTACCGAATTTGCAGTGACCATCACCGTCCTCTGAGAAGGCCTTGTGGCCTTCTGAGTTCTGTCAGCCACCCCTTTGTGCGCCCATGGAATTATCTGCCACGGTTTTCCAACCAACTCCGCTTACCTAACCCATCTTGAGTTAGTTTCTTTTCCCTTGCAACCGATGACTCTAGTCTGAGACGCAGAGACAGGAGGAACGTGGAATCAAGAGCTTGGATGTGGACAACCTGGATGTGCTTGGCAAAGGAGACCGAGAAGTCAGAGATGGTGGCCAGGCTTCCGGCCTAGGTAGGATAACGACGTCATTGAACGAGAGAAATATCCAGGAAAGAGACCATAAGTCGGAAAGAAATGACAGCATGTTTTCAGGTCCGGTGAGCTTGACCTCCCTCCAGGATGTAGATGGAGCACCTGACGCTGAGGGGCAGCCACGTGGGAACAGGAGTCCGGGAAGGCATTGGGAAGCATTGTCCATGCGGCTGCGGGAACCTGCAGGGACAGGAAGTGTCAGGTGCAAAACTCTGCAAAAACACCTGAGCTGTAGGCGAAAGGAGAGGAGCCCGCAGGAAGGAAGGAAGGTGAATGCTTTTCCAGGAGAAGAAATTCAAAGTTCTTCCTCACACTTCATCAAATGACCTGTTTTCACTGTGTCTCTTTTCTTCGACTTGCTGGGCAGATGACTTAATTCCTGTCCCAAGCTGTGACCTAGGAGCTCACGCTGTGCTCTCTTGCCAGGCGTAGCAGAGCACAGCTCCCGCAGTGCCTGCCCGACAGAAGCACGCCGACCGGGAAACGGGGCTCCACAGCCCCGCCGGTCACCCTGTGGGCCCGCAAGGGGTTATTTCGTAGGCTGCGATTTTTTTAAACTGGAGGCAAAATGTAGTATAGGTAATAATTCAATATGTTCTCTTACCAATAAAAAATTAAATTTAAATTAAATATATATTCTCCTACAGAGCTTATATATTGGCAGAGTCCTGGCACGCCCCTCTGTCACCTTGTTGGGTGTCTTCTTGGGGCCAGCTTTCGAACAGTCCTGAGTGTCCGTTGACGCTGTTGTTAAAATGCTTTGAACTCCTCCCTCACGTGTCCCAGATACATTAGTCGTTTCCAGTTTGTCAAAGCCTCTCAGCTTTTGTTATCCATCCCTCCTCTTTGCTTGTATCTGAATCTAGGGACCTGTTTTGGGATCTGTGGGTCCCCATGAAAGTAACAACATCTTTCTGAAGCTCATTTTTTCCCCATGTGTAGATAGATGAGACGGTTGTACTTATCTTTAAACACCCACCTCAACTATTTTCTCTTCTTCTCCATCTAGTCAGTCTTCCCTCGGCAGCAGAGCTCGGCTCCACGGGCTGCCTCTGACTCCCAGCGCAACGGGGCACCCAGCTGTTTCAACACGTCCCACAACACGCTGCGAGTGACTCTCCACTCTCGCCTGTCTCCCTAATCAGTGAGCAATTTGAGGTCAGGGACCACATCTCACACTTCTTTGAATCCCAAGTATTGACTCGAGGGCCTGGTGTTCCACAAATGTTTGCTCGATTGGACCAGAGTTGGTCCAAAAGATCACTGATTTACTTTTTAATCCTAAATATCTTGCTTTTTCTAGTTCTAAATGCAAGTTCGGTTTATGTCTCCTTCTTGGTTGTTTGCACGAAGTAGAATGTAGTGGAAATGTTGTTCTACGTTTTATCTTTTTGTTTCTTTATTTTGTACTTATTACATAAAATTTCTATGAGAATGTGGTAAGGTAGTGTTCCCCTTTTTATAGAGGGACAAGGGTTGAAAAAAAAGCAAGAAAAGTTTCAAAGATATTCTGGGAATTCAACAAGGAATGAACTCCTGTCTTTCTCCATGTTGGAGCTGAGGGTGACCAAGGTATCTGTAAACACAAAACAAAGGGTTGATGAAGGCTAAGGCCAAATCTTTGGTTTACAGTGGAAGGTGTGGTACCTACAACTTGTGGAAAACTTTCAAGCTCAGACTATTCTGCTCAGGGAAGCCCTTTAAAGCACAATTATAAGTGCACAGAGAGAGTCAAACTCTGTGGTCAGTAGAAATGATGTTCCATATCCACTGACCAAAACAGAACGTACACTCTGTGTGTGAGCGTGAAGGGCATGCCAAATAATCTCCTTGGGCAATAATGTCATTTTTCATGAGCTTTTTTAAAGTCCTGTGGGGAAACCAGCCTTGTGGCCACCGCCCATCGCTCCTCATGCCAGCAGCAAAGCCATCGTTGGCGGGCTCGTGCTCTCCGAGCCAAGCCACCAACAACCACTCTTTCACACGAGGCTTCCTGGCCTCACCTACGTGCTGCTAACCACAAAGGCAACGCCCTCATTACTGGGTTGCGAGGAGGCCATCGAGCGCAGGAGTGGGTAGCTGGGGAAAGAGGCCGTCTGAAACCAATTTCAAAGCGCAGACAGTAATTTGTAGAAAGTTGAGTGCGGGTGTGACAGATGGGTGATGAAGGGCCTACAGTGGGCCAAAACGGGCTGCTTTGGTAAGAACAAGTGGGGGAAACGTGCGAGAAGGTTCTGTGAGGGAGGACTTTCTATAATGCCATATCGATATGTCCCTTTCACATGTATACTAGAAATTGTCGAAGCCACCCTTTCTCTCTCCATACTCCCACGGCACGTTACTCATATATGTGTACGGTGTTCATGACAGTGGCCACGTCTCAATTACTAACAGCTACGTCCATTTTCCCTGTTAGACCTGATGAGACCTGCACCATTCATTGATCTGCGTCTTCTCCACAAGCGACTGGCACATTTTCTTTCTTCAGTAATATTGGATCAGCTTACTTAACTTTATTACTGTAAGAAAAGTTTTATTATTTTCTGCAGAAGAAAAGAAAAAACAAAACAAAACTGGTGGTACTTATTTTGAGAAATCATTGAGTAAAATGCATAACATCCAAGAGTTGAAAGATTACATTCTGACCCTTGAAGGTATCCTGTATTCTGAATAAGATGTTATTTGTGATAAAACAGTAACCTTCTTACCGCCTGAGAAAAAGCATTGGCAACTCTTGGGGTCATTTGATGACCATGCTTTGGAGGACAGATCAGATTTTTATGTAAATCGATATAATTAGAACTTCCATGTGGATTTTATTTTAATAAATATTAACCTTTTTCTAGAATAATAACGGTATAAAGAAAGAAAGGAACAAAGGAAATAAAACCGTAAGTAGGGAGGATGGACTGGATCTCACCCAGCTCAGAGCCTGATTCCTTGGACAACATGTGAGCCTTCAGACAACGTGAAGAAGAAAGGGTTAGCTGTCATACGGGCTGAGATGCGGGGAATGTTGAAACAACTGGTCTTTGGAACAGGGTGTGTTGAAATAATATGTTGTTTTAAGAGTCTTCACTGGGAGACTAATATTTCAACACATTTGAATGACTTCCTTGCTGCAAAATGTTTAGGCTTAAAAAATGAAGCTGGTAAGTAATAGGAGCTTCTAAGAGAAAAATCACTCAACTTAGATGATTTTATGACAGAGAAATGGGGGACTTTGTCGTTAAAAGTGTTCCCAGTAAGTTCACCCCGCGTTGTCTATTTCCACTGAGCACCTCTGGAGTGGGACCCGCTTTTCAAGTTAAAATTTTAAATTAATGAGAGATAAACTTGAGATTCCCAATTTCTCAGGAGGGAATTACTCAAAAAACTGATGTTTAAGTGACGAAATTTGATTTTTCTGGCAACCATTACAAAACCCATCTAAACCTGCTTACCATCACTCCAACAGGGGCTATGAAGGGAAAACAATCACATTTATTTTATGGGACCCAGGAGTCTCAGAGCCAAGGATGCTTGAAATTAATTTTCTGAGAATTAGGAAAATTAAGATAAATACTTCCAACCAAATCCTACACAGAGATATAATGTTTATTTTATAGTAATTTAGTGAATACCTATATGAAAATAATCCTCTGCTTGTGTCTCGTCTGCTGAATTTAAGTGATAATTCAGTTGCATAAGATCAGAGCCCTCCCATCCAAGTGAGGAGAATATAAGTCTCACCTTTAAGATGAAATGACCTGAGTTACAACAGCTACACCTATTAGGCTAATGCCAATAACTAAGACTCTGGGTCTTTTCTCAGTATTTATTCATGTCTTACCTAACATAAGCCTATCATTTTATTCTTTGATTTTAATTTGTATATTTTTGGTTTCTGATTCATCAATATAAAATGAATTATTATTATTATGCACATAAAAACATAGAGATTGCAATAGGTAATCTAAACTTTCACAGCAGCTTGAAGGGTCCTCTATAAACATCCCTAGGCGTCTAATCAATAGCAAACGCTGCTCTGCTGTACATAAAACCAATGTCTTTCATAAAATGAGTGTGACTGTTTATTCTTCATGGCCACTGTTGGAAGTGAAGGTAAGCAGGTTTAGGTATTTTTTTTTCGTGGTCATTAGAATCTGGGACCCAGGAATGCCTGAATCTTGCACTGCAACCAAGTACTCCCTTCCCCCACAGGAGGGTTGCCAAGTGATGAACACGAAAGGATCTGTAACGAAGTAAGAAATCGAGCAGCATATCATGTTACTGCAAACTGGGTGAAGGCTCAAAAAACCTGTACTCAGTGCTCTCTCAAAAAGTGGGTTTGGCATAACCGGCTTGAGCTAATATCCAGATTCAGTTAAGTGTCGAAGCCTGGCATCGACCGAGCCCAAAGCCAAAATCCAAATATTAGAACTCTGTCCTCCTGATCAGCTTCATGAAAGAAGGAATTCAAAAAATGTGGCACCCAAATTGATGGCGTGTGTGTGTGTGTGGAGGGTGCACCAGAGCACTAAGCCAGCCCTCCACTGCCCGGCCCTCCGTTGGCTCACACAGCCAGTCACCCGGAAGAGATGGAAGAGATGTGATGCCTGTCACAGGCATGATTAATGGGTCCAGGCAATGCCCATAGTCCAACTCAATTAGCAACTTCTGTTTGGCTGAGGGGAGGGAGGTACCGTGGACTGAGGGGCGGGCAGCCCTCCCCGCGGTGAGAGCAGGGGTGGAGCGCGATGAACTCAGGCGTGTGCTCCCTCTGATGGGAGCAGACAAGAAAAAGTTACAACCTTTGTGACCTTCTCTTCATGGCTCATGATCTGAGGACTGACAACTAATGTTTTCAGTTCATGTCATACCCCTTCCTCTAGAATCTGTCCACCCCAACCCAAATAACAACTCGTAGGCAAAGATATCAAAGACCTAGTTCTGTGCTTGGAAGAAACAATCGCTCTCTCTGTTCTCCCAGGCTCTCTTCGTGTTCCAGAGTCTTCCGTGATAAATTGGGAAACATATGATAAAATGTTTTTATTTTAAAAGTTTAGATAATTTTAACATTAGCTCAGTAAGTAGTTTCTATTCTCAAATAATTCTAAGTCTTACCACGAGGTGTGTTCTGCTCCACTCCGAACCACTCCTGAGACCTCGTCACCCCCAAATCAGCTCCTCTTAACTCTTCAAGTTATTCGTGATTGTTCCTTCCTTATTTCTGAATAGCATGTTGATTCTATAAGCCTGGAGTATTTTTTTTTTTTACTTGAAGGATATTATGTTGATAACTTGCCACTGGAGATAAGGATTTAGCGTTTCTGTATCACTATCAACCAAGATTCACCTACTCCCAGCTGTCAAACATAGTTGTATCATAGGTTTTAGTTAAAGCAATAGGTTTACATTTTTGGTGAATAACAAAATATTGTTCACTGTTGTGCCCCTTCTTTCTTATAAACCCTCTGTTGTTGTTGTTATTTTTGCAGTTAATTGTTCCCACAATTTTTCACTGGTGCAGTTTTCTCTGAGCAAACACATTGACTTTTTTTTCAAAAACAGCAATCTCTCTGCTATAGGCTTATCAATATTCTTTTTCATATATTCAAACATATCTTTTTTTTTCTGGTGCACCCCCAGAGACATCCACCCCTGGGCTCCTGTGTTATTCTGTATGTCTTGTTCCTGGTCTCCTATCCAGCCCTCATTCTGAATGTTACTTTGATGATCACCTGTATGAACACCCTCTTTGTTGGATGTAGTATTCTCCTCCTGATCCCTTGTATACTTTAATTTTTACTCAAAAATATTCTAATACCATTCTAAGAAAAGATAATAATAAGTCAGTTTTTAAGTCCCAATATATCTAAAATACTCTAGTTTGTTTAGGTAAAGATTGTTAGTTTGAAAACCTCTTCTTTTAGAATTTGAAACTAAGCCTACCTTGTCTTCTCACTTCCAATCTTATCATTTAGAGTCTCATGGCTCAATTGATTTCTGAGACTTTGGAAGGCACTAGTCTGCAGTGGGTAAGGGTGGGGCCGCCCGGGTTTCGATCGCTCCTCATTCCATCCACTTGGCCAGCAACACTCGCCAAGGCACTTAAACTCCCTGTGTTTCTTTTTCTCTTTCTGCAAAACATGATGTGATAAAATTCTTTTCAGCACAAGCCTATGTCTTGGGCATTATTATCTTTAGAAGATTTTAATTTAGGTAAAGGAAAAAGAGTTTTGGGTAAAATTCAGCTTGGTGGGTCTTGATGCTGCTATGGATGAAGACCATTTTCAGCTGATGGTCTGTAATGGAAACGTGCCATTAAAAGCAACGTGTAATACTAGGTATGTCCTACTCACACCCGCAAAGTTATGGTGAATCAATTTCTGAAAAAATAACACGTATGAGTATAATATTTAAGTTTTAGGCTTTTAATTATAATTTAATTTTTACTTTATGAAAAAAAATTGTCCACCAAGAGCTAAGAATTTTCTTTCTGGTGGAGACTCTTTTCAGCCTTAGGCTCCTCAGTCACAGGGTCACGTATAGTTAGAAACAGATTAATGTGGAACTCACTGTGGCTGAGGATGGGAAAATGTCTTGGGACTGAAAGCCTTGGGAATACAGAATGTTGTGAGCTACGACGGGGGGGAAGATCCCTCTCCTGAGAAATTAATAAAGAAATATGCTGCAAATACAATTAAATAGATAAATAGAATTAAAGTTTTTGCTTTCTTTTTTTTATCCTTTTGCTCAGTGAAAGTTCTGAAAGCCTTTAAAATGCTAATGTGGTCTGCAAACCTACAGAGATTCACTATGCAGCTTTGCAGATTGATTTAACCACAGATTGCTCTGACTTTTAATTTTATATTAATATTCTCCCAAGTAAGTAAATGTGCTTGAGAAAATCTGCATTTATATTTTACTCACTGCCAGTTCACTACCAGTCCCAGCTATGAGACCTGCAAGGACAATTTGAAGACCCCACACAAAAAGAACATTCATTCAGTCATGCAGGGTGAACCAATCGGCTAATAACAAGTTGGGGGAAAGTGAGGAGGACGGGTGGGAACACAAATTGCGGTAGTTGAGGGCCACCAAAAAGGGATGTTAAAGTGAGATTAGATATGTTAGACATTTATTGGGGGAGGAGCAGAAGGCAGGGGGAACCTGTTCAGTCCTTGATGCAGGTCTAACAGCCGTGAAGAGTCCAGTCTCCCAAAGAGTGGGCGGGCCTAGGTGCCCACTCCTGCTCTGTCATTGGCTGAGGACAGATGTGGGGAAGGGTCCGCAGGATCAGCAGGCAGAGTGGCCAGTCCAGTCACGCCCCCCGCCCCCACGGGAGGTCTGACCTTGGTGGCGTCATGGTCAAAGGCAGGAGCCAAACTCTGGTCAAACAGTTAAGACACAAATATTCCAACTTTACTAATTTTGTAATGATTCATTGTTTTTTGGTATCCAAGCCTAATAATATGTTGTGCTGAAGCGGCTTTTCCTCAGAGCATCATGGTAATTAGGGCTGGTGATGTGCCTCTCACTTGCAGATGTGGGGCTGAAATTCGGAAACACTCTGGGCTGGAGATGGAACACGTGGGCGTTTTGTTTCATGTGCTTGAGTGACTCGCTTAACTTCTTCTCAGTTTCCGTATCTGTAAATTGCTGCAGCTATCCTAATGGGCTCTTCCAAAAGCTGAAATCATGTGTGTAAATTCTAGGTAAGAACTATAAAAATTGCTGTTAGCAGAGACTGAGCCTCAGGAAGTATTTCCAGGCAATACAAGTTCTTTGGAAAGCAGAGGCTTTCATTTAATGCATGGTTATCCTCCAGAACGGAAATAAATAGCAACCTTGTTCGTGGGATCCCTGTTAGAAATTCCATGTTACAAACATTAAACGAGTGATTTAGCCTAAGAAAAAAATTTACCTCGTATTCACAATTAGTGTATGTTGTGTGTGTGTGCGCGCGCACGCGTGTGTGTGTGTGTATTGAACCATGACACCTAAATCAGAAGTCTATTAAGATTCTTGTGCATTTTTGGTTCATATACCTCACTCTTGCACTGTTGTAGCTGTATGTTTGCCGTGATTTATTTTCTAAAGATAATAATGTTACTAAGTAACATTTACTGATTATTTATTATGTACCAGGTACTGTGCTAGCAGAGAATCTAATTCCATTTCTTGCCTTTAGTATCTTAAGAGCATAATTGACATTCTTGAACCAGTATTTATTTTGTAATCACTATTATCTTTTACTAAAAAAAACCCCCCAAAAATAACAAAAACTCCTTTGGGTAGGGTTGTGTTGTACAGTAAATAAACAACAAGCTGCTGTAATTCCATGAGTCTTGGGAACTGGTAAGGTGGAAGAAAAAATGTTTTATTCTGAACTTCCCTTTATTAGAACGTGGTGCTGTACACACATGGGGCTGTTCAAGATTAAAATAAGGGTGATATAATAATGAAGCAAATAAAAGATCAAACTATTAAAAATTCAATATAAGCAGGGCTAACATGCAGTGTTTGCTGTGGAAAAACACACAGGGACAGACAAGTCTTTCATTTTCTCATTTAATTTTTTTTTTTTTACTTTGCTTCCTTGATAACTTTAATACATGAAATACACTAAATACTAGAATTTGACGGGCTCTGTGCGGAGAAAGGTTGGCCTCCAGAAAGCTGGTGAAGAGACCATCACGGGTTTAGAATTTTTCTAGTTACTTAATAACTGGGTGACTATAAATTGCTTTATATATTTGCTTAAATGGCCTAAACCTCAGTTTCCTTACTTACAAAATGAAAAACTAAAAATTTTAAATAGGGTAATTATGAGAATTTTATGAAGACATGTATTTAAAGTAGTTTTCACTGTGGCTGATCCAAGTAAGCTTATAGTTACTATCTTTATTATAACAAAGATACTAATAACTAACTCTTTGTAATAATATTAGTGTTATGAAAATGTCTTCAGTTTATTAAAATTCCCAATCTCTTTCATAAATTATGGACTCCCCAACTGGGTAAAGGTCTCCATCAGTCTTCTTGAACACAATGACTCAGGGTCCGCGGCTGCTAGTATCATAATCACCGAGTCCTCAGTGACTAGTCCATTCAGGAACAGCCCAGTCAGTCCTTGCCATGGGTATGCTAATAATACATGCTGTATACTTTATTTCTCCCAAAACACAATTCCATTGTTGTGAATATGGTATTGACTTCTCCATTAATTCCACTTAGCATTTTACTCCTAAGACAGAAAACAAAAGCCAAATTTACAATTACATTTTGTTTATTGAAAGTAATCAAGAGCTCCTCAGACTGAAAAATGAGGAAATCACTACAGTTAAAGAAGGACATGAGCATCCCTGGGAAATGCAAACAACTCCTCAGTTCCTGCGAACTCCAGCACCTCTTATGTCTAATTCTGTGTTGAGCAAAGGGGTGCTTTACTTCTACCATCTATTAATGCTGGAGGGGAAAATTAAATAACACACTATCAAATGCACACAATTTTTAGTGACAGAAAATACAACAGACAGGCATACAAACAAAACCATTCAACACACAGTCAATACTTTCTCCAGCACAGCACAATCTCTTGGCAAGGATCGCTGAGAATCATAATTCACCAAATTCAGTACAGCAGAATCGATTTGGAGTTTATAGGGGCCTTCCACTGCATTTGTAATATTTAATTTTTGTAAAATACTACTACAAATACAAGTACTAAAAATAAGAATTCTGAAAAAAATGTGGTAGAATGTTAAACTTTGGCCAATTATGCTGATTATATTCTCCATTCCTCAGTGTGCTTAAATTATTTCCTAAATTTTTCAATGACAAAAAAAAAATGGTTTTGGTAGAAAGTGAAATGCGCTGTGGCAATTGGGAGGTAGGTCACTTCAGTTCTGGTTCTGCTGCTGGGTAGGTCATTACTCTGGTCAACCCCTAGTTTCTATCGAGAAAACTCTGGATTTATTTTTTAAAGTCTATCAAACCATTTGGCTACATTTTTACCTGCCTCAAACAACATTTTACAGCTTATTTAAAAAAGTTAACATGAGGAAACCTATACCTCGCACAGTAAATTATCATTAGATATTACTTTTACCTGAAAAATAATAATTATTGTATTGCCTATAGGAAATTCTCCACACAGCAAGAATGTATTGACCGGGGCTTTTTAATGCGCCTGGTAAACATGAGCTACTTACGAAAATGGCCTAACAGTGACACATGCTGACCAAGGGGCATACAGAAGTGGGCTCGACCGGCTATATGGCCAGAGTGCTAGAGTTTGAGAAGTACTAAGTGAATAATCATATCTATTTTACCAACATTTTGATGAAGGCTAAATTAAATTTCTCAGATGCAGACAGGTAGACAGAAGTACATGGAAGTTGAATGAATTCCTATTAAAACAGGAACAAATTTAAACTATAAACAATGAAGAATACCCTGTGTCACTTCCAAAAATCTCAGAGAATAATTAACATTCAGAGAGGAAGAACAGGAAGGGAGGGAGGGAGAGAGGAAGAAAGAAACAAAAGAAAGAGAGAGAAAGAAAACTTTTTCAAGGGCACGTATAAAGCCATCAGCTTTAAAAAGGTAAGTAGACATATCCAGCTGTGGAATCATTTAATAGCATTCTTGAATAAAATGAAAAGGTGAAGGAATTTGAGCAGAACTAGCAAAAATCAAAGACCAAAAGGCAGGGATTGCGAAGGCAGGATCCAAGCGTGAGCGTTGGCGCATTTCGGTGAGAATCAAAGCTTGGGCTACAGCCTCTTGGGGCGAGCAGGGAAAGGGTGGCAGGGATGGGCTCCCCAGACGGGCGGCCAGGGTACCAGCATCGAAGGAGACACGGAAGAGCCTCTGTGTAGAACCCCTTGAAATGCATCACGGTGAAGAATGACTAAACAGAATGTGGTTATTATTCAGAAAAGGAAGAATAAAATAATGGAGAGGCAGCCATGGCAACTGAACCAGGGGGCAGTAAGGAGGAATCACTGGGTAAGGGAAGCTGTGCAGGGAGGGCGGAGCTTCACTGCGGAGCCTTATTCTGTTGCAAAAGAGACAGGAGACAGGGTTTACCTCCTGCTGCTAATGGCAAGTACAATAAAGTTGAAAGCAATTAGTGTGAAGGAGTGGAGGAGATATTAGTAACATTTTTTGAGAGAAGCAGAAAGATAGCATTGTCAAGCCTCGTAAATTCCAGTTAGAAAGCTGGGCCCATAAACTGGCCCAAATACCTGAGAGGAGTCACAGGAATGGCGGACAGTGAGCCAGGGCACTCGGGAATGAAAAGGAGGTCTTCTTTTCTTCCGAACCTCAAAGAAAATGTAGAATACCCCCAAAACGAGAGATCAAAGGCTACTTATTTGTAAAGCTCTGATTGATCAAACAATTACTTTCCCTCTAAGACAATGTAAAAATACAATGTGTCATAGAAGGCGTCCTAAGACCAGTAGAATTCCATCCGCAAAAGTTAAATCAGATGAGCCAATGGGTAAGACTGCAGAGGGGCCTTGTTGTGTTGTTGCCGAGGCTTTGCCTGTGGGAATGTTCGTGTCGTGTCAGATTCTGGAAAATAGGGAAGGGGAGAAGGAAAGGAAATAAATGACGTGCAGGCTGACCATAGTCAGGTCTTCCAAAGATAACATCACATTCACACTGATGGAACAATCACTATTCGCAGTAGTAATGCAAGTAAGGAAAAATATCCCAGCAGCAAGGTATGAATCAACAAAATAAAATACAGGCCATCAAGGTGCGAGTGGAAAGAAATTCCAGCTGTGCTGAAGAGGTGGATATTGAAAACAGACCCACAAAGATCCTTCATGCACGCTTTGTAGAAAAAGAAGTTAAAATAAAATCGTGAAAAGAAAGTAATGGTAAAATCAATAATAATAAAGAGCAGGAGGCTGGATAAAGTACCAGCTATTTGTCAGTCACTGAGGGCTTCACAGATGTAAACTAGCGATAGAATCCCAAGGTCTCTCTAAGTGAGGTTGGTGCATTACCATGAGGAAACGAAGGCATCCAAAAGTTAGGTGATAACTTGCCCAAGGTCACACAACTATGAAGTAGCAAAACCTGGATACAGACCCAGGTGCTTTGCCTGCAAAGCCTGGGTATCTGACCACTGTAATATAGTGCTGCCATCAACTAAAATGTAGGGTTTGGGTTTTTTTTTTTTAATCATTATCAATAATCTTCTACCTGCATGGAAGTTTATGAAACATTAGTGTCCAGGATCCCAATATTTTTTTTTATATAACCATGAGAAAGTAGCACACATTTCCCACAGTGAGCAGACAGCTGCCCAGGGTGGCCCGTGCATCATACCCCAGGTCCCACAGTTAGGGGTAGGTCTTTTTGACTCCACGTCCTATGACCTTTCCACAATGTAGCAGTTGACTCAACCATAAAGCAAGATAAGATTGATCAAATTCTTAATGTCAGTTTTTTTAAAGAATGCACACAAATATTTTCCACTGCCCAGCGGGGACCAATGCTATGTCTCTGTAGCTCAGTAAGGCGAGCTTAGAATGGAGCTCCCACGTGTGCATACACACGCTTGGGTGTGTGGGTGTTCAGGAGTGGTGGGAGTAACCACGGCAGGAAAACAAGAAAAACGAAAACGAAAAAAATGAGCACTTTCCTAAAACCAGCAGGTGAGGAAAAGCAGAACCCATTGCATTCACTTTCTGATCGTGTGAAGAATAAACCAGAAGAGGCTTTTTTGCTTTGTGATATGTTTGGTGCTTTATGCATGCTCTTTTTTAACTTTATTTTTCTTGTTGACACTATTCCAGATGTTCCCATCCCCACCCCCACCGCCCCGCATTGCCCGCCTACACCCAGCCCCCACCCCCTTCCCTCAGGCCATCGCCACACTGTTGTTTGTGTCTGTGGGTCAGGCATACATGTTCCTTGGCTGATCCCTTCCCCTCCTTTCTTCCAGCACCTCCCTCTTCCCTTCTGACAGCTGTCAGTCTGTTCCATGTACCCCTGCTTGTTTCTGTTTTGTTCATCAGTTTATTTGGATTCAGTTAACCAAGAGATTGTTCTTCCTTTTATTTCTGGTGTGTGTGTGTGTGTGTGTGTGTGTGAGAGAGAGAGAGAGAGAGAGAGAGTGTTGTGGGCAGGTTTATGGGTAGGATGGGATGGGATGTAAAGAAGGAAACCACTAGTCACAAAGAGAATTATGGGATCTTACAAAATGAGAGCAAGTGGAAAGAAGAAAATGAGAATCACTTTTGTGGGAATCGTATGAATGTGGAAAAGAGCACAATAAAGTACTGAAATCAGAATAACATACTTTGAAGAGGAAAGGAATAAAATTCAGTGTTAAAAAATTGATATTGGAGAGCCTTAAGTTTTAAAGAAATTTCTACTTCATGGAAATTTTAAGGGGCTTTTGTGATGGTGAGGTTAGAGTTGTAATGAGTTAAGTTTATTTTTTTAAGTAAAAATTAAAATGACTGCCTTTTGTGAGAATACTCTAAGAATGATGACATGCTCTTGGGGTGTCAGGTGTTATGACACCTATGACTTGTTTGCATGACCGTTGATGGTATGTCCTGTGGTGCCCCGGGCTGAGCACCCACTGATTTACTCGGAGACATCATGTTTGGGACTCTGGTTCCCCTTTGTTGAAAACACCTTGCTCACTCATCTTATTTGTAAAGCTCTTTCTACCCATCTGAAGACAGTAGAATAGACAAAACCCACTGACACTAACCACCCATCTTATCATGAAAGAGGCAGTGAGCTGGCTTTCGTCACTTTTCATGCAACGTGGAATATGAACGAATGGTCATAAATTGAGGCAAATGAGATTTAAGTTGAGAATAACAAAAAAATAAATTCCTGCTGTTTAGTCATGGGAATGCATTACTGAGGGAAACAAAGCTCTCCGGAGGCGGGGGGCTGGGGGCTAGAGAGGCTGAAGGGAGTGATTTCCAAGGACCTGTTCAGACCCCCAGGCTGGATTATTGTAAGTTGTCATCTATTTATCAAGATGTGCTATTAATCTAGATACTCACACTTGCGCTCCAATTCCATCCACCCTCAAGTAGCCTTAAACAGTTAATGCAATTTTGAAAATATTTTCAGTTCTGGAAATGGTTCAATACATAGGGAGTAAAAGCATTGAACAGTCTCTTTACTTCGGATAATAAAGAGATAAATATTGGATTTCTCTGTTTCAAATGGCTATTTCCCTTTTTTTCTTTTCACTCAAACCATGCTGTGCCCAGGCTGAGGCAAATTCATTTGCTTTATTCACCCAAAATATAGGATTTGATGTTTCCTTCCTCCTACAACTTCCTGCTCAAATCCCTTATCTTCCCAAAGGCTGTGAAGGTGTTCTCTGCTTCCTTATCCTTTCAACCAGTCCCAGAAAGTTGTTTCCCTTTTCATTAAAAGGTATAAAAATGTCAGTGCCACTGAAAATACAATATCTTTATTCTCATCGTCTAGGAGGCAGGATGTGGCGAGGGTGTTAAGTGTCGGCCATGTCAGATTTCACTTCCTGCGTTGTAATCAATCCAATGTGGATCTACCAGGCCCCTGCTCTGTCCCAGGCTCTCCAAAGAGATCTTGCTTCTAATCTGACCCGGGCTGCTCTCACTCAACTGCCCAGGGAGAAGTTAACAATACCCGGCACTATCCCTCTCCTGCATCCACCTCCTGGCCCTTCGTCCATCTTCGGGGTTATAAAAATGAAGGAAATTCGTTACGACTGATTCACATGGCTTGGGAGTCGCTTGCTGAATGATTTCATAGTCCAGCTAATTAGCTGTGAAGAAATATAATGCCGTCCTCACAGAGCTGATGGAAAGGCTCAGATGGAAGCCTCAGGGGAGGCAGAGGGGAGCGGAGAGGAAGGAGCGTTCTGGGGACTTGGCCTGATGATTTAGTAGGGTGATTAGGTGGCGTGTTTATGGTGCTAATGTTGGAGTTTGATGCGCGAGCTTTTTCACTTGTACTTTGAGTGCCAGGGTGCAACGCAACCCTGAGGAATACCGTGTTAGCCCAGGTGGGGGGGGCTAGTTGGGAGGGAATGAAGAACATTTTGACTAGTTGATTTCCCCTGACGGAGAGTCTAATGATGACTCTCGCAACCAAGAAGCCGGAGCCCCTGAGTTCACATTTAAGGACCATTACCACGGTGGTGGGTGGTCTTGAGGCAAAATACAGCAGTGATTAAGAGGTTGGGCTCTGGGATCATGCTGATGAAGTCTCGGGCTCTGTGGTCTTGTGAAAATAAACCTCGTAGCTTTGTCTCTCTTTACTTAACCATAAAATGCAGGTAATAATTGTATCTAAATAAGATAACGTATGAATTATGCTGAGCATAGTGATCAACACATGAAGATCGCTCAAAATTAGAAAAGGAAGGAAAATAGGAAATAAAACAGAGGTGTGTGAAAGAACTCCTTGATGTAGCATGTGTTTATGGAACGCCTGCTGTGAATTAATATGTGCCAGTGCTGTTCTGCAAGAGACAAGGATGTTCCTGGGCATGGCTCCTGCCCAGGTTACTCATGTTCTCATCGGAAAGTCAAAATACAATTTAAATATGAAGCTATCTAAGTAAATGTAAGAAAAACTTAGAATTCAGGAAAGGGAGTGGTTATCATACATTGGAGTAAAGAATCTCATGAAGTATTAGAAATATTTAGAGAAAATGACAAGATATTTTGTGGTATTTCATGAAATAATTAGAAATGGCAATTACAGAGAAAAAGAGAACATGACTCAGAAGCTACAGACTCCAATCCAGTAGCTTTGTCACCTTCTCATGTGCGATCCTGGAAAATTGTTTCAGCTTTCTTCAACTGAGTTTCCACATCTGCAAAATCAATAGAAGACACAGCTCATGGATTTTGTGAGCACAGAACAAGGCAACACACACTAAAGTGCCTGGATTTAACTTTGCACTAGGGAGTTTTTCAAGAGGTAAATATGAGAAGAATGCAAAGTCAGCGCTCACTTCTTCTCGTCCCTCTGCACAGAGCCGCAGCACCTCTGGTTGGATTCCTTCAGTTCCTGCACTATTTGTGTGGAAGGGAACAGATTCATCAGGTTCAAAAGCCAGGTTCATAAGTCCGCCACGATGACCCTTTGGACATGTTTCTGCAACCTGCTGGGGGCTCCCAGACCAGAGCTACAGCCAGAGGTAGCCCGAGGGGCGGTGTCCAGGCCTCGCTGCTCAGCTGGCCTGGCCTCTACTTTTGACTGCAGAAGTCTCACTGGGTGCCTCTGGTGAACTCACCCTCCACCTCTTGCCCCAGTCCCATGTTGCAGGGAAGCTAGGAAGATGAAATTACTGATGCTGGAAGTTGGGGGTTCTTCTAAAGGAAAACCCTAGGTCAGTTTTATGTAATTCCTTGCATTCCCATCCTTAGGCCACTCTGCACCTCTGCAGGATCTAAAAGGCCTTTTAAGAGTATGATAAAGAGACTGAGTGTTTTCCCTCCAGGCCACCTGAGCACCGCTTCTCTCGCTTCTCTCGCTTCTCTCTGTCTCCTGAATTGCACCCAGCACTCGCCTCTCCGAATACACTATTGTGCTAGGAATGAAAGTGTGCGTCAGCCGAGCCTATGGCATATTTGATGAGCAACTTCCTTGAACAAACCAAAGTGCACTTTTAAAAATGTACTTAGAAATTGCAGGGTCTTTAAATTCTATTTCTTTTTATTTTTAAAAGAGATCTGTGTTTGCATTTGCACTACAGATGACTCCTTTCTTCTAAGCATCAATGTTTGATATCTCATGGTTATTTTTAAAAGTCCATTATATGGATTGGTGTGCACCTACCTACATTGTGTCAATCTATTACTTTTAATTGTAGCTTTACTGAGATAGAATTTAGATACCATACAATTCTCCCATAAAGTTTATAATTTATGCATACTTCAATGGTTTTTAATATAGTCACGGACATCTGCAGCCATCCACCATGATGAATTTTAGAGTATTTTAGAACACCAAAAAGAAGTTCCATATCCATTAGCTGTCACTCCCTATTTTTCTCTCAAATTACCGCACCCCTCCAGCCACAGGCAACCTCCAAATCTATTTTCTATTTCTAGTGAATTGTCTATTTAAACATTTCATTTAAGTGGAATCTTACAAGATGTGGTGATTTTTGACCAGCTTCCTTTGTGTAGGTGTTTTCAATGTTCATCCGGGTTGCAACGTGTATTAGTACCTAATTTATTTTCAGTGCTAAGTAGTATTCCATTGCATGGATATTTCACATTTTATTTATTAACCAGTGGATGGATATTGAAAGAGTTTACACTCTTGCATATTATGAATAATGCCTTTATAAACACTGAAGTTTTTGTGCAGACATTTCCCTTGTGTATGTATCTGGGCATGGGATGGCTGAGTCATATGGTCACTCTGGGTTTAATCTTCTGAAGAGCTTCCTGACTTTCGCAAAGGGGCCGCACCATTTCACATTCCCGCCAGCAGTGCATGAGGGTTCCGGTTGCTCTGTATCCTCGTGACCCCACTTTATTACCCGTTGTTGTGATTGTAGCCATCCCACTGAATGTGTCGCCTTCTATTTCTTCACTGTTCTCCTTTGATTCTTTGACTATGCCCTTCATGATTATAATTAAAAATTAATTTATGCTTATCTCTTTTCTAAAACCAAATGATGTCCAGTCCTGAACACGTCCCAGGTGGGAACTCTGGAGAATATGATAGGAGGGAAAAGCAAAGGGCTGCTGATTTGAACGGGAGAAAGCACTGACCTGTTGCCTTTCCTGGGCTTCTACCAGCATTTTCACGGTGGAACCAAAAACAAGCATGAATGAGAGGACATGAACGCCTCTCACTGACTGCGTTTCCACGTGCAGTTGGACTCACTCAGCTCGATGCCCAAGTGCTGCTGGTCCCGGCGGTTAACCGGCCACACCCACACAGGTCTGAGTCCCCCGGGGGGCATTGCTCAGGCTCGAGCTGGGACCACTTCTCTATTATTTTTTAAACTCTTACATTATTTTAGAAATTTGATCACATTTTTTGTATAGTTTGGTACTGAGGCACGGAAACCTTATATTCTGCCAAATATAATTTGAGAATTGCAGTTTAAATGTTTTTCCATCCCCAAAATGCACCCAATCGAAAAGGATTAGGATAAAAGTTATAAGGCAGCTTATTAAAACAAGAACATGTCAACCTCATAAAGGTGGAATGCATTCCATTGTTAAACAAACAAAAAGTTGTGTGTCTCTGCATGTGTGTGGCTTTGACTAACAGAATTTAAAATTTAAGAGGTTAAATTTAAGAAAGAGCAACAGACTCATGATTAAGAAATGAGCTCAGTGACAAAGATTTAAAATCAAAACATAGATTAAGAGGTCATCATTATTTTTATTTTTTAAATAACTGAGATTTATTGATTTCTTACTATATCCAAGGCACCAGAGGAAATCAAGAAAAATAGAGCACACCATGTAAAGAAATAATTGCAATTTAAGAAAACATACTTTAGTCCTTGACTGGTGTTGCTCAGTTGGTTGGGCATCGCCCTGCAAAGGGAAAGGTCTGTGGTTCAGTTTCTGGTCAGGGCATGTGCCTGGGTTGCGTCTTTGGTCTCCAGTTGAAATGCACATGGGAGGCAACTGATTGATGTTTCTCTCCTTCTCGTCCTCCCTTCCTTCCCCTCTCTCTAAAAATAAATAAATAAAATCTTTTTAAAAAGAAAACATACTTTATAATAATGAAATATATATATAAAGTAAAATATATATTTTTAAAAAATAAAAAATATATATATATTTATATTTGTGGGGTAGACCCCAAAAGAGGGACTCAATCATTCCAGGGCTGTCAGAAAGGGATTCGTTCAGGATGAATCTTGAGCAGGCGCTCTTGAGGAGTCTGGCAGGTTTATGAGACAGATAAAAGACACAGAGGTACCCACCCACTAAATTACAAAATCTAAGTAATAAATATAAGCCATAAAAAGATGGGGCACTTTTTGAAAAAAGTGATTGTAATACAGATTTAACCTCAGATTCCACATGGCTTGGCTGGGTGGCACATGTCAGCTGTGCCTTCTTAGACCCACTTACTCATCTGCCCCAAAGCTCCCTGCTTAGAGGTTTAGCTCTATCAGCCTCTGAGCCAGTTATTGACAGACCGAGGAAGGCTCTCCAACCAATCAGCAGGCAGTTCTAGGGGTAGTTTTATTTCTGGAGGCCTGCTGCCTTTGTATACAGCCAACCCCTAAGGTTTTGGCCCAGCCTGCCCTTCTTTCTTGGTTTATTGTCCATCTATTCAGTTTCCTCTAAAACAAGAACCCTAACCCAAACCAACCTTGTTTAGGCCTGCAATGTCTTCCGATATTGTCAAAAATGTTCTTTCCGGGAGTAGAGAGATGCCAAAATTAACCCCAAGAGAGAAGTAGTGATGTAGTTCACAGTTTTGCATGTAGTTTAACTAGATAGTTTAATGAAGAAAAGAATGAAGAAGGGTGGGGAGATAAAAAGGAAAGGAGGAAGAAAGAAAGGAAGGAAAAGAGGAAGGAAGAAAAGAAGGAAAGAAGGAAAAAAGTGAATGAGGAAGGCAGGAAGGAAACCTGAGGAAAGACATGAAGCAGGGGGTAAAGAAACAATTGGCCATTGGTTATTATAGACAAGAACCATAATTGCACTCAGTGGAAGATAGTAACCGATAGGCCCCAGATTAAACCGTTTATTGCTGTCACAGTAGTAACAAAGCTGAAGTAGGAATAACAATGAAAGGAAAAATTCATCAGGTATAGAACAGTAAGAAGAGGGAAGGAGAGAGGAAGCAGAAAGCGAAAGCTGCACTGATTGTGGACAATCTTGTCCCACCAGTAGCATCTAAGGTTTGCCACGTGCACTAATGATGGAGCGTGTGGTTAGGAAGACAGGTGTTGGAAGCACTTTGCTGGCCTCATACCTAACTCCACCACTTACTGCCTAACTTCAGATTCCTCACGTGTGAATGGAGATAACAGCACTGACGCCATCTTGGGCTGTTTCAAAGGGCACATGAGACACTCCACATAAAGGATATAGAAGGGTATCTGGTACATGTTAGGTGCTTCATAAATTGCAACTATATATAGTCCCTTACTCTTTATGTCTTATGAGTCATGTATGGGCCCATATTTGGACCGGAAAGATCTGAACTTCAAAGCTGACAATGCTGTAGGAGAATGGTAGATCTGAGCTCTCGTTGTAGAGCCACGAGCATCCTTCCATGCCATCCGCACAATCATTTCACTTGAGTGTTGGGATAGCGCATTTGCATTTTCAGACCAAGTACCCTTGCAATTTTGTTTTCTCCATGTAATGTCCAATTCAGAGGAAAGTTTCAAGTCAACCCTGGAGTCCTTTGTCTTTCCCTGTCACTCGGTCACACTGGGCTTCTCACAGAAGCCATTGACCAAGAAACGCTCAATATAAAGCCCAGAAGAACAGGAATCGGATTTGGCCTGAGAATTTACTGCTGTTGACCTAGTCATAAACTTCTTCACGCCAGGAGCCTGAGGCGCTAGAGGCTAGGACGGGGAGGGAAAGTGACTTTCTGCCAGGTGCTCCTCAAAGTGGGGTGGAATGAAGCTCCGTCAGAAGTGGAGACGCCCGGCGCTGCGGTGCACGCGTTGCAGCGGCTCCGCAGTCCTGCCGGGGCGCGGTATCCGCGGCGGGTTTCAGTGGGAGGAGAGTCTGTCCCCTGAGTGAGAGCGTGGCTTTACCCTCAGGGAGGAAGCTCGCGAGCTGAGGCAGTGCAGTTGTCAGGGTGGTATGCGAAAGTCCCTGTGGCGTGTAAGCAAAAAGCAGCTGCCTCTTCCCTCTTGGCTGGGAGGCTAACACTGGCTGGCCCCGCATGGGATGGGGGGAGGGCACTTTGCAGGATTCTGGTCCTAGTTCTGCTAATATCAGTCTTCTCAAAAGTGTCATTAGCTTTCCTAGACCTCCGTTTTTCATTAATAAAGGGAGCTGGCTGGACGTTTTCATTTCTAAAACCCCTGAGTTTCTGTGGCTTCCACTGCGAGGAAGGCACCAAAGAAATGTTCCGGGACGGGGGGGGGGGGGGGGGGGGGGGGGGGGGCTGTCCTGGCGGTTCTTCCTCGGTTGAGCACAGGGTCTGCCTGAGGACGGGGTGGGGACAGGGGTGGTCATCCCCGGCTTTGCCCATCACTTCACGTAAACCTCCGCACACTGTGAAACTCCTCTTATTCTGTGAAATTAATTAAGCTCAAAATGACTCTTATCTAACATTTTCATTTGTTACATGTTTATTATTAACACATTTCTCTTCTTCCATTGAATTTATTCCACCTGAATCCTCCCAGGATAGGTAATAGGTGGTATGTGTTTCTGTGTGTTGGGGCGTGTGGTGTGTGTGTTGGGGTGTATGTGTTGAGGTGTGTGGGGTTGGGGTGTGTGTGTCGGGGTGTGGGCAGGTTGGAGGGTGCGTGTGTTGACATTTGGGGTGTGTGTGGTGTGTGTGTTGGTGTTGTGTGTGTGTTGGGGTGATTTGTGTTGGGGGCGCGTTGGGAGCTGTGCAGCAGGAACAGAGGAGGGTGAAGGACCAGTGTGGTGAGCAAGTCCCCTAAATAGTGGGGAAGCAAGGAGCTTAGAGAACCAAGGGACACTTGCATTCTCAGCTTCTTCATGTCTGTGTGTTTCACGTTCCCTCTCCCCTCCACGGTATCCACACACACGTGTGTTTGCTTTTTGGTTCTGGAATAATATTTTAGTCATTTTTGTGTTTTCTGCTGGTGATCAAACACAGGAGGTAAACTGAGTTAAACCTCTCCAACTTCTGGAATTTTATCAATCATTGTTTGTATTAAGCTTTGTTCTTGATCATTCATTCTTCTTTTAATACAGTATATATATATAAATATATATATGTTAGATACTGTTTAAGTACTTCACATATGTTTTCTCCTTTACTTCTTGTGGCAATGCTATGAGGTAAGTATTATTAGCATCTCTACTTTAAGATAAAAACTGTGTCAAACAAAGAGGTTAAATAGCATTCCCTAAATTGTTTAGTGGTAGAGTCAGAATTCAAAACCAGACACACTGGCTCAGGACCTCATGTTCTTCCACAATCTATTTACACTTCTGCCTAGAAGTTGAGATGATCCTGAAAAATATCACATTAGATATTAAACACATCCTAACGAACAGGTGTAACCCACACTTATAGACCCCGGGATCCAGGATAAGAGAGAGGTTGAAAAGGCAAGCTAAGAGAAAGCTCGAAACATTGAACACAGAATTTCTCTGTTACATTTTGAAAAAAAGGACAGAGAGGGCAATAAAGATCTCTGTATTAGTGGTTACATGTATACTACAAAGTTTTAGTTAACAACTAAATGCCCTCATCAGCCAGCTTCAATCTTTTCTGTCTGCCCACATACATGGTTGGTTAGTGGGTACTTGTGGAGCTTCAGAATGAAAACAACAAAACAGAACAATGCCAAGACCAAAAATGAGCATACACTGTTGCTGGAAATGTAAAATGATACAGATAATTGGGAAAACAACTTGGCAGTTACTTCAACAGTTAAGCTTGCACTTACCTTAAAACCCAGCCATTGCATTCTAGGTATTTATGCAAGAGAAATAAAATCTTATGTCTGCACAACAACTTGTTCACAAATCTGTACAGCAGCATTATTCACAATAGCCAAAACCTGCAAACAACCCCACTGCCCATCAGCTGGTGTGTGAATGAAGAACTGGTGGTATACCTATACAGTGGAATACGACTCAGCAACAAACAGAAATAATATCTTGATATATGCAGCAATGAGGATGAATCTCACAAACATAATTCTACATGAAAGAACCCAGATACAAATACTACATATTGTGTGATTCATTCTTGTCAAATTTACAGAAAATGCAAGACAAGTGTGTGAGCCAGGGGGAGCAACTAATTACCTGCAGATTTACACAAGGGGACATCTTTAGGTGATGAGTGTCTCCTATAATTGGATGATGGTGATAGTTGTACAACTGTATACATTTACTAAACCTATTGCTCTTTTAAAATTATTGAATTATATGGTGTTTCCGCAATAACTCAATAAAGCTGTTGAACAATATTTTAGCCATTCTCTAGACTTCCTAAACCAGAGTTCCCCAACACTATTTTTTTTTAATTGTGGGAAAATATACAGAACATAAAATTTACCATTTTAACCATTTTTAAGTGCACGGTTCAGGGGCATTAAGTACATTCGCGTTGTTGTGCAGCCGCCCCCACCGTCCTTCTCCAGAACATCCCCGTCTTCCCAAACCGAAACGCTGCGCGCACCACACACCAACTCCAAGTCCTCCCCTCCCCCACCCCACGGCGGCCCCCACCACACCTCAGTCTCTGGGAACTGGGCCGCTCTAGGTACTTCAGGTAAGTGGAGTCATGTCTTTGCCCTTCAGTGTCTGGCTTACCGCACACTGCATGTTTTCAAGGTTAATCTATATTGCAGTATGCATCAGAATTTCATTCCTTTTTAAGGGATGAATTGTTTTTTCCACTGTGTGTATATACAACGTTTTACTTACCCATTCATCCATAAATGGACAGTTTGCTTGTTTCCACATTTTGACTATTGTGAATAATGCTGCTATAAATATCGGTGTGCCTTGGCATTGTTTTAAAATCGTGTTTTGTTTTTTTGTTTTTTTCCTTTAGGGAGAAGGGAATCTATGGCTTTAATTATATTTTCAAGGGAGTTTGTGATCCAAATTTCAGCCATGTGGCTGACTATGGGACATACAAATACAGAAAGCTTTCATGAAATTACTTCCTGAGGGGGGATGAGTCTATCAATTCAGAATACATCACACACTTACTAAAATTAAGCAACAACACAGAGGTAACGCCTGTCATCTTGTTAACCCTTTGCTATGCGCCAGGCTTCTTACCAAGCACTTCTTGCTAATTACAACATGATCCACACTTCCGCAGCACTGGGAAGCTAAGTCATTTACGCAGGGTCAGTGGAGAATTTTTATTCAAACCCAGCTTTTTCTGGCCCCAAGACTAGGTTTGTAACCAAGCTCCTACGCTGTCCCTGGAGAGATACTTCACTGACTCTCTAGAATAGTTTGAAAACTGTTATCAGTGGTGATGCTGTTTAGGAAAGACTGATGATTTGATTCAGAAAACAAAGCAAGTATCCCTCCCATTTTGGAGTATAATCAGCTGACCCTGATAGCTGGAAGGCAGGCTCACAACTGAAGAATGATTATGTTCCACTATGATTTGGGGCTTCCTATGCAAAACTTAAGGCATTTGGAATCAATCCAGTTCTATTTAAACTAAATCTTTTTAAACTACCGTGCATTTTCGCCCCCCTTCTGGAACAGAGAAGCAAGACCACATGGCAGCAAGGCCTGCAAGGGGCTTGGCCAGCCCGCCTTTTCCAGAATCTGGTAACTCCCAGAGAATCCTCTCCCAGGTGTCAGGAGAGGAGACACAAAAATCTGTGTGTGTTTCTACCCCTAATTCAAAGCAGGCTTCCCTAGACGCATGTTCACCATGGCCTGGCAGTAAGTCAGGCAGCTTCTCTACAGATGGAGACTGTGTTCAGAGGCAAATACAAGTCGTCTGGGGTCCACTGGTGTTCCCCGCTCCGACAGCTGCACCCTCACCTGGGTCTTCAAATAGCCCCCTTGGCTGTGGCTGATTCTCCTGTTTAAATGTAGGCACCTGTCTATTCTTTTCTGGCGCTTTGTTCTCTGAGCCCCAGTTTCTATTAATAGAGACTTTGGAGGTGAATACAAAGAGGAGAAGAAACTGCTCAAGTAGGAGGCTATCTTGTTGCCTGCAAATCTGATCAAAAATGTCAGCTTGGGAATAAAGCAAGACAGGGACGAATAGGTGAATGATTTATAAAAGTGGTATGGATCGCGGTGGGCAGGCCTGAGTCATGCAGTATTTGCAACCATTACACAAAGGCACGCCTGCTGCGTTCAAAGCTTGCCACGTCCCAACTAGAATCTACATTCTGCATGGGCTGCGAGGCCTGTATTCCCTTCCTCTTTGTAGCCCAGCCATCCTCAAACACCCAAACTGTATTTTGTATTTTATTTTTGGCATTAATACTTTAAAGGCATTTCTGTTTACGTTTTGCTACATTATCAGGAATGACATCATATTTACCATTCCTACTTTTAGTGATATTAAAATTGATAAGGAGAAGTTGATCAGGAGTCTCTCTCTCTTTCTCTCTCTCTCACTGTGGACTGATAACATTCATACCAAGAGGATGGCTTCGTGTCCCCGAGGTCTCTGCTCCCTACAAACCCATGGGGAAGTGTAAGAGAACCTTATTGCCTTAATCTTAGGTCTATGACAAGGATTAGGATGGACGTTCCCCAAAAAAGAAAGGAATATAAACTTGTGCTGCAAGAGGCAGGGAGGGCTTCCCAGAGGTGGTGTGCTGCTCATCAGGGAGGAGGAGACTGGGGGATGTAAGGTGGCAAACGCCTGTCTTTCCCTCGCATACTACCTGGATGCTTCCCTCGGTTGGTGGATGGTTCTCTGGAAATCAAGGACGCTGGGCATTCAGTAGGCATAATGTTCTGGGGAGCTGGGCCAAAAATCCACATAATGAACTTGCATTATCAACACCTTGACGTGCCCAATGACCTGCAGAAGCCTCCCCTGCTTGACGATGGCATCGTGAGGCAGGAGGACCAAGGGCGATGGCCGAGGCGAATATGGATTCACAGTCCTGGGCCTCCTTGTTCCTCTCCACCTGGCCTGCGAAATCTCAGAGGTTTTGTAGCACCACAGGAGGAAGAAGGAGCCACCCAAATGATTTCTGTTGGGCTGGTGAGTGAGGCCTTGGAAGCAGATTTGATTGAGCTTAGCTAGGGTGCGATCATCACAGCAAACATTTTGTATTGCTTACTATTTGCCAGGAATTGGTTCAAGCACTTACATTTACTAAGGAAATGAACCCTTACATTTTATATACAAGGAAACTGAGGTGCAGAGGATTAAGTAACCTATTCAAGGCAGCACAGCTTGCAAGTGTAGAGCCAGGATTTGAACCCCAACAGTGCAGCTCCGGAGTCTGTGCCTTCCATTTGAATGCGGCAAGCTTTACATCCATTAGAAGCCTAAGAACAAGAAATGATGAGATACTTTCTTACTGGATGACACTCACCTGCTCTCCTGCCTCCTTCCTCACACAATTTTATTTTTTAAAGAAATAGGCTTATGACTCTCTTGATCTCCCCTCAGGTAATGTTAGGAATAATGTTCAGTTTGATAAATACATACTGCCGTGGACCGAGGTGCATGTGAAGTCATTGCTGCACTTCCCATAGCTGGGAGGGAGTGACTTAGAGATACAGAAAAATGAAGTCTTATTTCTCCTCCTGTTCTCCCACATCTATGTCCTTATTCCAAGTCCTTCGCCTGCAGCTTTTCCTAGTCTAGACAGCAGAGAATGTTGGGGTGGAGTGACTTTATACACTGGTTTAGCCTAGCACATTCTGATAACCATGTAAGCCTTCTTTTTTAAAATTTTTATTTATTGATTGGTTTGAGAGAAAGAGAGAAAGGGGAAAGAGAGAAACATCAATTTGTGTTTCCATCCCTTTATGCATTTATTGGTTGATTCTTGTAGGTGTGTCCTTGGCACATCAGGACAATGCTCAGATCAGCTGGGCGCCCAGCCAGAGGACCATGTGTGCCTTGCAAGTGGTTTTCCATAGAGGGAGCAGCTCCAGGCAGGTCCTCGGTCCTGTTTCTTCTTTCAGGCGGGACATGAATATTTCCACCTCTTACTTCTTCTCGCCTTTTTTGCTTCCTGAGTAGAAGCCAGTTCTTGCAAACAGCTTTCCACCCGAGCAAACAGCACAGCCTGGGAGGTTTGTGGTGCTAGTGGATTGCCCCTGGACCCCGTCCAAGTCCTGTCAACCTGTGCCCAAGCAAGGTCTAATGGGTACACTGTCCCAGTGCATTTGATTTATTACACCCGAGCCTTTTAGCAGCAAGAGAAGCATTCCTCTTTTCCCTCCTTTCCACTCTGTGATTTTCCCATTACCAAGGTCAGTTCATGGGGCCTCACCAAGAGAAGAGTTCGTAAAAACGGGTAGTTTTCTCTAAAGAGCCCTCAGTTCGCCATGTACCTTTTCACTCACCTCTGTCTTGTAACCCGTACATCTCTGTGTCTCCTTCAACTTCCGTTTGTTCTTCCACCTCCATCTTGTTTTTCCTTTCTTTCCACCCCGGTACCTTGTCTTTAGACTAAGGATATTGTGCGGCTGAACAAACATCTTGTAAATTCTTTAGACTCCTTGGTTTTAATTATTTCTTAAATTAAAATAGCATTCCTTAAGAACTGGTTTGCGGCCTCCGTTTCTGAGGTTGTGAGAACAGATTTGAGAAGTATCTGGAGCGAAGGAAGAGCTCAATTAGGAAGCTACTGCTATAAGTCAAGCAAGAGGTGATGGCGTTTGGTGAAGGTGAAAAACCAAGATGCATTTTGATATGACAGTGAGGCAGGGACTCTGCGTGGGGAAACCCTTGCTTAGGAAAACACCCACAACTGGTAATTTAGGGTCAACCATTTCTAAAGCAAAAGCAATCTAATTAGAACTAGCGTTATTCCTACTCTAGAGCAAAAAGCAACGGTACTGACATTTTCCACACAGCTGCCTTCCGGAAGGATAGGACGAGGCAAGTGCACCACCCATCAGTAATGAAGCACAGTATTTGTCCCAGTGGCAAAATAAATGTACAATTTTACTAAACCTGCTCAAGGGAGAAATATCCTTCTAGTGCTACAGGATTATATTATGTTGTCACTGGGGGGAAAAGTCAAACTCGATTTTTTTTTAGGTATTTTTTTTCACAAATGAATAATAAAGGGAACCAGGCAGGCTGAGCTCTCACTGGTGCTGATGTTGGACTTGAATTCTATCTCACATAAAACACAGGTCAAAGGTGGACCTCCCAATGCCAAAATTCAAAAGAAGGAAGCCACCAAGAGTGACAACAAAAATAATAAACAGCCTAATTTTACCTCTAAGAACCTTACATATTAGAATGTTCACATCAGAAATGTGAGTGTTAAATAGTTTAAGTACTTAAATTGGGGATTTAAACATGAATAAAAAATAATAAACATATTTGAAAATAATCCTAAAGGAATTTATAAAAACAAAAAATTATCATTGAAAATGCAAAAAATCAATAAATTCTTTAACTAGATTAGACAATACTTCAGAGAATGTTAATAAAAATAAATCCGGAAAAATTATCAGAATGCTTTTGGAAAACCCAGTGAATCCTAAAAAGAATAACATAAGAATAATAAATCTAGTAAATCTAGTAAATCGTGCAAAGCATGAAAAACAGAGACGATATTAAAGACAGGCCGAGTAAAAATAAATAAATAAGTAAACATCCTCTATGAAGAAATGGCAGGTTTGTAGCCGAGTTGTCAGTAGTAATTCTGGAAGGAAAAAGATAATGATTGTAAAGTTCTCAGGGAAACCAGCTAAATTACTATCTAAGAAAGAGCACAGTAACGTCACTTTTGGGGCAGAGGAGAGCAGCTGGGGGTGGGGAACTGGGGGCAACGGTAACTGAGCAGCAAAACATAAAATGAAACAAAAACTGATAGCGTTGACTTAAATGACTCTCTAAAAGATATGCTTCAGGCAGGAGAAAATCATGTTTTTACAAGTTTTGTAACATAAAAATGTACTAAACTGACTTAAAAATAGTAACACTTTAAAAATAGCACTTAAATGTTGAAAAATATTGAAAATATATAAAATATAAAATGGAATTGAAGTTAATATAAGTTATTGTTAAGATGCATTAATTAACTATAACCCTGGCTGGTGTCGCTCGGTTGGTCGGAGTGTCGTCCTTTAAATTGAAAGATCGCAGATTTGGTTCCCAGTTAGGTCCCGTGCCTGGGTTGTGGGTTCGGCCCCCGGTCGCGGTGCGTGCAAGAGGCAACCAATCAGTGTTTCTTACATCAAAGTTTCTCTCCCTTTCCCTCCCGCACTCCCCCCCTCTCTTTTAAATCAATAAATATCACCTTCAGTGAGGATGAAAACAGAGACATTCATTTATCTTAAGTAGTTACTAACAACTACTTAAAGTATGCAACGAGTGTGGAGCTTATAAAACAGAGTGAGAAAATGAAATAGCAAAATTCAATAAATTCACACAAAGTCAGAAAAAACAAACATGAAATGAGGGACATAAGAGAACACAAAAATATGTTAGGAATCATATATACAGGGCATATGTAATTACAAATATAAATAGGTTAAACTTTCCAAATAAAAAGCAGAGATTGTATAAGACAAATCTGGCTATATGCTGCTTATAAGAAATTCCACTTATGGACATGAACAACAGGGCGGGGATTGCTGAGAGGGAGGAAATATAAGGGGACTAACTGGTAATGGAAAAAATACAATAAAGATTAAAAAAAGAAAAAAGAAATTATTCTAACATTATAAAGGCACAGAAAGGTTCATTTGTTTACCTGGAAAATATATGACATATATTTTAGATTAAAAATGTAACATTGAGAAATAATTTTAGAGAGGATCCAAGATGGCAGTAGAGCAGGTAGAAGGTACACTCATCTCCTCCCAGGACAAAACTGGAATTACAGGTGATACAGACCAACCAACCTGAAAAACCAACTAAAGAGCAGCTGAACAAAAGTCTTATAACCAAGGACTTAAAGAAGCAGCTACATCAAGACTGGCAGGAAGGGTGCAGATGCGAAAAGGGCTTGCCCGGCTCCCACAGGAGGCAGCTGAGAGCCCAGAAGGATGTCTCAGCTGCAGAGGTTCCCCCTGAGGAGTATGCGGCTTCAATCCCTGCCGGCTCCCCAGCCCAGAGCACCAGAGCCAGGAAGCAGTGCCCACGCAACACCTGGCTGTGAAAATCAGCAGGGATTCTGTCCTCCAGGGAGACACAAGAGTCTGCTGGACACCGACACAGCCTCAGAGGGCCAACGCGCAAAACCTCACCCACAGGCACTTACCCTGGGCTCCGGCAGAGGAAGGGAAAAGCAGACTAGAGTCTCGTGAGGAGAAACTGGGGTCTGTGACCCTGGGGAGAGGCTTTTGTCATGTGTTTGGTTTTAGTCAAAATCCAAATTCCTGTTCATTTTCTCAATTACATCTTTAATCTTCATAAGTCTCTCCTGACTGCAGACTGTTTCTTCTTTATGACTCCCTGCCATAGTTTAAAGTTTAATTGGGGTGGTACAGTGCATCACTCCCACCCAAATATCGATGCAAACAGGGACATTAGTGTTTCCTAGTAATTGGGGAATCATTTCATGGGAAATACTTGCTGTCTCTACAGATCTTAATTTTCTGAATTACATTATGTTTTTCAAAAGAACAATGATTTTTTTTTCCTCTCCTTATCCTCGGAGAGGGTGAATTACATTGAGATAGTATTTAGTGTTGAAATGTAACTGAACGTCACCATTAAACTATATTATTTTCAGGTGGTACATGCTTATAAGCTTTTCAGCAATTTAAAGATGAAGGTCCTAAGCAGATTTGCAGGGGGGAATAGAAACCTCAAAATGAAGCAATGGGACTAGATTTAAAACGTCATTTTCCCAGTTAGAGTAGCACTTTGACGCTAACTTCTTGGCTGTCTTCTTTAGTAGTCAGCCCCAGAACTCCACTTTCTAAAATTCCTTCATGGCCGTCACGTTGACTGGGATGGAAGTACCGTTGTGTGAAACCTGGCCGGACTGGCTTGTGAAACTTTGCACGTCTTCCAGGGCTGGCTGTAAGACCCAGCAGTGGCGCTGACTCACTCTCGGCTCCAGTGCCTGCTGCTCTGAATGAAGGTCAACAGTGATACGTAGCTAGCATCTCCTACACTCACTTCCACGGCCCCTCCGGGCGCCCCTTCCTACGGGGACAGCCAATGGCGGAGCTCTCTCTTCCACTGCAGTTCAATACTTAATGTTACAAACAAATGTTTAAAATTTGGAAGGCCAAGACAGTATCTCATTAATTTTCAGGATTGGTGACAGAGTATTTCTATTGGATATTTTTGGTTACTTTGATGAAAATTAGGGGCGTGAACCTTTACATGCATGCGCTCAACTTGCCACCTTCCCTGGAGCCTTACAGTGTCATTTTGTTTTGTTTTGTACCACAAATATCATTATGTCACTGCCCTACTTAAAATTTTTCAGTGTTTTATTATTGTCTGAAAATCTTGGTAAAATGGCATGCAAGGCCTTTTAAAATGAAACCATTAACGTGGACTCGCACACTACTGGCCCATGGACTTAACCTCCAGCTTGCAGAGTGTGTTGCCTGCCCAGTGTGTTGCCTAACAGTTGGACTATAGATGTCTCTAGCCTGATATACAGCATGGGGCAAAAGTATGCAAAACACAGAGTTTATTCTCATATTATTGTTCATTAATTATTGTATTCTTTTCCATACGAATAACGGTAACCTGCTTTTACCCCCTCACCATATAATCTCCAGTTTTCAATTTTCATAATTCTTTATCCATTCTTTCATGCCCCACCCTTTACATTTTTAATTTTCCATCTGAGCACTGAGACGCTGAGTTTGCCATTCCTGTATTGCCAGGCAATATTTCTCCCTTGTAGATGGAAGCTCACTTCCTTCTGCTGTGATTTGTCTCACTCCACCTTTGTGCCTCTGCTAGAAATATCCTTCTCTCTCGCCCATTCTTCACCAGGAAACTCCTCTCTGTCCTTGAAGTGTTAGCTGAACCTCCACCTTGTCTTGGAAAACTGCTCTGTTCCCCCTGGATAATTTAGACATCTCACTGATGTACTGTTACAGAATCTTTGCATGTTTTCATAGCGCCCATTACGTTATACTGTAATTCTATGTTTACTTGTTTCTTTCTAGCCCTAAAACAAGCTTCAACAAATTTGAAAGGATTAACGTCATACCAATTTCATTACATAAAATAATTATAAATTGTTTAGCCAAATCTGTGATGAGATTGAGCAGGAAAAAAGGCACAAATGATTATCCTTAGAAATGAAAAAGGGTCACAATTTTAAATAGAAATTTAAAATATAATAAAAACATTATTAAAAACTTTGTGCCAATAAATTTGGAAACTTAAATGAAGGAATTCCTAGAAAAATATAACCTAAAACTAACACAGAGATGATTAAAATTCTGAGTTATCTTATTTGCATTTAAGTAATAAATCTGTATGCAACTTTATACCTTACCACAAGAATATCTATATGCCTAGCTAATTTTGCAAGTAAGTGCTACCAAATATTTGAGGCACACATTTCATTATACTCAACTTTACAGGATTATAAAGAATTATTACCCTCCAACTCATTTTATGAGACAGCAACCCCCAAAAGGAGAATAAGAAAAAAAGGCCTAAAAGCCACTAACACACAGTACTGATTAAGAAAGGAGCTGGGAGTACCCAAATGATAAGGAATGAAATGTGGGATGTAATTAGAGGATCTAATGAGCAACTTTGTGCCAATAAATTTAACAATTTGGTTGAAATGAACAAATTCCTTTAAAAAATTAATAGAACTTACCAAGACTGAAAAGAAGAAAAGAAATAAATCGTTTGAACTACTGAATTCTCCCAAATACTTCAACCTGGCACAGTGCCCTGGAGAGCAGAGAGACTGAGCGTGTCCCAGGTTCTGGTAGAAGGCCTTGGCTGGAAAGCTGACAAGGACGTAACAAGTGTGGACAATTGTAGACTAAGCTCTCTCATACACAGAGATGGAAAACTCCTTTAAAAAGTTAGCAAATTAAATCTAATAATACACAAAAAGTGACAATACACTTCAACAAATTGAGGCTTATTTCAGGAATACAGAATGACCATTTCACTAAGATCTACATAAATGGAGGTGTACATTACATTCATTGATCAGAAGACTCAATAAAGGAAAAATGTCAATTCTTCACAGATAATCTTTAGGTTCAATTGAAACCCAAGCAGGAGTGTGTGTGTGTGTGTGTGCGCGCGCACAAATACACAAGCTGACATCTACAAAAATTTGGAAATGCAAAGGGCCAAGAAAGATAAAATATAAAGCTGGGAGAAATACTCCAAGATATTACTCATCAGCTTATTATGAAACTATCATAATTAAGATGAAACAGAGTAGAAAGTATAGAAATAGACTCACACATAATTAGCATCTGATGTATCACAAATATGACACTTTAATGATTTTTCTAATGAATGGTGATGGGTCAATTAGACAACTTACTAAACCGTTTTGTATCTTGATCTCCCCTGTCATACACAAGTATCAATCCAGATAGGTAGTAGATCTAAATATGAGGCATAATTATAAAAGTTTAGAAGCAAACATAAAAGAACATTATACAATTAAATAGGTCACAGAAATATTACGATAAATGAAAATAAACTGATAGATTATCCTTAATTAATTTGAATTCTGTTTATCCAAAACCACCACTCTCAGATGGAAATGTCCGAGCATGGAGTACAATAGTATATTTCTATTTAATAAATGACTAATATTGAAAATATATAAGGAATTCTTACAAATCAGTGAGAAAAAGATTTGAATAGGCATTTATTGAGAATATTTAAATGTGCGATACATAAATTACAAGGTGCTCAGCTTAGTCACAGGGGAGAGGGAGATTAAAACCATGATAGGACTCCATTACGCTAAGTGAAATAAGCCAGTCAGAGGAAGACAAATACCATCTGATTTCTCTCATACATGGAATCTAATGAACAAACTGAACGAGCAAGCAAAACAGAGACAGATTCATAGATGGAGAAAAGATAAGAGCTGGTGAAGGGGAAGAAGTGAGGGGGTGGAGGGACTGAGCAGAAGGGGAAAAGGCCTCTTGGACGCAGGCAACAGTGTGGTGACTGCTGGGAAGAGCGGGTATAAGGGGACTAAACGGTAATGGAAAAAAATACAATAAAGATTACATTTTTAAAAAACACGATGAGACCTCACTACACACCCACCAGAAGAGCTAAAATAGAAAAATATGGAAAGTAGCAAGTGTTGGGAAGGACAAAGGACAACTGAAACTCATATGCATTGCCAGTGGAATGTAAACTGTAGGAACAATTACATTTGGAAATCTGTTTGACAGTATCTACTTAGGCTAAACATATGCATCCCAGAAATTTTACTCCTTTGTATATGCCCAACAAAAATGTATATGGTTGTTACCAAAAATATGTACTAGCACGTTCATAGCAATGCTTTCTGTAATGGTTTCAAACAGGAAACCTCACTTGCTCATCGGCAATAGAATTTAAAAATAAACTGTGGCACCTCCCTAAAATAGGATATGTAAGACAATTAGCATACATGATCAAATATGCACAGCTATATAAATGAGTATTACAAAGACAATGTTGAATGTCACGAAGAAGCCTGACACAAAAGAATGTATATTACACAATACCATATATTGACATATAGTTAAAAAACAGGCAGAACTTCTTTGTGCTGTTTGAAGTCAGAACGCTGGTTATCCTTTTGTGAGAGGCAGAGTGACTGGGGGCTTGGGGGATACTATGCTTCATGCTGTTTCAGTTTTTATTCTTTTTATCCTCACCTGAGGACATTTTCATTTCCATTGTTTTTTTAGAGAGAAAGAGAGGAAGGGAGACAGAGAAAGATCGATGTGGGAGAGAAGCCATCGATTGGTTTCCTCCCCTACGTGCCAGGCCAGGGGTCAGCACCTTGACCAGCAGGGATTTTCTCCATCTGGACCCAGGGCATTGCCCGCGCCCGTGCCTGAACAGGGGAATCCCACAACCCAGGTGTGTGTTCTGACCGGAACCGAACCCCTAACCAAAAGGTCAACACTCCAACCAACTGAGCCCCACCAGCCAGGGCAGGCTCTGTTCCTTGATGTGAATACCACTCCATGTGTGTCCATGGGGTAAGGGTCAAATTTACTGAGTTGTAAATGCCTGGTGCTTGCACTTTTCTATAAGTATATTATATTAAAATGTTTTAAAATTTTAAAAGAATACCTAATTGGAGCTACGGTACAAGTTTCAAGATGTCACCACCTCCAAAATGCCTTTCAATATGTACAAAGTTAGTATCTGCAAGGCTATTGCCAAAAAATAAAAACAAAAACAATACCTTCACAATATGGCTTCCCATCAGTAGCATCAGAAACCACAGCAAGCTGCGGCTGTCTTCCCGACACTTTCCAAATATCGCACCATTTCTTCCAATAAGTGGGAAATGATTTATACCCTGGAAAACACTGCACATGGGTCCCAGGCTCTGAAGTACTGAAAGGCATACAAGAGGAGGGCAGGAATGAATGCCGAGTGCCAATCCATCACGTCCACCGCACAGAGTGAGGCTCTTGTGTGACAACACGTAGACATGTTCCTGGGGAAGTTAACAACACTAGTCTTGAGCTCCGCATAGAGGTGACGTCTGGGGTCATCCGCATTTGGTTCTCTCACCAAAGAAAGGCAGGAGGCGGGCGGAGAGTGGTCCAGAATGAGGTCTTAGGCATGCCAACATTTCAAAAGAGCTAAAGAAAATGAGCAAGCAAAGGAGATTGAAGGAGAGCATTCAGAGAAAAACAAAAAACAAAAAAAAACAAACAGGAAAGAACGAGCTGAAGAATCCAAAAAAGAGAGAGAGAAGCATTTTAAGAAATTCAAAGATGGAAGAAGAGCCACTGAAATTTGCCAAATAAAATGTTATGTTTGGAAGACACCTTCTAAATAATTATTTCCAGGCTCTTTACCATAGAAAGGAGTTAAGTTCTTCTGTGAGAGAGCATGACAGGCTTTGCACGATTTGCAAGGATTTGTACGATTTTGAAATTTATTGACTAGGTGAGTAAAATAGGACAAATGATTTCACCTCTCTGAGCGCCTGTTTAAAAAAAAGCTATTAAAAAAAAAAAACAGCTGTTGGGCAGAAGGATTAAGTAAGACAGTTTTATCCAGCACTTAGCACAAAGCGGCCATATTATGCCCTTACAGGTTTGGTTTCTAATTCCTCCTTTACAAATTCCTTGAGGGAAGGGACCACATCTCTTTTATTTCCTGTTGCATCCCCAGCATTTTAGCACACCAACTGAGGCCTGTAGGCATCCAAACAACATTTATTGAATGAATGAAAGGAAATCGTGCTATTGTCGCTGATTAACCAGAGTTGCAACTGATGTCCCTCTCATCTCAGCTCCCTCCCTGAGGCACTGAGTTACCGAGGCCCTGAGAACACGCGGCAGCGCCTCTTACACCAGCCCCGCATGGTTGTAGCAAAGCGCAACTCCATCACGGTCGCATCTCCTAAGGCCATAGAAGTGGCCCCATAAAGGTGTAGTTTCATATATTAGCTGCCCCTGTATTCAGACCACACTGTTATTCTTCCTGCATCTGTTTGCAATCATTCATGCCGCTGTTTCTTGCAAGCAAGCACAGGCTATCGGCACAAAAGGTTGCAGGGTGGTACGCGGTGTAAATTCCTCAAGCCCCTGTGCTCTTCATTGGACTAAGCATAACTCGCCCCTTAAAACAATGCAATTTTCCCATCAGAACCTGCAGAGGCTGTTTTGACCTTCTAGTCAGTTCTTGAAAACAAAACAAGTGTTTCAATTCCAGGTGTTTTGTGTGTTGGAGAATTTCATTTGTTTTCATTTTTCTTCCTGATTGTATGGGGAGCTTAGACCAATGGAAGTTACCCACTGGACAAATCTGCCCTCAGGTCTCTTCCTCTTTGACCTGTCAGGAAGCCCCCTCTCACCATAAAGGAGAAGTGGAAAGAGTGAACTGGATAAATTCTGTCTCTGAAAGCCAGACTGTCAAAGTGAGGAGTCGCATAAAGGATCATGTGTAGCTGCCTTTCCCTATGGAGTACAAACTGGAAACAAGTGAGGTGAACAATTTGTCCACCGTCTTTGGAGGCTGCACAAAATTTAGCATCCCTTTGATCTAATGCTTCTTCCTTTCATTTAAAATGGTGTGGATTTTAAAATAAATATAATCCACATGATTCTGACTGAATTACTTTCACTGCATCCCCAGATCATTTCATTGGAGCCTGTCAGTGTTCAAACCACCCTCTGAGCCTCTTCGCAGGCATGTAAGAGTTTTGGAAGTGTGAAGTGGTATTTTTGCCAAGGCAAAGTGAAATCTCTTTGAACTAGGGCTTTTGTGCAGAGGGAGAGAAGGGAGGGAGATGGAAAAGAGAGAAAAAAAGAGCATATCAGCTAAGGAAAAAAGAGCAGAAGGGAGAAGATCATTGACACCTAAATCCTTCCTTCTTATAAGCTGAAGCCATGTTTTCTCGCTCCTGTTGTGTCCTGAGACCGTCCAGCGGTGTCCAACCCCTGGCCCACAGGCTGCATGCAGCTCAGGATGGCTATGAACGTGGCCCAACACAAAACTGTCAATTTTCTCAAAACACTATGAGGTTGTTGTGTATGATTATGTGTCACAATGTATTTAATGTGTGGCCCAAGACAGCTCTTCTTCTTCCAGTGTGGCCCAGAGACACCAAAAGGCTGGACACCCTTAGCAGCAGGGCCTGTGCCTTCCAGTTTAGTATGAGAAAGGGGATCCCTAAGAATAGGAACACCCACCCCCAGCCACATCTGACCAGGTGGTGATAGTTAGCCCCGGAATTTGTTGATGTTGCCACACCGCCTCTGGAGTGGCAACATCCTCAGTGTCCACCTCCACCTTAGGATGTAGGCTCATACCACCACTTCTTCCCTCTGAGCTCACTTCTCACTCACAACGACGCCTGCGTGGGCTCCGGGGACACGCAGTTTCCTCTGTCATTCTGGAACTTCGAAGCAATCCACCCAGCTGAACTGTATTTGCTGTTAGAAAGAGAAATGGTGGGCAACCCCTGACAAGAATACCCAGAGTCTGAAGCAGAGACGGACTATGAATTCCATTAGTTACAGTGAAAGCAATTCAGGGGGGCCGATCACCATGACAGATGAGGCAGATGAAGGGATCTGTGTCAGGAGATAACGTGAACCAGGCACCAAGGGGCATTGGGGTGACGCCTTCACCACACTAGCCCCCTTCTTCCCACTGTGGAACGACCTGATGTCACCCCAAGTAAAAATGTGCTCACCTCACTAAGCTCTCTAGCAATGCCTGGGGTCAGAGACCTGTCTGCCAAGTGCTACGCAGCCTGAAGGCAAAGTGAGCAGATTTCTTCCTTCCTCTCCGCATGCTCCACAGAGACTACCACTTGGGGCATCTTTTCCTCTTTCAAGTCCTCTTGACTTCACCTACACACGCGTTTCAATGAGGGGCTGAACCCAGAATCGTGCTGAACAGGTGCTTCTTGGCACTGCATCTGGTGAGAAAAGAGCCATGGTTCTCAGGGCCGGAGAGAAGAATGAAGATGACAGCCCAGTGAGAGAGCTCAAAGGCGGTGAGTGGCATCGCTGCTGCTCTGTTTCCAAGGGCAAGGAATCACCCGTGGAAAGGTCACTTCCCACGTGACTTCAGCGCCCCCGCCCCGTTCCAGCTGAGGGTGCAGGGCACGCTAAGCACACAGCGAAGAGGGCGCCCCAGGGGCAAGCAGTTTTCTCAGTCTGAACACCATTGGAATTGCGGGCTGACCGTTTTAGGTGGCGGAGGGTTGTTCTGTGCATTGGACGATATTTAGCCCATCCCGGCCTCCATTCAATAAATATCAGTAGCAAAACCCCTCAACTCCGGGACAACCAGCAACATCTCCAGGTATTGCCAAGTGTCCTCCAGGAGTAAATATGCCCAGGGGAGAACCAGCATCCTGAAGAGTTGAAATGCATCTTACAGGGCCCACAGACGACCGACTTGCAGTCTGGACAAAAAGCTGCAGTGAGCAGCTTGGACCAAAACCAGTCCAGGCCCTTTCCATCATTCCTGCTGGAAGGTCAGCCTGGAGCCCAGACACATTCCTGCCGGGGCACCCGCTCCCCTCTCCCCTTCATCCCCATTGCCCACACCTAGAGGCTCTCCTCTGCCTGCCCTTGGAATCCTCGGCCTAGTGTGAGAAGGCTCAAGAAGGAAACAACAAACAGAGAAAAGGAGAATGGACAAGAGAGAAATCAAAGTAGTTAAAGTAAATGGATTCTGGGGGGTGGAGCTTTCTTTTCCTTTCTCTCTCTCCCTCTTTTCTTTTTCTTTTCTTTTCTTTTTTTTTTTTTTTTTAAATAAAGCTCCTGGGCTTTCTCAAGTCAGGCTCCACCTGAATCTGGTTTTCATTTGCACGCCCCTCAGCTGTGAGCCTGGCTGCTTCTCGTCGATAATTTGACTTGATTACTTTCTGAAAGGGCAGACAGAGCCCGAGTAGCCCTGCACTCATTTACTTGTCACTCCCAGCATGGCCTTAATTTGGGCTGCGCCGCACCTCCCCCTCCCAGGAACGACTGGGAGATTGAGATCAAACTCTCGGGGGAAGGGCAGCCCTCCCTGACCAGCTAGGCAAGCGGGGCCTTGGATGTGGAAGGGCTGACACTGTTTGACAGAAAAGGCACTAGTTTAACAAAAGGCTGAAGCAGCAAATTCCCCAGCAGGGTTGGCTCGGGTTTTTCCTGATACTGGCACCAGATAGGATATACCGTAAAACTCAGGGACAGTTAGACAGCGGATTGGAGATGTTGTGGGCCTAAGAACTTCGCGCTCTATTTTCTCTGTCTCTTAAACATTCTGCTTAGCACTGAACACATAGAGGCGTTTGATGGATATTTGTTAATTCATCGTTATATTGGGTAGAATCTACTTTGAGACCGAAGTGTGAGCAGGGTTACATTTTCCCAAAATACATTTATACAAATTCTTGTTGCACTGCCGTAAAATATCATAGGGCCAGATACGTTTAACTGGAATTCTGTTTGTTTCAATTCTACTTTTCCTAAAAGGCTTTACCTCGAGGTTCTATATTTCTGTGCAGCTTTCTGAAAACTCCATTCCTCAATTAATTGTCCCTCATCTAATTACTGGTAAATGTGTTTTCTAAAATAGTGGTTGAAAACAGGCCATGTGTATTTTTGTGGCCAGCTGACGGGTTTATGTTTCTTGTATGCCCATGCCTATTGCCAAGGCCAGTACTGCTAAGATTTTCACGTGTCCCGGTATCTCCTAACCTCGTGTCTAATGCATTGTGTGCTTACACTTCCTGCCTCGTTCCTGTTTGAAAATATCCCAATTTGTCCCCAACATAAAACACTTTGAAAATGTAAATCCATATTACATTGCCATTTCTGTTGTGAAAAATGGTCAACAATCAGCAATTTCACAGTGTTCAACATACTGCTCATCCCTGCTTCGAGATCAGGAATGGATTCTACCTACTCCCTGCTTCCCACCTAAGGAAGGGGTTCAATTCAAGATTCACAATAGGTGCTTGATAGTATTGATTAAGGCTTCAAAGTCTTTTGGCTTTGAAAATATTTTAATTGTCTGAGCTTTTAAATTTGGGCCTATGTGTGGAAGACAATGGAGGAGAGTGACCAAAAGCTTGAGATCTGGGATCAGAAATACTTTGATTTGAGAGCCAGTTCAAGCCCTGCATGTTCTTGGGCAAGTGACGAGGTCTCTCTATACTTTGGTTTCTTCATCTATAAAGTCCAAACAATAATAGAAATGATGGTGATCTCATATAGTTTCTGGGAGCGGTGTTGACAATAAAGAGCTTAACTCAAAGCTCTACACATAATAAATCCATGTTAGATTCTGGCTATTGTTACCATCGTCATAAATAGGACTACTAATGGCTAAATATGAAATAAGAAGTCAAACACAAACACATAATGGAAATAAAAGTCTATCTTCTAAAAAACTCCAAATAGACTAAACAAATAACTAGTGAAGAGTCTCAAATACCTTCTTTTCTTTTACTCTATATGTTATATATGAGTGCACACTTGTGTGGATGTGCATTTAATGACAAGCACGTGCATGTGCTTTGTCTTGAGGGCGCATGGATAACAGTGGTTTCTTGCATTCAAATTTCAGTTTTACATATGACCTCAATTCAACAACCAAAAAGAACAAGTGAGGTTCAGTGTTAGAGGGAATTGAAAGTCATGGTTGAGAAATAGCTAGCTTTTGTCACATGCTTTTGGATCAAGGTTGTGAAAATTAAGTATAAAAATGTTGCTTTCTTGTTTCTTCTGGCAAATGGAAAGGCCAAAGCTCAGAACTGTTGGAAGTGACAACCCAATTAATGAGGTTCTGTGCTTCAAATTAAGTGTTGAGCCTGCCCACGATTGTGAAACTTTTAAATGACCCCTTTGTCTCAGCAGTGCGAAAGTAGAATTCTTATGGGATCACTTGCTTCTTGGCACCTGGTATCTGACCAGCAAGAATGTGGGACAAAAAGTTCTTTCAAAAAAGAAGCCAAGCTGTGCCTTTGTCTCCTCTGAGAGAAAACGTAAAGGATGTAATTTTACGGAAACACAGCAGGTTGATGAAACTCCAATATATGCCTCGGCAGGTATTTCTGTGTAAGCAACTGAACCCACGTAGGCTCAGGAATGGGGACTCCATCCCTTATGGTGGCAGCAGGGATGGGGAGTGGCAAGACTCAGACTCAAAACTTTTTTATCAGATAATAAAATGGAGAAGAAAGAGGTAAAATTACATGTCTGAGATAACACAGGCAGATATAGTTAAAAGGAAAGCCATGACCTCTTACCTCCCAGCTCTAGGGCCCGGGGTCTCATTGGAGCCTCTGGCACCAGAGACCCACGAATTTTCCTCCTGTGTTTGTTCTTTTCATCAACACAGAGAGATAGCCTGCCCTACAAAATCCACATGGTACTTCCAAGCACTTTATCTCAATTACTCCTGACGGTACTACTGTGAAATAAACCGGATGTGATCACTGGCATTTTATGCACGAGGAAAGTAAATGAAACTCGGAGGTATTAAGGCCCTTGGTCTGAAGTCCCAGGGAGCTAAGCCTCCTACCCAGGACCCCTAGTTGCAATTCTATTTTGTACTTGGATGGGATGAAATTATTTCAGGAGATGCATGATAGGAAACAGAGATGTTAAGTATTTTATCTGAGATTATAGAGCCACCTCATATTAAATAACTTTTTCTTGGAACATCGGCGACTATTAACCAAGGCTCTGTACTGCCATTTAAAGAAAATGTCAGCATTGATAACCTGTAACTGGAACACCAAAGAAGGCAAAATAAATAGTCCTGGCCTGCCCAAGACTTCTTCAGTGAATGCTTTTTTGCCTGTTTTTATGTACTTGAGAACCTTGCTATATACTTCATGTATATTTAAAATTTACCTCCTTTGAACTATGAGTTGATCATTACTGATTCAATTTTTCAGATGAGAAATTCAAGCTCCGAGAAAACAATACACGGCCCAAGTCCTATTACTCTGAGTCAATGGAAAGCATGATGTATGTGATTGGGACCTTGTAGCTACTTGTGGCTTCACACAGGTCCTGCCTAGGTACAAGGCAAAAGAGAACCAACAGAAAACCCAATCTGCCCTAAAGCCAATATGCTTTCTTCTATGGCCCAGTGCCTCCACAAGTAAAAATGATTCCTGAGCTAAAGCTTTTTCTTCTCTGAATAAGAATAATAGTGCCCATTTTCCAACCCTTTGAAGATCTCTACAGATAATGCATGAGCATTACATAAAGGTTACAACTCTCTTGAAAACGCATTGCCTTATTCTGCTACAATCGTGACTTCATCCATTTAACCTCTCTATAAACTTTGTATAATTTGCCTATTTTCCACATGAGTGTTACAGTGTTAGAGTAAGTAGAAGTTAAAAGCAACACAATCCTCCGCAGTATAGTGAATTGGGTAGTTACAGCCCAAGTTACAAAGTAATTTTCCCAAGACATGTTTTCTTTAAAACCTATGGAAGGAGCATCCACTGTGAATGCTGTCTGCTACAAAAAAAAAGCAGCTTCGACTCCCAGTAAAATAACCCAGGAAGAATTAGCTTCTCACAAACTGAATACCTGGTTTCCCTTCTGTATTCCCCACAATGCGCACAAGCAGAGCTCGCGGTGGTCAGTGCCTGCTTTGCCTACATTCTCCGGCTCTCTTTGATTCAGGTCTGCTTCACCATCTTCTTCCTCTAACTCTCTCCAGAGAGGTAGCCCACAGCTTTCTTTCCCACATAGCCGATCCTCTCCACAAGGTTCAAGGGTCTGATGGAGAGCCACAGCGGACGCCCTGCTCCATGCCTGACAAAGTCCTTGGGAAGCTCCACCCCAGCTGCCTCATGACTTAGCTTCGCAGGGTGTTTGAACACTGCATCCGACATCTCTGAAGACAAGAGCAAAGCATCATTCCATATGAATATAGGGGAGATTTTCCCGAAGTGTATACGTTGGAATACTAGCTCCTTCTGTGGTTACCTTCTTGGTCAGTATTTGAGAAACACTGCATTCTCTGCTTCCTGTCTCAGAGGTTAATAATGCACATGCAATGGCATGAGAGCTTCTGCAAGCAGAGAAACCGGTTTAGTTTTATTCAACTCGGTCAATACTTAACTTAATTGCATGGAGCCATGTTTTCCAGGGAACACTAATTAACATCTTCTAGCACTAGTTGTTCACGGAACATACTTTCCAAAAATGCAAGGTGAGGGAATTCTTTGTTTTACCAAAGAACTCTTTCTGTTCCCAAATTTCAAGTTCACTTGCTAAATTGAAGATGACATCAGAGGCAATCAAGCCCCAGATCCCGCCTTCACCCTGAACCCTCAACCCGAGTTCCCATATCCTCTTTGCTGGTGTGGTCTCCAATACTGTTAGTACAATGCCATTCAGGTCTTGGTTCAAATGTTGAAATCCACAGAGAGGTCTTGTTTGATATCCCTGGCTCAAGTCCCATTATTATAAATAAAATTGTTGGAAGAATATAGTAATATACATTGAAATGGATTTTAGGATTAAGGGGTATTTATATTGTCATCTTTATTCTTTTCTGTGTTCTCATAATTTTCTCTGTTTAGTTTTAAAATAGAAAAAAGGTATTGAACAGAAAAGAAAGGGAAGTTTTCAGCGCACACTTTCAGATCTCTTTGAAGTGTACTGTAGTCACTTTTAACTTCTCCAGTTTCTCCACATATCTTGCTTGTGCTCTTTCAAAGCCAATCCATAAAGTAGGTTTATGAGTTTCAATTGTTTTCATTCTATTTGCTGTTTCATTCCACAGAGAAAAATCTGCAGACGTTTTAACTTTACACACTCATGCCATCTGGTGTTCTAAAACTTCACCCAAGTGGCGTCTCACGACTGTGGGATTACTGTCCCATGATTAAGCCAGCGTTGTTCTCGACATAAATCTTGCCTCAGCTAAAGGCAAGGTCTGGTTTCTGCCTAGTTCTCATTTGTTGTAGTATATGCCTGATCCTCATCTGTTAAAGGTATAGCTGCATAATTGACTTCAGGTAAATTTCAAAATTTGATTGATTTTACCCTATTTACTCAAGTGGATTATCCTTCTACCAGGCTCTGTATAAAAATAGAATGGTTCAGATCATTCACTGAGTAATCAAGCACCCACATGACCCTAATAGTAAGAAGTTCAAAAATCCAACATATCTAAATATTAAGACCCCCTAACCCCACCCCGATTATGTATCCAGGGTTTCTATAATGCTTACTGATCTCTAAAGGTGGGAAATTCAATCAAATTCATTTCTATCTGAGTGACTGTTTTGCAGCAGCAGAGCTCTGACTGCTGGGCAGAAAGCAACTGTGGTGATATTGGCAACGTCCGCAACATACACAAGCCACGTGCTTGCTCGCTGCCCTTACGGCAGCACTGAGACTTCAGGATGAGCTGTGCTCTCCCCACTTAATGAAGGTGCTTTAGCTACATGGTTAGTCTCTAAACCTAGAACACCCCCAACTTCCATGCCCTCCGTAAAGGGAACTCTCAGAAGTGTCCAGGGAGGGTCCTTCTCGGTGAGCGCTGGGCAAACACTGTCCCCCAAATTAGACAGACAGGTATCCATAGACAATGACAGCTCACCTGAGTGGCACCCCAGAGCCAGTACCGTGGCAGGGAACTTGAACTGTAATGGATGAACTTCTGGAGGCTCAACACTGACAAGCGCAAGCATTAAAATCACCAGGGGCACCAGTCATATAGGGGAATCGCTACAATTTCATGCGTTTTATCTCCCGGAGTCCCGCCAGGATATTAGGTTGGTTTCCTTCTCGGGGAAGGAAAAGGAGCCATTTTGAAATAGGCCCACAGTACTGTGTTCTCTTTAGCAAAATCCTGACTTCAGGGGAAGTTATTCTATGAGAGGGTAACCACCTTAGGTTTTACAAGAGCCTAACCAAAATAAGGTGAAGGAAACAACCCCAGCCTTGTCTAGTTTCACATTGCGGAATGGAAAAGCCCAGCTCCATTCCTCTCTCTCTTTCCTGTGCCACTCACTGAACGAGAAGAGGGACTGAAAAACACTGCGAAGGTCACAATAGGATCACAAGCGTAGTAAAAGACTGAGACCAAATCATAGGACTGCAGAAAATTTGCCCTCCCCACACTTACTACCATCAGTAGGATTCCTATAGAATAACAGGTATTATAACCGGAAGAAGTACAAGTGTCCACACACATTTAAGACAAGTTTCTAGGGAAACATGAAGAGAACAGGGAAGACAAAAACAACGACACCACAGGAAATTTAAGTCTCTGACATCTATCATTCAAGCAAACAGTAAACACAGCATAATCTCTTGCCACAAAAACATAAAACCTCACAATACAGGTCTGTTCACCTCAGTTCCTTTTACCGAATGCATCATGTTCAACTTTCAACAAAATATTATAAGGCATGCTAAAAGGCAAAAAAAAAAAAACAAAAAAACAAAAAAACAAAAAAACCCCAAAAACCCCACATAGTTTGGAGGGATAGAGCATATGTCAGAATAAGACACAGATATGGCAGATATCTTAAAATCATCAGGAAATTAAAATAGCTATGGTAAGGACTAAAGGAAATACACGAGTAACGTGCAACAGATGAGTAATGTATAATAAGAAGATAAATGGACGCTCTAAGACAGCATCATAAGAAAATGTGATTGAGGGAGGGAGGGGGAAGGGGGGCAGGGGAAAGTGGTGAGGGGTAAGCGGAGACAAATGTGTTTGAAAAAATAAATTAATTAAAAAAAAAGAAAATGTGAGAAATCAAATACACTGTAACCAAAATGAGGCTGCCTTTGATAAGCTCACAAGTCACCTACATACGGCTTAGGAAAGAATCAGTGATCTTGCAGATGTGTCAATAGAAACTTCCCAAAGTGAAAAAAAAGAAGACAATATCCAAGAACTATGCAATAATTTAAAAAGATGCAACATACATATGGTGAAAATAACAGAATGAGAAAAAAACAGGATTGAAAAAAATAAATATTTGATGTTATAATAAATGGAAAGTTTCCAAACTAATTATAGAAACCAAACCACAGATGCAGGAAGCTCATAAAACACCAAGGTGGTTAAATAACTAAAAAAAATGTACACCTAAGCATATTCAATGTCAGGAACTAAAAACAAAGAGCAGTCTTCAAAGAAGACAGAGATGGTGTGGGGATAGTTTACCTACAGAAGAAGAAAGATAAACATTGTATTAGACTTCTTGTCAAAAACCATGCTAGCAAGAAAAGTTTGGAGTGAAATATTTAAAGTAGTTTTAAAAAGAAATATCAAGCTATGATTTTGTATAGATTAAAACTTTCCTTCAAAAATGAATGAGGAATAAAAACTCTGAGAAAAACAAAAACTGAGGGAATATGTTGCCCATCAACCTGCCTTGTAGGAATGATTAAAAGAAGTTCTTCAGAGGGAAGGCGAATGACATACATGTCAGAAACTTGGATCTACATAAAGAAAGAAGTATATAAAAATAAAGTTGGAAGTAAAATTTTCTCTTTATTCATGTAATAAATGTTTGTTCAAATTAACAATAGCAACGATGTATGGGGTGATTATAGGATATGAATGAGTTGAATGAATGACAGCAATTTCATAGGGGATGAAAAGAGAAAGAACACTCGACTACAAGTACCTGCACGACAAATGAAGTCGAGCAATGTTGTTAGAAAATGAATTTTGATTAGCTGTAAATGTATCTTGAAAACTCTAAGGCAACTTACCTTTAATTTTTTAAATGTATATGTAATTGATATCCTAAGAGAAGAGAGAAAACAGAATAATAAAAAATGCTCAAATAAAACCAGAAAAGTCAGAAAAAGAGAAAAAATTTAAAAATAAACAAAGAACAAGTATAGCAGAAAATAGTAAGACATATGGTAGACATTAATCCAACTATCTGCATAATCACATTGTATGTAAATAGTTGAAATGTACCATGAAAAAGATACAAAGTGAATATAAAAATCAAGAACAAACTGTACACTGTTCATAAGAAACCCACCTTAATTATAAAGACACAAATAGGTTAAAAGTAAACAAATGGAGAAAGATGTACCATGTAACACTAATCAAAAGAATCCTGGAGTAACTATACTAGTTTCAGACAAAGAAGCCTTAGAAGAAGGAAAATTATCAAGAATAAAGAGCGATATTACATAATAATTAAGAGATCAATTCTCTAAGAAGTCATAATAATCCATAGCTTGTTTTAACTTAACAACACATCAAGCTACATGAGACATAATTAATAAAACTGATGAAAATGACAAATGTATTAGAGTTGGAGATTTCATTATCTCCTCTGTCAGAAACTGACGTATCTACTGGCAGAAAATCAGTAAATATATAGATGAACTGAAAATTACCACAGGTCAATGGGAAATATCTACTGGTGATTGATATTTACAGACTATTTCATCCAATAACAGCAAAATATATCTTCTTCTTGAGGTCATATGTACCCTTCAGGAAGACAGACCATATTCTGGACCATAAAACATGCTATATAATAAAATTAAAAAATCATACAAAGTATGCTCTCAAACCACAATAGAATTAAAGTAGAAATCAATAATAAAAAGGTAGTGGAAAATTAAAAAATATTTGGAGAACAAAAATACATTTCTAAATAGCACATGGGCCAAAGAAGTTTCAAAAGAAATTTAAAAATATTTTAACTGAATGAAATTAAAATACAACTTAATATCTGTGGGATGAAGCAAAAGCAATGCTTAGAGGAAATTTATAACACTGAATGCAAGTGTTAGAAAAAAGTTAAAAATCAATCATCTAATTTTCCCCCTAGGAAAATACACAAAAAGAGAGAAAATTAAATCTAAGGGAAATAGTATTACCTTGATACCAAAGCCGGGGAAACACATCAAAAGAAAAGAAAACCACAAAATACTATCCTTCATGAATGCAGACACAATAATTTCGACAAAATACTAGCAAATCAACTCCAATAACATAGAAAAAGAATTATACAACATGACACTAGAATGTAAGCTTGGGATACCTTTAAAAATTCAGTTATTATAATATAGAATGCCAATATAATAATGGAAAAACATATTATTATGATGATATATGCTGGAAAAACTTTTGAGAAAAATCTAATAAGCACGTACAAGAAAAACTCTTATAAAACTAGGCGTAGAAGGAAACCTTCTCAACCTGTAGCTATAACCATAACTAACGACAGGAGGCAGAATTCTCCCCCTTAGATCAGGATATCCACCCAACTCGCGCCACGTAATTCAACATCTCACTCCAGGTGCTAGATAAGTCAGTCAGGGAAGAAAGAAACGGGCATCCGTATTAGAAAGAAGTAAACCTGTCTTTATTTTCAATGATCTTGTGTGTAGAGAGTATTTTTTTTTTTGAAGCTGACCTTTTATTTGCTGATAAACTAAAAATAATCTTGAAATTTAGTCATTTTGTTTCTTTCTCTTCTTTATCATGTCCCTATTCTAATACACACAGCAGAGCAAACATGCTTCTGGAGAATGGCAGGGACTGGGGGGCCACGGGGTGAATTTTTCTGTTAAGTTCATTCAATAATTTGAAATTCTGTTATTTCAAATCAAAGCTGTTCCTCTTCTCCTTCTTCTTTTTTTTTTTTTTTTTTTTTTTTTTGCCTTTCATGTGCAACCCCCACTAAGGACCTGGCCTGCACCCCAGGCCTGTGCCCTGACTGGGAATCGAGCCGGTGACCCTTTGGTTTGCAGGTCAGTGCTCAATCCACTGAGCCACAGCAGCCAGGGCAACAGTGCTCTTATTAGGTGCCTTACATAGATGGAAATGTGGAATGTAAGACAACTGCCTCGTTGAGATGCATATGAATCAGGCTCAAAGTGATCATCATTGTCTTATTTGTTGTTGTTGTTGTTATTTTAATTTCATGGTTAATTACACTACCTAAAACAGAACAGTTCTTAGTGTGGGCTTTCAGATTTTTGATATAAAAAAGAAAGCAAAAGCTCTTGAAGAACAGACGTCTACACACATACTACGAGAACTTATAAATAAGTCCAGTAAGGCCTCAGCATATGGGATCAATATATACAAATCTGTTGTATTTCCATATACTAGCAATGGACAATACAAGAATAAAATTAAAAGATGGACTATATTCATAACAGAATAAAGAAGAATAAAATATTAGGATTTAATGAATAAGAGCAAGATTTAATGAATAAGAGCAAAGTGTAAAAACATTGCTGAAAGCAATTGCTTTTCTCAAAGAGTTAAAAATGGAACTGCTCTATGACCCAGTGATTCCACTTCTGGGGATATGTTCAAAGAAACCCGAAACACTAATTTGACAGAATATATCCAATCTGTCCATTGCGGCATTATTTACAATAGCCAAGATATGGAAGCAACCCACGTGCCCATTAATAGACAAGTAGATAAAAAAAAAAACCCGAAAACTGTGGTACATACGTATACACAATGAAATATTACTTAGCCTAGAAAAGAATAAAATCCTACCATTTCTAGCAGCATGAATGGACCTAAAGGGTACTATGCTCAATGTAATGTCAGTCAGAGAAGGACAAGTACTATATGATTTCACTTACACGTAGAATGTAAACAAAATAAATGAACAAACAAAATTGAAACATACCCACAGACCACAGAGAGAAGATTGGTGGTTGCCAGAGAGCAGGGGGTTGGGAGCTGGGAGAAAGAGATGCTGTACACCTGAAATTGATAAAAAATAATGTGGAAGGATCATTAAGGAACATGTATAAAAGACCCATGGACAAAGCCAATGGAGGGGCAGGATCGAGTGTGGGAACTGGGGGTGGGTGGGGCGGGGGACAGTGGTGGGGAAAATGGGGACAGCAGGAGTTGACAAAAATTAAAAAAATATTAGGTCACAATCTTTTTTACCCACAAATTTTAAAAAAGTTGTAATTTAAAGTTAAAAATTACTAAAACTTAAAAATCGAATTTCTGTTTTGGGTTGAAAAATTTAATATTACTGGATCAACTTGATCTGTTGATTCAATGCAATACCTATCAAAATTCCAACAGGTTTTTTATAGAAATTGACAAGGAAAGGACTCAGGATAGCCAAAACAATTTTCAAGTAAGAACAAAGTGAAAAAACCTGTTAATTCCCAACTGCAACACTTTAACATAGAGTTACTGTGATTAAGACAGAGTGGTACTGGCATAGAGATGTACAGTTACATCAATGGTACAGATAACACCCCCCGCCCCACCATGGAACAGAACTAAGTGTTCGTGAATAAACCCTTACATTTATAGGAAAGACTGCTTTTTTGCCAAATGATGTTGGGACAATTGGATGTTTATAAGAAAGAGGATGAATTTAGATCCTCATACCACACATAAAAATTAACTAAATATATGTATCATATACCTAAGTGTAATATTTAAAAATATAAAACTTTTATAAGAACACATAGGGAAAACTTCTGTGTGACCTTAGGTTAGGCAAATCACCAAAAGCAAGATCCATAAACACAAAAAATTTTAAAAACGATCATCAAAATTAATTGTAGTCCAGTTATAAGGAAGGCCGAAGAAGGAGAATAGAGGGTGAATACCTTATCTTGAAGGTTACATTTCTCCTAGGGTGCTCTTGGTAGGCCTGAAATAAATGGCCACACCGAGCTGCAAGTGTGGTTGGGAAATGTAGTTTTTGACAGTGCAGTCTTGTGCCCAACTAAAACTCAGGGCCTCATTAACTACAGAAAGAATGGGAGAACAGGTCTTAGTTGTAATCTTTTGCATTTATTTGTTTGAAATACTCAACTTCTCTCTTCCTACTGGACTCATCCCTATATAAGTTTTCCCTGTATCACTTCAGCCTACAATAACTCTAGGTACTTTTGCCCTAACCACATGTGCCTTAGATACCTTTGCCAAGAGCATTTTTGCAGCCAACATTGTCCCCACAAACCTATTTGGCCATAAGAAAATTTTGCCATAAAAAATAAATAACTGTTGAATTCTTTGTTTGATTGTTTGGTTTCAACAGTCTGACTGTTTTGTTTCATTGCTCCACTGACATAGTTCCACCATTTTTAGATCATATATGACAAGAGAAAAATTCTGAGATGTCCTAAATTAAAGTATAGTAGGCCAGAGATTACTTAACCGGCTATTGCTATGAGTCAACTAACAAAACACTGTTCACATTCCTAAATGGATGCTGGAGCTTTGAATCAACTTCAGGGGTCGATCTTAAAAGACACAGCCGACTGCAAGGCACCCACCGCTTTCTGCGCAGGTGTGAACTTCCGGGACTGTTACCCATAACCTCAAAAATGGTAAACATTCCTTCCTTACAGACTGTGCCCCTGTCTACAACTGCCACCACTTCAGCTTTCCCACTTCCCTTATCAGTAGCCGAGGAAAAAATCTTTCAAAACTTCTTACATCTTTTTTTTTTGTCCTGAAGAGTTTTATTTTTATTGTTGTTCGAGTACAGTTGTCTCCATTTTCCCCGCCATGACTTTCCCCTGCCCCACCCACCCCCACTTCCACCCTCAGTCCTTAAAATAGCCCCACGGGGAGGGCAGGTGTGTCCTCCTCCCCATCAAGCCCCGCTGCGGCTGGTGCAGCCTGCATGCCGAGGACTGGCCCCTTTCCTGCCAGCCTGAGGCTCCATGAACCCTTTCATTCAGAAAAACTTGCGTCTGTGAATGTTTTTGTTTAACATATCCATATTAGCCCTCATAATTGCCTAGACAGCAGATGATACAGGGGTCTTAAAAGAGTGATGATAACAACCATGATAGAAATTATGGTGACAAAACTTACTAGAAGTGCAAAATAAAAGAGTGTAGAGCCAGGTTGCATACTATACTAGAAAATAATATACCTGTTTGCAAACTCTTAGATGACTACAGTTACCAAGCTTGGAAAAGCTTGTGGAAGAGGCAGCTAGTGATTCACAACAGTCTCCAAGAGTATTAATTATCGATTCTTTAGTTAATTTAGATACATCGGCTTGTTCTCTAATACCATCTTCACTGAGTTCATTGTGCAGTGTTAGAAAGAGCAAAGGAAGAATCCGACCCCTCCCATCCCCGCCCCCCTCCAAGGAATGGTTGCATATTTTCTAATGAGTATGTATTTTTTTTAGCATTTTTACAGCAAAATTGCCTTATGGCCAGTTAGTTAAGAAGCAAAACTGTTTGCAGCAAAAAAGCTCGCGGCGATAATGTCTACAGCAAAGATGTTTCTGGCAGAAGTTCTGGACACGGATGGTTTGTTTGAGCAGATGCTGCAAGACCCTTAAACGGACCAGTGAGATGTCTTCCTAACACGGAGGTCACTGGTCTCCTACAGACAACTTCTTCAGCGTAGGTCCCGAAATGAAGACGTGGTACCGTCAATGTACACCACAGCTGGCCTGTATGCCACTAAGAAATTAATCATTTTTATTATAAGCCACAAAGATTCGGAGGTCATTTTTTTTCTGCAGCAAACTTAGACCAGCTACATTATACTTAGATTGTTATACAACTGGCAAGCTCTGCCATACTTTCCAAAAGGGGAAACTTCATTTTTTTTCCCTCAGCAAACATTTGTCAGGCATAAACTACATGACTAGTATTTGGGATACACAGAAAGCTATATGCATAATAGCTATGTAGTTAATAAATAATAACCATAAGAAATGCTTACAAATAAATAAGAAAGGTTAATACTCTACTAGCAAAATGGATAATATATACACAGAAAGGCAATTAAACAAATAAGTGAATAAAGAAGTAAATTTAAGAAGCCAATAGTCTATAAGCTTATGATGCATGTTTAACTATAAAAAAAAAAAAGCATGTAAATTATCTCAACAATATAAGTCTGTTTTCAAGTGAAACAGGAATATTTGTAGTTCTTTAGCTCTAGGTCACTTATCTGACCCCTCTGGGGCCCAGCAATAAAATGCAGAGGCTCCGGGGCCGTGGCCCCCACAGCAGGCCAGGCAGCTCCCCGTGCTCCTACCTCTGCTTTCTTCCAAAATGCCATTTTTCTGAGGGTTGACTTCTCCAATTTTTCCACCAGTTTTCTAAGAGTCAATAGCTTCCAAAAGAAATGCTTAGGTAGTTTTAGTTAAAATTTTTTGTTTTCTCCCATTCTCTCTGGTCAGGAACATCAAAAATTCTTTGCCAGCCTGCCAGGTGTAGATGTACAGACTTGGTATTGTAGACCTGGGCCTCAAGTACAAATATGGGAATGGATTTGATAAATAATCTGGTTCTAGGATCTTGATGACAAAGGGACGTGACATCATTTCTAGCAACATCCCGTCAGCTTCTATGACAACCCTGGAAATGGACCTGTGTCCCCAGGCAGAGCCTGGAAACCAGAATACCTGACGTGACTGAGGGCTAGGGAAATGTCTGAGGCAAACTCCACAGATATCTGAGATCTTGGAGGGATTCTGGAGCAAAGATCTACTATTGAGATTATCCTAAAATATTGTATGTCAAATAAAATATCCTTTGACTCCATGGAAACATCACTCCCCCTCCCCAGGCTTATCCTTCACCAGTTGAATAGTTATTAAACAGATATTGGAATGTCAAGGTATAAACAAAATGGAAAAGCCCCTTAGTCTAGACCTCTAATGTGTTAGGTAAACAAGTTCACTTCTAGGGTGTCTTTCAAATACTTATTATTTTATGGCTCTTACATGAGGTGCTGAAGAATGATTTGAGGGATCTGGGGAAATCAGGAGAAAAGGGAATTACAGAATTATATGGGGTTTAGAGGAGTGGAATGTCAAGATTATTCGCCATCCTTGCAAACCCTGTGTTTGCCGTGTGGCAAGACCTGCACCGCAAGAAGTCAGTGTCGGTCTGGGGAACTGATCTGCAATCGTGGGAAAGTACTTCCAAGCTGTCCAGCCAGGCAGGCAACAACCACAAGCAACCGACTGCTTTTACTGCGGTTTGGGGATGATATTGTCAGCCCTGTGATTTCCTATCAGGCATCCTCCCTGGATGTTCCATTTCCAGGGTTCCATGCCTTCAGTTTTGTTCTTGCCCATCCATCCAGCCAGCCACCCCTCTAGCGTTCATTAATTATACCTAGCATTCAGCAGACAGAATAGCGTAATGGATTAGATTCTGGCACCAGATTTCTTGGGTTCAAATTTTGGCTCCAACATTTTTAAGCTCTATGAGCTTATACTAATTATTTCATCTCTGTGCCTCAGTTTACCCATTTGAAAAATGTTGATAATATTCCCTTCCTCGGCATTATTACAAATATAAGTTTATTAACAATGTAAACCATTTAGAATAGTACCTGGTATATATTAATTACCATATAAAAATTAGTATCATTGTGAGCACCTACTCTGGGAAATGCCCTGTTGAAGGAAGGGTGGAAGACAACGTAAACAACTCATCGATCATGTTTTCAGGGAGCAGCAGGAGAAAGAGGACATAAATACAAATAAATATAACATTAGGCAGAAAGTACATACCACAAGAGAGATATCAATACAGTGATATATTAGTTAAAGGAAGGATGGGATTAATTTCAGCTAGGGAATCAGATGGCCTCCTGATCAAATGAGTCACTCACGTGGAAGAGAACAGCTTGGCTGGCCCAGTTTCACAGCCCAGTCGTACACGTGGCCTCGATGGCTCATTATCTAGTGCACTGTGAACAGCCAGTTGTCTTTTGTGATGGAGAACAGGTGAGAGCAAGATTTCCCACCTGGTACATTCAGAGGACTGGCACACACACACCAGAAGAGCTGACTGAAGTGCTATGCTGAGAACAGCACTCAGGAATTCAAATAAAGGTTCTTTGTGGCAGGTCCTGGAGGAGATGGGCAATCTTTCTGAACATCGGTCATGCTGAGCACCCCCTTTTTAAAATAAGTTTCTCAAACTAGCTTTGCTTTTTCTCCCCTCTAAGCATTCTTGCAGGCATCAGATCTCTCCTTTCCTCTTCTGCCAGCCAACTCTCAGCCAGTGCTTCCTCCTGGGATCCATCTCTTCCCTGCGCTAGCAGCTTCTTCCCCTTGAACAATACTCAGGAGCACCCAGACCTTTTCCTTCCATAGTGCTTACCTCGTCTTGTTGTCAGGAGGTATTCAATGCCACTTTTCCACATTTGAATGTTAGGGGAATAATAGATACTGCATAATATGTCTGGTACTCTTTCTCTTCAGTGCCCAGTAAACACTTGCTAAATAAATACAAAGTAAATAAGGGCAAGACAAAAAAAATCTAGTAATACTCAATTGTTTAACCTTTTATCCCAACCGTCTTAAGATTTGAAGAGATCAAGACTGGCCTTTCTGACCGCAGTGGCAGTGGAGGTGGGCGTGGGGGTGGGCGTGGGACCCAGGCTATGACAATTAAATACCCCACATTTCTGTTTCTATCAGAATTTTTCCTGGTAGTCTTCTAAAATGAACTTCTGGAGAAAACTCCTTTTTAAAATTGGATTGTGGAGGTTTAGGACTAGAATCCCAGAGCTGAATAAAGACAGGGAATAAGTCTATTGCCTAGAAAGAAGGGGAAAAACAAGAGAGAGTGTAGGAGTGGCAGGGAGAGAAGGCTGATTCGGATTCCAGTTTTTAAGAGCCACAGAAGCCATTTTGGTTTTTCCAGTTCATCTCTCGCATCCTTTCTTCTCAAGCTAGCTGTGGTTGAGTTTTTGCACTCAAATGTTTCTCAACTCAAATGTTTCTGAAAGAGCCAGACCTGTGAACACCTTTCTGCTGGGTAAAGATAAATAAATGTCAACCATTTGTTGGGCTACAGAATCCAATCCATGGTGTGGGTGGGGGGAGGTGAGAGTCGAACCTTTCAAAATGAACAAAATCCAGCCTGGCCGAAGACATTTTTTTTTTTTGAACTTGTCTGTTTACCTGGGTGTTTTTTCAAAACTACATTTGTTGTTTCAAAAGAGACTTTCCCTACCAAATACTGGCTCACGTTAGACGCCACCATGAGCCGCAGTGGCCTGAGACAAGCAGAGGACGCTGAGCCGCCCCGCCAGGTAAAGACTACAGACCAGACCAGGGAGGCAGCGAATGAAGCATATTCCACCACGTGTCTTTAGAGCTCTCTAAACCAAGGTCTTATCATCTTTATTCAAGTGTCATAAGCTAGAATTCTCACACTTCTTTCGAGCAGCTATACTGGGGTGGCTTCCAACCAGGTGCACTAAGAAACGCAAAGAAATGTGAGACCCGTGCCCTATAGAGATTCCCACCGTTTAGTTGGGGGAGAATAAGTCATAAAACAAAATTACTATACTATACTAATGCTATAAAATAAAAGTACAAGTTCAATAAAGGGAGAGAGCAGTGTGTACTACGGCCAAGAGGCTCGGGCTGGGAGCATTAGAGGAATTCAAGGGAATGCAAGGCCACTTCAGGGTGGGGGGTCGAGATGAGAAGGGGGGCTTCAAGTCCCAGGAAGGAGGCCGGAGGAGCCCTCGGCCGGACTGAGCGTCCAGGGTCCGTGGTGGTGGGGATGGCGGTTCCTGGGAGGAAAGAGAAAGAGTCATAGTAACAACACTCTAGATGCAGTGTCTGTCAGATCGGACTGGGTAGCATCCTTGGGGCTTGCTGTGCGGCGCCTGCTCCTCCTCACTGTACGAGCGGGCTGCTCCGTCCTGCCTCCCGCGGCAGCCAGGCAGACCAGCGCCACTGGGGCTTGTCACAGGGCTTGACTCGCAAGAGGCGCAGGACACGCGTAGGGTTCCTTCTCTGCATTTGCCTATTGCCAGGTACCCTGCTGACCCTCTTTCAGCCAAGCGGATGGTATTTTTAGCTTCAGCCTCTGCCCGGGCAGCAAGTGCCTCCCCCCACCCCACCCCACCCCACCCCATCCCGGCCGCGGCCGCCGGGGTGCAGGCTTTGCACGGCGTTCTGGGTGCGGAGGAGGCAAAGCTCACAAAACTGATTTCTGGACTGGCTTGCCTCACCCAGGGGGATCCTTCCAGTGGGATATTTTGTGAAGGCTCACAACTCCTTCCCTCTCCCCTGTTCCCATCAACATGCCAACACACACTTTAAAATGCCCTCAGATCCGACTTCCACCAGACAGCATAACAGTCGAGCTAATTAATGGCCCGCCTGCCCCTTCACAGTCTACGTGTGCTCTCCCAGCGGTTTAAAGGAATGGGGGAGAGGGAATGCGGGGGGAGGACTTAGGGCTTCTGGGACTTGACCCCAAAGCTGTCTGAAAGTCAGGAGTCAAAGAAAATCCAGGGAAAAATGGCAGATTCTATGCTAAGTTCAGCCCCCAATCAATACGGTACAATTTCATAGCTCATTATTCCTGTGTGTGCCAAAGCACGGTTTGGGGCGGGGGTGGGGACAATGATGGCGGCTGGGAGGAGGGGCAAGGGCAGAGTCATATGGAAGCAATTAGCGGAGCCTTCATTCAAAAAAGCATTAAGGTGCTTGTAGCCCTGAAGCTCAAGTGACCCCTAGGCTGGGGCCATAATTCACCAACACTTAATACCATTTACCCTGCAGATGTGCATTTTATACAGAAATATCAGCTTACCACTTTGAAAAATTAACCTATTGAAGGCTGTCAAATTCTGACGCCCTCGTGGGGGTATTATATGTTGTCTGCCCAGCTGTCCGTCTGGCCTTCTTTCGCATCCCCCAGCATCCAGGATGCCTAGGTTAATTGGGAGACGAGGTGGCTACCCAGAGAGTGGGAAATGGGAGAGAGATGAAGACACACAGGGAAATGCTGGTTTTCCCGAGGAGAAAATGTTATTCTCTTTAGTTCCAAAATGCGAAGGTTTGGGGGAAAATCCCCCCCCCCCCAACACATAGGTACATACACACGCAGATACCCGCGCGCTGTCTCTAGGAGCTCTAAGTAGGAAAGCCCAGAGTTAGTTAAGGAGAAGGTGGGGTGGGAGCATGAGAGGAAGTGTGGCTCGGTGTATCCGTATGTCTAAATTAGGATTTAAGTGGAGACTTTTCATTACAATGGTGTTGATAATCTCATGACTAATGTAGTAATCCTATTTGGTTACGTAAATGTGGTCTGGCTTATTGTATTTATTTATGTATTTTTTTACTTTCTAGGAGATGAGGATGCCGCTAAAAAATGTTCAATGAGCACTGATTTATATCTCTCCAATGAGTATTTGAATAAAATAATAGCAAGTATTTTTGAGTTGGCAGAACTGGGCCCCCTCTGATAAGGCAGGTGGAAAACCAGGTCAGCGAAATAAAAAACTTTCTGTGGAGTAATTTAGTAGTAGGTATCAAAGGCCTTAAAAATATGTATACATAAAACATAAAAAGACAAGTACCATATGACCTCACCTATAAAGGGAACCTAATCAACAACAACAACAACAACAACAACAAAAGCAAACAAAAAAACCCAGAAACATCAGAAACATAGAAATAAACAACAAACTGACAGTAACCAGAAGGGAGGGGGAAGGGGAATAACAGGGGAAAAGAAAGGGGAGGGTTGTCGAGGAACATGTGTAAAGGACCCATGGACAAAGACAAAGGGCATAGGATTGAGGGTGGGCGGGGTGGGGGCTGGGGCGGGGGAAAGTGGTGGAGGGAAAATGGAGACAGCCGTAGGTGGACAACGGTTTTTAAAAGAGATGTACACATACGACCCAGCAGATCAGCTTATAGGAATTTTATATCAAAAATAAGGAAAGATGTGGAATTTGATACAATCTTCATCATCACTTGGTTTTATAAAGGGGACAACTGGATAACAGCTAAAGTCTTAAAACAGGGAATTGATTAAAAATGGTACACACATAGAGTCTAAGAAAATACACTCATTAAAATTATATTTTAAAAAATCTATCAATAACACCTAATGTTTAAGTTTAATTATTGATAGATAAAACACAAGCTGCAAATCAGTTTACAGCAATGTCTCCAGATTTTGCAATTCCATTATATATGAATATGCATGAATTACATCATGTGAACAATAAGTTTGGCTAACGAAAATTATATTTTTAAGCTTTTGTTATTGTATTTGTTTTTTCATGGACCAAGTACTGTCTTGGTCCAGGAAGGAGGCCTTAAGACAAGTTATGACATGAGTTTCAGTGTCTTCCGAACAGCCCGCTTCCTTTCCATCTTGGCCTCACTCACTCTCAGACCTGTTAGCAGTTTCTCTGGGCCAAACGGTTCCGGCCTCCGCACACACCACGCCTGAGCTCCCGGCCACCCCCAGCGCTCCATGGTGTACCGGGTCCCACTGAAGGAGGAATCCCAGCTTTATGACCTTCGGCAAACTGCTATCTCGCTGAACCTTAGTGCCCTCCCCTCATAAAATAGAAACCTTAGTGCCTGTTTCATAAAGCTGCTGTGATAAAATTAAATAAGAAAAACCTGTGCAATGACCTTGGTAATATAATCAATATTAATTATCAGTTGCTCTCCATTAATGACTCAAGATCCTGTTAATATCTACTGATTTCATTTTAGCAGGTATCCTTACACTGACCCCATATAATGGGAAGTAATTTTCAGCTAGCAGTATCTTCAGACTACCAGGAAGGGTGGCCAGTCCCTCATGTCCCTCCTCCCGGCATCATCGGGACACTTATGCTGGCCTTCCCACTGTCTTCAAGGGACCAGGAGTGGGCATCAGGTCTCTAAATAAGGAAAGAGGAAGGGATACAAGGAACATAAGAAGGAATCTGAGGCACAATGACTTCTGGGTGCCCTTCCAATTAAATTGCACATACCGTAGAAGATGATGCCTAACTAATTATCAAAAGGATGCATTCTCTTGAGAAGATTCAGGACACGTCCTCTTAAGATTAGAAATACGAAAGGGCCACCAGAGCCATTTGCTCCAGTATTTGCGCTGCCCTGTTATCATCAGTTGTTCTCAAATTTGACTGCACATTGGAATAACCTATGGAGTTTTAAAAAGCACTGAGGTCTGGATCTTGTCCCCAGAAATTTTGATATAATTGCTCTTGGGGAAGTGTTTCTAAAAATGAGAGCCTGAGACCAGCAACATAGCCTCATCCAGGAATCGGTTAAAACTGAAAATACTCAGACCCCACCACAGAGCAACGGAGTCCAAAACTCTGCAGGTGGGCCCCTACTGTCTCCTGCCAAGCCCCCCGAGAGTTTCGGAGGAATGCTGACGTTGGCGAACCACCAGTCTAGGCGGGGACTTGGGCGTCCTGAAAGTTCTACAAGCTTCATATGATTCTAATTTTGCATCCAGGTTTGAGAACCACTGCTCTAGACCCTTTTATTTTTTTCTGAAGATTTCTGGGTCTTTTGAGTCTCATTTTTATATGAATCCAGTGACGTTTTCCTTTGTTCTCATGGCTCCTGTGGAAACGGTTTTCTATTATTTCCAGGTGGGGTGGCAAGGTTTGCCATTGCACTAGGGGATGTCAAGTTCTCTGAACCATTGATTAATGGACCAAAGCCAACCGCCCTCCAGCCACAACTTGTGGTAAGCTGGCAAGCCAAGATGCTCAGTCAGGGCCGAGAGAAAGATAAAAGAGCAGAGCCAACAGAAACAGGATGACGGATCAGAAGACAGTCAGCTCAGTAGATCAGCAACAGCCTTGAAAGACAAGGCCTATACATTTACACCTCAGCCCTTTGCATTTATGTCTGGGAGCCCCAGTGGGTCTGTGGCCTCCTGGGTTTAAGTTCAACGTGGCTTTAAAGGGCAATCATCATAATCACGTTCCTGGTGGGAGAAATGGTGCGTTTGACTGGACAGAACCCTGCCCAGGTATCTCAGGTCTGGACTGAATTCTAGTGCTGGCTTTGCTGTTACAAGATACACCAACTTGAATAATTATCTTATCCTTTCCGGGCCTCGATTTCACCATCTGTGAAACGATTACTAAGGATCATTTTCCATTTGGCAGCACTTGAAAAGACATCTACAGTCTACTTAAACAAAGGTCAAATGCTGAGACATGCCTGGGAGCTGGATATGAGGGTGAAGATGAAGGCTGAACTTTCCACAAACTCTTCATGGAGCCGCTGTCCCAGAATTTATGCATCTTACCTTGGGTCATCATTTTCATGTTTAGGTGCTCAAACTACCTTGTTTCCTACTTATTTCCAACGCATAGGCCTGGCTGACAAAGTATTTCATTAACCCTCACAGGAACCCCTGTTTCACCGCTGAGGAAGCTGAAGTAGGTATGGACCTTGCCCACAGACCATATGTTACAGCGAAGCTCAGTAGCCAAGTTAACACTGGAACTCACATCGTGTGATTCTTTTTCCTTTGCCGCTGAACTCTTCACTCTAGCTTGTAAAATGCAATTCCTTTCCCTGTAGCCAAAACAAAGCTACATTTGGAAACCAGAATCAGAAGTTTGCTGATAGTCTGTCACATGTTTCAAAAGTGATTAAAGGAGAAGCAGAGCTCGCCGATCTCCTGGGCACTCCCCCTCCTCCCTCAGATCCCCTAACACTTAGTATAAATTATCTGGCATTGGGATAGAGATCTGTTCATTAGTGTGCCTTTGAAAAACATTAATGTACTGGAAAGAAAAATTCCTCCTCATAGGGACAACCTTAATCTTATCAGAAAGGAGCAGGACAATAACAGGAAGAGGGAGGGGACTGTGGAATGCAGCAGAGGGTGGGACCGTAGGGAAGAAGGCAGGCTGCAGGGGAGGCCTTTAATCAGAGGCTGGCAGCCATGATACTATTGTGAACTGGAAACACGGGCAGGGAGCCACCGCTCCCGGAGCGGAGGCAAGGCCCAGCGCACCCCCCCACCCCAAACCACTGCCTTAACTGGGTCCTAGGATGGAACCGGGACAAAGACACATCTGTGCAGAATTCCTTTCCCTCACGAAAGACCTCCAGGGGAAGCTTACAGCCAGACGATAGTGAAGGCAGAACTCTCGGCGTGAAGCAAGAGAGAAATGACCTTCGAGGGCATGGAGTCCACCTCCCACCCTGTGCTTGAATTCCCTACAGCATCTGTCCCTTTCTGTCACAAACCCCCAGACGGCCCATCCCGCCACTGGCTGACTCGAACGGAAGAGGCTCTACCCTGTGTCTCTCTCATCCAAACCGCCACGCAGGAATCGGGGGATTCCTGCACAGCCTGTGCCTAGGCCTTTCCGCACCAGAACCAGCCGTAACAAAGAGCCGAACTATAGAAAATTCCCATTTTCTTTGACTATCAGAGCTCGGACCTGCCACAGTCCCAAGCTGCTTTTCCGTGTCTCACCTAGCCTCTTCATACAGTTTAAGCTTATTTACTTTATTTTGTCTTCGGTGGAGATAGGGAACAGCTGCCCAACCTCCTGGACATAATAACACGTTAGACACTTGACAGAAACAATGTAGCCCACAGAGAGGACCACCCAGACATACAGATCTGTCTCGCAAGGAAAGCAGAGGGCAGAGCAAATACTGCAGGACTTGGCAGCGTTCTGCCCCTCTAATTATGCCCTATACAAAACTACAAAACCTTCAACGCATAAATTTGATGTTGCTCTTGAATGTCCTATTTAACATGGTGCCGTTGTCCTTACATATAGCCACACACACATCTGTTCCTAGAATTCTTGCAGAATAACCTGCTCTCCTCACCACTTTACTTCGTCTTTAATTGTTGTCATGAATACGGCCTTCCCTACATCTTCCCATAATGCCCTTCTCCATTTATAAAAGCCTTTCATCTTATTCTCCCCTGAGACTTTCTGAAGTTAAATGATAAAATGGATTGGGATGTCAGTCCAAAAGTCCGGTGCTCCAAAGATCTCAGGCACTCCGCCTAGGAGATGGGTCTTGGGGGGCAATTAAAAGATAATGTCAATAGGGCCGGACAGTGTGACAAGCTAATGGTCTCCTGCTGCCAAAGAAGAGGCCTCAGAGAGACCGGGACGTTATGTTCAAAGCCGGAGACCATTATCCTGTCACAGCACCATCTTCCGATGACTTCGCGGCTATTATGCCCAGTGATTAGAACAATAAATAAAAAAGAGGCAGCGAGGAATCAGCGCGCCTTCCTGCAGTGAACCAGCAACCAGACTGGCTCAGCGCGAGAGCGAGGTTTACCAGATATACGTGGCCGTAGGCATGTGTGTCTGAGCCACCGGATCCAGTCCGGTTGCCTTTTGTTCCCATCCATGGCTTTCTTGCAACCAAGCTTTCGGTGTTCCCATGAGCTGTCACAGCTGGACTTCTCTGTGCCACCCAACTGGTCCCCATCCTTCAATACCCAAGTCAGAATTCTTGGCGAAGTTTTCTCTACCCATTTGGCCCAGAGGTAACCTCCTCTCAGGCCCTACTTTTCCTACCCATTGTGCTCCTTTGTTGTCATGACCTACTTTATGGTACCTCTTGTACGGTGGCCTCCTTCGCTACTGCTGCTTAAATTCTCAGGAACTGCTGTTTCTCCCAACTTGATCGTCAACTCTTGGTCAGTAGCGATTAGATCTCATACATATTTACACACCCTAAAACCCCAATATATGCTCTCAGTAAATATCTATTAAGTAGATGAGCTTTTGTGAATATTTCCTTTGTATTAGCCGTGGCTGGGCAGGGATAGTCTCTGTTAGGACACAATGCCTACCTCTTCCAGCAAGTGAAGAGGTGGAAATTGATGTTGTCCCGCGTGTGGTCACTGGAAGGTGAGATTGGGGTAGAGTAAAACAGTCCTTTTTTGATCCCCTGGCTCAGCCCCCATCCTTGGGTATCACTTATCAAATATTCTATTCCTTTCTGAAGTGATACGACCCTATAAGAGGTCCTGGCTCTGGTGTCGAGCTTATTTTCTGACCCATTGATTTCTGACCTATTACTTCCATTTTGTATGTTTGTGTGAACTTAAGAAATAAGGAGGTATTGCCTAATATTGCCTCCCTGTAGAATTTTCTGTGCAAGTAATTTGCATTTGACCTTTTGGGGCCTTCTCCTTTTTATTGATGTGTTTAGTTTGTCAGTTAGCTAGCTAGTTAGCGAAACACATCTTTGTCACATTACACAAACATAAGCATATATAGAAAGCTGGGATGGAATTTGCTATTACATGATCATTACTATCTCTAAACTTTAAGTCAACTCTGATTTTGTTCTCATGTTATGAATTCAGAGATGTTGAGCTCTTTATTGTCAAGGAAGCCTCTACCACAGGACAGAGGTTTGTCCTAAGATCCATAAACTAGGAATCAGGATACTTGAGGTGTATTTCTTTGTACCATAGGTTCGTCATATCATCTGATTTTAGAATGCTTTCGCTCATGCTCCCACGCTAAATGATCTTAAAAAAAAAATCACAGTCTGTATTGTGCATTCTTTTTTGAGCATTTGACAAATGAGACTTTTTTTTTTTTTTTGCAAATGATCGATCCATCAGCTTACAATTATCCTCTTTTAACAATAGGTACCCCAAGGCAGAAAAATGGCACAACAGCCCGAGGCTACCTGGGAGTATTGACGAAGCCTGACTCTGGGCTTTCATATTGTACACCCCAGAGTCTGGGCCATGAATGGTGACTCTGACGAGTTATGAGGTTGCATGTAGGCCCTTGGGTTAGTGTGCAGGCCAGCAGCTCTTAATTCAACATTACTTACTTACCAATACTTCTTACAATATTTCTCTGCCAACATCCTCAAACATTTTGAGAAAAGGTTTTCATAGCTGAAGAGGTATGACATAAAGGTGAATAAAGAATTATTTTCATGTTAGTTTCATTTTGTCTTCCAATGCCAACAGCAAGAACACCTTCAGCAACACCTGACCCTAGGACTTAGGTGGGCCACCAAGTAGCTGCGGTGGCCAGTGCCACTGCTGGGACCCCTGGCCCAAGGAGAGATGCAGAAACCTAGGCCGGGTAGGTTGAAGCTCCATAGATGTTTCCCGACCCTGAAATGGGTTGCAGGTGTTTGTCTCCAAGATGAAAACAGATAATGAATAAAACATGCCTGGTGTTTTGTGTCCAGAAAATGTGACAAGCTTGAATCTGATGACTTCAAAAATGAGATGAAAAATGAGTTTGAGCTCATCTGCAAAGCTCTTAACGAATCCAAGATGCTGAGTAGCTGGTGTTGCTGCTCACGGAGTACAGTTTGCCCAGGTTTATGGGAAGATGGGGAGCAGTGGGGGTGGGGGACATGGAAGAGGAAAGAAAGGGGAAAACAGACAAAAGAAGTACCAACCAAGTTCTGGCTGGGGTAGCCGGTGGCGCTTTAGAAGGAGAGCTGTCCTGGCAGTTGCAGGGAACACTAAATTTGACCTTTATCATTAAGCCAGAGGAAGAGATACAGATTGCTCAGCAGACCAATGTGTTTTATAGATACATTCAGATTTATCGACTTGGATGTGATGGCATTTGTGTATCATCTCTGATTCCACTTTTGCTTTGGGTCTAAAACAGAAGCGCTCCTCGCTGTTTTTTAGTCTCAAACTAAGCATTCAATGTCAAGTCATCTCTCTACTCCATAAAAAGCTAGACTGACACATATGGAAAGTAAGATAACCTTTTGTTACTATTTTTTTCCATAGGATGTCATCTTACTTCTCGCACGTGTAAGTGCGGGTCTTTTAAAGAGAAAGATGGATTGAAATTAAAATTTTAAATTGTCTTGCATTGTCGGCCTCAGTGTACTTCTAACATCCCAGCTGCGGTTTAGGAGCCGTCCAGTAGGTGTAGCTGTAACCCTGCTCCCCCGCAGCACAGCGCTCTGACTGGCAGGATGGCCTGGAGCCGGCGTGGGCTCGGCTCTGCTTTGTGAACCCAGCTCCCTGCGTTCTCAGAGACGGACGGTCTCATTCTGCACCGTTGCTCTTGCTAAGGAAAAGCTAGTAAGTTGGGACCCTGGTTTAATTCCTAATACTTTGGAACTTCCAGGGACATATGCAATTAAGTTCCTAGTTAGCACACGTACTAAAAAGAACAATGTGGTAACGGCCGCCTAGTGGTCTAAACTGGTACGTGCACCTTTGTAAAACGCCATCCCACCCACTCACGGGGACTCATTTCTTCAGCACCTACAAAGTGATGGGCTCCGAGGATGCCAAGATGTATTTATACGGCTGGTTCTGCCATTGTGACTCTTCACTCCCATGTACTATGAAGTAGAAAGCTTGAAGAAATCTAAGCGTTTACCTAATACCCAGGATAAATTTGTTTCAGTAGAGTGTAACTCCAAGCTCCGCTACTGATCAATTCTATAATCTTAGGAAATTCACTTTGCTTTCCTGAGCTTCCGTTTTTTTTAATCCTCCCTAAGTGAGATGCCAATCCTCATGCCTCAGAGGATTGTAATGAGGGCAAACAGTATGATTTACTTAAAAGATATTGTGCTATACCAATCTCATCTTTTCTAATAGTAATATTGATTTGATCATGATGAAGCGTGGTCTCATGGCTTCTATCTAGGGCTCACCTCAGTGAATCACACTATAAGTGAGGGGCCTCCTCTCTCTCAGCCTGTATGTAAATAACTGATTTTTCTTGTCATTCTTAACTATAAGCTTTCATGGTCAGGGGCTCTGAGATATTCACCTCCTTTGCTAAAGCATTTGGCATAATGTTTGGAAAACTGTAGTCACTCTACAAATGTTTGTGAAATAAATAACTATTGCTGAGTAAAGCACAAAATCACATTTTTAGAGACTTTTTCTTTTCTATCTATTCATTTGCCCCTATGAGTCATTAAGGTAGATAACAGGGTAATTTCAGGTACTTGGGGGAATTTGAAATTACCATCATTCTTAGATATTTTTCTAATTTAAAGCAAACCAATCAACACACATTTAATGAGAACAACATATGATCAAGGTAATATATTATAATGCCATGGGATATAAACACTTTTATGTCATAATCAAGAATATAAAAAAAATTGCAGAGAGAGGAGTTAAGTATAAGAAATGTGTGTGGAAGATAGCTAACCATCAACCAAAATTCAAGCTCCCACTTCTATAGCTTAGGGTTGCCTTCAGAAGGGATTTTTGAGTCAGGAACTACATATTTTATCATACTTTCAAGTGAGGCGATGTGACTAGTTTTTTCCCCCAACAGAATGTGAGAAGAATGGAAGTTTGCCCCTTTCGGGCTGAGATGGCATGGTGCCTCTGGTCTGCTGGGTGGCTCCAGAACACCCGGCAACCTGAGAGCATGTCATGGGAGGGTATGATGGGAAAAGTCTGGGCTCCTGAATCACCATGTGGAGAGAAAAAAAATTTAAATCACTGGAAACCTCCATGTCATGAACAAGAAATAAGCTTCTATTGCATTAAACCACTGAAATTTTGCAATTTATCTGCTAGAGTAGCTGGCATTATTCTAACACCATTCCACGTGATTTTCAGAGTAAATACTTTGGACAGTCAGCATGGGATCAAGGAGGCTAAAAGCTTCCTTCAAGAGATGGAGTTGGAACTGAGACTTGCAGAGCAGAGAACACGCCCATGTGGGGGGCGGTCTGCAGACGTGAAGACACCAGGCCAGGAGTTTGAACACACACAGAGGAGACAGGGAGCAGATAAATTGTACCAGAATAACAAGACAGTTCTTAATCCAAAGACTGTCGCTAACCTTTTGATCACCTTTTCAAGTCTTTAGGTTAGCCATTGTCCTTAAGTTATTATGGGTCATAAGCAAGTCTCTTATTACAACAATCAGACATTTTACTCTCCCAGCTGAGCCAGCTTTGGATCTTGCAGTGTTGGCTCTTGCCAGGTGCATAGGAATATATAGCACTTGTTTACATTTTACTTTTGATTTGCAACTTCTGATATTACTGAAGGCACAATTAACCCTGAGTATGAGAACTCAGAATTACTTAGGAAAGCCAGAGAGAGCAGGCACCTCCTGTTCTAGCTTCTCTTAGGGCAGGTTTCAAGGGCTGATGAAATGTTCTTGTGGCTCTCTCTCCCCTCTTCCATGAGAACAGCAAAGATACAGAGCGCTGCCTTTGCAGTTCCCACTAAACACAAACAAAACTCTGACCTTAACTGAAACAGAATTATAGATAGATAGTTAGAACAGAATGGAATGACAGAGATCATATAATCCAGTGTACTGATTTTGTTTTAGTATCATTTTTTTTCCTTACCGAGAACCAAAGATTTATAACTGATACATCTGCATAAAGATAGGAGCAAATCAGAGATCATACTCCTATAAAACGTTAAGTTAGTTAACTACCCTTTTGTTGTGACAAACTAGTGTAAAAAGGAAAAAAAGAATAATAAGGATACTAAAATTTCTCTTGAAATCCAGAGAGATAGATGAGTAAACCTGGGCTTCAGGAATAAGAAATCATCTGAGGTTTTTTTTCTTTGCCTCTTTATCTGCTTTATTCTTCTGTTGTGTTTTTTTTTCTCCCAGAGTTGTTTACTCAATTTCCTTGTATACATGCGAGTAAATGGCTGCTGCCAAGAGATAGCCAATTCATGTCTCAGTCCAAGACAATGCACAGATTATTCTCAGTTCTTATCTCTTAGTCTCTACTCCAAACACAAGGAAAAGAATCTGATTGGAGTAGTAAATTTTGGCCAAGGTGGGAGAAGGCATGCTCATTGTTTGGAGTGGAGCTGGGGAAATTCAGGAGTGAGAGGGAGAGAGAATTTCCGGAAGTGGTAAGGCTTATTAGACAGACCAATGCCAAGTGACTTACGTAAGGAAACGCACAGCTAGTTAATGCAGAAAAGAGAACAGAATACCAAAAGGTCAAGTAGATTACCCCAGGAAATAGAGTAAACAAATGAAAGGAAAAGGATTAGAGCCAGCTTCTTAATCCAGTGCTGGTAGCTATTTATTAAACATTTCTCTCTCATCATGTCGGCCCTCAAGAGAGAGTCTTAGTCCCTGAAATCATTCTTGAAAGAAATCTGTCTTAAATAGTCAATTCTTGGCATATATTCTCCCCTGAGATCCTAAATACCAAGTGCCAGGTCATTTCAGACACTTGTTTGTTCCTGTGCACCGTTCTCTCCCTTTCTTGCTGTTTTATGTAGACATTGTGTACTCTGTTTAACACAGATGGTCTCCTGTCAGGATGATTGCTTGCGGGAGTTGTCCAGGCAGACGCTGAAATGTCCAATTTGGTACAGATGATGATGCTCTGGACGGAAAAGTCACATTCATCACTATGTGGCATTCACACTGCCGGAATTTGCCAAAAGCAAAAGAATGAGCAAATCCCAAGAATGGGTCATCATTTATCATCTTCCAGAGTTCAGGTTTGTCAGGTCACTTGAAAAGTAGATGAAGCAGCAACACCTTAATTAGCAAAGCTCATGTCTCAGTTTCAGTCACAACGAATGACACCTTAAAAGGTCTGAACCCCAAAGTTTACAGCATTACCTTAAACTTTAAAATATCTTCTCAAGTGAATTGATTGGTTGAATGCAGTCTCTTGAATTCTGTGTGACAGATGTATTGTACGGATGCAATGATTCCTGTAGAACTGCGGGCCAGGGTTGTCAAAGGTGTCACTGGGGACAGCTGGAACCAGGGAGTTGTTGGTTCCCGGGAGCCTCCCTTCTACAGCCCCCTAGAGAGACTCAGTATTAACCAGTAGCAAATAACATGATTGCCTCTCCAAAATGCAGTTGCTTCACACAGTTGGAATTTGAATTGTTGCCACAAGTTTTACTTTGATCCTAAAATAACATACCTCCTGACCAAATTTCTTGGTAAATATTTGTTATTACTCAATAATAATAAATGAAATTAATCAAAAGAAAATACATATTTAGAAGCTAATGTTGAACACTCTACTAGCCAGCTTCTCTCTGGGAAGAATATTTTTGTTCATGCTCTTTTTTTCATTTTAATTTCTAGTCTTTTTGTTTAAAAAAACAACAAATCATTTTGTATTTATGACAAAGCTAATTCAGTTAGGTATAAGAACACTGACATAGACTGAAGACTAATATTATCAATATTTTGCAATTTGAAGATTTATAATTCTCTTCCAAATAGACACTATTAAAGAAAAAAGAATCTTTTATGGTTATGAAATATGTTTATTTTAGTAAATCCTGAAGGTAAAGGAAAGCAAAACTAAGCAAATTAGAGTCACCCAGAGTCTCCAGACCCAAGATTAACCACTCACAGTATTTTAAGTGTCACTTCTTCAATCGTGTGTGCATGTGGGTGTGTGCCTAGAATTTTTTCTTGCCCCTTCTCTCTCTTTGTCTTGCACCTCAGACCCAGGTGAGAAGGGGTTTTGAGGAAGACGGCTAACGGTGGTCAATATTAGCAAAAAGAGGAGTGTTTGTCTTGTGGACAATTTATTCTAAAAAAAAAAAAAAAAACAAAGTCATGTAACTCACCAGCAATGCACTGCAATCTGTTCAAGATGAGCCAGGTATACCCAGAAAAAAATCAAGAACCACATGCCATCCTTCTAAGATGGAGCAAGACTTCCAGTGAGAGGAGAAAGAGGTTAGAAGACCAATGGATTCTCAGATGTGAAGGAAGCATTCGATGCACTTCAAAGTAAACTCAGTATAGTTTAAAAGGTGAAGTTCATTTGAAAGAAAAGCCATGGTTTGTATCATTCCTGTGCCCTGTGTACTTGGGTAAATGGAAATTGTTCTTCTGTCATGGGCTGGACCAGCAACTGGGATTTTAGCTGCGATTGGCATAATGAAGATATGTGTCATATATTTTCAAATTAGAATTATATTCAAAATGACTTCACATCCAGCTTTCTAAAACTTAAGGTTACTTGTGAGCATAATGACATCACTCAATATTTTTTTAAGTAGGAATCTTTTAACGATTGTATAATATACCATTTAGTGATGCCCCATTGTTTATTTAGCTGGTCCTCTTACACTGATTGTTTCAACTTTGTCATTTGCTCTTTAATTATAAATATACCTCCCAACTATACCAATCTTTGGTTACATTCACAATTGTCCATTTTACTTCCTGTAAGAACAATTTTTGACCCAAAATTAAGGACTTTTTTTAAATCTTGAAACTATTATAAATTCAATTCCAGAAAGGTATAAAAGTTCCCATTCGACTCATATATTTGTTAGTTTGAAAGGCGATTCAGATTAGATCATTAAAAAGGTATCTGCACACCCTCTGAATTAGATTTTAACAATAAAACATACCAAATTAGCAATGAACCTTACCTCTCATGATTTTGAAATGGCAGTAGCCTATTGGAAATTCACATTATCATCCGAAGGAGAAGAAAGCAGAAGCAAAGCTAATGACATACACTGGGCCAGCCGTTCTGACTTCTAATTATAGTCAGGAATTCACTACCTATGAATACACACACTCAAACACAGGGTGCATTTGAAGGCTGCTGTCTAGGATGTCACCTTTGGGGCCAACCCAGAGGCCTTCCCATTGGGGGCCACTCAGTGCCTGCGTAATTAAGTCTCTTCCGTGTGAAGCCTGAACATGAACTTGTTCCATATTTTCACTGCACTTCCACAAACCAAGCTGATTAAAATGTAGAACCCCTTTGTGTTACTTCGGGAAACACATTAGAATTGAAATGCCTCTCGTTGTTCATTTACTGTTATCACACCTCACCAGATAGATAAAATAATTCTTCCGAGAGTTTGGGAAGTATAACTGGGGGCAGGTAAATAACGTAAGGGGGAAAGCATTCAACCTGAATGTCAGAAAAGAGCCCCCTCCATGCAGAAAGAGTTATTTATGAAATTGGCTCCCCAAGCAGAGCCAAGGAAATCTTACTGCTTAGGACAATTGCAACTAGATTGGAAGAAAAATAGTTCCTATTGCAGGCTGAGATTTAGGTGCTGGTTACTGTATTTCTCTCTCTCTCCTCATACACACACACCAAAAGCTCCTGAAAAAAACTAGCCTAAGAAACGTGCTCCCCTTTTGGCTCTAAGGAGCATGTCAAGTCTGCTACTGTAAGATTCTATGTATACACACACACACACCCCTTACACACATCACAAAGTCTCATCAATCACAGTCAAGCAAGTGTGACGAACATGCCCCTATACCAGCAGATTCAATGACTCATATTAGCTCCTTTAAAAAGTCCCATCATCTAGAAGCAGCGATGTGTGCACACACGTGTGTGAGTGTGCACACACATGCTCTTCTTAGCAGTAGTAATGATATAGTAGGTAGAAAGGTGAAGGATTTGAAGAAGGAAGTAAAGCAAAGGAAAATGCCCTTTCATCTTGATTTATTGTGGCCTGGCTTCCATTTATGCAGCTACCTTTGTATTTCTTTATTTTCCTAAAAATGGCATCATTTGAAGTTGCAAATTCCTAAGTTGATCGTTTTATAATTTAAGACTGAGAACTGAAGACTTTTTCATCAAACGTGTTGATGAATTCAAGTGCCCCGTATATTTTTGAATACTTTTTTTTCTTTCTTTTAATCTTACATTTGTCAAAATAAATTTTGGGTTCCCTTTCAAAGACACCGCCCCTCTTACAATTTCCACTGCTGAAAATGGCTGGCCACGGGCTTCTGCACGACTAGAAGTAAAACCAGTGTGACCCTCTTCCTTCTGAGTAGGCTGGTGTCCCATGAAGTTTCCACTTTCTTCACTCCGTTTCTTTTTCCTTTGCTTCCTGTGTTCAGATGTTATCCCTACATATTGTGCGATTGTGTGTGTATGTGTGTGGGGGAGGGCAGTGAGGAAGGGAGTGAGAGAGAGAGAGAGAGCAAGAGAGCGAGCATTAAAAATCTTTTTTTTCCTTGCAGAAGACAAGTGAATGGATCCGCCCCTTGGCAGAAAACATTCAGAAGGCCATAAACCCCTGCTTTAGGACTTGGCTGTGCCTCCGCCCTACCCACCGGGCCTACTGACTTTTTGATGAAACCATATTTTATGGTTTATTTGAATTTCCTTACATGCTGGAAATCTCCCATTTGCTTCTTCAGAGCCATTCGCGCGCATTCCATCCTCCCCTGTGTGCGGCAAGGCTAACCCAGGTGGGCAGCATATGGGGCTTCCAGGCGGGGCCCCGCCCCGGAAACCCAGCAGGCAGTGCAGGGTGCAGTGAGATGCTGCTTTCTCGAATTCCATTTCTAGCAGGTCCCGATGGGGCTGCTCCATCCTTGCGGCGAAGGCTGCAGCTGCTGTCGGGAGAGTTTCTCTCTACACCTGTCTCTGGGTTGAGATAATTGCTTCTTTGCCCTCAGAAAGAGGGGCAACAATAGCCCCTACGCCAGGGCTCCTTCCTATCGCTTTTCCTAAGGCCTGTTCCTCACCTTGTAAATTACCTCTTTATCAAACGTCCCTCAAACAACTAAATTTTAGTGTGCTATTTCCTTTTGGGGCCCTAACTGATGACCCTGACTAATTATGAGGTTCTATCTGTTTATTAAATATAAATATACATGATGTCCTCATTTCGATAAACATCTCTATAAACCCTTGCCAAAAAGAAAAAGGAGGTGATATTTTAAAAGGTATATTTATATTCATATTACAAGTGTTCTTTATAAATCAAAGCGTTTTATATTGTTTGGAGGACACCCCCCCTCCTTATCAATCAGCTGTTTGTTTTCTGTTTATCAAATGTTCCCATGTAACAACAGTAAACTTTGGTTGGTTAGTCAACTAACAAACATTTACTGAGGCTCTGTGACATGCTCAACATACTCTAAGAACCTGGAGCACAACACTCGATCAGACAGGCAGGACTCCTACCTGCAAGGAGATTGCAGTAGTGGAGACAACTGGAAAACATTTAAGGACCAGATTTTGCCAAGTATAATGCACACCCATGTTCTCGGCCCAAACTTTCAGGGGAAAGAAATCTTTCATTTTCAGTTTTTTAATTCAATTTTTATTTATTTATATTTAGATACTTTTTTGTATTATAGAGGAATTTTAGCATTTATTTTTAAACATGTGGATATTTTTGCTTTCTAGAATTACACTTTTAACACATACGCGTAAATAAAAGAATTAAAAACAAATACATATGGAATTACTACTGCCCATGTATGTGTAACCTTATCTTTCCCCCAAAATTTCAGCAAAAAAGTGAACATTATACAGGGCAAAATGTGGTAAATAAGGCAATGGCTAAGATAATTAAAGTGCTGGTAAGTGCTATGAAGAAGATAAAATAGGGTAAATTTGATGGAGAATGACAGTAACAAGAGAGGTCATTCTATAGGGAGATCAGAGAAGTTCTCTCTGAGGATGACACATGAATTCAGACCTTAATCATGAGAACAAGCCAGCCAACTGGGAAGATCATTTAATTTAGAAGGAACCGTAAGAACAAATGCCATGATGTGAGACTATTTTTTTCATATGTTTAAGACTCTGTAAAAAACCACCGATGAGGCAAGTTAACCAGAGGAATGAGAAAATAAGTCTAGGTTGTCACTATTGTAAAGCCAGGTAACTCTGGGCTGAGTAGGCCACAAAGAGAAGTTTGAATTTTGTTCAAATTGGCCCTAGCCAGTGTGGCTCAGTTGGCTGGGCGCTGTCCTGCCAAGTGAAAGGTCGCCAGTTCAATTCCTCGTCTGGGCTCCTGCCTCGGTTGCCAGTACAGTCCCCATTTGGGGCACATGGAAGAGACAACCAATCAATGTTCCTCTCTCACGTCGATGTTTATCTCTCTCTGTCTCCATTTCCATCTCTAAAACAAATAAAAAGTAAAAAAAAAAAAAAATGTTCAAAGTATATTTGGAAGCCAGTAACAACTGTTAAGTAGGGGAGTATGGTTTAGAAAGGTCACCCTGGCTGCTAATTGTAGACGGCACTGTATGTAAGGAAGCAAACGCGGAGGTGGAAAACCAGCTCGGGGCTTACGGCAATAATCTAGGTGAGAGGGCGCGGTGATGCGGGAAAGGGCCCTGGCAGGGCAGCTGGTGAGACGTGGTTGTACTCAGAACAATTTTTAAAGTTATAACTTGGACAAGAAACTGAAGGAAAGAGAAGGGACTGGAATGACTCCTAAGTTTTTGTCCTGAGCAATTGAACAACTAATGATGACATTTATTAAGTAATGTTAGGTAAATCTTCGACTTTGGAGTAATCAAATGTTTATACCATGTTGAGTTTGATACGCCAATTGAACATCATTAGATGTTGAGTAGAAAATTGAATATTCAGGACACCGCAGTCTTCTATTTCCCAGGTTTCTGTTCTCTTTTAAAAAGTGCAGCATGGAAGATGAACACGTGTAGAAAGCATGACCCAACTGGAAACTTGCATGTTACCAAACTGCCTTGTTGACCCCTGGTTAGAATATCTAAGAAAATGCTCTGGATTCAACCCTCTGGAATGTATGTGTGAATTTTACTTTCTATGGAATTCAGTCTGACAATGACTATCATAGTTCATAGAAGAATCAATTCACTTACTCATATGTTAATATGATGTGTTCCTTTATTCTCTGATACCCATTAATTAACCACAAGTTAATAAGAACAGATAACGTGGCTAATATTTTAGTTTCTCTACACTGGCCAGAAGCTCAAGATTAAAATCCATTCCTTTCCAGAAATTCCAACCTTTTCATTACTAACTTGATATTTACCTTCAATACAACCCGAGCCACCAAATATGGACTAGTCTGTTTACTCATCAGTTGAAATTTATTGAATTTGGAAGGTCCCCGAGCCCTACCTGGATGAACTTGACGCAGGAGCCAACACTTCACAGGCCGTGTATCAGGAGGGACCTGAGCCATCGCCTAAGCTGGGGCACTCATCGCTCATGCCTGCAACCGGAGACCAGTGAGAGAAAATTGTCCGCAATCACAGCAGAAAGTAACCACTGAGTCTAGAACCTCTGTCCCCCAATTCCAATTCAGTGTCATCATTATTGCCCTTCGGGACTATTGATTTACTCATCGCCACACACTCATGGAAGCTCACTAGGTATTAGACACTGGAGTAGCTACTTGAAGATCTAAGTAAGCTGATATGGTCTCTACCATCTTTAAATCACTTAAGTCTAGTAAGTGACTTAATGTAAGCAGAAAAATTTTGATAAAAGCTGTGGTAGGTGTTATAATAAAATAATGAGAAAAGTATGTGAAATCTCAGAGGAAGTTTAGACTTGTTCTTCCATGGAGCTTTGGAAAATCCTAAACAGAGGTTGAAAACTTTTATGTCTTAAATAAGGAAGAAAAGTTGCCCAGACAGAAAAGTGAGGGGTGAATGCTCTGCACTCACAGACATGTATACCATATTGAGCCATGCAGGTGCCTTGGGGAAATGTTCTTGTGCTTCTGCCACATGTATCTTCATAATTTTATTCAAAATCACTTACTGAGAGCTTACAAGGAGCAAAGCACTAGTGTCAGTAAGACATGGTCTAGGATTTCTAGAAGTGTCCATCTTCAGTACTCAGCATACTGTTGTAAGGCAAAAGACCTAAAGAGATTCAGAGTAAAGAAAGACACTATTGGAAAAAATGCAAATGGCTTTTGGAGTAAATAAAATTTGAACTGTAAGGTAATGCATAGGTAGGACTTCCACAAGTGGAGAAGCTGAAACATTCTGACCAGAGTGTCTTCCCTGCCTTGTCTGCTACAATGCAAACTAAAAGTAGAAACCAGAGCTTCTAGTTCTAACATTTCTTCACCATTTCCTTCTGGGAACTCAGAGTAAAACAAGTGCTCTACAATGTTGCCAATCTAGGCTAAATCTCTCTAGGCCAAAATGTCTGGCTGAAAACTAAAAGTGAAAAAAATACAACTATTTCTGTTGGGTACATAAAAGCAAACAACAGGAGGCAGGTTTTTATTGGATGGACTAACTATTGGGACAGGGGAGAAACTCAGCCAGTATGGTTTACTTGAAATTCTAAGACCCTGGCATGCGTTAAACCTAATTGCAGAGAACTCAGCCAGTTTTCCCCTCGAGGTTTCCAACTAGAAGCCACAAGCATAAAACACAATCTCATTGTCTCTGGCTGTTTTAAAGCTTCCTCCAAAGGCTGGCCCAGATAGATTTATTTTATTATATTTTTAACTCAGATCTAATTTCAGCGAATACCGGAAATACAATCCAAATCCTAAATAACAAGCGCAGAGATAAATAAATAAAGCGATAAATATCAAATTAAATAAATAAAACAAAGTCTGCCCCCTCTATAAATAATTCACTGCAGTCCGCTCTATACTCAGGGTAGATATTCCAGCAATACAATCTTGAAAACAAAAGAAGTTTTCAAGGGCTTGCAATTGCCCTCTTGGTTTTATTTCTCTGAAAAGATATTGTTGTCACCTATTATTTATGGCCATAAGCAAGCTCCCAACAACAGAACTGGAAGTTCGAAGAAAGAAATCAACTGAGCCTTCCTGCAAAAGTAAGGAAGGTGGTGACAGATAACAGCCAAGCCAGCCAGCTAGGAGGGGACCAGGACAAGAGGGCCGTCTCTTTTAGTTATAAATGCATCTGGCCTGTGTCCATGGCTAGATCATATATCTGACAATATCCTCCCTTTTAATGCTTTGCAGATCCAAGGTATATTATCATACCCTAAGCCTGAACTCTCCAGGGAAATTATGTCAAGCCATAACCAGGGAACCTGGATTGTAAAAATCACCCCAGGGAACAGGTTGTCTGGAATCCGCCTTTAGGTAGCAAGAGAGACCAGGTACCAAAAGGTGGCGCTGTGAGACTGCAGAATAATGACGGATCGCCGGGCTTTAGTCTCAAGCTTCTGGGAGAATTATGCTCAACGTTTACCCCTGGGGGTGGAGGAAAGAAGAGTAGAAGTCAGATTTATTTTTAGAACTTATCTCTGTGCACTCAGGGTGGACCAAAAATTCTCATAAACTAATCTTCCCGGTTTATTGTGCACACACAACACATTCCTGAGGTGAGCAGGAAACAAACTAATTTTTATAAAGCCTCTGTGTCAAATGTATTTATTATTTAAATCTGCTGACCTGTGAGATAGTGCTGCTTTAGAAGAATGGATCAAATCAAGATGACATCCTTAAAAAAGAAACAAAACAACTAAGATTTCTGCAAATTACTGAGAAACAGTTAGCAGGCAGTTAGAAATATTAATCTGTGCTAACATGGACATAAAGCTGAAACAGCCATACCACTTCCTCCCCAAATGTCTGAGTCTGCCCCTTGCAGAATGTGAGAAGCTAGTGCGAAGAGTTGCCTATACGGCAAGTAGACATTCTTTGTCCACAACTAAGCCCACAAGCACTTTTTTAGAAGGTCTGCCGAGAAATTAAAGAGCAGAAAAGCCTCATTGTGTCTTTGTGACTGAATTTCCTTCTTGTTTCTTTTTGGCCAGGGGTTTCATGGAATAAACATCAAAGTCCTTACTCTCATTCATGGCAAAGAAGAACACATTCTCCAAGAAACATGATTTCCTGAGCACCAAAAACTGTACTTAATGTTGTGCCAGGTGCCAGAGAGAGAGACCAGGAAAGCAGAACCCAAATTCATTCTCCTTGAGCCAACTCCAAAAAACACATGGACGAAGAGACCCTGTAACATCTTTTTGATCATTACCGTGGTTGGATCCCATGCTGTAGGACCAAGCCATCCTCTTCTACAAACCCAAGTCCCTGGTCTGTTAAAATCCCAGTCATTGGCCTTTCTGGCTGAAGTGCATGGGAATATATAATCTCAGAACTTGAAGAGACTTGAATAATAGCTAACGTTCATTTCACTACGATTTGTTGTGTCTATATGCATTCTATTTGTCATCTTTATAGCAACTCTTTAGGCTTGTCCCCATTTGACAAATAAAAAAAATAGAGGCTTAGAAAAATTCAGTAATTTACTCAAAGTTAATAATCAAAGTCATGAATTTGAAAGTAAAGCTACGTAATTTTAGAGCCTATGCCATGCTACTCCAAAGATGTCATTAACTCCAAATACTCAGGAAATGTGTTTACCTAAAAATGCATCACCTCCCTAGCATGCTCACCAGATGCTCACCCCGCCTCCCAGACACCAGGGGCTCACCCCTCCCCAAGCAGGTTTTCTACCCTTAAACAAATCACCCTATTATAAACCTGAGTCACAGTTTTGAAGAGAGGTAAAATCTTGACGTAGAAATAAAAGAAGTCCAGAAACAAGTCCAGAGTTGCAGCTTACAAAGTCTTTCTCCCCGGGCTTAATTTGAATCTGGTAGCTTCTGTAGGTGATCCATGAATCTGCTGATGTGGCAACAGATGGCACGTGGGAGGACAGTCATCTCTGAACTGCCTGGCCCCCCTGCCTGACACCCCGAGTGGGCCCTGGCAGAGGGGTGGCTCCTGGCACGCAGCTGGAAGAGCAGGGTGCAGCAGACTGCATGCAGAGAGGGTGCCCCTCCAATCTTTTGCAAATACCTACTTTTTTACAGGTGGTGACTGTGTCCCAGAACCAAGAATGGCTCAAGACTGTGTAGGAATATAATTCTACCCATTTCTACCATTCATAATTCTACCCATTTACAATCTTTCCATTCCCAGAAAATGCAGGACGTTATATACTTATCAAATTCTTTTCCCCCTTTTTCTCTTTCATCTACGTGTGACTTCAAAATTAGGAATATCATTTTGTGTTCCATATAGGGGTGCCCTATAAACCACAGGACATGCATCTAAATACAAATCACCGATGGATAACAAAGGCTACCTCATTTTTATACTGAAAAAATGTTTATCCATCAACAATTCAAATTTAACTGGGCATTCTGAATTTTTATTTTCTAAATCTAGAGACCCTAATCCATACACAGAGCACAGAGCAAACCCATATTAGATGAGCTCATAAATGAGCACAAAACTGTATATAAGTCAGTTGAAAATAAAAAACTGTGTTGAACTATTTTTGAACCAAGGGAGCCTAACTCTTTTCAAAGCATCTTTTGAAAGCTCTTCATAAAGCAAAGGATACACGATAAATTAACCAATCTAAATTCCCTCTGGATTTACACAAAATCAGGCTTGCATGCCTCAGACCTCTGGGAGCGGGCCCTCTTGGACCTCGTCTAGTTGGCGATCACGGTGGCCCTCACTGGGGGATGCCTGTTCTCCGGTCTCCAACGCTGGTTTCCCAGCAGGAAGCTTCATCACCACGTGACTGGGCGAAGTTCAGCCTCCACCAGTGTTGTCTCTGAACTAACTTGCCCTGTTCTGTGTGGACCAAGAAGCCTCCACAGATCCTAAAACGGTACTTGGGGCAGAGCTTTGTGGCCGGCGTGGTGGCTGGATGATGTCTAAATGAAGACCTCTGGCCCCGAGTGAGAAGCTTCCAAAAGTAAAAGTGGTTTTCCTTCCTTCAGAATTTCCAACTTCATATTACATACGGATGCAGTTGCCAGTTATAGCTAATAAAAATATGGGGTGCCCACGAAATTTTAATTGCAGATAAACAACAAATACTGTTTTAGTATAAGTAGATCTTACGTATTGCATGGGATACATTTAAACTTAAACATTATATATTATTCATCTAAAATTCACTTAACAGGCACTCTGTGTTTTATGTGGCAACTCTGTCTGGGAATGCTGGGAGATGCTTGCTCTCTTCAACAGTGAGATGCAAAAATCAAAATGACTAAAAACAAATGACAAAAAAATGACAAAAAACAAAACAAAACACATAGAAACAAGCAAAAGCAATAACAACAAAGAAACAACCCCATCAAAACAGTACTGGCCAGGTGGGTATTTGTAATATCAGGGGGAACACTTTGTAAATTATATGGTTATCTAACACTATGCTGTACACTGGAAACTCATATAAAATAATATGGAATGTCAACTGTAACTGAAAGATAAAATTTAAAGAAAAACAGCCCCAGTTGGGTAACTTAGTTGGTTAGAGTGTTGTCCCAATACACCAAAGATGCGGGTTTGATTCCCGCTGAGGGCACATACAAAGTAAAGCAATGAAGGCACAGATAAGTGAAACAATCTCTCTCTCTCTCTCTCTCTCTCTCTCTCTCTCTCATTCCAGAGCCCAGTGTTCTTCTCTTTCACTCTTTGGCCTTCAGTTGCAAGCTGTGCTCCTTGGTCCTCATTCGTAGTAGAGGTTTACAAAGCACAGTCTGTAGGTTCTCAGAATTCCATGGAGGTAATGTCCAAGCCAGGATAGGCTTCCTTTGACACCAGGATTAGTTTGCACGTGCTCCATCTATGTTGGCCTTGTTTCATGTGGGCTCCCACGTAAGGCACTGTGTCTACCAGGAATGCTTCCCCGCCCCCCACTTCTAGAAGTCATGAAGGCTTGCCTAACGTGCCTATTCTTTCCTGAAACTCAAGAGCAGTTACGTTTTTTGTGGGTTCGGGAGCGTATACAGTTTGGGGAGCATGCTCTTTATGAAAAAAATTACAATAAAAAATACAATATAAAATTGGTTCTAAAGTAAATGATTTCTTAGAATAAAAAATATATATTTAGAAAACTTTTAAAAGTTGACCAACCCCTCAAGTGTAGGTATCATCAATCTGGTATTGAGTTTGGATTTTTGAAAATATGCCAGGTATCCACCAAAACTGCTATTTATAGGTGTGGCTTCCATGTTCCTAAACCAAATAGACATTTTTCAGTTCTCATGGTACCTGGTGATACATATACATCCAGCAAAGCTAAATAATGAGCTTTCTTCTTCATCGATAGATTTCTTCTTAAGCTGCTGGGATACCACATTCTCCTGGTTTATCTCTTATCTCTCCAGACACACTTTTCCTTCCTCACCAAGTCCTTTTCCAGTTTGGCCTCTGAAGTAGAAATCCTTCAAACCTCAGTCTTTAGCCCTCGTCTCCTCTTAGTCTACACATTCCTCAAAATGATTTACTCCACATTTTGTTTTAAATTCCATCTCCATGACACAGATTCCAAGTTACTGTCCCCCACTCTGCCTTTGCCCAGCTCAGTAAATGCGAGCTACCTACACGCTGCTTAAGAAAGAAAAACAGGACATTCTTCTTACGCCTTGGCTCCCCCTCTCCACTCTCAGTCTGCCACCACGCGTTACTCATTTGCCTCCTAGGTCTCTTTCTAAACCAGTTATCTCACTGTTTCTACCACGTTCATCCAAACCCAAGCCACAGTCGTTAGTGGCCTGGATTCCAACTACCTTGCCTTCGCCTCCTTAAACTTCCCAACTGGTCTTCATGCTCCATGAAGGAGATAAAAGAATTGTTTCAAGTTTTAAATCACATTCTCTCCTCTATTTAAAAGGCTTAGTTTAATGGGGTTTTGGCATTTAAAATATAAAATTCTTTTGTCAGCTTTATTGTGGTATAATGGACCAGGTTTTAATCATGATGATTTAATATATGTACACATGGTGGAAAGATTCCTCCTATCTGATTAATTAACACACCCATCACCTCACTATATGTGTGTGTGTCTATATATATATGTGTGTGTGTGTGTGCGCGCGTATGTATACATATGTACAGGTATGCAGGGTCTGACACAAATAACACCCCTTTTTTATTACAAAATCATAAGCATGTAATTCTGTACCATAACAATATCACACTCAAGCACACCATATGATGTTTTAGATGAAATATTCAAATAAAAACTATAAAGTATTATACCTTTAGTATTACCCTACCAACCACATTCAAGCAGATGTTACTTCTGCCTGACCCTGTGTATTATATATGCAATATATATAAGCATTTAAGTTCTAGTCTCTCAACAGTTTTTAATTATACAGTGTTATCGATTATAGTCACCATGTTATACATTAGACCCTCAGAACTTATTCATCTCATAGCCGAAAGTTTGTTGCCTTTTACCAACCTCTCTCTATTTCCCCCAACTCCTTTTCTGCTCTCTGTTTCTGAGATTTTTTTTTTGAAGATTCCATATATAAATTGTTAATGGAAGCCTCAAAGCCTGCATTTAGCTAACTCTTTGTAACATTCCCATGCTTACCTACACCCCTTCCCACACCTCCCTGGGCGGCAGCCGCAGCAGCCTTCCCACAATTCTTGAAATTCACCAAGATGTTTCTCTGCTCTGCTCTTCCCACTGCCTGGACTGCCTGTCTTCCTCTCTGAAGTTAAAGTCGACTCACTCTTCAGTCTCAGATTCAATACTCCTTCCTCAGAGAAGCTTCCTCTGATTTGAGATACTGTATTTCCCTCATAACACATATTACTTCCACATTTACATTTTTATTTGTGCTATTATTTATTTAACATGGGCTTCCTCCCCTTGACTGTGGGCGCCATGAAAGCATGGAGCAGATCTGTTTGCTTCCCACTGCGTAATCAAAGAAAATTGGCACCTTAGTCGGTGTTAACTGAATATCTGTTATATGAATCCTCTACATGTGAATTGCATGGTGTGGCGGGGTTGGGGGGGGAGCTATTTCCCACGTTTGACTCTCTCATAGTGTCGGGTATTTGGCTTACATTTGGAGACTGCTGTGTTTGCCTTTCATCTGGAGTAGTTCTCCCAGGTCCAATTATACCTGAGCGCGCCCAGCGTCTTTTGCAAGCCTGGCTAATTCACTGGGTTTCTCTGAATGTTAATCAAGCCATCTGGAAAATAGGGCATGAAATCGTATGTCCCTGACTAGCAGCAGATGCAGCAAGTGAGCAGAGCCGTATTTCCTTTTCAGTAACTAATTGCACACGTGGTATAATATGGAGAAAAACATTATAAATCAATTCGACTATTACAGCAGCACTGCGCTCTGCACACAGAGAACTAGGCCTTGCGCTGCAAAGTGGGAAACAGGAACATTTGATTCTCCTTCCAATGGCCTTTGGATAATTACCTACACCTTTATATTCCATTTGTCTCACCCCCTTCTGGGTTTCCAGGATGATCAGTTTACTGATATTTGTTAAGGGTGTTGATGTCTGGGGTTGGAAAGTGGGGCATTGCTGGGATCGATGGTTAGAAAGTCTTATTGACATGAAACCCTCATGGAAGTGTTTGGTGTCCGTGGTCTCGTCAACATCCAGGTCAGAACCGGGTGGGGCTTTGGGCCAGGGTGACAGGAACAAGGGGTATCCATGATGAGGTAGGGGAGGAGCTGACAGTATCCACAGGTGCCCAAGGGGTGGGAGACATCGATGTGGGCTCCACAGGAATCAGGTGAGTCTTCATTTGGGCAGCAAGAGGGAAGGAGAGGTCAGGGAGGTTGTAAAAGGACTTAATGTTTTCTATTTCTCTTTCCTGCTCTCTCGTTTTGGTTTTCATGAGAATTGCAGTGAAAAAAATCTGTATGTGCTTCTGGAGATAAAAAGTCTCAGGTGTTTTTTTAATCAACAGAGCAGGGGTTGAGCTAGAGAAAGTAGCTAGGACTTTTGCTGAAAGAACGGGAATTTTTTTAAAAGCGGGTACATACGCATCTTAGTAGGAGCCTCCCAATACAATTGTTGAAAGTTCAATGAGTTTCCAGGAAATTTGCTTAGCTCATCTAGATAATTTAGATGAGACTATTGCCATTAGGCCTAATGTTGTTTGAAGGTTGCTTCAGACATTTAGTGATAAACTTTTCTCTCTTTCGGCCTCTGTTAAATCTGTTTTGCCGAACAGTTGTCCTCAGTCCTGTTCGCGCCTTAGAATGACATGTGACGCTTTTAAAACTTAGCCATGTCCTCAGGATCTACTGAGGCAGGTGCTAGCCATGGGACTTTTTAAATGTTCCCCAGGTAATTTTTTTATGCATCAGAGTTAAGAGTAGAGAACTATAACGAAGCGTTTAAAGCCAGGAACTCTGTGTCATACTTAAATATGTACAGAAGTTATACTATTGAACCGCTAGGTGTTCGTAGAAATACATACCAGTGTCTCCTGCACCAGGTTGAACAAGCTGCCGGGGATGACTCAGAGAGTGAGAAGTATAACTGGAAAGGGAATGAGTTCATTCTGGCCTGAAGGCTTATGTGCTAAACATTCCCCCTTGTCTGCTCAGCCCTTAACCCAGAGCTCAGCATAGAGAAGTGGTACTTTCCAGGTTGCTGACTAAATAGTTGATGAAATGACACACAATTTGATCATTTCCATGCTCAGGTTCTGCAAGGAATCTTATCTCACTCACATCGCTTAGGTAAACATAACCCCAAACAGAAATGAAACCCCAGAAATCTTAGTCACCATCCACAGTCACAATGTAGCACCTTGCTTCCTTCTAATATGTTGTCCTTTATTCAGTGTTTATCTGGGGCGTCAGGACCACAGCTGCTGTCTCCTTGTAGACCCAGGTCTGGGTCAGAGGGCGGGGAGGAAACAATGACTGTTTTGCTTGCCTGGTGATAGATATCCTGTGCCCCTTTGTGCCGCTTGTTGCAAATTCAGTCCCATATCCTGTGACCTGTCCCTCTGGGCTTGAATCTCTAGCACCTCACAGGGCTTCAGGGACGCCTGCAAAACAATCTGTGTTCTGACCTTGGCGTCACAGGGTCCATAAATCACACAAGGCAGCCCATACTTCGGGCAGCGGCCTAAAGACACGGTGGGATCAGGGAGCAAAGAATAGAAACGGGTGGGAGTGAGGGCTGGAGCCAGGGAGAGGAAGGCCGAGCCGAGAAACAATGAGACACGGAGGGAACTTCTTATTCTTGAAAGAAAAGTACTGTTTCCTAGACGTCACAATCCTATCAGGCGCTGGAGATTGCAGGAGGCCAGTTTGGGGGTTGTGTCGGGGTTCAAGTCAATATTTCATCATGAACGATTGCCTCACCAGCACCGTTCCCTGTAAACAAATTCTGAGTAGTGAGGTCCTCTCCAACTAGTAACCAGCTAACAATCGAGAAACTGAAAAGCTTAAGTAACAGCTTCTTGTATTTTAATGATTCTTGACAAAGCACCATGAAACATTCATTCATTCATACATTCATTCGGTCAACGGGTGTTTGTCCAGTGGCGTCTCTGTGCCAGGCACTGGGCGCGTTGTTGGGGACAGAGCAGCCTACAAGATCAGCGTTATTTCCGGCTCCCTGAGCGGACTTTCTAGTGAGGAAATAAGTAAGATATTAGACAACAAGTACCGTGTGAGGAATATTGTGGGAAGAAAAGAACAGAAATTGTATGATGTCAATTACTTTTGAACATGTCTTTTTTATTATTAAGCTCATTATAAACTTCATTATTCACTCCATTTCACGTGAAGGTCAGAGCGGTTAGGTGTTGATACAAGAGTTCAGCGATGGAGGCAGGACCGCGGCCTGCGTCCCCGTGAGTTCTTGTGCCCTTTCCACCCTGTAATCTACCTCCAAACGCCATCAGCTTCGCTGCTTCCTGAGCGTCTCTCCTGAGGCCCAGGTCTGCTTCTGTCAGACTGAACACTGTGCTGTGGCACTTCTGCCTTCTCGTCTGGCACAAGCAATAGCCTCTGCAACAAAGTGACCCCTGGCTTCTCAGTCCAACACCTAAAGTAACCCAGGCCCAATCAACGACTGCAATTTGTACAATGAAAACAGCCACCCACAGAGAAAACCAGAACCACGAAAGTGGGTCAGGTCCAAGCCATCTTTGCACCATGTGGTTCACTGAAACCCCCAAACTGCTTGCGTACTGACATCTAACTTCCTCTGGGATACACATTCTTTTTTTTCTTTTTTCTTTTTACTGTAGTAAAATACACATAAAATAAAATTTATCATCTTAACAAGTTTTAAGTGTAGAGTACAATAGTGTTAACTGTATTTACATTGTCGTACAAGAGATCCCTTGCACTTCTCATCTTTTAAAGCTGAAACTCTATACCCATTGGAAAACAATTCCCTCTTCCTTCTCCCTCAGCCCTTGGAAGCCACCATTCTCCTTTCTGTTTCTAAGAGTCTATTTTGGATATCTCATGTAAGTAAAATCATGCAATAGTTGTCTTTTTGTGATTGGCTTATTTTGTTTAGCATAATGTCCCCAAGATCATCTATGTTTCACCATATGACAGATTTTCTTCGTTTTTAAGGCTGAAGAATATTCTATTTTGTGTACGTACTGCATTTTCTTTCTCCATTTATCCATTGATGGATATCTAGGTTGCTCCCGCATCTTAGTTCTTGTGAATAATGTGGCCGTGAACATGGGTGTGCAAATATTTCTTTGAGATCACACTTTCAGTTTATTTTGGATGTAGACACAGAAGTGAGACAGATGAATCAATCGATGATTCTATATGTATATTTGAGCCACCACCATACTGTTATCCATAGTGGCTGAACTATTTTACATTACCTCCAACTGTGTAGAAGTGCTCCAATTTCTCCATATCTTTGCCAACACTTGATCTTTATTTTGTTTTTTTTAACAGTTGCTATTCTAATGGATGATATCCCACTGTGGTTTTGATTTACACTTCCAGATGATTACTGATGTTGAGCACATTTTCAATATGTTAGTTGGCCGTTCACATATCTCCTTTGGGGAAATGTCTATACAAGTGCCTTGCTCAATTTTTAATTAGATTATTTGGGTTCTTTGTTTGTCTGTCTGCTTGCTGAGAGATAGGTGCTTTTCACATATTCTGGATAGCAATCCCTTTTCAGGTGCATGGTTTGCAAACATTTTTTCTCGTCTTATAGGTTGCCTTTATACTCTGTTGATTGTTTCCCTTGCAGTGCTCAAGTTTTTAAGTTCGGTGTTGTTCCATTCATCCATTTTTGCTTTTGTTGCCTGTGCTTTTGGTGTCATGTCCAAGAAACCAGTGCCAAATACAATGTCATGAAGATTTTTCTCCATGTTAACACATGTCTTCTAAACAAGAAAGTATTTACTCTTGGCAAGTTTGAAGCCAGAGTCATTATGATTTTTCATGCTGTCTTGACAAAGGGAACTGTATGTTTCTTAAAAGTTAATATTTGGTAATTGTCCTATAAAGATTATCTTACTCCCTCCCCTCACCACTTTAATTAAATATTTAGTCAATGTGCCTGTTTCAAGTGGGTTTTTTGATGTGCATACTTAAGCCTGTACGCCATCTTTCCCATTTACACTTCATGTTGAAAATAACTGAGCTCTCTTTTCTTTTTTTCCTTACAAAAGTTATGATTTATAGCTTTTCAAAGTCTTAAGCTCAATTGTATTAAGCAGGCATTCCTAGACAAAAATTATGTAGCATTAGCTTGTGATTATGGCTTTCAAACTTCTTAAAGTGATGCACTATTTTTCCCAAAATAAATGGTTTTTTTACATTGATAGGGTTTTATTATTTTTATTATTTTTATTTTTTAATTAAATTCCTTGGGATGACATTGGTTAATAAGATTATGTAAGTTTCAAGTGTACCTTTCTTTTATATACGGTCTCTATATCGCACTGTGTGCCCAGCACCCACGGTCAAGTCATCTTCTGTCACCGTACACTTGGCTCTCTTTACCCTTTATTCCCGCCACCCCTTCCCTCTGGTAGCCACCACACTGTTGTCTGTGTCCATGAGTTTCAGTTTTATATCCCACATATGAGTGAAATCACATGGTTCTTAGCTTCTTCTGACTGACTTATTCCACTTAGCATAATATTCCCAGGGTCCATCCACGGAATATCACAGACGGCAGTATTTCACCTTTCCTTATGGCTCAGTAGCATTTCATTGTATATATGCACCACACCTTCTTTATCCAATCACTTACAAAAGGGCACTTTGGTTGTGTCCTTGTCTTGGCCACTGTGAATAATGCTGCAATGAACATGGGGGTGCATATATCTTTGCAAGTACCATAAATCTTATCAAATTTTTCATTCCCAGCAGCAGTAAATGAGGGTTCCTTTTTCTCCACAACCTCTCCAACACTTGTTATTATTTGTCTTGTTGACAATAGCCATTCTAACAGCTATGAGGTGGTATCTCACTGTAGTGTTGATTTGCATTTCCCTAATAGCTAGTGAAGTTAAGCATCTTTTCATATATCTGTTGGCCATTTGTATATCTTCTTGGGAGAAGCGTCTGTTCAGGCCCTCTGCCCATTTTTAAAATTGGATTGTTTGTTTGTTGTTGAATTGTATGAGTTCTTTTATTAAACATATGTCCATTGATTTGAGAGAGAAAGGGAGAAAGAGACAGAGACAGAGAGACACAGAGAAACATTAATTTGTTGCCTTCCATTTACACCCTGACTGGGATTCAAAACTGCAACCTAGGTATTTACCCTGATCAGGAATCAACCCTTCAATCTTTTGGTGTATGGGAGATACTCCAACCAACTGAGCCACACCAGCCAGGGCATGTATGAGTTCTGTATATATTTTGGATACTAGCCCTTTGTCAGAGCTGTTGTTTGCAAATATCTTCTCCCATTCAGTTGGTAGTCTTTCTGTTTTGCTGACAGTTTCTTTTGCTGCGCAGAAGCTTTTTAGTTTGATATAGTCCCATTCATTTGTTTTTGCCTTTACTTCCCTTGTCTGTGGGGTAAAATTCATAAAATCTTTTCTAAGATCAAGATCCATAAGTTTAGTACCTATGTTTTTCTTCCATGTCATTTATTGTTTCAGATCTTATATTAAGGATGGTTCAATATAAAAGGAAGTTTCAACATACAAAAATAAATCAATGTAATATACCACATTAACAAAACAAAGGATAAAAATCATATGACCTTATCGATAGATATGTAAAAATAATTTTATAAGATACAACATCCATTTAAGATTAAAACACTCAATAACACGGATATAGAAGGAAAATACCTCAACATAATAAAGGTTGTGTATAACTAATCTTCAGCTAATATCATCTCAATGGTAACAAACTGAAAACTTCCTGTAAGATCAGGAACAAGATAAGGATGTCCACTCTCACCATTCTTATTCTACATAGTACAAGGAGTCCTAGCCAGAGCAATCAGGCAACAGAAAGAAATAAAAGGCATCCAAATTGGAAATGAAGAAGCAAAATCACCACTTTTTTTGCAGATGACATGGTTCTTTATATAGAAAATCCTAAAGGGTTTAGCATAAAACTGTTAGAAACAATAAACAAATACAATAAAGTTACAGGATACAAAATCAATGCCCCAAAATTCATTGCGTTTCTATACACTAGGAATTTTCAGAAAATAAAATAAGTGGAAAAATAATTCCTTCCTTTTGCAATTGTAACAAAAAGAAGAAAATAGGTAGGAATAAGCTTAACAAAAGATGAGAAGGACCTTCTATATCCTGAATACTACAAAGCGTTATTAAAAGAGATTGAACAACAAGATGAAATGCAAAGATATTCTGTGTTCATGGATTAGAAGAATCAACATAGTTAAAATGTCCACATTACCCAAGGAATACAGAGATTTAAAACAATCCCCATTAAAATCCCAATGGACATTTTTTAAAGAAATAGAACAAAACTTCATCATAGTTTTATAGAACCACAAAAGGCCACAGATAAATAAAGCTATCTTGAGAAAAAAGAATGAAGCCGAAAGTATCATACTACCTGACTTCAAATTATACTACAGAGCAATCATAATCAAAACAGCATGGCATTGGCAGGAAAACAGACATGCAGCAATGAAACTGAATTGAGAGCCCGAAATAAAACCATAGGTGTATGGGCGAATAATTTTTGACAAAGGAGCCCTAACAAATAATGGAGTAAAGAAAGCCTCTTCAACAAACAGTGCTGGGAAAGTTGAAAAGCAACATGCAAAAGAATGCAACTAAACTACAATTTGTCTTCATATACAAAAATTTATTCAAAATGGGTCAAAAAGACAAAAAAAATCTTTACAAAAATCCCAAGCATATCTAAGTAGATCTCTGGTTAAGATAGAAGTAAAGGTGCCTATAGAGTCAATTCTGACATCACTTCCATGGAATTCTGGGAACCCACAGACTGTGCTTTGTAAACCTCTGCTCCAAATGAGGACCAAGTAGCACAGCTTGAAAGTGAAGGGAGAAGAATGAAAGGGAAGAACACTGGGCTCTGGAATTAGACATACTGTGTTTTAGTCCCAGATCTAATAGCCATATGGTCTTGGATAAGTGCTTTAAATGGTCTGAATTTTAATTTCCTCATCTGTATCTGGGTCATAATTGTTATAAAATTAAAGTATATAACATGTGTTGAACACTCATGTACTGAGCGCTTATTGCACAGTATGTATTATATTCATGCAAGTTTTCTTACTTCTCATCTCTAGACTTCCCCAAATCTGCCAATCCACACTGCATAATTTGGTGTGTATATTTGGAGGAATTTGTATGCACAGTTACAGATGGAATCCTGCTCTTCTACTGACAATTATCTCTTCAGATGTGTCTTACTTTCATTGTATTTGTTCTTCAATTAGAAATGATGATAAGACTTCAACTTTGAGAATTTCTGTATATTTTGTCAAGTATCTAATGTCCTCATACACAGTTCTGGAAGAAGCCTTCTGTAATTTGATAATTTAAATTTTTCCAAATCATAACACAATTGTATAACTTAAAAATAGACTACTTTTGTTGCTTCCTTTCAAGAGAGCAAATGGTAAATACTGGAAGAATATAAATTTTATTTCAGCAGACAAAATAAAGAGTGCTGTAGACATACCTGTCAACTATAGATATGATGCTAACTGGCTCACATGGGAATGCCCAGAGACTGGCATTAGGATGGAGGTGAAAATGAAAGAATTTAATTACTCAGACCCTTAGTTACACATCAACAGAAATACATTCAAATGAAACCCAAACAGCAGGTAGAAAGGGTGTCCCACAAAATCCAGAGACACTGTAACAACTATTGGCTAAAATGCTGTCAGAGCCTTCTCCCTCTCCCTCCCTCCCTCCCTTCACCCTTGCCTTTTCCGTCTCCCTCTCCACCTCCATTCCAACTCTCTATCTCCATCTGTATCTGAATCTCTCTCTCCTTCTCTTCCCGACCCCAGAACCTTCTGTTGGTTTCCTCCAATTCTTCAATATTAAGTGTTAAAAACATGAGCGCTCCCAAATTTACATTTTATAAAGCACACTTCTGGAACAACAATGACAGCGGCAGTAACAACAGGATTTCTCCCCTTCTTTATTTAAATTGCTGAAGTTAAAGATAATACTTGACAGGCTCAGCTGGCCATGCACCCCCTCCTGGACAAAATACCAGTGTCCAGAGGAGCACAGTTACACGGCACGCATGGCTTCCAGGAGCCCAGGACGACATCAAATGTGGATGGGCTGTGGGAGTGGGCTGGCATGTTTCCCAGTGTGGTAGGAGAAACATATAGCGTATTAATAAATAAGTATTAGTAAAACTATCATTGTTTGCAGACAACATGATAGTGTACATAGAAAACCCTGTAGACTCTACCAAAAAACTACTCAACTCAATATGTGAATTTGGCAAAACAGCAGGATACAAAGTCAATATTTAGAAATCAAAGGCATTTTTGTACACCAGCAATGAAAGAGAAGAAGAAATCAGAAAAAAAAATACCATTCGATATAGCAAGAAGAAAAATAAAGTACCTAGGAATAAATTTAACCAAGGAGGTAAAAGACCTGTATGCAGAAAACTATACAACATTGAAGAAATTAAGGAAGGCACAAATAAATGGAAGCATATACCATGCTCATGGATTGGAAGAATTAACATCATCAAAATGTCCATACTACTCAAAGCAATTTATAGATTCAACGCAATCCCTATTAAGATACCAATGATGTATTTCACAGAAATAGAACAGACATTTCAAAAACTTATATGGAAACATAAATGACCCCAAATAGCTGCAGCAATTTTGAGAAAGAAACACAAAGTAGGAGGGATCACAATACTGGACATCAAACTCTACTACAAAGCCCCTATACTCAAAACAATCTGGTACTGGCACAAGAACAGACCCATAGACCAGTGGAACAGAATAGAAAGCCCAGAAATAAGCCCAGGTCTATATGGGCATCTAATATTTGACAAAGGGGACAGAAGCATAAAATGGAGCAAAAAGAGCCTCTTCAACAAATGGTGTTGGGAGAGCTGGACGGCTACATGCAAAAAAATGAAATTGGATCATTAGCTGACACCATACACAAAAATAAACTCAAAATGAATAAAAGACTTAAATATAAGTCGCAACACCATAAAAGTCCTAGAGGAGAACATTGGCAGGAAACTCAGATATCCCACACAGCAATTTTTTCACCGATATGTCTCCTAAAGCAAGGGACATAAAGGAAAGAATAAGCAAGTGGGATCTTATCAAAATAAGAAGTTTCTGCATGGCTAAAGAAAACATCATCAAAATGAAAAGGGAGCCAACCGTATGGGAAAATATATTTGCTAATGATACATCAGATAGAGGTTTGATCTCCAAAATATATAAAGAACTCACTCGACTCCACTCCAAGAAGACAAATGATCCAATCAAAAAATGGGCAAAGGACCTGGGAAGACGCTTTTCCAAGGAAGAGATACAGAGAGCCCAGAGACATTTGAAAGGATGCTCGGCATCACTAGCCATCAGAGAAATGCAGATCAAAACAACCATTCTGACCGGCACCATCTCACACCGGTCAGAATGGCCATCATAAACAGATCAACAAACAACAGGTGCTGGTGAGGCTGTGGAGAAAAGGGAACCCTAGTACACTGTTGGTGGGAATGCAGACTGCTGCAGCCACTGTGGAAAGCAGTGTGGAATTTCCTCAAAAACTGAAAATGGAACTTCCTTTTGATCCAGTGATTCCCCTGCTGGGACTATACCCTAAGAATTCCAAAACGCCAATACAAAAGAACCTATGCACCCCGATGTTCATAGCAGCACAATTTACAATGGCCAAGTGTTGGAAGCAACCTAAATGCCCATCAGGAGATGATTGGATCAAAAAACTATGGTACATTTACACAATGGAATACTACGCAGCAGAAAGAAAAAAAGAACTACTAAACTTCACGACAGCATGGATGGAACTAGAGAGCATTATGCTAAGCGAAATAAGCCAGGGGGCGAGAGATAAATACCATATGATCTCACCTATAAGCAGAACCTAACCAACAATACAAAGATGCAAGGAAAATAAGACCAGCAACACTTAAAGGAAAAGAACGAACAGAGACAAGAGGGATGGAGGGAGGGGGGGATGGGGGAAAAGGAAGGGAATGGGAGGGTCGGGGAACGTGTAGCAAGGTCTCATGGACAAAACCAAAGGGGAAGGATTGAGGGAGGGAGGGGAGGGGGGCAGGGGGCGGTGGTGGGGGGAAGGCAGAGACAAATGTATTTGAAAAAATAAAGAAAATAAATTAAATGAAAAAAAAGAAAAAATAGGTAAGTATTTCCATTGTCACCTTATACTCCCCCTTTCTGAATTACTTGTTCTGCTCTTGGGTCTTTGGATGCGCTGCCTAGTGTAATGGGTACAGGGTCAGAACTGTGAGGAAAAGGGTGTGAGTTTGTATTTTGGGAAAAGAAAACAGCATTTCAAAAATGGAACCGTGTTTACCTGATGACTGGGAGGACTCTAGTGGACGAATGGCCAATGATTTGGACAAGCACTAACAAGCATCCATCCATCAGAGCAGCAGTGGGTGACCAGAAAGAAAAATTAACTAAAAGAGAAAATTTAAAGTATGAGGTCAAAGACATAGAAAACAACAAAAAATATGTTGTGATATTCTGATTGTTATGACCAAAGACAGTTATTATTACTGGTATTTTTTTCTTATTATATAACTTTTGCTCTATGATATATTGAAATATGATTCTTCTCCTTGCCCTAAACTTGCTTTATTATGTTTTTCTGACTCTACACCTTAGCTAAATCAATTTCTTCCTTCTCGATGACCCTTACTACTGAATTAAATCACATTCAAAGACTCATTTCGGCCTTTTCTTTGTTTTTTGTTTTGTTTGGTTTGAATCCTCAAACCCACCAAGCATACTCCTACCTCAAGTACCAGTGGAACCCTTACCCTTTCCTTCTTGGGACTCTCTCATTAGAGATCCTTTCCCTAACCAGCCTACCTTATCAGACCCAGCAACTTTTTAGCCCCTTTTCTGGCTTCATTTATTTTTCATGGCCTGACATTTTATTATCAGGAGATAAATGTAATCAATAACATTTAAGAAAATTAGTTTTGCTCATCTGTTCACTGACTGTCTCAGCACAGTAGAATGTAAGCTCCATAAGGGCAGAAATATATCTTTTTCACTAGAGTACTCTTACCTCTCAGAAAATGGCTAGGTCCATCGCAGGTACACAATAAATATTTATAGAATAAAAGGGTGAAACAAGCATTGGCTAGAGTTAGTAATGTTCATCTTAGCTTGAAATAGAACTTTAGTTAGGAATAAATGGGTAAAAGGAAAATTTAACAATGGGGAGTAACTTCTCCCACTTTTATGTCATTTTAATTTGGCTTTGCCATTTTTGTGAATGGACACGCTTGTTTGCACAGCCCCTACGCCCTTCCCTCCCTCTTTCTCCGAGCATGGAATCATGGGAATGAGCAGAATCAAGCAAACGTCGTTTCCAATCGGTGTGATATTATCAAATTTATCTTCTCTGCACCTCAGTTTTTTTTTTAACCTTAAAATGATCTTAAATTATTTAACATGTGTTATGGATTGAGTTGTGTCCCTCAAAATGATGTTGAAATCCTACCCTCAGCGTCTGTGAATGTGACCTTATTTGAAAGCCGTCTTTGCAGATGATCAAGGTGAAATGAGGTCATTATGATGAGCCTGCATCCATGATGACTGTATCCTTATTAAAAGGGGGAATTTGGACACAGAGACAAATGAATACAGAGGGAAAGTAATGTGGAGACAGGAAGGAGAAAGCCATCTAGAAGCTAAAAAATGCCTTAAGCTCCCAGAAGCCAGGAGGGAAGCATGGACCAGATTCTCCCCTGCATCCCTCAGACGGAACCAATCCTGCCAAGCCTTGATTTTAGACCTCAAGCCTCTCGAACTGTGAAACAATGAATTCCTGTTGGATAAGTCTCTTAGTTTGTGATATTTTGTTACAGCAGCCTTAAGAAACTAATACAATGGGAGATACACACACATGTGTGCACACACACACACACACACAGAGTTCCTGTGCCCAACCCATAGAGTGTTATCAGTCACGTCCACTTGCCCATCTCTTTACTCTTCTCTTCCAGATGCCACACTGAGGAGAGGGATTTTGTTCAGTTTAAGAGAGGCAGAGTCAGGGTTATTGAGAATATCACTTCCATTCTCTCAAGACCAATAAGAGAGTAACAAGGAACATGTTTTTGTGAATGAGGGGAAGCTGGCCACAGAGCCTTTACAACATCTGCTGGCGTCTCCCGCTTGCACAGGGCCAGATGCTAATGGTGTGTGCGTTTGCACATGGAGGGAAGTTTCCCTGACACTAATGAGCCATTCATTGTCCTGCATTCCAGGGCTCCTCCCACACAGGCCTGTGTTCAGATGTTCTGCATTAAGTGAAATGCAGCACCCTGTTTCCATAGGAACTGGAGGCAACGGCTCTCAGGGGGCCTCATATTTTAACAGAGAGAGCTCTGGATGACCTGCTGGCCATTGATTTATCTGATGGCGAACGAGCATTATTGAGGGTCTACTATTGCCAGGTACTTTGTTAGGCATTAGAAACACACCGCAAACACACCCACAGAGGAAACAATTCAGAGGTTGGAGCAGACAAGCAAAAAATACACAGTGTGAAAAGTGCTATTACACAGTAAATATGCAGTGCTGTCTGAGCCATAGGAGGGGCATCTAACTAAGCTTGTGGAGCCATGAAAAAGCTCTTTCTTAAGCTGGTGATCTTCGAGGCAAGAATAGGAGGCAAGCCAGGCAGAATGGTGGGGGGTGGGGGGGGGGCCAGAGGACGGCCGCTCCGCACACAGAGAGCGTGTGCCAGGTCTCCGGGACTGTGGATGAAGTCCATCTGACTCAGAATTTCTGACTCCAAGACTCAGCTGCACTGCTGCCTGGGCTCTGGGATTGGAGCCTTTCATAAATCCCAGAACTCCCCTGGCCAGGATGTCCCACATTGTTGGGAAACTTCACCCTTCCCTCGGAACAGCTACGGCTGTGAGCGAAACTTTGAGCCCTGGAGAACGCGAGTGCTTATTGTGTAACATGAGCCCTGTCTTTCAGCAGCCACATCTGTCATTATCCTGCCCTAAATGTCATGTCACACATTCCTGACTCCTGGCACCGTCCTCAAAAATGCGCACTGTCAAGGATTGATGTTCCCTATCTTTGAACTCAGCCTAGTCTTCTTTATATGTTACCAGGGGCAGGCATGAGGCCCGGGTCCTGCTGGGAAAGTCATTCCGGTTGTCTGCCTGGCCTGTTTTCCCAGCAGGGTCGCTCTGGGGTGTGCAGAAAACGAAGGCCTGGGAACCAACTTGCAAACAATCATTGAGAAAGCATTTGGCTGATACACTTCACTTGACTTTCACAATTTTCATTGTCCTTGCCCATGCTTCTAAATGATAAACCCATCTCAAATGATGCCCTGCAGAAGACTTGGTATATAATAGGTAGGTACTATCTATCTACCTATCTCTCTCTCTCTCTCTCTCTCTCTCTCTCTCTCTCTGCATCTATCTATAATACATGGTATACATAAAGTATATGGTGTGTATATATATTATAATTCTGTATTCTATAGGACTAAATATATATATACATATATTTAGGTGTGTATATATATTTTATATATGTCTCTTCTTCAAACTTTACTGTACTTAGCAAAATGCCTTTATACCATAGTAGAATCTGTGTGAATATTTCTTGGATGGCCAGCTCTCTGGCTGGTGGGCTAAAGGAAGCAACACATTTTTCTGTCATAAGATCAAAAGTATGTTAAAAAATATCGAGGCAAATTCACCCAAACTTCCCTTCTAAACAAACAGACAAACAAAAATCTGGAACATGAGATTAACACAAAAGAAAGAATACAGCAGTATCTTTTATGCTCTAAATCATTTTTCTTTTTAGATTCATATTTTCCTTCTTTATTTCTTTGGTTCCAAGTGTATAGATCAGAACTTGTTTATATGTCTAACCAGGAATAATAATAAAATATAGAATGACATATTGGGAAGGTGTACATAAGAACACTAGTATTTGATCCCTTGGCTTTCTGACATAATGGCTGCTAACTGGAGTTTTTAACTCAAACTTGAAAAATGGACTATGATGATAAGTGAATCAAGGCGGGTCCAAGGTTCAAGACTACAAGATTTTAATACTGTGTTGGGGTAACTAAAGCATAATCTCATAACCCATATTTGGATGTACACCCGATGTCTCAAGATATGTTGTTGTTTTAAAGCTAGCTTCCTACAATTCGCTTGCATACACACATGCATACACATGAACATCCACATGCACATCCACATGACTATCACACAGTTAGTTATGGGACATGTCCAGGAAATCACACACTATGAAAGAATTTTCTCAGCTGGCAATGAGAAGAGATCACGACCATATTAAAGCGCATTATGATGAGGTCTGTCCACAGAAGCTTCTGAGAAAAGGCAACCTGTGGTTTTCTCACTAGCACAGAGCAGGTGAGAACACAGGCTTAGAATCACACTTCTTCCCACCACCCACCACCCACCACCCACCACCATCAGAGGGCCTGGGCAGTGCTGGTCGGTCCCTGCTGAGGGGGCTCCAGGACCCCCAGAGAGCCCGTGTCTGGACTACAGGTGACAGGGAGAGTCTAGGCTGTCTAACCAGCTGGAGTCTTTGTTCACCTCGATCTACTCCAGCCCTGCAGCTGGACCAACTTAACGCATCCATATCCTATTTCAGTGTCTCTTCAGATTATGTCTCTGATCTTATCCCCAAAACAGTGACAATAGAAAGAACTCCAAGCCTGTGCTCACCACGTGGCTGTGAGCCAGCATCACGGGTGTCCTTAGCTCTTTGCCCACAGGTGGGTCCCTGGCCCTTCTGTCCCCAGGATTCCTTCCCGGGAACTGATGCTCATTCTCCCAGGTACGGACACCTTCCCTCTCTGGTAGTCAATGCTTCCCACCTGATTTTGCACAGAGTAAATTTCTGTATTTATTTTTATTTTTTACAAAGTGTAAAAAAATTGTGGAGCCTATTTTTTCAGCTCAAATGTGATCATTGATTAAATCGTATTGCAAGGGAAGTTATTGGGATTGCCTGGGTGTAAGCAGCATACTTCCGTTTGAAATTTTAGAAAATAGTTCTTAAATAGCTTTTCTGAAAGACTACCCTTTTTATTCACACATCCCTGAGCTTCGGTCACAAGTAATTCTACTCATTTTCCTCCCTTAGGTGGGGGCCACGTGACTGGATTCTGGCCAAGAGAGTAAAGACAAAAGCTGCATATACCTATTTTCTGGCCTGGGCCTTTAAAATCTTCCACTTGGTTCTAGGGTGTCCCTCTTTGCTCTTCGGTCAAGAGGTTGGGGTGGATCTGGTGGAGAATTCCTATTCCTGGGAGTCTGAAGAGCTACAAGGCATAGGACCTGGGGCCCCCAGTGATGAAGACCAGGGCAGTGACAGAGCAGCTCCTCCAGGCCATACACCCGCATCATACGGCGACATGAGCCTGAAGTCAACCTGTGCCCCTTTAAGCTCTTGGGAGGCTGGCACTGTTTGTTAACAGTGGCTGGCCTCTGTTGAATAACCCTGCCCATTTGTGGGTTATTTCCTCCCTGACACTCACCCCCTGGACAGACCTCACTATTTTGCCCGCTTCTGGCTTTACGGTCCTGACCCCCTCCCCCAGCCTCTCAGCCACTGTCTGAGCCCCAGTTTTGACATGAAGTCTCAAAATGTGCAATGTCTTTATAGATGAGCTGGATGAGCTGGAGGGAGACCGGGAATTCCTTACCCTGTAACTGTCCCATCCCGGCCATTATGCCCCTTGTTTGAAACACCCATGTTTCAAGTCTGAAGTCTCTCTCTCTCTCTGCATAACCTGATCATGTGTTTAACTATTTTCCAATGTTCTTTTTCTTTCATAAAACTTTAAGTTGGTTCATGAAGTCAGTTAACTATTCATTATGAATAATCGGTTGATTATTGAGGTGCTATGTTTTTAATCTACTTTTTTAAAACTATATATTTAACAAGAGTAGACAGACACAAAAAAGAAATTATTTTGAAGATGGCAAGGAAATCTGGGCACAAGGAGCCAGGAGAATGTGCGTGCACAAAATACATACTCATACAAAGACCTGAAGAGCGTGTGAGAGGTAGACAAGAAATTTGACTGTAATATATTTATTCCTTAAAAATAATGTGATGCAAAAGCAAATTATTTCTGGATATTTTTGATCTTATGTCCCTGCAGGTATTAAAGCGTTGCCTCCCCCCTGCCCCCCGCCACCTTAAATGTGTTTCTCTATCTTGAATAGATATTTAAATGTTTTTTTAAAACAAGATACTTGGGCCCCAAACAAATACTTAAATCAGCATCTCTAGAGACAAATGGTACAGTGTAAAAGCTCTTGTTGATTTTTATGTGTATCTAAGTTGAAAATCACTGTTTCCTAGGCATCTTCAATTACTGTATCAGTTGCCATGTATTCCTCTAACACTAATTACAACTTATTTCAAAACAACTAAATATACTCAGGTCAAATATGTGCCTCCTCTCCCCAAATATGATCCCCACATGGGATCAACTGTCATGAAAATCCCATGAAGTCTCAACTAGAAATTTCAAGGATATGATGATAGGCATCACATATATTGTGAAAATTAGTGAGAGAGTGGATATACGATAAATATCAAAGCATTTCCACAATGTCTATTGTTATAACTAGGGATCATTGTTAGCTATTAAGTATTAACTGACCTTTTTTGAACCGTGTTTTCCAACAGGTAGCACATTTTTTTTAAACAGCAACCAGAGGCAGTGTGGCCCAGCCTGCCACGTGTCCTCTATGTGTCCCAGCCTTTCCACTTCCCCACGGAGATCCTGCCCAACCAGGGGACAGTGTGTGCCTGGGAAGAACAGAGTAATTTCTTCCCCAGGTGTGGCTGGTCATGAAGGGATAGCCAAGCTGGGCTGGGACTTGGTACATGCGGTTTGACCCATTTCCACGCCCAAGAAGTAGTTCAGCTCAGCCACGACCTGCTTGCGGGCGCGCAGCACCCACATGGCGTGGCTGTGGACGGGGTCGTTGCTGGCCTTGTTCTACTCGCTCAGGGCGAAGTGAAGTGCCCGCTGCATGTCCTCGTCCTTAAAGCCCGCCTCCTGCAGCCGCCTAGCGAGTGAGGCTTGCTGGGGCTTGCACCAGTCACAGAGCTCACGGCCAGGGCCCAGGCCGGGTGGCCGGGGAAACAGCGGGGCTCGCAGCGACCCAGCCACGGTCAGCTCGAAGGGACGCAAGCCGGGGCAGGTGGAGAAAAGCTGCCCCGTCTTCTCATTAGAGCCCCTAAGCCTCAGGTGGGTGACCCCTCCACGGGGGTCCCCTCAGTGTGCTGGCCCCAAGAGACAAACAGAGAAGGCTTCTGGAGCATTGTTTGAACAGCGGAGTGGCTCTAACTTGTTTCTTTCTTTGCTTTGCTTTCTAGATTCACCTGTCCCTGGTACACATGTTCTGCTCTTAGTTTATCCACTTAAAAAGTAACATCAGCTAAAAAATAAATTAAAAAAAAAAACAACCCAGCAGCCCGAGTGATCCTTTTAAAATGTAAATCAGATAATGTCATTCTTCTCAATACTGTCTAATAGCTTTTCATCTCACTCAAAATAGAAATCAGGGTTCTCGCGAAAGTTTCTATGGGGAACGGGCCCTGCCCGAGCACTCCCCGACCGGCGGCAGCCGCCGCGGCTCTTTCCCTCACCCGCGTGGCCCCTGTTAGCCGGCCTCTCTCTCGTGCTTCCTGGAGCACAGTCGACATCCCCGGCCCCCCTACCAGGAGCTTTGGTACTTGATTGTCTAGAAGGCTCATCCCGCAGGTAGTTACCTGGCCCACTCTCTTCCCTAGGCCTTGGTCTAAAGATCACCTCCTGAGAGGGTGTCCCTCGCCATTCCAGCCCAATAGAACCTCTTTCCTTGTTTTATCTTTTTTCCTTAGCTTATAAAATGGTCAGGTAAACTATATATTGGTTAATTTCTTTATTTATAATTCCACCCCCTTTTCTTGCTTTATTTTTTTCTCAGCAGTACATGTTACTGTCTGGTCAACCACCCATCTTGTATGTTTATTTTAGTTAGAATGTGAGTTTCACAAGAACAGGATAGTTGCCTGTTCTGTATACAACTGGGTCCCCAGTACTAAAAGGTTGCTGGACACATACTAGGTCCTCATTAAATACTGAGTCAATGAATTAGCTGTTCATCACAGAAGTAAATACAATTTTCATCATTAAAAAGTAAGCTGGTTCAATAATATCCAGTATTTTTTCAGTGCTTTGAGGTATAATCTTAATTCAAGGTATGATATGGTGAAACATATGGATCTCGGCATTGGTTCTATAAGTACAAGTCATGATTCCAGTAGTTCATTAATTCTCTAGTCCTATTTCCTCATTTTGAAATGGTTATTAATCTATCTTATGGAGAGTTGAGAATTAAATAAAGTCTATTTAATTCCGAGAACCCCTGGCCTGAGAATGGGCACTCAAGGAATCTGAGTTTTGCCATCACTCTTGTTCCACCAGGAGAGGGAAAAATCACAGAATTACAGTTCAGTTTCATGGAGGATGCGGACCATGGTTTTGTGTCTAAAAATGTGTTCAGTTTCTTCTGTGGAGGTCATCTCGCTCTGTCAACATATACCTCTTGATAGTGAAGCCGGAAGGATGACTTGACATGAATATTTGAGAAACTTCTGGCAATATAAGAAGATTTGGTCCAGATCATGTTTAAAGAAGGTCCCATCTTACCTTGAGAGTAAGGCTCTCAAGAGGCTCTTTTCTACATACTCTAGGGTTTTCATCAGTCAGAACTTTCGTGGACTTCTCAGTTGATTGAAGCATTTGAAACAAAAAAAGAAATGTAAATATTAAAGATAAATTTCCTTTTTCCATATCCTCATTTCCCAAGACTTTAGAATTATTGATTTATGAATAGGGTTTAAAACCTTCAGTAATACACAACTTAATAACTCGTTTATGTTCTCTTGACCACAGGAGAGATAAAGAGAGTAAAATGACAAACGTCATCTAGTGCTTGAAGGCTATAAAATCTAAGGTATAAAAATGAGGAATGGTGAAATAATATAAATAACGGAATGACATCTAGGGAAAAAGGAACTTGGAGAATAATAACTGGAAAGACTTCATTATGTCCAAAATCAGCTGGGTAATAAAAATAGTCTGTAAGGGAAATGGTGGGAGCCTTCAAGTTTGAAATATTTTGAAATCTGACCCAACTGAGCAGCACAGGGCAATAATATAGGGTGAATTTTTTGATGAGAAGGCAACAACATGAGTTAACAGGCCTTTTCCACTCTAGCACCAATTCACTGAATCAGAATTTGAGACCATGTCTCTTACTCAAGTAACAGGCATTTTGGAACCCAGTGACAATACTCTCAGGAGCGGTCCAGGCAGCCACATGTGATCTTTATTTCTGGAAGCCTTCTCCATTTGTAGTGAACAAATGATGATAATGACACTTTTTCCATCTTTTCTTTCATCCATCCATCCTCTCCCATTTTTTCCTTCGTTCCTTCATTTTCCTTCTTTTCTTCCTTCACTCCTTTTCCTGTTCCCTATTTCTCTTTCTTTCCCTCTGTTCCTCCCATTCTTCTTCATATGCTTTTTGGAAGTGCAAGGCAGCTTTAGCAAACATCTTTCCCCCTTTTATCATCAGTTCAATGGGAATAAAATCAGGGTGTGTATCATGTAAACAAATAGTCATCTTTAGTCCAGAATTACCCAAAATATCTCTCAACATATTTCAGATTTATTTGTAATTTCTTAACTCTCCACTTGGTTTTGCTGTACATCAATTCACAAGCCATGTCTTACAGTACTTTGCCCTGAAATGCACTCGGAGACAGCTGAACCACAACGGTTCCTCCGGTAAAGCAGTGAGCAAGGCAAGTGTGATCTTATGTAACAGTTACACCGGAAACAGCTGGGGGAAATGAGAGGTTGGTATAGCCAAGGCCAGCCACAGGAAAGATATACCCAGCCATCAGTCATCATGTTCAGCAAATGACAGTATTCAAATTTGCCCTGACAGTGAGTGTGGGTAGCGGGCAAGAGAGGGGAGGGGAGGAAAGATGGACAAGTGCCTGCTCATGCTGTGAGAAATACATATGCACCAGATTCCTTTTGAATGTAGATGGACAGTCCTTGACTCCTCAGCAGGAATGTGTTCTGGGAAGTCTGCATTTTTGTTTACATGCCTATCCCGGCTCTCACAGTGTGGAAGCAGGCAAATGCTTAGTGGTTGCCTTAAAGTTTATATTGAAAAGCACTTCATCAATGAAGTGTTTGAAGTGTCATAAATTCAGCCACCCAAAAATGCAACTCTCATGTTTCCCTGGACTTTCAATGTGTGGTACCCTTTTGACAAATATGTACACACACACACACACACACACATGACATAACTAACATTGTATTGTATTTAACCCTGCAAAAAATTGACACAGAAAAATTGTCTTTACCTTAAGTCACAGGAGGGAATTTTTAAGTGAGGGCTTCTAAACTCTCTAGCCCTTAAAAGTGAGTGGGGGGGAAAGGTAGAAAGGTTTCCACAAAAGACAGGTAACTTGATTAACAATGACAGATTAAGACATTTGTTTCCTGTTGTAAATTGAATTGGAATTATAGTAGCTCAACTGAAAGAACAAAGTATTTACAATATATGCAAGGTGGGGTAAAAATAGGTTTACAGCTGTTTTATGGAAAATAATATAATAATTAATAAATAGTAATACAAGAATAAACTATTTCACATACTCACAGCTGTAAACCTATTTTTGCCCCACCCTGTATGTATCATTTTACCTTCAGATTTGAAAAATAATTAATTAGGTCAGACTTTTTGTTCATCTATGTCTGTTTATTGTCTTTATTTTTATTACTTTTGAGAAAAAAAGAAATTTAGCTTTTCCTGGTTTGCAGTCTAAGCTAGATTCTCTCAGGCTATTATAAAGAACTCTACTTAAGACATCCATTCTCTAAAGTCTGCAAGATTTGTCTTTTGCTGGAAAAAAGAGTGGATGTAACAACTGAATAATAGGGGAGTAAGATATCCTTCAGCATCCTGCACATTTTATTAATTACCTAGTGGTAAACAGTATTCCTCTGGCCTCTATTTATAGTATAATTGAATGTATTTCTTGACATTAACTGCACATCTGGTCACACTGCAAAAGCGCACTTGAAGCCTTCTTCCCCTTTTGAACTCCTAACGTATTATAGACTCCAGAAAGATTCTGCAGTTAACCAAAACAAAAGGCAGTGAAAATTTCATGAAGGATGTCTCCATAGATTTCCACAACTAGTGTCAAGCTACAGAAAACTGGTGTATGCAGGAACCTTCATGGATTGGATAACACAGTAAACAACCTTTTTAGTGGTAATGTAGTTTTAAGAAGAAGAACGTTAGGGCCTCTGGGATCTTGGTGACCAGAGCTGATTAGATGGTGTTGGCAATGGCTTTTTGTCTCTTGCACAATCACACATTCACATACAAATGTATATAAACTCCTTAGTTCCTGCATGTGGACTCACACTTTGTAGAAGACTGTTTTTTATTAGTCTGGGAAGGAATTTGTTCCACATTTTTTTTAAGAATTTGAATTCTAAGAAGAGTGAAAAAAAAAGAATCTATCTAAATATTGGACTCAAATTACATGAGAACTAAATACAGAAAGCTTTCATTTCAGAGAAGCAACTACTAACACACTACATTGCCCAATAATGTTGGAAAGTGAAATAAAATGTAACAATGCTCACTTCTCCCAGAAAAATGAGTTTCCTGACCCGCACTAATAGAAATAGCGCAATTCTTGCCTTCCTAATAGATGTTTGGTTAGCTGTTGGCAACCACGCAGTGTTTGTGTTTACCAGTCACTGCTCATTGTTTCCAGGAAGCATTTCTCAAGGTTTAATTTGAGAGAACCTATAGCTGAGCAAACCTCATATCCCCACATTCTCCCCGTCCCTCTGAGTCCCTGACATTCCAGGTCAAGTGTTCTCAAACATTAACATGACAAGAAAGAGTCACCTAAATGCCTGGTTAAATACACAAACCCAAGCCACACCCAAAGATTGACTCTAGATCTTAGGTAGGACTCTGGGTTCTGCATTTTTAACAAATACCACACAGATAATTCAGACGCAGGTATCTACGAAGCTCACTTTTACAAACGCCAATGTAGAAGTATCTCTCTATTCTTTTTTTCTCAACTCATAAACATGTTTGGTGGGAGGGACTTAATGAGGTAAGCTTATTCTTGATTACAAAGCAGTGAGTCATTGCGACAGTACTTTTGATGGCATTTTCATGTTTAGGGGTCCTAAAGAATGAGTGATCCTCCAATGAAACTCAGCTTATACCTAATCGATAACACTGTTCCAAGGATAGTTTGAATGATTAGCATTCATTTTGTTCTAATATATAAATCAGATGGAAAAAGACAGTCATCTGTGAAATAGACATCTTATGACAATAAAGTAGTTACTAAAGATCAATAGATATCAAAGATCAATATTGAAATACTATCACTCAATACTAGAGTGATACTATTGTATGACTATAGTGTTATATTGTATAATATTGACATATCAAATAATGCTATATTCTTATAATAATATATTTCTGCATGGTTGCATCAGTTAACTATCAGTAAATATTTTGAGTTCTATATCCTCTATCACTAATCAACAATTTCATTATCAATTCTTTGTAGAATCGAGAGATTTTTTTATTGGACGCTGTAGCAAAACCATTGGGTGACATCTACATATTCAAAGCTGATTTGATTCCATTATGTCATTTTAGCTCTGATTACCAGCAAATTTTAAGTAAATTTAGATTTTGTTCTAATTATTCAATAACCACCATATCTATAGTCTTTTGCTCTTTATCTTATTATTAGACTCTATCTGTGGCCATAAGTATCTGTCTCTCTCCCAAGCCCACTTTCCTTCAATGAGCACAATCACCAAGAGAAGAGGGAAAAATTGTAACAAGAAAAAAGAAGATACAAGAAACGACTTTAGGATCCTGCAGATGTTCCCAGCTGAAATACCAGCTGGCGTTGTAGTTGTTTGTGTGGCATGGAATCCCATAAGCCAATGAAAGGATACAATCAGTTTTAGCTGACTCAATTGTTTAATTTCCATTTTTTTAAGACAGATGAAACTGATGCAAACTGTTTGGAAATAAGAGCCTTACAGCTAAGTACATTGCCAAACTCTACTGCAGAAAACTAACATTTTTGGTGACGTGATAAATGTCTAAAAATGCCACTTTAGAAGGTTGTTAAAATCCTTATTGGAATCCCTGTTAGTTATTTTGACCGTTGGCGCTGCTGGTGTCACAAATAATTTGAATATCTCAGCTTTCTAACATACTCTCTCCGAAGAGTTCAAAAGTCTTTACAAAGAGAAGGGCTATTGGAGAAGGCTGTACCACATCTTTCCTCTTGCTCAGCAATGGTTCCAAGAAATAGGTGGTAAAACAATATGGGAGCCCTCCATAACACCGGTCTTAAAAAGACAGAGAGATGGTGTCCTGGTCAATGAGTACTATATTGATAGTAACAGAAATAACTAACATTTACTCAGTGTTAATTATATATCAGGCACTTTATACAAAGTATCTAATTCTCACAAAACTATGATTTGTGGTAATATTATTAAACTAATTTTACAGGTAAGGCAACTGGAGACATAGAATTTTTTTAAAAATGCCTAAGTTTGCATAGTTGATGCTGTACTTGGGATTAGCACCAAGATCTGATTCTAGAACCGCTGTGTTCTTAATCACTTTGAAATATTAAGTCATTTGGTCCTTAACTTTTATTGGGATGTAGTTAAGAGATGTTGGAAACAAGTTGGAATAGCAGAACGATGGGTCCAACAAACATTGTTAAGCATTTTGTAAGCATTGATCATTCTTTTAGCAGCGGAGGATACTATTATAAGCAAGTAGGATGTTCATAAAAATGTGTGAGAGACAAATCTTTAAACAAACAATGCACTGTTACATAGTAACTCATGTAATTAAAGTAGACAGGCAAGCAGCTAAGGAAGCCAGAAAGTGGTGCTGATTCTGAAAGACACGAAAAGGTCAACAACTGGTCTATATGTGACATGAGCCAATCTATGCAGAGAATCTAAACACTTTCATTGTTTTCAAAGGATCTTCCTGGAGAAAAAGCTCATGATTAAAAAATGGGGAAATTTTTAAGTGAGGGCTTCTAAACTCTCTGCCCCTTAAAAGTGAGTGGACGAGGGCGGGAACGGAGGCATTTTGAGGCGTGGCTTTTCAGCCGTCTTGTTTTGTCACTACCCTCTCCTCGATCTCTCTCCTCTAAACGAAGCAGCTAAAATCCAGGCCACTGTGCTGCCTCCTTGAATGCATACAGTGTGCTTAGATGCCACCAAAATGGAATCAAAGATAGCAATACAATAGCCCCTCATTAGGAATAGGAGGGAGCGGGGGCGGGCAGGGGCGTTCAAGGTACTTGGGAAAACACAGGAGCCTTACCTGAACCATTCTGGCTCCTGCAACACCTGCTAATTAGGCAGCCACTGGGCAGACTGAGCTCACCTTTCTTTTACACGTGCCCTTTAGCCTCCAGGCAATGCTATGAGCCCCTTCTTGAAAAGCAGCCAGAGATTTCTCTGCCCACAGCCAATGAGGGCCTCTGTCTTCCTCACAGAGGCTCGTCACTTATTGCACGCAAGTAATGACAACATCTGTGGATAGGGAGGGACTTTTTAAAACATCTCCTATTGGCCAGAGCTGTTCCTGAAACCCAGCACGTGAAGAGCTGGGACTAATCTCTCCACGTGGTCTACTCGTGAAATTCTTAATGATGACCTTTTATGGTTTGTGTCTGGCAGGGAGATACTGTTTCACATGTGGCCAGCATATATTTGGCCAGAAGATCCATAGCTCACTCAGCAGAAGATGAGTGATCTCCCAGTATCCCCTGGATGCAAGTAAAATACATCTCAGAGCCTCCACCCTAGCCCAAGGTTGCTTGCTCCATTGACAAAAAGTTGTGTTAAAGAAAAGTAAAAATAGTTATCAAGTCAGGGCACGATTCCAAACTAAGCCATAAATGGCAAAGCCTTCTGTGAGAGCACAGCCCTGCCAAGTACGAGATAATTTAAACAGTTTGTGCAAAGGTTACTTTGGGTTTGGAAGATTCGTGGGCTGAACATCCAGCCTTCACTGTGGCATTTGGTCTCTCAGCTTCCCTCCACGTTTCTCTCACAATGTCTCGTTAAATTCTCTGTTCAGAGCTCATCTTAAATACCCAAAGAGGAAACAAACCAAAAGCTTTGATATTTCTTCCAAATACGTTAGAAACCACGAAGCACAGTGTGCAGAGGATTTGTTTCCAGCTCTTTCCAAATCCACAGCCTCTGCTCATTCTACCTTACTCCCTAGCACCCCTGTGATGGCACTAATCCACTCCTGGCTGCGTTTTATTTTGCAAGATCAATCACCTTAAACATCTCAGGAGCCCGTCACCACAATTATGAGGTTTTCAAAAATTACACATTGCAGAGATGACAACATTTACCTAATAGTCATAATAAATGAATTGAGAGGGATGGTCACCAGTGAAAAAAATAGCTTGCCGCTTTGGGTAAGGGTCAGCAATAAGTCGTCACCTTCGCCACACCACACAGCCATCCCCAAGTCTCCGTGCATGTATCCAAGCAATTTAATGATTTCATGGAGAGAAAGTTTTTAGAATGTAATCTCTTTCTTCCTTAGTGCAAGTAGCTGATCACCATTCTTTACACAACACAATTAGAAATATCTGGAATAAAGCATAAGGGTCCCACTGAATTATGCAAATGTGAGAAATTATTTCTCACTGTCCTAGAAGACAGTGTGAAAAGACCTTTTATTTAGTTAGTTCATATAAGAGTGAAGTAAAAAGGCAAAAATCACACAGCAACTGAAACAGCAAATGTTTAATAGAAAAATTATTATATAGAGGAGATAAGCTATTAAGAAAAGGTGAAGAAGAATCTTAAGTAATACCCTAAGGTTGAGCTAGAGTAAGTACCCAAGAAAGGGACAAACTAAGTAGGAAAGTCCCTTCTTTTAGGAAAAAGTATATCCTTCTTTGTCTCCATTTCAGATAATATCCTTACATTAACAGTCAAGGAACCCATAGATCAATGGCAGGCCAAGAGAGATGCTGGCATGAATTATGAAAGGTGGGTTTTTAGAGGTTAATTTACAACCAAATATTGTTCATAGTACTCTAAGTTTGTGTCAGAGAAATATGACTGTCCAAGACTATTTTGTTTTTGGATGATACTAAATTACACCCTTGCCTATATTATCCTTAACCACTAAAATTCTTAATCACCGTCTTCTATTATCACCAACTCTCCCATCCTTAATCACTTTATTTTCAGTAATTATTAATTAAGGAAAAAGAGCTTTTAAAACAGTAGTGGTTCTTTATGTGCCAAATATATAATATATATAAAATATACACATATTTAAAATTGGGCTTTCATGAGAGAGTGTTAGCACTTGAAGTAATGATCTTCGCCAATGAAGAAACAGAAAATATATGAAACCAGCTATGAGACAGGCTTCCTTTGGGGGAAGAGGGGTTGTGGAGGAGGTCAGGAAGTGCCAAAAGAGTAGTTCCGATGCAGCAAGAGAGAGACACGCAAGCAAAATAAATCTTTAAACTTGGAACCAACTTATATTTTCATTTCCCAACTACACAACTGTAAGCTAGCTAATGCCAGGATTGAAAAGCAAGAAAACTGTGTGTAATTTAGAACATTTGCGTAAGGCTCTCAGAAAACAGAGCACGGTGTCTTGAGGCAATCGTTTTCTCTATAATTACCCCAAAGCTATCTCATTCCTGTGATCAAACTGGAAGGAAGGATGTGCACACACAAAGGCAGAACGTGAAGGAAAACCTTTGTGGTGATGAAGAATTCTGTACTTTGTGGTGGTGACTACATGAACCTGCGTACAGGATGTGATTACATAGACCTACACACACACACAAACACACAATACATTTAAAAATAATAGTAAAAAAATTAAATAAGCTCTGTGGTCTAGCCAACAGCAATGTACCAATGCAATCTCCTCATCTGGAGACTGAGGGCTCCTCCGTGGTAGTGCAAAGGCATCGTTGGGGGGTCCTAGTGCCCCCGCCCATAATCTCCACGGACCTCCGAGGGCACACCAGTGAAATATACCAGCTAGGTAAAATCAAGGATGTTTCTCAAGATCTTTTTCTAGCTACTGTCCCCCCTTAGTTTCATTGCTACGCTAAACCCCTTCCTAGCCACCGTTGGAGCCGAGGGCATTTGGTGTAAACATCCTTAATGTCATCTCATTTTTTTTAAGGATGACAAATCTGATCGTGTTACTAACTTGCTTTTATTTACTTAACAAATTCTTATTCAGTGGCTCCCCCAGGCCATACAGGCCTGAAACTTTTTTATTTTTTTATTTTTAACTCATGTTTATTCTATTACAGTTCTCTCAGTTTTTCCTCCTTTGCCCCCCTCCACCCATCCCACCTAGTCCCTTCTCCTTCTTTCCACCACTGTCCTCCTTCCCCACCCCTTCTGGTCACTTTCAGTCTGCTCCATGTTTCCATGCCTGTGGTTTATTTTGTTTGTTAGTTTATTTTGTTAAATAGATTCCACTTATAGGTGAGCTCATACGGTGTTTGTCTTTCAATTACTGGTTTATTTCACTTAGCATAATATTCTCCAGTTCCATCCATGATGTCACAAAAGATAGGTGATTCTTTCTTTCTTTCTTTCTTTCTTTCTTTCTTTCTTTCTTTCTTTCTTTCTTTCTTTCTTAATGCAGATTGATTCTATTTATTTACCTTTTTAAATGTCAAGATCCATTGAAAAATATTAAAAAATTTAAATCCATTATAAAGTCTCAGCAATTAAAACAACATGACACCAGCACATAAATAATCAAGCAGATCAATGAAATAAAATGAGCATTCTAGAACAAATGTATATATATATCTGTCTAACAATGTAATATATGATTAAACTGATATTTCAAATCAATGGGGAAAATAAAGCTTATTCAACAAATAAGGTGCATAGACCACTATTACTTGAAATAAAACAAATATAGAGCCCCATTTCACACATTATATGAGAAATATTCAGATGAGTTAAAAATCAATATGTAAAATCTAAAAAGTTTTTGAAGAATATTCAAAATAATATTTTTCTTACCCTGAAGTAATATATTCAAACCCAGAAGCTATAAAGTAAAACATAGACAATATGGCTATATTAAACATTTAAAGCTATACAGTAATATCCATGTAAAAAAAGTTAAAGGAAAAGTAATAGAATAGGAAAGTATCTGCAACACATCTAAAACAGGGTTAATAGGGTTTTTTTTTAGGGCAAAAATTCTACAAACCTTTAATAAAAAAATGGATAAAGAATACCAAAAAGACATTTAAAGCTTTTGAAAAATAATAGAAATAGTCAAGAAATATACAAAACAGGTTTAGTTTCAACAAATAATAAAGTAACAATTAAAATAACACCATCATCACAACCAGATTACTAAGTATTAAAAATATTGGTAATATCAAGTATTGGTGACTGTGAAAGGAACTGGGTATTCATAGACTCTTTTTCTTTATCTTCCTAAAGCAGTCCCTTTAGCATATTTTGCAGTGCTGGTTTGGTGGAGGTGTATTCTTTTAGCCTTCTGTTGTCAGGGAACCTCCTTATTTTACCTTCCATTTTAATTGAGAGCCTTGCTGAGTAGAGCAGTCTTGGTTGCAGGCCTTTGCTTTTCATTACTTGGACTATTTCTTGCCATTCCCTTCTGGCTTGTAGTGTTTCTTTTGAGAAGTCACCTGCTAGTCCTTTCAGGGCTCCCTTATAATTTACAGGCTCTTTCTCCCTTGCTGCCTTTAGGATTATTGTTTGTTTTTGATATTTGCCATTTTAATGATGATGTGTCTTGGAGTGGGCCTCGTTGGGTTCCTCTTGAATGGGACCTTCTGTGTTTCATGGACTTGTGTGAGATTTTTCTCTCCTCCAATTAGGGAAGTTTTCCATCATTACTTTTTCAAACAGGTTTTCTATCCCTTGCTCCTCTTCTTCTCCTTCCGGTATCCCTATTATATGGATATTATTACGTTTCAGGTTGTCTTGCATTTCCCTCAGTGCCTCTTCATTCTTTTTGAGTCTTTTTTCATTTTCTTGCTCTTTCTGGGAGAAAAAAGCTGGGAGCTTTTTTCTACGTTGTGCTCCAGCTCACTGATCCTATCCTCTGCTTCATCAAGCATTCTTTTGATTCCTTCTACTGTGTTCTTCAATTCAGAAATTGTATTCTTCATTTCCTCTTGTGTCTTATGGATAGTTTCTATGTCCTTTTTCATGCTGATATAGTTTGCAGCGAGTTCCTTGTAGTTTCCCTATAGTTTTTGATAATTCTCTCTGAGCTCACTGAGCTCATTGAGCTCCCTTAAAACTGTTGTTTTGTACTCAGTATCTGATAGTTTACTTGCCTCTGTTTCATTTAGTTCTATTTGTGGGGATTCCTCCTTTCCCTCCAACTGGGTGGTGTTTCTTTGTCTTCCCATTATTTGCAAGACTCTTCTTTTTTGCTTCTGCTTCTTAAATTGATCTGTCTTGATTTCCTGACTTTGTGGTGTGAACTCTTATGGCAGGAGAACGCTGTTTTGTTTTGTTTATTTTTTTCTCTCTGGATCTGCCTCTGATGATGTCAGATACTGATCCTGTCTGACCTTAGGCAATCTGTTCAAGATTTCCAGGAATCTACTGTAATGGCTATCTCCTTCGGCTATTACTCTAGTCCCTCTGCACTCAGCAGGCTGGTATAGGGACACCACAGGGCAGAGCAGAGACACTCCTGTTGGTGGGGTTATTGGGTCCTTTCACGTTGCTGCCACTCAAGGGAGTGGTCTCCCCTGAACAAGATGGCTGCTGCCGTATGGGGAAGGGGTCAGCACCGGATCCCATAGGCTACTCTCTTCATTCTCTCCCCAAAGTCTCCATCTTCAGTCTCTCCTCAAGTGTCTCTAGACCAATCTGCGTCCCCTTTAGCCAGGGATCTACTATCTGTGGCTGCCAGTCTGCCCTCAGCAGTCAAGCTTTAGCACCACCTGGCCAGGGCAGAGTCCCTCCTGGAGGTGGAGCTATTGTGTCTTCTCACACTGTTGCCACTCAGGGGAGTGGTCTGCCTGAGCAAGATGGCTGCTGCCACACTGGGAATGAGTCAGCACCAGGATCCCGCTGGCTACTCTCTCAGTTCTCTCCCCAAAGCCTCCTTCCCCAGTCTCTCCCCAGGCATCTCCAGCACACTCTGCCCCCACCTTTGCCAGAGACCAGGGTAAGTGGCTGCAAATAAAAATGTATGCGTTGGCCGTTTAAATGGCTCTTTGCATTTCCAGCCACCTGTCTCAGACAGAGAGAAACCCTGACACTTTTTGCAGCTCAGCTGTTATCTGAGTGCTTTTTGGGCTCTGGTGCTGTAGGCTGGAGATCCCCACTTATGGTTTAGACCCCACTCTTCTCAGGAGGATCCAACTGGCCATTTCAATATCCTTTTGGTGCTGCCGCCCGTGAGCACCCTGCCCACCTTCTCGTGTCTTTACCACACTTCTTACCAGTTAGGTTGTGCTAAAGCTGATCCTTCTGCCTGCCCAAGGTTATAAGGCTCCTCTCTCGCTATTATTCAGTTGTTTGTTCTAGGTGATTTCTCCACAATTAAGTTGTAATTCAAGGTTGGTCCTGGGATGAAGTCAGTGTCAGTTCCACTCACTCCTATGCCATCTTGGTCCCCTCTGAAATTTGATATACAAATGATTCCTGGTTACCCAGTGCCTAGAGGATAAATTTCAAATCACTCAACCTTTCACATAAGCTCCTTAACAAGCTTTGTTAACTTGTCTTTTCATACTCATTTCTATCACTTTCTTCGCCTCATTCCCCTCTGGTCACTGCCTCCCCCTGATCGCTATGATGCATTCTATATTCCTCCTTCATTATGTACAGTTTTGCAGATATTGTACCATCCTTTGTTCACATTCATCTCTGTGTTTGGAATGCCCCTTCTGCCTCTCCAGGAATACCTTCTGCTCCAACACACACACACACACACATGCACACACACATTTCTGCATAGAAAATTCATGTGGATCGCTTTAAGGTCCAACTCAACAGAACTTCCTTTGACATGTTCTTTAACGAATGCCTGTGTCATTTTAAAATAGCTACAACTTCTGTTCAGCACCTCCCATGATGAGGTGGGAAGCATTTCCCCCATTCTTCATTCTGGAATAGCCCAGCTCCTTGCATTCTCCAATAAAATGCATTAGATGTGACATTGTGTGACCGCCAAGCCTTAGCTCAGAGGCTTGCAGGTTTTGTTCTCACTGTCTTTGAAAGTTGCAGCCACCCTATTAAACACCTAGGAGGGGAACTGAGATGTCCAGCCGGGAATCCCACCAAATGGCCAGGTGTGTAAATCAGTTTTTATCTGACTGTCTAACCCCAGCTGAACCACCATGAGTAATTCCAGGAGACACCAGTGGCAGAACTGTGGGCCTGAGCCTAGCCCCTAGAGAACAATCATGAGCAAATAAATACCAACTGTTTTAAGCCACTTGATTCTGGACTCACGTGCTATGTCGGAGTCTGCAATTGGTACAGCCCCACCCCAACTCTAGCCTCAGGTATCTAGGAATTCTAAATTCTGAAACACCCGAGCGTTCTGCATCTACTTCTCTCCTAAAATTCACATTTTACCACTATCATTTGCTTATGCATCTCTTCCCATTACTAGACTCAGTTCCCTACAAGCAGAAAGACCCTCAGGACTGCACAGCAAGCCTGAATATATAATAGGCACTACAGAAATCACTGGTAACTCAACAAAAAGCTAAAGTGCCAGGCTTCACCAAGACAGGCTTCTTCCTGTTGATCCTGTCTGAGTAAGTGTCATAACCAAAGCACTGGGCCGAAGACACTTTCACTTTCTATACAGGCCAGAATGGTGAACCTCACACGCAAGTGATGTGGCTCACAGGAGGTTAAATTTAGCAGCAGCCATTGATTGGACCTTTTCAGAGTGCTAAGATTAAATAGCCTCATATGAGCAATATTTTCCTAGCTCTGCCAGTCTAAAATCCAAGGGAACTCTCTGCTTGAAAGTGACAAAATGTAATTCCAAGCAAAATCCTATAAGTCTTGGCTTTGGGTCAAAATGCATTATAAACATTAAAACATTTGTTTTGTCTAATTCCTCTCAAGAGTTTTATTCAACATTATCCATCACAAGACAAATTATTCACTATAGTCTGTAGTTACTTGTATGTTACTGGTAACATGACTGAAGAAAAACAAGATATTTAATAAACTTTTGATTATAATCCCTCCACTTCAATTCTTAGTTTTGCATAATTTTAGCTGGATGAATCTCATTGTTGAATTATTAAATAATCTATTTCTGGGCATGGATGTAGAGTTCCTTTTTTCTATTTTATTAAGGTTGTATTAGCAACATTTAATACTTTTTTCATTATGTGTCTCATTGTTAACATTACACGTCACGATTAAAATCATCATTATTGTGAAGATGGAAGGCGAAAATTGTTGACAGACTAAGGGGCTCAGAAGAAGAAATTTTCAATCCTTGCTTTGTTTTCTCAGTGTCTTGTTCTTTGTCTCTTTGCACCTTAAATGTTTGCCCTTAGCTATGTTATTGCCAACTCTATTCATTGAGACAAAAACTTTTTAAATGGTTAATCAACCATAATAATTACGTTGAGGGTTTTCACAGGAATTACACATGCCCTCAAATAAGTAGTGTTTCAACTGTGGTGTTTATGCTGACAAAATGATAAGAAAAAATTTAACAGCATCACTAGGTTTTTCTCTTTGTAACTTTATAGAAGTTTTTCATTAAAAATAAAACATGAGCCCAAGCTAATATAGCTCAGTGGATTGAGTGCTGGACTGTGAAGCAGAGAGTCGCTGGTTTGGTTCCCAATCAGGGCACATGCCTCGGATGCAGTCCAGGTGCCCGGTAGGGGGCATGTGAGAGGCAACCACACAGTAATGTTTCTCTCCTTTTCTTTCTCCCTCCCTCCTCCTCTCTCTAAAAATAAATAAATAAAATCTTTTACAAAATGATAAATATCATGTTCTTTTTTATTATTTTCCTAATTTCATTAAGATTTAATTAGCATAGAGAACTGTTTAAGTTTAAGGTGTATAGTATAATGACAACCTAAGTTACAGATATTGTAAAATAATTACCACAATAAGTTTAGTTAACATACATCATATATATACACACACATACATACCCCAAACAAACCCCCCCCCCCCACCCCCCCCCCCCCCCCCCCCCCCCCCCCCCCCCCCCCCCCCCCCCCCCCCCCCCCCCCACCCCCCCCCCCCTTCCTACATCCCTCCCTTCACCCCCCAACATACATTTTTCCATTCATACACTTTTTATCTTTTGTAACTTTTGGTTATTAACCCCACCCCCCCCTCTTCCCCACATATCCCCTTCTCTAATCCCACCTTTACCCACCCCCCACCCCCCCCCCCCCCCCCCCCCCCCCCCCCTCCCCCCCACCCCCCCCCCCCCCTCTTTTTTTTTTTTTTTTTTTTTTTATTTATATATTTATTTTTTTTTTTTTTTTTATTTTATTTTTTTTTTTTTCCCCCCCCCCCACACACACACACACACACACACACACCCTAACCACCCCCCCCCCCAACTTCTTTATCCATTCATCCTTCAGTGGACATTTAGGTTGTGTCCATGTCTTGGCTACTGTAAATAAAGCTGCTAAGAGCATTGGGAGCTTTGATAAAGCGTTTATATTTCTTTCGGCTATATTTTCAGAAGTGGAATTGCTGGATCATAAGGTAGTTCTAGTTTTATTTTTAATGCATTTTTTAAAAAGATTTTATTTATTTATTTTTAGAGAGGGGAAGGGAGGGACAAAAAGAGGGAAACCTCAATGTGTTCGTGCTTCTCAAGTGCCCCCTACTGGGGACCCAGCCTGCAACCCAGGTTTGTGTCTTGACTGGGAATCGAACCAGTGACTATTTGGTTCACAGGCCAGCACTCAATCCACTGAGCCACATGAGCCAGGGGTAGTTTCAGTTTTCTGAGGCACCTCAATACTCTTTACCATAGTGGCTGTGCCAATTTAGAATCCCATTAACAGTGCATAAGGGTTTCTTTTTCTACACATTCTTACCAGAATTTGTTATCTCTTGTCTTTTTAATAATAGTCATTCTAACAAAGTGATATTTCATTTTAGTTTTGGTTTGCATTTCCCTAATGATTAGTGATGTTGAGCACATTTTCATGTATCTGTTGGCAGAATTTTATTAATCAAATATTATTTGTTGATATTTTTTAAACTATAGCATTACTTTTTAAAAACTATATTAAACTGATTTTTAAAAACCATAACCAAAATTAATAGCTGGCCAGGTTTTTAAAAATTACTTTAGAATAACTTATCAAGATGTACTGGAACTTTTTTATGACCTGTTTTTTAACTTTCTACTGGGGAACATAGGATCCCTCTGGTTCAAGACAGACTGCACATCTTTACTGAGTTGTTTTAGCTTTAGCAAATGCAAATTCAGCTCCTCATTAATAAGCCCCTATTTATTTGCAAAAGAAAATTTAGTCCATGTGATTTTGATTCATTGACACAGTAATATGAACAAACAGTGTTTTCAAAAGTTTTACTTGATTTCTGAGAAGCCTTTAAGACACCATTTACTGTGATATTATTTTTAGGATAAGGAAACATTTTTACAGGTTGGAAAACATAAGGGGCTCAAAACTGAGCAAAAATATGGGTCCTCATCACGGTAGGGAATGTAAAATAATCTTCTTTGCAACCAGTTATAGCTTAAGTACTCAGGGGTGTCCTAGCCAGACGGACTGAATTTGACTTCCAGTTACACACTTTCTGGGTAAAGGTTAACCCCCAGCCAGCTCAAGACAACAGTGATAAGCAAACTGATTTACCTTCTCAATATTATCCTTCAAAAATCCTAGGTAGATGGCCAATGACCACATTAGAAGTATTATTCAAGCAGTTGTAAACTGAACACTTACTGATTTTGTAACATTCACTTAGGTAAGGAATGAATCAGTTTTATGTTCTCTGTTGACCTGGTTGCCAAATAGACTCCATGGAAACGGGCTGGCCCTCAAGCCTCATACCAGAACAATGAATCAGCCTCCAAGCTACCTCAGGGAGCCATGGGTCTGAAGCCCACTCACCCTGGGAACTTCCCAGCCGAGAGGCTGGCCTGGGAGACTCAGGGCTGCTGGCTTGGAGTTTGGAGTCGTGGGTGACTGCCAACCAACTCCCATAAATCATGGAAACCCTTGAATCTCATAGTCCTTCTTTATTCCACAGTTATAAACATGAAGAGTATTAGAATTCTTTATATTAAATTTAGATACTGAGAGTGAAAATTTGAGCTGATCTTTCCTGAACCATCAATTAAAAAGAGGGTGGTACAACTGTCTGGCCTAATGTATTGTTTAAATATCTGTGTGGCCAAATATCTGTAATGAAAAGACATGAAATTTGGACTCATAAAACCTAGATTAAGATCCAAACCTGATGTGTACTAGCTATCTGATATTGGCATACACTCTCTATAGTATTGATTTTCCCAGTTGTTGCACAATATACATCATAGTTACCAGTCATCCATTGAGGTGCTTTGTCTGGAATCTTTTAGAGCCATAAAACACACTACCCATTTATTCTTAAAAATGCATGTGTAAAATTTGGAGTAAAGACTTAGGTACAAAATTTAGTGTGATTAAAATTTAGGAATATCCAAATATTTTTTATCTCTGCAGGAACATTTTGCAAGATCTGCAGTACTTCATTTTAATCTGTTTCTAGATATTCAAAACAACTTTGTATTAACTCCATAACCCAAGTTCACTCCTCTCAATACAAAATGCCCCCAACACTGGTGTATCCAGTGGCAACTACAAGAATACAATTGTACCCAATTCAGCATCAAATCTGAGAAGCTATGCTTCACTCTCTCTGTACAAAGTCTTATAATCTCTCCATTAATCTCTGCAGGCCTGATTTTGAAAATAAAACTACACTTCAAGGGGAAACAAATTCTACCAATTGTCGAAAGCAAAGGTCTTTCTGTATCTTGAATGTTTGGGGTTCGTTTTGTTTACACAGAGAAAGTGGCACATTTGAGCCACATACAAATTCAACTGGAACATGTCATTTTTGACTCTGCCAGAGTTCCAACAGGGCTGCTAAAATCAGAGGCTGTGGCTGGTCACCATAGCTTGGGGACCCCTCGATGCCTTTGCTCATGGTAGGTAGGGTTCCTGAACAAAATAGACACTTCTTTTCCCCATGGATTCACCCACTCTATCGCAGTCGTTGGTTCTCATCCCAGGAGCTAATTTGGCTCACTCTGTGGTGACCGAATCAGGCAACTTCTAAGGGCTTGCGGAGGTGAGGAGACTATGGACACAAAGAAGGGGAGGGTAGAGTAAAACGGTGTCATTGTGCCCGAGAAAACATGGCTGCTTAGCCCAGTTCTCACCTTCTCCATCACAACCTCCCTTGTCTATTAAGTAGGAATTTGGACTAGCTGATTTCTAAGATTTTTTCCTATGTCTTGAATTCAATGATATTATCAAATTCTTTTTAAAATTATTTTAATTTTTTATAATTAAATTTCCAATTGCAGTTGACATACAATATTATATTAATTTCAGGTGTACAAGACAGTGACTAAAGTTATATGCTTTATGAAGTGATCATCTTGATAAGTCCAGTAGCCACCTAACAAAACGCATAATTATTACATTATTGACTATATGCCCTATGCTGTACTTTTCATCACTATGACTATTTTTATAAATGGAAATTTGTACTTATTAATCCGTTTTACCTTTTTCACCCATCCCTGACCCTCCCTGGTATATGGTAACCATCGATTTGTTGTCTGTATCTACAAGTTTGTTTCTGTTTTGTTCAGTTATTTTGATTTTTAGATTACACATATATGTGAAAGCATATGGTGTTTGTCTTTCTCTGTCTGACTTATTTCACTTAGCTTAATGTCCTCTAGGCCCATCCATGTTGTTACAAATAGCAAGATTTCATTCTTCCTTATGGCTGAGTAGTATTTCATTGTATATATGATCAGTTCTTTCATAGTGTTTTTATTTATTTATTTATTTATTTATTTATTTATATAAATACCCAGAGGTGGAAGGACTGGAGTATATGGTAGTTCTACAAGGTCTGTCCAGATAGGTTTGTTGCTCTAATAAAGCCTTGTGATAAATTGAAGGGCAGGATATAACTATATTTACCTTTATAATAATTAAGTTGGTTACTCTTTCACAACAAAAAGGGTCAAAATATTGTTAATAAATGAGGAGTGAATTTCTCCTGCAAGCTAGATACGCAGAAGAAAATTCATAGCAGTGACGACAAACTGTGGGTGTCTCTGCATTTAGGAGAAAAGCAGACACCATGTGGAGGCCACCAATTCCTCTCCCTCTTCTCCTTCAGTCCAGCACAGAGTCACAACTCATTTTTTTTCCTTAACCAGAGTTTGAAAGGCACAGGAAGGGAGCTGAAAACAGACTCCAATGTTCTCTGGGAAAAACAAACATTGCAAACCACAAAGAAGGTTCAATAGGAATGGATTCTCAGCAACATCTGAAAGGGAAGAGTTTAATGAGAGGACTCTGAGAGGTAAAAAGAGGAAAGAGGAGGGAACAATCTTCTGGAACACCTCCACCTCCTCATAATTTTGAAATATTACTGAAAATATTTTCACAAATGGAAACATTTCCTTAACATAAGTTTGTTCAATGTAACTCAGTATGAAGATTAAAAACCTGTATATGGCTCTTCAGGGCATCTTTATTCATAATGTCTCAATACTGGAGCAACCCAGATGCCCTCAGAGGATGAATGGTTAAACAAACTCGTGCAGCAATACATGGAATACTACTCAGCCGTGAAAAAGGAATACTGATAATTCAACAACTGGTAATCACAAGATTATGCAAAGTGATAAAAAAATTTCCAAAGGGTCACTTACTGTGGTTCTCTTTATATAATATTCTTTAGGTGACACATTCTTTAGTCCTTCATGTAACATTCGCTAGGCCTGGGGCAACAGGATCTTTGCAGTAACATAACTCTTCTGAGTATATTAAACCACAATTTTGCAATATGTTACCGTGGAGGGAAACTATGTAAAGGGTACATGGGATATCACCGAATTATTCCTCACAACTGCATGTGATCTGTATGGACCTCAAAATTTTAAAAAATTTAGTTTAAAAAAATCCATTGGGTACATTTGTGATAGTATACTTCTCACCTATTCTGTTCTGTCCATTGAACTATGTCTACTCTCTACCAATCCTGCACGATCTTGATTCCTATAGTTATAAAAGTAAGTCTTAGTATCAGATGGAGTGCCTCCTCTCACTTTAGTTTTTTATTTTCAAGATTTAGCTATTCTATTTAACTATTTGACCTTTCCATATTCGTTTTCAAATAAGCCTGTATATGTCCACAAAAGACTTGCTGGCATTTGGACAGGAATTATATTAAACCAATAGATCAATTGGAGAAGAATTGACATCTTTATTATTTTGAGTCTTCCAGTTCCCAAACATGCTATCTTTCTTCATTTATTTAATTATTTCCTTTATCAGCATTTTATAATTTTTGGCATAAGCATATTTTAAGTTTTTACCTAAGTATTTAATTTTCTTTGGAGGAATTATAAAAGTTTGTATTTTTAATCATGTTTTACATTTTTGTTTCCAGGTATTTGTTGTCAGTATATAGAAAAGTAATTGATTTTTTTCATGTTAATCTTGTATGCTGAGAACTTGTTAAGCTAATTAGATCTAGGAGAATGTTGTTTGTAGATTCCTTGGAATTTTCTGTGTAAATAATAATGTCATCTGAAATAGAGACAGTTTCTTCCTTTACAAACTGCCAATATTTTTTGCTTTTTTCCCATATTATAATGGCTAGAACTTCCAGTACTACACTGATCAAGACTAATTACAGCAGACATACTTGTCTTGCTCCTAATCTTAGAGGAAAATGTTACTGGGGAAGTCATTTACTAATTAAGTATGGGTTTAGCTGGAAGTTGGTTTTATTTTTGAGATGTTTTTTAGCAAATTACTTTTCTGGATTTTTTTTCATGAATGAATTTTGAATTTTGTCAAGTTTATTTTCTATATTTATTAACATGATTATTTGTTTTTTCTTCTTCTTTAACCTGTTAATATGGTGAGTTACACACATTGAATTTGAATATTGACTCAGATATGGAATAAAGTGCACTTAGTCATGGAGTATAATTCTTTTTATACATTTGATTAACTAATATTTTGTTGAAAAATTGTACATCTTAGTTAATGAGAGATACTGGTCTGTAGTTTGGATTTTTTTTATTCTCTTTTCTGGCCTTGATACCAGTGTGATTCTAGTCTCATAAAGATTTTGTGAAATTGCTGTTAACCCTTCTTTAAATGTTCAGTAGGGCTTCTGCAGTGAAATTGAATGGGCCTGAATATTTCTTTTTCAGGAAACTTTAATTATAAATTCAATGATTTAATGGTTGTGGAACTATGAAGGTTGACTATTTAATCCTGCTTGAATTTTGGTCATTTTTGGATTGTAAGAAACAGATCCAGTTCTTCTACATTTTTGAATTCATGAGCACTCAAAGAGTTCAGACGTATGAATAGTCTGCCATGCTAGGCGCCCCCCAAGATGAACCTCAGAAATTCCTGCCTCCTGTTACTCACACGTTGTGTGGTTACTTTGCACATTGGACTAGAGTTGGTCTGGGTGACAGACAGAATATGCCAGAAGTGATATTATGTCTCTTCCCACATTCAGTTGTAAAACACATTGCAGCTTCTGACTTGACCTCCACCTCTGTACCTACCTCTCTCTCTGTCTCTTTCTCTCTGATTATGGCTTTGAGGCTGCCATGTTGTGAGCAGCTGGATGGGGAGGCTCACATGGTGGAGAAATGAAGAAGACCCTTGCCAACAACATGCATGTGCATGTGCCATCTTCGACAGAGATCCCACAGCCCAGTCACGCTTTCAGATGCCTGCAGCCCTGGCCAGCATCTTCCCTGTAACCTCCTGGGGATGCTGAGCCAGAACTACCCAGCTGATCTGCTGCTGGACCCCCCACTCTCAGAAACTGTGTGAGTATTAACCATGTTGTCTGGATATGAAGTTTTGGGGTAAGCTGTTCTGCAACAAGAGATAACTAACTAATGGAATTGCCATTAATATATTATGATATTCATACCACTGTACTAAAATGGCATCCTTTTCCTCCATATTTATTAATTTACTTACTCATTATTCATCCATTCACTCATTCATTCATTTTTCCATTTAATAAACTTCTAATATACACCATGGATGCATTATGCTGGGTCTGGCAATATAAACAATGTTAACAGAATATTAACAGGATGTTAGTGGGATTTTCTCCTCTCAGCCTCAATTTTAGGAACAGCAAGTAAGAAGAGTGCACATACATTCTACAGAGACTTACTGAAAATTACAGTTGCTGCTTTCCAGACCTGACTAGAAATGGTACCACCAGTCCTGAGCTCCTCAAGCCAGTTAACCTCTAGGGGAGTAACTAACTTTTATAAAACCAATGCAGAGAACAAAGAGGAGTTCATTAATTAGAAAGAGCTGTTAGACTAGGAAGAGCATGGGGGAAATGCTCTGGCTTTGTCCTCCTTCCCATGGAAAGGGTTGTTCCTCCCCCTCACCCCTGCCTGAGAGAGCTTCTAAAGAGATGGACTTGAAGTTCTCCAAGAAGACCAATAACTTACCCACCAGCTTGATGAAGCTGGCCAGGCTAGAGGATTTCATAAGCTTAAGTCAGAACTCTGCCGAGCTGTGAATGGTCATCCAGGAATGATGTACATGCATTCAGGTTTGGGGGTGTACACTGGCATGGAAACCAATATCTGCTTCTTTTTTGGATCATTCCCAAGGCAGGAAACTGGCTGGAATAGGCTGCTACGGCAGCGAAAGAGAGGGTGCAGCACTGGCTAGATGGCTTAGTTCCTGTCCATGAGCTTTTGCCCCTTTTACTTAAATTCTCCTTTCTGTCCCTGAGAAGGCAGAAGTAGCAGGGAGGGGAGTAAAGATATAATGGATAATTAAATACCTGCCCCTACGAGCACGCATACACGCAGATGCACACTCTAGTTCTCTGAACAATAAGATAAACCCGAATTTGGTCAAAGGGAAAAAGTAAAGTTGAAAGTTTTAAATAGAGTTTGAAATGCCTGAAAGTGACCACAAGCCCATGATATATGCTTGAGCCATAAAAAGAGTCTGACAAGGGAGATACAGCAGGACACATCTGAAAAAAAGTTGTCCGAAAAATACTTTTCCTATCCAAACTCGGTTCTTCAATAAGCAAGTTAATCAAAGATGAATCAAAAGTAGAAACACTTTTCTTCCAAATGTCTAAAATCTTTTTATGTTGGTCCCGAATCCACAACAAGGGAAAGATGACTTATACGATTCTTTCCTGGTTGTGGACTTCATCCAGCGGTGGAACAGAGTACAGAGAGGGCAGGCTATCAGGAGAGGTGGGAAAAAATTGTTAAGGGAAAGAAAGGCCAAGAAAAAAATAGGATGAGAAATGGAGAGCCAGAAATCCAGCCTCTCCTGGGTGTGGCAGGAACCCACCTCCCAGGAGCTGAGCAGTCCTGCCTCTACTTTTCCATTTTCAGCTGCCAAGTGATAGGTCCCTCTCCCTTCCTCAAGCATGCAGCCCTGTCACCAAGGCATGGGGACCTTGGGTTTACATCTGTATACCCCTAATGGTTGGCACAAGGTAGAGGAGAAAGTGAGAGAATAGAGGAAAATGTTCTTTAAATCTTACAACCAAGAAGCCTGGGGAGAAGCAATTTAGAGCCATTCTAAATGATCTTCTTAAGACCCTAGAAAGAACTCAGGGTCTGAGTCTCTCTAGATCAAAAGTCTTTTTCACTAACAGAATCGCAGGGGTCCTTTGCATCTTACATAAGGCCAGGAAAGAGGTTATATTGCATAGAACTTCATAAGGGGATCAGCTGCCAAGTTACCCCCATGATGAGACATTCCACTTACAGTTATAAGACAAGACATGACCCAGGTCCTGAGAACATAGAAGGGTTTTACTGATTGTTCACTCAGATCCTGTTGGCCTGGAGAAAATAAATTGTCTTCATAAATTACTGACTAGAAGGAGTGAAGTTAGCACTAAGTGAGTTTGGCTACGTTTTCACTAGGATTCAAATAATACCTCTTAATCATAACACACTGAAATGTACAGGATTTTAAGACACGGTACCCAGGATGTCAAGATATTTCCTCTGTTTTTTAAAAGTCTGCACAAAGGGGTCTTATATAATCCTGACTACTCACTTCTGCCTCTATATTTCAAGAAAAGAGTCACTCCATTATTTTTTTAAGTTTACATTTTACAGAATATTTTAGAGTAGGTCTGACTGGGGACATTTTGGAACAGGGTGCATTTATTATGCCCAAGACACACAGAGAGTGAAGCAGGTTGGTCTCAGTAGGGACTTATCCTTTTATTTTATGGGCACCTTGTAACAAGTCACTGAACCCCTCTGCCCCTTAACACATTCCTCTGTAAAGTCAGTCAGTAGCATCTTCCCTGTTCACTATAAAGGACTGTTACAAAGGTTAATCAGCTAATATAGGTATAAAACTTCTCATATCTTGCTGTGTGGCCCTGGTGTCCTATTTCTGGTTTCCTGCCCGTTTCCCCAGAATATTCATAAATTCTCCGTTCATTATATAATCAAAGAAGATTCGCTGTGGGCCGGGCAGGAGAAAACATCTGGTGCTCAGAGCTCGGTCATTTAAGAGAAGAGTCCATGGCTCTGAAGCTCAGGCTGCTCCTCAGAGAGGAGGCAGCGTTCACCCTGCCCTCGGAGCTCTCCAGTACAGCCTCCCCCTGCCTCTTCCACCTCAATTCTCATTTCTCAGCTCCCCCCGACTGAGTGCAGGGGACTCCAGTCCGACACTCAGGACCTGTGGCCCCCTCCGTGACTTATCCCGTGGTAAACAAAGTGTGCACTTTGCACTTGCAGGTACACATGTTCTCTCTGCGCCTGAGCATCTCCCATGGGCATTCCCAGACCAATAATGTCTACGCCACTGTCTTGGGATGTAATGTCGCTCATCTTGTTTTCCCCTCTCTTCTATTGTCTCCTTGAGGAAAGATACCATGTATTACGGTTGGTTGTGTTTGGTTTAATTGTTGTACTTTTTCTCAAATAGAAAATCCCAGCACCATGAATATGCTAGATGCTTGATAAGTGGTTTTTAAACAAGTGAATGAATGAATGATGATATGTTTGTTTCTTCTATAAATTCGTATAAATGTAGGATCTGCTTTCTGGCCCTCATCTTTCAGGAGGGTAGATTTGGAGAGAAGTCTTCTCGACCCCAAAAGTTTATTGAGGAAGCGTGTGGCCCAGAACCAACAGGGCTGAGAGGTTCTGGGAAGAGCAAACTTTAACCAAAAGGAAGAATTCAGAGGCTTATCCTTCAGCCCTTAGTAATAAACCCTTCAAACCTTGCATTCCTTTTTTAGTATAAACAAGAAGCTATTCTCTCAGTATTTGAAAATTCTTCAGCTATCAGGAGGTCATGAGAAGCCACGCACAAGCTGCTCAGTACAGAAATCGGCCCCTGCGAGTTCCGCTGGGAAACCCATCTCCTGAGCTCAGGGAGATGCCCATCTCTGACTTCTTTCAAATAACCACGAAGAAACCCTAGGTCAGGAGATTTAACCTCTGCTGTGCTCAAGTAAGCCCTTAGCTGCAAGTGGAATTCAGAATATTTCTACTTCAGAATGTAACACATATCTAAGAGGACTCTGGGTTGACTTAGCCTAAAAGAAAATGCCAACAAGGGAATCTGAATGAAGAAGGGAGTTTCAGCCTTTTCCAACACACCACGGTAACAAGGGAAACAGCAACAAAAAGTAGAGTTATGCAGTTCCCTGTTCCCCTTGCAGTTGTCAAGGGGACCGTCATTTTCTTGGTAGTGCAAGTTTGAAGACTTGGAATCTAGTTTTTAACACTTATATTTATGTCACTATTAGTCCATCAAGTTATGATGATCTTTCCTTCAAAATTGTCTATTGAATCTCTCCTTCCTCTCCTCCCTGTCCCCTGGCTACCCAGCTGCGTATGAACTGGGCAGAGAACATTGCAGGTCATTGCCAGCGTGCTTTTTCCCTCATAACACTGGCCTTCCAATCCATACCATGGAGAATATTCATTTGTAAAACACCTCTTTCATCATATTCATATTTAAAATCCTTTAGTCCCATTAACCTTATTAAGGGTTCTTACACACTTCCTCCCACGTGTTTCAAATTGCCAGTACAGTAAACCTTTATCCCTAGTTCCACCCAATACATCTCTGAACTCTCTTCTTTTAAATTAAAATTTTAGATCTAAATTTTAATGCATGCTACCTTAGCATTGGACATTATCATATAATTTTGTGTGTTTTAGTACGCAGATAATGTCTTAGATTACTTATCAGTTGAAGTACTTACTTCTCCTCTTAAAAAAAAAAGAATGAAACTAATACTAAAACAGATGAACCATATTTACTTTGCAATTTTATTTTCACCACTTCTACTGTCTTCTTCCTTCTCATGTACTCAAAGGATGGAGAAGGAGCCGACTGTGCCGCTGGTGTGTGGATCGCCCAGCTCGGAGCCAACCAGCCCTGGCTCCCTATCCTGTGCCCTCTCTAGCTGTGCTCCCTGCCTCAGCCAGATCCACCCTCTCCCTTTCCCTCGAGGGGGGCCTCAAAATTAGATTGCATGTGGTCCTTACACCCAGTTTAGTTAGGACCTCTACCGCCCTACCAACCTAGCACCTCGTTAGGAGTCTTTCCTCGGCTCTGCGTGAGCGCGGTTCCAGAGCGTTCCTCCCATGTGCTGAGCTCCGGGGGTTCACATGTCACTCACGGACATCCTCCTCTGGTCACCGTGCCTGCTGCCAACAGCCCCGCCCTCTGTGCTGCCTGCTGACACCTCGCTGTGGCTTCAGAGACGGAGTGCTCGTTTCTGCCTAGTTGGTCCTTCTGAATCCTCCTCAGCAAAACTGAGAACTGACTGTGACCATTGTCAAGATTTGACTTCAAACCCAGAGATCACTCGTGGCCTCTTAGAAGATAACCCAGCTGCTCCTAGAAATGGCTCTATTCTTAGAGACAGTCCTCAATTCAAATTTCTTATCATTCCTGCCTGCTTCCAATCTGGAGTCCAGATGTCAGGGATTATTTAACCGCAGAACATGTATTTTCAAAGAAAAAAATAATTTTCAGACATAGGGCCATTTTAAGGTAGATTTAGAAAAGTAGAAGTCAAACTTAATCATTTTGATTCCGTTGTTATAAAAAAAACCACAAGTCATAGTTGACTATAAAAGTAAAAATCTCACAATTGACACAATAAAAAGAAAATCAAGCAGAGTACAAGTAATCAACACAAAATGAAGTGAACAGTGGGAAAAACACACAGTAAAATTGTGTGTTTAGCAGTTATAGGTCACACACTGCTAAAAGGATTACCTTCAACATTTCACTAAATAGGAAATAAACTTCACAGAAATAATTTTATACAAACAAAAATAAGTAAACTTTCACAGTGTTGAAAAATCAAAATATCTTCACAAAACAAATTTGGATTTTTTACATGGGAAATTTGTACTTTGTAGAAATTAAGGCCACAAAAGACAGCTCACAAGTGTATGTAATTAAACTTGATTTAAACAAAAATGAGATCTGCTTTGTAAAACTTACACTAAAAAGAATTTATGCAGATAAGAACAATTGCAGTAGAGCAAGATAAATTTTTTTTTAATCCTGAAGTGATTTAATTCTAAATGGCAAATTGATGAAGGGATTCAATTCCCTTTATGTATTTACTCTGGAAAACATTTCCAGTAAAAATAAAAACAGAGCAATGTTAACATACGTAAGTCGAGTGAGAAAATATGCTCAGTCTAGACACGGGCCTGCCCATGCGGAGTGAGCATCGAGCTCACTACGGGTCGCCACCTCCGAGCTGCTGGGGTCATCCTGGTATGGGTCCCATCCCTGAGAACATCCTGATGCCAAGCTTGCATTCCAGGAGATTAGTTTTCGGTTATAACATGCACACACTGACACATAAGCACACACAAGCGTGTGTGGCAGTTGATGCAGCTCAACAACATAGTCTGCTGGGATGCCGTGGAGATCCCTGATTCCTGGATCAGGAATCTCACTTGCTGGGTCTCACAGCTCAGCAGCAGCAGGTGGCTCCGGTGTAAATGCAGTGAGACAGCTCTTCACCCAACTCGCTTTAGGCAAAACGAGAGATGGAGACGGGGAAGGCCAAGTGATGTGAAGCCCGGATGGACAAGTTGAGGAGTGAGATAGAAACACCGGGTCCTCTGCTAGAGCTTTTGTGAAAAAAACAAAAATTATCACAGTGACTTCCTCTTGGCAAGTTCTAAAAACCAGTGGTATTTTTCTGCTGCCTCTCTGTCCCCATGTCAGGCTCGCAGTCACTTCTGGGTCTAAGTGACTGGGGTCTCACGTCCCACGCAGCCTTCACCTTGGCACCCTACCCAGACCCTCCTTTTCATCAGTGCTCTAACTGCTGGGTGACCCCCACGACTCCCCCATTTCTCAGGACCATTTCTCACGCAATCCTCTCAGGGCTGTTAACATCACTCTGCTTCAGATGTGTGAATCCCGCTGGAGTGTAGGCGTCTCAACACAATGTCAGTGCATTGCCTCTCCAACTGAATTTGCATTCTAGTAGGGGACTTTACTGATTTAATTTTAAATTAACTACGTAACTTTTGGAATTAACATTAATGGCATGCTGACCAAATCTGTAGGAGAGATGAGGCATGGACTAATTGCTAAATTTAGATGATTGAATATGTCATGAAAGATGATTCTGGCAAATATATGCGTGTACCTGTATGTGTTTGTGTGTGTGTACAGAGAGAGAAGCAATACTATTTTACCCCTTGCCAACCAACCAACAAATGAAAAATTCAGTTCCAGGTGAATTACAAATTATAAACTATGTGTTAAAGGTAAAACAATAAACATTTTAGAAAAACATCTTTATCACTTTAGAATAGGCAAACATTTTTTAATCAGGATACAAAAGTGCTAAAGATAAAGGTAAAAATGATAAGTTGCACCACAGAAAACTTAAGAAATACTGAAGTTAAGATTAATGAAGTTAAGATTAATTGAACTTTGATTCTCCCAGTTATAAAATGAAAGATTGTATTGTAAAGTCCCTAAGAAACTTTTATATCATAAAACTCTATTTGACATTCATCAATTAATTCTGAAATTTATTAAAAATTAAGAAATCCTGAAAATTAAGAAATTAAGATGCAACTAAGTGAAAATGCAATTTACAGAATGAGATATAATATTTATAATAAATATAGTATGCTAAATGAAATTCACCAGTCAGAGACAGACAAGTGCCATGTGATTTCACTCATTTGTGGAATCTAAAAAACAAACTGAACTAACAAGCAACATAGAGAAAGACTCTTAGAGAGTAGGTTGACAGCTCTGGGGAGAGTTGTGGCAGAGGAGGGATCAAGTTAAAAAAAAAAGGAAAAAGAGAGAGAGAACTCATGGACACAGACAACAGTGTGATAATTGAGGGAGAAAGGGGTGGGTGGAGGTGGAAGAGAGTATGGCAGGATAAATGGTGATGAAAAAATAAGATAAAAGAAAAATAAACAAAAAGATTTATCTCTAGAATACATAAAGAACTCCAACAAATTGATAAGAGAAAGACAAATTACCCAACAGAAAAATCCACGAAAGACTTGAATAGATATTTCACAAAAAAATACACCAAAATCACCAATAATCATATCAAAAATTATTTGACCTCATTAATCATTGGGGAATACTAATTAAAACCACAATGTAATACCACAACACACATGCTACAATGACTAAAATAAAAAGTGTGAAAAGTACCAAGTGCAGCAAAGAAATGGAACAACCAAAACATTCATGCACATGCGGTGTAAGATTAAGTTGATTCAACCACATTAGAAAACTGAGTAGTTGTAGCTACTGAAATTAAACATATCTAACACTTGTTACTTAGCAATATCAGTATTAGCTATATACCCAAAAGAAATGCAAACTGACATTCACCAAAAGACATGTACTAAAATTGTCATAGGAGCATTGATCATAAGAGCCAAAGCTGGGAATTATCCAGATGCCCACCACCAACACAACAGATAAGCAAACTGTGGTATTTTTTGTGCCTTGACTATTAGGCAGCAATGAGAATTAATGATCTGTAAATCCATGAAATACTTTCATAATGACTTTCATAAACATAACATTGAATAAAAGAAGCATTACCAAATTAATACCTACTTATTATTTCATTCATAAGGTCCAGCAAAGAGCAAAATTATTGTTGGGAGCCATGACAGAGATTACGCAAAGGGAAAAGACATTGACTAAAGAGAAATGAATAAGGACGCCTGGGATCCCGAAAACACTTGGGACACCCTTGTTTATTTATCTTTTTGATATTATAATTCAATAAAATGTTTACAAATGTTAAAATAAATTTAAGCAAGAAAAATATAAAGACCTTTACTTAGGTACAAAAACTTCTTGCAAAGTGAAGAAATATTGGCTTGATGGCAACACATGGAAAAAGGCCTATGGGTTTTATGGACTACAATCTCAATTCAAGACCAGAGTGGGATGTGAATGTCAAAATTACAACAACAAAAAAAAACCAACCAAACTTTGTTCTTTAACACTGGAATTAAAAGCACTGAAAATGCAAATGTTCTCAGGGACTGTGCAATATAACCTTTTAATTTTGCATTTGGGAAAATCAAAGCCCACAGAGGTTATAGCATAATCGTATTTAGACAAAGTTTTTTTAAAAAGATTCAGAACTGTATAGTATGCTCTCTGACTCCCTCACTCAGAGCATGTTCTTTTAGTTTTCTGGTTCCCCAACCTTGCTAAGCATAAGAATTACCTTTGGAAAGTTCAGAAAAATATTGAAAAGCTCCAGCTCATTCTGATATAACAGTTTCGGGACCACTCTTCTTGTCTAATCCAGACTGCTGTCCCAGAAGAGAGAAAAGTCATGGTATTGCTTCACTCATTCCCTTATTCGCTGTGATCAATTACTAGATGTAGTTTCTACTTCATGCGATGCAGTTTGTTTGGCAGTGGTTAAACAAATTTTAAAAGTATGCCATACCAAATTTCTGGCCTGAGTATTTCCTCCCCTTAGAATATTTAATATTCTAAAATTATATTCTAAATGAGAAAACACAAAGTTATTTTTTTAAAAAATGAGATGAACATCACTGTGGTAAGAAAGGAACTGGAGTCTTGGTGTTTAAATGCCCATGTACTGAATGGGACAAAACTCAAAGTCATTGGCACAAGGTTCACTGGGAAGAAAGAAGAGGCTAAAGCACAACACACCCGGTGCCCATGCCTGGGACACGGCTTACACAAAGCTGTGTCACTGATGTGCTGGTCCATGGGCTCAGTGACTGGCCCCTGCTATCCCAGTCACAAAGCAGAAATGGAGACAAATAAAAGACCTATTTCAGCACAGCTGAGAGTGGGAATGGGGCTCCTGGGGGCAAGGAGTGGGGCGAAAGCCCAGTGAGAGAAACAGAAAGAAAACAGTTCCCATGCAAGATATGCGTGTAAATAATTCTAAAACACTTGAAGACAATTACTTCAAAAAGAGAGCCAACAAAATACATCATTTCAGATGGAAAGTTCAGAAAATAATGAAATAAATGGAAAATAGTGTAAAAGGATATGAACATCTTTAAGAATATTGAAAAAAATAAAATTTAAAAAACATTCAATAAAAATAGTAGTATAGACAGAGCAGATTGGGTACTAACAATAGGTGATGTGAGAACCAACCTTAAAAATGAAAACTATAGTCATTAAAATAAAAACTCAGTAGAGGGAATCAAGTCTAAGTTGGACATGTGTGAAGATAGAATCGGTAAACTAAAAGCATGGATTATTTAATAAATGCTATGAGCTGGCTGCAAAATAAGTGTAATACACATTATATTTGATATATATTATGGATTGAAAGATACAGATTTTTACTCATAAATAAAGTAAATTAAAATTTAAAATGTAAAAAAACTATAAAGCTATTGGGAGAACACATAGGTTTATATCGTTAAGATTTTAGAGTAGTGGAAGATTTTTGAAACCAAATACGTGAAGTCAAAATAGTAAAGAAAAAGACTGAGAACCTGTCCACTTTACATTTAAAACTTCTGAATAAATAAAAGCAAGCAAACAAAATTGAGAAGTCACTGAAATGAAATGTGTTCAGCATATACAATTCTATTTTGAAAATATAAGGTGAGCTATAAATCCATATAAAAATAACAAAGAACTTAATAGAAAAATGAGCAAAGTACTTTCATGTGACACTCATAGAAGATGAAAGCTGAATATGCACAATACATATGAACACACGCTAGACTCTGCACATAATCAGGGAAATTTAAAAAGTGAGATATTCTTTCAAACCTATCAGACCAGCAAACACACCAATGTTTGGCCAAGAATGTGGAAGGTAAAAATTCTTTAATAATAATGACAGTTTAAATTCGTAGAACCATCAGGAAGAGCAATGCCAAAACTCAAAACTTACATACCCTATGACCTAGTCATCCCAGATGAGAGTGTATGTGTATTTGCCCTACAAACTGAGCACATTTACTCGCAAACAGTGATGTATAATTATATACAAGGGTGTCCGATGTTACGTTGTTGCAGCAAAAAAAAAAAAAAAAAAAAAAAAGGAAGAAACCCAAATGTCATGTAGTAGCAAAGGTGATGATGATAGATATTAATCAATAATGATAATGAACAGGTTGATAGTGCTGCATTCATAAGTAAAATATGCTACAGTTAAAAAGTAATAAACTAAATATGTATTATCATAAATGCATAAATATAATATTGAATGAAAAAGCATCTAAGAAAACTTTGCATGTACTGTATTTAACTTAAATAATGCCACGAATAGCTTTGCTAATATATGTAAACTATACTTGCATACATACATATGTATAGACATATATGTGTATAATATTATATGAAATTGGGTAAACAATTCTTAATAGCTAGCTCAGGAAGGGAGGAAAATGCAATAAGGGAGGAGATACTAGAGATCTCAGCTTTATCTGTATGGTTCTTTTACTGTTAGTCAAGTCTCAGGAAAATATTAAAGGAAATGAACAATTATTCCAATTTGGTAATGGATAAGTGGGTATTTATTAATTAACCTTTATTTTCTTTTTTTAAAAAATTTATTGGAGTAACACTGGTCAATAACTGTAAATTTCAGGTGTACAACTGTATAATACGACATCTGTATACTCCATTGTGGGTTCACCATCCAAAGTCTAATCTGCCATCTCCATATATTTGCCCCCATTTTAGTGAGTGCAACAGGGCTTTCCAAACTAGGCAGTTTAAGAGGGACTTTAAGAGACAGCGCATGTACAAGGAGAACAAGCAGAGCACCAAAGGAACCAGCAGCGTACTGCGAACGAGGACGGGAGTAGTCGACCCTGGAAGAGCTGTCACGGGCTTGTCTTCTTTTGCTTCAAGGCTTCTAACTGAAATCCACATGGACGTTAAAGGGAGGCAGATGAGGCTTAAATTAAGAAACACCTTTCTAGCAAGTACAACTCTTGAAAATTTATTTGGCAATCTCAGGAGGCAGAAAGATCCTACCATTATAGCTGGACAAGTCTAGTGTGGATAAAACTCCTTACAAATACAACTTTGAGACATACTAATACAATACATACCATAGGTTGAGGTTTGTGTAAGGTGAGGATGACAGTAGTGATTAGACCGATGACTTTAATGGTGAGGCATTGTGCGAAGCCCTTGAGACACTCTCTCACGCAATCCTTAAAGTAACTCTAGAGGTTGGTACTACTTTATTGTCTCCATTTTACAAATGAAAGTAAATATAGCATCTAAGGATTTGAATCCAGACTTTCATCTCTAAGGTCTGAAGACTTCATTCAATTTCCTTACTCTCATTATAATGTCACAATGTCTGGAATAAAAGAAATGGCTTTCTAACTGGGAGATTTGAGGCATACACAGGGGAGACATTTGGAAGATGTTTCGGCCCATCCAGAGTCCCTGAAGGCCAATGTCTTATGAGTGCATTTCGCATGGTAGTACTTGACCTCTTAAAATTTAGTTTTAATGCTATTGCTGCAACTAATTCCACAACATAATATGAATTTGTGAGAAAAGCTGACAAAATGATGGAGGGGTATGTGCAAAAGAAAAGTACTAAAAATAAATAAAAGAGAAAGAAAAGTCCAGCTGTGGGGACTTCCAGTACGTGTGTGTGCATGTGTGTCTTTCTCTCCGCCTGTGTGTGCGTTTGCGTTCCACCAATCGATGACCCAATGACCATCCGCAGTCCAAACTTTCAGTGTCCCCATTCTAGTCTTGTCAGATGCTCATTCTTTATCACTTGCAACATCTGTTAAATATTCTTCTAGCCTCAACAAAGCCCTTCCCACGCAGCTAACTGCCAGGCATTCATTTTATCTACATCTGAAGAAGAAAGAAGTAGATGACTCAAACATGCCAGTATTTTAATGTGTGGTGTGAAAGAAGTGTGGGCGTTTGCAAAGTTGAGTTTTGCTCACGCCCCCAGCCTGGGGAACCTTTTGGGGATGACATACAATTTGTCCACTAAGCCTCCATGTCTACCCTGGTTTAAAAAGGCACTTCCCCCAAGGCCCTGCGTCAAAGTGGAGGAGATGGATTGCAAGGGAATTAAGCCCAGATGAGAAAGTATCTGTCATTGGGCCTACTTGGCTACGCTGATTCCTCAAAGAGAACATGGAGGATTAAATGGGTTCTGGCTCAGAGTTTGGGGTCAAGGGTCATACCCACAACTGACTGTGAAGTGTTTTGCGGGGTAAGAGATAAAACGGTGGGAAGGGAGGAATGACAGGACACTGATGTGGTGGCTGTCATGTCTCAACCGCATTCGGGGGTGGGGAGGTAGCAAGCATTAGTTTTCCAGGAGAGCCTGAAGGAGGACAAGGTGAGGAGCAAGAATGGCTGTCTGAAGCTCTCCTGACAGGCTTGACCTTCCTCCAGAGAGGATATCTGATCCCGCATTGCTTCTTGCCTTCTCTCCTCCTTCTCTCTCTTATATCCATCAGGATCAAGATGCTCAGAATGTCAGAAACCTTTCAAATGTCTTTTCTAATAGAGCATGAACAAAAAAAAAATCTACTTATTTTGTTAGTGCTAAGTAGGAGTACATATGTGCATGGAAATATAATCGGGATAGGTATTGGATCTCAAATTTGGTCTCAAAGAAGTACATCTCCAGACACCTATGCAAAGAGACCACCTGACCAGAACCAAGAGAGGGAGCGGAGAAGAATGTTCAGGAGAATTTCACATTTGTGCTGTTTCAGCCCTGGATCAAGCTTTACTGCCCTAATGTTCTGAAAGGGCCAGTCAGCAAGGATTTCTCCCAAGCAGACAGTAACCAGGGCTGAAGGGACTAAGAAGACTTTGTGCGTCTGAGCAGGAGAAACTATGAGAAGAAAGAATTCTTGAAGCTTAAATTCCTGAGCCTACAAAAAGGCCCTTCTCCAATTTATGAAAACTAGTGAATGTGAGTAAAAATTTCTATTTAGCTTTTGTTACCAGATCTTTATTACAACTCATCTCTGAAGTTAGTGCCCCAGTAAATTCCATTTGAAACCAGCAGCAGAGTATTTGCATACAGAAAGAAAGTTCTCAAGCCGGTACATAGTTGTGGCTACCTGGAAAAAGATTTCAACTATAACAGTCTAAAGTTCCATAGACCGTCTCCTACATACCATTCATCACCTGCACAAGGTGTGAACACAAAGTGTGAAGGAAGGAGAATGGTACCGAGGCCAGGAGAAGCAATGGAAGATACAGGCCCTTGTGAGTGTCTCAGAGAAGGTAAACTATGAGCCTTAATGTTCTCATTTACAAAACTGGGAGAGCACTAATAGCACTACCTATGCAATCATCTTAGTAAGGAGATTTAATTGAGGGAATCAAACATGGTAACTGTGTTAGTCTGTTGATGTTGCTATAACAAAATGCCATAGGCTGAGTGGTTTATACAACAGACACTTATTTCTTACAGTTCTGGGGCTTGGAAAGTCCGAGATCAAGGTGCCTTGTAAGAGCTCTCTTCCTGGCCTGCAGACAGCTGTCTTCTTGCTGTGTTGTTGCATGGAAAAAGGACAAGAGAAGAGCGCGAGCGAGCTCTGGTATCTTCTTTTGCTTGTAAGGGCACTAATCCCACCACCAGTGCTTCACTCTCATGACCTCCTCGAAACCTGATTCCCTCCCAAGGGCCTCCCCCCTTTAAATGTCATCACACCAGAGATCAAGGTTTCAACATATGAACTGGGGGGAGCACAAATATTCAGTTTATGGCAGGGATGAAATGAAAGTTTTGTACATTACACAAAACTGGGTAAATTCATTATGGCATTATTATCATCACTACTAATGTGAGCTTCATGGGACATGTTAGAGCTTGCCACAATATCTTGTCATTTTTCCCCTAAGAGCCATGGAGTTAAAAAGAAACTTATAAATATGTCCTCATCCTTGCTTTACATCCGATGAAAGCGAGCTCCTGTCATTTCCAAGGTTACACAGTAATTGTTAAGGCAGGCTGGTTCAGCGGATAAGAGCTCTGGAAACAGACAAACCTGGCAATAAATTCCATGTTCACTATTTTAACAAGTAGTGTCCTTGGACAAGTTATTTAATCTCTTTAAGGCTCCAATTTCCTCATTTCTAAAAGAGGAATAATAACAACATCTATTTCATCAGAGTTGTGGTGAAGTTAAAGTCCAATGATGTATGTTACGTGCACACATTGCTCCTTGTTAACACAATGTAAGAGTTTGATAAATATTGTTAGTGTTAAATGCTACTGAATGTTAAATACTTCTGTTATGTTTTGTTATTCTTAGTATTATTATTAATCGCAGAGCTGGAATAGCACCCAAGTCTCCTGACATACAGTGTTCTTCACAAAAGGAAAGTTTTTGAATCTATCAAACCACTTAAGGGCAAGAACAATTTGTTTTTCGACGACAAATCTTGTTAGATTTTTCAGCTGTTTGTTGCATCGAAAGAGTAAAGTTTAGTGTGAGGGAAAACCACTTTCCTGGAAATAGTCATCAGAAGGCCAATGAGTAGACTAGGACCCAGGTTATGAAGCTCAGTTGGTTGTAGATGAGCTTTGTTGCTAGGGAACCTGTTTTTCCTGAAATCCAAGGATAATATACAGCCTGGTTCGATGGCACAGGTAAAAGCTCTCTAAAACACCACTGGATTCACTTTTGTGCAGATAGCTTGGCTGTGAGGGGAAACTTCTCACATAGCATGTGCTTTCTTTCTGGTCTAAATCATTTTTTTTAAATCCACATCCAAAGATATGTTTATTGATTAATATGTTTATTGTTGGAGGTGGGGAGAAACATCAATGTGAGAGAGAAACATCAATTGGCTACCTCCCGGAAGCATCCTGACTGGGGATCGAACACTCAGCCTGTGTATGTGCCCCGACTGAAACCAAACCCACAATTCTTTGGTGCACAAGATGATGCTCCAACCAACTGAGCCACCTGGCCAGGGCCTAAATCTACTTCTTAATGTTTGGAATCACTACTTTACTTCCCTAAATCACTAAAAAAATTTACTAAACAAATGAGTGTTCAGTCAGAACTGATAGGGTTAGTCTGTGTTCAAGAACCAAGTTCTCTGCCAGAGGAAGGCTGAGGGATGTTTGCCTCATGTCCAAGCTCTCAACTTTAGTAGAAAAAAGTTAATGGATTAGCCCTGGCAGATGACTGATGCTCTCAGCAAGCAAGGGCCCCCAAGCCAGAAATCAACCCTCGGTACAGACAGCAGCCACGTCTGGGGGAGCAGGACGGGGCTGATAACAGGACCGGAAACCCATCAGAGACACCCACCCCCTTACCTCTGGGCCTCATCAAAATTACCTGCCAAAGAGACACTGCTCCAGACCAGCACCTTGTCAGCCTATTTTGTAATAGAAAACAGCTGCTCCTGTTGGGAGGCAGGGGTGGGAGGATCGGAAAGAATGGGAAAAAGAACCATTCATAACTTTTCCACTCGCGCAGAGCTATGAGTTGCAATCACATGAACGCGAGCAAGAACGGGAAATTCTAGGGACCCTGTGGGAATGCTATTATCCTCCTCTAAAGGGACTGATAGGAAATCAAAGCTACTGAATTTAAATCACAGATGACTGTTAATCCGCAGCCATGAGTTTAGAGCAGGGTCTGCATGCTGCTCAGCAGCATCCCGGGGAACACAGAGCAGCACAGTGCAGAGCTGGATCCCGCAGCTTGGGCAGGGGAGAGTCCCCGTGTTCTCTTCCTATTCATTCCTGCACTCTTGTGCCTTGAGCAGCGCCCATCACGCGACACGTGCTCAGTAAACACTTGAATACATGACTCAGGGAGTTCATGACACACATTTTCCAAGACTGGATGGAGTGGATTTTTACGTTGAGTAGATCATAGGTTGACTCAATGTTCATTTTCCAGCTGTGCTATCCTAGGAACATTTCTCAATATATCCAAACCTTAGGCACTTTATCTATGAAATGGGATTCCAACAGCTATCTTATATGATTTTAGAGAATATTAAATTAAATGTGATTGGGTTCTTAAGTTTCTGGCTTGAAATAGAAGCTCAGGAAGTGATAGAAATTATCAGGGACCCTGTAGTCATTAAACATCTCATTAACTATTAATCTATTTACAGGACCTCCACATTTAACAGGAAAGGATAGTAATGATATCACTAATAATGAGAAATGCCCATAACAAACAGGCTCCTCTCTTGCTAACAGCAGCCAGTGGGGAGGGCCCTGGTATTTCAGTGCCAGCCCAGTCACCCACACGCACCATGCCAATCACACAGGAGAGCTTGCCAAGGAACGACGGGCTAACGAGGCCTCGTGGAGCTGCTGAAACCAGAGAGAAACATCACCAAGAAAGCACACATCATGTGAAAGGCAGGAGCAGTGCGGCTGCCACCAACGTCCCTGTCCCTGCATTCAGGTAGAGGCAACGTAATGCTGAAATAATCTCTCTGTCCAAGCACATCAATACATGGACACATGTCGGTACACGTATACACATAGAGGAAAAAAAGAGTTAATTCAAGAATAATGTCATTCGAATCACTGTCCTCAAAATTCAAGTGGAGATATTGCACTTACCAACAGGAATAGGAAACTTTGCATAAGGAACAATCAGAAAACAAGTAAGGTCTTGGAGACTCAATTGCCATATGCATATAATCTCCCTCTCTCTTTCTTTCTGTCCCTCTCTCTATCATACACACACATGTACAAATATAAATATCAACTACAACCTGCAAACGTTCTGTATGAGCATCTTTATGCAAGACGTTCAATTCCAGATGATGCGTGGCTATGAAACTAGGATTCTAGCCCTTCTGTGCTCTCGCAGGTTGTCTGCCATCTCTCTTGGAATGCTTCAGTTTATACCTGCATCTCTGCATGGCTTCCGCAGGGGGATATGCCACCAGCTTTTCTGATGGAGTCCCGGGTTTGATAGCAAAGGCCTTCTGGTGGCCTTGAGCAATGAAGTTCTGAGGAAACACTTCAGTATTAAGTGACTCACCCTGGGCCTAGTGAATACCCACCGTCTTCCGTGAGAGGAAACACTTGGAAATGCATCAGCACTTTTCCTATGAGGTCATGCACTTGCGAAGGACAGAGGTGAGTGGAACTGTCCTTACTGTGTGGGGTCTTAAGTTTGTCGGAAGCCCCTTTGAAGTAATAACACGCTCAGCTCCACCTGCCTCTCAGAGTCCTGGAATCTGTCTCATCAGCTGGAGGACGGAATGGTTTGAAAAAGCCCCTTGAGGTGCTTCTGAGTCACAGCACCCCACCCATCAGCGCTTGATCGAGAGCTGTGGGTCAAAGGGCACAGCCGACAGTGACACAGGTCTCACTTCGCAGACCTTACGGAATGGCAAATTTGGATATGAACAAGCCTGGGTTGAGAATTTAAGTCTCAGTGAAATCTTTTTCACCTACAATGAAACAACATTTTGCTAATGTTATTCAAGATTCATGGGTCTTTATCATGATCACTTGGGTAGTACCTCCTCCCTAACATTTCAAGGTGGTGTGGAGTTTTACCAAACGCAGAATGACATACAGATTTCTGTACTTATTTCTTTTTTAAAAATTTTTATTGTTATTCTGTTACACTTGTCCCAATTTTTCCCCTTGCCCTCTTCCACCCAGCCCATCCCCCACTCCCACAGCCAGTCCCAGTCAAGCCCCACACCGCTGTCCGTGCCCCTGGGTCATTCATACATGTTCTTTTTCTAGTCCCTTTCCCTTCTTTCCACCCTTACCCCCTTCTTCCCTCCCGTCTGGTCGCTGTTCGTCTGTTCCCAGTTTCCATGCCTCTGGTTCTATTTTGCTCTTTAGTTTATTTTGTTCATTCGATTCCTCTTATGGATGAGATCCTATGGTATTTCTCTTTCACCAGCTGGCTTATTTCACTTAGCATAATCTTCCCCAGTTCCATCTATGCTGTCACAAAAGGTAGGAGCTCCTTGTTCTTTCTGTTACATAGTATTCCATTGTATGCTTGTCATCTCCAAGTCTCCTATGATTGCAAGAGGCGTAATGCTGTTAACATCCAATTCCATTGTGAGGATTAATTTATTTATACTCCATAAGGGTGTCTAAAACAATAGGAGATGCTTCTATATGATAGTTATTATTAGCTTCTCCTTGAAAATAGTCTTATGACTACCTTCTATGGTCAGAATTGTATAGTCTATATTGCATTATCAAAGGGAATCTCACATTTACAGTACATTTCTAATAGTTGGGAGGCACTTAGTAATTTTTTTTAATATTGGCATGATTAAAAAGGGTTTCAGTCAGATCCATACTATATTCAGTCTCTTTGTTTTCTCTTCTGTTCAGATTTATCCATTTTCTTCTCCTTAAAGTAAATCTGATGGCCAGGAACAGTTGTGAAATGTGTCTCAATATTACATTTCCTTGAAGGGCACTCGGCTCTAACCCAGGTCCCGGCATTGCTCTCTGTGGTCTGTGTAATGTGGAGCTGAGTCACTGGCTCCCTCCCTTCCTCCAAAGAAAACAGAAATGCCATTCCAAGGAAGCTTTTTCTGTTGTTAGTTTCTCAGTCTCCAATTTCCTTTCTATCATAAATAGCATCAATTATCTGATGTGTAACTGACAGGGCAGTTAGTTTGCCTCCAACGCATCATTTAGTTCAGCTGATTCAGCAAAACACTTGAGTGGGAATGTGCCTGTGTGCATACAGGCTGCAATGCCTGGTTTTTCACATTAGCAGAAAAAGGCCATCTCTAGATTAATGATAAACGAAGTTCAGAACAGTGTCTAAATTGTATTCCACTTGGAGCTTCTCAAGCTGAGTTTAGCAGATACTAACTTATGGTGACCTTTGGAAAAATTCACACATTTTCTAGGGGTCCAAGATAGTAGTTAGCTGTTATTTGTAAAAAGAAGTGCTGAAGAACATGGGATCATAGACAAATCAGGAATCAGGACTTTTCATGGTAAGTGACATATGGAATAAAAGAATAAATGAGCCCTGATTGGATAGCTCAGTTGGTTAGAGTAGCATCCTGATACACTAAGGTTGTGGGGTTTGATCCCAGTCAGGGAACTTATCAGTGTAAGAATCAACCAATGAATGCATGAATAAGTGGAACAACAAACAGATGCCTCTCTTTCTCTAAAACTCAATTTAAAAAAAATTTTAAAAATGATTAATGTCAGGGTTTTCTGTTTATATTATAAAAGGAAATCAAATGTATCGTGTTTAAATCCCCGCTATGTCTGCAATTTCGACATCATCAAGGGATACTACCCGTGGTTTTTCCCTGCAGAGTTCTTGGAAATGCCGAAACTCAGCATCTCTCCTGTCAATCCTTCAAGTCATGCAAGACTTTTTCAAGAAAATGAATGAAAACTGGCATATGTTTAATTATAATTTTATAATGTAAGCTGGTTGATGAAGTTCTGATGATTTTTTTCTGATGTAAATGTTACTTAACAGGAAAAAGAACTCATTAAAATCTTTCTACAGTTTTTATGGTTTCCTAGCAAAATCTGTAATTGATGAAACAACAATGGAAAGTGAAACCCAAAGAGCTAATTTATGGTATTTTAGCACAAACATATTCTTTTCTATCTCAGTAATATCCAGTCTAAGGGAAAAGGAGATATTACCGTCATACACAAAACTCCTCTCAGTGTGAATGTCAGTGTTTAGGTTCTGACGTTAATTACAAGGGCTCCTAAGCAGATATTTGAAATGGTTTACGTCCACGAATTGAGAAATTACAGAGCTATAGTTGCTGCATATGTGTTTATGTAAATTTCACTTCTAAAATGCCAATTTCTAGTTTTCCAATTAAATGGAATGCTACACTAAATAAATAAATCCAGTAACTCACGTAAAAAAAGAAATTGTACTATTTGGCATCTGTGTTTTGATAATTGTTGTATGTTGGTATCAACAGAGATTAGACAGATTTTAGCACAGCACTCCCTAATACTTAAGTACAAAATAATTAGCTATACATTTGTCTTGTACCAGTATTGAAAGGGGTCATGATGTAATAAATACCATGAATGGATTTATTGAACATTTACCATGTGTCAGTCAACTTACATTTCTGTCATGTAATCTTTTAACATCCCTATAGAGTATTAGATTACTTTTTATTTTCTTTGATAGATGAAGAAAGTGAGGTTTGGGGAGGTTAAATAAATAAACACATGAACCCAAGGTAAAAGAAAAAAAAGAAGGAGGAGGCTATGAGTTATGATAGTCTTTTCAGTATCTTGACTTTCACAAGGTGGCAAAAAGAAAATTAAAGGAGCAAAGCTAAAACAAGTTAAAAAGCTAATATGAAAATAAGGTATGCATGCAGATCCTACATTTGAGGAATAATCATATTCCAAAGGGCAGTATATTTCTCTGCACTTCTGAGAAGTTGAAGGAAACATATTCTTTTAAGAGGATAAAGTGTTGCATCCCTTCTGTTGCTTCAAATGCAGCAGCTTACATTAGAGGAGCGTGTACTGAACCACACCTTTGAGTGGCTGGGTCTGCAAGGTAGACACATACTTACATCATGGATTCTAAGGAAGCTGTGTGCCACTGTACTCATCATTCTATGAGTGTATCGAAGGCTATAGATACAATTCCTGAAGATGAATGTGATTTTTTTAGCAGTCTTAAAGTGTATAAATGTAGGTTACCAGATCAAATTTTCTTAGGATTGTCTTTCTTTGACAATTTCCCTTGGAGTTTTAAAACAATTTAATGCAAAGCCTAAAAAGTTTCACTGAAATTTGTATTCAGGATAAAACCAGTGGTATCACCAACATATCAAAATGCCCCAACATGTGTAACATTCGATAATTCTTTCCCTTCAAGCTCTCTACATTCATGTATTCCAGAAGAAAGTGTTTCTGGGTCATTTATACTTATTGCAACAGCATGCTACTGAGCAATTCTCTTGGGCTCTATAAGTTACTTCAGTGAGTGATTTTAAGCCAAGATGCTACAAATTAACAAGTGTTATAAAAATACAGCTTCCCAAAGATGTCAACTTTGCTGGATATGTTAAAAGCCACAGGAAGTGTCCTAAATAATATTTCACTTTGCAAAGTACATTCAACTAAAAACCTAATAGGTGATAACGGCCACGTACCTTTAAAGCAGGAGAGAGGCCAAGGAAACAGTTTAGACCTGGGTTCCAAAGAGGACACACAGCTTCCAAAGATATGGGAAAGATTCATTTGAGATAATAGATGTAAAATGAGATAAGACATGTAAAACCACAGGGATCAATAAACAAAATCTACCATTATTATCAACTAGAGTCATAGATCATTGGAAAGTGTGATGCTAAAACACACAAATTGGAGTGCAGCGCAGAAGAGTGTCGCTGCTCTGTTAGACAGATCTGAGCATGCTTCGCAGGAAGCAGGCCCTCTGGGTGAGGCTCACCACCCACTGAAACCAGCAATTGCTGCTTGGAGGAAGTGGACCCCACCCTCACCACTCCAACAGGCGGGTGGCATTTGTACTCGGGGAGGTGTCTGGTTACAGAGGGAGACATTCGTCATAAAGTCTATCTCATTTGTGTCACACTGAATCCTACCATGGAAATGGATGTTCTAGTAGATAAGAGCATACATTTTAGGTCCACATTGCCAGGGTCCAAATCGCGACTCTGTCGTTCAGTGCCAGTCACATGATTTACGGAGCCCCGCTCAAGGTGAAAATGCAGGGACCGAAAGTCAGGGCACATGTGCCATTAAAGATTCTAAAATGTAAACTTTTTTTCCTTTCTTCTACAGTCTCTCTCTCTCTCTCTCTCTCTCTCATCATGCTGTTTTAGTTGCTATTTAATGTCAATATAAGTAAAATTAACATTTTAAATTATTAGCAAAATTTTTACTAGTCATTTTTGTATTTTGCAATACCAATTTAAATGTGAATATACGAACATTTTTTTAATTGTATGTAAAATTACTGAAATTACCCAACTCATATTTATAGCTCATAAATGCATATTATTTTGTTCTTACCAAAACAGTAGAAATGCAGCACAAAACAAACACAACTGTTTTTATTTCACTTCTTGATATGTGAACATTCTGCCAACACTCTCTACCTTTGGCTTGCTAATGAGTAAGGAAAAGCTGAGAGAAGAAGGAATTACGGGTCATGCTACCTTTCCTTTTTGTCCTCTGTCATCATTTCGAGCCTAAGCGATTGGCTAATGCAAAGAAGCATCCTGAGTAAGACGGATATGATGCGGCGCCTGGACATTCCTGGTCTTAGAAGACCCTTGCTTTCTTCCTGTGTTCAGTGCAAGTTCAGGTTTGAATGGGAAGGGGGGCCCTGGGGGGACGGCAGCGCCCCGCTCTCTCAGTCTCCGCTTTGGCGCGTGCCCTTTGAACTGGCTTGGAGTCTTTTGAAGTCCCATGCATTCCAGGTCGGCCCGCTGGAGCCCGGCGCTCGCGGCACATGATGAACGCGGTATATGACACGTGAACTGGGCGGCGAGAGTCAGAAGTTCCTATGCCACACAAACCTCTGCTCACACCCACACTCTGTTATCCCACTGAGATTCAATTAAAACACAAGTTTAGAGATAAAATAGTCAAGAGATTTAAGACAACTACGCCATAGTATGAAACCAAGAATCGGGGCCCTCTGAGCTTGAGGCCCTGCGTAATTGTACAGGCTAAATGCTCATGAAACCAGCCTTACACCGACTAGCTGTGTGACCTCTGAGATATTACTAAACCTCGCTCAGTAGCGGTATCTTCTTCTGCCAATTGGGAAAATAGCTGTACCTATCTCAAAAACTTACCATCAAAAACAAGTCCATTAACAGGTAAAGTGCTTGAAATAGTACCTGGCATATAGTGCAATATAATTATTATCTATTATTGCTATTTTATCAAGTTTTGGGGGGAGACATAGGGCTCTAAAGATAATGGTCTTAAAATAAGATTAAAGGGTGATCCCTGAATGTATATATCCATGCCATCCTTGTCCTCAAATTGTACAAGGATCATAAAAACCTTAGTCATGCTTTGTCTACATTGATATGATTGGCATATCAGGCCAGACATTCATTGTTGTGCGGTGCTATCCTACAGAGTACAGGATACTTAGCACCATCCTTGGTCTCCATCCATGGAAAGGTAGTAACCCCTCCCCATTTACAGCAATCAAAAATTACTTTGGACATTGCCCAAGTCTCTAAGGGGGCAAGATCCCCTCGCCCTCCCATCCTCCCACTGAGAACCACGGCCCTATGATTATATGGTGTGCATAAGGACATTTAAAGCTATCTTGCCAAACAAGGATCAAGGGCCAAATAACGCCCCCAAGCATGTAGTGCTGGCTCAGCACCCTTAAAATCCAACACAGCAAAATCCCAAAATGGCATCCTACATAGATCTGCCACAGCCCTAAAGCTATTTATTTCTTCCTCTCACTTCTGAGGAGGGAGGATCGAGCTGTTTTTAAAAAAAAAAAAAAAAAGTGGAAAAAAGGTTCCTTCAAATCTGGGAACTGTCAAATCTCTGATAAACTGGTCCAAGAAAACAGAAGCGAATTAACTCTGGTTCCCAGGACGGAAAGACCTAGGAGGTATGATTGTCCAGACTCTGCACTGGACCTGCCCCCCTGCCCCCACGGCAGGCGCCCCCCCTCCTTGGCATGCGTCTGCTCAGACAAAGCCCTTATGGAAAGTAACACGAGGACTGGGCTGACCCCAGTGAGTTTGATTTATCAGGACTACTGGCATTTGCAAAAGCAAGTGGTCTGTTTGGATGAGATGTTTCCCAGGCAGAAAGGAAAAAAAAAAAAATCTGGCTTTATTCTCCCTGGTCTTGGAACTTCTTAATGTCATTGTTTCTTCTAGGCAGGGTGAAAACAATGGGAATTCCGTCTGCAGGAGGCTCGAGGGGTTCTAGGCATGTCTCACCCCCAGCTCGCATCACCTCCTCAAGCGCTCTTATTTCCTTATACAAGGAATGTTAACAAACCTGCACTCTACACTTTTCTAACCCTGTCTACTCGCCAACCTTCCTCACCACACTTTCCCCATCAGGCCTCCTTGCATTTCCCCTCCCCCACCCCGAGGTCCACTCCCATCTGTTTTCTGTTAGGAGTTCATTTTCAGAGTGCAGGCTGGTGGAATTTGGAGTTCAGACCCCCTCGAGTGATGAGAGTCCTGGGGCTGCCGAAGGTCCCTTCATGCGGTCCCTGCCACCTCCCCCTCCTCTCCCTCCCTATGCCCCATTCGCCCTTGTGCAATAACATGCTGGAGCCCACATCTGTTTTCAATTCCATGTTCATTTGAACTGCTCTGGGAAAATGGAAGCTCTTGCTGAAGGCTAGGGTCTTAAAGCAACAGTGTGAATATAAACAACTTTATTTGACCAACAAAGAAATATATGTAGAGAGAGAGACCTTGCCTTATCCAAGCTGGAGCTGTCTGTCTACTATGGTTCCTGGATGAGGTAATTTATAATCATGACTCTTAATTCCTTCATTCTTGGTTCCAATGGTCATCTCTTACCTAATTTCCAACCTGGGAATGTTGCCCGAGTTCCACACTCTGAATCAACAGAGTGGATGTTCCCAGGCTCTGACCTTAGTCTTCGGTTTATTTTGTAGGTTTTTTCTTATTAAAAACAAATAATGTAGGGGATTTTGTTGTCATTTTTTATCTCTCATTTTATTGTCACAATACAAGGCGAATCATATGTGTCTTTCATCAGGGAAGGCTAGTAAAATGTTCATTCTTCAGGCAAAGCTAACAAGTGGTTTTCAGAAGGTGATGCTATGTCCTCAGCCAAAATTCTGCTTCTTCTCGAGAAAAGTGAATTTGGCCATAATTAGGAGGTCTTTACCTATAGCTTACAAGTCATCAGTAAACTGCAGGGAGAATAAATCAAAAAGCTTTGGAGGCCAGAAGGAAAACCAGTTTTGCTAAACTAGTGATAGGAAGTTACCATAGTAAAGAGCATTTGTTCTCATGTTTGAGAGCATAGATGCTTCTGTTTTATCGCTTCCCTATAAACAACCTGAACGCATATGCCTCTGAATCATTGGAAAGACACCGGAGTGACCGGTTTTAGGAGAAAGACAAGAACGTAAAGGAGGCAGCAGGCTCAACTGACTACAGGGATTATGTGTTCACTCACTCATTCATGAAATAAATATTACTATTATTTAATATTCATGCCTCATAAATATGAAGATAACAAAATAATAAAAACACCCTGAGGAGTTTTATGGTTTCAGGTCTTACATTTAATTCTTTAATCCATCTGGAGTTTATTTTTTATTTTTTAAAGATTTTATTTGAGTTTATTTTTTATATGTGGTGTAAGAAAGTGGTCTAGTTTCATTTTTTTCTATGTACCAATCCAGTTTTTTTTCCCAACACCATTTATGGAAGAGACTGTCCCTATGCCATTGTATATTCAGTTTTTCCATAGCGAAGGAAATCATCACAGAACAAAAAGGCAACCTACCAAATGGGAGAAAATATTTGTCAATGACTCATCTGATATGGAGCTGATGTCTAAAATATATATAGAACTCATACAGCTAAACATGAAAAAAAAATCCAGTTAAAAAATGGGCAGAGGACATGAATACACATTGATCCAAAGAGAACGCACAGATGGCCAACAGACTCATGAAAAGATGCTCAACATCACTAATCATCGGGTAAATTCGAACTGAAACCACAATGAGATCTTACTTCCCACCTCTTCAGAATGACTATTATCAGTAAATCAACAAACAAGTGTTGGTAAAAATGTGAAGAAAAGAGAAACCTAATCTACTGTTGGTGGGAATGCAAATTGGTGCAGCCACTATGGAAAACAGTGTGGAGGAGGACCCTCAGAAGTTAAAAAATTAAACTACTCTGTGACCCAGCAATTCCACTTCAGGACATTTATCAGAAAAAAAATCCAAAACACTAATTCAGAAAGATACATGTACCCCTATGTTCACTGAAGCATTATTTACAATAGCCAAAATATGGAAGCAACCTAAGCATGCCTCGATAAATGAACAGATAAAGAAGAAGTGGTACATACATACAATAGAATATCACTTGGTCATAAAAAAGAATAAAAGCTTGCCACTTACAACAACATGGATGGACCTAGAGTATATTATTTTAAGTGAACTAAGTCAGAGAAATACAAGCATCATATACTTTCACTTGCATGTGAAATCTAAAAAACAAAATAAAACAGAAACAGACTCATAGAAAGAACAAATTAATGGTTGTCAAATGGGAGGAGGTTGGGGAGTAGGTGAAAAATGTAAAAAGGATTGAAAAGTACAAATTTCCAGTTATAAAAATAGTTATGGGTATGTAAATTACAGCATAGGAATATAGTCAGTAGTATTATAATTACTATGTATGGTTTCAGATGGATTTTAGATTTATTGGGGTGATCATTTCATAAGGTATATAATTGTGTAATCACTATGTTTTATACCTGAAACTAATATTGTATGTCAGCTGTAATTGAAAAATAAATTTAAAAAGGACTCCTATTAACTAAGAAGTAGCACTCATACTGATTTGACAACCATAACTAGTGCTATTATCTATTTCCTCTATTTTTCATTTTTACATCAATTTTAGAATATGACTAGTTAACATCTTACCCAAAGCTAGGAGGACTTGAGAGAAGATAGATTTGGGCATTTACAAATATTACTCAATAGATTCACTACTTCCGCAACAAACCCTACAAATATACAGCATTAACTCTGAAGCTGTTAACTTATTTTAGGGTGATACCCAATTTGAAACCACCATCTGGCCTTTGGTTGGAACTTAGGTTAGATTGAGAGAATTGTCTTTCTAATAAGAAGCTTGTAAGGAGGGTTTATATAAATAATGTTGCTTCTTCTCCTGCCTTCACGTTCTCAGCTAACCCTCACACACTTTCTGACATTATATTTTTAATCATCTCAATCTTCCTCCAGATTCAGCTTCTTCTAACCTATAATTGATCAGAAATATAAAGAGTACAAAGGTTTTCAGATGCAAACTAAAGTACATATTTATTCAGCCCATTAGAGCTTTCAAGTATCTTGTCCCAGAACTCATACCTATCCCAGACTTAAGAAAAATCCAGTCAACTTTGAAATCCCAAAAGACTTTGGAAGAATCTTAACTAAAGACAAAATAACCTTACAGGACTAATAGTTTTAATGAGCTTTTCAAAAGAAAAAGATCTTCCATATAATAAAATTTTCTTTAAAAAGCGGAAGCAAGATTTTTTTTAAAAAAGACAATTCCCAGATTAGTCAAAGAGAAAAATACTGGGGAGAGAAAAACTACATTAACTCTGCCCAATGAGTTCAGAAAATTAGTTTCTAAGGGGAAAAAGGTAGTGCGCTTGGATGCCAGCTATAGACGGCAGGTAGACTGGAGAAGATGGAATCACATAGGATAAAAAGATTGTTGACTTGGGTAATAAGCGGCGATATGAATGGGAAAGAATGTGCTTTGGAAATGAGGCCTGTGCTCAAATATCAGATATATCACTTTGTAGTTCCGTAACCAAGAGTAATTTGCTAATAACTTTCCTACATCATCTGTGCCTACCTACCTGCATGATTCCTTATAATGACTGGCAATTGTACTCATTACTGTCTGTGTACCAAACCCAGCATGCAAGTTGTGAAATGCATGCTTCCTGCCCTTCGAAAACATGTCACAGTGGCAACAGTGTGGCTTTGGAATAAGGCGAGTGGCCTTTCAGGGACGTTTCATCCACTGACTTGCCTGTGTAATCATGGACTCCGTCGTCTCATTTTAAAGAACAATTACTAATACCCACCATGCTTTACATTCATATAAATTAAAAATATATATGCAGTCTCTAGCCTGTAGTATGTGCTCAGAGGAGGTGGATATTTCCTTTACTCCCAGGGACCTGACCAGAGGAGACATCCCATTAGCTCTGCTGCAGCTTCATCCAAGCGCAACCGCGTCTGCTTCCCTGGGCAGCCGCCCACGTGCAAGGACGCCAGGAACCGAAACCTCCATCAGGTGGAGCGGGAGGAGGCCTCTACAGAGCGGGGACTCGAGGCCGGAAACTGTGCCGGACAGGGACATGCGCAGACACCCTGCTCCTCAAAGCAGGCCTGGCCGCTGCGGGCTGCGCCCCCGCCCCAGCCGCTCCGGCCAGACCTACGGACGGAGCCGCAGGGAAACGCGTTTCTCTTCCCTCCCCAATTATTAAGAAATAATTGGGGAGGGTATCCTAGGGTTACTTTGAATGCGTAAACTGTTTATTTTTGCAGTGCTGATTGGAAAGGCACGGAGAAGGGCTAATGCCCTTGGGTCCAGTGTTTATTCCCGGGTTGGGAGGCAGAACCCAGGGTTCACGGCTGTGCCGCGCTCCCCTTTCAGGACCGGATGCTATTCCCCCGGATGGCATACGGCCGCGCCATCTCACCCCACTTCCCCGCTTTCAGACCCAGGGGGTACAAGTTGTAACCCTCCTTTTTGAAGCCCCTGCCTGGGCGGAAATTAGGGAGTACTCACTGTGGGGGAGGGGCCAACTCTTTTTCAATCAACTTGGCATTAAATTGAACTGATCCCCGCGCTGAGAGTTAATAGGGCAGGTTTGTTTTTTTTTTTTTTTCCTGAACAAATTCATCATAACTAATTAATGGTCGTGACCATAAACATCTGTTCATGTTTATGAAGCATAAAAATAACGTGAAATCTGTCAAATCATGTTAATGACAATAGTTAATACTTAATAAATGCTTATTAGCTACCAAGCATTGTTCTGGGTGCTATACAGGGATTGGTTTATGAATTCTCACAGTGGTTATCATATGCGATGACATATTATTCTTCCTTTACAGACAAGGTAACAGAAGCACAGAGGGGTTAGGTACTTAGGACAAGACACTGGAGTGGCCAGACTAATAGAGTTGAAACTGTACTTTAGAACGCAGGCGAACCTTCCTCGCAGCCTGCCTTTAGATCTGCCGTGGGATGCTATCTTCTTGTTTTGACTACAGAAATGTAACAGAGAGAGGAGCGTGCTAGATACACTAGAAATACCGCCAGCCAGCGAGGCCCAGGCCTCGGTCCAGGGAGGGTGGCGCTCCAGGCTCGCGCCCTCCCGGAGCGCTCTGCTCCTGCATGGGTAGGGGGCACGGCTCCTCGCCCCCTGTTTCTGTGCACCCGTTAGCATTTTCTGCCCCTAACGAGTCTCTTCTTGCTGTTCCTCTAACCTCCCATAATTATAACTAATACTTCTTTACATTAAACTTTCCCTGTTCAAACTGCTGGTGTTTTCTGTCTGGTGGCAAGACTGGGACCAACCGACGCATGCCCTGGCCTCACGTCTTACGGCTTGCACCTTTGCTTATTGTCCTTCAACCACTGCTGATGACTCCTTGCTGTCACTCAAATATTATACCTATGTCCCCACTAGAGCTTTTGTTCTTGCTCTTCCCTCACCCTGGCAAGCTCTTCCCAAAGATATGCCCGAGCTTTCTCTCCTACATTCTGAGTCATGGAATGCATGCATCTTGCCCCTAAGCGCTTGCTTAAATGTCCCTATCTCCAGGATGACGCCATGGGTCCCCTAAATTGTACCATCCCTTCCCTTTCTTCTTTCAGCTTAAGTATTTTTTTTTTCTCCATAGCACTCTTCATTTTCTGGAATACCGTACATGTTACTCATTTTTGTTATTTATTATCTACTTACTTCCCTGACTAGAATGCAAGCTTCCCGAGGGGTTTTTAACTCTCCTGTTCATCACTATCTCCTCAGAGCCTAGCAGAACATCTGACACACACAGTAAACTATAAGTAGTTATTTTTGATGGATGAATGCCTATAAGGTAAAAATGAATTAGTTGAATAGTCAAAACACAGCTATTTTTCAAACTGCTAATAGAGAAGAATTTCCCCTGAACCTATAGGTTCTGATAAAGTATATGCTTTATTAGCTATTAAAAATATCCTTAACAATATTTCAGCAAGCACAGCAAAGAATTTCATGATGTACTTTAATAGCATCTCAAATTATTGACATCACACAGGTATTAGCCAGTAAACATCACTGAGAACTTCAAGCTAAATTTTAAAATGTAATGGCATTTTATAATATATCAGTTATTAATAAAATCCTTTGAAACTTTTGAAGTCCTCTTTCTATGAAAATTCAGCAAGACATTTATAAATTTATTTCGCTTCGTTTCAGTAACATGCACAATAAAACACTACACTCACTATCTCTTTCTTCATCAAAATGTATTACGGTTTTCTGATTTGATTACCTACAGTGTTATCTCTCGCATCTTTGAAGTTTTTCCGTAGTCCTAGACCACATAGTCACACACATTCGGAAATGTTTCTCATTCTCCGGGGCATGAAGTATTAAGCCTTAACTCCATCCCTTAATAACCTTATAGTGTACATATTGGATATAAAGGAGCTTTCTCTTTCACCTACCTCAGACCTTCTCCACCAACATGTTAAAATCACACTGAAATATACTTCTCATGCCCAGTTTTTTTTCCTATAGCCTCTCTTGGCTATTCCAAGGATACAATTTTCATAGAAAGAGGACTTCAAAAGTTTCAAAGGATTTTATTAATAACTGATATATTATAAAATGCCATTACATTTTAAAATTTAGCTTGAAGTTCTCAGTGATGTTTACTGGCTAATACCTGTGTGATATCAATAATTTGAGATGCTATTAAAGTACATCATGAAATTCTTTGCTGTGCTTGCTGAAATATTGTTAAGGATATTTTTAATAGCTAATAAAGCATATACTTTATCAGAACCTATAGGTTCAGGGGAAATTCTTCTCTATTAGCAGTTTGAAAAATAGCTGTGTTTTGACTATTCAACTAATTCATTTTTACCTTATAGGCATTCATCCATCAAAAATAACACCTCCTTCTCTCAAATAATTGCCAGCAAAAATGATTCAGATTAGTATATATACAAACTAAAATATTTCACAGAAAAATATGGAAAAGTAAATTTCAATATTGAGACACTGTGTAAAGGTAATTTGCACTATAGTAAGAATTAGTATGTTCACTATAGCTACAAAAATATTTTCGATTGTAGATGAATGATCATGACCTAGAAATATGAGAAAGCTTCCTATAGGAGATTATAGAACACTCAACCACTAAACATCTCAACCTCTACACATGGTCATTTTTCTGACTCCCCAGATAAGAATGTCTCCAAGAAGCCCAGGGAGAGATCGCTTTTGGTTCATAGAGACTCTAATATGAAAGACCAGATGATATGCTCAGTTGGCAAGTAAATGGGAAATTCAACAATGGATGAAGACAAAATAGCATTATCTTTTCATCAAAGCAGACACCAGTTGTTATGGGATTCACAGAAAGCCAAACAGTGACTGATGAACTCTCCACAGAGTTTCTCACCAAAATTGTTTACTTTCTCTATCCAGAGACACTGCCTGGACCTAACAGAAACATCAGCTCACTTTACACTTTTCTTCTCAGTAGATTCATTCCCTGTGAGTTCAATGTCCCCTTCAATGAATTCCATTAATCACATACTGGTCTATCAAGTATGGAATTTTCCCAAGCACATGTGATTCCCGCAGTAAACTTCCCTGGAAGCATAAGTCCTTCCTACTGGCTTGTCGGTGAAAAGCTAAGAGACGAGGTGCCGCTGCAGAGGAAGACAGCGCAAGTAGAAAGGTCTGAAGCCCAGTCTGGAGACCAATTCCAAGTGACACATCCCCTGAACTGTGTTAGGCACCGTGTGAGGCACCGTGTTAGGTCACTGCACAGGGACTGCGTCATTAATCTTTTCAATACTTTCTGTCTTGCCAGGCAATTTATAACAGTGTTGAGTTTACACAGTAAACTCTTTTTAAAAAATCACACCTGTTTTGAACACTTTATTTAATGGATTGTCCAGTAAGCTTGGCAAGTAAGAAGTGTAGTTGCTGGCAACTTGTTTGTACTGTGTTGTTGCTGTTTATACTTTTGAGCAGCAGGGATTGGAGGGATTCTATATCTTTAGTGAGAAAAGAACAAAGGACTTAATTTTCAAATAAAATTGAGACCTCCTAAATCTTTAGGGGGGAGAGCAGCTCCAGGGAATTCTTCTGAGTTACCCTTTATTCCTATTTTCTCCACCATGTAGACCCCAAACAGATGATACCTCATCACATCTCCACACTCTCAATGTTGCCTAGCAGGAGCAAATGTAAAATCATAATGGAGGAGTACCTGAAAAACTCAGGCCACAAAGGATTCTTTTTATTTTTTTTTAAACAAGACAAATCTTATTTAATATGAAATGATAATCAAAAATGTATTAATGCAGCTAGAAGGTTTAGCATTAAAGAAATAAAATCTAAAATGTGTGAGAAAATAATAAGAAACAGTTGTTTTTAAACCTGGCAAGCGTGACAGAGAACTAAGTAGAAATTTTAGAAATTAAAAATTATCATAAAAAATTCAATAAATGGCTGAAAAAGCAGATTAGACTAAAAGAAATATAGAACTAATAAATTATAAGACAAATAGCCCTGAGAGACAAAGAGAAAAAAACCTTAAAGAAGATAGAGTATAAGGAGCAGAAAAGCTGAGATGAGAGGTCTTAAGATGGCCTCTCGGAAAATAAGAAAACAACTAAAAAAAAGGGAAAGAGAAAATATTCATGAAGGTAATGGCAGTGAAATATTTACAAATAACGCAATATCTAAAATTTTGATTCAAGAAGTAGAATAAACTTGAATCCTGAGCAAAACTATAAATACACACAAAAATATGTCAAGGTAAACTATCATCACCTAAGGAAAAACAAGTTATAAAAGTAGCCTACATGAAAAGACAACTTACTTAAAAAATAAATAAATGGATAGGAGTCTTCACAATGAAAATATAATGCAATATTCAATGTATAATTCTGTATCTGGTTATACCATCATTCACGAGGAAGAATAAAATGAAGTAAATATTAGAAAGAAATAACTTCACTGAACGTGTGTGTCTGTGAGTAAATTTGAAGAAGGCAATTGAATCCAAAACAAAATAGTGTGAAGAAAAGAAGCAATATTATGAGGTTAAAAGATAAAATATCAATGAGCATAAAAAAAGATTGACTGAAATCCAGTAACTGATAAAGAAATAATACCAATTAGCAATTCGGAGTCTGTAAAGCATTGTAAGCGGAAGAATGACGATAGATCAGAGTGAAAGTGTGCTAAAATCTTCTTATATTTCAGAGGAGGGTATAGATATTAATTTAGATTTTTTTAATGTACCATGCGCACTAAAAGTTGAAAGATAATGGCTAAACAAATAGAAATAGAACATTTTACTCCCAAAGTCATAGGACGAATTAGGAAAACAAATAGAATAAAAGACAGATGAAAGTGTAAAGGGAGTGGTAAATAATGTGATAATAAATCCAAATATATCATTTATTAAGATAAATTGATTATACTTTCTATTTTAAAATAAGGATACTTAGACAAGGTTTTAAAAAATTAAGTTAAAGATTCTGCTTCTGTTATGCCAAACAGAAATACCATGTATCATTGAGCTTACAACAGTTTAAACCTGGAAAAAAAGCATAGTAAACAACCATCTGAAGACAAAATTTGAAAGGGAGCCAAAATAAAGAAGAATAGATCAACATGAGGTAGATTTACTATTTGTATTTCTTATGTGTGAGGGCAGCTAAAACGTAGAGCCCTATAAAAAAACTTACTGTGTTTCTGTCCTGAAGAACAGGAAGACAGAGTTATGAGCAACTACTGCCCCTGTAAAGTGGGGGATTTACAGGAAAGAGCCAGATAGAAAAAAACCCAAATTCTGGATATTAATTTTGCCAAGACTCTGGCTTATCCTTTAAGTAGTCATCATGCATGGTAGAAAGCAAGCAGTTCAGCTTATGATAAAATGCTATTTGAGCTAAATATCAAAAGGCAAATTTTACAGTTTAGGTCCACAAAGTAAACTGCTTGGTAAATAACAATTGTAAAAAGTTTTAAGGTGTGTATCATAATCCAGAAACTCCATAATATAACATTCACAATATTCAGGATAGAATACAAATTGCTCAACATATAAAGATGAGGTACAAGCAAGGATGTCCTCTCTCACCACTCCTTTGCAATGTTGTACTGGGAGTCATAGCTAACAAAGGAAAGAAAGAAAGAAAGAAGGGAGGAAGGAGAAGGGGAAGGAGAAGGAAAAGGAAAAGGAAAGGAAGAAAAGGAAGGAAGAAAGAAAGAGGGAGGGAGGGAAGGAAACAAGAAAGGGAGGGAGGGAGGAAGGGAGGGACGGAGGAAAGATTTACAGATTGAGAAGTAAATAACTGTTTTTGTTCACAGATGACATAATCATCTATGAAGAAAATCCAAGAGAATTGACATGAAAATTCCTGGAACTGATAAGTAATTATAGCAAGTTTGCAGGATACAAGATTAATATACAAAAGTCACTTTTCTATGTAACAGCAATAAACAAGTGGAATTTTAAATTAGAAACAAAATGCCATTATATTAACATCCCCTAAAATAAAATATTTAGGTATAAATCTAATAAAATACATACAAGGTTTATTTGAAGAAAACTACAGACTCTGATGAATGAAATCAAAGAAGAACTAGATATTCCACATTTATGAATAGGAAGATGCAATATTGTCAAGATGACAGTTCTTCCTGACTTGATCTACAGATTCAATACAATGCAAATCAAACCACCAGCAAGTTATTTGGTCAATATCAAAAACTGATTGTAAAGTTTATGGAGGTATAAAATAACCAAAATATTCAACACATTATTAAAGAACAGAATTGAAGGACTGAAACTACCCAACTTTAAGACTTACTAGAAAACTACATTAATCAAGACTGGCTGGTATTGGCAAGAGAATAGAAAAATAGATCAATGGAACAGAACCCAAAACCCAGAAACAGATCCACATAAATAGAATCAACTGATATTTGACAAAGGAACAATGGAAAAAAGACAGTCTTTCAACAAATGTTGCTGGAACAACTGGACACCCACATACATACAAAAAAGAACCTAGAACAGCTCTTACACCTTTAATTTAAAAATAATTTTTTAGAAAAATTAACTCAAAATGGGATCATAAGCCTAAATGTAAAATACAAAACTATATCAGACATAATACAGCAGCCAACCTACATGACATTGGGTATGACAATGACTTTTGGATACAACACCAAAGCATGACCCTTGAAAGAAACAATGAATAAACTGAATTTCATTAAACCTAAAAATGCCTGCCCTGAAAAAGACAATGTCAAGAGAGTAAGAAGGCAAGCCAAAAAGTTTTCAAAAATTGCAAAACACACATAAGATTAAAGCTTGTTATCCAAAATAAAGAAATCTTTAAACTCAATAATAAGGGAAAAAACTAGCCAATTAAACAATAATCCAAAGACCTTAACAGACACTTGACCAAAGAAAATACACAGATGGCAAATGAACATATGAAAACATACCCTATGACATATAGCATCAGGAAAATGCAAATTAAAACAATCAGATAGCACTACACACCAATGAGAATGGCCAAAATCCAGAACACTGACAACACCAACTGCTAATGAAAATGCAGAACAACAGAACTTTCATTCATTGCTGTTGAGGATGCAAAATGATACAGCCACTTTGGAAGGCTGTTTGGCAGTTTCTTATAAAACTAAACATATGATCCAGCAATTGCACTCTTCGATATTGGCCCAAAAGTGTTGAAAACCTGTGTCCATACAAAAACTTGAACTTGGATGTTTATAAGCAGCTTTATTCATAATTGCCAAAACCTGGAAGCAACCAAGATGCCCTTCAGTAGGTGAATGGATAAATACACTGTGGTATTGGTGTTGGCCAAAAGGATCCTTAGGATTTTTTCCTTAAGATGGCTTTAGTAGCACATTGTTGTCTTTAACTCAATACAATGTAACATTTGAAATAGTTTTGTTACATTGTATTGTCAAATCAACGTGCATTTAAAAAAACACATTAAAATTGGTGAATTTTTGTGTAGCCATTTTAGTATTGAAGATGGAAGAAAATACATATTTTCAGCATATTATGCTTTATTATTTCAAGAAAGGCAAAAATGCAACTGAAATGCAAAAAAAGATTTGTACAGTGTATGGAGAATGTTCTGTGACTGATTGAACATGTCAAGAGTGGTTTGCAAAGTTTCATGCTAGAGATTTCTTGCTGAACAATGCTCCGTGGTCAGGTAGACCAGTTAAAGTTGATAATGATCAAATTGAGACATTGAGAAAAATCAACATTCTACCACGCAGGAGATAGCCAACATATTCAAAATATCCAAATCAATAAAGTTATTGGTGAAAATGAAAAATGTGTCTTTTACTTTATGAGAAAGCTAAATGGATTTTTTGGCCAACCCAATACATCCCGACAATAGAATATTATTCAGTACTAAAAATAAATGAGCTATCAAGCCATGAAAAGACAAGGAAGAACATTAATTGCATATTACAAAGTAAAATAAGTCCATTGAAAAGGCTACACTCTGTATGATTACAACTCTATGATGTTCTGGAAACGCAAAACTATGGAGAACATCAAAAGACTAGTGGTTGTCAGGGATTAGAGGATGAGGAAGTGAGGAATGAATAAATGGAGCATAGGGAATTTTTTGGACAGTGAAAATCTTCTATCATACTCTGTATTATATCATAATGGTGGACACATTTATCCAAACCCATGGAACATACAACACCAAAAGTGAACCAAAATGCAAAATAATGATTTGGGGTGATTATGATGTGTCAGTGTGAGTTCATCAGTTGTAACAAATCTACCACTCTGGTGGGGGAGGGGGATAATGGGGGGACTATGTTTGTGTGGCTGCAGGTAGTATATAGTACCTTCTGCTTGATTTTACTATACATTAAAAATTGCTCTACAAATATGTCTGAAGAAGAAAAGTAAAAAAATAAATAAAATTATTCCAAATTGAGCAACTTTACTCAGTGGTTTTAACCAAATGAAGATAGATAATCATTAGGCTAATTCAACAGCAATTATTTAATCTGAAGAATAGAGAGAAAACTGACAGGGCAAGAAGATTCAGAGATATGTGGGACAATATTATAAGTTCTAATATCGGTACATTATTGATACAGTCATTATGAAAAACAGTATGGAGTTTCCTTAAAAAATTAAAAATATAACTACCATATGCTTCAGCAATTCTACCACTGAATATATATACATATGAAATAAAATCAGCATCTCAAAAAGATATCTGCACGCCCGTGTTCAGTGCAGCATTATTTACAGTGGTAAACAACCTAAACAACCTAAGTGTTTGTGGAAAAATAGACTTAAAAAGTGAATATACGTATATATAATGGAATATGATTCAGCTTAAAAAAAAGGAACTTCTGTCATTTGGGAAACCACAGATGAACTTGGGAGGCATTATGTTAGGTGAAATAAGACAAACGCAGAAAGAGAAAAATCTTAGGATCTCACTTGCTTGTGGAGTCTAAAAAAAATAGTCAAACTCTGCTCTGGCCAGTTGGCTCAGTTGGTTGGAGAGTTGTCCCATAGCTGAAAGGTCACCAGTTCAAAAGGTTGCAGGTTCAGTTCCTGGTCAGGGCACACGCCCAGGTTGCGGGCTTGATCCCCAGTTGGGGTCTGTGCGAGAGGCAGCTGATCAGTGTGATCCTGTTAATGTTTTTCTGTCTCTCTCTTCCCCGCCCCTCTCTTTTGAATGAGAATAAAATCAACCTTAAAAAAAAAAAGTCACTCATCATGACAGAGTAGAATGGTGGGGGCAACAAAGAATAATCCCTCAGAGGGATCCAGGAAAGACACGAGGTGAAGCCTGCGATTAGCCCACCTGCCTTTTTTGAGAGTGCCAGGCTGTAACTTAAAGGCAGGTAGCCTAGAAGAACCCTGGAGGTCTCCCAGAATTGGAGAGACAGAATTGAAAGTCTGGGGTGATCAAGAGGGCTAGAGTTTCTGGGCTAGAATTTCTAGGCTAGACGGTGAGGACCAAGCCACACAGAAAGCTCCAGAGACAAGCAGAGAATTCTCCTTGAGTATTCAGCACAGCACTTAGCAGTATGCATGTGAGACAAATATCTGAAGCAGGGGAAAGAAAAACCCCAAATGACTGGAGGAAGTAGTAACTAGACATGTACATAGTACAGGGATAGTGCCTTTTATAAAAACAGATGGAAAAATCTTGTATTTTATGAGTCACTGGGTAGAAGACTCAGAAAAGTCTTGCCTCAGTAGCGCAAGATAATTACTCTGAGACGAAATTCTTCTCTGATCCCCCTAACAAATCTTTAAAGCAAGAAACCAAATGATCAAACTATTTGCAAGTTTCTTAGACTGTCTCAGGACAAAAACTTCTAGAGGTGAAAACTGAAGAGTTGCCGATTAAAAATAGACTGAGAATAACACTGATTAAACATTAATCTTGAAGATAGAGTAAATGGTCAAATGATTCACAGAAAAAAACATTAATGGAAATTTAAAAAGTATCAGCGAGCTCTGGAACAACTTCCAAGTGGCTTCATAATACATGCATTTGAATCCCTAAAAAAGGAGAAGGGCACCCTGGGCTTCTCATAGTACCTCACAACAGAGCAAACTGTGGCCTTGAACCATGGCCTGGCCCCCGCCCATAGGCCGCAGGCACTGAGGCGGGTTGCACAGTGGAAAAACAGAGAAAAAGAAAAGAGGAGAAGAGGACAGAAAAAAATAGAGAAATAATGGACAAAATTTTTCCCATTTTGGTGAAAAGCATAAACCCACAAGTCTAAGAAGCACTAAGAAGAAGACACATGTAGAATACTATATACAGTAAGACTAAGTAAATTGATTAAAATTGGTGATGATAACAAGGAAATCTTAAAAGCACCCTGAAGAAAAAGAAATATGACAAAAATGAATAAGGATGATGGCAGACTTCATGTCTGAAATAATTAAAGCAAGAAGACAGTGTAACAGTATTCTTTAAGTACTAAAAGAAAAAATTCTAAACATAGAATACTACACACAGTGAAAATGCTTTCTAAATGATATACAGAAGACCAAACTATAAGAAATGTTATAGGAAGTACTTAAGGCAGATGAAAATAATACCATGGGGATATATAAATACACCCCCAAAAATGAAAATTACTCATCTTAGTTACTTACAAATACATGTAAGTCTTTTTATTATTTAAATCTCTTCAACAATTGGTTGTTAAAATAGAAAAATAAAAATGTAACAAAGTTATAACATATGTATATGTAAACTATATAATAGCATAAAAGACAGGAAGGGAGAAGTATAAGTAGACTACCATAATAAGATTCTTATACTGTACAGGAAGTGAATAACGTCACTTGAAGGTAGACTGTGATAAAGTAAAGGAGTATATGCACCAAAATCTGACAAATATAGTTACTAACCCAACAAGAGAGCTAAAATGGAATACAAACAAATAATCAAAATCAAGGCAGGGAAAACAATGGAAAAAACAGATGGAATAAATGGAAAGCAAATAGTAAGATGATAAACTGAAACACAACCTTATCAGTAATCACATTAAATGAGAATGGTGTGATCACCTTATTTAAAAACCAGGATTGTCAAATTGGATAAAAAGCATGACTAGACTTGATGTTAGCCACAGGAAACACACTTTAAATATAAATTAACAACTAAGTTAAAAGTAAAATGATGCAATATTATGTACCAAGCTAACCTTAATCAAAAGAAAGCTGGGGTAGCTGTATTAATAACAGAAAAATATATGAGAGAGGAAATTATATTACTAGGAGTAAACATATTATCATTTTATAATAAAAATATGTCATTCCAACAAGGGGACATAACAATCTTAAATGTTTATCCAGTAAAAACAGAACTTCAAAACATATAAAGCAAAACTGGTAGAACTGAAAAGAGAAATCAACAAATCCACAATTATAGTAGATTTCAACAGTCTCTCTCTCAATAATTCACAGAAGAGACTGAAAGTAAGAATAGAGAAGATTTGAACAATGCTGTCATCCAACTTCATGCAACTAACGATTATAGAACATTCCACAAAACAGTAAAATGTACATTCTTTTTAAATATATATGGAACACTTATCAAGACAGTCTAAATTTAGGGGCCCAAAACATGTCTCAATAAATTTTAAAAGAATCAAGTCATAGAAATTCTGTGCTCTAATGACATTGGAATTAATGTAGAAATCAATAACAGAAAGATGTTACAAAATCCTCAAATATTTGGAAACTAAATAACATATTTCTAATTGATACATGGAACAGAGAAAAAGTAGAAAGATGAATAAGAAATTATTTTGAACTGAGTGAAAATTAAAACACCATTTTAAAATTTGTGGAATGGGCTAAAGCAGTACTTAGGAGGAAATTTCTAACACTAAGTACCTTTGTTTAAAAAGAGGTCTCAAATCAATTACCTCACCTTCTACCTTAAGAAACTAGAGAAGATGAAATTAAACTTAAAGTAAGCAGAAGAACAGAAATAATAAAGTTCAGAACAGAAATTAATGAAAGAGAGTACAGAAAAACAATAAGGAAAATTAATGAAAGCTAAATCTGCTGCTTTGAGAAAATCAATACAATTGATACACCTCTAGCTGATTGTATTAATCGTGCCTTTTTCTTTTCTGTACTTTCTTGTTTTGACATATGAGACTTGACTGACTCTGGAGAGACTGCCCTTCCAGGTCTATCCAACTCCTAGAGACAGTAAACCGGTGCCCATTAGCGCGCCTTTCACAAACAAACCAACCAGTCCAGACCCCTGGCCCCAGGCACCGGGCCCCAGGGCTCCCACTGGACCCACATTCTGCCCACTATTTCCCTGTCCTGGCTGACCCAGGCGCCTGTACCCCAGAGCCTGTGGAAATTATTGAAAGTATCCCATCCTAACCTGCTTACACTGCCAAGGAAGGAAGGGAGGGAGGGAAGAAGAGAAGAAAAGAAAAAAAGGAAGGAAGGGAGGAAGGGAGAAGGGAGGAATTAAAAGAGACTTCAATTTGTATCTCATACCAGATACAAAAATCAACTGACATGAATAATATACTAAATGTAAAACCTAAAACTATACAACTTCTACAGCAAAATATAGGAGAAAAATGTTTTGACCATGAGTTAGATGTAGAGTTCTTACAACACCAAAATGTAATTCAGAAACTGACTAATAAAGTGAACTTCATTAACATTTAAAAAAATTAAAAACTACTACCGTTTGAAAAACACTGTGAAAAGAAATTGAAAGCAAGCACCAGATGGTTAGAAAAAAAATTGTGAATCATATATCTGATAAAGTATGTACATTCCAAATATATAAAGAGCTTCTAAATTTAGTATTAAGGAAAAAAAATCCTGTAAAAAGATGGAAGAATTGAACAGACACTTTACTAAAAAAATAATATAAATGGAAATAAGCACATGGAACAACATTCAACACCATTACTCACTAGAGAATTGCAAATTAAAACCATATGAGCTATTACCACATGCCTGTTAGAATGGCTAAAATTAAAACCTTTACCATACTAAGCGTTGGCAAGGTGTGGAGAAACTGGAATTCTTACACACTGTTGGTGAGAAGGTGGAATGGTACAACTACTTTGAAAAACAGTTTAGCAATTTCTTAAAAATTAAACATATATGCAACCATTCCTCTCCAAGGTATTTACTCAAAAAGACTGAAAGTATATGTTCATACAAAGATTTGCCCAAGAACGTTTATAGCAGCTTAATTTTTAATAGCCAAAAACTGGAGCCAACACAAATCTTGATTGGAAAACAGATAAATAAGTGAATAAACTGTGGTTCATACAATAGGATACTGCTCAGCAACTTAAAAAAAAAAAAAGAGGTATTCACTATTGATGCACTTAACACCATGGATGAATCTTGAAGAGTTACGCTCATTTAATAACTCAGAGAGTGAAGAGCTAATGTTATCTTTCTTCCACTGATATAAAATTCTAGGAAATGCTAACTATGGTGACAGAAAACAAATCAATGGTTGGCCAGGGCCCAGGATGGGCTACAGGCATGGAGGGACCAGGCAGAGAGGATGTACAGGAGCAGGAGCGAACTTTTGGAGATTATGGATATTTTCGCTCTCTTGACAAGGTGGTGGTTTCACGAATGTACACCACAAAACTTATCAAATTACATTATTTAGCAATGAAAATCTACACACAAAGCCACTATTATCAGGCTTCATAGAAAATTCAAGTAAGCAATGAAATGAATAGTCTCTATTCTATAAATTGTTTGAGAAAATGAAAGGAACAATCCTCAAATCATTAAACAAGGCTAATATAATACCTTGAAACAGTCCCAGAACAGGCTAGTATGAGAAAGGAAAAAGACAGGTTACACTGAGCTTTAGGGCAAATCGGTATCTTGGCTGTGGGTCCTCAGTTGAAAAAAAAATTCTATAAGGACCTTAGCAGCACCTCCTGTGCAGTTAGATTTACAAGGGTCGCTGAAACGCGCTCTGGCTCCGGGGTGGGGGCGGGGGCAGAGCTCCGCTCCTCCGCCTCCCTGGGCTCCAGCTGTTCTGCTCTTGATGTTTACCAAGCAACCAACTGTTTAGAGACAATTTAATTGTAACGAGCCCTCATAGCTAAGTGGTCTTTTATTAGCCCAAATGGAGTCCCCTGCATCAGGAGGGGCCACCTTCCCCCAAGTCCCTTCCAGCCCTTCCCTATTAAAGTGAAATATGGCTTTAATATAGTCACACCTGGGGAAGTGCTCTCTTACTCAGCAGCCCTGGATGTTCACCCTCCCCCACTTAGGGTGGCCTCTCATTTCTTTATTCCTTGGGGCTGGGTTTTGCCACTTTTTGAATGATCCGATTAGTTTTAAAGTCAGCAGAAACATAGCATATGGAAAGCAAAATTATTAGCGCTTGTGTGCTTTGGAGCTGACTTGAATCATAATTTAAGTTTTTAAAAAATGGGGGGTGGCGAAGTGGGAGAGAAGAAACAACATATAGCCCATAAAAACAAGTTTTAGAATTTCTTTATTCTGAGTATGTTTAGGGAAATTGAAGAATAAATGACTTCATCAAATTCATGCTTTATTGTATCTTGGGCTCCTTAAGCATCGGGAGTTACAATGGGCCAGAGCGTGTTGGTCTCAGCCTGTGGGAACTGCCTAGGACAAGGGTTCAGAGGACTGTTGGTAAGAAAAAAGGTCCAAGTCCCAACTTTTCACTCCTGAGGTAAAGTAAGCTACTGGAAGTAGAGAACAAATCATTCACCACTTGTATCTCAGATAAAATGTTTCATTAGGTCTCTAAATAACTGCCCAACACTCCCACACTTGGCCGCATCTAGCTGCCTATGAACACACAGAGCTCTGCTGCCCTGGAGAAGTAAACAATACATTCAAATTAAATATTTCACTTTGTCTCTGCTTCATCATGTTAGCAGAGGCTCAGAGCAGTTAATAACTTTGGGAAGGTCACACAGCATTCATATCTTTGGTTCCAATGTCTGATCTCTTCATGTTTATGCTACAGAATATGTTCTTCTTTTAAATATAAAATTTCTTGACAAGTTCTTAATCTAGAGTTAGCTGTCTTTGCTATTTCCAGCCTCTTCCTGTTTTTAAAAGAAGTCAACAACAGTATGGCCAACACAATGCTGAGTAGCAAATGCTACCACAGTCTGTTTTGAGCACTTAATTACCTCAAGAAAACACTTGGTAGCCTGGAAATATTACTCCCTTATCTGCCTCCCCCCGCCCAGCCTCTAAAGATTTTTCTGTTCTGGATTTTCATAAGAATGAGATCATGCAGTATACAGTCATATGTGACTGGCTTTTTTTCTCTTAATATAACGTTTTCAAGTTTCATTTTTATACTAATTATACTAAGGTCATCCTAGTGGGTGTCAAATGGTAACTCACTGTGGAGTTGATTTGCATTTTCCTGATGTTGACCATCTTTGCATGTGTTTATTGCATGTATGCATTGGCCATTTGCACATCTATAGTATGTCTGTTCAGATCTTTTAATCCATTTTTAATTAGCGTATTGTCTTTTTATTACTGAATCATAAAAGATTTGTATATATTCTAGATATAAGTCCCTAATCAAATGTATGATCTGTGAATATTTTCTTCTGTTCTGTGGGGTTTTTAAAACTCTTTGTGGTATCCTTTGAAGCCCAAATTTTGTTTTGATGAAGTTTAATTTATCTATTATTTTCTTTTGTTGCCAATGCTTTGGTGTCATACTTAAGAATCCTTTGAAAATCCAATGTAATAAAGATTTATTCCTATGTTTTCTCCTAAGAGTTTTATAGTATTTGCTCTTACATTTAGGTCTTTGATCCATTTTGAGTTATGTTTTGCATATGGTGTGAATAAAAGTTCAACTTTATTCTTTTGACTATCTGGTTGTCCCAGCACCATTTATTAAAAAGACCGTTCATTCAGTATTGAATAGTCTTGGCATCTTTGTTGAAAATCAGTTGACCCTAGATGTATGGTTTTGTTTCTGAGCTTTCAATTTCATTCTACTGAGATATAGCCTCGTGCCACTACCATACCTTCTCAATTACTGTTGCTCTGTATGAATTTTGACATCAGCAAGTGTAAATCCTCTTACTTTATTCTTTATTTTTAGAAATTATTTTGGCTTTTATGTATCTTTTGCAGTTCCATATGGATTTTAGAATCACTTTGTCAGTTTCTACAAAGAAATCAGCTGGGATTATGGTAGCAGTTGGGTTAAGTCTGCAGATCAGTTTGAGGAGCACTGCCTTTGGAGCAGTGTTGTCTTCTGGTCTATGAATATGGTATGTGTCCATTTATTCAGATTGTCTTTAATTTTTTTAAACAATGTACTATAGTTTTAAAATAAAATTTGCACTACATTGTTAAATATATTCTTAAGTATTTTATTCTTTCTGATACTATCGAAAATGGAATGGATTTCTTTATTTTATTTCATTATTTTTTCAAAGCAAGTCTATAGAAATGCAATTTTTGTGTGTTTTAGCCTTGTAGCCTGCAACTTTGCTAAACATACTTATTCATTTTAATAGTTCCTAATGTATTCCTTAGAATTTTCTATATATAATATCAGGCCATCAGAGAAAAGAGAAAGTTTTACCTCTCCTTTCATATTTGAATGCCTTTATTTATTTTTCTTGCCTAATTTCTCTGGCTAGAACTTCTGGTATAATGTTAAACAGAAATGTTGAAGCAGCCACCCTTGCCTTGTTCTTCTTAGGAATAAATCATGCAGTTTTTCACCATCAAGTATGATGTTAGCTGTGAGTTTTTCAGAGATGTTTTCAACCTTTATCAGGTTGAGGAAATTCGCTTAAATTCTTACTATTCTAATCCTGAAAGAGTTTGGGATTTTGTCCATTTTTTTTCCTGTATCTGTTGAAATGATCGTGTGAATTCTGTTTTTTGAGAAGACATATTGGTAAGATGTATAACATTAGAGTTTTCCATGGTAAACCAACCTTGCTTGCAGCACTAAGATAAATCCCGCTGATTGTTGTTGAATTATTAATGCTACCTTCATTTCTGTCAGCTTTTGCTTCCTTTATTTTGATGTTTTGTTAGTAGGCGAATATGTTTATCATTGTTATAGCCTGCTGATGAACTGACACTTTTCATCACAAACTATCCCTCCTTATCTCTAGTAACATTTTTCCTTTTAAAGTCTATTCATCTGATATTAGTATGGCCTCTGCAGCTGTCCTGTGACTGCTATTTGCATGACATATATTTGTACATGCTTTTACATTAAACCTATATGTGTCTTTGAATCTAAAATGTGTCTCCTGGAGACAACATATAGTTGAATTTTGTTTTGTGATTTAGTCTATCAATGTCTGCATTATGAATGGATTGTTTATTTACATTTATATCATTATTTATATAGTTGGATTTATGTCTGCCATTTCCTCTGTTATCTGTATGTTGCATGCCTCTTTGTTTCTCTAATTCTGGTGCTTTATTGTACACCAGAATAATGAATATTTTCTAATGTAAATGGTGATTCCATTAATGATTTTTTTACTTATATTTTGGGGTTTTTCCACTGGTTGCTTTAGGGTGTTTCCACTGGTTGCTCTAGAATTTAGAGGTTACCATATACACTTTAAATTATGAGAATAAGCTTTAAGTCTACACTAGCTTAATTCCACTAACATGTTGGTACATTACTTTTATATATCAGTTTCCTTTCCTGCCATTTTGTTATATTATTGTTATATGTATTTGTATATTGTGTATGACATCTTTTACAAACCCAACAATACCTTGTTGTAATTATTACTTTAACATTTGTCATCATTACCTTAGTCTATTGTAACTTTACTCGTACTTACTTCCCTTATATTGTTATTGACAAACACATAACATTTCTCTATGTTGTAGGACTAAGAATACATTATAAACATATTATTTATACAATTGCTTTCCAAATCAGTTAGGGGAAAAAAGATAAATATATGCACTCTAGAGTCTTTTATAATTACATAATTACTTTGGTCTCTTTTTTACTTAATTCTTTGTTTATTCCTGTTGTTTAAATTACCATTGGGAGTCACTTGCTTTCAGCCTGAAGATCTTAATCTTCATTATTTCTTGGAGGGTACATCTGCTAGCAAAAACTCCTGTCAGTTTTTACCTGGAATGTGTTCATTTATCCTCTATTTTTTAACAGTAACCTCATTACATAAAGGATTCTAGGCTGACAGATTTTTCTTTGAACACTCTGAATATTTTATTCCACTTCTTTTGTTGAGAAAGTTAAAGTTGAGCAATTATCTGTTGATCTTGTATAATCACTAACTTCACATATCTGAGGACAGAAATGCAATATTTTCACCTATTTTTTCAAAATTTTTAAAAATAAATTTAAAGATAAAAGCCTAACTTCCATTTTTACTTTTCCAGAAATTTGCTGAAAATATGATCCATCAAAACAAGTGACTATATCAAAAAAGTGAATGAATGTGTTCATTCAGCATTAAGACAGAGCAGTAAGACAGAGTCTAAAAATGATTTTAAAAAATATCTAAGAAAAGTACTGGGTGAGAGCTGTGCAATAGTACCGAGAAAAGCCACTCTGAGTTTAGAGAGGACTGTGATCTTTACAACGGAGATTTCCAGGAGGGCAGTTGGAGCTTAACACTTTCATGACCACGTGGAATGTTTTATAAAGTTGTAATATTTTAAAAAAAAGAAAAAGAATTTAAAACACTAAGTATGCACATCTGATAAAGAACTATCTAAAGTCACAAGGAACTATTAAAAGATAACAATAAGGAAAAAACCCAATTTATAAAAACGAACCAAAGACCTTAAAAGACACCTTGCCAAAAAATATATGAAGGTGGCAATGATGTCATTAGAGAAATGCAAATTAAAACACCAATGAAATACCCCCGCACACCTAGAAGTGGCCAACCTCTGGAACGCTGGCACAGTCAAAGGCTTTCGAGGACGTGGAGCAACGATTTGCCAGTCATTGCTGGTGGGAATGCAGATCATGTGGCCATTTTGATGGACAGTTTGGAGGTTTCTTACCAACTTAAACAATTTTTGCTATATAATCTAGCAGTTGCACTCCTAGGTATTTACCCAAAGTTGTTGAAAACATACATCCACAAAAAAGCCTACACATGAATGTTTTTTAGCAGCTTTACTCATAATTATCAAACCATAGAAGCAACCGAGATGTGTTTCAGTGGGCAAAGGACAGACTGGTACTTCCAGACAACAGAATATTATGTCCAGAGCCACAAAGAAATGAGCTATAAATCCATAAAAAGACATGGAGAAATCTTAAGTGCATATTCCTAAGTGAAAGAAACCAATCTGAAAAGTCTACATACTGTATGATTTCCACTCTACAACATGCTGGAAAACACAAAACTGTGGAGACAGTGAAAAGCTCCGAAGCTGCCAGGGGTTAGGGTGGGGAATGGATGGGGAAAGAGAGCACAGAGGATTTTTAAGGCGGCGAACATGTTCTGTATGACTACAAAAAGGACATGCAATTATACATTTATTCGAACCCACAGAATGTATAACACCAGGAGTGGACTGAAATGTGAACCATGGACTGTGCCTGACTATGATGTGTCAATGTAGGTTTATCAATTGCAACAAATGCTCCACTCTGGTGTGAAATATTGATCATGGAGCAGGTTAGACATGAGTGGCATCATGGGGTATATAAGAAACATCTGTACCTTCTCAATTTTTCTGTGGATCTAAATATATATAGATATACATATTACATATATATACATATATAAATATGTATGTATTTAAATGCCATAACTTTTCTCTCTAGATTTATGAATCAATAAATGCATTTTATCCCATTTTTAAAAAGTATAATTGAAACTTAGAAGGTATCTATTATTACTTTCAAAAGAAAAATGACTTACAGAGCCGTCAATAATCTGGCCTCCCCCCTTCTCACCCCTTTCTCCATGTTTTAGCCATGTTTAACTTCTCTTTGTTTCTCAAGTGTATCACACTCTTTCATCCTTTGGTCTTTGCACACAACATTTAAATTTGCCAGCAATGTTTTTGCCACTCCTTTCCGTATACGCCCATCCTTTTCACTTGAGGAACACTTACTTATCCTTGAGATCTCAACCTAGATAGTCCTCTCTTCCCAAGATTTCTGTCCCATGCCTTCAGAGCGCCTTGTCTTTAACACCCATTCACAGATCATCATTATTTGGCTATCTGTCCTCTTCAATAAAATCTTAGATTCGTGAGTGAGCAACATTGTCTGGCACATAGAAGGTGGTCAATAACTAGTTATCGAGTGTATTAATAAATCTTTGAATGACACATAGCATAGTTAGTGCGGTAAGAGCTTTCGTCAATAAACTGGGGATTTATTCAATAAACATTTAGTGTATACCCGCAATCTGCAAGGCATGGTAATATAATGAACAAAAAAATTGTTTTTAAAAGTTTTTCTTCTTTTCCTTTAAGAGGTTTTCATTATGGTGGGGTGGGGAGTTGGAGAACAGAAATACTCTGAAAGATATAAAAACTCAGAAGTGAATTGAGTCAGGAGCAGCTAACCTTCAAGGTTCTACACGGGCAGGTGAATGTTATGATTTATAAATGTTCCTTTAATGCTCTTCAGGAGTAGCAGCAGCATCCTAAATGGTAGAGTCCTAGGTAGTTGTTTATATCAGGAGAGGATGTGTACTCTAAAATTAACAAGTAAATTTATTTAGCCTCTGTGCATTCCACTGGAAGTCAAAGTCTACCCTCATAAAAGAATAAAGTGATATAGTTTAAAGGGCCAATATTTTAGTAGAAATATTCCTCAGATATTGAGAGTTAATAAGAAAGGTCGAAAGCAGCACAAAGCTTGTCTTCTTATTAAGGTCCTTTAAAAAGAAAGCTAACACACAAACACCTTTTTGGTCTTTGTTAGAATAAAATTCCTTGCTAGACAGATGGCAGACTGTTAAATGACAGGTTAGTTTTGGGGCAGATTAATGCATGTGGTATCAACATAAATAGCTGTTGACTTGTGGAAAACCAAATGCCTCCAAAACAAAACCCAAATATTTTATTATAGGCAATTTTACTTTCAGATCATATTTCCTGTGTTATTCTTGCAGTTTCGTTTTTGTTATTACTACCAATATTTGCATATAAACAGGATCTCTGTTGCTTAGCAATTCATTATTTCTGTTGTTTCTTCTTTGCTGAAATTGGGTTAGTTCTCTAGTCAGGAAAAGAGCAGTCTAAATTCTATCCCACCTACAAGATGTACCCCATTTTCAAATCTGAATACAAGTTTGTTTTTGAAACAATCCACTCAAACGTTCTTCTCATTTATATTTGTATTCCAAATCTCACTGGAAAGGGGCTGAGGTCTTTGCATTTACTCAGTGTTGTTTTTCTGCCTCACTTTATTTGTGATGACTCTGTCCAACCCACGGCCTGTGGGCTGCATGCGGCCCATGATGGCTATGAATGCGGCCCAACACAAAATTGTAAATTTACTTAAAATCTTTCTTTGCTCACCAGTTTTTGTTAGTTAGTTTGTGGATTTAATGTGTGGCCCAAGACAACTCTTCTTCTTCCAGTGTGGCCCAGAGACACCACAAGTTTGGACAGCCTATACCTACTTTAGTCAGTGCAGGTCTCTGAAAAGACATTCACCAAACTATTTTTGGTAATTGAGAGAAATTGGAAGAACACAGATTTCATCAATAAGTAACTGGCTAAATATATTGTTGAATTTATGATACAAATATACAGTGAAACCTTTGTAGAGCTGTTGACACTGATATAGACCGACATGGAAAAAATGGCCAGAATGTATAGAAAAGTGTGTGTTGAGGTGGGGAGCTAGGAGAAATACAATACATACAAGTTTATAAGTAAAAATTGGCTTGTGGGAGAGTCTAGATAGACCTGCTGTCTTTCATTGTATATCCTCTGTCTTGTTAAGTTTTTTATACTATGCTAAACCTATATTACATTTATAATTAAAACCAAAACTATTTCATACAAAGGCAGGTTCTTCATTTCTAATTTTGCAGAGTTCTTATAGTTGCTATACCAGCAGTGGCAATACCCAACTACAAAATTTTGGGAAGGCATTCTTAGCATCCTACAAAGGGACAGGCCTCAAGAAGATTCCATTTATCTCAACAACTATCACAGACATATCTGTACCTAAGCTGTAAGATCTCCTGGGGTATGAGAACCCAGGGTTAAACGGTAACTTCTTACATTATGAATATATTCCCAAAGGGCAGTGAACACTGGCTTTGGTTCCTGCAAGGGAAATGCAAGAACAAGATTTCTGCATTTTAAAGGCCATTTTCCCCTTTCTTGTTCCAATAAAAACATGTACAAATCAATTTCTCAACCACTCCCAACAATGCCCCTCCAAAAATCAAAACATCATATCCAAGTAGGAAGTTTTCCAGTCTATGAAAATAAACTCAGCTCAAATTAAACCTAAATCTTTATTTACCATAAAGATCATGCAGACTGACTTCTCACTGCTACTTTCCCCTAAGTGGGTCGCTCCTGGGTTCTAAGCTGACATAAGTCCATTAGCAGTTTGAAAACATAATGAGTATCGTATAACTCTCTGTTGGTCTTTGAACTTTGACAAAGGGGGGAAATGAAAATTGTGGTTATTATTCACAATTAACAGTTGTTTTCTAAGATTTACAGAATAAGATCTTCGGGCATCCCCTGGAGAGAAGGGGGCTCCGTGGTATCGCACAAAGGAATCTGGACTGAAAGTCAGGAGACTTGAGTTCTAGTCCTGCCCTTACCCATCCAAGGGATCATACAATAGACCCTGTTTTTCTGGGTCTTTATTATTTTTCATTTAAAATATGTGAAGCTACATCAGATGGAGTTTCACATTTCTTCCAATTCTGTGAAAACTTGGTTCACGATGATTTCACATGCTTTTTGTTGGCTGCCTCGGATCTCGCGTGGGTAGCATCTTAGCTCTAGTCTCCCTGGGCCGGGTATCAAGTTTTCAAGTTACCACCCACGCTGTTACTTTCTTCCCATTGTTCCATCAAGAGCTCATCATCAGCTATGTTCAGTCAATTATCTTGCAGGTTATAGCGAGACCAGTTCACAAAAAGTTGCTTGCCAGATTGCAACAGGGTTCTCTCTTGTCTAAAAATACTGAATTGAAGTAGGTTAGTTCTTGAAGGCTCATTTTTTATAAGATAGTATGAACTCTCTATGTCTCAAACCAAAAGAATGAGTAAAAATTAATAGACTTTTGATGAAGCTATATAAAATTGAAGCATCACCAAATCTGCATCATAGAACATTAACCCAACTTTGGAGATTAGCATAATTTAAAAGAACTTAGAAATGTTATAGGAAAATTAATCACCTAGAAGTAACACTTGCCACACATTGGGGACCACACTCTTGAGTCACCCTGATGATTAATTCTGGGTCCAGCTTGTTGCCACTAAGGTCACAACCAGAAAATTCACCACTGCAATAGGAAAGGTCTTTGTGTGTTCAGAACTGGCTGAGTGCAGGGGGTCACGCTTGTTCACAGGTTTTGCCTGTTCTCTCGTTTTGCTCCAGCAGCCTTCATAAGCCTTTCTTCTAGAGAAAAAACTCAGAGAGCTCCTGAAAAGGGGCGAGTTCAGTTTTCTCCTCCTTTCTTTTTCGGACAAGCATGAAGCTCTCCACTTAGTTCTCCCCCTACCCTTAGGGTAATAGGTGAAAGGAGGTGGTTATGGAATGTTTTGAAGTGGCATCTAAATTCTGGGTGACAATTTGATAAAGAACAAACCATTTTTACTCTGCCTTCCTTCTTGGATCACCATAAAAAGTAGTGCTTTCTCTCAGGTGACTTAAACAGTTTCAAACAGAGATGATTTCTCCCCAAGTTGCTTTGGGAAGAATGAAGAGAATCATCTAAGCACTTGGATATTGTAACAGTAATAGCTATATAACTATCTATAGAAATAGATATACCCTTCTCTCAAGTGTCTGTCTGTGTGCATCTGTGTGCATGTCTGTGTCTGCATTTAACCCTCGGAATGCCATTTCATCATTCATCATCTCTTTGGCTATGGGATATCATTGACTTTTAACTTACGTGACACCTCTTAATGTTCTCCTCGTTAGTAACAGGGTAATCCAGACACCCGCCTCCTTGTCCACAAGCTTAAAAGCAGGCAAAATAATCTATCTGACCACCGTGAAAACTAAATTTAGGTTGGATTTTTTAGAAAAAGAGTGGGAATTATCCCATGACTCAATACATTTTTATCAGAAAACATAGCACTAAATCTATGGTTTTACTTAAGGTTTTATGTTGAACTCATGTTACACTTAAATTTTGGATATTATGATAGATTGAATGTCTTATAAAATGATCAAACTTATCAAAAAATTCCTCCAATAAAATTTTTATATTAAAAAATGTGCATTATCACATAAATTTTAAACTCAGTGAGTTTATATTAGGAGCAGACAATGTTGCAAAATATTCCTTAGGAGTAAGCTCTCTAAACATCACAGTTAGAATAAATTTGTTATACCCAGACAAGTCTATAAAGCACATTGAGTCCCAAACAAGATAAATCTAAAGGGGCCCACACCAAGACAGACTATAATTAAAATGGCCAAGTTTAAAGACAAAGAGAAAATCTTAAAAGTAGCAAGAGAAAAGCAGGTATGAGGGAGCTCCCATAAGGATGTCCCCTGATTTCTTAAGAGAAGCTTTACAGGCGAAACGCATTGGCATGAATTACTCAATGTGATAAAAAGCAGAGACCTACAACAAAGATTATTCCGCCCAGCAAGGCTATCATTTAGAGTCAAAAAAGAGATAAAAAGCTTCCCAGACAAGACAAAGTTGAAAGAGTCCATCACCACTAAACAGTATTACAAGAAATGTTAAAGGGATTTCATTAAGAAAGAAAAAGAAAACAATTAAAAATACAAAAAAGAAAATATCAGCACAAAAATTCTCGCTGACAAAAGGAAACACATAGTAAAAGCAGTAGATCAACCCACACTAGAGCTAGTAGAAAAATTAAAAGGCAAAAGTAGGACTATCATGTAATTACAACAGTAAATTAAGGGATACACACAAACAAAAACAAAAGAAGTAAAAAACAATGACAAAAAAATCCTAAATGTGAAGGGGGTGAGTAAAAATGTTAGTGATTTTAGAATGTGTTTCAATTTGTGACTATAAACTTAAAATAGAGTGCTATAAACATAGCTTGACATATATGAAGCACATTGTAACCACAAACCAAAAATATACAAGAGATATACAAGAAATAAAGACAAAAGAATCCAGACACAACATTATAGAAAGCCATCAACATACAAAGGGAATAAGCAACAGAGAACTACAAAAAACAGAACAATTAATAAAATGTCAACAATTAATAAAATGTCACTAACTATATATGTAATCAATAATTACTTTAAATTTAAATGGAATAAATAATCTAGTCAAAAGATGAATGGATAAAGAAGATGTGGTAAAAAAAAAAAAAACAGTATGGTTCAATAAGAGGGAAGACCAAAAAAAAACCCCTGAATTTCTTTATAAAAATTGTGCATTTATTCTTAACATGTTTAAACTTCAGTCACCTTCAAAGTGTTAAGTAAACAAAGAGATAAAAGAATGGTTTATAATATATGAGTATGGGTTCACATGCAAAGGTTTTTTGTAGAATTAGCCATGCTAGATCACATAGAGTGGGTATGTTAAATGGTTTGTCATAACCGGTCCATAACCTTGTCCTCTTCAACAATTTCTCCAGATACTCAGAAAACACAAAGATAGGTTTAAAAGTGCAGGTCACACAGAGTTCTAAAGAACAACTATTATACCAAACAAAACACACATAGATTTAAAAAGACTGTGATAACCTGGGCAATATAAGCTTATGAAAGACAAATCATCTCTTTTAAAAAGTAAATTAATTTGAAAGAACACGATCCTAAAAGTCTTAGTGTTCAGAAGAGACCTGGGCTATGGAAGTTCTTTTCACAGCCAGTAGTGCTTCTCTGGTGAGAAACAAATTTGAAATTTTTAAAAATCAGATATTAATCAAAGAAAAATAAACTAACATGTTAGTAGGTCCAACAGGACAAAAAATGTGAAACCATTTAGAAGATAAAAAGAATTATATAAAAATAATACTATTTTCACTCTAAGTTCTCTCTTGCTTGTAGGTGAAAAATTAACCTCAGTCATTCTGGGTGTGCCCTCCCATTCTTGGATCATACTGAAGTTTTGAGGTCTTATTGAGGGTCAGCGTATTATTAAGACCTCCTTACTTATTTATCTTTAAACTTGTTTCTAAGATTCCATTTTTCCTGCCTGAATATTCTTTTTAGATTCCAATCAGCTTTTGAAACTTCTTTGCCAATATTTCTGGAAATATTGCTCTGTCTCATACCCTCCTCCCTTCTGGGATTCCTGGTACTGGTCCCTCAGTCTTTTTGAACCAAGCCCCACATTTCTCTTGTGCTCTTTTCTTAATTTCCCATCCTATCTTCTTGCTTACTTTCAAAGTGTATACTTTCTACTGTTCTGTCTTCCGGTCTTTTACTACGTCAAATTTTTTTATCAAACCCACTTACTGAGTCAACAATTGTAAATTGTTATATATTTAAGTTTTAGAATTTCTATATGATTCTTACTCATAGATTCAAGTAAATATTTTGCTGAAATTCTCCATAATCCTTCATTGCCGTAACATATCAATCATAGTTGTTTTATAACCCTGGCCTGATCATTTCAATATCTGAATCACTTTGATTCTGTTTCTGTTAACTCTGGATAGTGCTATCAACTTCCAAGAGGGTATTTTTTTTCCTTTTTTTTTTTTTGGACAGGCAAATAGGATACATTCACATCACCTTAACCTTTTTGTCAATGTTATGCAAGCAAAGTATGTTGCGGGCTGCTCTGCTCAGCTGGAGCTGAGCTGCTTGAAGACTTGTTCAATTCGATAAAGCTCAATGTACTTTTAGTCCACCTTTCTCTTATTGCATCACCCTCTGAGGCTTTTAGCTGAGATCTGATGTTTTCTCCAGGGCTCTTCTTTTATTCTTTGTCTCTTTAAGCAGGAAAGGTAGAAAACTCTCTTCTTTCAGGGCTCATTGGCTTAGCTCTTTAGCCTCCCAACCCAAACAGCTTCAGAATTTAGCAAATATTCTAAGGAGTAGACTTTGTATTTCATTCTCCTCCAGCGTGTTCCATCTTGTCAGTCACTCCAGCCAAGCCTCTGATGATTACTGTCCCCAGCAACACCTGTTTCCCAGAGTCAGCCTTAAGGTTGTCAGGTAAAATACAGGAAACCCACCTGAATTTGAATTTCGAATGAACAATGAGTTTATCTGTGTCGGAAACAGAAACTACTTCCCAGAGCAAAGCAGCTGCCTCCGTCAGCTCTCTCCTCTCTCTGATCTCCTTTCCCTCAGCTTTCCTACGTCCTGATGCATTTAAACGTTTTTTAATCTGGCTTTTTTTTTAAGCTGTAATTTATTAGAAACATTGTTTTGCCATAATTTACTCCATCGTATTTGGAAGTGAAAAGTTTACCCTTAAATTTTTAACTTATGTGTTCAGCTACACATTTTTTCTTGGCAAGCTATTACGTTTGATATGTCTATCCTACTCTGAACAAAACAGCAACAAAAGAAAGTAACATGCTTCATATTTCCCCTCATCTGTCACATTCTTGTTGTCTGGCTATTTGGGGTTTAAGTTCAGGCAGCTCCTTGGAATCCCTCTCAAGAGCTAGCTCTTATATTATCACTTTATACACTCTGTCCCAATATGATATTGATAACATTCCCAACTTAGTGAGTTTAGTGAGCAACTTGACTCTTTTCTTAATTCAAAGAGAGTGAGCTACTTTGGGCCCAAAAATCTCAAGTCAAATTATAAGCAAAGCTTGGGCACCTACAATGTATAGAACAGTTATAAGATCCAATATGCCAAATGAGCTTTAAAAATGATGGGAAAAAAGTTTCCTACCCCACCTCACGCTGTCAGACCGAGCAGGCCTAAGATTTCGGCCCTACTCACTGCTCATCAAGTCTGTTTTTATTAATGTCTAGGTCCTATATAAAGATCTTCATTCGACTTCCTTTCTTTTGTTGTTCTTTTAATTTTATCAATTATTGTTAAGTGTAACGCAGGAGTCTCCTCAGATTATAACATTATACTACATTTTCACTAGAAGTCCAGTATCGTCTTCTCTATTTCAGTTTTCCCTATACTTATTTGAATGATATACACTCCATTTCTACTCTGTTGGAGTTTACAGTTAAATATTTAACAATCAGATTTTATAACTTATCTAACAAATATAAATTATTTTCTACCTTTCCCATGATGAAGAAAATAACCTTAGAGTCTATTAACATTTTTGCTAAACCCTCTCTGACTCTTGTAAGTTATAGCTGTCTAATATTTTAATCTTATCCTGATTTTAAACACAAACCATTATTTTTAGAGTCTACATAACTTTAGATTCATTAATATGTCTTACCAGTATTTTTGTTTACCATTGTTCTGTGTAATCTATTTTTTCTTTTAATTTATTTCCTTCTTGCTTAACTATGACTTTTATTAGCTGTTTCATTGAAGCATTAAGATTCTTAAGATATCTAAAAATGTCTTATTATTGTCATTCATGAAAGGTAGATTAGCTAGGTACCAGATTTTAGTTTTACAGCTATTTATATCTTAAATATACTACTTGATTTTCTTTTATTACCCAGAGTTTTTATGAGAAGTTTTATGTTTTTTACAGGTAATATTTACATTTTTTTCATGGTAACTTTTAATCCTTTTTTATATTTAATATTCTTTCATTTAATTACAATATGTATGGTGTTATTTTTTTTTAATTTGCCTCTATAGTTTGTATACTTTTTAAGTTTAAGTACACATGACGTTCTTCAATTCGAGAAAATCTCATTAATTTTCTTTTCAAATATTGCCTCTTCCCTAATCTCTGTAGTCTCACTTTCTGGAACTTCTATGAAATAATGTTGAATCTTCTATACTACATATTTCTTCTGCTGCATTTAAAGGTTTTTTTATGTGTAGTTTGGATGACTTACTAAACTCTATATATTTAACTCTTTTTGCTATTTATATTTTTTCTTATTTTTCTAATCCATCTGTTAACCTTATTTTCAATGATAACATTTTTCAACTTTAATATCTTTTTTTTTGCTCTTTAAAGTTAATTCCTCGTATTATAATTGTGTACTTCTCTTACAAATTCTAATTCTTCCTGTATTGTTAAACTTGTCATAAAATCTTATATCCCTGGGTCTTTGAATATAAGTTAGTACACTTATTGGATCAGTGGGCTGTATTTTTAAGTACATCCAGTCCCTGTTAAATGATGATTCTGTGTTTGTGAACTCACCTAGTTGCTAAAATGTATTTGTAACACCCAGTCAATAGTGAGGCAGTTTTGCAGTCTTGCACATACGAAGTGCAGCAAAAAGTTTCAATCTCCCAACACGCATGTTCCCGGAGGGGCAGAACAACGTGACACTCTGCCTTCTTGTGTAGGCTTTCATGTTACAAACAAATGTCTTTTTCTGGTATATCAAATCCCACTTTTTCAAATTTTTGTAATTTTTTTCAGTGACTTCTCTGTTTAAAACAATCCCTAGCAAGTACTGAAATGCTGTCTAGTGTTCCCAAGTGCAAGAAGGCTGTGATGTGCCTTAAGGAGAAATATGTGTTAAATAAGGTCCGTCAGGCAAGAGTTATATGAGCTGTTGGCTATGAGCTCAATGGTAAAGAATTAACAATAAACAAGCATACCTCGTTTTATTGCACTTTGCTTTATTGTGCTTTGCAGATACTGTGCCTTTTTATAAATTGAAGGCTGTGGTGACCCTGCATCAGGCAAATCAGTTGACACCATTTTTCCAATAGCCTTTGCTCAGTTCTTGTCTCTGTGTCATATTTTGGTAATTCTCATGACATTTCAAACTTTTTCATTATTATTATATTTGTTAGAGTGATCTGTGTTCAGTGACCTTTGTTGTTACTATTGTAGTTGTGTTGGGCCACCACAAACCACACCTATACAAGACAACATAATTAATAAATGTTTTGTGTGTTCTGACTGCTCTGCCAATCCGTTGTTCCCCAGGCTTCCTTTCCTCAGGCATGCCTGTTTCAGGAGACACAATGATATTGCAATTAGGCCAATTAATAACCCTACAATGGAGTTATTAGTTTAAATCAAGCTTGAAATGATTAAGCTTAGTGAGGAAAACATGTCAAAGACCAAGACAGCCCCAGAGCTAGGCCTCTAGCACCAAACATTTAGCGAAGGTGTGAGTGCAAAGGAAAAATTCTTCAAGGAAATTAGAAGTGCCACTCCAGTAAACACATGAATGAGAAAGCGAAACAGCCTTATTTCTGATATGGAGAAAGTTTTAGTGGTCTGGATGGAAGATCAAACCAGCCACAAACATTCTTTTAAGTCAAAGTCTAATCCAGAGGAAGGCCCTAAGTTTCTTCAGTTCTACAAAGGCTGAGAGAGGTGTAGAAGCTACGGAAGATGAGACTGAAGCTAGCAGATGTGCTGATGTAGAAAGTTCTCTAGAAAATCAAGCTAAGGTGATTAATAAAAGTGGCTACATTGAATGACATATTTTCAGTATAAACTAATCAGGTTTATATTGAAAGAAGTTGCCATCTTGGCTTTCATAGGTAGAGAGAAGTCAGTGTCTGGCTTCAAAGGACAGCTGACTCTCTTGTTAGGGGTTAATGCAGCTGGTGATGCTAAGTTGAAGCCAATACTCATTTATCATTCTGAAAATACTAGGACCTGTAAGAATGATGCTTTCAAAACTATTTGACCTGTGCTGTATAAATAGAACAACAAAATGTGGATGGCACTTACCACCTGGTTTACTGACTATTTTGAGCCTAGTGTTGAGACTTACAACTCAGAAAAAGAATTTTTTTTTTCTTTCAAAACATCACTGCTCATTGACAATGCACCTGGTCACCCAAGAGCTCTGATGAAGATGTACAATGACATTAATGTTGTTTTCATGCCCATTAACATAACATGTATCCTACAGCCCATGGATCAAGGAGTAATTTTGACTTTCAAGTCTTATTATTTAAGAAATATACCTTGTAAGGCTAGTTGCCATAGCCATTCTTCTGATGGATCTAGACAAAGTAAACTGAAGAACTTTGGAAAGAATTGGTCACTCTAGATTACATGAAAAACATTGCATTTCATGAGAAGAAATCAAAGTATTAACATTAGCAATAGTTTAGAAGAAGTTGATTCCAACCCTCATGGAAGACTTAGAGGTATTCAAGACTTCAATAGAGGAAGTCACTGCAGATATGGTGGATATAGCAATAGAACTAGAATTAGAAGTGAATCCCGAAGATGTGACTGAATCACTTCATTCTCATGATAAAATTTTAATGAATGAGAGGGTGCTTCTCATGAATGAACAAAGAAAGTGGTTTCATGAGATGGAATCTATTCCTGGTGAAGATACTATGAAAACTTAAAATGACAACAAAAGATTTAGAATATTACATAAACTTAGTTTATAAAGCAGCAACAGCATTTGAGAAGACTGACTTCAATTTTGAAAGTTCTTTTCTGGGTAAAATGTTAGGAAACAGTACTGCATGCTACAGAAAAATTGTTCATGAAAAGAAGAGTCCATCCACATGGCAAACTTCACTTCTGTCTTATTTTAATAACTTGTCACAACCACCCCATCCTGAATCACCCACCACCGTGGTCAGTCAGCAGGATCAGAACGAGGCAAGACCCTCCACCAGCAAAAATATTATGACTACTTGAAGGCTCGTGGTGGTTAGCAACTCTTACCAATGAAGTAATTTTTAATTAAGGTAGATACATTGTATTTGTTTAGACATAATGTTATGGTATACTTAATAGACTATAGCACAGTGTAAACATAACTTTTACATGCATGAGAAAACAAAAAAAATTGTTATTCACTTTATTGCAATGGTCTGGAATCAAACCTACAATATATCTGAGATATTCCTATATTTTAAAGAAATTGCGTTTAAACAGAAATAAAATAAGTTTATTAACTGATCAGTTGGCATAATGTTGTTACCAGAGGCTTATAGGAACCCCTGAATTTCCCCTAGGAGCAATGATTCAGTATTTACTATTTTAGTATTTTCAGCAACTTTCTAAAAAATAACTATGGTGAATAACAAGAATCAACTGTGTTAGATTCCTCTATATGTTTATGATTTTCACATAGGTATCTATCTTCAGTTGACACCATCTTCTGTAAGAGTCAACCTGTGATGAAATACTGCAGCAATGGTGAAATGTCACTTTGAAGATTAGATGATAAGTAGACTGTGACTTCGAGCTTAGGTTCTCTTTCATCTCTCTTGGATCACTTCACCTTGGGAGAAGCCAGCCACCGCGCTGGGAGACAGCCCTGTGGAGAGGCCCACGTGGCAAGGAACTGAGGGCTGTCCACAGCCAAGCGGGGAGTCTTAGAAGTAGGTCCTTCCTGAGCTGCAGCCTCATGACAAATCTGTGTCAAAACCATGTAGCTAAGACACTTCCAGATTCCTGACACACAGAAACTCACAGAAAACAATTTTTGCTGTTTTCAGCAACTAGGTTTTGTGGCGATTTGTCACAGAACAAACAATAACTAATATACTTTACCAGTGGTATTATTATTTAAAACCTACATGCTATGCTTCTGAGAGAGATTTTTTTAAAAAAAGAAGGCCTTAAGAAACAATATTAGGAAAGGATACAACTACAGACTTATGTAAATTGTGAAGAATACTTATGATAAATTGCTTATAGTTCACCAGTTAGTGAGATGCCGCCCACCCTATGTGTGGGGTTTTATTCCAAAATATATAATGAACTTACACAACTCCAAACAATCCAGGGTTGGAATTGGAAGACAATTTTGTTGGAAGACAAGCAATCCAATTGAAAAATGGGGAGAAGACCTGAATAGATCTTTCTCCACAGAGGACATGCAGGTGGACATATGAAAAATATGCATATGAAAAAATTCTCAATGTTGCTAATTATCAGAGAGATGCAAATTAAAACCACAATGAGATATCACCTGACACCTGTCAGAATGGCTACCAATAATAAATCAACAAACAACAAGTTCAGGTGAGGAAGTGGAGGAACAGGAACCCTGGGGCACTGTGGGTGGGAATATAGGCTGGGGCAGCCACCGTGGAAAACAGTATGGAGCTGCTTCAAAAACTTAAAAATGGAACTGCCTTTTGACTCAGTGGTTCCACTTCTGGGATAATATCCTAAGGATCCTGAAACATGAACTTGAAAGAATATATGCACCCCTAATATCATAGTAGCACTATTTACAATGGTTAAAATCTGGAAACAGCCCAAGTGCCCATCAATAGATGAATGGATAGAAAACCTGCAGTACATTTACGCAATGGAATACTGCATGGCAGAAAAAAAGAAAGAACTCTTACCTTTAGTGACAGAACGAATGGATGTGGAGATTATGCTAAATGAAATAAGCCAATCAGGAAAAGATAAATACCACCTGATCCCACTCATACGCACAATCTAATGAACAAAGTAGAGACAGAGGCATGGACACATGGAACAGACTGACCACTGTTAGAAGGTGAAGGGATGAACCAAAACACATGGATGCCTGACCCATAGACTCGGACAACAGTGTGGTGAGGGCCTGCGGGGAAGGAGAGGGAGGGCTGGGGGGAGGGGGGCAAAGGACGGAATGGGGGCAGCTCTAATACTGTAAACAATAAAAGCAAAGTTAAAAAAGAGGAAGAAATGACAGATGTCTTTGTTAGAAAGCTTTCCAGGGGACACTGTGTTAGGAGGGGTGAAGAGTCCCATTTACTGAAAGAACTGATTGCCCCTAAGGGTCACCCAGCAGGTTATCTGAGGTCCCTATTGAATCTCTCTTAATTTTATTTCCACTTTTAAACTTGCATGAATAGTTCTGATGATAATTACCAAATGTTGATATGCATGGATAATCAGCCTTCTACAAATATCCAACTTGGCCAGATTTTATACACGTGTGGTGGCTTGACAATTCAGCAAATTTCATTAGAATCACATGTTTGCTTAGAAAAATAATTGCCAAAAACTGTGCAGAGAACACACACAAACACACACACAAGTATGCCCATGCACACAAGTAGACAAAGAGGAAATCTTAGGCTCAACTTTTAAGGATTTTAAGCTCAGAGTTGGATCTCCTGAGATTCCTTTCTGCTACTACTACTGCTACTATATCCTGACTGTATCTCTTCACACTTACTTGACCTCAGCAGAATGCTACATTTAATGAGATGATAATACTGTCATATACTGCAGGAGTGCTCGCTGCCTACATTTTTATTATTCTCTTATGTGTTCCATGCTAATCAGCAGTTTGCTAAAATATCGTAACTATTATCAAGTGAATATACAAGGTGGGGCAAAAGGAGGTTTACAGTTGTTCATACAGAAAATAATGCAATAGTTGACAAATACTAACACAAGAGTAAACGGCATGCTACCACTTTCAACTGTTTTATGTGTCGATGTACCCTTGTGCCACCATCCCCAGCCTTTAGAATGTCATCAAGATGGTGAGCCCTTATTGCTTACAATTTCAGTTGCTTCAGGTTTGTTTTTCCTCAGCCCATCCTGCTTTTATCGGTAATACTCTCGAGGATACTTAACAAGGAGTATATTTATGACCCGTATTGCAGCCGAAGGCTCTTTATTCTTAATATTCTTTTACCTTCCAAACATCTCTTGACCTCCATTCACCCTCTTTTCATGCCTAGAGCTTCTCCACTTTCAGGGCCACCATGTGCCTTCTTAAACTCAATGTGGCAAAAGAGAACTGTTCGTTTTCCACCACTCCTAATCCCGGCCCGAACCTGCTCCTCAGGCGTCTTTCCCCATCTCAGTAAAAGGAGGTACCCGTTGTTTCATTCAAACATTTAGGAGTTAGCCTTGATGCTTCGCTACCGTTGATGCCCCACTTTGTGAACATAAGGATGCCTCGTCCACTCCTCGCACGTGGCTGCCTCTCTGCAGTCGTTCGGAGGCGGTCTTAAAAAGCTTTCCTCAGAATCCTTCCTCGCCCTCTCAGTGTGTGGTAACTCCTGCCACCTGCGGTTGTATCGCTCTGTTTAAGTCGCGATCACCGCCCGATGTTTCCCCTGTGTTTTTGTTGCTTTGTTATCTATCCCTTTCTGCCTTCCTCCCTCACTATTGCAAATGTAATTCCATGCCATGACATCAGGGACCTTTCATGTCTTATTAACTGTAAAGGTCAATCGCATAGTTGATGAGCAAAACATTTTTGTGGAATGGCTATTAATCTTCGGCCTCCTTTCTGACTACAATAAAGCCACAACAAGGCTCCTTGCTGAAATCCCTTGAGCATGCTATCCCCACATTGTCACCTGCTGTCCTTCAGCATGTCTCTGGTTTCCCAGTTGTCCTGCCCATTGCTGAGCCTGATGTGGCCCTGTCAATTCTTCTCCCTCTAAAACTCTGGACACCTCAAATCTTTGCCTTTTCTTCTTAATTCTAGTGCTAATTTCTGACTCCACTTTTCTCCTACTCCTCAGAAGCCAAGAGTAGCCCAAGAAATTTATACATGGTGCTGATTTGATCCGCTACCAATGAAGCTATTGAAAACCATTGGGCCCCTCAGTTCTTCCTAGTTATGTTTTTTCAGCTTGTCACTTGTTAACTAATTACCAAACTTCCACAGAGCTATAACACAATGTTTTCACTCTTCACAATCCTAGTCTCTCTTATTTCTTGCAGTAGATGGTTGGAGCCATCTATAAGGGCTTCTTCCCCATCTTTTCTCTTCACTTGTGACCATTCTCTTCTTGTGGCTTTGCTATCTCATTATCTTCATACGCAAAACCCTCCTTCCTTCTCTAAAGACAAGGGAATCCCCTTTCCCTTCAAAATATATCCCATCACATCCCCACCAAGGTTGGAATTTTATTGTATTGATGACTTTTTTCCTCATGTAGCATCAATTTTCTCCTCCCTATAAAAGTGTTCAGATATTCATCATCTTAACAAAACTACCTTCCCTTTATCTTACTAACATGTGAAAACTCTTCAGGCCTTCCTTTCACATTTAAAAAGATAATATCTGTAGTTTTGACCTCAATTTTCTAAGAACCAATTTACTCTTAAGTGCCTGGTTCCTCTGCCTTATTGATGTTCTTGGCTATTTGGGGTTCCTCGATGCTTTGAGCTCTGGCTACGTTCTGCCTGATCATTTTCTCCATTGCTCTGGCATTATTCCGCTCTCCTTCCTCCTTTCTTCCATGGAGATTGTGCACCCCTCACCCCCAACAGCTTCAGTTATTTCATTTAAACAATAACAAATCTATTCTTGTGGTCCTGATTCATAACCCTAACCTCAATGCTGTGACTCAACTATTCACCAACAATTTATCAGGGAAGTATCTTAAACATCTTAAATTTATCAAGTTGCAATCCAGACTTGCTGTCAAACCTACCTTCTCTTCTTCCTAACTTTTGTCAATTATTTCCTCAAATACTGTTTATAAACTTACAAAATTTTGAAGTGATCTTTTACACCTTTTTTCCTCCTTCCAGCCTCATAGACTGCCTCATTTTCGGGTAAGCCTGGAACCCACAGGTTATAAGACACTAGTCTTAGAACAATATCGACTACTGGTCTGTGATGCAATGAGAAAAATGAGACAGTCCAGTTAGTTATACCCAAAATTAAAACTTAACCAAGGGGACTGCCTGAGATTACATTTTTTCTATCTTTTCATATGTTAAAATGATCTTATATTCTTAAAGGAGAGCTGATAGTGCTTAATTTATTTTAACATCTTCCTACGGCAAAACCACACAAGGTTTATTTTTTAACTATCTGCTAAATCCAAAAATCAAGGAACTTCTGCTCTAAACGCCCTGTCTGCAGTTTCTCCCTTCCATTCCCACTGCCACGCCAAGCTTAGGTTTCCTTTTCTTTGTTTCTTGATCATAGCAACCACTTCTTACCCAATTCACTGACTCCTATGGCTTTGCTCTTTCCCATATATCTTTTGTACAGATCATGCTCTGAGGAAACTTCTAGAACTATGGCCTCAGTAGTGCCACCTTCTTCTTGAACACCCCCCTGTCACAAACCGCCCCCCCCACCCCGCATGGCAGGTTCCCTCATCTGCTGAGGTTCAACATGGAGCTAAAGGCAGGGTCTGGTATCTGGAGCTCTCTGTGGTCCCATACTTCCTTGTCCAGTTTGACCCAGTCACTCTCTCTCTTGCTACCTTCTTTTCTTTCATTCATACTGCTTATCACTATAAAGAATTCTCTCATGTATTTGTTTTATGTTTACTGTCTCCCCCCTTCCCTCACATAAGCTAGAATATAAGTCACTTGAGGACAGGAACTTGATTTGTGCTCACTACTGATCCCAAAGGCCTTCTCCATAGCACAGGTCTTTGATAATTAGGTAGCTGTTGGAAAATATACATGGAAAAGAAAAAACAAATAACAAGAAAAGATGAAATGGAATCTCTCCCACTTCCAGCACCTTTCCATGAGTTGGTGGCTCTCCACCGGGGACAATTTTACTGCCAGGGCCAGATGGCATGTTGTTCTTCCTTTCTATGGCAACGAAAGGAAACCCAGCAGTGTGTGTAAGAAAGTCAGCGCCAACCTGCTCCGTCCACTTATGACTATTTGTTTCAGAGGAAAAACGATGTCATCAGCACTCACGGGCCCTGGCGGGACGGGTTTGCTGGCCTCCCCGCCAGCAGTTGCTAGAAGTTAGATAAGCCATGAGTAAAGATATACAGAAATGGTACATGTGCAAAGAGAAAAAAAAGCGGTCAAAGAGGCTGTTACGCTAGAAAACCAGTCCAGCCTCCAGCAAAAGAACTCATAATGAATCAATTGTCAGTTCAGCTGAACTCTTTGTGAATGGAATGCTTTCTGTTGAGTGAATGAATGCAGTTCCATAATTTACCAGGTCTGACTCAAAGCGAGCTGAGAGGCAGGAGCACGGTTTGACTGATCGGTTACTGCACATGTCTTCCCTCCTGTCAACCAGTCATTTCACTTGGTCACCCAGACATCAGCGAGCCACAGCCAGGTTGTGGAAGAAACCCAGTCATTGACTGTGAGACTAGATAATTGCCCATCAACTATTTTCCACACTGATAAGCCTTTCTGCTCTGAGGACAAAGGTCTCCCCGGCAAGGCGGGCCTTCGCTCTCGCAGCTTTCCTGCAGTCCGAAGACTCTTCTGACACAGCATTGAAGCTCCCAGAACGGAGACGGCCATTTATTTTTCTTCTATTGCCTTTCTTGCAGGCTATACCAGATTTACTGGAAAATATGCTTATAAGAAATATGATTGAGACTTTTTAAAATGGACACTCTTGTTGCCTTTAAGTAATTTGTTTCTGGTCTCTCAAGTCGTATAATCAGAAAGTTTTGTGTTTGTTGTTTTGATGTTTTTTTTCTTTCCAATATTAAACTGACAAATCACCCCTCTAACCTGTTCCTTTTTTATCACATCCTCTATGAAGGTGAACAGTCCTTCCAGAAATAAGGAAAAGGTGCAGAGAAATTGCCTTAGTATTCTTAACACATTTGTATCCATTAACGTGGATGCAACCTATCCTTACTTTTCATCAAAGTAAAAGCCTAAATGTCAAGGAAAATGGAGTTTGCACACAAACTCTGTCCTCAAGTTTTAAACAGAGTTGTGTTTTCTCAAACGGCCACTAGAGGGAGTAAAACCCAGCAGTCTGCAAACCACCATCAGGCTGCCAGAACAAGGTTGGCTACTTTCTTTACCTTTCTCTTTTAACAAATGATCCTCAGCTCCCTTGCCCCAGAAAAATACCAGCATCTGGTAGGCTGTGTTTATTCTGAGGTTATTATTTCTAAAAATAGTTTCTGAAAAATCGTCCTCCTGGGCTGGGAAGCACACAGGCGGAGTGGTGAGTGAGAGGTTCTCCTGCCTCAGAGGGACCCTGGAGGCTGGGAGCGTGGGGCAAGAATGCACTAAAAAAGCACAAAACCGGCTTACATGGGAGGACTGCAGGTGCCCCTGAAGCCTGTGGCAGGCCAGAGTCACCGACCCCGAGACAAGCTGTGACCGTCCCGGCTGGGCCCCACAGTGCGGAAGCGGCCTGAGAGACTGCGGGGTCCCACACAGGTGGCGGCGGGTGGGGGCAGCTCCCAGATGATGACAGATGTGGGACCTCCAGACAGCACAAGCCACGTGGTGCGTGTGTGCGCGGGGGCGGGGGGGGGGGTGTTTCACATGCACTCTGCTAGAAGGTGAAAATTCGAGACGGCCAAGTTGGTTGAAGAGTTCCGTATTCCTTCCCTAAGTGTTATTCCATGTCTAGTGATGTTTTAGAGTCATTTTAATTTTTCTATAGATTCTATTTTCAGGCTGCCTAAAGACCTAGAGTAGAGAACGTCAATAGCGGGATTTCAGTGCCTCTGAAGCGTGTTGGGGCAACATGCTTGGCTACCCCAGTAGGGAGCTATGTGTTTCTCCTCCTTGGAGACCCAGCCCTGTGACTGCTGGCCCCTGCTGCCCTATCCTGCCTGCCGTTGCGTTGTCGCCTGAGGCCGGCGAGGTCAATGTGACTGGCCTTCCTCGTCTGGGGACAGGCAGGGGTCGTCAAGCCCTGGAAAACGCCATGTGGCACATGGGAGTCTGGGACACAGACCACATGCTCCAGAGAACCCAGCACTTCCCTCTGGCACAGACCCGAGTCGCCGCGGAGGAAGCAGCTCCACTAGGTCTCCCCGAAGTCAGGCAGCTGGAAGACAAGGCTTCTCTGTGCCACCCTGATGAACTCATGGGACAATTTAGTCTACTTGGATCCTGGAGACGTCCACTCTCTGAACTTTCAGTATCATTGCTAAAATCTATAGTTTCTGATTCTTTGTGTTAAAGTAGAAAGAATTCGAGGCTGGGCATTACGAGAATTCTTCTGGCTTCTAGTGCCGGCTCTGCTCACCTCTAACTCTGATTTCAGATCATTCACCGAGCTCCCCTGGGCCTGTTCTGTAAAATGACAAACGAGACTTTCATTACATCTTTCTAATTTAAAAAGTCCAGGATTTCTGTCTGGTGAATATAGATTCTTCTACAATATCTGGTCCATTGCCTCAGGAGAGAGGGCCAGGTTGAAAAGCACAGCCAGCCCCGGGGTACATAGCTCTGCTGTGTGGGAGGAAGCAAATTTAGAAGGAAACAAGCTTCATTTATTCTGCCTGATATGGTTATCTCTCCGAGGCTTGTGCCCAAGCAAGCGAGATGAGGGTGAGGGGAAAGGAGGGGAGGGGACACACTGTCAAATGTCAAAGGTTTAGCAAAGACTTTGAAGTCTGACAATTGAGACTTCCGGTAACTTTGGTCTCTACTTTTGGAGAAAAAAAATAAAAAAAGAGGAAGAGAGGGAGGGAGGGAGGAGAAAGGGAAAAGGGGAGTGAGAGAGAACAAGAGAGGGAAGGTAAAAATAGGTCCAAACACAAGACATACTCATGTAGGTCTTATGTAAAGATTAGGCATATAGTACCTAAATGACTTGCAAGTGATCTGAGACTCTCTTCTTTGGCTACCTTTTAAGACAATCGCTGGCAATAGCTCCAAATGAACACTCGCACGTGGCTACAATGCACATGCTGAGAAGCAGCATGAATGGCCCACGCTGCTGAGATCTGCCCCAGGGTAGGATGACAGCAACCCTGAAGTCTCCACCCTGAAGGGTAATACCGTTATCGGAGGGAGTAAGAGATACACAGGAACTAACGCACAAGGCTAAAAAGCAATAGTACAAAGTACGATCAAGGGCTACGTTTCCTACAGGTCAGACGCACAGCGATAGAAAATGCATCTGTGAGCTATGGTGGTCTCGGAAGTGTTCCTGAGTGAGGTGAATCTGAGTCCGTGTGTAGAGCGAGATATATTTTGAAGAATAAATATCACACACACACACACACACACACACACACACACACACTCTGACCTCCTCATCTACAAGTTGAGCGAAGCAAGGACATCAAATTTACCACTCTCTCAAGGTCAATTTCTCCAATCCTCCCCCTGGTAACCAGTAGAAGGCCCAGAGGAAACTTATTCCATTTCAATTCTGAAAACTGAGTATGGAAAACTGGTGGGATAGCAGATAAATTATGCATGAAGATTCCTCCTTTTGCCCGTGAGGCCTGGGTATGCCCAGCTCCCAGTGGCCAACAGTCAGGCAACCAGTATGTCTCTCCATGCGAACATGGCACAGCAAGTATGGGCAAGTTTAGGGCCTCCTCTTTGGGGTTCTTCAAACACTTCAACTACGGCACTGAGTTAGTCATCTTCTCCATCAAGAGGACAACACGGCCCAGTAAAAGAAGCACCGGCCCCAAGAGGACCTCCAGGACGCCAGGCTGGGTTAAACGTTGGCGTCCGTAAGGAAAATGTAGTACATCTGAGATACTGGAGGGCTTCAGGAAGGGAGGGCCTCGTGTGAGACCATCAGGGGACAGGGTTCTTGTTCATGACGCCTCCGTTCAAGGAAATCAACACTCCCAGAGCGCTTGATGGAGAAAAAGGTTCTTAAGTATTTCCTCTGGAAATCACCACCGAGTGGATGCCAGGCTATTCTAGACTCGCCGCTCACCAGCGCTTCTCGCCGTTTGGGTGGATGAGAGGTGCGGTGCAGGCCAGATGGGGAAAGGAGCGGAGCCCACGGCTGTTCTCCTTAAGCCTCCTCCGCTCATCTGCCAGGCGGAGAGCGCTCCTGGGCCAGGTCCTGCCAGATCACAAGGATTTCTCGTTTCATGTGGGCCAGGAAGGCAGCCACTGACGAAGCACGAGTGGGGGACGTGTTAAATGTGATTTCAGGAACCTCTTTCACTCCCCCCCCCAGTATTTCACAGTCCTCCCTGTAAGAGGAAAGGACAGAAACTGCAAACAAAAAACAAACAAAAAAAAATGCCCTGTTTCAGTTATATCCAGGCTGCCTGTGGATGGAAAACTCCGTGAGAGTAGCCCAGGGCTTCTGGGTTTCCATTCTTACTTTGCCTGCTCTGCCCTATTACCTCCTCAGCCCCTGAGAGCGAGAGTAAAGAGTTCGCAAACACAGGATGGGAGTGGGGTGTGGTGCCCTGAGAACAGGCATGTTTGGTACGAGGCAGAAAGTTCACGCGTGGAGGCTGGGAGCTGGGTGGGCAGGAGGGGGCCTCAGGACCAGCCGCAGCACCCGGTGGGGCTGGGGTCATGCAGGTACCGCGGAGGCTCACAAGCAGGAATTGGACTCTCCTGCTGCAGGGGTCACAGGCGCCCCCCGCGGGACGCCAGGCCCCCGAGTCTCCGCGGCCACCAGCTCCATCCCTGCCCCTTTGTCTGCTGCTCCTGTGCCCGCCTCTCCTGCTCCCGGCTCCGTCTTGGTCCCGGGGAGCCAGCTGCAGCATGTAGGAGGAACAGGGCCTGTCACGGCTGTCTCTAGTGTGTTATTGTTAGTGTTACGTTACAAATCCCGTTTCCACGCCGGGGTCCCTCGGGGGTCATAACCAGGAGAGGCCGTGACCCTGTCAATAAACAGAACCCCAATCCTTGATGTAACCACTTTGCATTCACTAGTCCCGCGCTCCGTGGGCTCCTAGAGCAGAGGCCTCTCCCGGGCAGGCTCGTTGCAGAGAGGATGCCCTGGCAATGCAAGAGACGGGCCGAGGGGAGGCAGCTCCGATGCTGACCCTGGCGGCCGGCGGAAGTCACACGCGGGCTCGGCCGCCGCGCCCCGCAGCCCCATCTTGGCGTAGCAGCTGTGCCAGGTGTGTCACCGCCGGTCTGAAGTTCCTCTTCCTGCTGACTTCCCACAGGAGGAGGCCAGGGCATCAGTCTCTGCTGAAGTTCTATTTCCCTTCAAAGACCCCCTATATGAGAGACGCTCAGTTGACATGTCTGATGCTGAGCTGGGGGGTGAGTGGGTGGAAGAACATTGAGCAAGAAGGAAGCAGAGCGTGGAATTCCCTGGCACAGAGACAAGGCTGACCTCAGCCTGTGCTCAATCTTTTTTGCAGATTAATCTACCTCACATAGTGTGTTTTCTTCCCAAAGCAGGGCCAGCTGACGAACGGTGGGTACAAGCAAGAGAAAAATTTTAAAAAGACCAGGTCTGCTCATGCATTGAACAAAGAGTCCTCAAGCACCTACCATGTTCTGGGGACACAGTTCCCACCTGCATATGGATGCCACACAAGGGAAAGACATAAATAGGACCGGGTGACTGGGGCTGGGGGTTGGGGTGTATTTTTCTTTTTCCTGTTTTGTATCTAAGACCCAAGAATCTCTGATACTCTCGATGCCATTCCTTTAGCCTCCGTAGCTATCACTCTCCATTGGTCCCCTGACTCGGCCTGAAAAAAAAAAAAAAAATTCTTGAGTGTCTGTTGTAGGGACTGAAAGACTGATGTTTAGAGAGAGGAGTATGAAATTCTGCAAACAAGCATAGCCTCAAAGCTCTACCAACATTGCTTGGCTTGTTTCTAAGATGCCACAAGGCACGGATTTGGGTATTGGGGGAGGATGATTAGATAGTTGAGTTAAACAGGGTGCTCTTATTTCTGCTGGGTGCGTTACAGAGCTAGAAGGGGATTTGGGGATCTAAAATTCAACCCCCTTGCCTATAAACGAGGAAACGCAAGTCTGGTTTTGTACACATCTGTGGGGCAGACAAAAAAGCAACAGAAAAGAAGTTTAGGGAGGCAAAGGAGAGGGGCATGTGGCCCAAAGCAAGCTTCCCTTCGTTTGTCCTGGCTCTGCCCAGGAAGCCGGCCCTCGCAGAGGAAGGGCCATCCTGGGGAGGCGGCAAAGGCGCCCGTTCACCGGGAAGGCAGGGAGTCCTCTCCCCTGACGTACCCTGAGCTCCCGAAACAGCCCCAGCCTACAGCAGGCGCTCAGTGACTTTTCAGTGAATAAACAGAACTCCCTTGCAGGACATCCCTGGCCAAAGATCGGGAGTGAGGTGGGAAAAGAGGAGGTCTTAAATAGGGACCCTGTATCCACCTGCCCTGTATCCAGAGCAGCCCTGAGTGCATTTGCTTCACAGTTTGGCCTTCTAGAGCCACCTTTGTTACCAAGAGGAACCCATAAAACACAGCGTTCTGGAGCAGGGTCTCCAACCCTGAGAGACTAACTCCCGGGGCCGCAGAGTTGTTACTACAGGGCTCGCCAAACATTGTCTGTTGTTTGGTAAATAATATCTCTAGAGGGAGGGAGGGGAGGGTGGAGCAGGGGAAAGTGGTGGCGGGACAATGGAGACAAATGTATTTGAACAATAAATAATAATAATAATAATAATAATAATATCTCTAGCCATGCTTGTAAATAGGGCTGGGGTTAATAAATGTAAATCTGTTTTTAAAAATACAGAATACATAGTGACCTTTTATCACTGAATGCCAATGAACACTCCAAGTATAAATACAAGCAGGTATTTTATTATTTTATTGCTATTCCAAAGGAATCCCTGCTCATCATGTTTGGAAATTGTTGCTCTGGACGTGTCCCCTCATTTCCCAGACAACTCTTTAAAGATTCTTCCAGAGAAAGAGAGGGACTGGTCCAAGGTCACTCAGCCCTCTGGTAGCAGAGCCAGGGATTGCTCTAGGTCATCTTTGTCCTGTTCACCAGGTGGCTTTTCCCCAAACCCCTTGACGTGAAAGGACAGCCCAGTTCAGCTTAATTTAGTTTTGAAACAGAAGTGCTAACTGCATGGACTGCGTGCCCGACACTGCACTCCTCACATGAACCGTGGTTCTTGTCCTCACATGAACCCAGTGAAGTAGGGGCCACTGTCCCCGCCGTGTCGGCTGGCAACAACAGCAGAAAACAGGGCCTGGAGGAGGTGCATAGTTTGCACAAGGCCACACGATTAGTAAGTTAGAAACAGATTCAAACCGTTGACTCAAAGCCTAGATTCTCAAGCACTTTGCTCCACACAACTTAAGGCGCTCACATTTATGGAAATCGCTGGTATCACTAGAAACAAAACGCCAGGACCTAGAGAGGCAGCGCTCAGTAGGGCCAGCTCTGGCTTCCTAGCAACCACGGCCGGCAAGGAGGGGCAGGAAGCACGGAGCCCCAGGAGAGTCCTGTTAGAGGGCCGTTTCTCAAGGGGACAACAGAGACTCTCAACACCAGAACCACCGAGAGTTTCCTAAAACTCCATTTCCTAGGCCCTACACCTCAGCCATGCAAAGAGGGTCTCTGGTATGGAGCTGGAGAGTCTGCAGTTGCTACAAACATGCCAGCTGCCGTCAGGCACACCCACGTTTGAGAACCGGAGGCCGGGAGACCCCAGAGAGGGGCAAAGACAAAGGACTCCAGGAAGCCGGGGTCAGCAGCTGGGCCGGCTCCAGCCTCTGAGGAGCCTGGCTGCAGCCCGGCGAACATGCCTGACACCACACAGGGGCCACTCCCCAAGCCCGGCTCTCTGAAACGGGGCAGGGGGGCGCCTTTCATGTCTCTGGGCGTGCAGAAGGTTTGCGTTTGTTTGTTTAGAACAAAGCCTATACTTAACTGGCACAAGTGAAACAGATTTTATAAATAGATGTGAGCATGAATGGTTTTTATGATTAGCTTGTTTTCAATCACCATGCTTGACCGGTGTCTGTGTTCAACTAAGTAAATATTTCTATGGTGATAGTATACACAATACAATGGCCATTATTTAATGTTAATACAAGTACCATATGGGAGGGCTTATCATTCTGGAGCCCCAAGCATAATGAAAGCAGATAGGAATAGATAGGCAAGGGCGGGCCCTGTTGTACAGTAGGCTTGATAAAACATCTGCTCTTGCAAATGTTGGCCATATAAGTATTTATGCAATGATGGTTCTCTCGGGGGATCTTTGGGACCAAATCAGATCGCCAGCGTTCTGTTTTTTCCTCTTACTCACTTGGTGACCTTGGGTAAATCTCTATGCTAATTGTTTAAACACTCATGCCTCAATTTCTCAATTCCTAGGCCTTTGCATGCCTCTCCAGAGAGTAATGAAGGTTAACACCTGGTGGAATCTTGAGTTCTTTATTTAGAACAAAGAAATGAAGAACAGTGGTGCTAAAATAATGCCTTGTTCTTTTAATCAGTCCACAATACAAAAGGGAGACAATCTAGTTCACCTTTCATCTGCAGCCTGAAATTCGAGCAAACCTGGAGATTCCTGAGACTGGCACAGGGACCGTGGAGGGAACCAAGTCTCCCAGGAAAGGACCAAGCCACAGACGTTTGCAGCTTGCTTTTCACCCAGGGAGGACCCACTGTGATGATAAAGGACACACACACCCCCCCCGCCACACACCAACCCGGGACTCCTCTCTGCTGACAAAGGGCAAGCCAGAGCACTGAGCTTTCAGTGTTGTGGAAAAGAGCAGTTTACCTTTTCACAAAACCAACCAACCAACAAAAAAAAACACCCAATGTGCCTTCTGCATTTTAAACTAATGATAATACTGCAGGGCTCCGTGCAACAGAATGTTCATCGTCTGCTTATACATGATCTGCTTTCACCTTCAGAACCTGTCATGAAGAAAGAGATGACGAGGCTCTGTTCTAGGCCTTCGTTTTGTACTTCTATGTCCAAATGAAAAAGATCAGGAATAAAAACTATCAATATTCGCTTTATAATTAGCAACTACAAAGTGTGTTCATCTCTGTCATGCCATCTAATGACCACATACACAGAAGGTGGGCAATGTCTGCATGCTCATTTTACATTTTTTTTTTTAATGTGCTGATTGATTTTAGAGAGAGGAAGGGGGAGAGAAAGAGAAACATCAATGTGAGAGAAAAGCATCGCTCGGTTGCCTCCCATTCACGCCCCTTCCAAGGATGGACCCTGCAACCTAGGTATGTGCCCTGACCAGGAATCGAACCCACAACCTTTTGGTGCATGGGATGATACTCCAACCAATGGAGCCATCCAGCCAGGGCAGGATCCTCATTTTAAAGATGAGCAGCCAGTCTCAAGGGGTTAGGATTTGTCTAAGTGTAAAAGGAATATAAACCTGAAACTCAAACCCAAACCTTGTGAAGACCCTCCTTATCTGTAATTTAGGAATCAGAACTCGGGCCAGGGAAGAGGAGCTGCCCTGCCCAAAGGGTTAGACCTGCTCTGATGGGCTCGAAGATTAGGCTCCAGGGCTATTGTTTCTTTTCCTTCTGGAAAAGCCAGCCCCAGGTCAACCCTGGCCTTTCACAAGCACTCTGCCATCTCCCTGATTACCCTGGCAATCAGTTTGGCTGAAAATGGAGCATTAATTTGTCTCATTTACTATCAGAAAGGAAGTTAGACGTAGGCGAGAAGAGAAGCTGCTTGACAAATGTTTTAGGAAAGAGATTTGAATTCCCAACTGTGTTATCTAATGTAATAGGAGCCTTTCCCATTGATTTACTGCAGTCGCCATAAATCTGGGAACAATACACATGTTCTTAAACATTTGGAATGGCCACTGGGGAAATTGTTGTTAAAAGAATATATGACATGTGGGCTCAGAAGGGAATTACACATATGCAGGGATGCATGACTCAGGCCCTGGCTTACATGTGCTGGTGAAAGTCGATGGAGAGAAAGGTGGGTTTACGTGTTCCAGGCAACACCATGGCCCACTCTCTGCATTGAAGCCACCTACCCTCTCGCCTCCCTCCAGAGCCTGGAATCAGGAACGTCTCTGCTTTTGACCCGAGGAAGCTGCCCACCCTGGCCAGGAACACGGGCCCCTGCAGGCAGCCGTGGGACGCGGGGGTGCCCACGGGCTCACACGCTGCTGCGTGCTCTTTAGTCGCGGAGGGCAAGGGGAGGGGCGCCGACCACCAGGCCCAGCAGTGCAGGCCGGCCTGGTGCCGATCTCCGCCCTGCTCTGCTTTCTCGCCTCGCCCGTCCTCCATGCCTATTTCCTATTATTCTGTGGATGTGCCTTGCACTGAGGGGCGGGAAAACGCCGGCAAAGCAACTCTTAACTAAGTGAAAGCAATGACTCTTGGGTGCCCGCTACAAATTTCCCACAGCCTTTGTTAAGGCCTTGGGGCCCTTCAGGGTTTAGAATTACAACTTTCAGTAAACAGTCTTAGACACGCTCACGGGAGCTGTAGTGAAACAGCACTAAGTCAGTCCCCATAGAACTTCACAAATCCTTGTGTCCAAACATTGATCCGAACTGAGGGAAACAGAAACAGTAGCCCCTACCATCGACTGAGCGTTCGGCCCATGGCAGGCACTGTTCTCATGGCTCTATGTGTATTCGCTGATTTAACGTCCGCAACAACAGTGGGAAGCAAGAGATAAATGGGGAAACGGAGACACAGAGAGGCTGAGACACTTGCCAAGGACACACAGCCAGTACCTGGAGGGACCAGGGCTCAGACCGGGACCATCAGGTCTCAGCACCTCAAAGCTCTACCTCTTTTCCAGAAGCCAATGGCAAAAGGACAGAGTTAGGAGTCATTACATCACACTACTCCCAGCATTACTAACAAAAAGAAACAAAACACTCATTAAATAAGAACAAGTACAAGTGGAGATATTTTAAAGTTAAGAATTATGCTACGTTTGTTTCTCAATATGGTTGCCAGCCATAAGCTGGTAACACGATTATTGTATTTCAAAGGATTTTTCTGGAAGGATGTGTGGGAAAGCTGTTTGAGGGGAGAAGGCTGCTGTGTTCTGCCTATCAAAGTGACCCTCCTGACCCCACATAAGTTAGTCTGCTGGTCGTGGTCGCAAGTTTTCCTGAGCCAGCCCACCCCCACCTCTCCTGCTGTGCTGGCTACTGGGGGTGAAAGACATCTGACCGGGCCTATGCGGAGCATTTCATTTTCTCCTACTCCAAACCATTTCACCCAGACGAGGCCGCTTTGCCTCACTAGTGCTGTGTTCTAACCGGCGGAACCGTGATTCCAGTTTGGTAGGAGAAGGGGGAAAGGGAAGTCTGGGAATGGGACCCGGCAGAGCCTCTCAGGTGTGGGCCAGGAGCACGTAGCTTAGGGGAAACATCTGGGAAAAAGAGAGCAGAGGGAAACCAGGAGGGCAGAACCGCTGCCCGGCAGCAGGCGCTGCGGGGACTGCTTACGCTTCAGCGTTTTCGCCTGGATTTTTCTCCCGTCCCTTTTTAAAAAGAAGAATACAAAATTTTGAGAACCTTTTTTTCTCATAGATGACAATATTAATTTAACTCTTACGATGTTAAATGATCATGATGATGTAAAATTATCTTGGGATAGTATTATTCTAACCTGATTCTAAATCTTACGTTTAAAAAAAGGTTGCAGTGTTATTATGATCAACTTTATGACCTAATCGATGTTGATCGGGCCGATGAATTAGTGACTTCCCCTAAATCCTTCTTATTTTTTAATAGCACCTGTTCTTAAATTATTAAGAAGATGTGTGTCATGCCATTTTAAAGCTATAGCCATACTTCCACTTGAATTAAAAAATAAAAGACCCACTTATATCCTGCTAGCAAGAAAATAAATCGCATGAACTTCACAGAAGGCAATATGAACAGAAGCCTTAACAGCAAGCATAGCCGAGAATCAAGGGACGAAACCTTTTACGTCAGTCTAAGGGTCCATTAACACATGATATATGAGATAAATATAATAAAATAATACATACCCATGAAGAACAAAGAATATTTTTAAATTTTTAAAAAATGTATAGATATGAGAAAAAGAGAGCTCTTATTTATGCATTCATAGATGGATTCTTTTTTTTTCCCCAAGAGTATGCATTTGTATTGTTTTAAGATGACCATCTTAGTGGCACTTTGTAACAATAGAGGTAGAAAATAAGAGGGTGTCTTCCCAATTGACTTCTCCTCTCCATCTCCACAAGACAGAACCACTGCGCTAAAGAAGGCCTTTATCTTTCCCTTATGTGCCTTTCTGCTCACCGGTTGATCCTTGTGTGTGCCCTGACTGGGGATCAAACCCACAACCTTCTTGTATCGGAACCATGTTCGAATCCACTGAGCTACCTGGCCAGGGCTAAGAGTAGAGAATATTTAAATAACATGAAAACATGGCCTGTTCTACTGTAAAGTAAAATAGCAAGTTACAAAAGAATATATATAATGTTAGTTCATTTTCCAAAAAAGAACTTGCATGTGGTTATGTATGTGTTCTGTGTGTTACATTATTGGTAAAGACAAACTCTCTCTCTCTCTCTCTCTCTCTCCCTCTCTCTCTCTCCATATATGGCACTACTTTATTTCTTGGTGGTAGGACTGTGTGATTTTTGGTTTAGTCTCTTTGCCTATTTATCTTTTATAACTTTTAAAGTATAAAATATAAACTAAATAGTGACAGAGATTTTTAGAATTATATTTTGATGTCTCTACTGAACTTTTTGGTGTTCATATGAAGCTGGTTATATTTCCCACCATAATTAATTCTACACATTTCCCCCACGCTTCTCTATTTAACAGTTCTGACCCTGACCAGGCCTTTTAATGAAGATGGTTGCTATCTGATCAGCCAGATCATTTAAGTTATTCCTTCTGATGCTTCTTATAATTAGGATTCATAAATTAATACTCGCCATTGGCATTTATGGGTCTTTTTTATTTTTCCAAGATTCATTAAATCATTAATTAGTTCATCTCTGCCGTATGCTTTCCCATTTCCTGAGCCACAATATTTTCGTTTAGCTGCAGTGTCTTCAAACTGTATCTTCTTAAAGCAGTACAGTGATTCAATTCAGCAATTACCACTTGAGTACAATAATGGTCCCAGCGAACGGGACAGAGCAATTCAGGGTATGCGGACTGAGAAAACACAGGCGTTAAGTAACCCCGACGCAACGATTTCAAAAGCAGGAGACCGCCACCCACCCTGACTCCTGGTCCATCCTGCACCCCCACCAGCTTCTTGCAAAATGCTGTGCTCTTGTTGCAGTGTCACGAGTTGTAAACACCACCGAATGGGAAAGTGTGATATTACACATCTTTAATAGATACCAGTGTTCAGGAAGCAGGGATGTGGTCGTATGTTGATGTTGATTTCTTAACTAAAATGCAACCTACTCATTAGGGAGCCAAACCAGATAACTTATCTGTTTGTGTCATTCACAGTCATTGGCTTATCACCAAATGTCTACCTTCTTGCCTTCTAGCCACAGAAACCTTTTGCTTTGCTTTGCTTTGCTTTGCTTTGCTTTGCTTTGCAGGTGAGGAAATGGGAACAGAGAGGACGTGCACCTTGTCTTCTTTCCCCAGGAGCCCACAGTGAAGTCCACGTTAGTTCACAGGCTCACTGCTTAAAGGGCGGGGTCCCGATCCTTTCGATGTTCTTCCACCTGCAGGATCGCCTCCACTGCAGGAGAGTTTGGGCTTTGAGCTTGGATGTGGGGTGGGCTTGGGGGGCAGCGTTGACTCCAACTGTGGCCCCACCGTTGAGGAGACGAGAGAACTCAGCTTAATGTTTGTCACCGGTGTCTCTTTCTACCTCTTTCATTTGCAGTGATGATCGGTATCTCGTTGCCTCAGACACTGTCAGACTTGGCATCTCTGTTTATCTGCAGAGCACTTGGTGGTTTCTGAAAACAGGTGTGGCCTGGTTGAGCAGAGCGTAGCCACAATTTTTTTTTTTTTTTTAAGACGTTGCCTTGACTGTGGCGGCTTTTACCAACTTTCCAAATGTCACCCAGCCTCCCCTGGGGGCCATGTCAAAGTTGCTGATAAAAGGGTCTCTTACCTGTTTTTACTGTATATTTTAAGAGATGTCATACTAGATTGACAAAAGGTTATTGAAGCAGAAACAATTCCAAGTGACAACTGCATTAGTTGTGACCGATACATTGACACTAGGCTCCGGTCCTCTCTTTGGTGGTGTCGCTTGTAAGGTAAATTGCATGAAAGAGGCCAATTCTCATTTGGTAAACGCCAGTGGTTCCGGAGCTGAGGCAGCTGATACTATCACCAAGCACCACATACGTAGCCCCACTGCATGGAGCTTGTGACCAGCAAAGGCATTGAAAATGTATTAATATTCAGTCAGGTTAAGCAGATGAAATAGACCCTCCTCAGCTATGGACAATTTCAGAAAGAAAAAAGTATCCAAACAAGAAACCATCTACAGAGGGGCCTGAAAAACGACTGAATATACAAAGAGTGGGAGTAGCTGAGTATATTTTGCTTGAGAAGAGATGTTTTAAGGAAGTCAAGAGGGCTGACTTCAAATATTGGGGAAACAACCAGTGAACACACAAGTATCCATATTTGTTAAGGTGCCGGAAAGAACTGGGTCAGGGTGGTGGACCTACCGTTTAAAAGGAGATAGAAGTCAATTCCTTGGGTGCAAGACCTCCTGACAATTAGAGCTCATTTAACAGTAGTGGAATAGCTGCCGCAAGACAAGCAAAAACCCCCATCCCAGGAGCAAATGCCTGGTGACTCCGTCAGCGGCTGCGGAAGTGCCCCTGTCCGAGGAGGGCGACTGGATTAGACCTGGAGGGCCCTTTCCAAATGTCTAATGCTACCTGCCCGACCAGCTGCCAGCCGTAGTCTCAGGTGTTGTCCTGGGCTCTCACCCTCACACCACTGACATTTGGATTCGTTTCCCCTTAACTGTTAGATACGCAAAGGTTTCCCATCTGTAAGTCGGCAGTCCACGGGAAGAGGGATGGAGGAGCGATAAATTCCCAGACCTTCCGTCCGACGAATTAGGTCCCCAGAGCCTTGGTTTAGGAAAATCTGGCAGACCACAGCCAGAGTTGAGTGTTAATACCACGTGAAGTCGTCCGGGGGCCCATCTCGATCTGCCTCCTCAAAAATAATAATAATAATAATAATTTTCATTTTTTTCTGGGTGTTTGACTTTGGGGATGTTTTGACCTTTAGTGGGTTTTTGAGGTGTTTTTTTCCCTTGTCATTTGGCCGGCAGTACCAAAATGCATCATAACAAACACTTGGCTGACAAACCCCCTTTTGTGTCCCCAGTGAGAGAGAGTTAAAAGTGTACAATCTGCAACCAAGTTTGTGCTCCGCTCAGGCCCTCGTGAGCCTCCTGGACTTGTGCACACGGCTTCATTTTTATGAGGCTATGTTTTCTCACATCTGAAATGGAGTGAGCACTGCTATACAAGTTCAGAGGACTCCAATGAGAAAATACATGTGGAAGTGCATTATATGCTTTGAAATACCTTTCGAGATCTAACTAGAGTTATTCAAATTTTCTCAAGTTCATGCAATGTAAAAATATAAAAAACTTGTTTTTCACTCTGGGCATTAGATATTTTAAATTTTATCTATTTACTTATTTATTGCCTCATCAGCAGCCTCTCTTGGTTTTCCAATAAGTTCTGTAGAAGGACAAACACACAATGAGACGCATCATTTCGAGTCTGCACTTGTAAGTGAACTGAGGTGAGCACCTGGGAAGTCATGTATTCCCCCAGCTTAGCTCTAGGTTGGCAGAGAAGGCCAAATACGCAAGGAGCAGGAACTGCTGGGTTCTATTAAGCAAAGCTAACAACAAAGGAAAACCTGGGAATTCACAAGTGTTGGAGATTCTCTCTCATATCAAGTCCCATGACCAAATTATTTGTGGTTATTAATTATGAGGACTTATCCCATCAACATTTCTGCTCTAAGTTGAAAATATTCACAATCTCTACAATGTCAAGAGGCAAAGAAGACATGTCCCCAGGATAGGAGATGAACCATCTCTGGCTTTCACAGTTTCTCACAGCTTGGGGTGGGGTCGGCAGGGGTTGGGGTGGGGTAGGGGGATTGTGTAACCATTTTCTTGTAATAATCTCTGCCAATAAATATTTTGTTGCTACATTCAGGCTTTCAGCCGCATAACATTGGTCTGTATTTTTTCTTTTGTTTTCCTTAAGCACAATCATAGAAGATAAGTAGCCACAAAGCTTCGCTCTACTTTCAAAATTGCAGTCAAAAATGTTACACTTCTGAATTGTGGCAATGAGACACACCCTGAAAAGAGAGAGCAATACACCTTCACAAGGAAACAGAGAAACCAAGATATCTTGCGACAACTGGCACCTACCAAGAAAAACGTGTCCTAACCTTGAAAACCCATCAGAGGTGAGCGGGACCAGGCCACGATGAAACCAAGAGGTTGATTCCTCCTTGTTCACTCCCCTCCCCTTTTTTCCAAATGGACACCTGAGACTTTGAGCTACTTCCCACAGCACAGATTCGCCCTAGGGCCTCCCCCGTGGACCTGCTCCCAGTACTTCAGGTCCAGATATTTCCTGACCTCAGATTCGTCACCAAGCACCTCTCCGTGGCCTGTTCTCTCCAGGCACCGTTCTCCAGCGACAGGGACTCGCTGACCTTGGTTAGAATACCCATTTTAGGGGCCTGCTTTGTGTGTACAAAGTGAACTGCTGGAGACACAATCTCATGTGAAAGGCACGATTTCAGTTGCAGAAGTTTCATACATAATGGCAGGCTGGCAGAGAAGGTTAGTAGCTGACAAATCTCCAAGGCCCTGGCGATCACAGTCCAGGGAACGTTGCTCCCCTGGCCCAGCGCGGGATTCAGGAGGCCAGGTTATCAGGCCTCTATAAGCAAAAGCAGAAAATAATATCTTGGCACACAAATGCTCCCAACTTCATCTCTCTCTTCCCCTCTCCCTCTCTCTCCCTAACTATTAAACACTTGCAATGTTACTGATTCATGACCATGGCAACAGAAAACTGGGCATAAACTGAGCACTAAATTGATGTGTTTGGGCATTCAGTCGTTCATTCATTCAACTTCAGTTATTTAGGTATGTATTCCATAAATGCTTATTGAGCATTTCCTTTAGGCGAGGTGGTATGCTGGTCACTGGCGACAGAGAAAGAACCAGGCAGGTCCCTGTCTTCCAGCAGCTTACAGTGTACTACACAGACACAAAAGAACAGTGAATTAAGACGCAGTTGTAATGAACTCAGGGTCCCACAGGGACTTCGAGCAGAGGTGCCTAAAACAGTCTCACAGGGTCAGAAAAAGCTTCATAGAAGACATGGTATCTAAGCTGAATCTTGAATGAAGCAGACAGAGGCAGCCTGTGAGGAGAGAACAAAAGTCTGAATTCTTTGGCAGGGAGTTCAACCTAAAGGTAAAGGAGGTAAGAGTATGGAAGAAGAACAGTGTGTTTTCCGGTATGACCAGGCAGGGTAGGAGAAGGAGAATCGAAAGGTGAGTTTGGAGAGAAAATCATGAGGAAGATCATAGTGGGTCTTTCATGCATTCGGTATCGTTTACAGTCAAAGGGCAGGCTACACAGAACTTCCCTGAGGGTACACTAAAACGACTCGAGCGACAAAGGTCATGGAATTGTAATGTTAGAAGGATTTTAGAGGTAACTTAAGATAAAAATCACCCCCAGTGCGCAAGCAGTCGGCATAACATCTAGACAGGACCCCAAGCCTCTCCCTAGGGAGCACCTCCAAGGAGGAGGAACCCACTGCTTGGCCGACCAGCATCCTCCCGCTGGGACCAACAGCCTGTGATGTCCTTCTACCTTTCTTTTTTTTTTTTAAAAAAAAAAGGTAATTTGATGATCCCCGATTAAAATGTAAAAGGGGAAGGGGTTTACATTTTAATCATTGTGTGCATGATCCATTAATTGCTAGATAAAATAATCTGGAAATAACTACACAGATAATAACAACATCGCAGACTAGGCTGTAGTTTATCACCATGAGTTCAGGCTCCTGGGTTGTTTTTTTTTTTTTCCCTGTGACTTAGGACATCGCAGAGAACAAGATACAGTCTCTGCCATAAAGGAGATTCTGGTGCAAAGGCAAAAACATCTAAGGAACCACTGAGCACCAATAGAATGGCCAAAATCCAGAACAATGACAATACCAAGTGCCAACAGGGATGTGGAGCAAGAGAAACTCACTCATTTCTTGGTGGTAAGAACATAAGACAGTAACAGCCACTTTGGAAGACTTTGGCAATTTCTTACATACCCTTACCCTGTGATTCAGCAATCATGCATCTTGGCATCTACCCAAAGGAGTTGGAAATTTAGTGCCGTGCACAAACATGAACACAGATGTTTGTAGAAACTTTGTGCATGAATGTCAAAATGTGAGAGTAGGAAGGATGTGTTTAAGTAAGTGCATGAATAATAAACTGTGACACATCAGACAATATACTATTACTCGGTGCACAAAAGGATTCAGCAATCAATACATACAAAGACACGGAGGACACTTAAATGCATATTAGGAAATGAAAGAAGTTAATCTGAAAAGGACACACAGCTTCTGATTCTAACTGCAGTCGCCCCTTTTCACCCCCAGTTTCATTTTCTGCGATTTTAGTCGCCTGTGGTCAACCACAGCCCAAAAATATTAAATGAAAAATTCCAGATGTAGGTAATTCATAAGCCATACATTGCACGTCATTCAAAGGAACAATGTGCACTCTCACACGGTCTTGCTGCCTCTTGACCAGGACATAAAATGTCCCTTTGTCCAGAGTCTCTGCACTGTAGGTGCTCCCATACTGTAGTCGCTGTAGCCATGTTGGTGGTCAGATCATGTTGTTATTGTGGTGCGTGTGTTCAAGTCACGCTTGTTTTACTTAATGATGACCCCAAAGCACAAGAATAGTGATGCTGGCCATTCAGATGTGCTTTTCTTCACATGAAAATTCTCAAGCTAATAAAGAAAAAAAATGGTTGCAGAGGTTGCTAAGGTTTACAGTAGGAATGAATCTTCTACCTGTGAAACTGTGAAGAAAAACAAAGAAATTCATGCTGGTGTTGTTGCCACACTGCAAGAGCTATAGCCACACAGTGTCGGTAAGTGCTTAGTTAAGATGAAAAAAGCATTAAATTATGGGTGGAAAATATGAATATAAAACATCTTCTGGTTGATGTCAACACGGTGTGCCAGAAAGCAACGAACCTATGGAGGGCTTCAGCAAGAGAGCCCCTGAAACTATTCCCCACATCCCTGTCACTTCTATTGTAGTGTATTGTTATAATTGTTCCATTTTACTATTAGTCATTGTTACTCTCTCACTGTGTCTCATTTACAAATTAAACTCTATCATAGACATGTATGTATATGAAAAATCATAGTGTACATAGGATTTGGTACTATTTGGGGTTTCAGGCACCCACTAGAGGGGATGTATCCCCCATGTGTAAGGAAGGGTTACTGTATCCAAGTATTGCCAGCCTGTCAGGTTGGTACAGGGCTCTCTAGCTTCACGGGCCCCTGCTGCCTTATATTTGTTTCCTATTGATGCTGTAACAAATTACCAGAAATTAGTGATTAAACAAGACATTTAACATCTTATAATTCCAGAAGTCTTAGACCCTAAAAGCAGTATGCCGACGTGGGTGCACTGAGACCACCAACTCCAGGGGAGGACCCATTTCCTTTCCTCTCCCAGATTTCAGGAGTTACCTGCGTTGCTTGCTTTGTGGCCTTTTCTTTCCACTTCAAAGTCAGCACAGCATCTTTAAATCTCATCTTAAACCTCTCTCTCTGTGTGTTTTATTAGCCAAGTGGTAAAATCATATATTTTGTACCCTCCAGCCAAAATATAACCATTCTGGAGCACAACAGATAATTTCTGACTCTCTTATATTTACCATTATTCGGTGATTCAATAACAATCTTCTCGCCGATGTTGGCTTCTCCACACAAGTCAATAGGCACTTGAAGAACCCTGCAGGCCAACCCCAGATGTCTTGCATGTGTTCCTGAAAGTTGGTCACACTATAGACTGTGGGGATTATTATTTCTGTTCCAACCGGTTAATCAGTCCCTTGGTAATCAGGAAATATGTATTAAGTTCCTATTTTTGCACCAGGGGTTCTGCTGTATGCAGGGGATACATTGGTGAATAATACAGATGCTGAAGCATTGTCTATACAAAGCATCAAATAGGCAAAGAAAATAGCAAGAAGTGAAGCACGGCTATTTATTTGGTATACCTTTATGAGCAGGCTGCAAAATAACATAATGCGAAGGGATAGAGGTTGAAGTTTGTATAATAAAACTCTACTGCACTAGTTGCTCAAGAATAATAGATAAGAATTAAAATTCCTAGATACTGCATTCAGAAACTTTGTAGTGTAACTAAGTAGACATAATGTTCTACATAAAATGATATGAGAAAAAGGTATCAATTATAAGGTCAGTCAAGAGCAGGGACAAAGGCACAGAGGGAAGACCAGTCTAACAGACTGAGGCAGCGATAATGAAAGGGCGGGTCAGAGCAGCAATGGAAAGAGGGTGAAGAGCTGTGTGGTATGAGCAGAGGAAAATTTGGACATGCAACAAAGTGAAGACTCTTGGCAGTAGGAAAAAAACTCAGTCTGCTAAGTGCCTCTGTATGGTGTTGACAAGCCTAGATGCAAGTTGCTATGTGGTGTAAATGTCAGGTGTGGTTACAAAATGTATGATCCTTGAGAGATGGAACTTTGTCTTATTTAACACTCTAGGAATAGAAACCCAAGCTAGTGCTTGGCACATACTGGGCAATCAGAAAATACTTGTGGGGTGAAGAAATGAATTAGTGAATAAATATGGAGAGGAAGAGGTCAATGAGAAATCGGACTCTCGGCCAAGGATGAATATGACAGGTCTGGCTTGCCTGCCTAGGCACCTGAAAGCAGACTCATCACTTGTTTTTGTCTGCCTGGGGACCAAAGACACCAAGGCTGGAGGTGGGGACCTTTAGTCCCAGCCACAGCTTGTGCTCCAGGGATGGAAGCATAAGCCTTTCTAGTACCTGCATCCAAAGTCCTTACGGGCCTATCTTGGGAGTCCCACAAAAATAAGAACAGGTAAAGAAACGAGATTATTTCTAGGAACTCTCTTATGTTTGAAACAGCCCATCCTTATCTCTTTCAAGTGGCCTGCTCCTCCACATTGTCCTTTAAGGGACAAACCTGCCACCCCAGGGCTGAGAGCCCCCAGCTAGACCGAGCTTTCAGCTAATGGCAGACAACCCTGCAGACAGAGCAACTGACAGAGCAAAGTGTGCTAGACTAAACACTGGCTTCAAATGAAGTCCCAAAGCAATTAATTGCCACACTCCTTGGGCAAACCATTCTTTTTTTTTTTCTTTTCTTACTTTCACTTTGCCTTAGCAGGTCTTTTAATATCTTATTCTACCCAGAGTCTGTTTGAGAATTGCCCTCAACTTTTCTCAGTTTGGACACTTAGACCTGGGGATTTCGATTAGCCATTGTCACAGCCAACTGGGGCTCTTAAGATGGATTTTTGTGAATATAGTAAATTTCCATTGTTCGTCCATAGAATAATTTTGCATCTACCAGGCAGGGAACTTAAAGTGGGAGAAAGCGGCAGTGACAGAACTAGAAGAGTTCTGTTCCACTGCATAGCTGTCCCCTGGGAGTTTACACCTGAACACCTTTTTCTAGCTCCACTCTTTTGTTGAGAGAAACCAAAATGGCCCTTGACTACTCAAAGAATTCCCCAGGGAGGAACAAAGAAAGAAAATAAGAATGAAATAAAGACTAAGACAAGACAGGACAGACCAGGAACAGTCATGGTGGGAACATAAAACCAAGAACTGTGACTTCTCAGGTCTCATATCCCTGGCAGACCAGGCAAGGGCATCAAATGTCTCCTTGAGAGGGAGCCTTGGAATGTGTATCACTGAGCAGAGTCTTAGGCTACAGAGCCCTTCTTCTGAAAGAAATGAGGGCCAAGGAGACGCGCTCATTGCGGCTGGTGGCAGAGAATCAAGGATCAAAGACTTACGGGAGTTCATGGGGAAAGTGGGAGAAGGAAGGATGGCGAGAAGCGGAAGAGGGGAGCAAGCCCGCATGGGCACGCACGCAAGACAGACCGACTCTCTGCCAAACATTTGCTTAATCTCCTCATCCCCAGAGTGGTGGGTGAATGGTTAACCGAATGACTCTGCTTAATGCGTGTTTACAGAAAGCAGGAGGCTGCCCCAGCAGAAAATGGCTCCATCACCCTCTGGACTCCCCGTTAGCACCAGGCGCAGGCCTCAGAACGCTGCCCTGATTTCCATGTCTTGGGGGGACTGAGGTGGGAAGTTCAATCCATGCTGTCTGGTGGGCCAGCAATACCTCCCTTGCTTTGATTTTGACTTCCAGGCTCCCTTAGGATCATGCTATTGAAGCAGCTATAATGTTGACTTTCTTGGTTTGCCTAGAAAATTCCTCCTTGGGGTTTTTTTTTATGACTTTAAGCATTTTTAATCAAAAATTAGTTATACAGAATCATTTCATTAAAGCTTCTTCCAAGGAAAGGAGGCCAAAGAGGTCCTTGACAGTCTGGTGCATATAAAAGTTTAGCAGGTTTCTTTTCGCCCAAGGCTCTTGGTCAGGGAATGGTGCTGGTTGGCTAAAACCAGAGTTCTCCACCCAATCACTGCGCTGATCCTGGTTGGCTAAAGCCAGTGTTCTCCTCCCTATTACTACGTACCCCCACTGGACTTTTAGGACAATTTTTATTTTTTGTATACTAAAGTGAGCATCATGTAAGCCTAGGCTTTAAAATAAAATAGAGAGCCTAGGAATTATTTCAATTATATACTCGATAGCCTGGAGGTGCACTATATATGCTCATCTTATGAAAGCCAACAAGCAGATGAAACAAAAGAGTTTCAGGCTCTCCGTGCGAAGTGCTCTTCTATAAGTGTGCTTGTCTGGCACGCTAGGGGGAGACTGGGAGGTCTCACAGAGGTGCCCTGTGCACATCTGCCCCCAGAATGTACTCTGCATATTCGGCATGTGTGAGACTCAGGACTGGCCTTCCGTCACCAACAGGGAACGATGAACAAGAGAATGCAGTGAAGTTGTTCAGTTAGAAAACAACCTGGAAAGAACTTCAAGGACACTCCACAGCTATTTCTGTGGCCACAGTGACAGAGAACATACTCACTTGTGAGTCTCAATAGGGGAAACTCACCTTGCGCTTGCCAGGGTGAAGGGGGGAGCAGAGTAAGGGGACCAATAGTACACAAGCTCCCATGACGCACTGTTGGTCCACACCTCGGCCTCCATGATGCCCGCCTGTACAGTGCCCATGACTTGAGGCAAGCGAGTTGATTGTTCCATGTCTCAGTTTGCTTTTTTATAAAATGATAAAGACAACAGTGCCTATTCTATAAGTTTATTGTAAAGTTACCTATGAAGATATAGTTAGAATAGAGTTTAGTCATAGTTAGCATTATTAAATAGCTTCCCAGTAGTATTTCTTGCATAAGAGGTATTCTATTATGCCATTACGTGGTGTTCTGTGGCATCATTTTCTGCCTATTTTCAATTAACAGGGAGCTTCTAGCAGAAGTCTTCTGAATCCCTGTCCTTTGCCCTAGTAGGCTCTAAAAATTAGATTACCCCTTATCAAGATTTTAAGATGGATTAGGTTGAGCTACTTTAAGATAATCTATACAAACATAATATAGAAACTGCAAACATGACCTTCCAAGAAACTTAACAACCTTACATTTTGATCATATTGGCCCAAACAAATCATTTAAAATGGGGAAACCAGTTAATAATTGCCTTCTGCACACTACTCATTTTCAATAACAGGAAAAACAAATAAGAAGCCATCATAAGCAGAATTGAAACCTGCAAAGCAAGCTAATCAATATATAGGCTTTGTGGTTTCTAAAATTTTCAGTATCACATGATCCTGAGCAGCCAAGACTCCCTCTTACATCATCCTGAAACTCTCTCTGAGTAGAATTTTGTCCCATCTGTGTCTCATTAACATTCTTATTTACAGAAGGCCCTGTCTTACAGAGCCATCTAATAGTCTCTTTCCTGAGATATCAGCTCTCTAGACTGCCTCTCATCAACTTCGCCTGAAGAGTCACAGTATCTAACAGCTTATCTGTTCTCTCACCACAAGCAATTGGTCATCCAAACGCATGAGATGTATATTCCGATCCTGAGCTGAGGACAATTCCATGTGTCTACCCACTGGTTTCTGGCCAGCCCTCCGCTCCATTTGCCGCCCTGTAGCTAGGGTGACTATATCAAAACAAAAGCCTTACCAAGTTACCTTTCATGAAAGCTTAAATATGTAACAGAAATGAACCACTCTAAGTGGCATCTCACTGCTTTTAGCATAAAACCGTATTTTAACATGGCCTCTAAGTCCCTCCAGAGCCCGGCCTGAATGTCCGCTTCATTTGGGTAGCCCTCTCGCCCACTGCAGCCAGACAAGCTGTACTTCTGGTTGGCCAGTTCACCCCCGAGAGCAGTTGCACAGGGTGTCCCTTCCTCCTGGAAGGGCCTTCAGCTTGGGCCCAGGGAACTCAGACATCCATTTGGCCTAGCACAGGTCTGGTTTGGGTTCTTTTGTTACATGAATTCACAGTGCCAACCTCAATTACTAATTGCATATGAATCATTACAAGTATTTAATTAGTACATGAACCCTCTCTATCTAGGATACGTGTCCCAGGAGGATAGGGATGATTTGTTTTGTTCCTTCTTACATCTCCAATGTAACACATGGTTTGCCTGTACAAGCTATTAATTGAATGAAAGTCTTGAGATTATATATATATATGTTTCATTTAAAAAAGTTAAGTGAGATTAACATACATTTCATCATCAATCTTTTATACTAAAATAAACATGAAAGTTACCCAACACAATGGCTTTCCTGGAATATTGCCAATGTGACTATCTTTTAACAAAACATCACCTTCTCAGTGAGGCTTTGGCCACTATTTCTAAAACTTAAATTCCTGCCTCAAAATTCTATTCTTCTTCAGCCACTTCAACATTTTCCTTATAGACATTTAAATAAGTGTAAATGTTTGTCTAGTTTACTGTCTGTCTCCCACTACTAGAATTTTTGCTCCATTAGAGAGATTTTGATTTTCTTTTTTCACAGCTATATTCCCAGAGCCGAGAACAAAGTTTACAACACTTTAGAAATTCAGTAAATATGTGCCATCCAATATAAAATCTCAGTTTAGCACTATTAGATCTATCAATGCTTATGCTGATACCTTCTCAACAAAGCCACAAATGCCATAAGGAAAACATAGCTCTTCTGGTGTCATGTGCTTTATAGACTGGTGTTTTCCCTGCAGTCATTACTTGCCACATGTGGCCATTGGGTGCTGACATGTGGCAAGTCCAAACTGAGATGTGCTCAAAGTATATAATTTCACTGGACCTCAAAGAATTAGTACAAAAAAGGAATGCGAAATACCTCGTGAATAATTTTATCATGATGATATTGGGTTGGACAAAAAGTTTGGGTTATTTTTTTCCGTAACATAGCTTTTGTAGCACGTACTTGTCTTTAACTTCATTCAAAACAATTTTGTTAGATTGTATTGTGACAGCTATCATATCAGCATGTAAAAAAAAAAAAACCTCATCAAAATTGGTGAATTTTTGTGTAATCACTTTAATATCGAAGATGGAAAATAAAAAGCAGTATTTTTGGCATATTATGCTTTATTATATCAGGAAAGGTAAAAATGCAACTGAAACACAAAAAAAGATTTGTGTGGTATATGGAGAAGGTACTCTGAATGATCAAACATGTCAAAACTGGTTAACAAATTTTCATGCTGGAAATTTCTTACTGGGTAATGCTCCATGGTCAGGTAGACCAGTTGAAGTTGATAGCGATCAAATCGAGAAAATAATTGAGAACAATCAACCTCATACCACAAGAGAGATAGCCAACACAATCAAAATATTCAAATCAATAAAGCTATCAGTAAAAATGAAAAATGTCTTTTATTTTACGGAACTAAACGGACTTCTTTGCCAACCCAGTATTTTGAATATACTAACTTAAATAAAGTATATTATTAAAATAAAGAACACCTGTTAATAGAAAAGTTTAAATTAAATACGTGGCTCACATTATGTTCCTATTGGAGAGTTCTGTTCCAGACTATAATATCCCACAGCGAAAAAGATATATATACACACACACAAGGTACGGGAGAATGTTAGGATGCAATTCAAAATGTGAAAAGCGCAATCTCTTAATCCTTTTTAGGGAGCTCATATTATTTGCATGCAAGGAATGAAAGTTTTAGAAAATAAATTCCTTTTACATGCAGTTTTAATGTCTTTGTTTTCCAGACATGAAGCAAAGGAATTTTGTTAGAACATAGAGTGGGCTGGGGACCCCAAACTCAGAGGCTGGTGAAAGGATCATTATTTGTCCATTTTCTGGCATATCTTCTTTAGTCTGACTTCTTCAGGTTTGACTGAATTCGCAGATGAAGCTGACCTGATTTGTCTTGTTCGTGTTACTCTTACGTTTCAAAGTTGTATTCCTTCTGAAAAGATCCATGTAGGTTCTTTAGAGGTGCTACCTCCATTTTATAATCAGGACTAGAAAGCTTATTTTCTCCAGGGCCAGTCATCTAAAAAGAGCAGACCAAATCGAAGAAGGAAACACCTGGTCAGATTCATCAGCAAGCATGGCATAAATGTGTCCGTGGGAGTAGGCTAGATGTAATATACTCAGCACATCTGGTAAGTGCTGTTTGCACTGGCCAGTAGGGTTTTCAGAAGACGCTATGTTAAGACTATCTTTGAGAGGTTCTTAGTTTAGTGAAAAAGATAACACAGAAATAGTTAACTATTTCAACATCATGTGATAAATTCCCTGGTAAAGAGACAAGTTGGATGTGATAGGTGCCCCCCCCTCAAAAACACAAATCCAGACCCAGTTTGGTTAATGCCCCCTCTGTGTGTGTGTGTGTGTGTGTGTGAGAGAGAGAGAGAGAGAGAGAGAGATGGGGGTGGTGGGAGAGGTAGTCATGGAGGAACTAATGCTGTATCTCCAATTATGGATCAACATTATTGATTACTTAATAGTTAGTCCTTTCTGGTTTATCGTCATCTCCTGACAGATAGATTAGATTAGTTTGAAAATGATCTCTTCCTCCTTATCAGGACTTTCACTTTAACTGTCCCCAATGGTTTGTGATAATAAGGAGTAATAAGGTCAGGAGGATAAGACAACTGTGATGAAGACTTTTTGCATTTCTTTACTTTTTAAGAATGCGTCTTCCTTCAAAAAACAAAAGACCTCTTCCTCCCTTAAATCTGAGGGCATGGTTTGCTCTGGTTACTCAGACGCCAGGCTGCATGACCCACTCAAGCACCCTCTCAGAGCATTTGAGCAAATCCTAGGTGACTTCTTTTTGGGGGGAGGGGAGCGCAACAAAATTTTTAGAGGGCTGGTCGATTGTTCATTGACTGACCCATGTACTCAATAAGCTGGACTGAAGATAAGTTTTGAAGAAGCGTCAGGTTTTACATAGTAACAAACAACAACGTACTCCAGAGCTAGAAACCTTGCTCCCATGTGAGTGGTTCAGGCATTTTTCCTAGTTAAAGGGTAACTAGCTACTCCTGTCCTTTTAAAATTAGGGTTTTATTTATGTATTTATTGGGGTGACGGTTCATAAAATTTTTGGGTTTCAAGCACACAGTTCTATAACATATCATCTGTATATTGTTTTGTGTGTTCAACACCCAAAGTCTCCTCCCGTCACCAATTTTACCCTCTTCTATCTCCCCCTTTTACCCTCTTCTACCTCCACTCACTCCTCTTTCCTTCCTCTAACCACCACACTATTGTCTTTTTTTTTTTCCTTTGCTTAATCCTGTGAAAGCCGTGGGCCTGCCTGTAGAGTTCCTCTAGAGTCCTTCTTGGCGGGGTTGAAAGGCTTTTCGTTCAGGAGAAAGAAGAGGCCCGCCCCCTAGACACCCCGTGGGACGTCCGGGCCTCCTCACCTGCGTACCCAGGGCCAGAAGCTCGTGCCACTGCTTCCCCTCAGGACGCAGCTCTGGAGCTGGCCAAATGCAACCAACTGAAATGCAGATCGATGAACTTCAACTCCTATCCAGACCATACGTAAACGAATTAACCTTTTTCAAAAAGGAGTCACCAGGGGCTGCAGCGTGGGGAAATAGGAGAGATGCTGTTTAAGAGTACTAACTTGCAATTCATAGACAAGTAAGTCCTGCACATCCAATGTAAATGGAGAACAATATTGTGTTATCCTCTTCAAACTTGCGAAGATACTAGAGCCTAGTGGTTCCTACCTACATACAACGAAATAATTATGTGAAGTGAGAGAAGTGTTAACTCTAGCTACAAGGGCAATCTTATTACAATATGTAAATGTATCAAATTAACATGTACACAGTAAATTTACACAATGTTATATGTCGCATATATTTTAATTTTTTTAAAAAAATTCAAAGTATTCTAAAGTTAACGATTTTTCTTCGTTAGAATTATCAGAAAGCAACAGGCCTCGTCCCCTTCTCCCAAGGTAAAATGTCTTCACCTAAACTAAATTTTCAGCCTGTATCCTTGGCTTGTACCTAACAATTAATATAGTTAAAATAATAATATTAATAATAATTATTGTTATTCTACATTTTCCATTAAGCAAGCATTAAAGGGACAATTCATTATGTAGTTCAATACACATCTCGTTTCTAAAATTTCATTTTAACTCAGAATCTGAAAACAAAAATGACAGACTCATCTTATCTGATGAAAGAACTATAACACACACATTGGTCACATCGTCTTGGCTGCCAGGAAGCACAGCTTACGCTCACAGAAAGCAACGGCGTCAGCCTGGGTCAGTGTTCCCCTTCGCTCGGCAGATTCTTTTCAGAACACATGTTTAATGGCCACAGGTATGAGAAAACAGATTTACAATTCCATTAGCATAGAAAAAATGCTAAGAGATGAAGCAATAATGCTTGAACTTGTTTTTTCCAACCTTTCCTAAATTTATTTCATTATGGAATTCTGCTTTTGCAAAATATCTGTTTTCCAACAGCACATGAACTTGGGAAAGGCTGGCCTAGGTCACTGGCTGATGTCTTTTCTTTCTCCTTTCCAGAGGTATTTTTTTCCTATGTCTGTGTCTACCGCTTGCATTTGTATTATAAGTCACAGAGGATGGATAAGTTGTGAGTGAGGGTGTGTCTATGTGTATCTGACTGTGTGTATATATGTATATACACACATTTACAGAAAGACACAACATTTGCTCTATTATTTTCTTTCTATAGCTATCCTTTATTTATATATCGTGGTGCATGTATTTATTATATAAAAGGTCTTGATTTCAAATTGGCCTGCCTAGTGGCCGACTCTCAGTCTGTTCCTGGCAGGATCTGTACATGAATAACAGCCTTCTAGAGAAAAAGCCCTCAGGAAGTGGTCTGTGATGATGTGATGTAGTAGCTGGTGAGTTTCCTTCTGAGTCAGGGCTGCCACAAGGGGGTCCCCAGGAATTGATGTGAAGATGTTGGTGCTGGGGTCATGACCGGCCCTCCCTTGGTTGGGGGCCCTCTCGGGCTTTTCTCAAGTCGGAGATTAACAGAATCCAAACCAGATTCCAGCCCAGGTCCTCCCTCTCCGAGTCCCCCTTCCTTCCCTGCTTTAACGCTTCCTTGGAACATCTGTGCTTGCCCGGTTCTGGTTCCACACGTTTCAGTCACAAAACGCACATCCCCGTGTGCCCCCCAACGCGGCCTCATAAAGCTGTCCCCCAGGGTCCTCTTACATCCTCCCCCAAATCTTCTGCACAGGAGACTGAGCTGAGAGGCTGCTAGCGAATACCATGTACTGGGCAGCAGTGAAAACGCTGCTTCACCCGCTCACAGCCTTTAAGCTCTGCTCCACCTCACCCAGTCCCGCTGTTAATGCGGAGGCTCAGTCCTGTAGGGCTCTGCTGGGCTGCTTCCTACAGAAAAGTGCCCCCGTGCTGCTTTCTAAGGACCCCATGCTGCTCTAAAAGGATCCTAGAACCCTTGGCAGTGAGTTAAACCACGCGGGGGTCATGCGAAAATAATGTGCAATTTGAAATAACCATCGCTCTTAAGTGTTATCTGTTTCGTTCACCATCCTGCGCGTGTCTTAAGAGTGGAGGTTCTATCGGCCGGTCTCTGCGTCCTCGCTGCCTAGTAGAGTTCAGGTACATACTAAGTTTTTAATAACTGTATGTTGAGTAAAGGAAGAAATAAAACTAGCACTAGTTACTTGGGGAACTACAACAGATTTATTCACTGGAGAAAGCAAAACCAGGGCACTGAAGATTTGGGTCACCCACTGTCATATTAGGAAATGCTTCCTCGAGACTAACATATATCACCCTCCCACCTCCAACACACAACGCAGCCCAAGTACAGTTCTTCTGATTCTGTGCTCGGTGACTATGGATGGCAGATGTCACTGGTCTGAATGGACCCTATGTTCACAATGCAGGCAAACAAAAAATACAGAAAACCTCTAAGCATATTCTTCTCAAAGCTCTTCCTGTTACTAGGTTGGCTTCAAAGATTTGAGAGACGTTGGTCCATTCCTCCTTGTGTCTGCAGCTCTCTAGAAAGTTCTTACCGAGAGAACAAGCTTGCATCCTAGAACTTGTCTCTAGAACACTGCAGGTAACTATCAAACCATCTGTGCTGTCATTATTCCTAAAAAATGGAAGAAAGATTAGGCCCAGTGATGCCAGGGAACCAGGATATGCTTTCATTGAAACTGTTGCAGATTCAGCCTACAAACCCTCTGTCTAAAGCTGACATTCCCTCTAATACCAGCAGAGCTTCCAGAACTAAAACTGACACTTAAAAAAATCTATGTGTCCAAGACCTTGGTCCAATGAATCAGAATGTGCTGGAATGCTTGTTAAAAGATTATATTTTAGTGGAAAAGTTGCTGAAAGCTGAATGAAGTCTTCAGTTCAGTGAATAGTAATGTGCCATGGTTATATAACAAATTAATGTTAGGCTTCTGGGTACAAACCCAAAATAATTGAAAGCAGAGACTCAGACAGGTATTTGTACACCATGTTCACAGCAGCACAGCTCACAATAACCACAAGGTGTACACCACCCAAGTGCCCACTGATGAAAGAGGAAATAAACAAAACATGGTCTATGTATGTGTATACATGTGCGTGCAATTATTATTCAGCCCTAAGAAGGAAAAAGATTCTGACACGTGGTGCAATGTGTATGAACCTCGAGCACGTTATGCTAAATAAAATAAGCCAGTCACAAAAAACAACTATCGTATGATTCCACTTAGCTAAGGTGAGGGGAGCAGGAGAATTTGCAGAGGCTGAAAGGAGAGCGGTGGTGTGCAGGGACCAGTGGGGAGCGGGGAGGGGGAGCTGTTTTTCAGGGGGAGTGTCCGTTTGGGAAGATGGAAATGCTCTGCGGATGGATGGAGGCGATGGTCGCACAAGCATGTGAATATCCTGAACTGTACACTGAAAAGTGGTTAAACAGCAAAGTTTATGTTATGTACATTTTCCTACAATCTTAAAAAACAATAAATTAACATTAGCGAAACTGGAATGAAGCATATGCCAGATTTTCAATATTATCTTTGAAATTCTTCGGTAAATCGAAAATAATCCCCCTCCCCCAAATATAAGTTTATTAAAAAAGAAATAAAAGCACTCTTGGACACTTTCATGAACACCATCACCAAAAATAACAGAAAAGATGTTTCTGGCCTCCACACTGAATTGTATCAGAGTCTCCGAAGTTGGGAAGGGGGGAGTGTAAGAAGCCTCGTTTTTAGTAAGTTCTAAAATTAAAGAACAACTATTTTTTAAGACATTCCTAATAAGTGTTCTACAAATCACCTCCTTTTTCCTGCCTTTTTTAGTCCGTGACAGGATAAGATCTACACAGCCCATTCCTTGTGGCACTTTGGCTTAGCTGCTGTGCTCTGATTGGGCAATGAGCTCAACGTGGGCCCCCGGGGGTTGCCTGTAACCCTGGAGCTGCCAGGTGCCTGCTCCCTTCCCAGGTCTGTTTTCCGTGGCTCCAGCTTTGCCTCCACTTCCACCTCAGCCCTGCCTAAAAGGCTCCATTCCCGAGAAACTTAGTAACCATGGACTGATTGGGTCATGACCAAGCTTATTTCTCCCTCTCTCTCCTTGCCCACTTTCAATGACCCTTTTCAGCAGGGGTCAGAGCTAGATTTGTAACTGAATACAAGAACAACAAGCAGAAAAAGGTGAGGAGAGCATCAAGTCCTGCTGGGCTGCTTTAATGCCGTCTTGTTCTGATGCTACGCTCAATAAAAAGAAAGGGCCAGAGAGCGGCGAGTCCCGTGTTCTCCCTGAAAGCCAGGCTGCCGCATTTCTCAGAGCCTCAGTTTCCCCTCTGTAAAATGACAGAGTCAGGAAAGAGAGACTCCAAGGGCTTCGTCCGCTCTGAAATCCATGACTGAATCAAACAAAACCAGCCTGACCTGAAATATTTGAATGGCCACTAGCCCAGGCGGTGAGGCTTGTACGTTTCGTAGCTCAATTTTTGGAATAAAGATCTGGCACTAGGATGACTTAAAATAAACTTCTGAAAGCAAGCGGATCATAAAACGCAGTCACCTTTTCCAACTCCTCTGAGAGGGAGGAATGAGGAGGACAAAGAGGAAAGTGGCACCCGGGAGGCACTCGGAAGAGACTCTTTTCTTTCACATGCATCTGAATTGCTCCAGCCTATTACATATCGAAAAGAAAAGAAACCTCTCGCAAGAACACGTGAGGTGTTCAGAGAAGATGGAAGGAGCTCAATTAGGTCCCCATTGCTCCTTCTTCCCTTTTTTCCTGACCAGTCACTTAGGACTTTTTTTTTTTCAAGCAAAACCTCCTCCGAAGGATCTGACCTTGAGTCAGCCGGCCCAGTACGGGAAACACTGGAATCCGGAGTCTGGGATTTGGAGGCAGCGTATTTGCTCCTTGGGGCCGGAAGTGTGAGGGCTGAGTGAAGTTCGGAAACGGCTGAGCCCGCAGGAGCCAACAGTGCCCCCACGGCCTATGAGCAGCATGGAGTTAGCACCTTTAGCTCAGCCCCAAAGAAGGTCACAGGCCAACGGTGAGCTGCCCCAGGGAGGCCAAAGGGGAGAGGGGCAGAGGGCAGTGAAAACTCTCAGGATGAGGGGCTCCGCACACAGAAGGAGCCCAGGGATGCCTAGGCATAGCGACTTGGATAAGAGCTCCCAAAGTCCCCTTCCTGGGCTTTGGGGTGTAGAAATGCTATATGCACTGCCATGAGGTTACCAGAATTTGCCTGCCTCTCCGCCCATTGCCTTGGCTATCTTTTAGAACTGGGAGATCATTCTGCCTGGTTTGTGAAGCCTCGATTCCATTCTTGTTGCTACTGAGGCTGCTGCGATGGCTGGCGGATTTCCTGGGGCCTGGGAAGGTAGACAGCAATGCTTTCTCAGGTACCAACAGGGGAACCTCAGGAGCACCCCGTTTCTCCAACCCTGGGGGTCAAAGGCAATCACGCATATTGGGCCAAACGTCTGTGGCTAAAGAGAGTGGCCAAGTCTGGCGCGAAGCAGGTGGCTGTGTTCAGTGCACAGAGGCCTCAGCAGACCCTTTTCAGGAATAGTCACAGCTCTTGCACCCAAGCAGACACCAAGGAAAGAGGCCTCAGCCCGCAGGCTGGGGACACGGGCAGCCGGAGGCCCTAAGAGGGCGCGCAAGCTCTCTCTGGGCCAAGCCGGAGCCCAGCCTGTCCGCTTGCACTTCAGATCTTCAGACGTGGGGAGGCAGCGTGGGCAGCGCCACCCCCTGTTTGCCCAGGGACCTTTGGTGAGTCACTGAACTCCTTAAAGCCTTAAATTCTCCACCTATGAATGAAACAAAGTGCGAAATGCCCCAAAGGTAAGGAACCTGGAAAACTGCAGCTGTGCCATAAAGGCATTTCTCTCTTTTTCCTGTGTGACCCTGGATACATTTTGTCTTTCATTGTCTTTCTGGAAAAAAAGAATTAAAACGAATAACTTCTCATGAATAGCTGTCTTTTACAGAGTTAAGGGGAAAAATTCTTTTTCCAGGGCATCGTTTTTGCTGCTGTCTATGTCACGCCTCCCTCTGTACCCATGATCCAGTCTGTTTTCTGCTCCTTGCCTCAATCTCCTTCTCTGTAAAAAAATCTCCCGCTCCTTCCACCCTCAGTTCAACTGAGTAAAAAGTCTCCTGCACTGCCCACCACACCAGGCCGGCCCTGGCTCTCGTATCTTCTCCTAAACATAAATGATTCCCAACACACTCCTTGTACTGCGATGTCAGAGCTAGGACGTCAGATCCCAAGCACTGAGTGTCTGTTAGCGTTTTCCGAGTATGACTTTCGTAATAAAGATTAGACCCAGATAATCCCTGCCCACAGCGCGATTACTATCTGGTCCTGTCCCCATCAAGGGTTACTTTTCTCTTTTGAGTCATAAGGAGTCCTAATTACATGAAAAACAAAAACTTGAAAAGCCTATCCAAAATGCCACCATATGTGCCCACTGCCCCAGCCCACGGGGCTGCAGGGCAGTGAATTCTCACTTGGGTTCAGATACTGATGTCTGTGGGACTTCATCCGTGAGCTCAGAGGCACAGATGTTTTTAAAAGCAGAGAAGTGGCTTAGAGGGAGCATCAATGTATTTATCTGTAGAAAGGCTTTCACACCGAGACTGGTTCAGTATCAATGTTCATTGTATGTGAAATCTCTCTTGATTATTGTCAGGCACTAGGGAGAAAGAGCCACAATAGAAATAAAGAGCCAAAGTGACAAGATTTGCGGGGGGGCGGGGTGTATAAAGGGACTAAATGATAATGGGAAAACAAATACAATAAAGATTTAAAAAAAGAGAAATCTATCAGACAATTTTCTAGGCCCACTTCTGGGCCTGAAAGGCAGCCTTGGAGCCCCGTGGGAGCTCAGCTGTGCCTCCCACCACCTCCTGGGAGCAGGCGTGGGGTGCAGGCTGGCAGCGCTGGCAAGCCCCCCGGGGAGGAGCGCAGAGGCCTCCCCCACCTCTGTGCAGAGAACACCGAGCTCCCCAGACCGCTTGCAGCCCTGACGGCTGATCTTATCGGGCCCTGTCAGGGAGGTGAAGTACATGTGTCAAGGGGTTCGTGCCTGTTCATCATTGTGGTTGCCCCAAAGTGGAACAGGCAAGGTCACACTTGAAGCCATTTTTGCAGAGAAGTGCACAAACAGCAGCGGCTGTTGAGAGTCAGTGGTTCCATTTCAGATCGAGAAAACACCCACAGACTGGTAAAGGCAGCTAAAGAAACACCACAAAACACACAGCAACACACACATACACACACACCAAAACAAAGGTTAAGCTGCAAGAGCTAGAGGAAGTGCTCGGATGCCAACAAAGGAGCTCAAAGAGGAGCCGAAGCACGGTTTGGATGCAGCAGAGCCGAGGGGCCGGAGTGATGGTACGGACACGCGGACGCTACAGAACCTTCTTTGAGGAAGGCAGTTCTGAGAGAGAGAGAGAGAAGAACACAACAGTTCTCAGGACTTGAAACTGACAGTTTCTTCTTCAGAGAATTAAAAACAATTTCTTTCTGAAGGGGAAGGCAGATGGAGTAAGGAAAGTCCAAGTTCAGGTCTTTAAAGAGGCAAGGGACAGTTTCAATCTGCTAAGCACCAAGCAGGCAGGAACGGGCAATTGTTGACAGTTCTTATAATTACTCTTGTATCACTAAGATTTTTGTGTAAAGATGTTGCATAAAGAAGATGTTTTTGCAAAACAGAAAGACAAATCATGTCTTGATTAAGTAAGACTGTGAAACACCATGCCGCGGTTACCACGATGCATTAATCTCTTTGGCAAAGACAATAAAAGACCGAACGAGACAAACCTTGTCTTGTTCTCATACGATTTTTTTATCTAGAAGGGGAAACAGACATTAAATAAACAGACACTGAAATACATAATTAAAAACTGTGATGAGAGTCTTGGAGAAAGAGTATGTAGTGTTCTGAGAAAGAATACCTATTTTAACCTATCAGTGTAAGTCAAAATAAACATTTTAAAAGCAATTATGATGTGTAAAACTGTAAAGATATATAAAGGTGACTGAAATCTAGCTGTTACTTTCCAGGAGCCCAAAACCTTTAAAGGTACTTAGGTATATTGATACATAAATAAAAATACTTAAAAGTAGAAATGAGAGATTTATCAGTAAGTTATTTTAAATGCTACAATTTTTTTTCTAGAAAAGGATGCAAGTAGGCTTTGTGCTATATATAGAGATAGATACTTGCCTCTTTCAGCCATGCAGGTCTGTGAGTTTCTTTATAATTAAGCTTCGAACGCATAAAAGACATTACCATTCCCCTGGTGAAAACCAGCCACCTCGCGGCCACGGTGTCCTGGAGCAGGGCTCCCAACTTTAGTGCATCTGTATTTTGCTAAAATACTGATTCCGATTCAGTTTGTCTGGAGTGAGCCCTGAGATGTAGCACTTTTGTAACAATTTCAGGAATAATAAGGATGCTGGTAATTTGTGGACCACATTTCGGGTAGCAAGGTCTTAAAATAAGGAATCGAATTATACATGTGTTCAATTAGTATTCTCTTGTTCATCATAAATTTACTGAGTACCAACTATGAAAGCTGGCTTATACTAAGCCTTAACCAGCCCTTTCTTATTTAAAAAATAAATAAAAGGTATTCACAAACTAGAGATGTAATAGCATGCAGTTGTTGGATGCTGTGTAACCACTTTGCATCTAGTATAAATACTCAAAGATTCTGTCAGAAGACTCAACCAAGATGCCAACGGCAGCATCGAGGCTCCTGAATCCCATATTCACTTCATCAATGGTTTCATTGGGGTAGGTGACATAAATTGACATGGACATACATGTACGTGGCAGAGGTTGTTCTGAAACTCAGCGTAGCTGTGGTCTGAACTCATATTTCTGTCAGTTACTCTCAGCGAGCAGAGACCATTCTTAGCAGCACGCGCAGTTTGCCTTTCTCTGAGACTCAACAGCCAGTTTTTCCCTCGATGTCCTTCCATGCAGCCAACGTGCAGGCAGGCAGGCTGAGAGAGCCTGTGGCCTGCCCGCTGTCCCTTCCCACGATGGCATTTATCACCCAAATGAAACCTGACACGAGAATTGTCACTTTAGTGAGAAGATGATAAAACTCATTTCACCTTTCCACTCGGCAGGCCGATACTCCTCCCTGCGCTGCCACTGCCGAGCCTGGGGAAGCTGAGAGTCAGGTTCCATGGGGCAGGCTCCTGCGGGTCTTTTCTTTTCACATGAGAAGTTCATTTCTACCCAATCACTTCGAACTTCACACAAATGGAATTTCCAAACTCGGGTTTGAAGAAAGCACCTTGATTTCCTCCCACTCACATCATGGAGAGCATCAAAGGCCTCGATAAATGATGAAAGGAGGTAATATTCTGAGCACAGATGAAGCCCTTTCTCCACTGCCTTTCAGGCTGTCAGGGAAGTAATTGATGCCTCTCCCACAGCAGCAATAGCTTCACACCACCAACACCCTCTGTCCTGCTGGGCATTAACCCTGTCACTTGGTCTAATTCCCCGTCTGTAAGGAGCACTCACTGCCAGAAGCTTGTCACGAGGGGTATGATTGCTTGCACTTGATGGCAATTGTAATATTTAATAGTCCTCAAATGAGGGACGATCCTGAAAATTGAAGAAAGGATGGCAAAAGAACAATTCCTCTTCATTCTCTAACCGCAAATGAATTGCTGTCCACACTCTCTGAACTGACTCAAATCCAATTTTTCATAAAAGGAAGGGCTAGTCAGACATTCGAGAAACCATGTGAGTGAAACGCTTCCAGGCATGCTGTTTGTCATTTCTGTCAAAAATATTTTATGAATATTTTCCATGGGAAGGGACTATTATAAACCCCATCCATTGTTTTAGGGAAAAGTTACTCAGGAAAAGAGGGGGAGCAGCTAAGAGAAGATGTAGAAGATAGAAGATGCAAAAACAAACAAACAAAAAGAGTGTGATCGCCCTGGCCCATGTGGCTAAGGTGGTTGGAGCATTGTCCTGCAAGCCGAAGGGTCATGGGTTCGGTTCCTGGTCAGGGCACACGCTTGGGTTGCAGGTTCAGTCACCTGTTGGGGCGTGTGCAGGGGACAACCAATTGATCTTTTCCTCCCTCTCCCTCTCTTTCTTTCCCTCTCTCCAAAACATCCATAAGCATGTTCTCAAGTGAGGATTAAAAAAAAAGAAAAAAGTGTGATTAAGTGAGAAAAGCCTTGGGTTGTGGGCCTTGAGCTCTCATCCTAGGTCTAACCTTTAACTGGTTGTGAGAATTTGAGCCAGACTGAACTGGCTCCCAGTTTCCTCATTTGTAAGTAAGAAAACTAGGTCTTTGGTAACTAATTGTTTTTTGAATTTTAAGAAGATACTAGGAAATATCTTTTTTTATTGTTTCGGCTTCTACAGTTTTTCCCTCCTTCTCTCCCCGTTCCCACTTCCTCCCAGCCCCACCCTTCCCCCTCCCTCAGTCAGTTCCCACATTGCTGTCCATGTCCATGTGTCGTGCATAAATATTCTTTGGTTGATCCCTTCATGTCTTTCATCCTGTTTTCCTCCATCCTCTCTGGCAGCTGTCAGTCTGTTCCATGTATCTGTGCTTCTCTTTCTCTTTTGTTCATTAGTTGAGTGTGCTCATTAAATTCCACATATAAGTGAGATCAGGTGGTATTTGCCTTTCCCTGACTGGTTTAGTTCACTTAGCATAATATTCTCCAGGTCCATCCATACTGTTGCAAAAGGTAAGTTTGGTTTTTTTTTTTTTTTTTTTTTACTGCTGTGTAGTATTCCATCGTATACATGTACTGTAGCTTTTTATCCATTCATCTATTGATGGGCAGGGGCTGTTTCCAGATCTTGGCCATGGTAAATAGTGGGCAACTAATTGTTTATGGTTTCGTGTGATTAAAACCTTCCCATCTTCCAAGAAAACTGTACGTCTCCCAAACTTTTATCTTGCAGATGATCCCTGGCTTGACACCAAACCTCTCAACATGAGAGAGCTGGGGGTTGAGATGGGAGTTTCATCACCGGCTCTCTCACAATGGGTTCTGTCTGTCACTGCTCCACAGACCAAGAGATAACCTTCCACCATCACAAATGCATGTCCAGATATCTCTGTAAGAATTATATCTACAGAGGGCATACTTCTGCTTTAAGAAACAAAAAGCTAACAGGATGACCAAGCTCAACATTAAAGTACATACTCCCATTAATTTTACCCTGGAATAAATTTGAATACTGGGACAAAGCAGCCAAGTAAAACATCCTGATTTTACTCTATGTCATTTTTTGGTTTACCAGGGTAATCATAGAAAGGACTTAGACATAGTACAAAACTAGATTCAAACTGTTTTGCTCTATCTCATTTAACTTCCATAGCCACCCTCTGATGTGTGGTATGTCCTCCAATGTATAGATAAAGAAACAGAGCTTGGAAAGGTTAAATTAAGTCCCAAATACCCTGCTGCTTATACATAGCAGAGACAGAACTGAACTCCAATGTAACTGTTGCTATTCAAACTTAGGTATCTGTCTAAGCTCACTTGCCTGTAAAAATGCATCAACAATAACTAAACCCAGTTTTGTAGAGGAGCTTACATGATATGATATGTAGAAAATGTCTAACACAGAGCCTACGGCATGAGCAGCTCCAACTTCATTGCCTTCACAAACACAAGGAGACGCAAGTCCCATCATAGGATTTAGAAACAAGTGTTCTTACTACAGGATAGGACAGAAGAAAAAAAGCAATCATGAAGCAGTTGCATGAAATCTCCTAAGACCTTTCTCCAAGAAAGTTTTATTTCCAAGGTTCCTGTTTTTACTTTCTGGAAGGCTTTGTGCTTATGAAGCAGACATGGACCGACAAGGGCGGGCCAGGTCCAGCGGTCACTCCGCAGCCCTGCTTGTGTTCAGCCAACATGCTAGCGCTCAGGCCTGCATAAGGAGAGGGGCACCCTTTCTCTAATCTTGACAGGAAGCGCACCCCCAACCCTGCTGCGCTCTCCAGGAGCCACGGGGGACGAAGATGTTTCCGGCTATTCTGTGCTGGACAGAGAGTCACTGAACCCGAGTTTCATTATCAGTGGCATAGCCAACACCTGGACCTCTGCCCCGAAAGCGCACAAGCAGCCGGGACCGGCCCTTTGGCATCGCCCTGCCTTGGTTGCAAGCAAGCAATCCTGACACCTTCCTCTTTTATCTACACATGGCGTTTGCTTCCTTTGACGTGGATTCTTACCCTCCAGGAGGGAGGGATTTCTCGAAACACAGCGTTTGTTGTGTGCACCGGTTCCCTGCCTCCCCGCCCCTTTCTCTTTCCTTTTCAAGACTCCAGGAATTGCTAAATGGCACATCCTGAACACCCAACGCTCTTGGCTAAAAATACCAAGGCATGGTCTTATCTTCATCAGTGCTTCCTCTCCAGGGGCTTGACAGACGTTATCTCATTTATCCTTAAAAACACCCTGCGGGGTCAGATGTGGTCCTGTAAAGCTATTCCAGAAAGGTAAGGAAGGTCTGAAGAGGAAAGGTCAGCTTTTGAGGTTCTATTCTGAGGCCCAGCAGGCAAGTACAGGTCTTTAACTTCTTAGCTGAAAGTTCCAGTTCCTCTGCATTTCCCCCTTGGAACTGTGGGAGTCCCTAAAACACCAGTGCAAGCCCCAGACTCCTGGCACGTAGGAAGGGGCCAGGTTCCGACGGATCGGGACCTCCTGGGCTGCTTCTTCTGGGTGCCTTTGTTTCATAACATCTTTAGAAATTGTAGATCCCCCGGGCCTTCCTCATCTCTTCAAATCACTCTGCCTCTCCTTCCCGTTACCTCACCTGCTACCATGGTTCTAACTGTCGCCTATATAAACTGATGGTAAACACCAGTTTTCCGTCTCTCTCACCCTCTCTTCATAGCTGAAAATAGGAAAACCACCTACTAGACACTTTACACGGCCATGTCAACACACTTCAAAAATCGTGTTCCAAACAGAATACTTCATGTTCTTTCTCACTTTGTACATCTTCCTCTATTTCCTACCTCAGACCTAGAAATAATGACTCACCCCAAAACATGGGACTCACAGCAGATTCCGCCCTCTCTCTGTCACATGTGCATGGTCAGCTGCTCCCCCCGACACACTCCTCCTCCCAAACACAAGCCCAGGAAGACTGACTGACTGGCGTACGCCACAGAGCTCCCGTGCCCTTGGGCTGCCTGTTGGGTTTGGCCTTCGGTGGACCCCGGCAGGAGATTGGAAGGAGGCAAGAGAGGAAGGGGGCTGTGTTTATTCCCCACTCCTCGCCCCTGGGAGGTCCCCATGGACAACAGGCCGGGTCCCGTCATGAATCCCTTCCCCCACAGCTGTGTCTGGACCCTCACAGTCACCCCTTTCTGCACCCACTAGGCTTGGAGGTGGTAAAGGCTCCTGCTCCCGATGCTGCTGACCCCAGGGCACTCTCAGGCCCTACTTAATTAAGCCTCACCTATACCCATTCACACCCACACTCGGCAAATAGGCCCAATTTTAAGGTTATTAGGACACCTGGCTCGACTGTACCATCTCTTCTTTCCTGATGTGACCCCCCCCCCAACTAATAGAGTCACCAGTTTTTATCTTTCCACACAATTCAGATGACTATTTTAAACCCCCAATAGATCTGACCCTACTGTCATGTTGCCATCAGATCCGCCACCCTGTTGTTCCCTAGCCATTGTTCAGATCGTCGACCTGCCTTTTTTAAAATGCCCACGTAATGACCTCAGTCCGGCCTGAGTCCATCAAAGGCTCTCAGTGCCCTTTAACACACATTTACTTATTGTCGTTCGTCTGTCTTCCTAGAGTAAGTCCTTTATCTCTACTTCCAGGGCATCCTGCTCTCAATAAATATTTATTAAATGAATGAGTATTGAATGGGACTTTAGTTCTTAAAGGAAATATAGCTATTTCCTTTTACAATATTATTTTCTATTAAAGTGCAATTTCTTGTCCCACTGACTGAGTCTGGGGGCCCTGGGAATACAAACACCTCGGCATAACGGAAAGCCTCTCTGTCGTGCGAAACTCTGATCAATGAGGGCGCATAGCCTTGTGACAGACAAAGGCTCCGAGCTAGTTTTTGGATTTCTCCACTGGTCCCGTGACCTTGGGCAAGTTACTAAAGATCGTATGGCCCAGGATACCAACCTATATATTGAAGATGGTAATAACTTCTACGTCGTGGGTTTGCCACAAGGACTGAAGGAATTAACCCCTGCCGAGCAGTATGGACGGCGCCTGGCCCATGGTGAGCACACGGTGCTCGCTCCTATTGCTGAGCTGTCCCTTAGCGCCTATCGCCCATCCTTGTCTTACGGCATCTGCCTATTTGTAGTTTGCTTCGCTCACCCTTTCATAAAAGCAGTGCTCTCCCTAAAAACCCTAGAAAGCCAAAAACCATTACGACGCGCAGCAGTTGCGACGTGAGTGATTCACTCAGGCCGCGGAGCAAGCGGCGGCCTCTTCCCGCGGCCATGGCGGAAGGCATCCGCTGCCTATGATCTTCTCTTCCATTCAATGGCTTGTCAGGAATGAGAGAAGGCGAAGACTCCAGGTACTTAGATAGGCTGGATGTATTTCATCATCTTTTCCAAAACCAAAAGAACGTTTCTTTCAACACTACCACGCTGCTCTCTCCCTCCCTTTCTCCTCTTTTTTTCTTTTTAAAGAAACTCACTCTGTATCTACATTTTTTTCCCCGGGATTGACAGAAAGACATAAATTTGGAATTTTAAGCATAAACTTACCAAAGCAAAGATTTCTTGAAATGATTATAAAATGTATGTTTATAATTACAATTGCAATTTTAGAAAAGGCAGAAAAATTCTGAGAAAACAGAAAACTACCATTTCAACATTCTAAAACATCACTGTAACATTTTATAACCTTGTTTAGATTAATAAGTATTCTTTCATAGTTGAGAATATATTCTATATATATTTTATATGCTGCATGCTTCCATTTTATTATACATTACACATCATTTTCAAATAGTCACTGACCGAAACTCTATGTAAAAGTAGTTTTAATGATACCATTAATGTAATTAACTTAATAACATCACAATGTTCTATTATTTTATACAGTAATTTAATTCAATATCTCCAGGAAAAAGTTATTTCCTACTTTTTAAAATTATTACCATAAAGCTATGATAAATGTCTTTAATGATAAATTTTTGTCCATATTTTTATGAAAGACTCGCAGAATAAAATTGATAGGTTCAAGAATATGAATATTTTAAAGCTTCTGATATATCTCAATACAAAGCTGCTTACCAGGAAATATATGAAGAGTAAGATTATATATAGAATACTGTTAACCAGGTCTAAATTTAGTTTTTGTTCAATCTTTTCTCATTAACACTATTGTTTTGAGTATATGTTTTAAACAATAAGTGATTTAAAATAAATATAAAGTGTCTTAACCTCCATCTCCATTTTTTTATCATCACTGGAGGACATGCTTATTGGTTTTAATTTAGAGAGAGGGGAAGGGAAGCAGAGAGAAAGAGAGAAACATTGATGTAAGAGAGAAACAGCAATTGGTTGTCTCTTGTACCTGCCTCAACCAGGGACCAAACCCATAACCTAGGCACGTGCCCTGATGGGGAATCGAACCCCACGATGTTTTTGGTTTACAGGATGATGCTCCAGCCCACTGAGCCACACCAGCCAGGGCTCCACTTGAATCTCATACATCTCTCACTTCACTCTAAGTTAGACACCACCTTATTATATATGCCTTGAGATATTTAAGAAGAGCGCCTCTTCCCTCAAAGACACGCCTGGCACAGCGAGCCCTGCAGTCGGGGACAGCACCCTGAAGACACACCCATGATAGAGCCATTTCTAGACCTGGAGGACTGTGTAGAGGTCCCTGCAAGAAGCAAGGCCCAGACCACAGCTTCCAGATGGCTGCTTACGGAGACTGTACAAGGGGAGGCATCCATCAGCAAGAGAGCATTCTTTCCCCTAGTCACTCCATAAATATTCATTGAGGGCCAGCTACGGGGGCGGAACTTTCCTGGGCCCTGGGAAAACCATTTTAGCAGAAGAGACACAGCACCCGCCTTTGCAAAGCTTACATTTTGAAGAAATGAATAACTATACCATAATTAATTACCCAATTAAATGTATAATCACAGTTACAAAGAAGTGCTGGAAAATAGAATAGTAACTGATAGAGAGAACATTCAACCTGGTGAGTTTACAGTTTCTATTGGAGGTAGGGTCATATGTTACAACCATCTCTGTATATGTAGATCACTCTACTACTTATAAACACCTGGCAAGATCAAAAATGCCATTTGATGACAACTTCTCTGCTTTATCTTTCTTTGAGTTTTGTGCAATCACACATGCTCCAAGAAGAAATGAAATATGTGCTCATTCCCCACAGTCTACATGTCAGGGTAAAAGATAAACTTCCAATGCTCAACAGGACAATGGCTGAGAAAAATGAAAAATTGGTTTATCTAAAATATTTTTTCCTTAGTAGAGCATCTCATAGACTAGACATTCAATGACAAACCTCACATAGTGAAGGGAAGTTAAAGCCCAAAGAATTTAAATGGTTTACGCCATTCATAGTTTATCACGGAAAGAGCGAGGAACTGCCTCATGAAAGAAATAATCTAGGTCCTTTAGGCAGAAAGAAATAATCTAGTCACTCAATCACCTGTTTGACCAGCACATAACAATTCATGCTGAACAAGTGACAAAGAATCGTATATTAGTTGATGGCCTTTCCCATAGCACTTCAGTTTCATTTGCAAGATTCTATTCTCTCTAGATGCATCACCTTTCATGGTAAATGAGGGGTGATGTTCTAATATATCTACCCCCATCCACCACACCAAATGGATCCAGGGACATTCAAAGTGCATTTAAGAGTATCACCTGTTGTCCTCTGTCCCTCGACCTCGGGTTTTTCTCAAGCTTTCTTTGGTGCTGATTGGCTTAAAAGGATGAGTACAAGGAAGAATATGTGCCCAAATAGCCCACTCTCACCACTGGTAAGAAATGGCATCCTCTGAAAGCCAGAGTAGCCTCCGGTAAACGGAGCAAAACCGAGATCTTTGACACGTAGGGGCCGGGGAAAAGTTCTTGAAAGAACAATGGGACACACTCTCATATGGGGTGTTATTTACAGAATCTCCTGCCCTGTGTTGTGGCTACTGAATCCCCTGACGATTTGTATTGTTTGGTTCACAATCCCCAGGTCTCCCTCTGCACCCCCTCCCCCACACCAACTGCCTGCTCAGCTATTGTCATTGATGGAATCATCCTGGCCTTCCCTACCCCCCCCCCACACCCACTCCCCTCCATCATCATTTTCCCTATTGTTTGCCGGGCCTGGCCCTGACCCCTGGGTATTTATAAAGGCCACTTCCTGCTGCATCATTGTGTGCTCAGTGGCCCTCGGCTCCCCACGTTTCCTGACAATGGGGTGTGGGGGGCCTTGTTAACAGCCCGAGTCCAGCTCCCGACTTCCTCCATGTCCTGTTTACTGTGTTCCACAAGCATCTCTGAGGCCACTCCTCAAACAGAGTCCACCAGCGCCGATTTCCCCCAGCATAGGCTGCAATCACAGTCCAGCGTGCCTACAAGAAAGCAGCCCAAAGAGCGAAGGGCATTGGGGAATGATGGGCTGGAACCTAAAAAGGGGTTTCAGTCTCTGGAATGCGCTACTGGAGTCTGAGTCAAAATTGAAGATGCTGAACTTGGAGAGATACACACAGAGTCTATTCCCCTGTGCTTCCCAGGACACGGGGCTGAAGACCATGACAATCCCATTGTACATTTAGGTTCCCTGGAGTTTGGAGTCTGAGGGTAGCTGCTGCCAGGATGCTCACAAACTCACACAAGGAGCCCTGTCCTTGTGGGCAAACATCAGGGGAGGCAGACATGTCTGTTATAGAAATATAACATTGTTGGAATTGATAAGATTTCTTTTTTCTTTCTTTTTCCCTCACCTTTGCCTTGATCCCCATAGAAGAATCATTCCTATTGCAGGATGAACACATTACATTATATGAGGGAGGACCAAAAAAATGGAATTACCTTCTGGAGGTCCTGCCTCTAGAAGTACAGGCTTCCCCCACTAGGTGAGTGTTCTAGGAACCCATCTGCACCAGTGTACCAGCTGGCGTCATTGTGAGAGGCTGAGTTTGGCTTCAGTGAATTTTTTTAAAGACTAACTTCAAAGCATTTGCTCATTTCACAATGGGTGATTTACGAGCACACCTGCCCACACCGTGCTGAGTGTTCAGTTTTTGACCAAAAATGACACAATCCCCACGTCCCACTCTCCCTACTCACCCGATCTCACACTGAGTGACTTTTTTGGTTTGTTTCTCCACATGAAAAATGTCCTCAAAGTTTGGCCAATGTGGAAGAGGTGAAACAAAAAAACAGCAGAAGCACTAAAAGGCATCAAAATCAATGAATTCAAAAACTGTTCTGAGCAGTGGAAAAATATCTCCATAGGTAATACTGCATCAAATGGCGGGGACTTTGAAGGGGGCTGAAATTTAAACATGTAAGAATAAGTACACCATTTTTAATAAATAAATTCCAGTTACTTGAGGCCCTCCCCTGGATAATATATTGGTAAAGAGAAAGACTAAAACTGATGTGCATCTGTCATTGTAATATTACAAATTCTTCAGTTTGTTATCTCTATTCAAACTTAATTTGATAAGGAGTGCCTTTCATTTCCCACACAGAAGATGAGAGGACTAAAGCTCAATTAGTGTGATGAGGAACTTGCTCAAGGTCAGGAGTCAGATGCAAAGCCCAGTGCCCACCTAAAATCACTATCATTTATAGCTTTGGTCATTGATTCATTCTTGGTGTCACCCAAGCCCTTGCTTCCCTCACTGCTTTCGTTTCCACCATCTCCCCATATCCTACCTTCACCATGTATTCTCGGAGAGCGTTACGGGACCCCTGAGGTAACGTCTACAAAAATGCATGAATGCCTTTTAGAAGAATTTCTTGTTGAGCCCTCCAGACCCACCACTGTTCGAGAAGGACTCTCAAGGCTCCATCCACTGGGATGGGCTCCTTGTTAAGTCATACGCTAGCCCAGACTGGCTTACTGGGATGTTTGATCTCTCCCACTGTGGAACCTGCCAGGAACTGAGACCTTGGCTGCTCTATGTTGTTTATTATTGCAGTCAGAGCCCTGCAATGAGTGGGAAACACAGGCAGAGGTGACTGGAGCCACCAACACATTAGCCATGGCGACACTTCTTGCCTTGATTGTTTGCTTTGGCAGAGCCACGATCTTCCCCTAGCGTCTGGGTAACAAACAGCCAGACTCTTTCCTCCCAAGGGCCCATCTAGCCCCTCTCTTTGTCCCTGATTATGATGCATCCCTATGTCTTCAGGCACTCAAGCTGAGCCTGTATGTGTGTTTGGTCTGGGCTGCATCATCCGCCCAGCCTGATGGTCTCCACCCTGCCCCCTCTCCCAGCAGGCGTCCTGTTTCATTCCTGGCTCGGCTGCTCCAGACTGCGGAGCTCCTGGCGGGCAGGGGGCCAGTCCCGGGACTGGTGACAGGGTGAGTGATGCACAGGCCAGCCAGCGGGTCAGAGGGCAGCTGCCCCTGGGATTGATCTCCTTAGATGAGGAGGCCGCTAACCATGATCACCCGATGGAATTAGTTCCCAGAGCTGATGGGCAAGATAAAGCACATTAGCAAAACATGCCCTCTTTGATTTTATGCCACAGGAGGCAAGAGCTTGCCTGGAGGACTTGAACTCACCGCTGACCTCTCCTAAGGCCACAGCCACTCCGTGAGCATCCGTATCACCACCATAGTCGCCAGATAGCACAAGAATGTCAAAACTATTGGAAGCACCCACAAACCCCTTTACCTGATGAGAAAAAGGAGGCCCGGAGGGCTCAAGTGGCCTGCTGGAGTCTGCACCCAACCCTCCTTCCCATCATCCCAGTGGCCTCTTTACTGTATTGCGCCGCCATGTCTGGGAAGAGCCTCCTTGGTATAGGAGAGGCAGAGTGGAAGTATGAGCTACACAAGTGGACACACCTTGATTTCTCAGATCAGCTTCAACGAATAAAAAGAATGAAATGCCAGCAATGAGCTCTCCACCCCAGCAGACCCATTCGTACTTGCAGATAGAAAGAGGAGGGTAGGCACCGATCGCTGGCCCTGGGACCAGTTTCCCCTTTACCCCTTACTTTGATATGCTCCGTGTAAACCTTAAGTCATAGAGCCATAGCAGTAAATACTAGAAAAAGAAAATACATCAGGATCATCACCAAATAACCTGTCTGAAACCCATAAATGTGTACAACATTCTTTATGACAGACGCTATTCTTGATAGCAGAGTAAATCTTTTGAGGAATAACATGTTGGAGTAGGTTATAGACACATTAAAAACAATAGACTCTGATGTGAAATTCTGTGTGTGTCTGTGTGTGTGTGTGTGTGTGTGAAGTCACACACATATGTATATGTGCATAAAATCGAGATGTGAACAAAGAGCTTAACATGGCTCAGGACTGATGAGAGCCTCTAAAATATCTTCACAGGGGAGATAATATCAGAGCAGAGTTTATAATGATGACACACTCTGGGGGTGTAAGCTGAGAACTGAGAGGACGTAGGATGCGAGGAAACAGCCTGACCAGGGGCAGAAGATGGGGGCTCGGGCTGTGCAGCGAGCCCTGAGCGCAGCAGAGGCGGAGCAGGAAATGAGCTGGGCTCTCTGGGCACAGCCCAGGCCCCATGAGGCCTTGAATGTCATGCTAGAGCTTGGACTTTATCCTCAAGCTACCAAAGAGGCATGAAATAATTGAAGAAAAGGAATGCTAAGATTGCGTGTGTGCCAAAGGGATACTCTGGTTCTCAGGCAAATGATGAATTGAACGGAGGTGAGACAGGCACCAAGGTGGCTGTGGGACCGTCTGGATGTGTGCTTCCATTCGGGGACGCCCTGATTGGTATCAGAAAGAGAACATATCACTTGACACAGTCCAATAAGCATTTTTGTCAACAATTAACGAGAAGTGACGAGTTTCCAGGCCCTGTTCCAGGCACTGTGGACACAGTGGTCAACAAGACTTGACCGAGTCTTCCTGATGGAGTTGTTTCCTGAGGACTTGCCATATGTCAGATGAGCACGTCACAGTACATGTGACATGGCATTCAACCTCAAAGTGAGCCTCTCTTTGTTATTATTATTTTTTCAATTTTCCTGATGGGGAAAGGAAGGCTTAGAGGAATTAAGTGACTTGCTTAATTCATACAATTAGTTATCCAGTAAAAAACTGATTAAACCCCAGACAGCTTAATCCTTACATTCACAGAGATATTCACTATTCTATACTATTCTTCAATAAGAACTTTTAAGCGCTTTATCATTAAACATCTTTGTCTTTTAAGACCCTCACAGGCCTTAGGCACTTTTATTTTACAGATTTTCCCTTTCATTTCATAATAAAATGCCCCTAAATCATACATTGAATATGATATATACTGAGGTCTGTCTGAAAAAAAGCCCAGCCATTGTTAATATAACGAGAACAGTTTGTGTGACATTGATAACCTGGCAGCGAAGGAGAATGGACTGGAATGCTCATGTGTGAACAATGACAACTTCACTGTACTAGTCAGTAGGGGTGGTAGACATTGTTGAGTTAGCTTCTATACTGTGTGGTTGTCACATTCAAAATGACTGGGTGAGTGGAGTAACAAATCTGCATCAAATTTTGTGTTAAGCTTGAACATTCCTCCGCAGAAATTATTCAGATGATTCAGAAGGTCACAGCTACGGGCAACTGGTGATTGGCAGCTTCCTCACAACAACGTGCCCGCTCATGCATCATGTCTCATGCAGATTTTTTGGTGACACATCAAATCACCCAGGTGATTCAGTTCCGCTACAGCCCAGATTTGGTTCCCTGCAACTTCTGGCTTTTCTCAAAACTAAAATTACCTTTGAAGGGGAAGAGATTTCAGACCATTGATGAGATTCAGGAGAATATGATAGGGCAGCTGATGACAACTGGGAGGTCCCAAGGTGCCTACTTTGAAGGGGACTGAGGCATTGTCCCATGTACAATGTTTCTTGTCTGTTGTATCTTCTGCAATAAATGTCCTTACTTTTCATAGTACATGACGGGGTACTTTCTGGACAGACCTTGTGTATAGCTATATGAATTAAGTTGTAGTAGACCAGGTTTAAATAATACAACACTTTGTAGATATTTAATTAAACATTTGTTAATTTTGATTTGGCACCAACCTCAGATGTGATCTGATATAATAGAAAGTAGATGTTATGCCAGGAAGTTTAAAAGCAGTGAGCCTATTGCAAGTTGGCAGCTTTATGGAAGGCTTCTTTGGAGATATGTCTGAAAAGGGTTTAGAGAATGAAGAGGAGTATTCAGACAAAGAAAAAGAGCAATCAGCCCAAGAAGAAGGCAGGAAGGCTGTGATATGCATGTAAAGAGACAGGTAAAAGAAAGTAGGATGGATCTGGGAAAAACTTTAGAAAGACATTTAGATTTTACAGAGATAGCTGTCATTCCAAATGATACTTCCACATAGAAAGAAGTGTAGCTACCATATTTTGCTGTGTATAATGCACATGTTTTTGCCCAAATTTTTGAGGGAAAAATAAGGATGCACATTGTACATGGGTAGTAGTAATTTTGTATCTATATAAATGTTCTTAGTTCTTTTATTTGTGCTTATGCATTAAAAGTGGGACTCTAGAAAACAATAATGATATTCATATGCAAAATAATACCATGGAATACAATAATCAGTTTTGTTTCTAAATATAAAAAGAATAAATAATTGAATTTAAAAATTAAAACAAAACATTTTTTGCTGAAAGTTTGGGCCAAAAACATGAGTGCACATTATACATGGCAAAATACTGTAATTTCTTATATAGAGTTTTGTTCTTTAAACAAAAAGTGCCAGAATAAACCAGCCAAGTGAGCATGTTCTGCTAAAAGAGGCATTTTGCTTGCCTCAGAGTGGTGTTCACATTGTACAGGGTAGTTGGACACCTTATCATTTAGAATCACCTTCAAAGCCTAAACATATTATTCCAAATATCCTTATTAGTGGTTCATCTTTATTCTTTTAGGTATGAATGTAACATCTGGAGACAGCCTTAAATTCCAGTTAGAGCTCAGCATGAAGAATTAATAGCAATGCGACATGACATACAATTTTAGGTCAATAGATGAACAATAATTGCAATCAAACTTTGCTGAGTCCTTTCTGTGTTCCAGGTATTATACAAATGACTCTTCTCCTTTAAAAAATCTCTATGAATACCATTGCTTTTGTCCCTGTTTTATTAATGAGAAGAAGAATCTCTGAGAGATAAGAAACTTTCCCCAGAGGTCTGAATCTATAACCTGAGTTCTTAACTGTTACACCGTTCAATTGCTGTGCAATGCAACACTCTCAGATGATGCCTCATAAGCTAGACCCACAACAGGGCCATTGTATAGCCTTCCCACAATTTAATCATTCTGCCTGCTGGAGTCCTATGTCATAATACATCAAACATATGATAGCATACCTATACCTTACATAAGTATGACTAATATATATATATAGATAGATAGATAGATCTTATCTTTGTTGTATTGTTATAGACTCTGGTATCATAATTAATACATTTATTAATTTTTTATGTATAATGTTTTTGAATTTGGAAACAAGTCTTTTTTTCTAGTCACAAATATTATCTAAGGTAGCAATGTCATTTATGGTATCAATACTAGAGTATCAATAATATCAAATGTTTGAAAAATCTGCTGACTGTAGGGCACTATGGCTATAATGCTCTGTCTCTAGATTTTCCCAAAGAGGGGTCCTGGAAAGGTTTAGTATCCACAGTTGGAATAAGTACATAGTCCTCAAAAATGAATATTGTTCTTTGAAAAACAATGCTTAGCTTCATGATTTGAAAGCCTGAGGATTCCTCATGTTCTGAGGAAACACACCAAGGCAAGTCGCTGGTGATTGCCTTGGTTGCTTCCCCAGCCTTGGCTCTGTTGCCTGAAACCCCATGCATGTCTCCTTTCAGTCCTTCTAAAAGCCACTTAGAAAACAGAATCTCCCTACCTGAATTCTTCATGGGCAGGGCGCAGAGCATACAGCTCCCAAAGCTGACTTGAATTTTAAGGTTCACACATTTTACCTCCTCATGTAGTTTAGCAGCAGGGCAAGCCTGCACAGCAACTTCATTTATTTTGCTTTTGAAAATGGAAAGAAATTTTCCTAAGCACTGGTAAGCATGGGAGGTAGGAAAGAGAACACCAGAAGAGACACAAAACTTCAGACGGAAGTGAGGAGGAAGTAGAAACAGAGACCAGATGAATTCTGCTCTCCCAGTTTCACCCTGAGACTGCATCCCAGAGCGCTGGGGGCCCGGGGCTGGCAGGTCCTCCAGCGTCTGGCCCTACGTGCGCATTTTCATATCAAAGGGAAACACGCTGACTGCAGAAGTCTAAACTGAGGAGAAAGTAAAAGCTGGCCTCCTCAGCACATGTTTAGAAAATGTTTAAGTCCCAGCAGCTCCAACCTCCTTTTCCCATCCCCAATTATAAATCCTTTATTGGCCGACCCACCATGCCATCCCCTCCTTGGACTTTCATTCACCCCCTTAAAGAAATACCCTTCAGGACTCCTTGGGCATAGCTGAGGTCAAACATATAAGAAACATAGATTTGTTCTACTTTTCAGGTCTCAGAAGAACACTGAGTGGTTTCCAAGGCCACCGGGAGGAAAAAAATCTTTTCTGTGCCATTCAGAGGCCCCTGAAGGCAAAGATAGCGAGAAGATGTAATTTCTGAAAGCAGAAATCTTGTGAAGTCTTTTCTTACTTCCAGCTTGAGCTTAGCCCATTCGCAGTAAGAAGGACAGAAGTTGGAAGAGAAGCAGGAAACATGTGGGTGCAAGAAACCAAGCCACTGAGAGCACTGCTCTGATACCCTCTTGTGGACGTGGCTCCTTTGGGGAAACACAGTGAGGGCGCTGCTACGGCGTACTGCAATGTAACGTAAGGGAACCATGCTTGGCCTCCAAGGACAATTGGCTTCCATCAACTGGCCTTCCCCTCTGAGAATCACAGAAATGAACTTCGAACAGCCTCTGCACTCAAGGTGCATGGATGGAGTCATCGCAGCCAATTCCAGGACGTTTCCTAACCAAACGTTTCCTTTCATTAAGCTGGAGCTAGGCAAGTCATTAGTCTCCCACTTGCTCCATAACCTTCCCAGACCGAGAGTCCAGGCAAGGAGTCCAAGTGGGACCATCAGGTCACCTTTCGGCAGGTGGCTCACACATTGCCATAGAAACGAAGGCTTTATTTACATTACTAACAAACACGAAACAACAGCCGGCTGTCCTCAGACAATAGGATCACGTCATCTGAGCCCTCCCGCCCAGGTGACAAACCCAGCCCCCAGCTCCCCTTCCTGGGCCTCCCCATTGCATTCTGTCAGAGGTGAGCCCAGCAGGCTGCTCTGGGCCAGGCCTTCTGATGCTGAGACTGTGTCACTGTGAAGCTGCCCTTGCAGATGTTTCCTGGGCTGAGCACAGACTCTTTGGCAGCAGGAAGCTATGGGAGGCAGCCCTGAACTCGGAGTCTCTACGGTCCTCACTAAAAATGTGGGCCAGGTGCAGGGAAGATAAAAATGCCCTGTAGCAAAGGAACGTAAACAGTTGTTATTGTTCTAATTAATAAAAGAACTTAGAGAATGAAAAGAAGTACCATCTCTATGGCGGATGATAAATAACACCATCTCGATGACTGGCTCCAAGGAAATCTCAAGAAAAACACAATGCAGTATGTCCCCACCTCTTGTCCATCATTTGTGACCCAGGTTCCTGCCCTGCCTTCTTCAGGAAGCTTCTTTCAGTTACTCCAGTTTACACGAAACTTTATTTTCTCTGAATGTCAACATCTGCCCTAACAATAGTAGTAGTGATTGCTCCCACTTACCGACTCTCCACTCTGTGCCAGGCATATTCTAAGTATTTCATGTAATTACACCTTACAACGATCTCAGGAGCAAGGTACTAATACCATCCCCCCTTTCATTGTCAATGATACTGAGGTATGGAGAGATTAAGTAATGTGCTTAAGGTCACACAGGTAGTCTGAGGTGAAGCCTGCATTTGAACCCAGACCTCTGACTTCAGAACCCTCATGTATCCACTTCACTTACTATCTCCCATTAGTTAATTTATCTTTTTACTTTATTAAATATCCTGAAATATCTAATATGACAGCATATTTGGCTACACACTGTGTGAGAAACGAAGATGGACACAAAACCATCTAAACTATGCACTCAAGGCCCTTGCAATGTGCAGGTGCATACAATACATCCCCAAATAAGGACACTGTGAGCACAGGTGAGATTTACCTCCTAAGTAGTGGTTTCCACAGGAGGTCCGTCATAAACTTTGTGAAGAACTCTAAGCCTTAAACTAGAACTTGAGAGAAATAAAGCCAAAGTAGAACACATTTATGACAGAACAGAATCAAGCATAACACAGCAGAATCCATGTTTGTGGAGAGTGACTTTGTAGATGGTAAAAGTGATATATATACATGAGTGAAACCACAGGTGACGAGGACAAAATTAGTAAGTTAAAGCCAGAAAATAAAAATAGACAGTAGACAAAGGGGACCAAAGAAGACATTGGGGCAAAAGGACAATGGAGTGAAATCATGGTTTGGAAAGAGGAAACTGCTGTGTGCATGGTGATTAAGAGGGAAGAGATAGAAGAAATAAGGGACCCACTGGGAGACCACCATGGAGCAGGCAAGGGATAATGATACGCTAAACCAGAATTGTTCTGTTGTGGAGAACAGAACTGATGGAATGTGGAATTAAAGAATCCTCTGACAGGCTACATAGAAGAGCCCACTGAGGAGAATGGCACCCAGTGGGGGGCTGGAGGGATATTGTGCCACAAAGAGAAAGAGAAAGTGATGAGGAGGGTCCAATTGGTAGAAAAGAGGGGAAGTTTGTATGGATAGCCTAAGAGAGTTTGTGCTTGAGATACATGTAAAGCAGAAAGTTGAGAATATTAGACCCCGGCTTAGGAGAGATTTTAAATGTCCTGATGGGGATTTAAGCATTGTCCACATAAAGATGTCAGTTATAGTGGGAGACAAAGATGAATTGGCATGAAAAAAGGTACAGAAATTGCAGTAGATTTGTTTTTATTATAGAAAGAAAAATGATGCAGGCGGTGAGCTCCCGGAAGGTGTCAAATTTCCCTGATGAGTATTCAATGCCCTAGACCACAGTTTGGTACAGAACAGGAGTCAAATAGATATTTGTGGAAGAAATAAAACTTTGTAAGCTAAGAGTAAATTAGAAAAATAATCTGTTTGGATAGTTGCAAAAACTTTAAATTCTGGCCTGTACAACATACTAGTAGATAAATGAAGTTGGCATTTCTGTGTTCAGAAAGGGTATTGGGAGCATCTATTTAGATCTAGAATCTCTGCTTATGCTGATGGTTTCAAAATTCAGAGTTATGAGAGTTTCCAGGCTCACAGAACTGAATATCAAATTGAATGTATATGTCTTTCTCCTCTAAGTTCTTGACAATTTTCAGCTCTAAAATGTCAGCCTTTCAACATAGTGAACATGCGCTCCTCAATTCCACATCCATCTATAAAATGGGGACAGAGTGCTCGGCTTCAACCTTGCAAAGAAATATCCCTTCATATTCCTTGCAGGAGAATTTTAATTTTTTTAATCTTCAACCAAGACCATTTTCTCATTGCTCTTTTAGAGAGAGAGGAAGAGAGAGAAGAAGTGGAGAGAGAGAGAGAGAGAGAGGCACCTTTATGTGAGAGAGAAGCATCCATTGGTTGACTCTCATATGCTCCCGTACTGGGGATCAAACCCACAACCTAGATGTGTGCCTTGACCTGGAATTGAACATACAACCTTTTCATGCATGGGACACTACTTCAACCAACTGAGCCACACTATCCAGGGCTCCTTGCAAGAGAATTTTTGATATCCTCAACTGCAGATTAATTATTAGGTGATATATTGAATGTTTTTAAAAATCCCTTCTATCAGGAATTGTTTCTAAGAATTGTTTGGCCTCAATTACAGATTAAAGAGGGTGAACTTTAGAGGCTCTAGCCAGGTTTCCCCATGTCAAAAATAATTAAGTAGGAAGACTGTGGGTCCATGAGAGTGGTCAATATTCAACACTGGCCAAAGGCACCGTCTGAGCAATGCTCTAGTCACGGAATTTCCACCTTATTTTCAGGTCATCCCTCTGAGAGGTATTTGGGGCAACCTGATAACTATGCAGTGGTTTTTCTTTAGCGGTTCTGTGTAGATGAAGGGATGGTTGAGTAGATAAACAAGGAGACAAACACTGTTACCACAGATACCTGAATTTGTTTTTTCTCATCAAAAGATACTCACCACACACTGGTTCTTTTTATCTCGTGCCTGTCCCTATCAAAGGCATTGACTCACACCCTCACCTAATTCTCAAATCAAACTTCTGAGAATATATAATTAAAAAGGATTTACTGTACTATTTCACTTTATCATTTACCTCTTTCTCTTATCACCTTTACATTTTCCTGAAAAGTATATGATTAAATGGTCTCATCTCAGTCTTATCTGCCAAGGGAAATGTTGAAATTTGCTTTTGCTTGGACAAGACACTCAGATATAGATTAGTTTCCTTAGTCTTATTTTTTAGGTCCCAAATGAGGTCAAAAGCCTTAACTAGTTGAGGAGCTTCAGATGGAATTGAGGAGCTATGGAAGGAAGTGAACTTCACAGCTACCATATCCTAAAAGCACAGAATATGAGAAAACCAAAGACCATTCCCTCACTACCTCCAGCTCCAGTAAGTCACTAGATTAATGGGTTAGAAATAATAATGTAGAGGATTTTTAAACCTAGGTTAAAAAGTAAAAGTAGAATTGGAATATTTGTGTTTTTATAAAATTCAGATGGGAATGGGAAAGGGTGTAGTTCCATAAATCTACCTCCAGTCCATGATGTTATTAGCCAAAACACTAACCAATATGTTCATACTTCTACAAACCTACTGCCACTCCCTCTACCAGGTGTGTGGAACATCACAAACCAGAAACATGGAGTCATCCTGAATACCTTGCCCACATTCCCAGTTCTTCACTAATCAGTTTTGTCAATTAATGAACCCATAATCAGTTTTAAGTTTGCCCAACACACACACACACACACACACACACACAAATTAGGCCAAAACTACTAACACCAAAGGAGAATTCTGACACAGAGAAAGGGTATTTTATATATTTAGGGTGCTACTACAATTATACAGTCAAGAATAACTGTTTCTCTTTACAACTTAAGACATCTTTTCATGAAAAATACCCATGCTTATGAGTAAATGAAACTGAATTTGTTTTTCCGTGAGGATGTTTGAAAGTCTTTCAGTTTGCATTTTGCATTGAAAACCAAGGTTCGGTCACATTTTGATGTGAAGGGACCTGTAAACAAGTGTCCGGAATCTTGTTTGAGCTAACAACCAAGAATCCTACCCAAGATAAAGAGGGATGTGAATTTCCCCATTGTTCTTCAGGGTCAAAGGATATAAAGAACACGCACAGCCTAACTTATGCTTCCTACATAGTAAATACCTTAGAGCTATGCCAAAATCCAATTTTGGATTGCTTCCAATTTGTGGTAAGAAACCACCAATGGCAAGGAAGAGCAATACTCGATTCATATTACACTTCCAGTCATTGCACAAATAATCACATGTCCACACCCACATGTACTCTCACACACTATTGATTGAGAATGGTGAGTCAGAAGCTAGGACTTGGCAGTCGACCTGCCAACAAGAATGATACTTTTAGAAATTCAGCAGTTTTCCTTAGCATGAAAGTTTTAGTCTTATAGGCCAAGGGCTGGTCTAACACAGAAGCCAACTCTGTTGTTGTCTTAAGATCCTTAATGCAAGAGCCGTTCCCCAGGGAACGTGCATTTATTATGGAGCTCTGGAAAAATGTGACATCACCCATGTGTCTAATAAACCTTTACAAATGCCTGGAAACACCAGACCATATGGAGCAGATCATATGCAAAAGCCTTTATTCAATTGAAGAGGATCCTCCGGACTCTGGAAGTATGGGCAGAGTCTGAGAGAACGAAGAATCCACCTGTTACTCTTGAATTCTCAGAACACAACTATAAATCCTCAAGGATTATTTGGGGGAAGAATATGTACAAGTTAATGAGTGTATAGTTTGTGGATTTAAAACAAAACACATGGATCAGATCTCCTCCATGTGGGTGCTAACAAGGCCAGATTCATTCCGCTGGAATCTGTACAATCTCAGGGCTGAAGGAGCCGTCATCAAGCCAGAAAGGGTGCTGCTTGGTAGAATGCAAGCTGCACTCTTCTTCACTTTTGAAGACAAAGGCTGGGACCCCAACGTTGCTGCTATCCACAAGCCATTATTACCATCCGTGCTCCCTTTCATAATGGGTGGAGACGACTGTGTCAGTGGACTTTCAAGATTCTTCCCAGTGTAAAACTTTAGTAGCTTTAACTTACTGTGACCAGCCTTGTATATAAGTCTCCAGTAGTCTAAGCTGGTAGACATCAATGTTTGCTTCTGTCCTCAGGGGAAACTAACTGTAACCCGAGTCTCTTTTCTATTTCCTTTTATTTGGTTTCTATTTATTCTTCCATCTTCATTCAGCAACATTTGGTCAACTTCAAGACACTGCTAAATATGGAAATAACTATAATAGCTTTACCCAACTAATGAATCTCCACAGCCTTTCATTTGTATGTTTAACCTTATAATAATCCTGTGAGTATAGGTAAGTCAGTCATGCCTATTCCCACTTTAATAACAAGGATACAAGAACTGGTGAGAATAAGTTAGTTAACAATAATTACAGATCAAAAAATGACAATAGATGGGGTCAATAGGCTCATCTTTTGACTAATTTCTGACACACTATTTCAAACAACCTTAGTAAAGCAATACTCTACATTTCTATTGAACTCTATTTTATAGAATACTCTCTAAACAAAATATCTGTTTTGACTTTTACAAAACCCTCTCAAATCTATATGAGAATGAGGCCCAGCCGACATAACCAAACAAGAACTCAGTAAAGACTTGAGACTCAGATGTTGTAAGCCACAAACTTAACTGAATTCTCACAGGCCATAAATAAAGAAGATTATCAATCATTTAGTTTCTACATATATCAAGCAGCCACTGTGCTATTTTCTTCACATACATCTTTTTTTAATGCTTATAATAACCCTGCAAAGTAGGTAGTTACCATTTGACAAATGAGGAAATAAAGGAATTTCAGTTAAGTAATATACACAAGGTCACAGAGGTCATAAGTTACTGGAGTGAGATGCAAATACAGAGCTGTGTGGCTGCAAAATCCAGGCTTTTCCCACAGTTCATAGGAGATTCTATGATTCCAAACTGAAAACCTCAGTTCCAATCACATCAAGCAATTCCGTTGACCTCCATCCTTCAAGAGACAGTGATTCTGAATAAGTGCCTCACTTAGTTACAACTGGATGGGGAATGTGGAGAGGTGAAATTTGGGGAAGAAGCACATTCAGAATGAGAATAATAAATAAGTTGGATGACAAGGATGCCAGTATTAGTAAACCACAGTACAACCCTGCAGAAAGAGAAATCCTACTAGCAGTGGTTGGTATTCTTTCTAAGAATGTATCATACAGTCTCCTATCCTGAAAAACTGTTCTTTAGCAAAATGATAGTAGCCAATTATTTTCTGAGAGTTAAATGCTTGAAGCTGGATGTATCCTAGCTGTATTAATCAGGATGATTAGACAATACTGCAAGAAGAAATTAACCCTCAAAAAACTCAGTACAACAACAACAGAGGTTTATTTATCATGATGCAAAGTCTGCTACAGGTCCAGCAGATCTCCATGAGGTAGATCAGGCCCCAATCTACTTTTCTGCTGTTCTTCTGCATCAACACACAAGGCGCCCAGTTTGCCAGAGTGAAAAAATAGAAAGCCTCAGGGTTAAGTGCCGTCCCTTAAATGATAGAACCCAGAAGTAACATATGCAACTTCCACATACAGTCTATTTTTTTTAGAACTAATCACATGACCTCACTTGGTCCAAGAGGGGTGAGAAATTTGAGGAGTAAATGAATATTCAGAGAGCTGTAAATATCTACCAAACTATTTTTCAAGGAGAGTGAACCCAGTCCCCAGCCATAATGATTTTTCTCCATCAAGGGCATTCTTTACCCTTCTCCCTCATACCCTATGCTTTGGAAGGCTGAACGGTACACACTGTATCACATGTTCACCTGCCCTGTGCTTCCTCTTGTTTTGATCAATGTGGAGCACCCACAGGAGAGGACAGGGAGGTCACGATAATGATTCCTTTGCACTCCTGACCCGTCTCCGGGGATGGGGCTTGGGTTGGATCATTCCCCACTTCCACTCTTACTTTCTGGGTTCCAGAATCCACTTTGGGGAGGCCAACAGCCTACTTTTATGAAGCTGAAAGTGTTATATGATTCCTTATGCTTTTCCCACACTCCAACCACATGTCTATAAGTAGTCTCTCTTTTAAACTCTAATAGCCCAGTTTAAGCACTTCTCTGTTTTCTGCCGAGATCCTGCACGATAAAAGGGAAATCTGAGAAAGGATTATACATATTAACTATTGATAAGAGTCTTTTTCACACCTACCACTTAAATAAGAAATTTTTTAACCTTTAACAGAATATAGTTATTATAACCTTGTAAGCTGGTGTTCTCTCTCCATTTCCATCCATCCTCAACATCATCAGAAAAGTTTGGTTCTTTTTTATTTTCCTCTGATTGTTTTTATCTTTATAATTCTCTAGTGGTTTCCCATTACCATAGAAATATATCAAAATATTTAGCCCAGATTTCAATGCTCTCCATTAATTAGTCAATTTTCAGTTCACTCCAGGTACCTTGCTCTCAATTCTTTAGACTGGCAAACTATAGACCATGGGCCAAATCAGGCACTTCTGTAAATAAAGTTTTATTGAAACAGCACCAATCTTCTTTCATTTACCTATTATCTGTGGCTGCTTTCACAGAACGACAGCAGAGTTGAGTAACTGAAACACAGACCGTATGGCCTGCAAACCTAAAACACAGGGTAGGGTAAATGTACGTTTACAGTTGTGAGTATACAAAACACAGAGATTATTCTTGTATTACTATGTATTAATTACTGTATTATTTTCCATATGAACAACTGTTAACCTACTTTTGTCACACCCTCTATTTATTAGCTGGCCTTCTGCAAGAAAGGATTACTGACACTCTCTTCATTTCCCAATATTACCATATATATATTCAGATATCACTCTGTTCTTTAGCCTGGAACCAACTCCGGCACCAATACCACCTACACAAAGTAGGCTCTGATGTAGTCTCAAGCTTCACCTCTTCCATGAAATGTTCCCAATTTTTCCAAGTAGATTATCCCAGCAGCTTCTTTGTGATTCTGCTTAGCATTTAATATGTGTATTAGTAGTCGGAGTTCTACAGAGAAAAATAACAAATGGGATATGTATAGATATATATAAGAAGAGATTTATTCTAGAAATTGGCTCACAAATTATGGAGCCTGAGAAGTCAACTATTCTCTATACAACTCAAAGCACATTAATCCCTTTCCTGGAAGAGAAGGTAAAGTTCTTGAGCGCTGTTTACTTTTTTCCTGATATCCCATAACTATGATGTAAAATTAACACTTAAGTACTTGTATAAAGTCAATAAATCTTATGTTGCAAAATAAGGAGATAGGACAGGAAAAAAACAAAGCTATTTGCTTAGTATATCTGTATATACACACACAAATGTACTCATAACAAAATAAGGAGGAAGTACTCACAGAAATTACAGTACTTATTCCTAGTCTTATGCTCACAGCTGGTATTTATAACCACCTCCTTTTACTACTCCTGCATTCCCCTTGCCTTTTGCAAGCACCTCAGCTTGTTGTGATTCTGTACCTGGAGGAGTGACCCAAACCTTTAATCTTGAATAGTTTTGGCAATTAGTTGTCCTTCTTGTAGTTTTTCATTGACCTTAGTCACAAAATGTGAAATGCTAGGGAACCTCTTGCATCTTAGTCATATTCTTTCCTACCACCATTATAGAGTAGTAGTCCAATTTTTCCCTTGATAAAATCAATCACCCAGCCAACATTGTAAGTCCCTTCATTGCCTGTTGACTCCATCAGGGGGCACAACATTGATTCCATCAAACTGAAAGTTGAGGCTGCCACCCAGTCACTTTGAGGAAAAAACCAATGCACACAATATGGGGGATATAGATTATTAATGTCACTGTGCTGGTTCAGATTAATTTCATTTTAAACTTCCTTCTTTCTCTCACTGCAAATCCATTTATGAATAAGCATCTTTTCCCTTTCTCCTTCCTAATGACAATTTCCTGGTTCAAAGGAATAAGTAGATGACAATAAAAAGCTGCAGCTTATATAACAGGATAACACTTTGGATGACTATTGAGGGTTGTTTCCTGTTGTTCTCTCATACGCATTACACTTTCCATTTTCCGTTGTCTTCATTACCATTTTGCCAGTAATAATAACTTTATATACACTATCCCGTGGAAAATCAGCTGATTCAGCTAAAAAACTGAGTCAAATTTAAAGCATTAAATTTGAAAATTTGCTCTTAAAACCTATATCCATGATAAAAGTATTGAAAGTCAAAGCTTTCAAACCCTTTGGTTTTCAAAACCAAAGTTTTGGGAGGCAAGGACAAAAACAGAAAAGAATGCATTATGACCTAAAAATATTTTTCCAAACCAAAAGAAGATAAAATCTGACCACAGGTAGGAAGAAGAGAATCAGAGCAATGTGACTAGAATGTCAATACTTGTAGTTCTCTGAGAAGAATGCCTACCTTTTGCAAAAACACCCAGGGAGAGATGAAGCAACCAAAATCCGCAGGAGAAACTTAAATCATTCTACACGAGGCAGTGGATGGGAGATCCCAGGCAGGAAGGAATGACTGTCAAGCTTCCCAAGGTTATAGCCCTGGGGGTGCTACATGACTTAAAAAGAGGCCCATGCAGACACTGGAGCTAAAAGGGAACCACTACTGAGTGTATTGGTCAATAGAGCCCCATATATACAGCCCAAAGTTAAGCTTACTCCCCATGAACAGAAATGGTAGTTATCTACAGGGCTCATAAAGTCCCGACCCAATTCCAAAGGTTCCACCCATTCTTCCCTTTGCCCAAAAACTTGAGTTCCCTGGCAATTAGCTAGTTCAAAACCCTCTCTCCTCGTTTTATCAAAGAACCCATGAAGAAGAAGCTATCTCCAGCAGCAGGAGCCCTGAAGCATCTGTGTTACATCCCATGCTGTCAATCCTGCTAAGTTATTAATAACAGAGAGGGATGACTTAAAAACTGGATAAAGAGGTTATCAATCAGCTCCTCTTCTTTCCTCCCTCGCCTCTTCCCAATGGCCTTGATTGATGCCAGATTGCCTGGCAAGGAATGGAAGTGTTATTTTTAGTTGGCTCTGAATCTGAGGGACTTTTATTTCTGCTTGTGAACCTTTATAAATATTTAAGAGAAAGAAAAAGCATGAATGGAGGAACATGTGGTCTCACGAATCTCCATCAAAGCTGTCCATAGAAATTATACGTGTGTGTGTGTGTGTGTGTGTGTGTGTGTGTGTGTGTGTGTAGCTGGAGAGCTGTCTGGAGGTACAGAGCTGCATGTGTGTGTGAATAAAAGAAAACTCTCAAAGCCTTGGAGGGAACTTCAAAGTTAAGAGAAATCAAGGCTAATAAGGTGCACGCTCTGGGCTTTTTATTCATCTGCCTTCACCACCTTCAGCCTCTGTTTTCCTATCATAGATCAGGCACGCTTACCTTCTTCCTTCTGAAAAAGGGGAAAGGCTGAGTAGGGAGAACAGGTCAAAGAGTTCAGTTCAAGTGTTGGATTTGCGAGTTCTCCAATCCATAAACCAAAGTTTATGTGTCGCGCAGACATGTAAACATTAGGTATTTGCATGGACGAGCGAAGCATTTCACCCACTGGTTCTCAGGGTCCCTGTATATAAAATGAGGGTAGGGCTAACTTCCAAATCTAAATTTGTACTTGTAAAAAAAAAGTCTCTTTCTTCTTATAAACTTTATGCAAGTTTTTTCTTCATTTCAGAGAAATCTCAAATGTCTTGCCTTTTGTTTTCGTGTATGGCACATTAAAAAGTCAATTCAACAGGCATTTCCTGAATGTCTGCAACACCAAAAAAATCCAGTCCTGGCCTGTGGAAGAAAGGAAGCTCAGGGGAGGATTGTGTTCTCCAGTGGAAGAGTGGATAAGATTCTCTTCGGGTCCCTCAGGTACCACTTCAAAAGGCAGCAGCTCCCTTCAAGAGAGAAGAGTCAGTCACACTCCTTCCTTTAGGGAAAGGGCTGCAATGGATCCAAGTTTTAGTCAAGATTTCACCCACCCTTTCATCTCAACAAAACTAGTGACTGCACACCCTGCAGGACCAGAAAGGAGAGCAAGGCCAACCAAACAGCCATGCAATGATTCCTTCAATAACATGTATTGCACACCCACTAAGCTAAGCGCTGAGGCTGCAGCATAAAAAGGGCAGCCGCCACAGTTCCTGCTGCCGTGGAGTTACAATCTGGTGAGGAATACAGGCATTAAGAAATCATTGCAAACATGACAGGCATGCACAGGATGCTCAGAAGCTCACAGAAGTGGTTCTAACCATCAGGCCCAATGAACCCCTATACGGATCTCAGCCCATTCCCTTAGAATGCCACAGGCAATTCTTCAAAAGAACCACAAGTATCCGAAACCAGCATAGGGAAGTTCTCCAGACTTACCATCCTCACCCTATATTTCATTCCAACCTCCTGGCCGTCCTGATCGTTTAACCTCGTGTCTCAGATCCACTCCACGTTCATGTATCCTGGCTGCAGACTATTCAGTGTGCGTCTCACCTGGCATTTCTTTCGGATGTTGGTTCAACAGCCACTTTCCCACAGTTCAGGTAAGTACTGGCAGAACCTTCTACCCTGCCTTTGACCAGTTCCGGCCTCAGCCACCTGGCCTCCCGTCCAGGGGAGGAGGCGGCACAGCAGTTAAGGGCCCATAAGCAGTGCAGTATGGGGATTGAGCTCGATCCTTGGAGTAGGGCGGGGGCTGGCTCTAGTGCCCAACTCTTAGATTCAATACCAAACTCTCTGCTGGTTCTGGTGCCCAACTCTTAGACTCAATATCAAACTCTCTGACATGGGCACAATGTCAGCAATTTTCTGTGAGTGCAAAGTGCTGAGAGGACAAATGAATGAAAGAGATTAGTTATGTGAAACTTCCTGGGATTCCTCAGAAGTGCAGAATAAACATGGACTTCCTTTTATTTAGAATATGAAAGCAGCGACAGTGTGTCCCCTGTGTATCTTGCTTGCTGCCTTTTCCTTTCTCACTCATACATGAAATCTCAGCAAAGCAATGCTGCCGAAGGAAACTATCGCCCACTCTGCAGTTTCATACTTTCGTGTTCTTCCACATAACGCTCACTTGTTTCCCATACAGTGAATGCCTGCAAGTCTATCAAAAATGCACAAACATCATCACTTCCCTTGGGAATTCTTCCCTGACCACCACCCACCCCCCAAACAGCTTATTTCCTCGCAACATTTCTCCAATAGTAACTTACAATTTTATTCGCATGAAGTCATTCTTCTAACTGATATTTACTGGACACCTAACCTGTGGCAGTTTCTGGAATGAGTTATGACAAAACTGTCTCTGCCACTAGGCTGAGGAACTTAGGAAAAGAAACCAGATCTTTTGTCTTGGATTACTGTACACATCTAGTAACTATTAGACACTCAGTATATGCTTGGCCAATTTGTGATATGCTGTGAATTACTTTTTGAAGAAGTTGATGGGCATGAATTAGCAGAAACAAGACCTGAATAGATGTCTAGGGAATTGGACTCTGTGAACAAGATGGAACTAAATTTGATTAAATGGGCCCCTTGCAACATCATAATTTCATTCTGGAGTGGAAGGCTCCACATTCGAACAGCTACTTTCCAGCTTTCTGAGTTTCCCTACAAGATCCCAGGAAGGGATATAATCTATTCCACAGGCCGCGTCCTTGTTCCTATTTTCACCTCTGATTCTTTGCATTGCAGAAATATTACTCCCAGAAATAAACTGACCTTTTGGAAAGTGACTGAAATCATGCATTCCAGCTGAGGACACTGAACTTGATGTTTTAAAAAAAAAAATAGAAGTTTCTGTGTCAACATAATGAACTTTTGGCTACTACTATGTTCTCTCAGTTTTTGGATAAACAGAAATGTGATTCCCAAACATTTGTTTTGATACAAGAAAAACCGCACTTTTTTTTCTTCTTAATTTAGGCAAATATTATTGAAGGTCCAATGGGGTGGTTAAACTCTACCTTATATCCAAGTCTGAGTCGCCAAGATTGTGGACTTGCTGTTTTAGAACGGTGACCACCCCCAACACCTTGTGTCACCCAAGCCAGATTCAGAGGTGAGTGCCCATGATAGAAATTCGATTCAATGACAACACATGTACAAGTGGCATCACCTGTCATGTGGGTTGGATTGCCTATTTTATCTCTGACAGCAACAGCAATGAACATTGGCACGACACTTGACAGTTTACCAAACTGCAATTATCCTTTCAACAAAATAGGGAGGTGTTTCATTATTACTGTCACTGTCTATATTTTATGGATGCCGAGACTAAATTTTGGAAATATTACATGATTTGCCAAAGAACAAATGTAGAACAAGTTTGGAAACTTGCATGGTATGGCAGACAGAAGCTCCAACCAGACAGAACTTGGTTTAATTCCTCTACTTACTAATCTGTGACCTTTACCTATAACGGCCATTATATCAAGTATTTATATAGTGCTTACCAGGTGCCAGTCAATGTTCGGGGCACTTGGCATGACTTGCATTATTTAATCTTCATAAGAGCTTACGAAGGAACTTAATTCCATCATTATCCCCGCTGACAACTGAGGAAACTGAGATGTAAAGGGATAAGAAACTTGCCCAGAATTTTTTAACTAATAAGTGGGGGGAAAAAAACAAGAATTTGAACCCAAGTAATCTGACCCTAGAGTCTAGGCTGTGGACCTCTAGGAGATAACTCTTTTCCTGTCAAGTTAACTTATTTCTCAGCTTCAATTTTTTTCTTTTTAAAAGAGAGGGGATGGCAGCTACTTTGCAAGATTGTTTTGAAAGTTAGAAATAATATCCTTAACTGTCTAATAAAGCTATTGGTCCATAGACAACCCTCACTAAAATTTCAGGATTTACTAACTCACATACTTTCTGTGACATGCTGTGCTGAGACCTCTCATCCTGAACCCATATGTGGATCCCCAGATGAGCTTCGGAGGGAGAGTGTTTCTCCTGAGACAGCATCCAAAATACGTTCTCTCTCTAAGTTCTCTCTCTCTCTCTCTCTCTCTCTCATTCATGCATTTTTCTAGGGAGACTGTCTATAGTTTTCCACAGACTCACAAAAATATCCATATCTCTCCCTTGCCAACACATGAGCATCACTGTTATATAATGTTGAAACAGGCATCTATTTTTTAATGAGAAAAATTATTTAAATATTTTCTCCAGTCAGCTTCCTCAGAAGAAATGCATTTGCCAGTTCAGCTACTGTCATCCAACTTCGAAGCCCAGGTTATACATAATAAGGTCTATTTATTTAGGTGGGTGTTAATAGAGTTTGAGTATTTGAGGAAAGGCATTTTGCTCTTTCTGCGCCTCCTGTATTCTCCTCTGGCTCTACTTGGGGCTGAAGGGACATTTTCATAAGCATGTGTGAGTACCTGTGTTTACCCGGGGCTTCAGGGAAAGTGATTCTGTGAGGCAGGCTGCGCTCCACTTATCCAAAAGCAACATGCACGTTTATCCTGCTCACTAACGAACCTCGCCCTGGCCAGCTGTGCACTGCCACAATCAGTCTTATGCCTCCCACTTGGCAACCACATAGAATGATGGTATGTACTTGTGGCACATTCCATGTTTGTCACCAGCCCACAGAGACCGTGCATCCCTGATGGGCTGATGATGGGAAGGGGGCATCAGTGAGCACACTGGCCCTGCAGCCAACAAGCTTAAAGGGAATGGACGGAGCGAGAAGTCCCGAACCTCCCACTGCCCAAGGACCACAGGGGCGTCCAGTGCTAGTTTTTAGGAGATTTACAGGAAGTTCAAGCCAGCCTGGTCCTGTTTTCAGCAAAAACTTGGTGGTATGATTACCAAGGGCCTTACTGAAGAAATAGCTTACGCAGATAACGCAGGGGTAAACAGATACAGAGACAGTGTGAAATTGTGATCCCCCGCCTGCCCTTGCTTTCTCACCTTCTCTCCTCTTTTATTTCTGCTTCTTTGTCACCACTTCTGCCACTTCCTTCAGCTGGTTCTTTGATAACAACAACTGAGTTTAATGAGCTCAGTGAACAGGACTAAATACTCCTGGAGAAAATTGCCACGACAGGTCCTTGAGTACATATGCAACGAGTCTTCCACTGCGTGTGCAGTGAGGTCCTTCTGTGAGTCTGGGGAAGTGCACGTAGGTTCTCCAAACCCTCTCATGTACAGGTATTTAGTTAGGGCTTTTCTGTTTAAATGTTTTATGCACCTAAACATTAAAATTATGATTGTTCAAATGCATATAGTTCAATTTAGCAGAGCCTCTGACTTTATTAAGATCATCTATAAATTGTGCCAAGGAGGATAGAAAATAACCATAGTATTCTTAATTGTATAAAGTTTTACAGGTTTTAGACCCCTATCCCTACTTAGGACCTAATGTGTAATTATTTTTATAGAGCACACATCAAACTTTGAATAATTGTGTAAGTTTTAGCATTCATCAGAGGAATCAGTTAATAAAGTTTGGTTTATTTTGACACTCTAGATCACACTTAGTGGAGGTGTGAATAAAACTTCAAATCTATGGTCTTCTTTATCTTAAATTTTCTTCCCACTCAAACTACCATTTTTCCTCTCACCTTCCCCTCACAGGCACATTTTTTGTTGCCCTCCCACGCATTCCCCAAACTCTTAAAACTTAGCTTCTTCTCTCATCCCCCACAGAAACTGGTTTCTTAAACATGACCTAATAGTCTCCAAATACCGCCCCTTCCCCCCTCTTATGACTCAAAGTCTATGAAGCCTCTCATCCTCCGACGTCCTCCTTGCTTTCTGTCCCTTAGCCCAGTCCACTACTGGATTCCCCGCCACTTATTTTGACTTTTTATTCAAATAATGCTGTTGAGAACTTTACCTTAATTTTCCCAACAAAAGTACTCATTATCCACAGTGTCAGTTCATTTATTTTATCTCATAGTATTGATTAAAGTGATCGGTAATGTGCTTCCAACAATACGGCAAACTGAGAATCTGTAAACTTCACACTACAAAGCCACTAGAAACACTGGATAAGTATATAAGAAATTGTTTAATTCAGGAAAAATACCCAGGAGACCTCATAGTAGGGAAAAATCAAAGTCAGTATGCAGGATGTTAAGTAATCCAGAAGCTGTCTTCTTAATCAAAGTCCAAATTCACATTTTTGACCACCTACTACCCAGCCTTCTCTGACTATGTTATAAAAACCTCATGCTCAATATAATTCTTTTAAAAATAGCTAAATACCTTTCTGACAAAATGTTTCCTCTCATTTGTGCTCAGCCTAAGTAAACACATTCACAGATATTTTAACCAGTCACTCCCAGAACTTCTGAGCCACTCTTTTCCTCACCTCTCCCTAGTTCCCACCATAGCCTGGTGTATAGTGGACTTTAGGAGTCCTGGCACCCATACGTCTGTGGGGTTGACTCCCACTAGTTCTATTTGATGGGTCCATGTATCTTGGCTTCTGTCTTAGGCATCTTATGCATTCTACAAGCCCTCTGCCCAGACTGAAGTCCAGCTGTGCTGAGCTGGGGCCCTGACACTGTTGAATTCTTCACAACCCCTTCCTTGGGGGTCTCCTGTGCCACAGTAGTGTGACCTCAATGATTCTTCCATGTCATGTAGAACATCATACTTACGTAAAGATCTTGACTATCACGATGAATCTACAACTTCAGGTGCCCAGCCCTTAGCCTAGCTATTGCTGCCAGCAAGTTTAGCAACTTGAAAGCATGATGCTTACTTGCAACTTTCTCTCTCCTAGAAAGAAAAATGTCATATATATAGGAAAACACCTTGAACCCAAACTTAATTTATACTAACTCCTGTGATTTCATGCATGTATGGGCATGTATCTGGAAAACTAGTGTATGATTCTACCCACACAAAGTTCCCTTGCATGAGAGTATGATGAGGATCTTGGGAGAAAACACATCTCGGGGGAGGAAGGGCTAGAGAGAGAGCATGAGTCAATACATAAAGCCTTGGTTCACTAAAAAAATTATATATCCCCGAAGCTGAGCAACTCATGAAATCTTGTGTGTGAGCTCCATGGAAAATGTGTGTCAGTTATAGGGATGAAATGATGAAACTAGCTAAAGGTTCCTGGTGCTGAAATAATTACCACACTGGTCCTCTGGCTGCTGTCTTGTACACTCAAAAGTGAAAGACACCTCAGGCTTGGACTCTTCAGGACCACTGATAGGAAAAGAAGCTATTAGCTATCACAAACATTCACTGGTTAGAAACTCCGGCTTCAAGTTCAGCACACAACCAGGAAGGAAGGAAAAGTCAGGGTGACACGAGATGAAAAAGGACCCAAGCAGAAACAATAGGCACAAGAGTAAAGCTTCAAGATATATACTTGGTACTGGTAGCTCAGCTTTAAAAAGTTTTCACCTACCCCTTTTTCACCCAGTAGGCCTATCTCTCACTAAAATTCACCGGAATCATATTCTCACGTCACCTTTTCCTCCACCACCACCGCCAAAGTAGGTCATCAACACATAGCTGTGGCAACTACTACTGGAGTATAATGTCATGGTGTGACAAACTACTATAACCCACACACACACAAATAGTCCTATTCAATGTGGCCTGGCTGAGCCACTGAGAATTGCTTCATGACAGTTGAGTCCCTTTATCTCTTTGACATGTTTTCCTCTTCCTCTTTCCCTTATCTTTATTTTTGTAGTATAGTCATATGTGTATTTTTCCAAGTCTCTCTCTCTACTACCTTGTTAACAATGTGCATAGCCTCCTATCCCTTGAGATGACTCTTGGGAAATCAATGTTGTAACTATGCCATAAAAACTATTGTGATATCCTGTTCTGAATAACAAATAAATGAAATGACTTGTCTAAAGACCAGCAACTAGTTGGACACAGAACAGAGATGATTATAAATATTCTCTAAGCAAAAGGAAATTGATGTCACATTGAATTATATCCACTTGATACTGACAGAATAGCTCACTATGTTTTTTAAAATGGTAGAAATGCCACATGAATAATACATGGAATCATATTGTGGCTTCATAACTCCAGTAAATACATGGATCTAAGTATTTCTAAGCACCCTGGACAGTTCCTTTGCTCTCATCTGTTCTACCCCTTGAATCTTCCTATTTGGATAAATGGGTCATATTATCACAACACAGGTTTTAAAATCATGTGTGAGAAAGTATCTCAACTGCCATCTAGCTCAATCCTTTTTTGGGAAGTGAAGAAACTGAAATTCAAGGGTGAATTGCTTTGTCCACAATCAGTACTATCTTATCCAGAAGGGAAAGACTCAGTTCCCCTTAGTCCAGTTCTGAAAGTCTTCTCTACAACATATTGAGGTCCCCTAATTTCCTCTTAATAATTATTTTAAAAATGAGAGGAGACAAAAATTTGGCATACTCTAAACATATTTATTTGCCAAAGTTAACTTTCCTTTCTCACTCATCTTTATAATCTGAAACTGTCATCGAGAAACCCGTCATTCTTCCTGTCTTCCATGCCTAGATGAAGTTTAAAACTCCTTCTTTCTCATTTATTTATTTTTATTTTTTATGCCTCTGTCGATGGTTGGGATAGGAAGACATCAGAAAACTGGTGTCTCCAATGAACACGCTCCACACAGAGGAAATGGGAAAAGATTACCTTCCCTCTCAGACACTACCCTATATGTACATAAAATATGGTTGATTAAAAATACTCTTAACCTTACAGTAATCTTTGAATGCTAATGTGCCTTAATTTCTAGTGCATGTTTGTATCAATACCCTGGTTTTAAAATCACTACAGCGTCTTGTGTTATTGTTCTTGTTGAAAGCTGATACTGGAGGTGGTATACTCATAAAACCTCTCAAAAACCATTTTAATATAGCATTACTTACACCAATCCATTTTTTTCCTGTCTGCATTACTGCTCTATTGATAGCTTTCTTTTTAATTAGCTTCTGTCATGAATTTCAATGCATCACATTTTAGGTTCTTCTAAGGTAAAATAAAATAAATGTACCTTCTCAACATCCACTTTCACTTCCTCTCTTTACTATTTTCCTACTTTCCTACTGAATGAAATTACTCTTCCTTTTCTTTAATATCTTTCATTCTGACGCTTTCTCTTTACCTACCATACTTTTAAAATCCCCTGTTTACCAATGTGACTATTCTAAAATACATTTATTCTCAATCCTTATAATTTTATATGTCCCACCCCTAGCCACACCTTCCATCCTTTCTCATCTACTAAAGTAAAAGCTTCTGCCAGCCCCCACCCACACCCCCACTAAATCACCATCACCACCACTACCACCTGGCCTTTCTTGTCATCTGCAGAATCAGAACTGTTGCAAGAGCTGCCATTGCTAGGGGAAAGATGCTCCTAACAGTTGATTTGCCACAGCCTTTACATTTCATTTGCATCCCTCCCACTCCCCGTCTAAAACCTTTCTTATCTAGCATTTCTTTTATTAATGTGGGGTGGCCATATCGTCATTACTTCCACCCAGTTATTTAGCACCAGGAAATGCATGAAAAAATAATTCAGTGCAAAGTAATAGAGATTCAAAGATCATTCAAATGATGAGCAATCCATGATGGGTAAAAAGCTCAGAGAAATCTTTCCTGGCTTGGACTGGCCTTAAAAGGACAGAACATGGCCAAATGAAAAGGGAGGAGGACACTCTTCCACAGGTTATCTCTTGATTCTAAAAAATTGGTTTTATAATATTGATAGATATGTAATAGTAGTTCTAGTCAAAAAGATTTTCAAAAACTTCTCTAAAAGACAAAAGCATATTTGTGTGCATTAAAGCAAAATTAAGAAACTCCTTTATGTTCATTTTCTGGACACTAACATATAGCAGAGTAATTATTCTTGACATGCCTTTATATACTTTAATCAGTTGCCTAACTGTAGCTTCATCTAAAACTATCACAAATATTTTTCTGAATAATTTACTTTTATTCAGGCAGAATTATTATTTTTAATTTTGTACTAATGTTTCCTGCTTCAAAGTTAAATTTTTTTAAATAAATTTGAAATTACAGGCATTGTCAGCTAATTCTTTTTTTAGAGCATTTTTTTTTTTATTGAGAGAACTCTGGGAGCTCATGTGAGGTCAGCACAAAATCTGCTAAATATTCTTACTAATTCCTTACAAGGAAGTGTATAAATATTTCAGTTCAGATATCTGTAAAGTTTCTGTATTTTTGTTTCCATCCAAATACTTTTGCTGGTAAATATTTTTATAGGACCAATCTCATCAGATAAGATGCCTCTACTTAAATTTTTCAATGTTTCACAAAATGTAAATGCTGCAATATTGCAAGTCTTCTCAATTTTATACCATTCTAGTAGAAAACGTAAGTGCATCTAATTAGAACTAAAAGTTCCATTAAAAAGCTTCCCAAAACTTAAAATATTTCAAGGTTGCACTGAATTTCTGAAGTCAAGCTTCTACACTGTTCGAGTTCTCACAGTCTCATTATACAAGATTTGCCCCAACATTGGTATTTAAATGAAGTCTTTTCTTGCATTTGTATTAATTTTCAAGATCTTCTTGCTTGCAAATTTTGATTTTAGTATTTGCAATTTTCTCAAATCTTCAAATGCTAAAGTTTGGTGATATGCCAATTATTAAAAACTTCAATGAAAGTTTTCCAAATGACTTGGAACAGAATATAATTAAAATGGAGAGCTCATTTTTAAAAATTTGAGTAACTTTATACAATGTGTAAGTCGATAACATAGGTTTAAACATTTATAAAATTTGAGTGATGATGGTAGTAAAATACATACCTCCTTTTATGTTTTTCTTTTGCTCAACATCAGCTTCATAAAATTAAGTTTAATTATTTTAACCATATTTATAAAAATTATTGTAAATATTATCAGCAATAACTTCTCTTTTGACTGTAGAATATTACATTTTGTTTCAATGAATACAGTTTGAATAATGTGCTCCCACTAATCCACTATACATTTCTGTTTCAGAGGTCTCTTCACTTAGTAACAGCACTGATCTAAAAGACAAAAAATATCATCTATTTGTGTGCATGAAAGCAAAAATTTAGAAATTCCTTTATATTAATTTTCTGAACATTAAAAACATAAAAACAGTAATTACTCTTGCTATATCTTCATATACTTTAATCAGTTTCTTAGCTGAACCTGCATCTAAAACTGTCATAAATATTTTTTCTGAATAACCTATTTTTATTCAGGCAGTATTATTATTTTTAATTTTGTCCTAATGTTTCTTGCATCAAAGTTGAATTTTTTAAAATAACTTTGAAATTACTGGCATTGAAGATGTGTTCCAATACACTTTGTAATTATATTAGCAACACAAAACATATAATTTTGTCTCAATGTTGAAATTATTAGCTGAATTTACAATAGCATTCAAAATAATGTCAGAAATTTCACGTTTGAAAGAATAGACTTACAGAAAGCTTTACTTGGCTCTATGACTAGTTGAAAAGCTATTTCTGGAGTTTCAGTTCGAAACATGAGACTCAGCCTTCTTCAGCCAGTGTTCTTTAAGAGAATTAAGCTCTAATGCTCCAAGGCATTTATTGTATGTAACCATATGCACATCTGGAATGGTAGTAGTCATGTGCCATCTTGGGCAGAATTGAGGAAACAGTCTCAAATCACTTCTCTGTGTTCTGTGGCTCAGATGAAAACTTGGGTTGATCACACTAATATATAAGACTGTCATCATTTAACCATTAGTGAATATCTTCTGTAAAGGGAACCAACACAGTACCAATTCTACTTCTGTTTTTATATTATGTACACAGGAAAAATTGGAATAAAAAATAAGAGAATTTAGAACAAAATAAAAAAAGGGAATTTATCAGAAGAACAGTCATTTTAAAAATGTACATGAAGAGCCAAGCTGCACACGCAGAAGCACACCTAGACCTGCAGTGTGCAGTCATTGCATTCGGGCATGGTCTTCTTACACTACAAATTCTCTAGCAGATGCAGGTGCTTCTTCAGCAGATTCGTGTTTTCTTGTTCCTCTGAGTCGCTGACAGCTCCACAGCCTGCACAGTGAATGGGAAATGTGGACAGACATTTTGTGCAAGTTACATATTCCTCATCAACTTTCTTGAGCATAAAATGTTAAGTCTTAAGTTTTCATCAAACAGGCCCTTTTCTCTGTTTTGAACTTATTTCGTTCAAAAAATTTTATTGCAAAAAAAAGTTATCACCAAACAATAAGGTAGTAGCTATACATCTGTATCATATATATGGTGACAAAACTACCATAGCAAAAGAATTCACACTAGTGGCTATATGATCTACACAGGGCCACCCGGCTGCTCGTTCAGGCACACATGTCCCATTTGTGACTGATGTGGTCAACTGGTGGCTTGGAAGCTTTGGCGAGAGTCATGACAAAGCCATGTTACCACTGACTGGCAAAAGAAAAGGCCACCGGCGCGGCAACTTCAAATGCTTGTCTAAGCACTGCTGAGGCCAGAAAGAATTAGCCATCCCACACTGCTTAACACATTTCATTTTATCAGTGAACATCCAACATTCCCCCCTGAAAAGACGACACCTATTGTGTCTAAAAAGAGCAATTGAACTACAGGTTAGACTGAGTCCTCCGTGACACATGCAGCTCACACACCACTGGAAAGAATCAGAGAACAAGTCTTAGAATCAAAGCAGAGGTCTACCAAAACCCATCTAATAAAGTGGTCCATTATTTTAACGCAACAACTAATAACGACACTTCGTTAAAAAGTGAAAAATCCAGTGCAGAGCCTAACTGGGACAGAATGCTGGGCAACAGGCAAAACCTGCAGACAGAGACATAAGGTCTCTTGTACCATAAGCAAGCAAACAAAAACATTTAAGCAGAATTTTTTCTTAAAATATTTAAATTTCTACATTACAATACCCAGTAGAGATCATTATTTTATTGTGTGGTTTCTCTACTTTAAGAAAAAAAATTCCTACTAAAATGCACGTATCTACCAAATTGTTTCACAATGTATTTGGTTGAACCAAAAGAATTTGCAATCTTTATAGGTCATAAATTGTTCAAAAATATCAGCAACTTATGTTAATAATTTTAACATTTTTGGACAGTCCATAGTTCAGGAGACATGTTGTTGAAGCTGAAGAGTAAAAAGAATTTTGGAGTAAAAACAGAAGTAAAATATTAAGAAAATATGCACATTCCAGGAGAGAATAAGAAAATGGAAGATCAAGGACTATAAACATTGTATAAAGGTATTTGCTTTAATTATGTTCCTAAAACTTTATTAAATATGTTTTGAGCAAGATTTACCTTGAAATATTCTCAAGGGAGTATGAGTTCAGAAATGAGAGGTTCACAGAGGATACCAGTAATTTGTCAGGCACTTTGCGGAGTGAGAAAGAGAATTGAAAACTGAATGGGACTGATTAGATGAGAAAAGAAAGAAAAGCAAGAACAGATTCTCAGGGAAGACTGGGCCTTGCCCTGAGGTGTACCAGTCACGCACTTAAAACCCTTTAACATCAAAACCCTGTTTAACACATGCTAACGCCCAGCTGGATATGATTTTCAATCCTCCTCTTAATTTTTCTCAGGTGCTGAACGTATAAGGACCCAAGTACATGGAGCTGGTGTCATAGTTGAAGCTGTCTAACTCGCTGCCGTACCCCAGGGGTATGTATTGCAATGGTGAGTTATAAAGCAAACTATCTTGTTTTAATTGGGGACAGCAGGCAGCATGCCATTTTGAGGGAAAAGGTTTTAACTGATCCTTGGACTTAGGATAAGTTAAAGCTCTTTCACAAATTAGATGTGATGCCCATCAAGATCACCTCCTTTCTCTAGACTTGTTCATCAGTAAAGGAGAGGGCGTGAACCAGGTAAACTCCACCGTGATGGTTCTATACTATTTTCCTGAAATTAGGATAATGCCAAAAAAAAAAAAAAAGCCCTGATAACTTCTAATAGTTTTGTTCTTAGGTGGCTTCTCAGCGAAGAGCAAGAAAAAATAAAGAGCAATACCAGGAACCTTTAATTAATATAAAGAAGTTTCAGAATCAGCAGAGTCAGATCAGGGGAGAAGGGGAGGAGGAGAAGAAGGATGAATCTGTCTTCAAATTACTTTTTAGCAAGCCTGCCCCTGGGAGCTGTGGAAATGGAACATCATTTAAAGACTTTATTTCTTCTTTTTGCTGGGTGACTAAAATTCAGCTTTGTTTTTCTTTTCTTTTTAATCCTCCTGCTGTTTTTCTGCTCATTAAGAACCGACTGTTTGAGAGATATTTCAGCTCAAAAGAATACCATATATGAACTACAGGATACAATTTCATGTCTAGAATTTTTTCTTATAAATTCTCTCTCTTCCCTTGTTCTTTCTCTCCTCCCTTTTCCTCTCTGACTATTTGAGGAACTTTAAAGCATGTGTTGTCAATCACTCTATTGGCATTTCATTAATGTTTACAATTCAGACTTATTAAATCTAAATGAAATCCTTATTGGCGACGTTGAATGTATAGTGCATTGTGCTACAAGTAGAGTGAAATGTCCTAAAGGACAGAGGAGATTAATGTTCATTCATGTCTCTCAGGGTAGCATTTTTTTTTTAAGGCTATCCTTCAGGAGCAAAACAATGTCATTGTTAGTTTTTTGTTTGTTTCACTTGCAGTTAAACTGACAGTGAATTATTTTGTTATTTTTCAATTACAGTTGCCATACAATATTACATAAGTTTCAGGTGTATAATCTAATATTAAACATTTGTATAACTAACAAAGTGATCACGCTGGTAAATCTAGTACCCATATGACGCCATCCATAGTTATTACAATATTATTGACTATATTCCTATGTTTTGATTAGAGATATTAAATAGACCACAAAATGATTGTTTGATCTTCATTGTTTAAGTGGGGAAACTGAAACATCAAGGATATGGTTTTTGCCAAATGCCCCATAAGCAGTAAGTAACATACTCACACCTCTAACTTCTAGCCCCTGGAATATCCCACCACACAAATTAAATGATACTCACTTTTGAAAGATTCATTATCAGTCTACCATCCCTAGATTTGCTGTTTGACCTGGGGTCCCTTGACCATTTGATACTCACTCTTTTGTTCTGCTTTCCAATAACTTGGGGGTATTCACCTTTCTCGGATAAAAGTGGCAAGTTAGAACAAATGTGTTCCCCTTTCTGAAACTACATTAGAGTCAAACAAGAGAGGCCGGTTGTGGGGGGAGGGTTGTAGATTTAAGATCAGTTGCACCCACCCATTTTTCTTAAGGGTTCTCTCTATGGAAACTTTTGCATTGTTCCTCCAAAGATTAGAATGTTGAGACATATGACTGCCTGTTGTAAAAAGATCGGTTAGCGTTAACCTAACCTCATTTTCACTATCATGCTGATAACCCCTTATTCACTATTCCAAAATTTTTAAAAAAACCTCTGTAACAAAAAGTTATTTTTAATAAGTGAGTCACTAAAACTCAACTGGCAACAAAAGCTGACATAGTCCGCTATGTTTATTTATAGTCTGTATTTATCCGAGTTAGTTTAAATATTCAGCAAATACTGAGACACTTGTTTACAGGGTGTGGCTCCAGACCCCTCTGGGTTGTAATGTAATGGTATGGACATGATATTTCTAAAATTCACAAAGCCCCAGTTACAAGACATAGCTGTCAATTTTGGACTTTGAATAAGAAATTGTGAACCTGTATAAGAAAATTGTAGAAATTCAAAACATGATTAGTGGCATGCAAGTGAGATGATTTTAGGCCTGAAATCAGGATAATGCAAAAAAACCCTGATGACTTCTAATAGTTTTGTTCTTAGGTGGCTCCTCAGGCAACAGGCAAGAGTCTGTCACGGGGACAGGGTCCCTTATGTATGTAAACCATGTGTTTCTGTGTCATAGCAGGAGAAGTCATGTTGGCTTTCTTAGAGGACAACGCAGGGAGATTATTTTCAAGAACTTGAAAAGCCCCATCGCTTAGGTGCAGAAATGATTCTTGTGCTTGGAACATGTGCTTATTAAAAACACATGAATTGATGGGACTCAGAAAGTGCAACAGAGTTAACAATTACACTAGTGAACATTTCCAAATTGATGCTCCATTGGAAAACTGTTGAAATGGGAAAGAAAGCTGTGACCAATGATGTCTGAGAAGCCGGAACACTCTATCCTGCTCTTGGAAATTGACAATGCACATTAGCCTAAATGCTCTGGGAAATCCTGCCAAAACAATAACACAAACAATTCTGTTGGCTCATTTGACCCTAAAACTCATCCTTTTTAATAATACCTCATGACATTTCAGGGTACCTTAGCAAGTCCCTGAAATAACTCTGAGGAAGTGACTTGCTGCTTGTTGAACACTGCTGGCAGCTCTGGGATCTCTGGTATTTCCAAACTGGGTGAAAGAAAGGCAGCTAGGAAACCAGAAAATATTGTAGTTGCTTGTGTGAGGACATTAGTTTGGAAAACATAAGATGTGGAATCTTTTGCTCCATCACTCTCTGCTATCTTCAGATGTCTCCATTAATATTATAAGAGGTTCCTCCTGTAGCTAGAGCGGCAGAAAAAGATCCTTTAGGGAAAATGTCCTGGTTGTCGTGTTTTAGCTGAATACGTATATTTTAAATTATGGTTAAATACACAACATAAAATGTATCATCTTAACCATTTTTAAATGTACAGATCAGTGGCATTAAATACATTCACTTTGTTATGCAACCTTCAGAACATTTTCATTATGTTCTGAAACTTTGAACCCATTAAACAATAGCCCCCATTTCCTTCTCCCCTCCCAGCCCCTAGTAGTCTTCATTCGACTTTTTGTCTCTTTGAATTTGACTACTCTAGGGTACCTCATGTAATTGAAATCACACAATATTTGTCCTTTTGTGGCTGGCTTATTTCACTTAGCACAAGGTCCCTAAGGTTCATTTATGTTGTAGCATGTGTGATAATTCCATTTCTCTTCAAGACTGAGTGATAGTCCATTGTATTTATAGACCACATTTTGTTTATCCTTCATCCATCAGTTGACACTACGGTTGCTTCCTCCTTTCGCCTATTGTGAATAATGCTACTATGAACATGGGAGTACAAATATTGCCTTGACTTCCTACTTTCTGTTCTTTATACCAGAAGTAGAATCGCAGAACCCTATTGTAATTCTATGTTTATTGTTTTAAGAAACCATCATACTGTTTTTCAAAGTAGCTGTGTTGATTTACATTCCTATTAACAGTACAGTAGGGTTCTAATTTTTCTAACTTTTCACTAATGCTTACTTTCTGTGTTTTTTTAATAGCAGCCATCCTAATGAGTGTGAAGTGGTATCTCATTATGATTTTGATTTGCATTTCCTAATGATTAATGATGTTGAACATCTCTTTCGTGTACTTATTGGCCATTTATATATCTTTTTTGGAGAAATATCTATTTCAGTCCTTGGCTCTTTTTTAATCACTTCATTTGGGATTTTGCTGTTATTGTTGTGAAACTATAGGCTGGACACACTTCTTAAAAGTCATTAGTTCTCCCTAAAGGTAGAATTCACTGCCTCTGAAATGGTAAACTCTTAAGACTTGAGGTCTGCAAACAGTAACTAAAATTATAGCTCTTCATTAATTTAATTGATTTCCTGTATTTAAAAATATTTGTGTTCCTGTTAAAGACGCTTATTTAAGTGCATGTATCTGTTGACACTTCCACTGAAACTTCATTAAATTGGAATTTTAATAATTCATTCTATAAATATTTATTGAGTGCCTGTTATATGTCAGGCTTATTCTGGGCCCTGGGGATATAGCAGTGGATGAAGCAGTCTTTGGAACTGAGCAATTTACACTGTGATATGTGAGAAGATAGAAAAGGGAAAGAATTTTATTTTTGAATCACAGTGTCTGTAGAAAAGGAACTTCAGGTAAGTGGGATGACCAAGCAGAGTCTTGACAATGAAGGGAAGTATGGCTGAGAGTAGTGAGTACAAGAGATCATATTTCTCTTAGCAATATTTTTCCTGATATAAATCTTCAGGTAAGGAAAACAAAAGAAAAAATAAACAAAAAAAGGATAAAATTTTACCATTTGTGACAACAGGGATGGACCTAGAGGATATTATGCTAAGTCAAGGAAGTGAGTCAGAGAAAGACAAATACTATATGATTTCATTCTTACGTGGAGTCTAAAGAAGAAAATAAATGAACAAACAAAATTGAAATAGACTCGTAGATACAGAGAACAGACTGATGGTTGCCAGAGAGGAAGAGGGTTGAAGGAATGTGTGAAAAAGGTGAAGGGATTGAGAAGTACAAACTGGTAGTTACAGAACAGTCACAGAGATGGAAAGTACAGCATAGGGAATATAGTCAATAATGCTGTAATAATTAGATACGGTGCCAGGTAGATACTGGAAATACTGAGGGGAACACTTTGTGAAGCGTATGATTTTATGACCACTGTACTGTACCTCTGAAACTAATATAAAATAATATTGAATGTAAACTTTAATAAAAGAAAGAAAAGAAAAAGATGAGAACAATCATGCCAAGGGGTATAATCTGATTAGGCAGAGCATATAATGCTAAGGAAGGAATCTTGTATTCAATTCTAAAGATGAAGGAAAACCAGTGGAGTGCTTTGAGCAGGGGAAATCCAGGATCACATTTATATTTTAAAAAGATCACTCTGTTTACCGGGTAGAGAATATTCCTAACAGGGGAAAATGGAATTAACAGTGAGGAGTAACTGTGGTGAGACCTAATGGTGGATTGGCCTTGGTCAATAGCTGCAGAGTTAATGAAAAGTCATAACTAAGATTCACTTTGAGGTAGAGTCAATGGATTTGCTGAAGAATTGTATAAAATGGCAAAAGTCAAAAAAAAAAGATGATTTGAGCAATTGAGAGATTGGTGGTGCCATTTTGTGATGTAAAGAAAGGATACGGCACGTTTGGGTGGGGAAGAAATTAATTTACTATTAGAGTTTTAAGTTTGATGGATAAATGACATATCAATAGAAGATGCAAAGTAGGCAGCAAACAGACTTCAGGCTGCCTTAGCAGGGCAGAGAAAGAGAAAACTTCCTCTGGCAGTAATGGAAGACTGACCTACTCCATCTGAGGACGGGTCAGGAATCCAAGATGACAAGATACCGCTGACAATGGTGGTGGACACAATACTGAAATGATTGACTGAAGTTTTTATGGAAATAGAGAGACTCCCATATTCCTGAATGTCCATCCCTACCATGCAGCTGGGCATTTGTCCATCTTTTCTTCCCAAAAGAAAAAAGAGTTGTTTTCTGGGTATGCCAAACCAAAGACGTGCTAGAGTTAGAGACGTGAGATTCAGCAGAGTGTGAGAGTACTATACTGAAAACAGGAGTATTAAGTTAAATCACATTATATGATAAGATCTCTCTCTGTGTGTTCCTCCCCCAACTTGCTTTTAAAGAGGTAATCGAATTTATTCTTCCTGTACAAAAGACCATTGGTTCCTTTTTAGGAAACTACCTAACCCACTAGAAAAGATTCTTATATATGGGAAGTCTAAAAAAAATGACCAATCAAATAACCCTATAGTGGAGCCCAGCAGTCCACTTGCCCCATTCAAGTGCAAAGAGATTTTAGTGTTTAGTGCATTATTTTCAAATATAGACAGAACACCAAGGAACATCATATATAAGAGGAAATTCTTTACTATTAAAAACACATACAAACAAATAAAAAGAATGCAGAGAGCTGAAGAAAACAAAAAATAGCATCTATAATTGAGATCCTAAGACAGATGAGTTATTAAATCAACGAACCAAAACATTTATAAAATGAACATATAGAAAGTTGTTTTTTAAAGAGCTTTGGGCTACTAAAAGTATCTATATGTTAGCCCAAGCTAATAATAGTCAAAGTTAGGACTGCAAATTGATTTTCCTTCCTCCAGTGCAGGAACCAGGTGTCCCTAAATTGTGTCCGAGGCTAGGCTATCATTCATTTATTTATTTCCGAGTGTACTTACTGCAATTTTGCTATGTTCCCCACACTGTCCTAGACACTAAGGGAATGAGACAAACAAAAGTTCCTACTTTCATGGGGGTTACTTTTCAGAAGACTTCAAGGTTTCTAAGATTTTTCACTGTGACACTCTTCAGGGATGGCACACCCCCAATTTGCAGAAAGAAAAACGAAATCCCTTCCAGAGCTATGGAAACAGAAGAATCAAAGAAATATTACTTTTTTTCTGCAAGCAAAGATACTTCCGCCTCCTGAATCTGCCCTCTGCAGGTTTGCATTGGTACACAATCCGCGGTTCAGGAGAATGGGGCACACGCTACTGGGCCCAACAGGGACGCCCTCCTCTCCTCCTGTGCGCACATCCTATTCACTCTGGCCTCAGGGCTTTGTTCAGGTTTCCCCTCCTCTTCTCTTCTCCTTTGCGTTTAAATCCCACCCAGTCTTCAGGTTTTTATCCACATCACACCTTCTTGACAAAACCCAACTCCATTTGAAGCCTCACTAATGACCAGCTCATTCCCAAAAGTCAGCAGCAGCAGCAGCAGCAGCAAAAATTGCTTTAATAACCTGAGTCTATTATGTGCAGGATTTTCTTGCCAAATAACACTGGAATTTTCTGAATGAAAACCTGTGCTTGCATCTTGGGCTTCATTAGAATCCACCACCACCTGGAAGTGTGCAGTGCATATGGGAGATAACTAAACAGCACTGAATGAATGAATGATTGATTGCTCCTTTTTTCCAGACATTTTTCCATCTGACGCTCTTCTAGAAGGGATTAAAATGCCTCCCTGTGGAAGGGACACTCTCCACCACATTGGCAGTGCAGAGCCCCCGCCCCAGTGCGGTTGGCCATGGTTTGGTTCTTCTGAGGGAAACATCAAAGGGAAGGCAAGACGGGCCTGGCACACAGAAGCCAGCCTCTCACTTGCTCCTGATCCCTCAGACAGCGAAGTGCCAGAATGAATCTCCCTTCTTGCTGTAAGGTTAATGTGGCCATTTATAGATAGAAGGAGGAGATTAGGTATGTTGAAAGGGGAAGGTTTTAATGCTTTGCTTTTGATCCTGTCTGGCACTCCCCAGAGCTGCCATGTGCCCCACACCTGATAAATACTGTTTTATAAACGGCAAAGAAGAGAATTTAAAGCCATAAATCTATCCCCACCCCCCTCACTTTTTTATGGATCTAAAAGATAATTAAAACCATGCCCTTGTTTTGCAAATGGAGCCTCGTCATTCTGGCAGGCCCCGTTTCAGATGAACTTGAGGGCAGCTTCAGTGCAAAGGGCAGCCTCAGGTCGACGCTGCCCAGACCGTCACAGCACGCTCCGTGGCCTTGCCTCTCTCGCGGTGTGTGCGTGCACGCACACCGCCGGGGGTTGCTGCGCTGACCGAAGACCCCTGCGCAGCCCTGCGTGGGCTTTGAACTTGGTTTACGCACGCTGCTAATAAGGGCCGCTTCGAAATTTAGATTTTTTTCACAGAAACAAGGAAGAACGTTTTTCTTTGGTCACACACTGCATCCCGCCCCCACCCCAATTTCAACCACTTCTTTCGGTTTTTCACAGACACCAGGAGACTAGAAGAACAAATGTGAATGGATCAGGACTTCCAAAGAAGCAATTCAAAATATTATGTAGCCATCAATTAAATCATTATAAGGACTATGTACTATCAAGGAAATGTTTATGATGCAACTCTAAGTGGAAAACACATAATGTGAAATGTTTCTACATTATGACAGTAAAAATTAATCATTTTTATAACATATCATCAGCTATCCAATGAATGTGTGCACATGGTTGAAATAAGAAATAATAAGAAAAGGGTTTATGCATGAAAAACTTTTATCCCCATCCCTCCTGTCACTCATTTCCTCCCCAGAGCAAATCTTTTAACTCTTTTGACTGATTTTTTCCCTAGGAATTAGTGCCATATCTCTAGGTATATGTTTCTGCCTTGACTTCTTATTTATTTTATATGTTAACTTTTGAATTCCAGCTATGATAATCAGCATCTAGCTCATACAGCCTCCCTGTCTTCCCCTGCACCCAATGTAAATCAAAATAGTTATGTCCTTAAGTCTTTATCTTTTTACAGTTACTTCTTCTTCTTTTATTCCTTGTTCCACCAACTAAAAAGAGTAGCTTCTGATTTCTTATCTCACCATTTTGTCAGATAAGAATATTAGCATCGCTGTGTTAAGTCCTTTAGCTTTCAGCTCTGCTCCCCCCACCTTCCACCTCCCAATTTCTCATATGAACACCTCTTTTATAATGTCAGAATTAATGAAAGTTACCTTTATTCTATAACCAACTTTCACTGATGGGTTGATTTTAGAAGCTGAAAGCCAACCAGCATTGTCTCTGTTTTTATGACCATGCCAATGTTGAACATACCAGAATTAAGCAGTATTTTCATGATTCTAATTCTTTCTTAAGATGCTTTTTCCAGAATGGCAAATGCTTATTTTTTTAACTTTTTGCCTTTATTATAATTTAAAATTTTAAATCAAAAATCACATTCTCTTTTGATATAGATTTTTCCCTCTCTAGGTCCCTCTATCCTTCTGATCCAAGCTAGACCTGTGCTGTCTAGGCCTTGTGCATTGTGTTGCCTGGGATTTCTGTCTTCTCCTTTCCTGGGTCAGTTCCACCATATCTAGAACCTGTCTTCTTGTTGCTTTAAACCCTGGTTTGCTGCTGCATTATAGAATCCATATATCTCTCCTTGTTTCTAACAAAATCTTATTTTATTCCAGTATCCCACCCTCCTCTTAATGATTCTGTTCTTTGCTAAGTCAATCATGTTAATACTTTTCACCTTGCTAATGACGGGTTTAAGAGTGGCCATATAATCATTTCTAGACAATAAAACACAAGAAAACATGCTGAGAGATCTTTGGTGATACCTTTAATTTAAAAGAAAAAGATCCACAAAAAATAGCATGCCCTTTCTTTCTCTGTCCCTTATCACATCTGTAGGTAACATCCAATTGCAGAAATCAGCCTATAATAAAGTGGGGAGCTATCCAAGACCATGAAGCTCACCAAGAATGACAGAATAGAAAAATGAGAAGAATTTAGAACTTTTGTGATATATCTGAGTCAACCATTCATTTTTAAATTTTATTTTATTTGAGATGTTGTCTTTCTTCTGTGCAAGCTGGTTAAATAGACACTTTCTTTTCTTGCATGAAAACATATTCAATTTCAACAAAACATGTCTTCAGGAAGATTCCTAAAATGAGTATGTGAAGTAAATTTTCCGATTCATTAAAAGTGAAAAATTGCCTATATTTTACCAGGACAATATAGTGATAGTTTGGTTGGGTACATAATCTTAGGTTGAAAACCCATTTTCCTTAAGAAATATAACACTATTAATGCTATTGCTCTAATGTTTTCTAGTTTGTTTCTTTGTAAGGTAACAAATTCTCTTCTTTCTGTCCTTTTAAAAATATCTTTTAAAAAAATTTTAATTTATTTTTAGAGAGAGGGACAGGGAGGAAGAAGGAGAGGGAGAGAAATATCAATGTGGGAGAGAAGCGTTGGTTGGTTGCCTCTCACATGCCCCCAATCAGGGTCTGGTCCGCAATGCAGGCCTGTGTCCTGACTGAGGATTGAACCAGTGGCCTTTCAGTCTGCAGGCCAGCATTCAGTCCACTGAGCCACACCAGCCAGGGCTGTCTCTCAGCTTTTAAAATATTTTTTCCCTTTGGTATTCTGTGATTTCACAATGATATGTCTAAGTATAACCTTTTTCCATTCATTGTGCTAGGTGTTCAAATGTCATAATGGAGGTGTTCCCTTTAGCTCTAGGTAATTCAAGTAATTCTTTATATATTTCCCTTTATTTATATAGTTCTCTCTTTCTGGAAACCTGTTAATCAGATATTTGACTCCCTAGATATATCAACCATTTCTATGAGTTTTTGTTCCATATGTTCTATGTTTTTTGCATTTTATTATACACTCAGAGATCTCAGACTTTATTTTCCAATCTTTTAAAAACTTCTTATATAAAATAAAATTTTTCAATAACCAGAGTCCCCTATTTTTTTTATTATTTTCCTTTCTCATGACACCTGTCTTTGTACTTTATTCTCTCAAGCGTTTGTTCATTCATATTTAATGAAAAAGCAATAAAAAACTGGATATTCTGAATGTTATCTTTGCTGTTAGGTAATCAAGGACAAACTGGACATTATACTGGGAGTCTCCCAAATGAAAGAATATGGAAGTCATTTCTTTAGGGCTGCATTTTTCAAGCAGGAATGATTTTGCCTTCCAGGGGACATGTGACAATGTCTAGAGACAAGTTTTTGTTTGTCAAAACTAAAGGAAGAGCTTTCCAGTCAAGATGGGAGGCATAGATAAATGCAGTACTCACATCCTCCCACGATCACATCAAAATTACAGCTAAACTACAAAACAACCATCATTGAGAACCACCTGAAATCTAGCTGAACAGGAGTTCTACAACTAAGGCTATACAGAAGAAGCCACATGGAGACTGGTAGGAGGGGCAGGGACTCAGAATATGCTTGTCCCACACCCACATGTGGAAGATAAAAAATTGGAAGGGATATCTCGACTTCAGAAGTCCCCCTGATGTGTAAGCAGTACCAGCTCCACACCAGACCACCCCCCACCCCGGCCCAGGGTTCCAGTGCTGGGAAGAGAAGTCCCCATAACTTCTGGCTGTAAAAACCAGTGGGGATTGAGATTGAGTAAGACCAAGGCTGCTGGAGTCCCAGAAAGTTCCTCTTAAAGGGTCCATGCATAGACTTAGACTTACTCTCTCTAAGTTTCAGTGATGGGACAGAAACTCAAAAAGCATCAGGGATATGTGGGGAGGAACTGAATTGTCTGGCATCAGGGTGAGAACTGGAGGGGCAGCTTTCTCCCAGACAGAGGTACTGGCAAAGGTCATTGGTCATTTCCTGGGCACCTTCTCCACAGAGCTGGCAGGCAGGCACCATATGTATCTATCAACCTGCCTATCACTGTTTGTTCTGCCCTGATGATTCCCTGAGACCCCACCTCACCCAACTTTCAGGCCCACCCAAGCCATTTCCAGTGGCTTTTCTATGTGAATAGCATGCCTTTGCTCATGCTTCAAACTTTCTTAAAATCTTTCACACAAGCAGCATCTGGCTTTGGCACATACTATAACTGTCATTAAGTGGCCCAGGTCCAGCACTAATAGCCTCTCCTGGGCACCTCTAAGGCCAGCACAAGTAGGAGCCATCTGCAGATCACTTTGTAGCTAATACAAGGTGTCCCCTGGCAAGACACAAGTGACAGCTGACCTTTCCCTGTACCTCCTGGGAAGCCCCAGCACCAGCATACCTGGTGGACAGCTTCATACCACATCAAAGCACCACCCAACCTCCTACACAAGGGACACACTGAGGGAGCAGACTCAGTGGGCCTGGGATCCCTGCTGAAATAAGTCCTTCTCCATGAGGTGGGTCCCTGCATGGCTGATTCTCCATGGTGGTCACAGCTAGTCCTTGCAGACTATCAACCTGGAGGTAAATCCCTCCCTTTGATGTGCCTACAGCAAACAAGGCTAAACTACAACAGAAGGGTATAAACAGCCTACACGGGTGGGAGGGTCATACTTGGAGTGTTCAGCTCAGGTAAATGGGGAGGCTGTGCCACTGGACCCTACAGAACAACTACTACATAAGTCCACTCTACCAAGCCCAGGAGACATAGCAGCTCTACCTAATACATAGACAAAAACTCAGGGAAGGTGCCAAGATGAAGAGACAAAAAAACATGTCCCAAATGAAAGAACAGAGCAAAACTCCAGTAAAGTAACCAAACAAAATGCAAACAAACAATCCACTAGATGCAGATTTGAAAACACTGCTTATAAGGATGCTCAGTAAACTTAGGGGAGAGTAAATGAACTTAGTGGGAATTTCAATGTCATGAAAAAGGACATGGAAACCATAAAAAAGAATGAGTCAGGTATGAAGAATATATTAACTGAAATGAAGAATAATTTACAGAAAATCAACACTAGAATAGATGAAATTGAGAATCAAATCAACAATTTTAAATATAAAGATGCAAAAACCCAATCAGAAAAGCAAAAAGAAAAAAGAATTTAAAAAATGAGGATAGTGTAAGGAACCTTGGGACAACTTCAAGTATGCCAACATTTGCATCATGGGGGTGCTGGAAGGAAAACAGAAAGAGTAAGAAATTGAAAACCTATTTGAAAAAAATGACAGAAAACTTCCCTAATTTGGTAAAGGAAATAGACATACAAGTCCAGGAAATGCCAAGAGTCCCAAACAAGATAAACCCAAAGAGGCCCACACCAGGACACATAATTAAAATGCCAAAGGTTAAAGACAAAGAGAAAATCTTAAAAACAGTCAGAGAAAAGCAGTTAGTTAACTACAGGGGAGCTCCCATAAGACTGTCAGCTTATGTCTGAACAGAAAATTTGCAGGCCAGAAAAGATGAGCAAGAAGTAGTCAAAGTGATGAAAAGCAAGGACCTACAACCTAGATCACTCTAGCTAGCAAAGCTGTCACTTAAAATCAAAGGACATGTAAAGACATTCCCAGACAAGAAAAAGCTAAGGGAGTTCATCACCACCAAACCAATATTAAATGAAATGTTAAAATGTTTCCTTTAAGAAGAAGAAAAAAAAAGATTAAAGTATAAACAATAACATGGCAGTAAATACATACTTTTCAACAATTGAATCTAAAACAAAAAAATAAATGAATGAATGAATAAGCAGAACAAAAGCAGGCTCATATACAGAGAACATTTGGACAGCTGCCAGAGGGGAAGAGGGAGAATGGGTGAAAAAAGTGAAGGGATTACGAAGTACGAATTGGTACAGGATAGTCATGGTGATGTAAAGTACAGCATAGGGAATATAGTCAATAATATTGCAAAAACTATGTATAGTGTCAGGTGGATATGAGGTTTATTGGGCTGATCACTTCGTAAGTCATATGTCTAAATCCTTAGAAGCTGATATAATATTGTATGTCAAGTGTAATTGAAAGATAAAATATAATTTCTTAAAAAATTGAAGGGGAAAAGATGCCACTGGTATTTGAGTGGATGAGGTCAGGGATGCTGCCAAACAGACTGTGATGCACAGAAGAGCGTTGCACAACAAAGAATTGTCCACCCCAACGGACAAAAGTGCCAGGTGGGAACTCCTGCAGTACGGCCATTTCTCCCCCCGCCCCCCACCATTTGCTTGTTTGTTCTCCTTGAGACGTAATCATCTAGTTTCTTCAGGCTGCATTCATTTGGGAAAAGGAGAAGCTGTTCTATATACAAACTATAAATTAATTTCATCTTGTTCAGCCCTATTTCATCCTCAGCCACCACATTTCCAACACGTGAAACTCTCTGTGATCCAAATGGGCTGATAACTGCATCCATCCTCTTGCATTATCCTCCACAAAAGCATTCAGTTATGGCTCCCTCCCCTTACTTCATCAGTTATCTCTGCCATGTGTTTTCTATCTTCTAGAAATTTGTAAAAATCTGTGATAACCCCTCCATATTTGAACAGAAGGTTTCTCCTATGTAATTCACTTGTTTTTAATACTTATTTAGCATTGACAAGGTACTAGCTTTCAGGCTGCGCACTGGGTATAAAACAATGCAGAAATTATAGTGTGCTTTTAAGATCTTTGCTGGTGGATGACACAAGAAAAGGCGTAATAGTATAATACACTATAAAGAATGTGGAGTTTCAAACCAAAGCCTTTCTGTTTTAGTCCCATCTCTACACACTGGCTGAGTGATCTTTGGCAATGCATTTCAGACTATATGAGCTTCAATGTTCTCAAAAATAAAATGAAGATAATATTAACTTTCTTAAAGGGTCACTGTGAAGATTCAATGAGAAAGTTCACTCAGAAACACTTTATAAATGTTAGTGGATAAGATTATACCAATTCATTTTGTGGTCTCCATTTAGGTTGCCCAGGCTGGGTATTGGATCTTGACTGTAACCAATGTTTAGTTTTATTTGTTTAGGTTTTTATCTGTACACGAAAGAGTTTCCTTTAATGAAAAACACCATGCAACAGGTCAGTCTAGGTTCTTTTCATGGACTGAGCTCTGTATTACTTACTCACTGACCACTTTAATATTTAACTTGAGTCTCTAACATGAGCTGTGGGATCTAATCATCATTTTGTATTAGGGCTTTTACTAATTTCCTACAAATGTATTGGTTATTGCTCTCAACAACACCCCCCTACCCCGCCACTGCAGTGTAGACTGGAGTGATGTTATTTAATCATTTTTTCCTATTATCGCTTGATCTACACTATAAGACCAAAATATACTGAAACACACAAACACATATTGAAGTTCTCTTCCAGTTACTATCTCAATGACTTTGAACAAAGTCACCTAGATTTTCTGTGTCTCGATCGCCTCATCTTCAAATAAAATAAGGCTAATACTTTTAAAGAATTTTCCAGAGTTAAATAAAATAATAACAATAAACATGCTTGTAAGCTGTATGGTATGTGCTAAAAATACACAAAAGTTCTGACTCTCACTTTGCTGTGCCATTCGTAAGTGAACGCGCACATAAGTCACATATGTACCAGGGTGAGCTGTGTCCGGCCGAAGTGCCTGCATTGAAGTCTTAAACTCCAATATTTCAGAATGTAATTATATATGGAAGTACGCTCTTTAAAGAGGTGATTAGGTTAAAATGAGGCCTCTAGGATGGGTCCTCACCCAATTTTACAAGTGTCCTTATAACAAGAGGAAATTTGGGCAGAGAGACACTAGAGGCTTTGACGCGCAGAGGGGTGACCGTGGGAGGACTCAGAGAGAAGGCGGCCACGTCCATAAATCAGGAAGAAAGGCCTGGGACAGGTCCATTCATTGTGGCCATTAGAGGAGACCCGCCTTAGCCGCACATTGAACTTAGACATCCAGCCTCCAGAACTGTGAGAAAGTAAATATCCGTGGTTTAAGCCACCCAGTCTGGCAACCCTATGCAACTAATACATATATAAAATTGGGTCCTATTTCCCCCCATATGTTTCATTTCCATTGGTAGAGTTTAGGATTTCTGTTGCAGAAATACAAAAAAAAAGAAAGAAAGAAAGAATATGCTGTTTTTGAAATCTAGAATGGTATTTTTTGAACCCTTCCCCAAGATAATACCCTGGAACACAAAGTGTTGTAAGAGGAACTTTTTTCTGAATTCTTTAAGTTCTTTTTGATATATCAGTGCCTGAGCCACTTAAATAGGCAAGGGTGAAAAGAACTCAGTATGTGTGATGTAAAGGGAGTTGAGAAGAGATAAGAAAGCAAAGTAGAAGTTTGCTTTGGTTTCAGAAAGGAGGAAGGAAGAAGTGGGACAGAAAAGTCACCCTCTGTATCCTCATCCCCGCCCTCCACCAAGCGTGAGGAACCTTGAGCAGTGGATTGGGCATGATGGGAATATCTGGATGGGCAAGATGGATCCAAAAATACAAGGGCTAGTGGCCCACTTTGCCGTCTGGGAGGCCGCAAGGTGGCAACGGTTCTCAATCTTGGCTGCACTTCAGACTCCTCTCTGCATGCCCAGACCACTTACAACATAGTATCTGGACATAGGACCCAGGAATCAGTATTAGAAAAAACTTTACAGATGATTCCAATGTGTAGCCAAGGTCAAGACTACTGCTCTTTAAGAAGACTAGCCATCAGCTCAGTGTCACTTCCCAACTGGCTTGCGACAGAAAGAGCACACAGTACTATGAGTCCGTCGGCTAGAAAGATGGGCTTTGGTGCTGTGCTTCTGGCTCACCCCAGTGTGTCTGTATGGAAGACAGATGGCCTGCAGCCCCACAGGTTCCAGAAAGGGGGCTGTGAGGAAGTAGGAGAACGTGGACTCTCCATCCCCTAACTAGTGGCAACTACACGTAGACCAGAGGGCCAGGACCAAGGATGTTAGCAATGGGAACCAGAACAAAGGTCCAAGAGGCAGAAGAGAACCAGTCCTGTCTTGGTGGCAGCAGTGCAGCTTGACAACCACCCTGAGCTGTCAAACCAGCTTCTTCACTAAATGGAACAGCAAACGGTAAGCCCTGCAGGTAGCTCTGAAGCCCTCTTTCCCCCGCTGCCTTGAGGTCACATACGCATCCTTACACACCGTCTGAGGGAGACACAGAAAAGGTTGAAAGGGACCCTGAAAGACCATATTCACACCATGGACTATCCAAAAAAGACTCTTTAAAGCAGAATTATTGATGCATTCTTTTCTCTCTCTCTCTCTCACACACACACCCCCCACTACTAAATGGACAGTGATTCATGCAAAAAAAGAATAAATTAGAAACAGAGTTTTCCTATACATCAAAACACACTGCATAAATTTGGGATTCAGCTACACAGGTGAGTGTTTATGTGCAACCTTACAACCACCTCTATTCAGTAACATATCCCTCAGCTATTCTAACGAATAGCACCAAGCATTCAGGGTTGAATTCCTGTAGAGATCCTAAGAGGCCAACATGCTCCACTTTCACATAAGAGCGACCATACTCCTATGTGTAAAATGTTCCTTAGAGGAGGATCCAGACAATTGGAAGATTAGAACTTGCTTCTCAGCCAGCAAACAGGTCTCAGTGCCTTTTGTTCCCTCTCAACTCTCATTCAAATGTCTCTCTCCAGGGTGGGGACTACGTAGAGTATTAAAAAATAATAATAATAATAAAATGTCACTCTCTGTCCCACTCCCTCTGTGTTCCCGTGGCTGCCCCACCCTTTCCAGCCCTACCCACCACCCACCCTCTGCGTCTCAAGGGATGCAGGTTGAAAGAGTTCCAAGCTATTGTGCACACATCATATGCCGGAATCCGGGCTAGATATATTACATAATAATCTAATTTAACCTCGCAGGAGGAATTAATATCTTCATTTTACAGATGAGGAGACTGAGGCTTTGAAAGGTGAAGCCTGAATTGAACCCCAGATATTTCTGACTCTGAAGACCAGCTTCCCTGCAGCCCTCGCCTATTTATTTCTGGATCCCCTCCGTTCAACAAAGGTGTATTTTCTAGCGCATATCTACTTTCAAATATCCTGGACTATTCTCTCCACAAGCACGCTTATGCTGGTCCCTTTGTTCTCAAATTTAGTTTGAAAAAATAAAAAATAAAGTTTACTTGAAAGCAGCCCCAGTTCCAGGAACAGGCCCATTTTAGCCTGTTTGGTTCCGTTGTTGTTGTTGTTCAGTTTGATTTGATTTGCTTTTTTATTTCAACCTTACTTCTAGTAAAAGTAAAGGCCCATTTCTGGAGGGAGAATCAATTATGCTATATTGCGGAACTCTTAAATTCCTTGTCATTTATCCATCTGAATATTCTTGATAGGAGAAATAGCTATTTCCACGTTTTTCCTTACTTCTTCTTTACCTCTTCATTGTGTCTCTCTCCCCAGTAGAGTGTAAACTCCATAAGAAAAAGATCCATGGCCCAAATACAATAATCAAAATGTATGTAGATAGATAGATGAGCAAGACACCTTGTATATGCAGGTCTAGCGCATAATGGACATTCAATAAAGGTTTCAAAGGCCAGCAAATAGACTCTGCAGCTTGTATTCCAAACCTCATACACAGGGCAAAATTTTCCACAGATTTTCACACTTCCTAGAGAAGCAATAATATGAAAGCAAAGTTATGCTGGCCAGTCACTCCGGCCCAGCTGCAGTTCTGCACATTAGGCACATATTTCCCTCCCTACAGCCCCTCCCTCCCATTTTATAGCCTTGTTTGGGTTTGCGCTTGTGGGTGGGAAAGTCTGAATTGTTTGGCTTTGCTGCTGAACAGAGGCCTATCTCAGGGACCCTTATGGCTCACCTGCAGTCACCCTACCCTCCTTATCTGCACCCCCATGTTTTTGATCTCTATGATAGCAAAGCCATTCTCCCAAAACACCCTGCAATGAGAAAACTGGCTTTGAAAGTGAAAAGTGATCCGAGCTTAGCACGCTCTGCCCTGATGAACATGGCCAGCAACGCCAGGCAGCAGGGCCTGCAGTGAAGAGAAACTCGGACAACAGACAGGCCTTCCTTTTCTCACCTCTCGCCCCGCCTATCCTGCCATACTTCCCTTCACTTGGCACCTAGTGATTAGTTACAAATATGCCATATTCATCTCCAAGTTCACACCTCATCTTTTTTTTTCTTCTCTTTCCAATGCATTAATTTATACAACATGTATATGGAGCATCTTTGAGCTGCCAGTTACCATATTGGATTTTGGGAATATAAGAAATGCATACACACACGCACAAGCCATCATTACAAATCGACCTCAACCTCAATCTCCTCCAAGTGGCCTTCTCAGATCCTCAAAGCCTCCATGATCATATTACTAAGTGCCAATTAGGCATATAATAATCTCTTCCACAGGGCTTACCGTGGTTTCATGCTGGTTACTTGTATCTTCACAACTAGATGACAAATTCCTTGAGATCATAGACCACATTTTTATTCCTACTGGCTTTCTTTAATAACCACTCCTGTAACTATGTTGGGCTTCCTTACCCCTCTAGTCAGACCATTTTTGCACTGAATATGTCTTTTTTGCAAGCCCTTTGGGATGCAGCACGCACTGCCGAGAAGGCAGGAGACTTGGTATTCTTTCTCCCCTTTACCACAAACCATTTGGCCCTGCATCTAGGCATGTCTCCTCTACCATGAGCCAGGTTATGAAGGGAAAAAGAGGGAGATAAGTTCAGAAAACATGCCAATATCAAGAAGCTTCTCTGAGTTCTGACTATTGGAAAAGCTAGTGCTTCTTGCTGGAGGATTCTTTTCCTCCATGTTCATGTTGACATGCCAAGACCCCAAGTTCAGAATAAGTGCATGGGCGGGGCAAACAGGCACTCCCTGAGCAAAGAGAGTGGGGCCAGGCTGGTGACACCTGAGAGTCCGGTGCAGGGAGACAGCCTCAGACTCTGTGGCCACAGGATGGCTGCCAGGGCCCCACAGAGGGAGGAGAGAGAGGCCCTGGCGGTGGGAAGAGAAGAGAAGAGGAGGTCCCCTGTCTTGACCTGGAGTGAAAACCAGGGTGAAAGGGGAAATCACTGGGACAAGGCAGTGACCCAGAAGGCCCAGCCAGAAGTAAAAGCAGATGTGAAACATAAGCTGGCAGTGTCCTGGGGGCCATGAGGGTCTGCCCTGGAGGAGATGACCCCAAATAATAGGCACTGTCATTGACGTGTCTTCACCGGGCCCCTACTTGGCAATTAGGGCTGAACAGCCATGGGTTTAAAGAACTGACTAGAGCACACAAGATACTTTGTCTTTCTCAATCAGCATAGAACATGCCCCACTAGAGCCTGCAAGATCGGCCTCCTTTCCAATAATTTATTTGTTTGACAAGTATATGCTGTGCTCATTGTTGGCTCAAGATCTCCAGGATTCTGAATTATCAGAAAGGTTATATATTTATCAGCCATTTTAGTATCAAAAGAAGTATCCAAAACTGCTGTCTCTTGCCTGTAAATAATAAAGAAAACTGGATCTAGAGAGTGAATGCCCTGCAAGAGGGAAGTGGAGAGGCCTGATCACAAATTCATAAGACATTTTCATCTATCTTGGATGATCCCAGATCAGAGACTCTGTCTCACTTCTGAGCTGTAGTAAAGCATTGGCTTACCTCTAAGAAATGAAGAATGCAGCCCTTCTGGTCCTGGTTTTCCCTCATGCACCAACCCGAGGTTGCCCCCCCACCCACCGTTACTTCTTTAAGAAAGATCAAGCATTGCCATGATTTTCCCCAGGATGCATCCCAAGAGGACACCCCCCCGCCCTACGCCGGAAGACATCCCAATTCTCATGCCAGAATCCACAAACTATTCCCCAGCTGAGACTTAGAGGGACGCAATCTGAAGCGTCACTTTTACCAATCATTAAGATGTGGCTAGTGCTCAGGTCTCCAACTACACACCCTCAAAGAACTGCCCCTTGATCACCCTTCAGGCTTAAGATGGACACATGATCTCCCTTCCAAAGAACGCTCCCGAGCAAGAGGCCCAAGAAACCCTGGAAACAGGCTGAAGGCCATTTGGACAAAGAATGCCAGGGCCACGTGCAACCTGGAAGGGGTGGTATGAGGCCCAGGTAAGGCGCCAGAGCAGGGCCCTCTAAAACAGGTTCTGTTACCTACAGTGGGGTGGTGCTGGCTCCCCTGTCTCTTGAATTCATATCCCAAAAAAGTCTGTTTCACTTTGAAATGATTGACAGGGCATGGCTCAAGTTCCTACTCCATTTCTGAGGGAGTTTAATTCCTAAAGAAGCTCTGTTTCCGTCCCCAAAAAGGGGGAGCAAGCTCAGCCTACTTGTCCCCGGGACAAATTGAAGTGAAAGCGAGTTAGATTTCTGTTATCTGAACTGGTCTTGCTACTGAGATAATGGGTCTGAAGAGGGAGGGAATTTCAAGAGCCAACAGCCTGGGCGTGCTGTCTGTTTTTCCAATGTTTTTCCAGATTAAAAAAAAAAAAAGGTGGAAAAACATAAATGTTTCATATCATTGCCAATGAGTTTCCATTTGGTTTTGGTGGGGAAAGACAAAGAAATGCTATGTACTCAGCAAATTGGTAAAAACCAGCTGTTTGATGCCCTGGAAGCTCTTTAGAGTTGCCTCCAAATAGTGAGAGAGAGAGAGGGAGGGAGAGAGAGGGAGAGAGAGAAGAGGGAAGAGGGAAGAGAGAAGAGAGAAAGGAGAAAGAAAAAGAAAGAAAAAGGGGGAAATTACCCCCTTTATGAAAAACTGCATGAGAAGCAAGGGAGCTCTTTTTTGATAAAGGTCTAAAAACAAGTCTTGATAGGAACTACAATCCCAGAGAAAGCAATTAAAGCACATGTGAATGTTGAGCTGAGAACAGGCCCACCACCATGTGTCTTCTGCAACAAGGCCATCCTGCTCAGCTTCCTGCCTATACCTCACAGGGATAAGCAGGGTGCACTGGGCACAGGTGGGGAGGTGAGCTTGGCACAAGTAGAACTCAGCTCCCTAAGAACTGAACACGAATCTGAGCCATACTCTTCGGAACCCAAGAAAGTTTGTCTCGTGGACGTTCTCAACAAATCACTGAAATATTGGAAGACCCTATGGCTCCCTTTGGAGTTTTAGTTGGACTCAATGATTTTGTAGGATATTCTGAAAGACTCATTCACTAAGGTCCTAGGGCCTTGCCAGACCATGAGTCACTCTTTGTTAGATGATCGTTATTCACATTTTTGAGATCATTTCCATTCAGAGAGGAGCAAACTAAGAGGCAGAACATGCATGGAACATCGCCTCCACAGGGATTATTTCACCGTGTGCACAGACCAGCCATCAACACCTTTCAAACAATTCACCAATGTCAAAGAGAAAATTGGCAAGATTAATTACCCCAGAATAAGTTCATGGGGTTTTTTTCTGGTTTTAGTTGTTTTTATTTCCTATACAAACTGGGTGAATCTTCACTTGGCACATCTAATTGAAACAGACAAATGACATGACCCACAGTATTTTAACACTGAGTGTTCTTGGTGTCCTCCTTTAACCTGCGTGTCCGTGCCATACCTGTGCACTGATCCCTGTGGTACCGATGGGCTGGTTCAGAGGGGTCCATGCGTCGCCAAGCGCCAGTGCTCTGCTTTTCCTTCTGACTGTTGAGTTGCTGTTCGGGGGAAGCTAGTAGCAGAGGGGACTTGGTGCTTTTGGGGAAGCTTTTATTCTCTGGCCTTGGCAAGGACGTGGCAGAAGATGAAGGTAAGAAGAATGGAGAGGCAGGTATTGACAAGGTATTAGAGGTTCCAGACCAGATTGGGGGTCCGGAGAATATTTTTTGCAGAAATAACTTTCAAAACTATTTATAAAACTGATTTTTTTCCCCCCTAACATATGTCTCACTTTTACGTTAGGTGATAGATACATAAAAAGAGAGAAGGCTTAATAGAGAAGCTTTCATCTGGGACCGAAAGAATGAGTCAGATTTCTATCACTGGAAGAGGAAATTACAGCCAGAGAAATAGGTGCCTGGAGACATAAAGGCTCCGACGTTTAAAGACATAGTGAGTAGAATTAAGAAGGAAATTAACTGGGTATTTGTGAAATCCAAAGGCTCTGTCTTTGGCCAAACCATGGCTTATAAGAAAGAACAGTTGATAGATGACATTTTTACTCCTTATATAGCCTTTCCCACCTCAGGCAAAAAAAATTAAATAGTTCCTTTCATGTCTCCTTGCTGATTTCTCACCCCACCAAACTATTTATGTGCATAATCACTCACACACACACACACGTGTACGTATTTTGCCTTGTACTATTAACCTGCCCTACATACGAAGTTTGGTCACTATAGTAAAAAACAAGATTTTTAAGGACAGAAGTCAGTAACCATCTTTCATCCGACTGTAAACTCCACAGTCTCTAACAGTTTTAAGCATAAGCATACATTTAATAAATATTTGGTGAGTTGAAGTGAATGAGATCAGCTGGTGGGATAGGACATAGTACGTGCAAAGCGTTCCCTTGGGCTTCCTAACTTTGTATTTATGACTTTGTTCCCAAATATACAGAAGGCTGGTGGGGAGCGAGTATGATCCTTTGTCTTAGTTCAAGAGCAAAAGAAGGAAACTAACAAATATTTGTGTCTCCTAAGCATTGTACTTGCATTCATTTCATTTTATCTACCTAGAATTTTCCCCATATTACAGTCAGGAAAGCGGAGCCTCAGAAGGGTAAAGCGCCTTTCGAGGCTGCACAGCTGCTCTGCGGCGGGAACAGGGTTTACACGCCCATCTGTGAGACTCCGAGGCCCCTTGTGTCCCCGGCTTTGCGCCCTTCCCCCAAGGTGCTCTGGGCAGCCGAGTCATCTCTCATTTTACTAAGATGAAATTCCTATTGTTTTCCTTTAAAATGAAAGATTTTTTTTTCTCCATTCACAAAAATAATAAAAAGAAAGAAAGAAAGAAAACTTCCTATGACCAATGGAAAAAATAATCCAATGCTTTGCTTGCTGGCAACAGGCCCGATCGTGTGGGCCAGGCTGTGAAAGAGAGAGAGAGAGATTCTCATGGACAGCAACCACTCCGCCCACTCACATTTGTGTTTCTCTGAGGTTAACCTAGGGCCCCCCCACCGCCCAGAACATTACTCCGGGGGACTGTTCCCACCATCAGCATCCAGATAGCAGAGAGGGCTGAGGCATTAGAATCTTATCACCCCTATTAAAAGATAAAACCTAAAATTCAACCCTTATCAATAGCAGCTTCATGCACTCCATTCAGCACTTTCAAGGAAAACAGACACAATGTTTCTCTTTGCTGCCCTAGTTAGACCCAGGCAGCACTGGCATGGCTAGTGCAGCCTTGGAAAAGGTAATTAAAAACAGAGTAGTCTGCTTTGTTTTGATATTGGCCAGACCTTCTCTTTAGGAAATATATGGTAATAAAACAGATGAAATGGGGAGTAAAAAGAATGATATCAACATCCTTTCTCAAAGTCAACCAAATGGTTTGTGAAAAAGTGCACGTTTCTTCCATGTGAACTGTTCCCAGAGTTCTCATCCCAGCCCCATGTAGCTTCTCTGCCATTCATTCATTCACTGCTTCACTTAGCCATTCATTCGAGAAACGTTTAGGAAATGTCCTCCATAAATTTCTATTACACTAATCACTGAAATATAAACTGAATAAAATGAGACCCCCTTTCTTAAGGAAAGGACAGGATAAGAGATGCAAACAAATAATTATTTTGGAATGGCTCTTTGTCTCCCTCTGCATCTTTGACTTTCCGCACTTTTACCCTCAGCCCCTCCCGCCCCTCCCCCCAGCAGTGCTTTCACACCGTGTTCTCCAACCGCCCTGATGACTCGCTCAGCCTCGCAAACGCGCCCTCCCTTCTCATGCCATCCAGATGTGCGTGCTGTTTCTCCTTTTGCTGTTGGCCTGCTCTCCTGCCCTCTTTTCCCAGTTAATTCTTACTCATCCTTCAAAGTTCAGCTCAGACGCCAATTTACTCAAAAGCCATCCATGATATCTTCCCCCCCCCCGAGGTTTGGTGTCCCTCCCACCTGCTCCAAAAGCATCCCCAAAAATGTCCCTAACAAACCCTTTACGCACTATGCTTTGCAATTTTCTGTGTATTTTTCTTTCCCTTCTAGTACATTAGCAAAGCTAAGAGGAAAATGGGCCATACTACAATTGTTTTGGTGCCTAGGAAAATGTCCAGCATAGAATAAGTGCTCAATACATGTGGAAAGAATAAATTAATAATTTATTTTAATAATTAATAGTGTATTAATAAATCAATAATAGGCATAACTATAGCACAATGGAGAGTGTGGTCAACTGTGGAGTAAGGGCGGAGAGAGGTCACAGAGAAGGCTACTGAGCTGAATCCTAAAGAATTAACATAAAATCACCAGGAAGACAAGTTTGCGAAAGAAACTTTCCAGGCAAGAAAAATATATGCAAAGCCATAAAGAAAAAAAGCACACATCCAAAGAAAGATTAAGTTTCATAATATGGCTGGGGTGTAGATCATCAAGTGGTAAAACAGAAAGAGATGAGGTTGGCGTGAAATAGATGACGGAAGGCTTTGCATAGAAATAGTGTGCATTTATCCTGTAGGTATGCAATAGAGAATTTATTCCTCGCTGTCTCTGTGCCAGCATATACATAGAAGATCATTCCAATGGTGTCCTAGCACCCACAGCACAACATGAGAAGTCATCCGAGCATAGGAAAAATAGTCAGTATGTTATTCTGAAATAGATAAATTTTGGGTTATTCGCGGGTTTTGATACTCCGTATTTCTAGTTCCAGGAACCTGGGACACAATGGAGTTTATTAAAAAGCAAAAAAAGTGAACAAAAATACCCAATTGTTTATGCTTTGCCCTGAATCAGGTCAACAGACATTGGACTACAGGACTGCATGCTTAAAAACAAACAAAACAAAAAAAAAACTGCGCAAGTAATTACAATACGCACAATAATTGAGAACTATTTAAGCAAACTCAGCCCATGAGGACACATGGTCTCTGAAACTATTGTCCAATCATTTGTCTTCACTGATGTGTTAGTTACTTTAAAATGACGGGTTCTAAGCCTTGCTCTCTTTTTGTTCTCAAACTAGGTTTTAGCGCAACTCATTTGCTACATGAAGAGGCTGTGGGAGGCAGCCTGCCAAGGTTGGAGCAGAAGCTGTCATCTTGGGAACTGAAAGATGGATGCATGTTCAAGGGAGATGTGATTCTCCCCCTCGGGTTGGTGAAGAGCCACTAGACAAACAAACTATTGGGGCAAGTGCAGAGGTGTCGGACCAGGCACAGTCTGCTAATGTGCTGATCACTGATGGACATCAGCCAGCTGGCAGGGAAAGGCTCCCATCGAAAGGGAAGGCCTTCCACTCAAATCTTCCTCAGTGGAAACTGCTGGCATTGAGCGTAGTCAAGGACCCAGCTAATCAAATTTTCCTACACAGGTTAAAGCGAAACTCTGAATTATCCCTGACTGCCCCTTGCTCACCCAAACCCACATTTAGGAATGTCTGATATATTGGCAATATTCTTAGCTTCAATCGGGACAAACAATTGCATGGGTATTATTAAAGTAGTTAAACAATGACACCATTAGACTTGGTGGCCTAAACCAAAGCCTAACCAGAGCCAGTTCCTGTAAACACACTCATGTCCAAGAAAACAAAATTTAAGAACAACCCATCACAAAGAGCCACCTAGGCTTTCCCAGATAAGGTAGTCACTTAAGCTATAGCCAATCAGATCACTTTCTTGCCTCACCTCTGTGTCTGCTCCATGAAGCCTGGCCCCTAGCTCCTGTCAGTGAGGCAGTCCTGACGAGTTGTGGTTTGGTACTGCCTAATTTAAATCTATGGTAGCTCAAACAAGTCTTAAAAAAAAAAGAACCTCTGTTCATCTTTTTAACAGTATAATAGTAGTTTCCGGAACCATCAGGGGAATTCAAGGGGAATTCAAATCAAAACCACAATTAGATACTATTTCTCTAGGGTGCTTAGAATCAAAGCTACAGATAATACAAGTATTGGTGAGGCTGTAGATGTGCTGAGAGTTTTATACATTGCTGATGAGGGTGTGAATGGCACAACTAATTTGAAAAAGTCTGATAGGCCCTCAGAAATTTAAACATTGTTACTAAATGGCCCAGCAATCTCTAGATACATACCCAAGAAAAATGAAAACCTAGGTGTCCACAAAAGAAGAAGAAAAAAAAATTTGTACAGAATATCCATAGCAGCATCAGTCATTATGAACAAAATGTAGAGACAACCCAAATATCTATAAACTGATGAATGTATACATATGCTGTGGTATAGCCACAGAATGGAATATTACACAGGCATAAAAAGCCTAGCACTGATACATGCTGCAACATGGATGAACCTTGAAAACTTTACACTAAGTGAAAGAAGCCAGTCACAGAAGACTGAGTATCATTCCATCTACACAAAAGGCCCAGGATAAGCAAATTTATAGAGACAGAAAGAAGCTGAGCGCCAAGCCTGAGGGGGGAGGGGTATGAAGGGAAAAGAGAAGTGACGGCTAATGGGTACAGAGTCACTTTGGGAGAGTGATTTTTAAAATTCTTTAAAATGGATTAAGATGATGGTTGCACAATTCTGTAAATACAATAAAAGCCACAAATTGTACACTTTAAAAATAACCTAAAAGTGAGTTAGGAAGTAGAAAAATAAGAACAGCTAATGAGAATAGAATAGAACATTGAAGTACAGCTCAGTCAGTAACGGAATAATCGTGGAGTCACTGTAAGCGAGCATGATGCCGACCCCCTCCCCGCCCACCCAAGGAACCCGAGGACCCAGTTCTTCATCACTTCGCCTTTCTCTTTCGTCAGCCTTGATGATGCGGGTCTCAATCATAGCTCCTCTGGTCAGCTGTTAACAACAGATGCAAGTGGATAAAAACTATCACTTTGAATAAAGAGCAGCAGAAACATCCAGTCACCAACCAATCAGATTCCATGAATTAGACTGGAAGCCCAAGCAACCGAATAGCTACATTAAGTGCCTGCACAGCTGAATACCAGTCCCAGAATTTCTTATACAGTGAACATTTTTTAGAATAGATGCTATTTGTCTCTTGGAAAATTATTCATCATATATGTTGCTTTAAATTATTAAGAATACTTGGAGAATACAGATATATTTTGTTTTGTTTTGTTTTACTGTTAATCACCTATAGTTCTAGCCAAACAAAAACACTCACTATAAATTTTATTGCATTTTCCTCCAGTTTTTTCCCCATTACATAATGTATTTTTTAACAACATTGCCAATTTTATGTATTCTTTCATTCTTTCCCACCTGTGTTTTTTTCTTATAACATTGAATGTATTTCTCATCTAAGTGCATGCGCTTCAAACACATAATTTTATAGCTATAAAAATAACAATATTGAGATACTCCATGAATCACTGAAACACTGACTTGGTTGGTTATTTTAGGTATGATAATTTTTACTATTTTATAGTAATATAACAGACATCTTTGGGTAAAATATTTTGTTTTTGTTTTATTATCAAATTTAGGTTTATTTGATTAAGGAAGAATCTTACAAGGGAAATTGCAGTTATCATTTTCAAGAGTGAATGTTTACTCATTATGCTAAATAGAAGGCTATCAGGTTAATTAAATATATCCCAGGACTCTACAACCTAACGCAGAAGACTCACAGAATAAGCATAGAAGTCAGCATTACACCCTAACTGGTGTGGCTCATTGGGTTGGGCATCATCCCACAAACAAAAAGCCTGCTGGTTCTATTCCCAGTCAGGGCACGTGTGTAAGTTTCAGATTTGGTCCCCGGCTGGGAGCCTGCAAGAGGCAGCCAATCAATGTTTCTCTCTCTCTCTTTCTCCCTCCCTTCCCCCTTTCTAAAAATTAAATAAATAAATTCTTTTTTAAATAAAATAAAATTCAGCATTACACCACAGACACTTAAAGCAGGAAGGGGTATTTCAGATTACTGGTTGGGTGGTAGTATGTGTGTGATTTTTTAATATATAAATATAAATGAAAAGATATGTGTATATATATACACATAGATAGACATAGAGACAGAGAGACAGAATGAAAAACACAGAGACCTAGAAAGCCTGAGTGACTCACTCAAAGTCAAGAGCAACTTAATGGCAGACTTGGATCAAAACATGAGATGTTGTCGTTCTGGTCTCAAGTTGTTACCACTATAACAAAATCCCGTGTTACGCAGTTCACTTCAAACCACACATAAGGAGCTAAACTTACTGAAGTATTACAAGAACACCAAATACCCTTTCGCAAGAGACCTAAAGGAGGAAATTAAAGATGTAAAGAGTTTATGAAAACCTGTGTTTGATTCAGAAGCTTGAAACCGGTTTCTTCAAAATATGGTTGAAAGTAAAAGACATAGCCTCTTTTTACCCAAAGAAAGGAATGCCTGACCTGGACATATACTAAATATTTTGTATTAGTCTCTATGTTACTTTCAAGAAACCTTGACTCCAGTTATATAGACCAGGGTGACGAGAACCATTTATGTAGCCCACTGTGATGATGATACTCTGTGTGCGTGCGTGCATGCGTGTGTGGAGGAGGAGAAGGAGGAAGAGGAACAGGAGGAGGTGGAGGAGGAGGAGAAGAGGTTTGGGTGAAGAATGGCTATCGTGTTCTTGGGGAGTGCCAGGCTTTATGCTTCCAAGATGTGCCCCAACCAGGGCCAGATCCAGACTCAATTAACCTTTGTCAAGGGCCTGCTTTCTTTCAGAGTTTGGACAGAATAGACAATTATGTCATAAAATCCTCTTTAAAATCCTGTGTGGTGGATATTGTTATTCTTATTTTTCACATGAGTTAGCTAACACTTAAAAGCAAGGTAAAAAAATAATTGACCCCAGTTACAAAAATACTAAAGGAAAGAAATAACAGTTAAACTCAGATCTTCTAACGTCAAGACTAGTTCTCCGTCCACCACCACACACGTCCAACAACAGGGCTGCGGAGAGCAGTGCGTGAAGTGAGAAGGTATTCACCAGGTGAACAGTGAGTATTTTTCATGTTGAAATAGTTCAATATCTTGCTACAAGAATGGCATATAAAAAATAAAAGCTTTTCCCCCATACTGCTCTATTACAGATCCTTAGAAGTCCTGATTCTATTTTTAATTCTTTATGTTTTTCTGGTTACTGAATTCCTTTGCAATTAAAAAAGAAAAGCAAGGGGGGGAAGCAAAATATTCTTTGGAATTTCTTTCATGCTCTGTTCCCAGCCAATGCTTGTATTTCTCAGTGTTGGTTTTTTTTTTTTTTAAAGGTTGCATTGACTCAGCAACAGGATAGCCAGCTACGTGACATTTCATCTCTGGTTTCTATTACCCATGATTAATGCCAGGGATTGTGTTTATACTCGAAGTCTATACACCAGTTAGGGGCTCAGGGAATTTGGTTCCGGCTCTGATAAAAAAAAAAAAAAGTGCGGGGGTGGGGTATGTGGACAGCAGTGGGCCAGGCAGCTTTGCAGAGAACTGCAGGCATTTTACTGGCTATAGGGGTGAGAGGGGATGGAAGGAGGAAGGAGGGACTCACCAGCCCTGGATTCTGAGTGCACAGTGTATCCTTCCCCGTTCTTGATGACTGCCAGACTCCATTCAGGGACACCCTTAGGAGAAGATGATGGAAATCAGAGCTGAAAGCTGTGTCTTTGTCAGATCAGAGAGGCCATCCCCATCATTCAGTTAATGAATGAACCCCCCTGCCAGCCAGGAGTTTATTGTAATCAAAACTCAGAGTGGGGATGGGGTGTTGGGAGATAAATGAATTGTTGAGAGACTGCTTTGAAAGAGCCCCAAACTTCATGTTTGTTCAATGGGCACTGGTCCTTCCAATGGTTTATAGAATAATTCTATCTCAAGGCCGGTATAGACCTTGAAGGTCACCTAGTCCAACCCACATTTCATGTTTGATGTCTTCTATCACATCTCACCAAAGATCATATCTAGATAATTCCAAGGATAAGAAGACCAGTCCATTCTGAGGCAGTTCTGACTGTTTGAAAAACCATTATTTATTTATTCAACAAATATTTACGTGACAACTAGGTGCCCAAGCCCATTTCAAACACTGGAGAAAAGCAGAAAACAAACCAAAGAAGTCTCTACCCTCAAGGGCTTTACTTTCTTTGTATTAAGCCAAATGTTAGTTAAACTTCCTCCCCAACTGAACTACTACTATAACCATTTGAGTCCTCTGCTTAGGAAAAAATATTGCTTAATTACTCTCCCTTGTAAATATTTGAACACAAGATAGTGTTCCCGTTTAGTTTTGTCTGTCCATTTTCTTCAACTATCCCTAGTTACATCGTCCCCAGACCCTTTGCTCAACTGCTTCCAAATTTCTGAATTTGTCCTGATTTGTCAATGTTTCTTTTAAAGTTCAATGCACAGAAATTAACAAGGTAATCCAGAGGAGTCCTGACCAGCACGGAATACAACAGAGGCATCTTTTCCTGTTCTAGTTCTCAGATGTCCATTATCACAATCTGTGTTTACATTGCCATTTTTGATATCACATCTCACTGCTGACTCACATGAAACTCTCGGCTAATTTTTTAAACCCTGTTATTATGCTAAGTTACTTATCTAAATGGGAAATAGGTCCTATCTTTATCACTAACCAGCAGCAACCAAGCCACACAATGAGATGTGCCTGAAAAGTCAGTGTGAGGTCCCTTAAAGAGGCCTCACACTAAGTTTGTAGCCACAGCCTGAGGACCACAAGTGTACCCTGATGCCAGAAATCTCCACAGACTGAGAAGCTGCAAATCCTAGTTAGGAATGTTAATCCTAAACCTCAGATGAAGTATTTGGAAAAGATGAGGCAAGAGTAGCTCTGATTTGGCATAGTATTTATGATAATGAAAGCTAATATGTTGTGATCATGGCATACATTATTTCATTTAATCTGCACAGCTACCCTTTGATGTGGGTGCTAATTCTGCACATCTGACTTACGGATGAGAAAAACAAAGACATTGACATTAATAATTTGTCCAAGATCAGACACCTCTTAAGCATGAAATAGGACTTACACACAGATTGTTGGAGTCCAAAGCCCATCCACTTGACCACCACAATCACCTGCTTTCTTCTCATCTCTAATGTTAGCTTCCCACAAAAGTTTCTGGAGAGGAAGAGGGACGTGCCTCCCCTAGAGCATTATTCTTCAATTCTCTTGGAAAAGTAAATCATCAAGGAAAAAAAGTCCAACAGATCTCTTCGTTTGGGAGGGGCCAGGTGTTCTCTCCCACAGGGTCTGACAAGTAGGCATACTACCTGGGACCCTTTCATGAAAAAGTCCTTCTGATTCTGACCTGGTGGATTATGACTCCCTCCACTTCAGAAGGCCGAGGAGGAACTGAGCTTGTGGATAAGTGGCGCTTTCCTCACTCCGGGTCCTCCTTCTGTAGTTTATAGTAGGGGGTCACTGCACACTATCTAACGGTCTGGCTCAGCGGAGTGGTCTCTCAGCTGGGTGCACACACCCGGGGGTGAGCTCACAGAAAAGTTTCAGATCTCATTCTGCTGGGCCCACAGTCATGCCTTGCCCAGGAAATAGCAAGGCTGTAACTCATTCACTAACTTCAGGTAAACAGGCATCGGGGAGGGACCTGTCACCGGCTGGACAGGACACTCCATTAATCGTTGATGACGAGGGGAACTTCAGATTCTAGGACAGAAGTCATAAACAAAATACTGCTTATGTAGGGAAATTCATTTTCTTTATTTCTTCACCTATTATGAGAAGTTACTTTTTTAATATTTTTTTCTGTGTTGATTCTCTCCCTATCCTCTGATCCTATACTCACTATGTACCTCCAACAGAAACAAACAAACAAACAAAAAAGAAACCATGTGTCAATAAAATTGGAATTATTTGTTTACTGGAACTTTTCCATTTGATTTACCAAGATGCCTGTTGGCCAAAATATTAGGGTAGCAATCTGTGTTATAGCAAAAGTAGGTAAACAACAGTACACTTCTTAATCATTTATATAGAGAGTTTAGATGTAATTTTTTTACCTCCTTTTCTCCTATTCATTTAATTTAAGCTGGGATTGAAAGGCCTTTCCCCTCAGTGTGCCTGCCAAATTTGCTCAAGTCACAAAGTTAGGTGACCAAAAAGCACATGACTGTGAATTCAGTTGAGCTCAAAAAGGGTTGACACCACATATACTGGCTTATTTTTTCAACAATTTTTTTTATTTTTATGGAGGGTACGAACTAAGGTGTCCTAATCTAACAGACTCAATGTGATCAAAATGAGAAAAAATATATATAACGGATTAAATACAATCTCTGCAGAGACCTGTGATCGCTGACCCAAAAATTTACTCAGGGTAAACCAATGCATCTTTCCACTTGAAAATTCCTCCAGCTTATGTGGTAAAAATTCTGTGGATATCTAGCATGGCAGGTCTCCAAGTCATGCTTGGGAGTATTAATTCCAGAGTGGTATGTCGCTGTGAAGGGAAGGTCCTCCCAGGGGATGGGAAAGCCACAGGAAATTCACTGCAGACTCCAAAGTCTGCTACTTCCTGGAAAGACTGGTTCATCCCAAGGGTATTACAGGTGATCTAAGAGTTTTCCTACCTTATGGGAGTCAGGTGAGTGGCTTTAACAGCTCTGACAGAGTGCAAGATGTTTCTAAGAGATATGGTTCATACTAAGAACACTGATGGGTAGAAAAACAAGTGACCCATGTGAGATTTTTCAGTCTGAACTTGTGTGACATTTGACCCTCGATCCACGCAGCTCCAGTTCACTACAGGATGAAGATGGTAAAAATATAGGTTTTTGTGCCATTTTCTCCAAAAGACAATCTTGACCGTTTTCAGTCTGTTTACTACTAGCTTCTGAACTCAGCTAGCTTCAGAAATGCTGTTGATGGTCAACCAGATATATAGATCTTTTAGTCTATGCTAAAGGTGGACTTATGACCTCAGGTATTCAGTGTAGAAATATTTTTGATGATATATCTCCTAAACACTGGAAACAAAGCAGGAAATAAACAAATCAGACTATATCAAATTAAAAAGCTTCTGTACATCTAAAAAAGTCATCAGCCAGACAAATAGGGGACCCACTGGATGGGAGACCATGTTCACCAATGACATCTCTGGCTAGGGTTTAATCTCCAAAATATACAAAGAAATAATACAACTCAATGCCAGGAAGACAAACAACCCAATCAAGAAATGGGCAAAAGACCTGAATAGACACTTCTCCAAAGATGATATACACAGTGTCCCTCGACATATGAAAAAAGGCTCAACATCATTAATCATCAGAGAAATGCAAATTAAAACCTCAGTGAGTTATCATCTCACACCTCTCAGAATGGCAACCGTCAATAAATCAACAAACAGCAAATGTTGGTGGTGATGTGGACAAAAGGGAACCCTCATGTACTGTTGGAGGGAATGCAGTTTGGTGCAACCACTGTAGGAAACAGTGTGGAGTAGCCTTAAAAAATTAAAAATGGAACTCCCTTTTGACCCAGTGATTCCACTTCTGGGAATATACCCCAAGGATCCCAAAATGCCAATACAAAATATATACGCACCTATATGTTTATAGCAGTGCTATTTACAATAGCCAAGATTTGGAAATAGCCTAAGAGCCCATCAGTAGATGAGTGGATAAAAAAGCTGTTGTACGTTTACACAATGGAATACTATGCAGCAGAAACTCCTACATTTTGCAATAGCATGAATGGACCCAGAGAAAATTATATTAAGTGAATTAAGCCAGTGAGTGAAAGGAAAATACCACGTGATTTCACTTACATGTGGGATCTAATGAACACAATAAGCCAACAAAATAAATAGTAACAGAAGCTTAAAAACATAAAATAGACTAACAGCTGCTGGACAGGAGGTGGAGAACAGGATGAAAGATGGGGAAGGGATCAACCAAAGAACATTTATGTCCAACCCATGGGCATAGACAACAATATGGGGATGGGCTAGAGGTAGGGAGAGGGTGGGGTTGGGTAGAAGTGGGGAAAGGGAGAAAAAGTGGGAAGAACTGCAACAGCGTAGAGGATAAAAATTAACGTAAAAAAAATGACAAATAATAAAAAGTTTCAGCCCCCCCAAAAAATATTTTAATTAAATAATTAAATAGATAAATAGAATTGGGTGTCTCAGCCCAGGGAACGTGCTTCGAATCACAAATAACAATGATGATGAAACTAAAATAACCTGAGTGTGGCTTGTATATGGACTCCATCCTCCCCTCTTCTCCAGGTCCTCAAAGAGCTCTGCCTGCCTCCGGCTTGACTTCGCCATGCACCATAAGGAGGGGTCTCTCTCAGGTGGTTATCTCCTAACCCCATGACTCCAGGGCCTCCTTGGGCTGTCACTGGTCATATGCCTTAGTATTTCTGAAAGATCTTCAATGAACTTAATCTTCTTAGGAAGATAAACATATTGAAACTGAGCCAGAAGACCCAGAACACCAATCCATCTGACCAATCCTGCCCAGAATTCAGTTACTTCCTGGGAGTATGGCATGCATTTTTGAAAGCCAAAGGCATTTTGAAGGCCAGAAAGTATTAGACTGGCAGAGATTTTCTATTCTCAAATATAACATATTCTACTGCAGTGGCCAGGAATAAGTGGTTGGAGTAGGACTATTTCTTTAAATATTGAGCTCTACTACATGTATTAAACCCTTTACATTAATTAATGCATTTCTTCTTTACAGTAATCATATTAAATTAGTCTCACTTTACTAATGAGGAAACATCTAGGATAAGTAACTTGCTAAAACTGCAAAACTGGGAAATGCCAGAGGCTAGACTACAGCTGGCGCATTCAACCATCATGCCAATGCAGCCTTTAAGATATCTTAAGACGGCTGGAGCACCCCACCCAACATCTTAACCAAGAATGGTCAGTGACTTGCCAAAGATGACGGTGGTAGGAGACTCTGGTGTAAAAGAATATTTGACCACATATTATTTGGAATTGCCAGTGCATGGTGGTTATAAAAAGGAAGATGGACTATAGTGAGTTTCATTATTATTTTAAATTCTTTCTAGAAAATGCATCCTTTTATTGCCTGCACCCAGGACAAATGTTCTCATCTTCCCCTAATCTCTACCTTGGAGTGACTCTGAGAATTGTGAGAGGGCATTTTTTAAAGAAAATTAAGTCTGGATTATATTTGGGTTGTAGCATCATGTGATTCTCGGCCTGGCCCTGCCCACATTTCTGGGACCAGCCTCTCTGCAGCCTGTTCCTTCTACAATTTTGATGGCACCAACTTCTGGAGGAAATTACACTTAAGGAGCCATTGTTTATAAATTTCAGGGAAGACGTTTGGTCTCTAAAGTAATATTCAACCTCAGTCTTCACTCTGGGGCTATAAAGTTGCCATTATGAAAACCAAAGAAAATCTATGAGAAACATCAGCCCACAAAAGGTTGAATTTTTAATCACTGAGATTGAAATTTGATTTTAAAAAGTAAGATGATTTTACAATGGAAAAACCAAGCAAACACTGCCTTAATCAACTGATCCAGGTTAATCTCTCTGGTGATAAGACATGTTTGATAACATGTACCACCTAATATAATGTGGTAAGGAAGGAACATCACCTTTATGGTCTTCTTCCCAAAAGCTCATAACCCCCGTCTAATCATGAGAAAAGCAGCAGGAAAAAAATTACCCAGTCAGTACAACTCAAATCTGTAATGATTATATAGTATCTGTGCATTACTTTTGTAATAAACTGCCCAACTGTCTTCCAAAATGGCTGTACCATTTTGGATTCTCACAAGCAATACATGAGAGTTCCTGCTTCTTAAAAAAACAAAAAAACAAAAAAAAAACCCAAAAACCTATAAAGATCATAAAAACAAGGGGAAAAAACTGTCTCAAACTATAGACAGCTAAGGAGACATAATGACTAAATGCAATATGGTATCGTGGATTGGATCCTGGAGGAAGAAATGGTCATTACTGTAAAAACTGACAAAGTTGGAGAGATCCTGCCAAGGTGAAGGCGTACACAGAGACACTTCATTTCCTCGCACAACCAAAAGGATAACAACCAATTTAAAAACAAAAGACAACCATTACTGCCAGAAAATCAAACTGCATGGAAGTTAGACATCCCAGGAGTTAAAGAAACATTCATCCAGAAGGTACGAGAGGCGGAAACAGGGGCAGAGGGGACGCAGAGCCAGGGAGTGGCTGGCAGCCACAATCCCGCATTGGCGCGCAGATAAACCAGGAGGAACAGCGGGGGCGCGAGAGAGACCATGCAGCCCAGGGTTCCAGAGCAGGAATTTAAAGACTCAAAACCCCTGGCTGTAAAAATTTGAGGGGGTTGCAGCAGCTGGAAAAACTCCATCTCACAGGAGAGTCCGTGGGAGGAGCCCATGGGGTCCTAGAATGTACACAAGCCCGCCTGCCTGCAAATCAGCACCTCAAAGGACACAGTCCACTTGTGGGAAGTGAAAGAAAGTAGGGCCAGAGCCGAGCAATCAGCATAGTTCCCTCTCTGACCCCTCCCTCACAGACAGCACCACCACAGAGCAAAAATACCTAAGCCTCTGCCCTTTGTAGCATAACAGGTGCGCCGAGACAAAGAAATGTGGCCCAAATGAAAGAACAGATCAAGACTCCTGAAAAAGAACTAAACAATGAGGAGATAGACAACCTATCAGATGCAGAATTCAAAACACTGGCAATCAGGATGCGCACAGAATTAACTGAGCTTCATCACAAAATGAAGGAAGAAATGAAGGCTATGCAAAGTGAAATAAAGGAAAATATACAGGGAACCAACAATGAAGGGAAGGAAACTGAGACTTAAATCAACAATTTGGAACAAAAGGAAGAAATAAACATCCAACAGGAACAGAATGAAGAAAAGAATTCGAAAGCAAGAGGAGAGGCTCAGGAACCTCCAGGTTCCTGAGGACATTAAATGTCCTCAGGACAACTTTAAATGTTCCAACATCTGAATCATAGGGGTGCCAGAAAGAGAAGAGGAAGAGCAAGAAATTGAAAACTTATTTGAAAAAATAATGAAGGAAAAATTCCCCAATCTGGCAAAGGAAATAGACTCCAGGAAGTCCAGGAAGCTCAGAGAGTCCCAAAGAAGTTGGACCCAATGAGGAACACATCAAGACACATCATAATTAATTTACCCAAGATTAAAAACAAGGAGAGAATCTTAAAAGCAGCAAGAGGTAAGGAGTGAGTTATCTACAAAAGAGTTCCCATAAGACTGTCAGCTGATTTCTCCAGAGAAACCTTATAGGCAAGAAGGGGCTGGAAAGAAGTAGTCAAAGTCATGAAAAGCAAGGACCTACATCCAAGATTACTCTCTCCAGCCCCATATCATTTAGAATGGAAGGGCAGATAAAACACTTCCCAGATAAGGTAAAGTTAAAGGACTTCATTATCACGAAACCCTTATTATAGGAAAGGTAAATGGACTTACCTAAGAAATAGGAGATCAAAAACTATGAACAGTAAAATGACAACAAACTCACAACTATTAACAACTGAATCTAAAAAACATAAACAAAAACTAAGCAAACAACTAGAACAGGAACAGAATCACAGAAATGGAGATCCCATGGAGGGTTATCAGTGAGGTGAGGGAGAGGGAGAATGGGGGGAAAAGACACAGGGAAAAAGAAGCATAATTGGTAGGCACAAAGTATGCAGGGGAAGGTGAAGAATAATATAGGAAATAAAGAAGACAAAGAACATATGAGTACAAACCATGGACATGAACTAAGGGGGGGTGGGGAATGCTGGATGGTGGGGGGCTGCAAGGAGGAGGGGATGAAGGGGAGAAAAAATTGGAACAACTGTCAAAGCATAATTCATAAAATATACTTTAAAAAATAAAATGAAATAAATTTAAAAACTGATGAAGTTGGGAGCTTAGTTAATAGTCATACACAAATTTGGTTTTAGTTTTTGACAACTGTACCACGATGGTTAGCATTAGCAGAAGCTGGGTGAGAGGCATAGGGGAACTCTCTGTTACCTTTGCGACTTTTCTGTCAATCTAAAATTATTACCAAAAAAAAGTGTACTTTTTAAGTGAACCTTTGACAAGAATAAGGAACTCAATGAGAAAGCTGGAAGTCTTAGTGTGTGAGAGCAGCCATATGTTCTTAATGTTGGCCTGGCAATCAGAGCATATGCTTGTTTTCCTGTTATATTATTACCAGCACCAATTTTCACTCTCAAAAGGGTCTTGATTTGGTGATGAAAGCTATGTCCACCTATCCTTGACTTCCATGTTTTAGAAGATATTTGCACAATAAAAGCAAACAAAATGTGTATATAAATATAAATATTGAATATAAAATATATGTGATATATATACACACACACCCCCCACATGGAGCCAATAAGCCAAAAAAGTACTCAGCAATTCTTTAAACAATTAAATAAAAACAACTGGATAGCAAAAATATGATTATCATTTTTATTTCACAGATTGACTGAAGTTTATATTAAAGGATGTTTTAGTATATGAGTGTTTTATATTTTACTTAGTCCTCTATAGTTAGATATTTAGATTGCATCTGGTTCTCAGTTACCATAAACAATGTTGTCCAGAAAAATTTATAACTAAACCCATGATTATTTACTTAAGAATTTCTAGAAGAGACACCAACAGTTGGTACATCGATCTACAGATATTTCTCTCACTAGTAAATAAAATTCCTGTGTCCAGAGAGCAGGAACAAACAAGAAATATCAATTCAATGGAGAGAAGTTACAGAGGAGATATGCCAGAAACTGCATCAAATGTCAAAAGAGTAACAGCTTATGTGTATATTTGTTTATTCTTTCATTTGATTCACCCAGTGGGCCTGAAACAAATTATTGTTCAATAGGGGAGAAAATGGAAGCCAGAAGTAAATAAACAACTTTCCAAAGGTTGTCTGACCCCCAGACCAATCACTTCCACCCGCTTTTCCATCCTCTAAAGAGTTGACATGCAAGCATGGCATATGCCATTGACTTTTCTGGACCCCTTTCTAGAATATTCCTTATTGGTCATTTTCTGATTTTCTCCATCCTTGCACTCTCCTCCTACCTTCTCAAAGGAACTCAGTGTTTTCACTGCTTAGCTCTACTTCCTAAGCAAGTATCTTCAAGAAACACCCTCTACTTCTTTGACAGGTTTGTTTGTAATAACTAGTTATTCTTTCAATCAACAAACATGGATTAAGCCAATACTATTGAAAGAAAGACCGAGAAGTGGTGGGGATGCAAGGACAAGCCACAATCCCACATCTACAGTAATTCCAGTCTACTAAGGTAGACTTATTTATCCACTCCACAAAGGTGATTTGAGTATGATATTCACACCGTCCTGTGCTAAGCACTGACAGTTACTGAATTAGAAACTAGTGAGATATGATGAACATGCAGGATGAGGAAGGACTCAGTTGTATAACTCACACTCCACAGTCAGTTTCCGTGATATGAAAGGCGCTGTAATAAGAGTCACGAGAAAGGGAAAATAAGTCTCCTGAAGGACTTGCATGCACACTGGATAAAATTTATCTAGAAAAAAGTAGCATTTGACATGGATCTTCTCTAAAGAATAGGCTGGATTTCAACATAGTGTCTGAGGAAGGAGGTCACTCCATGCAGAAAGTGACAGACGCTGGGGAATACAGGGACTTTTCAGGGCACTTAAAACTGTCCATAGAGTGGAAACACATGTAGGCGAATAGGGGAAGTAACATAATGATAGGAACAAGGGCAGGATCACTTTGAATATCATGTTAAAGTTGTTGAATTTTATTTAATGTGTGATTTTTTAAGGTGTTCCTGTGTAAGGGAGTAAAAAGATCGACCATGTATATCTGACACCTCTCAGCAGGCTGTAAGCTGATGGAATAGAGGGAATATACTTCATATCGTTTATATCTTCTTAGGCATTTAGAACAAGAGTTTAATCTAAAAAATAACAGTAAACTTCAGCAAACATAGGGCGCCAGGAATATGAAGATGGATATGACCTGGTTTCAATCTTTACAACCAGTGGAAGGAGCAGAGTTCAAAACAGATGAGTTCAATGTCATTAGAAAATGATAGAGTTATTCACAGGATGCTTGGAAGCACTGAGGGGCACTAAATATTTATACTCAGTAAATAGTTGTGGCCTAACAGTGTGAGAGTGTTTGGAGATCTGAAGTTGGCATGAGATGCACAAATGCAGAGTGTGACTTTAAAGAGACCACCTAGAATCAGTCCATTTATGAGTGGCCCTGGCTCTGCCACGGATTATCAGCGTAAACTCGAGCAAGTAAACCTTCTCAGAATCTGTGTCTTTTGTTTACAAAATTAGGAATCGAATGACAATAATTTCTAAGTTAAAATTTTTAAGAACTCTCTTTTTAAGTTGGGTGATTTCATTTCTCCGGTCCCAGACCCTTCCCCAGAGCCCTAGAGCTATGCAGTTCAGCCTCCTATAATCCCTCCAGGCTTCAGGGCAGGATGTGAAAACCTCAAGCCCCTCTTTCAAGAGACGGGGGTAGGGCCAGAGCAGGGACCTTGGCGAGCTCTGTGCATGCAGTCAGCTTGCTCTTAGGCTGCTCGTTGCAGCAGCATCTCCAAACCCTTCATGCACAGAGACCAGACTGCTCTGGGGCCCTCCCTTTGAGCTCCAGGAGTCTTCTCGGCCCCTCAGACAGCTGAGCCACCTCTCCCACTCCCACTGTCTTCTAAGAGAAAGAGATTTCTGTGCTATGTCTAAGGTTATCTGGTCCCTTTTAAAAGCGGTACTAGAATAGCCACTCTCCTCCCTCCAAGGGAAACCCTCCTGGCACTATTTGAATTGCATGATGAATTAAGTTCTGCTGAACTGGTTTCATTAATCAACTGGCTATTGCTTAAAACTTTAAGAGATGAATATCGTCCGGGATAGGGCTCTAAACGTCACCTTAAAAACAAGAGGGGAAAGAGAGAAGGACTGGCATTAAACCTCAGGAAAGAGTCAGATTGCGGTTAGCAAGAAAAGTTGAGGAAGCATTGAAATTTCTCTTTCTCAGAGCCTGGTTATTGTTGGCAAGCACCAGAGATTCTGCTGCAAGGACCTCCCATGATGTCCAACAGAAAAAAATAAAACAAGATGAGACTATGCGGGTGTTTTCATTTTAATTAGGGTTATTTATAGAGCCGGGAACGCTGTGTTTATGTGTAGTGCATTTGCTTTCTCAATGGTCACCGTCAGCTTTTTTGGTCTTCTCATTGCAGAAACAGAGAGGCAGGCTTCCGCTTCTGGTAAATGTCGATCTGAGAGTTGGTTGGCACAAGGAAAAGAGAGTCCAGAAACCTCTGCTGACTCAGGTAGAGATTGAGCTGAGTCCTAAGAAGCAAAAGTTCTGAGGTCCTGCCACTTCTGTCCCAGATGAGATGAAAACTGCTGACATGCCCTGCATGCCCCTGGGAAGGAATTCTCCGGTGTTAACTTGGACTGTGAACCGGAAATCTCAGGAGACAGGGAGAGGGAAGTGCAAATAAGTCTCCCATGTAGAAGCCATGAGTGTGAGAGCTGAAAAACAGAGAGTAAAGTCACCCTCTCCGCCCCTCGACAGCACCGTGGTTTGGGTAGTGGGGAAAGTATCCCTAAGGGTTTTGCTGTTAACTAAAAATAGCACTAGACAAGGAGTCAGAGATCTAAACGCTGGTCCCAAGTCCACCATAAATAGGGGTGCTGGGCAAATCAGTTTTCTTTTCTTGTCCTCAGTTTCTCTTCCTATAAAACAAAGAGGCTTAGAATCAGTGGTCTCTAGGAGTCTATTATTATTATTATTATTATTGATTTGAGAGAAAGAGAAAAACATTGATTTGTTTTCCCACTTATTTATGCATTCATTTGTGGATTCTTGTACGTGCTCTGATCAGAGATAGTACCCACAACCTTGGTGTATTGGGATGATGTTCCAACCAGCTAAGCTACCCAGCGAGGACCAGTCTCTAGGAGTTTTTACTGTTACATTTTACAAATCAAAGAGAATTGTGGAAAGACATAAGAGCTGCCTCACTCTTTCTGCAAAGGACCTTTGGCCAAGGCATTAGATTTCCCAGCATGCCTTTGCTCAGCAGGCTATGAAATGGTACCTATTTCTGAAAAAAAAGAAAAGATAAGGAAAACAACAGTAGCTGCTCAAGTCTGTCCCACCCCACATGATCTCATGCATATAGAGAGATATTAACATATATTAACATATAAGGATACATTAGATACATTACAAAGTGAAAATACATACCATGAATATGCACATTTGGAATCCCCTAGCAGGTTGGTTGACACGAACAATTTTGTATTCCTCTGCAGGGAGAAGTTTGTGTACCTCTGAAGGTAAGGAAAGACACATACAGTAGGCTCCCATGATTTGCCATTTTCCTTTCTGGGCTTTCAGTTGCAGTCAACCATAGTACAAAAATATTAAGCGGAAAATTCCAGAAATAAACAATTTATAAGTTTTATTTTTTATTTATTTTGTTGTTATTGTTGTTCAAGTACGGTTGTCTCCATTTTCTCACCACCACTTTCCCCTGAGGAAGGGGGGTCTCGGAGGAAAGAAGGGGAAGAGTCATCAAGGAGCATGTATAAAGGACACAAGGAGAAAGCCAAAAGGGGGTACAATTCATAAGTTTTACATGGTGCACCATGCTGAGTGGCGTAATGAAATGTCCTGCTGCCCCACTCTGTTCCTTCAGAGTCCGTACATGCCTACTCGTCACTTAGCAGCCATCTTGGTTTTCAGATCGACTCTCATGGTATTGCTGTGTTTACCTGATTTTACTTAATAATGGCCCCAAAGTGCAAAAGCACTGATGCTTCCTTTGAGTGATAAGGTGCAGGTTATGGACTTAATATGGAAAGAAAGAAAAATGTATGCTCAGTTTACCAAGATCTATGGTAAGAACAAATCTGTCCAAGAAACTGTGAAGAAGGAAAAAGCAATGTGTGCTACTTTTGCTGTTTCACCTCAAGCTGCAAAAGTTAGTCACAGTGTGTAAGTGCTTAGTTAAAAAGAAAAACGCATTAAATTTGTGGGTGCAAGACATGAGCAGAAAATGTGTTCCAATTGACGGCAACATGTTGCCCAGAAAACATTGAGCCCACATGAAAATGTCAGCAAGGGGTCCCCAGAAAGGAGACACCAAGCTGTTTACTGCAAGTAAGGGTGGTTACACAGATTCAGGAGTAGGTTTGGACTGAAAAATTTAAAAATTACTGGAGAAAGAGACCATATTCACATAACTTTCATTATAGTATATTGTTACAATTATTCTATTGTATTATTAGTTATTATGGTTAATCTCTTAGTGTGCCTAATTCATAAACTTTATCATAGATATTATGTATGGGGAATATATAGTATATCCGGGGTTTGGTACTATCCATGGTTTCAGGCGCCCATTGGGATTCTTGAAAACTATCCCCCATAGATAAAAAGGGCTACTGTATTTATCTAATAAACACTCATTCAAATTTCAGGGCATACTTGCAAGGTTATGTGTGGAGGAGCAAAAGGAAAGGAATAGGAAGCAGTTGCTGACCAAGCACGAAGCCACTCAACGGTCCCCATTTCGTCACTAATTTTCTTACCCTCCCCAGAGCCCAATCCTGACCGGCTTGCCCATTAAATGGCCTCTAAACCAGCCTGCCTGCCTTGGGCAATGGTGAGAAAATGAAAAAAGGAAGGTAAAAGATCCTAGGGGAGGCTCATGAGAATTTATGACTAGCTAAACAACACATGAAGAGGGGGTGGGGCGCGAGAGAAATTCCCCAGTGTGGACAGGACAGAAAATGCAATCTTGTGCTGTTCCGACAACCTCCAAACAGGCTGAGCTCTGCCAACTGCTCTTCCCTTCCTCACCATGACCAGCAGAGCGCCACCGCCCCCCGCCACCCGCCCATGCCTCCCTTCCTTGCTTCCCCTATGGCTCTCCCATTACTTCTCACCCACATCTGCCTATGCTGTTTCTGAGCAGCCATTCCGGTAAGTGAACAGCGGCCTCGCACACACTCACACAGATGTAAACAGTTCTCACTGTCATGCTGACTGCAGACAGACCTCATTCTGTCTGCCTCCTTCAAGCTCTGCTAAAGATAAAGACAAAAAGAATGGTGGGAAACTATTTTTTCCAGGGACCCAGCCACCAAAGACCGAGTCTTCTGATTTGGAGCAAGACTGAGATGAGGTAGAGGAAAGATTAGCAACTCTGTAAGCTAGCTTCTGTGAACTGCGGCGTGCACCCTGGCTTGTGGGAAGGAGAGTCCCCAGCGATTCGCTGTATTATGCCTAGGAATTTGGCTCATGCCAGCCAGTTTGCTTCAAGACCTTCTTAATTCTTGTGGTTCCCATATGCTGAGAAAGCCACTCTTTAAGAGGGAGCTGTTCTTCATTCCTCCAGTTGTGTAATCATCAATTTACAAAACCAAAGCCCATCACTGCTCTGCCAGACTTTATCTGACCCCAAAAAATGAAGGGGCCAGTGTTGGTCATTCACATGGCATTCTGGATCTCAAAAGGAAATATGAAAAGAAGCACTCAATTTGGAAAGAGTGGCTGAAATAACCTTGTAGCAATTTTTCAGTACTCTTAGCCCAAAGAATGCTCACAAATCTGTGCTGACACTAGACACAGACCAACATGATATATGTGATAGAACGTGCCCAAAGTTGTTTAGTATCAAAGCTCTGGAATTTGACCCAAATTCAAAAACATCACAGCCTCATTTCCTTTCAGCCCAGCCTAATATTTTTTTTCCCTCTCTTCTTCTCGCCAGCTTTAAAATAACTGGCCTGATGGTAGAATAGTTCCTTTATTTCATTCACAAGTTGGAGGAGGGAGCCTTACCAAAAGAAGCAGAGACTCGCTGCACACACTTCGATGTGCCTGTCCCCAACCCAGGACACTTCTCCACAAAACTCTCAACTCTGAAACCAGCCATGGTTTCCTCACCAGAAACATCGTGGAGACCTTCGCAAACATAAGCTAAGGAGTGAGATGCATCTTTACCTTTTCTCAGGGTGTACCAGTATTAGGATAGCTCTCATATGTGTCTGGTTACGTTTCTGTCTCTGAGATCTCCACTTGTTCTTGATACTTTTGATTCTCAGGAGGCTGGGACTGAATACCATTGCCTCAGGAGGCTGGGGCTCCATTCAGCATCTTCCTACTCCTAAGAGAGTCGTCTATCCATTGATTTCATATGCCTCCCTTCTTTTCTTAGTCCAGGACTTCCTATATTTCTGAATCAGCAGCTGCACACATCTGGCATAAACAAAATTTTTGCATTTGTCATTTTCTACTTTTTTTACTCCAGTTTTATTGAGATATAATTGACATATAGCATTGTATTAGTTTGAGGTGTACAGCACGATTTGTTATGTGTACATACTGCAAAAATAATCATCACATAAAATTAATTACCATACAGCGCCTCGCATAGCCACAATTCTATTTTTGCTGAGGGGAGGCAGATTCTACCAATTTTAGCATCCCCCCTAATTTTTTTCTGCTATTGATCCAGTAAAGAAAAGCGGGAAAAATATTGTCAAATCACTGTTGTTGATCTTACTTTAGCAAGAGGATCCACTCCATGATGTAACCTCCTTTCAGGCTGTCTCCACACTTCTTTCTGTTTCTCCCATTTCCCTTAGAAAGGCATTTATTTCTTCTCAGTTTTGTTGGGATACAGACCTCTTCCAGTCATTGGCTCTCTCGGCACAGTATCAGCAGTTCTTGATCCATCCCCCTATCTCCACAGTAGCTTTTGATCCCTTAATGATCAGGAGAGTGGTAAGGTGAAATGTTTGGCAACAATTTGAAGAAAATTCTCTGGCTGATGTTTCTATTGCCTTCTGTTTCCTAAGCTTTTTCTGTTTTCTGAGATATCTTGATCTCCAAGGAGACACAAGTGGAGCCAAGCATCAACCTGATGATTCAACCCGACACTTCATGTTTGGCAAAATTATGGCTGTGCTGAGATATTGCACATATTTTTCTTTTCTTAACATTAATACTTAGCCATCGCTTAGAACTGGGCCAGTTCCAACCATTAAAAGATTTTGAAAAAGTTGCTTGAAAGAAATATGAGTCTAAATCAAAAGAGAATGATGACAATACTGTTTATCAGCATGTTGTCATAGCTTATTCACACTAAGTCCCATTATATTCAACATGTCTGGTGAGCACAGTGATTTTTAATGCCCAGCTAAGAGACCACTTATTTCAAAAAAATATTAGACATACACACTCAAGGGCATTTTAAAAAATGGGCAGACCCTTGAGATTATACTGGAGCATTGTCTGTGGAGTATTATAGCCACCCAGGTAAATGTCTTTAAAAAAAAAAATTGGGTCCATTGTCTACCATCCATTGATCCATAAGGCTAAATTAAAATAAGAAGGATAAAGTTGCTGCCATGATCTGGAAGACCTGATACAACCGGACACCTATTACATTGTCAACTTTTTCTCCTGTGCCTGTGCCTCTTTCTCATTTTCCAATCGGTGCTGGCTTAAATACAGTGTTCTTCCAAGCACACTCCCTGACAACCTTTCACCTGCTATTCCCTCAACCTGGAATGCTCTTCACCTTCTCTAAGAGGTTAACCAACTTCTACATGTCCTTCAGATCACAGAGAACCCGTAGCATCCCCAGAGAAGCCTTCTCTGTTGTCCTCAGAGTAACTCACTCATGGTCAACAGTCAGGGCTCTTGTGCCCTGTATCCATTCAGCTTTCTAATAGTGAGCCTATTCCATCCTTTCTATGTTTCCCTCACTCATAGACCACATATCTTATTCACACCTACTTCGAAGCTATTGGTATGCACATGGGTTTATTATTAAATAAGATTCTTCTCTGAGAATGCTAGAATAAAGATTCTCATTTTCTTCCATGAGGCTTAAAGTTGAGATGTAAGATCGAGAGCTACCATACCTACCAGCGCCATCTGGAAACAGTGCCCACACAACAGAAGCGGAGCTGTGGAATGGCAAAAGAGAAGCCAGCGCAGATGGCTTTGGAACCCCCATTGCCAGACATGCCTAAAGACTTCAACTTTTAATTATCTGAGCAAATATTTTCTTTTTTTCCTTAAGTCACTGTGATTTGGCTTGGTGAGAGAACCTTGTGATTTCTTGCATTTTGGCAGTCCCCAGTATGGGCGAGCATTAGTTCAATTTCAGTTTTTCACACAAGATTGGAGATTTTATGAGGAATCATATGAGTCTTAGTTATTGCTTCTTTTTTTAAAATTTCTAGTACAATGTGGAGTATGTAGTAAAATATCAGTCTTTTTGAGTGACTGCAGGAATGACTAATGAATGAATATGGGATTCTGAAATCCTAAGACTTGTCAGGTTTTTTGCTCCAAGATCCTGATCTAAAAAATGAACCCAATCCCCTGTGCCTAATGTTGGTCTTCTGCTGCAGAAAGACCCCATCAGAGGACACTTGTTTGTTCCCAGAAGAGTGACTTACCGATGTGCACCTTAGCTCCATCTCTTGGCACGCCCTGTCCTCACACTCTTCTGTCAGTGCACACCCCCCATGAGTTCGGCCCTTGTTTGAGGGCATTGGGAAGAGGAGCGATCATACAATGCAGAGACGCTCTAGCAAGCCCACGTGACCTTCATGACAAAGCCATGTTCTCCAACCGCTTCATTGGTAAGAAAGATGGTATGTTCATCTTCAGCCTCTTGACTTTATAGCTATCTCGGTACCTAAACTAGGGCAAGAAAAAAAAGGGATGCTTTTTATTTTCCCTATGAACCCCAAAATCCAGTTAATTGGATGTTAAAAGGATTGAAATTTGGAGAAGTACCACCTGTAGATTGAAGCTCCCACGGGGCCTACTTGACAGGATTTAGGCCACAGGTTTCCGCAGCCAGGGATGGGTGTCGCAGGGTTTTGACCTTATGCCATGGGCAGGTTTTTATAGTTGCTGATTTTTTAACTAGTGAACTTTGTGAAGGCAGATTTAGGCCTTAGGCTTTAGGAGTAAACCATATGGGATTTTGGCCTTCGTAAGTCACCATAGTTTATGGCAGTTTTGTGTGCAGGCGAGAAGCTTTTCTTAACACCCACAGACCTTAGCAAGATGCCAGACAAATGGGGGGCTTAGTACACACGTGTAAGCTGTGCCAATTCTGGCAATGATTTGATCAAAGAAAAAAGAGGCTGCTAACACACCCCTTCACGCATGGTAGACTAGCGGGGGCAGCCCAGAGGAAGGGACGCTGGAGAGCCATGCTGGCTGCCGCAGCTGCATCTCTCAGTCCAGAAAGTAGGTCTAGACTTGAAACTTCAAAGGTAGCTACTTTCCTTTTGTGCTACAGATCATTATTACATGAGACGCTAGCTTTAAATTTTTAACCAGTTCTAGGTTTAAATCCATAATTTTGTTAATCTTTTATGTTATTTTGAAAACAGAAATGTGAAAGGAATACATTTGAATTCATCTAGCTTATCCACAGGGTTCAAGAATCCTCCTAGAATAAATAGCAAAATTCAGTAAATCACAAAAGTTTAGAAGGAGACCTTAGACTTCAGAGCCCAAGTCACAGCTCCTTCCAGAGAAGAATAGCAGATTGCTTTAGCATACAGAAAAAGGAAGGAGAGCTTTTACTATTAAAAGAATATACCATTATCTTGGAATAATATAGAGAAAAAACATCGATGAAATGATTATAATCTTGAAGGCTAGAAGAGAAATTTAAATACCTTCATCTAAAATGCTGTTCTCTGGGAATCAAGCCTGCTCAGGGTTCAAGCGGAACTGGAATAGTTTGCAAAATCAAAGCATTGGTGTCATATAAACAGAACAGGGGCAATACAATGTTAAGAAAAATTGTCCAAAACCTAGGAAAAAAAATCAAAGAGGAGGGTTGAATTTTCTTTCAACGTCATTATTTAATAGGTCTGCCCAATGATTTTTTGAAAATTGCTTGGAAAGTTTGTTTATGTTTGACTTTTCTACTACAAGCTGATTAGCCCCCAGACATTTTAAAATTCCAGGTTGACTAGAATATTTCTTCAGATAAAGAAGACAAGCCCACAGGTTACAGTTTTATTGCCCTGTAGACATTAATCTATTTGGTGTCTATCTTATTCTATTCAAACATTCATTTTTTATTTTTTTTAATGCCTATAAAACACCCAGTTCCTCACACACATCCTCTGTGAGCCAGCTTTACCTTTTTACTCTTTCCCTCAATAATGGATAATTATGAATCATGTTGGAAAAGTAGTCCTTCTATATTTGAATCAGAGTCATGCTTTTAACTTTTGAAAATTATTCTTTAACAGTTTTGGAGGTTCCACAGAGCCGATTAAACTGCACTGTCTAAAAGGCCATTTCATGAGTGTTTAAATCCAAGTATGTCTTTTCTTGGTTCCTGGGGTGACTCTCAAGTGGCTCTACAACTTACCCTGTACTGCCTTTTTCTCTGATGTTTTTTCCTCCTGATTTTAAGTGTTTTGGTTGTTTTTGTTTTGTTTTGTTTTGTTTTGTTTTTTCTCTCCTGTAGCTAGCTGTTTTGTTGGGTCTGATGTGAGCATGGCCCAGGAGTTATCCCCCATAGATGGCAGCAATGATTGGGAATCTACTGTTATTATCTGACCATTGGTTGATGGGGATCTATTTTGAGGTGAAAAACAGTGGAGACTCTGGTCAATTAATTTTTGTTTGTCTTTCTGGCCACTTATGAGCTCAAATAAATATTATATGCCCTCTGAGAAGGAGAATACATTTTTGAGAACAAATCTGGTGAGTTTTTGTGTTTACATTGATCTATGGCTGAGCGTATAAAACTAAGGCCAGGGGCTCTGCGTGTATCTACAAGTGAGAAAGTTTTTACCTCTCAATGTGTGAGTGTGAAATATTTTTCTACCTCTGGAGCATATTATAAAATTAAATCATAAGGTATTTTAAATTAAAAAAGATTTTTTTCTTTAGTTTAGAGAGAATAAGTGCTTACCCAAACCTAATATTTTCCCAGAATTCAGAAATTTTCCTAGAAAATAAACATCTTATACTTTCAATATATTTTTAAGGGAATACAAAGTCCTTTTAGTAGAAACTGCCATCCCAGAAGCATTTTCATGTAAAAGCCCAAAGACAAATATTAGAAATGATTAAGTATACTTAGTATGCTCTGTACTTCTTAATTAGCTCAGTGACACGGCCAGAGCTCCATGAGAAGACTTGTTAAATCAAGGCATAATTTTATGGAAGTAAAATGGCACTAGTAGAAATGTTTCAGAGATTATACATGTTATGAATAGAAAGTACTTGGAGATTTATTCATGCCTTCGCTCTCTATAATATGTTCTTATCCTCAGGAGAAGCATTGGTCAAAGCTTTATGAAGCAGTTTTATGTATGGTCTCCCAATAGAGAATTTTGTGCTCCTCTGTTTGGACATTATTGATGAATGTAATAAATTAACAACACAGGCCATGATCAATTTAATTGTAGCCACAAATATGTTCCACTTCCCTCTGATGCTTACTTGGAAGCTCGCAGTCCTTTTTGTGTTCAGCAAAGGACAATCTTCGAGCCTCATGTGGGGACTCTACCACGTACTTTTAACTATTGATGTTTCAAGGAGCAGAAATTCCTAAGTATGGGCTTTAGAGCTTAAAGTGGACAGTGCTTAGCCAATTGTGAGATGGACTGAGGAGGGATTCCCAGGAGTCTTTTTAGCTCAAAACCAGGTGAATTTAAGAATGCAGACTGCTCTACCGAATTCTAGCAGCATGAGACTTAATTTCATGGACAGAATAAATCGATGAGGGATATTTAGTTACGGCTATTTATTTCACAGGTTATTTTTCTCTTAATGTTCAATATTCTGATGGAAATAATGAGAAAGACCCTTCTTCTTCCTTCATAATCTACCTAAGCTTTCAATTTAGTAAACTATGCTTTTGCAAACTAAATTAAACATGTTTAAATGGCATCTGATTCTCAATGTCCACTCAGAATTCACAATTTGAGGCTTTGTAACCATATGGTCTCTGTTGGAACTGCTTAACTCTGAAAAATATATCTAAATAAAAATAGTAATGAGCATATCTAAATAGCAATGCAGCCATAGGTTACATGCAAATAAATGAACATGGTTGTGTTCTAATAAAATTTTGTTTACAAAAACAGGTGGTAGGCCTGGTTTGACCCAGTGGGCTGTATAGTTTTTTCAACACCTGGTCTGAAGCATCCTGAAATGTCTCTGTTTGCCACCCTTGACTATTCCAGTGCCAACCTAATCATTAAGTCTAAAGTGTATCAGGCACAATCTTTCTTTCACTCTTTCTCAGGGCCTTTGGATTGGCGGGGCTTTTCCTTCACCTCCAAGTGGGTATTTTATCGCCAATGTGGTAGAAGCTAATGAACACCCTCTACCCAAGCTGGAATTAATTAATAAACACAAGAGTTAGACAGGTGGAGATTTTTTTATTACAGTTTTACTACAGATAAAGCCTACTTAGGAGAAGGCAGCAAAGGTTTGCAGACAAGTGGGCGTGCTAATACGTCATCCTAAATTAGGCAGACTTACTCACCTAGTAACAAGCACACCTGAACACAGGCCTCTTCATGTGAACCCACACCTGTAAAAGTGCAAGTAGCAAGAGCATACACCCTCTGCAGAAACTTCTTAGGAGAGGGGTAAGGAGAGGACTGATTAATGCATGCCCGAGTTAATCTCCCAAACTCTCCATTAGAAAAAGTAGTATTTCTATGCTAGAAGCTTATCCACAATGAAATATTAACCAAAGAAGAAAAGAATAGGCTTCACCCAATACCTAAATTACCTTTAATCTTTTCATTCTCCTGATCAAAATCTACAGTGACCCCTTTTCCTAAGAGCACCAATTCTGATACCTTAGGTATAAAAGATGCTTAGCCATCTGGATCTAAACTGCTATTGTCATCTTATTATTAGCTAACACCTAGTAAGACTCTGGCCAGATGAGTCCACTCATAGTCTCTATAAGGTGATGTTCATACTCCTGCCTCCTTCCTTTCCTGCGCCATTGCTTCCACCTAAAATGCCCTCCCTAATTTGATTCATATCGATCATTTAGGGCCTGCTCCAGCCTCTTTGAAACTCCCCTCATCCCTGGGGTTCTCAATGACCTCTTTGTCCTTGAACTTCTTAAGCCCTTGTGTCTGTACCACTCCTTGGGCATTTCTAGTTTGTGTTTCAGTAAATTTTGCACAATTCTCTTCCATCTCCAAATTTCAGTTTTCAGTTTCATGAAGAGCAGAAGTATTTGGCAAGATTTTTTTTATTCTCAAAGCAACTAGCACAGTGATTTCACATAAGTAGGTGCTCGAGTGTTTGCTCATTGAATATATACCCTTTAAAATAATTTGTTAAATGCTTACAAATTTACAACTAAGATTATTCACTAACCCAAACTACTCCCATCAGTAAAAATTAATGAGAACTTTCTCTACTCATAAGAAATCTCCAGGAAATGTCATGTCTTTTTGTGCTGCTATTGACCCAGAATCATAAAGTGAGTTTTTAGCTAGGTTGTTCCCAGTATAATGGAAATGAGGGTTAGCTGTGTTTCCTGACCACATCCTTCTCATGAATGGCTCAGCTATTAAGGTTTTTTTGCTTCCAGAGAAAGAAATGGAGTAGTATTTAGATCCATTCTTTCTCCTTCAAGAAATCTGATGAGTCATCTTTTGCAATAATACTGAAGTAATTCAAAAGTGTTAGAACATTTGTATGAGTAGAATAAGTTCTTTCAAATAATACTGTTGCATAAAACATTAATATTAATTAGCCAAAGCATTTTTCTTACACTGGTAGTTAAATGTAGATGTGGTGATATGATGGTAAGACACTCTTAGAAATTTGAAGGAATTTTAGGTTATGACAATATTGGAAGGGGACATTACTGCCACTTAGTGTGCAGTGGCCAGGGAGGCCAGATGTCCTGCAACACACATGACATCCCCAGGCAACAGAAGTTACCCCACACTCCACATGGTTTTCAAATGTTCCTCTAGACATTCATGTGGGTGAACCCTATTTATAATTATCTGAGCCTAATACTTCATTTCATTTGCAGGTAAACACCAAAAACCTTACTTTGACAGTTTTAAAACATTTTTTTTCAGTTTCAATTATCTATAAAGGAAAGTGCCATGTAAATCAAGGGAAGACTTCATTTTGTCTTGCATGTAAATTTAGCAAACTTTGTTAATCATTCTGAGAAGTTATATTGCCAATGGCAGTATGACTACGGCATTTGAATATTCATTGCAACACACTCATCAGATATAGAACCATCATCTTAAATATTTCCTCCATAAAGCATTTGCCAAAAACCTCTTTTTTCCAGATATATTCAACCCATACTCTAGCCAACTCCCCTCAATAGAAAAGCATTCCCAATTACACTTACTAACTGGGGCTGCAATTTTTGATTACATGTTATGTCTTGCAGATTACCCAACATGTAGAAGGCGCTTTCTAAATGTGAGTGAATATATGAATTCATTCTTGCATTTGTTTTATAAGAAAAATTTATTTAGCATTTACAAAGTTCAAAGCAACAGTAATGATAGAAATACTTTAGGGGGCAAATCAGCTTTTGTCTCTGATACCATGGAGTATAAACTCTAATCAGAGAGAGAAAAAAGTATCAATTACTCAATTTTTAGCCTTGGCAGAATTGTCACAAATGCTATAATTGGCAAATACAACATGCTATGAGAGTGGATAAATGGGAGAACCAGGTCTAGGCTGGAAGAGAAATAAGAAGTGATATTAAAGTGTCTCAGCTATCTATCACTACATTACAAATCAACTCCAAACTTAGTGGCTTAAAACAACCACCATTTATTATTGCTCACAAGTCTATGGATCAATTGAAAGGTTCTGTTGAAATGGCCCAAGCTCAGACTACATCTTGGCTTCCTCATGAGTTTGTGGTCGGCTCCACGATGGCTGCGGTTGGCTGGTCAGGGGTGGCTTCAGCTGGGACCTTCCAGGTGGCCAGACCGGGTTTGTTCACATGGTGTTGGTGGGGTTCCAGGAGAGCCAGCTCCTGGGAATGGGCCCAACATGCCCTCTACTGACCAAGGCAAGTCCCAGGGCCAGCTCAGGTGCAAGGGGCGAGAAAAGAGACTCTACCCTCCAGGAGAAGAGCTGAAAAGTCACATGGTAAAAAGTGCCAATCCAGGAGGGGTGGAGAAATCTGATCAATTTTATAACCCTCTGTGTCTAAAGAATTAGTACAAATCACCCAGGCAAACAGGGAAGGCAATAGTAGTCACATGGGAAGGCCTTGAGGCAGCAAAAAGCATGGAACATTCTAGGAGGTCAAGGAAGCTAGAGTGGCCAGCGGGCTGAGTGAGAGGGAGCACTGTGTGAAAGGAGGCTGGTGGTGGGGAGCTGGGGATCTGGGGAGCAGGGTGTTGCAGAGCCATGCAGTGTAGTCATGTTATGAATTTGGGCCTTTCTCCAGGAAAATGTTTCACCCAGGAGAGGAACAGGATCAGAATGTATATACATGTATGTGCATGTGTGTGTAAATATAGGCACAGACACATAAATACAGACAGAGACATGGACATATTGAACAGATATAGATATCTTTTATGCCTGGACGACATCTCAGACAAGTTATATTAGCATCTCTGAGACTACGCACCTGTAGCAGTGAGATTTTCCCAGGTGATTCTTATGTGCAGCCAAGGTTGAAACTCTCTGTGTTAGAGAGAGGCAAGATTTAGAAAGTTATTATTACCTGTTGTCCAGGTGAGAGATGACAGCTTGACAGTATGCTTACTTCGCCAAGAAATGAGTAAATGAGTGAATGAAATGAAATTAAACCTCAAGTGAGAGGTTTAGAATCACCATTAAAACTGCATTGTTTTAAATCACCATTGCAGGGTGACCTTGGGCACCTTACCTACCCTCTTTGAACCTCAATGTCTTCATTTCCATAATAAGGATAGAAATCATTCCTACCCTTGTGGGTGTTACGAGAGCTAATTAGGTAATAATCCTCAGACAGCACTGAACACCTTGCCAGGCAAATGATAGGCACTCAATGAAAGTTAGCTACTGTTGCTGTTAAAAGGATGATGTCTGCAATAGCACATTGTCTCGTATAGTAACAGCTGATCCCCATTTGTCTCCCAAAGGAAACTCTATTCTAATCACAACTCTGCTCTGTAGCCTTGACTTTGCTCATGTGGTTGCGATTAAGCCAGAGCCCAAGCTGGGCCCAGAGAGCACTCGTTTCTGCCTGGCGTGTTGTCGATCCTCGGGCTGCTCCTCCTTGGATCTGTCTAACGCTCTGTCATCTGGCTTTGACTCATCTGGGGGAGGACGGGAGAAGCCAGACAGCCGTGAATCTTGCTGTCTGCTCGCAAATGCTCGCTGTCTAGGGAGGGCTGCGAGGAGCTCCTGTCAGGGGAAACATATAGCTCAGTAGCAGAGGCGGGTGCCCTTTGGCTGTGCCAGAGCCCAGGGTCAGCTAAAATCCTTCCGGAGACACAGGGCCCAGTCGGGGCCTGGCTGCACCAACTCCTGTGCAAATCCAAGGTGATGAGCAAAGGAAAAAGAAGGCGTGGCAGCCTGAGCCAGAGCAGTTTCTGTGTGTGTAGAGCTGGGGCCTGGGGTTGAGCTCAATTCTTGCATTAATATGTTTTAAAAAAAAAAAAAAAAAAAAAAACCCTGTTGTGACTAAATTACATATTTTGGAGAAGCCTAGAAAGAAGTTAGAACACTAAGATATCAGAATGGTAATAGTGATTGTTCTAAGTAATAAGATTAGAGATATTTTAATTTTCTTCACCTTTTATTGCATGTTCTCTCTTTTTTTTTTTTTTTTTTTTTGCCATTAAGCCTAAATTTTAATAATCAGAAGAAAGTGGAAATTTAAAAATCAAATGGTAAGTATGTTGGGAGTTCCCCCCATGTTCTTAGTGAACTGATGGGTTGCTTGTCATAATTCTATAGTGCAGTTCTGGAGAAAAAAGGTTTCACTTACTAATAATCCTGGCTTGCCCCACTTAAGTGTAGTACATAAATACATGACCCCATAAAAGCAGGCCCACAGCCTCCCCTGCCTTTCACCCTACGCCTCCTCTCCATCACCTCTTGCCAGTTCTGATTTCCCTTCCCATTTCTTAGACCCTAAGAGCTCAGGTTATGGTGTAGGAGGGGCGCAGAATCTAAAGCAGACGCTTGGTCATGTAACGTTGGCTGGGTTCTCAACTCAATTTCATCACCTGTAAAATAAAAATAAAAGTAGTATCTGCATCATCGGATCTTTGTGAAAATTAAGTTCCTACGTGTATTAAAATACTTAATGCCTGGCATGTAGTGATATTTAAAGAAATGTTATCATCCTTAGACCATTCTCTCTAGTTACAACACACCTGATGTTGACCGTGACCTCTGGGCTCTGGGCCTTTGGCTGATATGAAATATAAACAGGAAATGAAAAAGAAGTCAAATAATAAAAACAGGCTGCTGTTTTAGTATCATGTCCATATGTGCCTTGTGGAAATGGCCTCGGTGATACTGGCAAACCTGAGTGTCTTTGAGGAGGACTCTGCCCCAAATATCACCCCACCTAATAAGATGCCTCTGCCTGAGACTGGCAGTGGTTAAGAGCAGAGCTTTGAAGACAGATCTTGGTTGGCACCTTCTTTCCCGACTTGTCCCAGCGGGACTTGGGCAAGCTGCTCTCTGAGGGTGTTTCTCGTCTCACTGGGGTAGTATACCTACCCTGGAGAGCCAGGGGCAGTGACTGATCCAGGATGTTGGCCAGCACGTGTGCAAGAGCCTTCATGCATGTGAGCTCACTCCCGTCAGGCTCTGATTAAATGTCAACTTATTGGAAGGCTCTCCTGGCCCCCCGCTCCACACCCACACCCACAAACTGGCTCCCCCTCACCTCCAACTGTGTTCAAGATTTCTCCAGCATTCTCATCTCCACCTGAAATTTCATGCATATTTGTCTGTCTCCTTTCAAAAGTTAAGGGGCTTGCATGTTTTATTCATTGCTTTACTCATGCTAATGCATGGTAGGTACTGCGTAGGTACTTACTGAATGAATAAGTAAGTAAATGACTGGATTAATTAACTAGTATTTCAAGGAAGTGCAGAATCCTTGGGAAAGGAAGTTGGGTGAGCACCACAGCTTATGTGGGATGAAGTCCTAAAGCTGGTCGTGGTCGTTTTCTCACTGACGTGACGCTGGGCTAGTAAATCCTCTGTGATACATAACGCTGCACCTCACCACAAACAGCTTGTTGGAGGATAAAGTTTAAGAGTGGAAATCTATCTGCTTTGACACTGTAAATCATCATATACAAATGAAATATTAGCCTTATGTTTTCAGTAGCACAGCAGGTTATTTCCTGGGTTACACCCTAAAAAAAATGCTCCAGTAAGAATGGGACAAAGGAGAATGCTTCATTGAGGATCACTGTCTGACTGGGGGCCTTGCCGCCCCTCCCTGGCTGCCCCAGCCCTGCCTCCCCACCTCAGCCCTACCTGCAGCTGCACAAGCCCTGCAGAGAATGTGGCCTGAGGCTCTGCAGTCCGCCCTCCCACACAGCCTGCCTCTGGCACATCCAGCCCCGGAGCCAGCCCCAGCTTAGTAATGGGATCCTGAGCCTGTCACTGGGCAAAGGAGAGTTTGCGTCAGGAGTTGTCGCTTTCTGGTGGTTGCCTGGTGACCCTAATGGAAAATGAGCTGTGGAGACCATACCACAAAAACCACTCCCTCAGCTGGCAGGCTCATCGGAAAGCCCAAGTGCCGCGGGAGGGGGAGGACGCTGCCTCCACCAGAGCTGTCACTGAGGCCGTGTGTAGGTGGTAGCAGAGATAGGCGGAGAAGTGCAGGGCTGGGGGAAGGCTTGGTCCAGGGCCTGGCTCCTCTCTCAGCATGAGCCCTTGCGCGGAGAGGAAGGGTGTGCCCAGCGCAGTCATGAATGCTGGTCCCAAGCCCGATTTTAGGGAAAAGCACACACAACACATGCAACATCCCTTCGGCAGTTGACACCCACAGCTCTAGAAACACAAGAGGATGAGTCCTGGAGTTTTTATGAGGTGGCTCACGCAGACGTGGCATTGACAATTGCAGTAGCCATAAAGAGAAGGCAGGGAACACAAGGGCCAAGCCACCTGCCCCAGAGAGGCAGCGCACCGGGGGCAAGAAGAGGCTTTTTTGCTGCGTGGTCCAAAGGACAGAACTCTAAGATGTGAGTGGACACTGGTTGATTGTGAAAATACATGGTGAGCAACATCGATGGGGAAATAAATTGCATAGTCCATTTAGAAGAGACTGAGTCACAGATCCAAGGCTGCTGAAATGCCAACTTACCAGAAGTGTGGCCTACTATGTGCTAGGCACACTATTAAGCTCTTTCTCACCCTCGTCTCATTTAATTCCAAGGTTACTATGACAATATTTGTAGGTAAAAGTCTTGTTTCAGAGATGAAGAAATTGAGGCGCAGAAATATCAAACAGTTTCTCTGAGGTCACACCACCACCCCAGTTACAGAGTCAAGATTTAATACTCGCTTTTTGGATTTTCAGTCTGAGGTTCCTTCCCCTCACCTCCCACTGCCAACCCCAGGAGAAAGTTCTGCTTCACCACCACACCACCTCCTGCCCTTTCTTGTCTCCTTCACGCAGCCTCTGACAGGGAACGCTCCCCACTCCACTGCTGGCTTATCATGACCCCGATGAATCAAAAGCTAATTTCATTGACTTACTCATTCATGTATTCCCTCATCTACCCAGTAACTATTTATTGAGTAGCTACCAAGTTTCAAGCATCACGCTAGGATACCACAGCAAACGTAGAGATGTGCTCCCAATCCTCAAGGAGCATAGGAATATTTATCTCTTGAAAAGAGAGTTTACAGACTTGCAAAACAAATATGAACCTTTGCACAGTGCCCCCCCCCCCACTATATTCAGAAAGAAACACAATCTTTCTTTTATTCCAATCTCCTCTATTCAAATAACTGCCTAGGAAGTATGCCTGTAATCTTTCCAATCATGGTAGTAATTAGTAATCTGTTCAATGAACAGATTATGAGGTTATGAAAAATAACAAACAGGTAACTGTCTTGATTCATACATATATGTGTATTTTTTAGGGTGGAAAAACACTGCTGAAAGCATTTCAATGAGTTTCTTACTAGCACATACGCAGTGGTCCAAGAACAATGAAAAATGGCTGAGGCCACAGCTGAACTCAGTCCTACTCACGAGCAGGGGAGTTGGGGAGCCCTGCCAGGAGTTCAGCCCTCCCTGTCTGAGAGTTTGGAGAGGTCCTCGGGTTTCTGGGTGCTTCAGTTCATTTGCACTTGGCTGAAGACCGTTTCCTGTTTCTAAGAAAAGACTCTGGGATGTCTTCGGAGGTCCTCTGCACAGCAAGTCCTGCTGACCTAGGCATGGCCTGGCTCAGGGGAGCCCCAGCAGGCAGGGATGCTACCAGGGAAGGCTTGGTTCTCATTAACCCCCTCCAGCCTGGAGGTGTCCTGAGAATCGCAGGATGAGGTTATTAGGAATATTTGTCAGACTGGACAAAAAGGAAGAGAAGTTTATGATGGGGCCAATATGCATGAGCTAGTCGAAGCACATCTGGATTCTTTGAGCTTAAACCCAGATTTGACATGACCAGGACCCCGGAAAGGGACCTGTGTGTATAACACCTTCAAGCACCGGCAAGGACCTGTGCTCTCGGTCTCTTGTTCCTTCCTCTCCAGCCTGGTTTCCTTCTTTCCAGCTCGGGAGTCCCACAAATCACTTTTCCAGTGATGTCACACGCTGTTACCATGGAGACAGCTGTTATGGCAAAACAGAACTGTCCGATCTTCACCCAGTGGCTCCCAACCTGCGGGAATGTGGAGGGGAGCCGTCCCGTGACCACAAGCCTCGGTGGAGCGCTCTGGGTACCAACACAAACAGAACTGCTGGGACACAGTGTGGTGGGAATGGAGACCCTGGGACCGAGGCAGGAAAACCCACGGGAGGGTGGGGCAGAGGCCGGCCGTCCAGAGTGCGATGCAAATAACAGCTGCCTGGCCTCTCCCACCCCCACCCCCAGCCCCGCCCAGAATGGACTCTTCTCCTCCCCTCCTCCGGTCCCTCCAGCCATGGGTTAGCCACAACTAACAGCACTGCTCGCAGTGGCTTAGAAAGGCTCTGGATGAGAGAAATGATATTCTAAAGGTTTATGAACACAGGCTCTGGAAACATAGCCACCTCCTTCAGATCCTGGCTCCACTACTCACAGACAATGGGCCTCCTGAAAACCTCTGTTTCCCAGTCGAGATAATAACATATCATCCCTCATCTGGTTGCTATAGTCAGTTGATAGTCAGCTGTGATAATGTAGGTAGTTCCCTCGTTCCCTCCTAAAGTCTCTCCTGATTTTCATTCTGATCTCATTCTCATTCTTAACCACCAACACCCAGAGCTCTTGTTAAAATGTGAATCGGATCATGTTGCTTCCCTTTGGAAACCTTCCCGTTGCTTCTGCTAGGAATGGGATTCTTACTGTGGCCTGGAGGCCACACCCGCCAGCCGCCCCCGAAAGCTCTTCTCGTGCCTCAGTCCCACCTGTGGATCTTCTCCAACTGCCCAGGCATGTGTTCTGGTCCCCGGGTTTGCGTCTGCCTCAGGACCCACACCCTGGCCCGTCTCGCCACCAGGGACATCGCCTCCCCCACCTGGCTGGCTGCTCTTGATGTCTTCTGTCCTCAGCACAGAAACTATCTTTTCACAAGGAAATCATCTACCAGGGGTGTCCAGCCTTTTAGCATCTCTGGGCCACACTGGAAGAAGAGGAGTTGTCTTGGGTCACATGCTAAATACATTGCAACATGTAATCACAAAAAAAACGAAATAAAAATCTCATAATGTTTTAAGTAAATGTATGATTTTGTGTTGGGCCGCATTCATAGCCATCCTGAGCCGCATGGGGCCCATGGGCTGTGGGTTGGACGCCCCTGGTGTGCTCGTACCCCCAGAAACTCTCGGTCTCACTTTCTGGATCACTTACTTCATAATAATTATTAATGGCTGCAATTACCTTCACTACTTTCATGTAGTTGTTTATGAGTTGTCTCACCCAGGAGACAACTCATAATGTCTAGTATTGCATAAAGACATGCAAACCACATGCAATATCTGTTAAAAATGTTCACTGCTTACATTACTAACTGATAACATAATGAACATATACCAATAAGAACACACTATCTTGTCTGGATAGAAATAATGGTCACCTTTCACATGAGGCCAGTCCATCACAGGTTGACGGGATATTTTGACATTTGAGCCTTAACCTAACCTAAAAGATAGGCAGCATCACCTTGGCCTGTAGACGGGGCTGGAGGAGACTTGGAAACTTGCGAGACTCGAAGCCAGGCCTTCAAACTCCAAGACAGAAGCTTTTTCAATCACCCATATGATCAGACTTTCGATAACATCGTATCTCGGGCCAGGACAAAGTTAGGCCCATCCTCCTGAGGAGGCCCACCCTCCTGAGGAGGCCCTCGGTGAGTGAGGAGAAGGGGGACTTCCAGGCCCTGGGGCACAGAGTGGCAGGAGGCCCCTCTGAACGCCTTCAAAGCTCAGGCCCCTCTGAGAAGGGTCCTTTCTGACACGTGTTGTCTCGACTGGCACATGTCCCAGCACTCGTCTCAGGCAGGTTCATTCCACCCAGACACAGAGCCTTCCCCCCACCCCCGGCTCTTGTCTGTTTCATGCAGTTAAAAGATATGCAAACCACATGCCTGAGAGACCCTCCTGCTGGCTCTGGGGGCCCCGAGAATGCAGAGCCTGCCTAGAGGTCACCCACTCTTTCTTCTTTTCCCTCTCACACATCAACAGGGGTTTCCCCACCGAGTGTGGAGCACTGGGGCCAAGGGCAGAGAGGAGCCCTGGGGCTAGAGCCTCGGGGAAGACAGGGAGAGGGGCATTCCCTTCTCCAAAGTATCAGGTTTGTTCATAAGAATAGTCAAAGCAGACACTTGCACAAGGGCGCCCCACTGGGCCTTAGGATATCGTGGAAGGATCCAGTTCCCTGTGGCTGAGCTGGCTCATCACAGGACATTCTCCATGGCTGGTCCAGACCTGGGGGCATTTACCACCATTCTCTGTCTTGCTGAGCCTTCTCATTCTTTCTGTCACATCAGAATGGGAGGGTAAGCTGGAGGGATAGAATTCCCTGTCCTCCTCACTTTTCCTTTGGATTTGCTCAGAGAAAGTTGCATCCTGACATTTGCAGTAATATTAGCACTCCTCTACACATTTTCAAGGGTAAAAATAACCACGGTCATCCTTTCCCGTTTCTACCCACATCTAGCCACTGAGAAGAAATTAACACGAGTACCAGAGCTATAGATTTTGCCCAGAGCTCTTGCCAGGAAAATGGAAGAAGAACGATACTAAGCATCCAGCTCCTGGAGGCCTGCTCTCTTAGTACTGCAAATATCAGCTTTGTTCACTAGTCAGGGTAGCAAGGGTGTGTTAAGTGACACTCTAAGGAGGTCCTGGGCTAAGTGTTGACTTATATCTCAGGGTTCTGTTTACAGAGTAGCAGCAAACCCACTGGGGTGAGTATAGACCCTGCAGCCAATCTGCTTGGGTACAAAAAAGCTCAGCCACTCCTTATGTACGTTTGGGCAGGTTGTTCCACCTCTCTCCCCATGCCACAGTTTTCTCATGTGCGAAATGAGGAGGTGATAAGACTGCCTTCCTCATAGCATTGTTGTGACAATTAACAAACATAATGTATGCAGAATAATTGGCACAATGCCTGGCACATAGCAAGGATTCAACAAATATTACATGTTGTTGTTGCTACCAGTATTATTCATTCTGGGCTATGTGCACTGCTAGATTCAAACATGTCTGTACATTTCTGTCAAACTCATTGTTGAGTCCATCCAAGATATTTTACTTTATTAGCCATGTGGGGTGTCTGGGACAGAACTTATTCTAAGAAAAGTTGGAAGTAGGTACAGGTTTGGCTTTCGCCAGACAAAGCTGGGAGGAGATTCCCAGGTGCTCCTATAAACAGAATCAGGACCCCCGATAGTGGATCTTCATCTCTGTTATAGTTGGAGTGTGGGATTAGCTGTTCAGTTCAGTTCAGTTCTGACACCCGACATTTCTCCCCATTGCCCTCAGGCTCTGATATTAGTCATTTACCCCTTAGTATGAATTCCACCAGGCTATTAGCCTACCCCCCACAACAGAAGCATGGAAAAACTTAGTCTTAAGGTTAAATGGAAGCCTATAGCAAATGTTGCAGAAAGAAGGAGGTTATTCCTTGGAATCCTAAAAAACAAATTGAGAAGGCATTTGCACAAGGGGAACCTTTAGTCTTAGGTTGTCAGAAATGGTCTCAATTTCAAATAATTTCATCTGCTGTTCTCATAAACCATCAACATTTTCTGGAAATGACATTTCTCAGGCTTTTTTTCTCATACTTGGATGTGGTACAGAAATCTTTTTTTATACCACATGAATCTCATATTCAGTTGCTTACAGTGGGCAAAATCACTCATGGAAAGAACCCTAGACTGAGAATCAGTTCTTCTGTCACTGTAGGTCTTTGATGGGCTGAGAAGTGGAGGAGACCACAGATAATAGCTCCAACCATGCACTGCACCACAAAGGCCCATTCTAGATCATTTCAAGTCCTTCAGAAAGAACCACCAATAGTTCACCTTCCAGGAAAAACCTCCCACCAAGAATAGTAGAGTTCATAATAGAGAATTATTATTAACACCATCCCTTGGGGGTCTCAAAGAAAAATCTAGTTATTCATAATCATTACTTGAATTTTAATGGCTTGATGACACAAAAACCTGAAGGCTAGATCCATACAAAGGTTCAGTGTCTATTAGAGCTCTCAGACTGGACTGTGATGGTCCTACACATTCATCCATGATTTTCTTAGCCCATGGAGCCTTGTTTCTTAGCCTGGTTCTTACCAAATGTCAACATGAATTAGCTTAATTAAGTAGAAAGCATCTTAAATGCAAGGCAACTCTTAGTGCTTAATATGAGTTTTAATAGTAAGTTTCACTGCCAGCCCTACAGAGATTCCAGAAGATGGCATTTCCTGTCACTTAAGTGCTTTGGTCTCACCGTCTCCTCTGCCTTGCTCTGCTCCTCTGTTACTGCCAAGTCCTCTGGACATGTACTCCCTGCCCCCTATCCCTGTTAACATTCCTGGGAAGCCTGTGGGTGGCAAGGGAGGGGCCGGAGCCTTGGCACAGACCTGAACCTCTGCAGAGACTTTCTTGTGGAGGATATCCTTGTCCTTACTGGGATGGGCCAGGCGAGTGCAGGCAGGACCATCAGGGCTCAGCCACTGAGAGGCGTTGACTCTCTGACCCAACCTATAGAGAGCTGCAGCAAAAGGCCTGACCATCTCCTAGACTTGCTCACATGCACACACCCCACACCCTCGCCCCTCTCTCCCCACTTGTACCGAGGAGAAACATGACCCAGAGGTATTCCCAGCCAGCCTTTCTTTACCAGCCCTTGCCAGCCTCCACTGAATTTGGCTCTTTCTCCTGAAAAATGAGCCCAAAAGCCCTGGAGCCTCCTCGGTGATTTACCGAGAACTCGACTTCCACATGGGCTTTCCAGCTGCAGCCAACCCCAAGAGTCAGAGGGAGGAAGAGAGAAAATCATAAATGGATAGTAAGATGAGAAACAGATGTTTGGAGCGCTCACTGGCAGGGAATTCTCCAACCCGACCCCCTCTCTTCATGAGATTAGAAGGGCTTAGCCCCTGAGATCAGACCCTGCTCGATCTGCCTTTCACCTCCCGCCCCTACCACCACGCCCTTGTCCCCCACAAACTCCTACTCCATCTCTCAGGGTTCATCCAGGCACCCCGCCACATGGATATCTACCCTGTAGGGTCATCTTTTTTTTCCGTTAAAATAAATGAATGCTAGGTGCTCTGACCAGATACATATTAGATGTAACCTTTTGTTCACAGGTTAGTGATGGAGACAGGGAAATAAATGGGTCTTTCCAAGAGGGTAGGGTCTGTCTTAAGGCAGGGGTCAGCACTGAACACTGTAGAAACATACAAGAGGGGTTCTGAGCTCTCCCTTGGGGCTCAGGTGAGCTCTGGAATGTCAGTGACACTTGAGCTGAGTTTCAAAGATGTCATTCAATTGAAGGTGAATAGAAGTCACTTTGGAAGTATTAACTTAGCAGGCTTCAAAAGAGTCATATATTTATTTATTCAGTATAACACAATGGTTAAGAGCAATGTCTCTGAAGCCAGACTGCCTGAGCTTCAAATCCAGATCAGCATCTTATCACATTAGACAAGTTAATGTATCTCTCTGTGCCTCAGTTTCCTAATTTGTAAATTGAGGATAATGATACTTATTCTGTGGGGATTATTAAAAGTTATATATGAAATAATATTTGCAAAACACTTAGAGTAGTGTCTGGCACATAGTAAGCAATATATAAGGTTGTTTTTTCAATGAAAAATTCAAGAAGTGTTTTGTGTCTACCATATATCAGGTAATATGCGAGACTCTCTGGATACTGAAATGAAAGTAATAGTCCCTCTTTTCAGGTCACAGACAAGTGTGGTAAAATCATCAATGAACTGTAATACAATACTTTAGGTGGTAAGATAAACATTGGTCACAGGCGTATCATCTTTTTCATCCTTTGAGATGATGAAACTGGAAATCCAGGACCCAGCATTGACCCTTTCACCCTGTTATCTCTAACATTTAATTGCCATTTCTCACAGAGTCTACTTCATTATTATCTACTGAACCCCTTTCCCTTTGCTCCTTTCCTGTTGTCATTGTTTACTCTGGTCCCTTGTCACTCGTCACAAGGACTAGTGCAAAAACCACTCTCCATACCTCTAAACATCTCCTCACCTCCACCAGGTCAGTTTCCTTCCTCCTTTCTTTCTTTTTTTTCTTTAACAGTTTTATTGAGGCATGATTGATATACCAAAACCCCAGACATTTAATGCACACAGTCTGATGAGTTTGAACCTATGCAAACACCTGTGATACCATCACCATAATCAAGGTAACAACACATCCATCACCTCCCCAAGTTTCCTGTGTCTCTTTGCTTTCTTCTTCTCATCCTCCTCTTCCTCCTCCTCCTCCTCCTCCTTTTTTTGTAATAAGTACACTTAACAGGACATCTTCCCTTTTAGAAAAACTTTACATGCATAACACCGTATTATTAACTATAGGTACTATGTTGTGTCGCAAATCTAGAATTTATTATTGTTGCGTAACTTTATACTCTCTCAATAATAATTTTCCATTTCCCCAGCCCTCATCCCCTTACAACTTCCATTCTATTTCTGGCTTCCTTAAGTCTGATTATTTGCGGTACGTCATGTAAATGAAATCATGCAGTATGCACCCTCCCACAACCAACTGATTCCACTTAGCGTGCCTCCAGATCCATCCATGTTGTCGCAAATAGTGGGATTTTCTTCCTTTTTAAGACTCATATTTCATTGTAGGTATACACCATATTTTCTTTATCTATTTGTCTTTTGACGGACATTTGGACTGTTTCCATATCTTGGCTACTGTGAATGATGCCATAATGAACATGGGAGTGCAGATACCTCTTTGAGACCCTGATGTTAATCCTTTTGGATATATATCTGGGAGGTGGATTGCTGGATCATGAATGTTATAGCTCTATAAGTTTCTGAGGAAGCTCTATACTGTTTTCCATAATGGCTGCACCATTACACATTCCTGCTAAACCTGTACAAGAGTTCTAATTTCTCCACATCTTTACCAACACTTGCTATTTTTTTTTATAATAGCCATCCTAAAGGATGATTAGTGATATTGCACACCATTTCACATACCTGTTGAAATGTCTTCTTGGAGAAATGTTTATTCAAGTCCTTTGCTCATTTTTCAATTGTATTATTTGTGTTATTGGCTATTGAGTTGTAAGTGTTCCTTATGTATTTTGGAAATTAGCCTCTTACAAGATATAGGGTTTACAATTATTTTCTCTCATCACATGGATTGTCTTTTCACTCTGTGGATCATTGCTGTGCAAAAGCTTTCCAGTTTAATGTAGTCCCACTTGTCTAGTTTTGCTTCTGTTGTCTGTGCTTTTGGTGTCATGTCCATGAAGTCATTGCTAAGATCAATGTGATGACACTTTCTTCTATGGGTTGTTCTAGGTATTTTAGAGTTTCAGCTCTTAATTTTAAATCTTGAATCCATGTTTAGTTAATTTCTGTGCATGATGTGAGAGAGAGGTCCATTTTCACTCTCTTACATGTGGATATCCAGTTTTCCTAGCACCGTTTGTTAAAGAGAGCATCCTTTTCCTACCGCATATGTTCGGTACCCTAACTGAAGATCAGTTGACTGTATATGCATGACTTTATTTCTGGACCCTCTGTTTCTTTCATTGATTTATATTGCCCATCTTAATGCCAATACCATATGGATTTAATTACCATATCTATATCTTACTACTGCTAGAATCCTATTTTTGGCACCCAAATTCCTCAATCCAAAATTTCTTAACAGATTCTCCCGTTGACTATAGAAAAATAACTAAATTCCTTAACATGACAGAAATTGGGTCCCTTTGTGACCTAATTTTTAACCCATCTGGTCACGTCTTGACACCCTCAGCCCCTTCTGCCCAGGTGGCACAATCTTCTGCGAAATCACAGTGCTCTTTCTGTGGGTACTCCACGTTAGGCACAGTCTCTCTGTCCTGTCCACCTACTGCACTCCTACTGCTTTACCAAAGAATTGATGCATTGTGTCCTCCGCAAAAACTTCTCTGACTCCCACTCTGAGCCCCACTTATTAAAGTCCTTTGCAGTCTGCACCTCTCTACATAATTACAGGGGAGCTTGAGGGGTGAGTGCATGGCATCCCTTTTTCCTACCTGAGCTCTGAGATAAATTTTGTAAGAAGACCAAAATAAAGTGCAGATGGAAAAAGATACCAAACTATGACCCTTTATTACTGATAAGGCTGACCTAACAGTGAGATCCTTATACCTATGGGCAACTGAACAAAGGAGATTCCTAATAATGACCCCCAGAATTTGGGTAACTTATCCTCCATGGCACAGGCTCAGGTGGACCATGTCAGACTTCCTTACTGGAGGGTGTACAAGTGTGAGATTTACAGCGTGGTCTAAAATAATATTCATTTCTTATGAGCAAGACTAATTTCTTCTTTCAAAACTCACCAATCAAATATATTACTCCTTGGAGTGGAGCAGGTAAGGGGCAGAGAAGGATCAGAAGTGTTACATTGATGGAGCTCCTTCCACATTAAAGGAAACACCAGGAGTAGAGGAGAAAAGTGCCTTACTCTTCCCCTACACACACGTACACAGTATAACCCTTAAAGATGTTATATGATATTTTCCTTTCATGTCTCTCCATGAGATTAAAAGATATCTGTAGGCAAGAAGAGAGCCTTTTCATCCTATATTTTTTATCCTATGTAAGTACAAGTCAAATGCTTATACTTGCCACAAAGCAAGTGTTCAGCGTGTGTGTTAAATGTTGTTGAAGGGTAAAGAGCGAAAGTGGGGCAGGTTCACTTAAGAAGAACCAGCTTCATAAGGAGGCATGGAGGAGAAGAAAAAAATAACGTGAAGGCTTCATAGAAGAGGGAATATTTGAGCTGGACTTTTGCAAATGAGTAGACTCTTACTTCACAGAAAAGCCAAAGGCAACAGCAGTTGTGTAATCCCGGAGGCGGGAGATTGTATATCAAGTCCTGGATAAAAAAAGTCCTACGTGAATGTGCTGTAGAATGTAGGACATGAGGCATCAAGGGCTTTACATAACTCTCCATCCTGAAATACTTCACAGAGATACCTAAAGTTCTAACAGGCAAAAGAGTGGCTCTCTCCTGGAGTTTAACTTTTTTTCCTTCGAGTTCAATTTTGATCATTAGTGCAATAAGGACAATATTTTCAGTTATCAGGAAGCCTCTTCTAGATCTGTCTGCTGATTCTTCCAAATCCAAAAACAACTTGTACTAGGAGTTCTCAGAGCCTCCAGGCTCACATCTGGGAAAATCCAGAGTGCTGATGTCACCCCTGCAGCGCGAAGCAACAGGGAGCCCGAGGCCACAAACCTTGGCAGCAGGAGACTCACACACTGCAGGTCTAGAGGATGAAAAATGAGAACCTGAAAAGGCCGCTGGTTGCAGGTGGTGTGGTTTTTCTATTTAAATAAAAGCCAGGAATATGGGATGATGTTTCCTTTATTTTGATTTTCAGAATTTTTTTTCATCAAATAATTATATGAAAATTTCCAGCATAAAATCAAGCTTCATTTTCTCAGGAAATCTGTATTTGAACCTAAAATTCATCAACAGTATGTAGAACACGTCCCACATTTGGACTTTGGATAACTCTTGAACCTCTCCTTCTGAAATTTCAATGACTCATGCAATGGCCATCAACAGAATTTTCCTTCCAGCCCCTGATTTCTGAAAACAATACACCCCACCCACAGGTTTGATAACCATCCATATCTGCTGTGTGACCCTGACCCCTAGCTATGCCTGACTGGTCCAGAAATTGGAGCTGGACCCATGCAGAGCATTTGGGATTTGAGCTGAAAGAGTTAGGCCACTCTTGTATGTGACCTAAATTGTAAAATCTAAACATGGGAGCTGAGGCTCTGCCATCCTTTGCCTTCACGTGGACTGAATAACAGAGATTGATAGTGAGCAGGTAGGAAAGAAAGAGGACTACATGTATAACCAGCAACCTTGGGAAGATATTGAATGTAGCAAAGGAGGGGAAAGTAGTAGTGCAAGTTAATACCTTGATTTCTGGCCGTAAATATAAGAATAACGGTACAGATAACAGAATAGAAGAGCAGTTAAAAAGGAAATGTAGATGTTAGATATAGATATTACAAAAATACTGAATGAAATTACAAGAGTTGGTAAACTCCCTGAAAGGGTGCTATCCCTCAGTGCTAAGCCTCCATCCTTTGAGGCCACCTCAAATTAAGGGTACCCCAAAAGGAGACTCTAGTACAGGAGTACAGGAATGAGTTACAGAAGAGATGTTCCACTTTATGAAAAAGACATAACATCAGATACTCCCTCTCCAATATTTTAGTGATATTAATTGAGTATTACATTTGAAAACTTCGATGTAATGGGACAGACTAGAGAGTTGTTACTTTGATTTAGAAACAGTTGTTCATATACACCATTGATGGGAATGTAGACCATTTTGGAAGAAAACCTGGTAATGCACATTAAAATTATTACATGCATCAAGGCTGACTCAGTAGAGTGGAACAGTGAGGTTCCTGCCCAGGCACTCCCCCGAACACCACCGGCCCCACCCACAAAAGAAGCTCCTGGTGGGAAGATACCTTTCCCATAGCTAAAAGGTCAGCGTGAGGCATTTGACCAATGCTGGACGAATCAGAGTCCTTACCTTGGTTTCTGTAAATTGTGAAAGAAAAAGAGAAAGATTTGATCTCTTGCTGTGTGGCTAGATGCATGCCACCTAAACTCTAGAATTGTCACAAGGCCATGTTTCCTATCATATGGAACAAGACAAATGGTGGAAGCATGTCTGCAGGCCAGAGAAGAATGCTGCGGAATTATATAGCAAGGAGAAACAAGAGACGGGGTCAGAGCGAGTCCTGCTGATTTTTCAGTCCCAGGTCTGGAACCTTCAGAGTTCCAGCTGCCTTCCCGGCAGTCACAAAGGCCCATCACTCACCTCGAAATCCATAAAATATATATTTTCCCTAGGAGAGCTCAAGATGTCTCCTATTACTTGCAACTAAATGAGTCTCAACAGTAATTCAATTGTATGGTGATGGATGTTAACCAGACTTATTGTGGTGATTATTTCACAATATATACAAATATAGAATCATCATGTTGTACACCTGAAACTAATATAATCTCATATGTCAATTATACCTAAATTAAAAAAAAAAACAGTAATCCCACTTCTGAGAGTTTGGCCTTAGGAAATAGTTGCCAGATGTGCATAAAGGTAAATATCACAGCATTGTATGTAATTGTGATAAAATGGTCAACAATTCCAACAAGTAGCAATGTCGCTTTAGTAAAATAAAACATAATAGTAGTAGTAGTAAACATCATTAATTAACACTTAAATACTTACCTAATGCTGTTTTTTTGTACCAAGAGTTAGATTTTATGCTTTATATATAACATCTATTTTACTCTTCATAGTCACCTTAGGAGATAGGTACTATTATTTTAAGATAAGCATGTAAATTATTGAACACATTGCTTTGCATATAGCAGGAGTTCTCAAAAAAATAATACTAACTGCTATTATCACAGAGGAGGAAGAAACAGGATATCTAGATTATGGCCAAAAATTCCAAAGATCTTATTTAAATTAACATCATGTAAGAAAAATTAGATAATGAATGGGGCACTTAACAGGTACCCTTCTTAACTATTGATCTTGACAGCAAACACCGGACAGAAAAACCTATATCAAGTGTTAGAGTTCATACTTTTGTTCATGGTATGTAAAAGCTGTCCAAAAAATAATAGGTACCAAAAAGTTATACTCAAATTATGAAATTAACTATGTATACATGGCCAATAGAAATACAGACAAACACACATTAGCAGCAAACAATGGAAAGTAAAAATAAGTGCCATTTATAGTGCTGCCACAAAATATAAGATACTTTATAAATCTAATCAAAAGAATCTCAGGAACTCTACACTGAAAAGAATAACATCTTTCTGAGGGATATTAAAGAAGACCAAAATAAATGGTAAGGTATACCATGCACATGAGTAGGAAGACTAAATATTTTTAAGATAGTACTTCTTCCCAAATTGATTTGTAGATTCAATGCAGTATCAGTCAAAAGTCCATGAAACTCTTTTGTAGAAATTGGCAAGTAAATTCTAAAGTTTATATGGGAATGCAAAGGATCAAAGCAATTTTTATTAAAAACAACAACACAGCACTGGAGAACTTAACTACCTGATTTTAAAGTTTACTGTAAAACTATGAAAAACAAGATAGTTCCGTATTGGTGAATACAATAAACATATAAATCAGTGAAGCAGAAGAGTTCGTAAATAGACTTCAGTGGATTTTTCAAAAATACGCTAAAATCATGTGGATAAACCTTTTCAACAAATGGTAATGCAGTGATTGGATATCTGTATGGAAGAATTGGTTGATCTATATCCAACTATACACAAAAATTAATTCAGATGAATCATAGATATAAATGAAAATATAGTAAATAGAGCTGCTAGCCTCCTGGTCTTGCTAGAGTGGCTTTATGAAGCAAGCATCCGGTGGAACCAAGTGGCACAGCCTCCCAGGCCACCCGAGCCTGGTGCTTCCGGTGTTTCCCTTGCGTGGGTTGTGTGTGCCCTCTTGTAGTTGAGCTTTGACGGCTGTTGGCACATCGTTGGGAGGGACTGATCTGCAGACTGATGGGCTGTGAGAATGGCTGTAACTACAGTGCAGGAGCTGACCCCATGAAGCAGGATTTGCTTTAGTGGGTCCCTGGTGCCTGCCTAGTCAACCTTTTCATGTGTCATTTGTAGAACTAAGTGTGAGTGGTGCTCTGGTGTGGTCTGAAGCTGGCCAGCAGGGCTATTGGGTCTGGAGCCCCTTAGGAAGGTCTCCGGTGCAGGCCAAGGTCCCCTGCTGCCTGTGCCCAGCCCAGAGCCACCTGGAATGAGCTACAAAGTGGTCTGCCAATGGCTTCCACTTGTGCTGGGCTTGGAGGCACCTGGAGGAAGCCGAGCTATGAAGTGAGGTCAGTTTCCATTCGTGTAGGGCTTGGAGTTGCTTAGCAAAAGGCACAGGGCATGCCAAGGATAGGCACTGCCTATTTGGGCCTTGTGAACCTTTGAGAGATTTTAGGAAAGTCCATAGCATGAGCCGAGACAGGCCATTAGTATTGAAAAGCCACTGAAAGCCCCTTGGGTGAGTCCAAAAGTTGTGTGAGGAGGAGTCCCAGGATGGGGCAAGACTGATATTAGCCAGCTTGATGGAGGCTCAGACCTGAAATCCCCCGGCACCCACTGGCTGGAAGGGGGAGGGCTCAGCATGGGAACAATAGCCTTTGCCAGCACTTCCGTCTAAGAGAAAGCTTCCCTCCAGCTCTCACCCTGATGCCAGAAAATTCAGTTTCTTCCCATATGTCCTTGGCGTTTTTCAAGCTGCTGCCCCAGTGCTGGAGCGAGCTCAGAGCAGTGGACCTTCTAAGGGGAAGACCTGGAATTCAAAAGCCCTTTGTCTCCCTCAGCCACAATCCCTGCCGTCTCAACCTGGCTTCTTCAGTACATCCTCAGATATAGGACTTCTGTTCAGCTAGTGTTCAGGTGGCTCTCAAGGGTGGTTGTTCTGTAGTTTAGTTGTAATTTAAATATGGCTATAGGGAGAGAAAAGCACAGCTTTTACCTACTCCATGATCTTGACCAGAACTCCCTAGATTCTGCTCTATCAGTTGTTGCAATTTTTGACTAATTTTTGACTAATTTTGTTTCTCCCCTCAGTTTTACTGGGTTTTGTCTATGTACAGTGAAGCTCCATTATTAGGTGTGTAAAGATTTAGGATCATTACGTCATCTTGGTGAATTGACCACTTTATCATTATTAAATGACCCCTTTATCCCTGGTAATATCTTTTGTTCTAAAATCTACTTTTTCTGATAGTCGTATAGCCACTTTGGCTTTATTTTGACTAGTATTAACATTATATACCATATTTCACCTTTTATTTTTAACCCATTTGTATCTTTACTTTTGCAGTGCATTCTTATGGGTCTTTCTTTTTATAACTCTGACATCTCTGACTTTTAACTGGGGATGTTTAAACTGTTTATACTTAATGTGAGTATGTATATGGGTACTTTTTAATTTACTCACTGACTATTTTTTTCTGTTTGTTCCATATGTTTTTTTGCTTCCTTTCCCTTCTCTTTATCTATCTTTTGGATTAACTTCTTATTTTTTTATTAGTGTATTTTATCTCTTTTTTTGTATGATTTAATGGTTAATTTTGGGTTTATAGAATTTGTCTTCAGCCTATGACAGTCAGCTTTCAAGTGATATTGTAGCACTTTACATATATTAAAAGAACCTTCCAACAATATGCTTTCATCCCGTTTCCTGAACTTTGTTCTACTGTTGCCATACATTTTTCTGCATAAGTAATAATCCCCATATTACAGTGCTCTTATGTCAGCTTTCAACAGTCAGTGTTCTTTCAAAGATATTTAAATAATAAAGAATACATAGTTTATATTTTTTCCACATAATCACCATTTCCAAGACTCTTAATTCTATTGTGTACATCCATATTTCCATCTGGTATTGTTTTCCATCTGACTGAAGGATATCCTTTATGATATCTTTTTAACTGCTTTTTATGTTATTTTATTTTATTTTTGACATTGCAAAATGATCACCACAATAAGTCCAGTTAATATCCATCACCACACACACTTACAGTTTTTTTCTTATGATAACAGCATTTAAGACTTTATAATTCCTTATAGTGCAGTTCTGCTGGTGATAACTCTTTCAACATTTTATATTTGAAAAACTCTTTACCTTTGTTTTTGAAAGACATTTTCACTAAGTATAGAATTCTAGATTGACTGATTTTTTTCCTTCTGTACTTTAAAAGATGTTGTATAATGTCTTCTTGCTTGAATTACTTCTGATGAGAAATCTGCTGTTATTCCTATTTTTTGTCTTCTGTATGGAATGTGTCTTTCTTCTCTAGTTACTTTTAAGTTTTTTCTTTATCACTTATTTTCAACAATTTGATTATGATGTGTTTTGTTGTAATTTTTTTCAAATTTTGTGTGCATGGGGTTTGTTGGGCTTCTTCATCTTGAGTCTATGAGTCTATAGTTTTAATCAAATTTGGAACAATTTCAGCCATTAATAATTCTTTAAAAAAATTTGTATCACACTTCCTGCCCCTTTGAGGACTCCAGATACATGTTTATTCAGACACTTAAAATTGTCCCACAGCTTAGTGACACTGCTCATTTTCTTTTCTATGTGCCTGCTATGACTTCAAGTGTACTAATGTTTTTCTTCTGCAGTATTATATCTGCCATCAATCTCATCCAGTGTACTTCTGATCTCATAAATTATAGTTTTCATCTCTAGAAGTTTGACTTGGATCTTTTTTATATGTTCCATATCTGTACTTAGCATGTTCAGTATTTTCTATAGCTAGTTGAACATATGAAATTGTTGCTCTCTTTTAATATCCCTGTGTACTAATTCCATTATTTATATCATTTCTGGGAAATTTCTAACTAACTGATATTTTTCCTTATTTTGGGTCATAGTTTTCTGCTTCTTTGCATGCCTGGTAATCTTTTATTGAATACCAGATACTGTGGATTTGCTGGATATTTTTGTATTCCTAAAAATATTCCTGAGCTAAGTTATTTGGAAATAGTTTGACCCTTTTGAGTCTCACTTTTAATCTTTATTAGGAAGAAGTAAAACAGCATTCAATCTAGGTCTAATTTTGTTCCCTGATTGATGCATAACTTTTCTTAGTACTCTACCCAATTGCCCTAATGAATTATGAAGTTCAAGAACTGGAAAAAAATAACCTTTTGTAATAGAAATCAGAATAGTGATTGACTGTAAGGGGTGGATATTGGAACTTTCTGGAGTGTTGCTTACACAGATTTATCAAATTAAACAACTAAGGCTTGTGAATATCACTGTTGTAAATTTTACCTCAATAAAAAAAAAACATGTGTAGTATGAAAGATACATGTATATACATAAATTCAAATGAATTTATTATGCCAGAATTTCAATAATGTATATTGTAATTTTTTAAATTATCTTCTGACTGTTTTTCACTGTTACTTCATTTTTAATAACATAAACCTGTTTTTAAAATACATAAAACTAGCATTAAAAGAATGAAAGTATTTTGGGGGGACTCTGCCTTGCAGAATGGAAGAAGGAAAGGATACTAACATTTATTGGTCAGTTGCTCTATCTTAGGTTCTTTAAAAGGCACTTTATAACATTACCCCATTTGATCAACATAACACTTCTATGCAGCAACTATTACCCAATTCGCCAAAAAAAAAAAAAAAAAAAGGGAATGATTATTCAGACAGGTTGTTTTGTGCCCAAGGTCCCTCAACTTGATCTCAGGCCTGCCTGCTTCTCAAGTTCATGTTTTGAGCCTAAAAAGAAAATTAAGCTCCTGAGATGGACTTTTGGAATTCAGAAGGTAAAGAATGCTCGGCAAGATGAAAAAGTCCCAGAAATACATTACTGTCACAGGCTTAGGGATTGCCGCCCTGGACTCTGGGAGTTCACTCTTAAACAGGCAAGGTGAACCATTGGTGAAGGCAGAGTCCTGAATGAAATGTAGCTCATCTGAAACACAAGGAAGTCTGATCTGAAACAAAACTCACAGGTGGCTCAGAGACCACCCCAGAGATCCAGGACCCTGCCAGGCGGACAGCGAGGGAGGCAAGGGACATGTTCCTTCCTTTCAACCTGTGGGCAGAGTATCAGGACAAAGGCTGCTTTGTCCCCAGATGGAGTAATTCCTCTGAGACCAACGGTCAAGGCTGTCAGGTTACGGGAACGGGTGTATTCTCTGTATCAGCTGCCTCTTGCCCAAGCAAGCCTGACTCACAGGTTGGTCACCTGTCTGGAATGGGCCGTGGGAGAGCACACCAGTGAGGTCAGCCAGAGAGCAATGAGCCAGAGCAGTTTTGTTGTCAACTGCGTTCAGGTCACACCACCTCACTCCACTTTCTGTTGGAAGCTCTTTGCTTATGAAGTGACTCTCTTTTAACATCTACAACACACTTTGAACACTGGGCTCTAAACCCCACTTGCTTTCTCTTATATCCTCCAGCTTAGAGCTGTGAATGAAACATTCATTAATCATTTTTCTTAAAGCTTGAAATGGAGTCTCTGACTCCTCCCAAAATTCCTGCAGGTTCATTTGCAAGGGGGTGGAAAAATCTCGAATTGACATGTACCTGAAGGCCTTTTTGAAATGGGGAGGAGGCACTCTGATGAGTAAAGAGCTCCATATGTGCTGGTTAACATTCTCTCAAAGTTAGCATATGACTTTTATGAGATAATTTAAATCCTAGTTCGAGCAACCGATATGGATGAGAGTTGGTAGAGAGGACAAGTATGGCTCCCACACCCAAATGGCTTCACCATCCTTCACCTTGCAGCCCTCTGTGTGAAATGGGCGCTGGGGAGAGGAACCGGAAGAACTAAGACTCACTCCCCCAACCCCAAACGCACACACACACTGTCTTTTATAACACAGCTGGGCCGGGCCGTATCTTCTGCCAAAGCCCGGGCCCCGGGCTCAGGCGGTGCTTCCTCCTCTCCACAGCTCTTCACTCCTGAGACCTGTGCGTCATGGGGGGCTAAGTGTTGCCGATTGTGGCACTATTGTGTTATACCTTCTGATACAAAAATATGAGTCAGCTGGGAACTGCACTAACACCAATGTACAACCATTTATCGCACACTTGTTAAGAAGACACCAAAAAAGCCTGCCCAGAGTGGTTCTTAAGGGCATATGCTCCCAAATCTTCTTTCCTCTTACAGCCAAGAACAGCCAATCAGTGATGTGTTGAGAAGCAGAGGCTCACCTTCTCAGCCACAAGGGAATGCTCTCTGAGGGTCAGTAGAAGGATTTTGTAGAGACCGAGCTTCATCTTCAACCCTCTCATCTTCTCTAGTTTAACAACAGAAGCAAAGTGAATATGTGAAGGACAAAGCATGTCTTGAGCAGTTACTATATGATAAGCCCTGTTCTAGGCACTTAACATGAATTATCTCCTTGATCTTCAAAATATGCCTGTGAGGTGACCGTCATCATTGTGACTTTGTGGAAACTGGAACACAGAGAAATTACATATATTGCCAGAGTCCCTTTGTCTACTGAGTGGTATAGTCAAAGTTGAAGCTCTGATTTTAACCAATTTCAGATGCTGAGCTTTGTCCACTCAAAGCAGAAATCTTGCTGGCTCACGATAAATAGACCTTTAGAGGAGTCATCTCAAATGTTTTCTGAGTCTACACACCCATCAGTAAATTTATTTCAGTACCACTTCCAATATGTTCATATTCATCTATAAATTAGACACATAATATACTAATAGCTATTAGTATTGATTGATAATATAATACCCCAGGGTATAATGGCTTCATAAACTGAATGGATTCAGTTTAACGCCAGGGTATAATGACTGTTCGTCATTAATGACAATTGTTGTAAATTTATATTTAATATACTGTTGAAAATTTGGATAATTATTTGTCCAAATTTCACTAAATCATTATTGTTTTCACCTCATTATATATGTGGGTGACAAATAATTTGTTCCCCACAACAAATTATTCTTGTCTTCCTGTGCCTGAGTTATTCCTACTGTCTACAACCCAGTTGCATTGCAGATAACACTTAAAGCCATTTGTCCATTTTGTGAGGGTTATTTGGTTAAAAGTAGATAACCTGGTTTGTAAGTCCACTCATGGTGTGTATATAACCCTTACAACCATAATATGCCCAAGTGAAGAGGGCAGTAAGAGCTCCAGCGCAGATACCCCCTTGACCTGGTGTAATTCCAAGTTTCCCACACAGGGCTTTGAATGTATGCAAATGACCCAAGGGAGCCTGGTGGAAGACACCAGGGTCAGTATGTATATTCATTATCAGTCAATGAACATGTATTTCCTATGTTTAGACAAAAAATAAATATGAATAGGGGTTCTAATGGTTTCCCCCAGGAGACTCCTGCTCAATAGCCCTGATTTGGGCCCTCCCCCTCCGACAGGGTGCAGAAGGCTGAGGGCTCGGAGGAGAAAGCCAGCCAGTGAAGAACCACAGGGTCGGCGGGTAGTGCCGGAAGAAGAAGGTGCTGGGCCTGGAAGACCAAAGCGGGCACTCCGAGGACTTGCAGGAGCCAAGCTCTAGGGCTCGAAAGCCACATCGCAACAGGTTCTGGGCTCCCCAGCAGACCCCCGCCCTGGAGGGGGCGCACATCGGTGGCAACAACATGGGTTTCTAGATTCCGACCCTTTTGAGTCCAGGTCTTTCAGAAGGAAGCTCCCTCCTCAAGGCTTGAATATCAGAGTAAGTGAAAACATACTCTGCAGCACAAGAATCCCTTAAGATTTGTTTTCCAAGATGGAAAATGAAGGCATTTTAGCCCTTCCACCGATAAAAATAACTTGCCGTTGATTTTGAAACCCCTTTCATTTGTCTCCCAGAGACGGGCCCCATACAATGGCACTTTGTGTGGGAGCCTTCTGACTGCCAACAGGAGGAGACCAGAGAGGAGGGCTCAGCCCGCCAGTGGGAGAGGACTCCGGGCAGCCCAGCGTTGCTGTTGGACGTCATTCAGAAGTCCCCGCTCAGCGCACGGAGCCCAGAGAGGAAAACAAACAGAGCAAGGAATCGTGGAAAATGCTGAGTCCTCCAGCTGGCGGAACAGCATCGGCCCGTCAGTGCTCAGAGCCAGCGCTCTGCCCGCCAGCAGCTGCAATAGCAGGCAGGAGGCCTTGGCACCCAGAGTCCTGTCCCTGGGCCTGGAGGCGGGAAACAGACACTCCTGTCTCTGCAGACTGCCCTCCAGAGCCCTCACCCTGAATGCTGAAGTCTTTTCCTTGTCCCAGGAATCAGTGGGAAAGGGGGCGGGGTGGTTTACAAAGAAGAGAGAAAAAGACTTTTTTGAGCTGTAGTTTCAGATTTACTAATAGTTCCCACTTACATAACAAATTAACTATGTGTCAAACACTGGCTCCGTCCTGTGAGGTTAGTACTATGATGCTTATTTCATGGACCCAGAAACTGAGGCACAGAGAGGGTAAACAACTTGCCCGAGGTCACACAGCTCAAAAGTGATACCAACAGGATTCAGTTTAACGCCAGAGCGCACTCTTTATTTTCATTCCTCTCCAGGAACATAAAATATGAGAGACAAAGAGAGCAAACTCAGAGAGAGAATGAAGGGAATGAATAAGAAAAAAGGAGGAAGAATGACCAAGGACTGGTATAATAAGATTTTTTTTTTCCTTTTTTTTTAAAGCAGCAGGCTGTCAGTCTCAGAGAAGGAATGCGCGACCAAGACACAGCAACGGCAGGAAATCCTCGGTTGGGAATGGAAGCTGTAACAGCACTGGTCTGTCACCTGCTGTTTCGTAGGCCCCAAACAGGATTCTGGGAATAATGCTCAGAGATCACTCAGCAAATGGGGCTGAGGCAGCTCCTAGAGGGCTGAGGGCCAGGCGGCTGCAGCAGAGAAATGAACACCTTCTCTTTCTCTTCCAATTATAGCCTGGGGTGGAGACAGGTGCCTGGGGCTCCAGGGAGAGATTAGCACCCTAATGAGAAGAGACGGCCTTTGTCAGTCACGCAGGGAGACCTGTCGCATCCATTTGTAAGCTACATAGCTCTGTCCCCAGAGGAAGGAAGGGTAGAAAGAAAAGAAAGGAGGGAGAGAGAAAAGGAAGGAGGGAAGGGAGGAAGAAATGGACTATTTCTTGCCTGTGTTTGAAAGCACAAGCCCTTAACCCTCATCAGATACACAGGATTGCCTTGGTATTAGCAGACTTAAGACCTCACTTCGTCTGTCACCAGTTCCCAATGGGATTTCTGACAAGTCACCTAAATCTTACCTTAAACCCTTTATCTCTGCAAGGAAGGGGTGGGCATTAAGGTCTTTCCAGATCTAAAAATCCGTATGCTGGTGATATGGGGACCCAGACAAGCCATCTTTGCATACCACCCAAAGCCCTGGTCCTAATGCAGTGGCCCCTTCCTCCATTCATCCGGTCCTGGGGACTTGCTCCCTTAAACACCCTTCTGATCTGCTCACTGCTGATTCTCTCAGACGCATCTCTTCTGGACAAATAAAACATTTTCCCAACTGGTCTTCCTGCTTCCATCCTCGTCCCATCTAATCCACATGTTCTACAGCCGGAATGGTTTTCCTAAACTCAGAGCAGAGCACGTGACTTAATCAATGGGAAGAACCGCAGGGCTCCACCTTGCTCTTCACAGCCCACAAGGCCGGAGCGATCTCCTCTCTTTTCTCCTCCTCTCCACCTCTCCCTGCAACTCCATTCCACTCTGTGCTCTGCTTCCACAAGACTTCTTCCCATTTCTCTATCAGCCCATAAACGTTCTCACCTTTATGCCTCGACCTAAATCACTTTCCCTTTCCACCCAGCTGATAGTTACTCACCTTTACGATATAAATTTTTCCATGTTAGGGTTCCTTCTAGATGTCAAACCCTACTGTTGTTACACTAGGTAGTAATTCTCCCTTTACTTGTCTATAACCCTTAATTTGCTATAAGCAAAGTAAAGGGAAAAGCTGTGTTTATCTTTTCCCTTATGGTTTCCCTCATACTGAGCCCAATACCAACCACATAGCAGATATTCAATGAATGTTTGTTACCTGAACAAATTCGATAATGTCTTTTTGTAGGGTACTATTCAGGTATAACATCCTATAGTCCCATGAACTGTGACCTCAGGGGCCCAGCATTGCAATTTCTGACTAAGAGATCTGAGACCCCCCCACCAACCTGGGGTCTACTTCTCCTAGTTTCCCTTTCCCACCCTGAACATCAGCATTTAGCAGATGATTGGAATCCATCAAAACTAACGGAATTGTCACAATCAATTCTGAATCTTCTAGGGTCAACTTTCAACCATGTGTTGCCTCGATATTTGATGAGATTCCATATGACAGAGGAAAAAGAATAGGTTGGGAGGACTTGGGGACAGTCAGCTCCACATTCTGATACTGGTTATGTCACGAACAATGTGACTTTGGGCAAGTTCTTTGGCCTCTGTGAACCTCAAGTTCATCCATGCCTCATTGAAAAGGTTGGACTGAATAATCTTTAAGGTCCCTTTTGACTCTTAAATTTATAATTTAGAATTCTGGTTTGCTCTTCCAGTCAATAGCCTCATCTAGACCATTTGTGGGTTTTATAAGAAGACCTTATAATGAAAGTAGAAGGAACTGCTACGAATAATTATGGCCGGACAAGGAGTGGACACTGGGGCTGTCCCACGTACACCAGGATATGTGGTCACCCTTGTTTGAATCCAGTCTTTGTTAGCTGAACTTCGGTTTTCAGTTAGTTGTGGTTGCAGAGAAGGCTATTTGGAATCTGTGGTCAGGGCTACATTCTGGGATTTCACGGAGGCTTCACACATGGGTGCCCAGAGCAGCTAGTTGCTTCGTAATCATGTAGGTTGCCCACCTACCCCCCAGCCACTCCTAAATAAGAAGCCTGAGCCCACAGTCAATGCACCTGCCGGCCACGCACAAATGACCACAGCCCCCACCCAATGGCCTAAGGTTGGCCAGTGGAGAAAATGCTTTTAATTCTCGTGGGCTCTAGCGCACCACTCAGGGTTATCATCATGAAAACTTGACCGGGAGAAAACAGATACCTGAACGAAATATCCATTATCCTCCAAAGACTGGTCATTGTCTTCCCTACCACTCTTACTTTTCTTCTAATACGTATCAATTTCCCATTAAAGGTACATTGGCTGCACCAATAAACTTTCCTACTCCCATGGAAATCAGAACAAATGAGAAAATACTGGCATACCTGAGAAATAGATTAACAGAGAGAACTCACAGTTTTGAACTTGCCATCCCCCGAGATTTGTAGGAAAAACAGGTTTGTGTGAACACTCCAAAATCCCCAAAGCCTTTTAGAGGTTCTCAGTCCCATCCCTCCTTTGAACCTTTGGAATAATATTGACTCAAAAAGGCAATGTAACTTAATGCTGATTATCCATTTCCAGCTTTCTGAAGAGTGTTGCCTCCTCTTCAAGTCATTTACTACTTCCAGGCACATCTGGGGAAAGAGTCAGAGCTGAAGTTTCAAGGGTTGCCCATAGGAAGGTTAAAAATAGCCTGCTGTACTGCCCAGGGCCAGCAGCTCAGGCCGACAGCGTGGAACGGGCAGTGGCTACCTCCTGACCCTCAGGAATTCCCAAGGTGGCTGCAGAAAGCCCCTTGCTCTTCCACGTGGCATCACATGGCGTGCCCAGAGCTGACCTGACTTCAGAGCTCTGTAAAAATGCTGTGGCTCAGAGAGCATGAGAGCCTGAAAGGCAGGGATGAGGGACTAGAAACCAGACAGCAAACTCCCGAGGGCTTCCGAGCTCTCACGGCAGGCCCGAGGCCGGCCCACCGCTGACTCCCTGACGTTGCTATGGGCCGAGGGTCGTCACTATCATTACGCGGGGTGTGGGCCCCCTAAGATAACACCAGGCAATTGAACAAAACTGGCTTTCCCAGGATAGAAATAATTTTCCAGGAAAATGGGGAAAGGGAAAGGGCCAGGGACACTGAGTAAAACAGGAAATAGCACTGGCCAAGGGCAGAGAAGCCAGAGCCACCTTACCCCCTAGTTTAGGTATGTTTTTCTTTTTCCCTCAACTTCAGGCCTTTTAAATTTGTCACCAGTTGATCAATACCTGCTTTTATCAGACTCCTTAAATCTGTCTCATGGCAACAGGTACCGGGAGAGTGCTTTTCTGTTAGCTGTTGTTCTTAGGTGAGGATTCTGTAGCACGGGGAGATCCCGAAGAACAGTGAACAACCAGCGGTATTCAATATTCAATAACAACCAGTATTCAATAACGACCAGGCCAATATTCAATGGCCTGGCCAGGTCCCTGGGCCAGCTACCCAGAGGGCCAAGTCTCCCTGTGTCCAAGCTGGAGGAAGGCCTTTATGCAACAGTACACACACGGCTGCCTCCCAGAGCAGCCAGTGGGGAAAAGCAGAGGTCAGGAAGCACCATGGAAGTGGAGAAGCTTCCTTATGGAAAGATGACTGGCCTTATCCTATGTTGGATATGTGGGATGTACCTCTTACTAGCCAGGGCCGCGGCTCACACGGATGGTGGCCATGGGCCGGCATCACCAAAGGAGACCTTTCAGAGTTCCGGGGTGGCAGCATGGTGTCATGGAAAGAACAGAGCTTCGAAGCCAGATGGTTCTGATGGACCTGAGGGCTTGCTGTTCCCTTCCACTGTAGGCTCTAGAGTAAGACGAGCTTCGTGCCAAGTAAACATGGAATATGGGGAGGTAACTTCACAAGGGTCACAAACTCAAAATCTATAGGCAGGAATGTGAATGTGTGGAGCTGACCTACTAGAGACAAATAGGAGATTCAATTTCATCTCGTGGGGGCAGCGTCTGCTCAGTGTCCGTGGGTGTTTGCTATAAACAAACACCAGAATCCAAGACCACCCTGCTGTCGAAACCTTACTATAGTACATTGTTCCTTGGGGCTGCACAGGTGGGTCCCAACTCTGGAAATCCACACAAACATCTCAGCAGCATAGAATCAGCCCACAGCCAGCCAGCGTGCAACCTCTACTCTCCATTGCCTGCCTCATTTTATTCAAAACACAAATCACAATCCTCCAAGTTTTTAGTTAAAACACTCGTCATTACACCTCATCACACAGGAAAGCTCTCTTTTTCAATTTTGTGGGGAGGGGAAGGTGCGGTGGGGGAGGGAACACGGCGCTACAGCTTGCTCAAACGCCACCACAGGGACAAGCCAGACTAGCATGGACAATTAGCTTGTCCCACAACTTTCTGCAAGCCTGTTAAATCTAGAGATCTTTGACCACCAGCTTCTTTTGAATGACTGCTCTTTCCCTGTGTCTCCATCTATCCTAACCCTACCCAGTTTCCCCCAAATCCCGCAGTTGTTTTAGAGGATACTCTCTCGCCTAGCTCCCACAACCTCTGCTTCAGCAGTGGTCTCAATTGCATCATTAAAAGAGATCACCAAAGCCCAGCTGTCTGAGAGCTCCCCAGCTAAACTCCCGGTTTGAGAAACAAGAGATCTAAGCTGATTTCATTCAAGCATGTCTTGTATCTTTTAACCTGGTCAGCATGAAATCAGACACTTTGGGGTATAAAGCAACTCAGCAGCGAAAGAAGGCTCTCTGTCAAACCCTTGACTGAGGATCATACCCTTTGTTTAGGGGAAGAGGGGTGCAGATGTGGCCTCAGGTTGGCTTAGGAGTTATGGCTTAGCTCAGGTTTGCAGCTAAAGACTAAAAGGGCCTCAAGCCATCTTCCCCAAGCCTCTGGCTAAGCGGTGGTGGCCTGACCAGGAAGCCGGACCAGAGCCCTCCTCGTGGCCAGCGGGGCTCCCTGACCACTAGACCACACAGTTGCTGCTTAACGTGCACTCAGCAAACCTCAAGCTCCAGACCTAAAGAAACAGATTTTCCCCAAACAGAGCTCTCTTTGTGAACAATTCAGCAAAAATGCTCTTTCCAGCTGTGAGATGGGATTCGTGTTGCAAATGTTGGTGTTAATTAAAAACATCCACCTTCTACAGTTTCAACAAACAGTACGAGAAAAGCACCACACAGGATGGGCTCTGAAGCGCTCCTCCCCAGAGCACTCAAAATATGATTTTATTGATGACACGAGTTGCTAGGATTCTCATGGACACTATCGTTGTCAACTTCCAGTCCTCCCAAAAGAATTGGGGTCAAGATGGATGGGAGAGGTCCAATTTGGCACAACGAAAATTGGTATCAGAAGAAGAAACACGAATACCGTTCCTGTCCAGAGCATCAGAAAAGGAGTTTAACTTCCTGTGTTAGCATCAGGAACCTCACCTCATTGAAATCAGGTGTTTATCTGCTGAGTCATTAAAAATGTCCTTCACGTTGTTCTAGTCTTGCAGACATGAAGAGTAGGAGGTGTGATAAGGCTAGGAACACTTCACAAAGGATGACACCATGTATTCAATAATTAAGATGTGAGATTACACTTGCCTATATTTTTTTTATTTTATTTATTTTTATAGAGAGGAGAAAGAAGTGAGAAAGAGAGGGAGAGAAACATCAATCGGTTGCTTCTCGTACATGCCCCAACCAGGGACCAAACCCAAAGACCTGGCATGTGCCCTGGCTGGGAATCCAACAGGCGACCTTTTGCTTTGTGGGATGACGCCTAACCTGCTGAGCCACACTGGTCAGGGTAATACTTGCCTATATCCTTATTGCAGGTCTCCCTTTATTGGGAACTCTTTACCTGAAAGGGTTCAGAGCTAGTGAGATCAGCAAGAGTGAGTCGCACCCCTTCCTGTGCTTGTCTCTTGTTGGTTCACTTGTCCCACTTTCATACATGAACCAGACAGGAAAGAATCAAGCCAAATCCACATCGTTATGAATGAATTTCTTTGTTTTTTAATTTCACACAGTTTAAAATACAATATGAAATCAAGCTACAGTATATAAAAAACTCTCCAGCAAAATGATGTGCCAGCATCAGCTACTAAAATAAACAAACAAAAATTCCCCATAAGAAATTTTTTGCATTAAAAAAAAAACACATAGACACTTACATCGCTACATCTCTAAGCTACCTCAGTTCTGATTTTTAAAAAGCACCTGCTTTTCTCTTTTTTTTCATCTTGCTTTTAAATTTTCAGCTTTTTAAAAAATATAAATTATATGAAAATACAAGTTGGAAAATAGTCGAACACAATATAACATCTTTTTACCCCTATATTTCTCAGCTTAAAAAAAAAGTATTCTTAAAAAAAGTTCAATAACTGAGGCAGTATTCCTGATAGAGATAATTTCATTTTAATATATATATTTTATATATGTATATGTATACATATATTTATGGTTCCTCAACACTTCTTTGGAATGTAGATAAGAGCTAACGCATTTATATAGACCCCAACAGAGAAAGCAGCATGCACAGCATGGCTAGAAGAGAGAGGGTGTCATTTTCATCATGAAGATTAGGCAGGTTAATGCTCTAAAACCCAGAGTGTTCATCTCCAAAGTGAGGAAAAGCACATCTGATCTTGGAATGCTACCTCCAGTCCCCCCCCCACCACAAAACCAGGGCTCCGCGTAGGGAAGTCCCCCATCCTCCGAATGGGGAAGGGGACAAAAGTGACCCTGAACCCTACAGCCAAAACTGACGTGGGTTAAGGCATCTTCAGGAAAATAAGGGTTTCCCCCAGCTAAACCAGATTTGCCCATCCTTCCTCTGAAGCTAACGTGTTTTTAAAAAGCATAAATGCAACAGTTCTGCTGCATTTCCAGTGTATAAACCACCCGCCACTCTTCCTGGGATGGTCTCTGGCCTTCGGACAGAAGGAGAAAAAGCATCTGGCCAGATCAACAAAGCTTTGTTAACTAATAACTATCTATAAATACCAAGAACAGTGGACCTAGAGAGAAAGGCATCTTAGCGGACAGGCGGGCTGAGGAGCATGAGGAGGCACTTTCTTATATCTTAGCTGCTATGGAATTATTGCAGGAGTTAGACACTCACACCAGGGGAGTTTTCAGCATAAATGTAATGGGAAAGGTGGATAAGTTGAGAAAATGATTTTATGCCTGGTTGCAAACAGCAAGCCACGACTGATTCTACCTAGCCTTGGTTCTACTCTCGCCCGTTACTGAAATGTGGAAAGACGTACCTAGAAAATCCAGGTATTATCTCAGCTGCAGTTTTGCGCACACACACACACACACACACACGCACGCACACACGCACACCTTTGTCAGTGCCCAACTAAGATCACATAACCTAAGAAAAAAAACAACGTAGTCCAACAGTTCCGCCTAACACTCCCTGAGCAGCTCCTAAAATAGTTCGAGAGCTTCATTAAGGCACCTGCATTTGGAAGACCAAAATACACAGCTGGGCTAATTCTGCTTTTGCTTTCCAAGTAGACACTCTGATTTCTCAGTACGAGGACACTCGTGAATCACAGAGCTAAATTCCTGATGACGAGGGTCTGCAAGACGACCTGCGAGCAAACAATACCCTTTCTTGAAGATATGCTAGAAGGTTGTTAATACTGTACTTCCAGTTTCTCAGCTAGAGCCCAGGAAAGGCCAGTTCTGAGAAACCCCTCTTAAACGCTTCTTCATCTTCCTCCCTATAGTCTGGAAAGCCGTCCCACTATCTACTTTTTCAATCAGGCAGCTCTTTAGTCGGGGGAGCCTCATTGAATTAGAAACCTGTTCTCACTAGCAGATGTTGGTCCCATCCCCCACAAAACCCCATTTTTAGATTACCCATCACAACTGCCTCAGTTGATTAAGTTTGTAGTTAAATTATGAGGAAACTAAAAATATATGCAAATCTCCTGGACCACCTTATTGTCTTCATTCAAGCTCCTTTCCTTGTTTCCTTTGCCTTCAAGTCATTCCTCTCTTCCGCAATTATTGCCTTCACTTACCCTGTGCCACAGTAACAGGCCCAAGAACAAGACCCCACCAGCAGCTGCACTATTCCCTTTGCATGCTCAGTCTCACCGGACATCCAACTCAACCAGCTTAATAAGCTCTTCAAAGGAAAGCTTTGCATTTCTCCCCACAAAGACAGCCAAGCCCCCTTTGACTGATAAATGCTCCCTTAATTTCCATCGCTCCAAAAACCCAGTGAGTCTAAATGGCTTTATCAGACACTCTCAGCTCACGTCATGACCTCTGTCACTCTTTCAACCCCCACTCAGAAAGCTGCACATTTCTCTGTACTGAATAACAGGGTGGGAGGGAAGCAAGAACTATGTGAGGCTGGGAAGAGTAGACCTATATGAGAAAGTGTAGAATGTTAGTTTGGAATGACACACATTCAGGACTTAGTTCTCAAGACCTGAGGGATAATGCCCATGCACACAGCTTTTATTCCAAGTCCTATGTTACAGGGGAAGAACCAATAAAGAACAAAGTTCCTCCTTTGATATCTTTTCCATGATGTCAACAGTGCTCCAACATTTACGGTGGTCCCAAACCGGGGCTGCAAATACATTCGGTTCAAGACTTAATGCTTCCTAGCTCAACGTTAAGTCTAAATGCCATGAGTCTGCTCATGACAAATAAGCACAGGGGCGTGATGGAAATTTTTTTAAATTACAGGTGAAATTCATATGCACAGTTCCCTTGTACCCAAATGAACATTATTTTCCCCTTCAGCTACACAGCCACATGAATTTGGGATCCCCGAGCTCAGTGACAGCACTTTGCGTTTCCAGTGGGGTCTATATAAACAGTTTTCTTTCACTGTGACAGAATCTTCAGCTGGCAAATAAAAACAAACTTGCATGATATTGCAATACTGAGACCACCTTAGAGCTTAAGACGATTTTTAAGAAAAAAGAAAATACTGGCACAAAATTTAATAAAATAAGTTTTAACACACACACACAAAAAAAAACAGTTTTGGGCCTTTCCCACTAAATTCTGAAGTCCATCTTTGTTTTAAAATAGAGTAAAAGGCAAATAGTCCTTGGGTTTTGTGCACCCCCCCCCAAACAAATGACTTACCCCACCTCCCTCTTTTTTGCCCACCCCCAGACTCAGAAACAGAAGCAAATTAATTGCCTCTCATCTGTTTCATGACTCCTGATGTCTCAATTTCTTTTGGTGATCAGTCCACAACTCGAGAGACCTTTTTTTTCATCATGGATGATTTTTAAAAATTACTAGGTTTGTCTCATCCACTCTTAAGCCAGATTCTTCAAGCTTCTAAGACGTTCTCTCCTGAAAATTTGCTCAAGAATTTCTTGTCCCACCCACCCCACCAGTCCTGGCTCTCCTTTTCCAGCTACACACAATAGGTTATAGCTGCAACTTACTTAGCTCCCACCCCTGAATGTAAAAAACCGAGTTCTGGAAAATTAAAAATAGAATAACAATTAAAAATGAAGAGTCCAACAGACGTGGTTGTTCTTTCCAATGTCTTGGCAGAGTTTCTCTGGTCCCTTTGGGGTCCATCACTCATCGGCGTCAGGCTTGACGTCCAGCATTGCGTGGAGCTCCTCGGGCGTGTACCCCAGGAGGCTCTGCAGGTCACACACAAAGCGGTACACATAGCGTTTACCCGCTGTCTTGTGGATGATGTTTTTGTCATAATAGTAGCGTAGGCCACGGCTCAGTTTCTCGTAATTCATCTTAGGTTTGTTTTTCCTTTTTCCCCATCTCCTGGCCACCTGAAATTTTAAAATGGGAGGGGGGTTAAAAAATCTATAAATAATCCAAATATATATGTTTATATGCCTATACCCATTCATGGTGACCCTTTATGTTCAAGTAAACCAGTTAAAAAAATTCAGGTACACTTTTTCCGACCTAGCTCTTCTGAGCTCTACTTGTCAAGGGTTGGGTAAAGACAGCAGTAAAGGTGATTCTTCAAGTTAATGAAAATATAGCAACCCTGAACTTCTATATAATGGAGTTGAAGTAAAAAAGGAAAGAAACATTATAGACTCTCTTCTCTTTCTGCATTATTAAGCACATGTCCCTACTTGGAAAGCGTGAAATCTCATGTGAGAGACTGAGGGAGCACTGAGCTATAATTCCACTTGCTTCTCATCAACAAGAAGCATTTTTTCTGTTCTTGGACACAATTCTCCTCCCCTCATGTCTGCCACAACAGAGACGTTGCCTCTCTTTGTTTTTTTTTTTTTTTTTATCCTCAAAATTGGGCAAGGCAGAGAGCAACCACTCAATAAGCATTTGATCAAAGAATGAACGAATGGAACAGATTGCACCAATCTTCCGAGACCTCTTGAATTGTCTGCCCCCTTTCAGAGTCACAGAGCCGTGGAGCCAGGAAAAGTGCAAAATGAGAGAAGGCAACTCATCTTTACTCAGGGCTAACATGTGCCCGACATCCTATGTGCGTCCTTTCAGTTAATCCTAGAAAACAAATGGGCAACATAGATACTTTCTCTAGTTTCCAAATAATGACATTAAGGCACAGAAAGGCTATGTAACTTGTTCAAGATCACACAAGTAGCAAATGGCAGAGCTGGGATTGGAATCCTAGAAAATGTCATCAGACTCACACAACCCCCTTCCAGAGTTCTCTCTAACACAGTACAGTACTCTCGAATCACTCCCTGCTTACCTCATCTGGGTCAGAAAGCTTGAATTCCCAGCCATCTCCTGTCCAGCTGATAAAAGACTGACAGGATTTATCCGTGAGTAATTCCAGAAGAAACTGCCACAGCTGGATCGGTCCACTGCCTGGAAACACAAGGCATCGTGAATCATTACACCAGATGCTCAGTGCCTGCGGCCACTACTCCCAGGGTACAGCACTCCTTCTTCCCTCTCTTGTCCATCTAGCCAGGGGAAAAGGGAGGCAGGCGACACAAAGCACAAACGCTGGAGGAGGTGCTAGAGCTCACACAGACTGAAAAGGTGAAGAAGTTCCAACCACAAGAATAAAGAAAAACCACGTAGGACAATAATCAATGGCCTTCCTTTGATTGGCTTAAGGGTCGGTCCATTTTTATTGCTAAGCAAACTCTAGAAAGAAAATGTGGGCTCTAGCCTCTGAGATATTCTAAGGCAGCATAGTCTTTTGTGCCTTTAAAAACAAGGTCATTTTGCCTCCAGAAATAATAGAGGTATTTACTCAGGTGTAATAGAGGTATTAAAAAGGAATGTCTTTGCCAGTTCCCATCAGAAGTCAAACTTCACAAGCCTGCCTCTATACAGGAGCCTTTGGCCCCTGATGTGCAAGCAAGAAGATCACTACCCTAAGCTTATGGAAGGAGTTAGTTGGGTGTTAATATTCCTCTCCACCACCATCCTTTCCTCCCAGGTCACTTACAGGCAAGCACCCAATCAAAGAGAGGAAAGAATCATCACTGTGAGCAATTATCTTGCTCCCTGGGAAATCCTCAGAGGTCAGGTGATGACTATCTTCAAGTCTTACGGGTTCAGTATATTCTAATTTACACATGCGCATGTGCGCGTGCATGCACACACACACACACACACACACACACACTTCTCTTGTCTTAGCCACCAACACTGCCAAAATCTTAATTCTGGAAGGCCCGACAATACTGATAGTCCATTTATCATATGCTAAAGGAGTCCTGCTATACAGATTTCCTTTGAGGATAACTCTCCATTCAGAAATGACATTGCAAGGCAGTGATTCCTGTCTGACTCCCAGGTGCAGCCAGAGAGACAAATTCCAGTTCTACTGTCCGTGCTGCATGGAATGGGTCTGCACTGTGCCTCGGACACCGTCCCAGAAGCCACTCAGACAGAGCAGGGCAGGGAAACCCCCAGCCGTGTCCATGAAGGGAGCCTGGGTTGCTCTAACTGACATAGAAATCCTCGACTTTTTACATTTCTAACCCTTAACCTGAGTTTCAAATTTGTCTGATGTAAAGTGACCTGAGATTCAATTAGGAACAAGCTTTAGGCTGGTTCTCTCTCCATCTGAAAAAGAAATAAACTTTATAACCTTTCAGGGTAATCTTTTGCTCCATCTTACACATCTACTGGGCACCACCATATGCATCCCACTGCTTGCTCCTGAAACCTGCCGCCCGCTCCTCTGCACAGTGGTCTCACTGTTTCCATTCTATGGGTGCGAAAAAGGAACCCAGAAAGGTCATGTGGCTTTGCTCAGAGCACCTTTAGAAAATGGTGGCCCTTGGTCTAGTGTCCAGGCCTTCCGGCTCCAAGCACGGGGCCAGCTGGACGGACGCCTCTGAGGAAGCAGAGCCAGGCGTGCACTGCAATCTCACAGCTGAGGAAGTGCTCCTTCAGTAGCCGCTTCCTCGCAGTGGCTCCCACACGCCCCCGCGGCACACCCCCGGCTCTATGGAAAAGGAAATATCACTGCCTCGCCCTTCTGAAAACTCACCTTGAGCTCTTTAAAGCCATCTCTCAGGTACCCTAGAATAAATGCAGCAAATGCCTGCAAAACCAGTTCGCATCGGAACAGCCCTGAGTGCACACAACTGAAGACTTATCCTCATCTGTTTCCCCCCTTGTGGAAAAACCACTGGGTGTACAATTTAGACACATTTGCACACTTCTTGTAAGTTGACTTAAAGTCACCAGCTACTACTCCCTGCCTGGGCTCACGGGACTAAATGCGGCATTATGTACGAAACCATTGAAAAGCCACCCTGTTGGGCAGAAGGCATAAGAAAACAAATCTCTATTAAGAAATGCTATGGAATTTTTGGTGGCAAAAAAAAAAAGAAGCTGCAAGACCTCCCGTGACGTAATATGTTTCCTGATGAAATACACGGTGACTATATACCCAGCAGGACCCCCGAGGACAGATGGACAGATAAACAGACAGACCCACTACCCAAAAGTATGTAAATGAGCCCTGGAGTCTGCAGTCCTCTCCTGAGTTAGGTCCACAGACCACAGACACAAGACAGAGAGAGGAGCCGCTCTCAGACTCCAGGCAAAGCAAAGCCATGGTTTATCGCACACTTACTATGCATCAGATACTGTGTTGCTGTTTATACACTTCTCACTCCTCACATAACTCCATGGGGTAGCTGCTACTGTTAGCACATTTGTTCTTACCATGTTAACAGCAGAGAAAACTGATCTGCGGTTGGGTGCCCAGGTGTCGGCCAAAGCCACTCACGTTAGAAGTGCAGTAGCCGTGACTGGAACCCACATGGTCTGGCCCCCAAATTCCTCAGCTCAATACCACATCGCCCCAGGCAAGACCAAGCTGGGGGCTGACATCCACTCTGCCTGCCTGGTCACACTAATCCGAGGTCTTCTCTTCCTCCCCTGTCACGGCAGCCACAGGACATGAGACAGCCCATGGTTCTCCCAACTCTCTGACAGCTAGTGGCCTTGGCGTCCACCTCCACAGGTGACATTTCCAGCCCAATTAGTGAGGTCCCCTTGCAGCTGTTCGCATCACTATTGCACTCTCCCGCTATTTACCTTAAAAGTTCCCTCACACTATGTATCTTAAAATCCCTGTGGGGAGGAGAGGGCTAGTGATGGCAAGACGAGGAAAGGGAAGGAAACCCCGGGCTTCCACCCAGGCAGGTCCAGGAGAGAGAGCCCAGGAGCACCTAGCCCACCACCCACAGCCTCTAAGAATGGGCAGCCATAATGCAGAGAAGGGGGTTTCCGTTCCTGACCCCGGAGCCAGCCCCTGGAGGAGGGCATCCCAGACAGAGGGGCTATGCCTGGTTTCCCTGCCACTGCCTTTCCCGAACTGAGATGTCCGCGTCACAGGCCGATCACCCTGTGCCAGCCTGCTCCGGACGTCTGACCCCGGACATCCGCGTAGAGGGCCGGGGGGCAGGGTGAGGCCCCGTCAGCAGGGTTTCCCCTCGTTGTGAGTTTACCTTTGTTCATAAAGAACATCGAACTGTGAAATTCGGGAGCTGGGAGTCCAGGTCATGGAGCACGCTGCTCTCTAACTTTTTCTTCTATTTGTACCAAAGGGAGGAGGGCATGTTAATAGGAAAAGCAGATGCCTGAAGAAAGTGCAGGAACTGAAGGGGAAGGAACGTCTCTGGTTTTGCTTCACAATAGCAAAGTCAAAATAGCGGTGATGTCAGCTCCAGTCTCCTTCCCCCAATTCTTGAAGAAAACTCCCCCGTGAGCCCACTTAGAGCTGAGGAGCACACTGTGCCCTCAGCCTGGGTTTCCTGCAAGGCTCTGCCCGCCCTTTGGAAAGCCCTCACTGTGGAGCCAAATCAAAGGACTCCATGACTCCTCTCAGAGCCCTTCCCGGCCCCTCTGTGCCGGCTCCTAGAAGGCCCTTCGGTGTGGGGAGCAACAGAAGTGGGAAGGATGTGGAATCCTCCCCCAGAAAGCATGCGGTTCCAGGGGGCCTGTTCCTCCACTGGACTCGTGGGCAGTCCAGCCCAGCGGTCCCTTTCCACAACAATCCGTCACCCTCACCTCAGGTCTGGGAGGGCAACTCAGGGCCACCTGGGAGCCCACAGCCTGGCGCTGGCTCTGGGGCTGGAATGCACGCTAACTAGTCAGCCTCACCAGCAACACCCAAGTCTAGGCCACAGGAACTTCTCAGGCCCTGGACTTGTGGAAACGCCAGAAGGGGCCAGCACTCCGTCCCAGTGGCAGGCTCTCCCAGAGGAGGTGTCTGTATTGCTCTGTACAGGTCCCCCAGGGCCGAAGGACTCCATCCCTTGCCCTTGCTCTAAGGATGAGGCAAAGGATAAGGATAAGGATTCCAAAATCCTAAAGCCTCTCCCTCCTTCCTGCACCTCCTCTCATGCCTGGGCCCAGCCCCATCCACCCACCCAACCAGACTGTGGTCCCCGTGACCTTTGTCCCAGGGAGCAGAGAATGGTGCTAAGAATAGTGCCAGTCATGGGAAGGGGGAGCTCTCATACTAAATGTGACTCACAATGGCATCCCTGTCTGGGGGCCCCGAGGCAGTCAACGGCAGCCTTCAGCCGCCTGCCCTGGGTGTCACACATCAGGAATCCAGTGGCATCACTGGGAGACTATGCTTCTCAAGTCGAAGCTCTGAGCCACAACAACAGAGGAGTCCCTGTTAGAAGGAAGTCTCTCTCCAAAGACGTGGGGGGGGGGGGGGGCGCGCACCACACACATTCACACACCACCGCCCCGCCCCCGGCTCCCTGGGCCCCCGCACCCCTGCAGCCTGCTCCCTCGCCTCCCCCTCTGGCTGCAGCAGGGGATTTCCTCTGACCGCTTTGTTCTCCTCAGCTTCTGGGCCGGAGGAAAATTCCTAGGACCACACCGACAATCCTGATTTGAAGGACTTGATACAAGCTCAGAAGCAGAAATATCAGGTGGGTACCTGGAGGCAGCCCAGGCCTGCGCAGCAAATCGCAGGAGGATGTTCCCCTCCAGAGAGGACCCTCAAATCCAAGGCTACAACCTCTCTCTCTCTCTCTCTCTCTCTCTCTCTCCCCCTCCCTCAAAGGCTAAGCTTCAGGTAAATTCCTACTGATTTGTTCACGTTTTTTTTAAGTCGCTTCTCCTTGGCAAGTAACTGGAAGGTGTGCCCATCTGTCTCGCTGAGAGTTGGTTATTAAAAAAAAAAACCCTGCTTTTTTGCTTCCTCTCTCTGAGTCTAAGAAGTGGGCATCTTAAATAACTCTACAGACATGGGCTAGGGCAAAATTTTAGTAAGATGCTTTTGGTAATAATCATTTCCCTTTGGTTATTTGTCAGCCTCTTTCCTCCCATTTTCTAGGCTTGGAGGTTGCCTGCCCATGTCAATGAACTCACTCTTGGTGAATTCAGGGTGGGGCTTCCGTTTTTTCCTGATCATTTCAACCGCAAGTTCTCACCTGTCATCCATGCCCTCATGCGAGGTGCCCATGGAAGGGTCAGCTTCTATGCAGGGGAGTCCCTCTCGTGGGCTGCCTCCCCCTGGTTCGCCTGTAAGACCAACCCGATGGTGCGCAGTGTCCGTCCCTCGTGACTAGGACATACGCTCCACGCGCAGGGGCTGTGTGCTTTCACCACTGAAACCCAAAGCCCAGAAAGGTGCCTCACCCCCCAACACCCGCCATCGCAAAGCTGTTTGCCACTCAATGACCCCCGTGATCAGCTCCCTATAAGCATGGACTGTGTCTTCCTGACCCTATCTTCTCGGTGCCGGGTATGGTGGCTGGTCTCTGACAGGGGCTCAGTCAACATTTACTGAATTGTATTCTAAAACAATCCTCCTCTGAAGAGACACATAAGGAATGAAAACTCTACCTAAATGGCTCTCTCTCTCTCTCTCTCTCTCTCTCTCTCTCTCTTTCTGGAGCTATATTTGGGACCAAGCAGCATGGGTGACTCCAGGCTACGTTTCATCAACATGTTCCCCAAAATAAGAACTACCACACCCCCTGTCCTTTGGGGATTAATTAGCTACTTTGAGAAGCTAATCTCTTTAGCTTGACTCTAAAAGTCAAATCAAAAACTTCAGGGTGGGCAGGACACCACATTTATTTTAACCTATGAAACTCTCATGGTTGGTCGCCCTTGCAACAGGGCTGACGGTGCCCGAATAGCACACATCTGCCAGGTGTTCCTAAAACAGAGGAACGAGCCTGACTGGCCCCGCCCTTCCACCCAGGTGTCTACCCACAGCCAAACGATGATGGCGAAAACAGAACACTCACATCCAGAAATGACCCACCCATGTGTTCACAAGTTCCTTGCATGCTACTGCAGGAGTTCCCAACTCAGAGGGTGGACTGGGTGACCCCGGAGCCTCAGCATCACCCCCTTTCAGTCAACCCCCATCTAAATTATCGCTCACAAAAAAAAAAAAAAATCCAAAATCTCTCTATCTCCCTTAAGTGCTTGTTTAATGAAGTTTAATGACAAATAAGATAGAAAACATCCTGACAGTGTCTTGCCCTGTGGACCAAACTCAACCTGAAGCTGCAAAAATCTGCCTGAGAATGAAAAATTCAAGAGACCAGATTGCTGGATTGTTCGGCCACCAAAGCACTAAGGAGATTTCTAAAAGAAAAAAAGGGTGGGGACTGATTGCTATTTCAGCTTGGCCGTGTGCCTATAGGTGTCTTTTCCTATTTTTTGAGTCATGCCCTTCCTTTGTCCCCACTCTGACCCAATCTCACCCCACCTCCAACATGATCCATGTAGAGTACATTCTAAAACAAGCCAACAGACCTTGGTTTGATGAATCACTGTCAAGTCAATATGTTCTCTCCATCTGTTCCTTTATCAATGGCTAGTAACTCAAGGGTAGCAATAAATTCTAATAATTCAACTCAGAACCAGAAAAACACATTCTAACAGGTACTTGAAGAATACATGCACATAATGATGTTTGAACCAGCATCTAGCAATGGAAACAAGTTAGAAAAGAGCTCTACAAGCGATTAAAATCATCCTTGGGTGTCAAGTCCATGTTGCTGACACGCGACACTAAAAGATAGAAGGGAACATTAAAAATAGTAATAAAGCATGTCAAGCAGTGGAGGACTGAGAGGAGACAGCACACAGTATCCTACAAAGTTAAAATAATTACAGGCCTGTGGGTAAGCCCAAAATGGGGAATCAACAGCCCAAAGTTTTGATCCAAATTTCTCCAATCTTAGACATCTTACTTAACCTCTCTGGGCATAAGTTTTCCCATTCCTGAACGGTAAATAGTAATCCCTGCTCCTCCCTACTTTACAGAGATATAAATTAAGTAGTCCTGATCATAAAGGAAATATATATATATGTATGTGTGTGTGTATATTTTTTTTTTACCATAGCGCAGAATAGTTGGGGATACAAAATAGAACAATGAAATTAAATAAAAAGATTGAAACAACAGAAAATATATTTTTCAAAGCAAGCTTTTCAAAGAAAGACAAGATGAAAGATGGAATTAAAAAAGAAAATAGCAACAGCACTAGATAAACGCCAATGAGTCTTCCAAGAATTAAGTTAGCCTTTTAATGGCAACTTTGAAAAAGTAGAAAGTTGGAGGCAAAAAAGAAAAACAAAACGATTAAAGTATATAAATGTGAAATGCTTTCAGCATCATAGATAAGAATAACCAGCAGAGATCTGTTAATGTCAGGAATACCTCTGTGAAGCTCTCGCTCTAACTCAAAGTAGGGAGGCACGAAAAGAGCAGATGCAAGCTGCTTTGCAAGTGAAAGTATCACAGACATTTATGGTTTGGGGAAATCTTGGCCACAGACAGACTTAGATCCTCTTTCCTTCAATGAGCACTTTTTTTTCCCTAATCACTTATGCTCCTTGCCAAGCACGCTCAACCCGCGTGCTATGGAGGGCTGACCTGGAGCGCCCAGCAGCACCCTCCCAGCGGTCGGGAGCAGGGTTTCCAGGTGGACTCTCTCAGCACTAACCAGAGGCGAAGCGTTCAGTCTCTCTAGCCATCAATATCCAGGACAGGCTGAGCCCAGCTGGGTGGCCACGGGCTGGCTACGCTGCCCCACTTGGGACAGACAGAAGTGACTGGGGAGTCAGCTTTGGGCCTGAGAATATGACAGTTACACATTTTAGCATGTGCAGCAAAGACCCTTGGTTTTGCTTGGGCTCCTCACACCTGCATGTGTTCAAGTACATGTGTGTGGGGGGGTGGGGTAGCCGCAGGAAAAAGAAGACTGTTTCTCTCTTAAAGGGGCAGCCTATATTCAAATGTACCCACCTCTTTCCTCTAAACCCAAGAACTCTGTGTAACGACATTCAACCCACCACTCAGACACAGCCCTGGACAGCGGGCCAGTGACGCTCGACTCAGGAAGTGGGTTTCCTTAGAGCTTTTTCCTCCCCATGTCTTCTAGGTACTGATTCTTTTACGATGTCACCAGAAATGGGTTACGTTTGGATTTGAGGGTACAAGGCAAGAATTTTGTTAGACGCCGAGGAAGAGCTTTTTTCAGATCTATGTCAAGGTCCGAAGAAAATGTCTTCCTAAGCAGCTAGGTTACAGGAAGAAAGAAAGATGTATTCACTGATGAAGATTAGAAAACAAGACTTGAGAAATCTGAAGTCAGGGCCTTTTCTCAGGAGGTTCTCAATGCAACCTCTGGAATTGATTTTATCCAAGAGGTCAAGTGTCACCTGCATGTCAAGGATGAGAGAACCCGTCCTTGGGGAGGTGAGCTAATCACCCAGTTCTTGGGGAGGTGAACTAATCCTAATGATCATGTGAGCACTGAATTTTTTAAGCATTTATCCAGCAAATAATTTCCAAACACCCTTCAAATGCCAGGCATTGCAGCAACACAGAATACGAACAACAGCACGGAGGCAGCAGAAGTACTTTTTTTTGTTGTTCCACCTTCATGTGTTGTGCTGAGAGTTTAAAGGAGACGGGGCCGAGAACTAGCCTTGAGAGGCCTTCACAAGAAACTGTCCCCCACCCCTCAGCTCTGAAGGTCACACACCTCCACATAGCCGTGCCCTGTGGGCACCTTTCCAGCAAAGCAAGTCCCATCCTCATTTCAGAGTTTAAACTTTCACATTCACTCACCTTAGGAGGACTTTCACTCTCATTATCTCTCACGGACAGATGAGTCACACATAAGACAATGCAGCTGGTTAGTCACAGTCAACAACATGCTGCTCTCTGGAGCCTATCGGGGGCCGCCAAGAACATCAGATTGACCTTGGTCTTGGATCCTGCCGTCCAACTAGCCAGACAGAAAAGCTGAGCTGGTCTATTTGACAGCCTCTCTCTGTTGGTCACGTATGATGTGGGGGTCACACGACCTATGGCAGCCATGACAACATCCTGCTCAGGTCTCTTGCTGCAGGGAGCATAAATGACTAGATCCACCATGTCCCCACCGAGGCCAAGCTTCCCAGGGTCTGCTCCAGCCAGGGACGGAGCATGATGGAGGTGCAGGGCCGCGCGGGGAGATGCAGAGCTCCTCCACTGGGCGACCTTGATGAGAGGACGCCCCGTCAGCCCGGCCAAACCCTTTCTGGGCCGGAGCTACAGTGGGAGGCTCTTCCCACCAAGTCTCGTTCCTTCCCTCTTCCCTTCTACAGGTATCAGACCTGCAGAAGGGTCTGAAGGCTCCCCTGCCCTGCCTCACTCTCCCCCACTTCATCCCTCACAGAAGCCCCCCAGTAAATTTATTGCCAGCCTCATCTTGTCCTAACATCTGCCTCTCAGCACACCCAGACATACACTGCTAACATCAGACGTTTTCCTGCTCACGGCCTCATATCGTTGAAAACTTTGACAGGCATCTTCCTTACGTTTGCAATGTGACTTTGGAGTGGACCTCTTTCCCCCTGAGGACTCCGATTCCCTCATCTGTACAATGAGGGCAGAACCTTTCTCATGTGGCTATTGGTGACAGGTAAAAAAAATAGTAATAATAATGTATAGGAAAGAGTCTAGCACACAGCAGGAGTTCAGCAGGAACGTGTGAGTTCAGCTGAACAGCTGAAATGACCTGATCTGATATTAAATATCTGCTGTACCCCAAGACAGTGCCAGCAATTACTGGAATTCTGTAAGTAAAACTATACTGTTTCCTGACCTCCAGGAATGCAGGATGACATAGGAAAGACCAACAGGTTGGAGAATAATATGAAACAGTGGTAACGACGAGCACCTAGAGAAGAGAATCCTGCCTGTGTGCAGCACTGCTTGTGGGTACATCCCATAACCTAACTCATTTCATTCTCCCAGCAATCCTAGGAGATGGGAACTATTATTATTACATTTTGGCAGACGAGAAAACTGAGGCGCAGAGACGTTATCTTGTCCAAAACCACACAGCCGGTGTGTGAGAAAGCCAGGACACGCTCAGGCGACTGGCTCCAGGGTCCACGCTCCTAACCCTTCCATGATCGGCCCCTGAAATATAACTGGGGTCAAACAGTATAAAGCGGCCACCCTCCAGCACGTTAACTTGGACCTGACTCAGAAGGCAAACCCAGGCGACAGATGGGGCGTGGATAGGCATCCAACCTGCGCGCATCACAGGGAAGTCACTTTATGGAGAACAGGGCGGGGCGGAGCTCCTCTTGAGTTCAGTCTCTATCGTGAGGAACCAGTGCTCTTGCCCCAAAACAGTGAAGGCCGTCCAGGAAGAGAGGAAGGTGCCAAGGGCAAAGGCAAGAACGTGCGGAAGTCCAGCCGGGCCTTTCCCAGCCGGCCATGGAGAGTCTCCCAGGCCTATTGTTAAAGGCAGCAAGGACTCAGCAGCCTGACTGAATTTGGCTCCATAGAAACATTTTACTTCAAAGACAAAAAGGTGGACCTTCAGACTCAAGACAGAGTGGAATTCCAGAACAGTTACCTTACCACCCAGTTCCAGCCTTTTTAGTCAGAGTTTGTTAAAGGAATGGTGACCCAAAAAGTGTGAACCTTGGAGATTTCCCCTAAAACAGGTGGGGGGGGCTCAGAAAGGATGGGTCTACTCGTGAGCCTGCTGCCACCCAAAATCCAGGCCCCCACTCGGCCTCAGGTGGCTGGAAACAGCACCAGAGTTTGAGATATATTTTGTGGAATATAAATGGGCATCTTCTGCCTCAGAGGGAGCTTGCAAGGGGTCCCTGCATCTGAGTCTGGACAGAGGTAGCTGAGCCAGTGTGGCCTTCCAAGGCAGCAGACAAAACAGGGAACCTCTGCTTTCCCCATTTTTAAGACATTTAGGAAAAAATTAGTAGTGAGGCCAAAGCCTCATGTGACCTTTTTCTGCAGGTGGCAGATGATTAAGAAAAACTGTCAGCAAGTGCGAGTGAATCACAGGAGGCAGAAGCAGAGAAACTGCCATGCAGGCAATAGAAGGGGACTTCTCCCATCCAGTCCAGATCTTGCCAGAAGTTTTCCTCTCCCATGATCCAGAGTTTCCCCCACCAGTCTCGTTACTGAGCAGCATCGTAACCCATTACTCTGCTGAGACCCCCAAATCCACCGCACACCCCGCTCAGGACCTCCATCAGACACAGCCAGAGATCAGAGTCCCTCCCGCCCCTGGGATGCTGGCTGGCAGCAAGGCTCCGCCTGGGCTGCGGGGTCGGCCTGGCTTCCTGCAACACGCTGAGGACAGGGGCCTCCGAGCCAGAGACGGGAAGACACATGGTGCTGCTGCCTCTCTCATTCCCAAGCTCTTTTCCTGCCGTTCACCCAGATGCTGCCGACAGAGACGCCACACTGAGACGCGAAGGCTTCCTGCGAGCCCGCCCGCCAGCTGGCCCTGCCTGGCCCCGGGGCCCCCGCACAGTACGCACATCGGAGCTCTACGCCCCCATCAGCCGGCGGGTTCTTCTCGACTGCAGTCAGTTCACAGTCTTCTACCAACTGCACTTACACAGAGGGACTGCAGTCCAGGTTGGCTTGGGAAATAACCCTCCAAGTCAAACAGCTCTCTGCTGCTTTTAGTAACAACACTGTCTTAGACTCAGAAGTTTTGAACTCTCTTGTACAAATGCACACTGCACTACTAGTTTTCTTTGGGAGGGCCCGCTCCCCTTCCTTATCAAGCAACTTAGGCTCCTGCCCAACGTTCCCTCAGTTGTCGTTCGTGCCGGAGTACATTGAGGTTATTTTGTAATCCAGCTTTCCTTCAGAAAACTGTGATTTCAGGTAATGCTGCCAAATCTTGGCTTTTATTCTGAACTGGAGGGCTTTGAAGTACTTCCTTTTGTAGTACAGTTGTTTATTTTCAAGAACATGTTCTAGCAGCAGCTTTGGGTTACTGATTCCTAAAACTCAACAATGAGACAGAACACCCAGGTTCTGGGCTTGTGGGGACTTTCTTATGGTGGGACTCCAGGGCAGCTCTGGTGCCACAGGCCGGGAGCAATGTGGGAGCGCCTGACGGGGGACGTATGGGGCTCCTTTCTCTACAACACTGGTATCTTTTCTCTGACTCGTGTCAAAATATTTGCAAGCTGAATTCCAGTTTGTCCCCAGTTTAGGCTTCAGGGAAATCCGCCTAGTCACAAATCCACATGACACTATAACATACCCTTCCATTACAGTTCCTGAATGGCTTTGGGCCTAGCTCTCTGCAGGCTCCAGGACGAAAAGGGGACCCTAACCACTTTGTTCGCAAGTGGAACGCCGAGGGTGGGGACACACCTGGATATTGACAACAGGAGCGTTCCCACCAGGTCGGCTCGATAACCAGCATAGCCGCGGCAAGGACGGCCTCCTTATCGGCGGAAGTGCCTGGCAGTCCGGAATGAGGGTGATGTACAGACCAGTAACTCTGGACTGAAGCCGAAGGCTGGCCCTGCCCCTCCTCCCTCTTGCTAACTCACATAGGTGCAGTGTTAATTAGTGACCGGCGGGAGACAAGGCCCCTAATCTGCTCTAAGGTGGTAACTGAGATAATATCCAATGAGTATTTTCATTCCTTGATATGGAGAAAAAATCTGTACGCAGGTGAGACATCTGGCACTTGAGGTTCAATGTAGGAGCTACCTTCTGTGCAGGCTGCAATTAGGTTGCCTTGAAAAAGTCATGTTTTATGCCTCAGTTCCACCATCTATGAACTGGGGCTGCTGGGGCAGAGACAAAGAGAGACTACTATTTGACAACCTACTATATGATTGTGTATCTACTGAACCTGAAAGAAATCAGAGGCACCTGTGTTTTTCAAGGATCCGGAAAGCATTTTGCTTAGGTCTGTCAAATCATTGGGCCACTTGCTTCAGATTGTTTTCTTAATTAGATGGTGTTCAGAGTGCATCTTCGAACAAGAGAAAATAGAGCTGATTGTATCAGTTTGATAAACATAAGCAGTTCACAGTAAGGTAAGAAGGTACATTTTGGCGGAAGCCAGTGCTGCATTTGATGTATTCTTAACTCAGCTAACAAGCAGGCTTTCAAACCATGTTATCTGCCCCCACATCTTGACCTAATTTAACAAGTTGCCATGGGAGCCCAGTGAAGGTTGATGCAATTTTCTTATCTGTGGAGGAAGAATGTAACTGTGCAAGAAAATGTGAAAATTCAGTTTCTAACCGATTTCCACACTTACAGTGCAGTAACTGAGGCATCATATGAAGAAATAAAATGCATTTCTTTGGAGGCGAGCAAGATGAAGACCTAGACTCCTAGTGGCACAGCAGGAAAGTGGGTTCTGCTCCCAGCTCAGAGCATCTCCGCAGCCGCCCTGTCGTTCAGGCCAAGCGGTGGCGATATCAGGGTACAAGTGCTCCTACTGTGTGGCCACCCATACTCTGGAGCGATTGAAAATTTTAGGGGAAAAAACAAAAAAGGAAGGCAGGACTTGAGATAAAAGATAGGTGTGACTTTCACGAGCAATAAAAAGCTTTGCCAGCACTTACACAATGGCTTCCAACTTCCGAAGTACTTTTTCAAACTTGAGCTCATCTTAAACGACCGCATAAAGCCAGAGACCCGTTTGTGTTGCAGTCACCGCCTGCTCTTTGGGCAGCGGCGAGGGCTGAACTGTATCTGAAATGTACCTGAATGTGTCTCTGAAACGTGAAGAGGCCACGGCGAAGGTACAGAGCAAGGAAGCACCACCTAAAATCAGCTGGCAGTGTGGGCAGGAGACTTCCACCAGGCATTGAGCAGGGGAAAAAGCTGTCTAAATGTGGGCTGCCCCCCACCTGCCTGGCAAATCCTGACCTACATTCAAACCACGGCAACAAAAAAGTGCAATTCAAGTCTAAAAACAATTATAACATATTGAATTTGACAAGATACTGCACCCTCAAAAGCTTCGAGCATTTATCTGCACTCAACATGTGCTGGGAAACATTTGCTGAGATAATTGATTTGTTACAATTGAGTTTTTGCCCCTTTACATCTAGCACAATGTCTAGCACTTATTGGTTTAATTAATTGATTTAGTTGAATTACATTTTCACAGATCTTCTACCACCAAGATAAGGATGAACACTTCTACTTTGCTAAAAGTAGAAAAGGGTACAAAGTAAATTTGCCTAAAATCACACAGTGTGTTAAGAGTTGGGAGGGAGCACGGAGGACTTCTGTTTTCTGGGCTATTGTTCTCACCATGATCTGAGATCATGTGAAAAGTTAAATGTACAATTATAAAGAAGAAACAACCAAATGGTAAGATCCCTAAAAATGTGTCCCCCCCCCACCTTAATTCAAACGACTACTTTAGTCTTTGAGGTCTCCCCTTTCCTTCCACTAACTGCATGTTTTACTTGGGGAGGCGGGGGAGGGAGGGAGAGAAAGAAGTAAGGAAGGGAGGGAGGGAGGGAGGAAGGGAGGGAGGGAGGGAGGGAGCAAAGAAGGAAGGGGCATTAAAAACAACATATCCAGATAAGGGATCAAACATAACTCAGGCTTCCAGAACATATTTGTATTTGTGCTAGGAGAACTTTTGATGCTTTTATCTGTTTGCCCCCAAGTTTGGATTGCCAGAAAAGCCTCATGGGTAGCTTTTGGTGTTGGCTGTCTCCACTGTTCGTGTGCCTAATTTGTATTTCACACTCATTCCTAGTCCTTAAAATTTCTTTCATCTCTTTCCTTCTCTCCTTAAAACTGGGACACTTGGAAAGATCCCCCAACTCTCAGATAATTCCTGTCAAGATACTAAAATCATCTTAGACAAAACGCTTCAAGTCACTTTTGTAGACCCATTAGCTCTGCAGGCTCCTCCCATGCAGAAAATCCAATAGCTAACACAGGCAACACTCCCGGAGAAGTTTCTACTTGAGGTGGAAATCAGGCTTGCGCTTGAGGTGGAAACCTAGACCTTGGGCAGTGTCACCGCGGAGGCTTGCCAGAATCCCATCCCAGGAAGGCGGACCTAAATCGTAAGGCTTTCTTTGGCCATAACCCAAACTTTGGGACTCAGAGTCAGTTTATTGACTCTCATTATCCACAAAACTGGCCTAACCTGCAAAATATACAGAATTATATACGTAGCCAAGACAGAACAATAAAAACTGTCATGGGTAGAGAATTGCGGTTGTGGATGTGGATGGTGGTTATAGTGGTGATTATGCAGAGAAAACAAAGAAACAATGAGGAAAAACGAAGCTGAGGATGTGGTACTGGAAGTGCGGGCCGAAGTTGTAGAAGACTTGGCCTTTAGGCTTGGGCAAGTGACAGAGCGTAGTTTGGCCTGCACCCCAAGAACAGAAGCCAGCATGGCCGGGCAGAGATGCCTGCCACCTCCAGAGCCCACAGGGTCATCTTTCCGCCACCTCGGCCGTCCCTTCACTTTCCTGATGAAGCAGCGCCTCTCTCTGCCATCAGTGTATCCAACCGGAGTCGAGTTCTTAAAACACCTACAACTGGACTCGTCACAAAAGAGGCCAAAACTTTCAGACTTGAAAGAGACTTCATTTACTCTTCCTCTTTCCAGATGTAATTAACAGAAATGGGCAAGCTTTCTAACAATCTGCTTTCCAGAGATGGAAAAGGGAACTTCCAAAGTAGCAAGTTCCCACACACTAGTGACCTTCAAGAAAGGACCACGGAGGTCAGTGTAGAAAGAACAGAGGGGGGGACCTTAAGCTCCTTTCTGGCCCACGACTCTATTTACAGACCTTATCACTGCCTGAAAACACAGGCATAAATCCAGAGCCACTGTGCACGCTCTGAACTGCACTGAGAGACACGTGGACTGCAGCATATAAGACACTTTCCCAATCTTCAGAAAAGGAGCACTTTTTCTAAGCATTGGATGTGTTCTCAAAAGTCAGCTAGCTTCTCTAGTAAACACCAAGACTTCACTGAGATAAGAATAAAGACGTAGCACACTCTTCAGATCAGATCAGATACCTCCATAGAAACAGACTTTGCTGTTTATCTTCATCCACACAAAGGGTCCCCCACACGGCAACCTGTCCAGCATGGAGTAACTTACAAGAGAATCGAGGCCTAGACCACAGATGAATGATCAACGAAAGTAAGCTACATGCACAACACAATCTTTAGAGAACACTACACTCTTACAGAAAGGGTCTGATCATTAACACTATAATGCTCCTTGGATATTTCTCCCGTATACACTTCAAACATTTCCAGGGTCAGGCAGCAGATAATAAATTGTTTTGCTCTATTAACAGATGCTCGATCAAAGCTCCAGTTCTCAACATACATCTCCCTTTCTCAACAGCTTTTCTTCATTCACCACTACTATAACTTTCACAGGAAGACAATCAGTACTAAAGCCAAGTGAGGAGAGAGGTTTCCTAGACAGGCCAGGATCTGATCGAGGTTAGGGCACATTTCCGATTCGAACAGCCACCTGATGAATGCTCCACTACAGAGGAGTCTGGGATGTGAGCCATTCAGTGATGCCTTCAAGAGATGCTGCTGCTGGCTTTGTGTTTAGAAAGGCTTCCTGAGAGCAGGCGAGAAAAAGTCCCTTGATGCTCAGCCACCAGGCAAAGTTCTCAGAAATGCCAAGTTAACATAGCTCCCTTCCCTCAGATGTGGGAAAAGGCCCCAAATATAAGTTTTTCCTACCACTTTTGGAAATGATCCCTTGGGATAGAATGCTACTGTTTGCTTCCAACCATCAAGGGCACTTCAGAAACAGAGTGGCTCGAGAGACTGACCAGACCTCTTAGAGTCTTCCTCTCCCCACGCCCCACAGGAAGGTAGACATCAGTCTTTAGGAATACGTGTGCGGGGCCTTCCGCGGAGCCCACCCACAGCCACATGCACGCAGAGGCTCTGAGGTAGGGGCGGGCGCCTACCTGTGTAGCCAGCCAGGGCAGCAGCAGGAATGACAGGCTTGTCCTTGTTGAGGTCAGCACGGTCACGCACATAGTCCTTGAAGGTGCCCTTGGGATTGTGGTTGGGCAGGGCGGCTGGATAGTCCTCGGAGTCGAAGCTGTCATAGGAGGGGACGCGCTGCAGGCTGTTGAAAGATGACTGGCTGCTCCAGGACTGGGTGAGGCGGTCACAACTATCGTAGCTCTCTATGCTCTCAAAAGAGTCCTGGCCCCCGAGTTTACCTGGAGGTAAAGGAGGAGGTGGGAAGAGGGCAGGGGAGGAGGGGTTGGGAAAAGACAACTGTAAAAACCCTCTTCGTGAGGACAGATTGCTCACCAGACCCGCAGGAGGCATGGAAGAAAGGAGAGGCTGGGGGAATGGAAGCTTGTGGGTCTGCTCTGGGGCGGAGGGTAGTACAGGCTGCCATTTAAGTGCCACTGCTCTGTGCTGTCTTGTTGTATGGTGCCTTACACAGAGACTAGAAGTCATGTGCTTCTCATGCCTGTCAGAGGGAGACAGCTGTGCTTGGGACCTCAAGAATCCCAGAGCCAGAAATTGAAAAGCTGAGAATCACACATGTTATTGTGGGGCTTCTGGCTGATCTACTAGACCGAATGAATAAATGAAGAAATTGGAGCCATGTCAGGCTCAACTCCCTAATCCAACTCAAGCCAATGAGATAATTTCCAAAGGCCCAACTTGGCAAAATATTTTGGTCATAAGAAAAAAATTCCACTAGACCAAGAGCAGATCGACCTCCCTTGACCTTGGAACTAAAGTGTTATTTTTTAGCATTTTTTCCAAATACTATTCTAAAATGAAATGCACATACTACCCCTATGTCTTGTCTCTTCAAATAGAGAAATAAGTTATGAGATATTTTTTTCCAGGAGATTAAAAAAAACAACACAACACTATCACTCTTCTCAACAGAAATCCATACTATTTATTCTCTCCAAGTACAATTTTGTACTTGAAATTTATACTTCACTGGGGAAGTGTGGGTAATAAAAAAAAAAGAAAGGAGTTGATGAAAGAGTTATTAAGGTCCACAGCAATGTCAGAAATCTTTAAGTCTATGAGTTGCTTAATGCGTTCTTAACTGACCACAAGATCATGCAAGTTCATTAATTTCCCAAACCAGGTTATAAACAGCTGCTATCATTGCATAATCGCTCCAAGAGAAATTTCCATTGGCAAAAATGCCATTAAAAGAGGAGGCTAACAAACAAAACTTTTGGAGAAAAATGCATCTGAGAGCTGAAGAGGCTCACAGGAACATTTTCTATGTTCTACTCTCACACACTTTCTAGGCAACCTAAATTACATCCTGGGCGACGGAGCGGCGACCTCCATTCAACACCAGTCACAAGGCCGAGCAGGTGACCAACCTGTGTGTAGAAACACCAACCAGTCAACTCTCAACTGTTCAGGGCTGGCTGATCTACTGTGAAGTTTAAATCCCAGAATAAGGTTGGTCGATACAACCCCATTCTAGTGTGTTTTTGGTGTAGTGTCCCCTTCCTTCATAGCGGAGATTGGCTAAAACAATGAAATTCAAATATTTATTTAACTTTGCTGTCCAAACCAAAATTTAATAAGGAGAAACTAAGCTGAAAATTTATATACATATATATATTTAAATCCAAATAAAAGATGTTCATTTAAACATGTAGTTTTTGTATAATCCTCTTATCCCCTCCAGTACTGCTTATAAACAGCAAGGTAGTCAGTTATCTGCTTCTTCTTAGTCCTTCCTCCCATCATCCATTCAAAGCAGCATATTGTCCCGAAGGCAAACTGAAGAGCTTCACAGAGTTATCAGCCCGCCTACCCAGTCCACTGTCACATGTGCAACTCTTTAAAAATGAAGGAATCGCCCCTTCCAGAAACCCACATTAAAAGACTCCAGCCAACAGCCCGCAACCAGAATGCAATACCCTTTTTTTAACAGGACACTTTATGGCATCTCATAAAAAGGTCCTCCCTCACACCAGCTATCCATCATAATGGTCTTTCAATGTCTCTGTGAGGCAAACACACCAAAGCCTAAGAAGGAAAATTTATATTTTCATCAAGAGCACCCCGCCAAGTCACCAATATTTAGGAAGCATTTGCACTTAGTCTCCCTGGATGATTCCCTCTCTATCAGCCGTTTTTCTTTGGAGATGCACATGGAGACTGGGATTGCCACAGCAGACAGGTGCCTTTCCAAGGAGTCCCAGTATGCAAGGAAGGACACTATCCTGGACACTCTCTGCAGCCTCTTGAACATGAGCCAAAGGCAACTCTGTTGGGAGCTGTGGTTTATAGCAGGAAGTTGCTTTCCTCTTAGCTCAATTTCACAACCCTGGAGCTAGGAACCATTGTTCATGGGCATTTTCTGCAAAAACAGGTTGAATCCAACTAGATTAGACACTCAGTTGTGCTACCGTGCTCCTGCAGGGAAAGATGTGCCCACAAGGACGTCCATTGGCCAACTTTTCTGAGAAATGTCTCAGCAAGGTCCTTCCAAAGCTATCTGACTACACCAAGCAGACCTCAGAGCACTCAAAACAGCAGATGGGGGAGCCCCCCCAGAAACCCCCTGAAAAGACTAGCACAATGACAGTTCTCAGAGTCAAAGTAAGTGGGACAGAGGGGCACTTTGTGTGCTACAATGCACTGTATAAATATTATTTTATTAATGCTCAGCTGACGGTAATGTTTTCCATCTAGACCAATCGTACCACGTGAGAGTCAATCAGCCCTTGACATAGGTCCCGTGTGCTGCACGGCTGACACGCAGAAAGTAGCCGCACACGGCGCAGTCTGTGCCTCAAAGTCTGCGTAGGCTGAGGCTCGTGTGAGGGACGCAGAATGAAGCCAGAGCGAAGCACCTCCTGTCCCTTTGTTCAGGTTGCTATCTGCTCCATGGTTATTAATTTGGGGTTGGAGGGAGGGTGGGGACAAAAACCAAGAGAAGGAGACCAGGGGACAATTACACAAATGCAAAGCCAGACACAATGTAAAAACACATGACAGATCTGTCCAAAAGTACAACATGGCTGAGCCCCAAACTCACAGGCTCAGCTCATCACAGAGGTATACAGAAAGTGCCACAAGAAAGACAGTCGCTCTAGCACTCTGATCTGCCTGAGGGCTTAAGAGAGACACATGAACATTTGTGTAAGTATTTTAATAGACAAGCATCCAAAAATAAAGAGTCAGAAAGGGGAAGGCAAACTGATCCCACCCATCCCCTTCAGCACGAAACATAAACACCCTCGGGCCAGCAGCAGCAAGGTTACAGGTTCTGATCTGGGTAGGGACTTTCCCTATACAGGGCCGCTGCTCACCCTGGGGCCCACTGGGAGGAAGTGTGAGTCCCAGCACTGGAAGAGGACAACAAGGTCGATGGCCCATGATGCCGACGGGTGATCCTCCAAATTAAAGATGCCTTTGACCACCCCCCTCCAAGTGCCTCAAAGGAACAGGGTGATCACTGAGCAGAAGTCACTAGCAGGCCAGCCAAGTCTGTCTCCTGTAAACAAAGTCCTCTGAGCCTTTGAGTGGGCTTTCTGCTGTTCCTCTTCCTGTTCGTAATTCTTTGCTATTTTGTCTATTGAAACAGTCATCTTTTTTCACCTTTTTGAGACATTAGCTAGCTCTCCCTGGATGGACAAATCCCTCCTTATGATGGACTGCATTTCTCTCAGAAACAGAACTATCTGCATACTTTCCTAGGCGGGCTGCCCCTCTGGGAGGTTATGTCCAGATCTTAGAAACTGAGTGTATTTAATGTGTGTTGCTTTATAAAGTCAACCTATTCTGAAACATTTACTGTCAGTGAATATCTTACCATTGTCAATATAGGCATGCCAACAAGAGTACCTTTGTTTTGGAAGCCTCTGGCCGCCTCTTTCCTGGCCCCTCTAGCTGAATACACGCTTCCACGACACTGGTGTGACCAGTTCCAAATAAACTATTGGGTAACCGTCTTGTAGCCTTCCAAACCAAAGAAGTCACAGGAGGCTTGAGAGCACAGGTTGAGCAGCAGATGTCATTCAGACACCTAGGCAGATTCTGCAGCCTGACCCAGAATGCTCTGGGGAACATCAGGGCGCACACAAAACTAAGAGCTTTCCAGGTGGGTCACGTGAACTGTTTTTATGCGATTGCGTCCTCCTTCAGCAAAGCCCTCTCAAAAAATAGGTAAATAAAAATAAAGCATAACTTAAAGAACAACCACATTTGGCTAGAGTTATTACTTGGTAAAATGTCTTCCCCAAGTACAAAATGTGATTGGTCGTCCCAACAGATTTCAAGTGCACTGTGAACCCACAGTCTTTGTCATCATTGGCTGAAACTCCATGATGGAAAGCTCTTACTCTCTAGACAGTTCAAGATGGAAAAGGAAAAGGCTGCATTAACCTCAGGAGTATACAAGGCCAAGAGGGAGGGGGAAGTAGGAGGTCTGAAACACTCAGAGTTAGGAAATCCTTGGAGACCAAGAGGTTCTAGTGAAGAAATCTGACCTACCACGACTGGTCCTCCCCATGCACATGTTGTCTGGTGTGACAACTTCTTGCTTGATGGTAAAGTAGTCAGTCTGCAAGGTGTCTGTCTGCAGAGGGTCCCGGAGAATGACCGAGGGGTAGTCGTTCTCATACTTGAGGGAGAGGAGCTCCTCTGAGCTGATGGGGTGGAGGGTCTGGTAGGACTCTGTGATGAAGCTGGGCTCTGAGAACTCCGAGGGAGGAACACACTGAGCATGCTCGATACCATAGCCTGGAACAGAGAGAGTGTGGGAGATTAAAGAAGGGAGACATGCGAACCCAACCCAGCAATTCTTCACCCTGTGCCGCAGCCCCACAATGTGTAACAAGCTGACTACCTTAGAGAGTAAAACGGAAATATTTTCCATGACAAGGGCCTGGGAGCCCAACCTTGTTCCACCTCTTAACTGTTAAGGCCTTTGGCAAGATCCCTCCCTTTTCTGACTGTAAAATGGGGACGATCGTAATCTTCCTTGGAGGGTTGTGCTAAAAATCAAAAAAGAATCTACTCGTATATATAAGATGCCCACCACTTCCGGCACAAAATAATCTCTTAATACGTAGCAGTTCTTAAAATAAAAGTCATAATAAAGTGAAAAAATAAGGCAAAAACCAAGCTGCTTAAAAGCCCCTTTGGAAGCAGCGCCATCAGAGAAGAAGCGCCCAACACGAACTCCTCCTCTGGCCACCTCTGCAGGGTGGGGACCTGTCCTGCACACGCTGGAAGGGAGGAGGCTGTATTTTCTGTAACAGAATGGGAAGCTGCATGGCACACTCCTGAGGAGGGACTCCAAAAGAAGTGCTGTCGTGTCCTCGAGCAAAGGGGAGAGGACAAGTGTCATGACCAAGTCCCTAACCCAGACCTCGGACGGCCCCTCAGTACATAAGCTTCAATAGTAATCAAGGTGCAGCTCTCGATCAAGAGATCAGAGAGATCCCAGTGTGTAGGAGCTTGCAGGCCAATAAAACAGGTACATAGGCGGAAGCGTTGTGCTTTGTGGGAAAAATAAAATAAATAATAACTAGTCTGCGTTTAGGAAGATATTGTTTACCAGAGAATTACCATGAAGGAGCTTGAGTTCAACTGGGAGAGGGTTCCTTTCCTCAGTTCCCATTGTCATGAGCAAGATGAGGGAAGGAGAGTGGAAGGGGAACTTACTAATGAAGTAATCCGAGGTATAACGGGATTCTGGGTAAGTAGGGTTGACTCCATTAACTTGATATGGTTTCACGTCCTCTGCAACAGACAGGGTAAGGGATGAACAGAGAGGTCAACACAAGCAAGTGCTTGGCCTGAAAGGATCTTGGACGCAAAAACCATAATGACCTCAGCCCCTCTTCTAAGAAAGCTGCATGTTCGTTAACTGAGTCGGTCTGTGAGTCCACCCTGACTGGGGCTTTGTCTAGAGATGAGATCACAAAAGGAGGTTACTTTGTTCAGTATCTGCAAAATGGGATTAATATCTTAGAAAGAGCACCAGAGAGTAATCTCTGTGGGCTGGGGACGCATCCTGCCCCCATTCTCATGTGTGTGTGGGTGTGTGGACCACATCAGCATCAAAGGCTAGTAGCCAGCTTGGCCAGTCACCAAAATCAGTCCCCAGTGCTCAAGCTGATCAGCTCTAAAACCTTCAGAAATATATCAAAATCTTTAGGCAGGTAGATTTGATAGCCTCTGTTTTTCCTAACAGATGTTTGCTTTTTGGTCAGTGGTTCTTCCATGGCCCTCAGATTTCAAATTCAGGCCCAGATAAGAAGCAAGATTCCAGTAACTATTCGGTGAAATATGGCACAGTGCATGCAAAGACAGAGAGCAGCAACATAACTGAACTGCTGTCCAGCTGCCAACTTCCCCAGGAATGAGAAAGGAATGCAGATGGAGGTGACTGAACACAGAAAGTCTCTCCACAGGACCAAGGGGAGCCTGCAGGTCCTCCAGTTACCCTGGAACCAAACCATCTGGCCTCTAGCCCTAGTATGGAGTAGTCAGATTCTATTTTACTGTCAGAATCAGACAGAGAGTGTTGGTCTGGATCTTTTCCTCAGGTATTTGATAGCATGTTGAGAGCAGAGGCTGCTGAGAAAACAAGTTGATGCCTGCACAGAAAAACAGTTCCCAGTTGAGATAAAATGATTAAACTTTGCTTTAGCAGCTTATCAGATTGAAACACCCCCTGTACCTTTGGCCTTCTACCCCACCCCAAACAGCTATGTTCTTTCTGCACTGTGTTGCTTTGGTGTAATTACAGAACCAAATCTGTAGCCTCACTGCAAACATCTTGCTCAGCTCTTCAAGGATCTGAAGACAGATGATCCTCACTGTCTCTTTCAACAGAAAAAGGGTGAGATGATATGACTTTACTCTCAAATGTACTCAACCATGTCCTAATGCTCCTACAGCCTCTTCAGTTATTCTTCTGCAAGAAGGTAGGCCAAACCTGTGTGGGGACCAGAGGCTCTCCCATGAGTCCATGTTATTATACAAAGAACACAGGGCAGGAACTTAAATGGAAAAGACGTAGGTTTAAGAAAATGAGTGATGTTGAGGAAAATACATTAGCTGTCTTCCCTTGACAGACACGGGCCCTAATAGTACCTGCCCTTCCTGTCTCTCAGGATGTTTGTGAGAATCCAAAGAGAAAATGTCCCTTCAAGAGCTCTAAAAACAAGGAGATGCTGTGTAGGTACTAACTATAACTCTGCTCAGAGGCAGGTTTAGACACTCCAGAACACCTGGACACTCCCTGGTGGTAACTAAAGGAAAACCAGGTATTGGTGGATGGTATCTGGGTTGCACAGTCTGGCAGCATCCAATGTCCTGTTTATGGGCCGTCGGTCACATCAGACCTGTCCTGAGCCTGCTGTATCTTCTCCCTCTCTAAGCGGGTCACTCACATCAGCGCAGTGAGTGGGAGCCCGTGCAGTGACACAGAGGACACGTGGGTGCTACAGGAAGGCTGTGTGGCCGCCCCCAGTGCTCCGCCAGGGCAGCCGCAGCAAGTCACCTAGTTCTTGCCTGTGTTTATTTATTTATATTTCAGCAGAAGCTGAGGAGAAGGGAAAAAGATAACACTTCTGTGCCCAGAAGAATCTAATTTGGGTCCTTCTTGAGTCCTGCAGCACAGAAAATATCCTTAAACAAAGGAAGGTATTATATGAAATAAAAGTGCTAATCCTGAGCTTTGCTCCCTGTCCCCAGGGCCTGTGCCAAGGGCTGGAGCTGGTGACCACAGGGAAAGGGTGGGCCTGGGTCACAGAGGGCAATGGGCTTCTAGGCTTACAGTCAGCTGGAGGGCACTGCTGACTGCTGGTAACTGCAATTTATTTTAAGAAGAAATTCAGAAAAATAAGCACAAAAACACCCAAGTTTGCCGCCTGCTGCTGTTTCTATACTCAGCCAGGACTGTGGTACATGAGTCACTTGGTCCAAAAAGGTTGGAGGAGACTAGTAGGGGCGGCCGTGCCATTACCAGGTTGCGACACAGTGTCCTGACACAACCCCAGTTTCTGCTCTGGATGAAAAAGGTACAGCACACTCCTACACCTCCAATCCAGCGAGTGGGCAGAGCCGCCCGTCTTATTACTGACCTCCGAGAATGGCTGGGAATCGCCATGTACTAAAGAATGCAGGCAGCGTGCGCTGAGATCACCAGGGGGGAAAAAAAATAAAAAACCTTGGAGCGGGCTGCAGGCACCGCCCACTGAAACAGCCAGGGGTCCGAGAGAAGGGCTGGCATCGCAGTTGTGCGTACCAACAAGCTTCAGGAGTACGATCTTGCTAAAGATTAAAATCTGAACCTCCAACACACAGAAGCAAAAGAAACCAACATTTACGGAGCACCTGTACTGGCCTATCTCCTTACACCACACAGGCTGTGACAGGACACCCGTGGATGATGGGACCGAGGCCCCACCACTGGGCACCCGTGTCCGCCCACCTCTTCTTGCAGCTACCCCACCCAGCCTCCTCCTCCCTCGAGCCACACAGACTTACCTTTCTGCAGGATCTCAAGATGTTCCCACAAGATGTCCCCAACGAAGTCTGGGGCCAGCTCAAGAAAGCAGTCTTTCCCCAGTGCACAGAGAGCTGCTCCGTTCATGCAAAACTTCTGGAAGTCCACACCCTTCAGGCTGAACTCATTCACGGCCCACATCACCCAGTCCCGAACATGGGTTTCTGTCCACTGCCGGGGGTCTGAGGGAAGAGAGCAAATGAAGACCCAGTAAGTCAGGCGTGAGCTCCGACCCGAGCCTCGGGACCCGAAAGGGACCGAACGTAGCTGAGGATGTCCTCTGATTTCAAGAACTGGGAAGCACCAGCTTGTAAATGCATGTTGTGGGGCACCTTCCTCCTCCCTGCATCTAACATCCCCACCTGCTCTATCTTGCCAGCTGGAATGTTCTAGCAGACATCGGCCAAGAAAGGCAACACATGAGCACTCTCTGCCCTCGTTCAGACAACTTTCCACACTGTCTCCTGTCTCACTGCCTGATTTCCATTAGAACTTTTTTTTTAAAGCTCAGGGCAAGGAACAAATGACTTCTTTAGGAATAACTAAGTCAAGTGTGTCCTGGAGGTGACACTCACTTCTCCCTGCTCTTAATTCTTACAGTATACTTGAGTCTACTATTCTTAATTATTTTTCTCTTCGCTGATTATGGTTGGTAATAATCATAACAATTAGTTATAGTAAGTCATTCAAATGGTGCTTAGTAACAACATCATCAGGTACCTGTGCTCTCCTAGATACCATGCAAAGTATGTACACATCACAGGCCTGGCTGCCAAGCCCCTCAGCACTGACAGAACATAATCTGCATGCGAGGCCCTAAGCTTGAACATTGCGACACCAGCCACGACACTCAGAGAGCTCAGAGGAGGGCAGGTCGCAATGCCCACATCACACCTGCTCTCCAGGTGACCTCCTTCCATTTAGCAGGTGACTTTGTGAGCAGTGGGGCAGACTTCAGCCTTATCCTGTCTGTGCTCCTAGGAGAACGCGGGACGCTGCTGTCCGCAGGGGTTTGGGGAGAGGGTGCTCCTGGGGAAAGGTGTGGAGATGCAGCCCCAGGCTCCGTGTAAGGCTCAGTTCTGACGGGGTGGGGAGCCTCTCAGGCCGCTCTCCAGAGAGCATCCCTCTTACTCAATAGCCCAGTGTTCTTTCTGCTCTCAGCTATTCAGGAAATGCTGCTTGGTGAAGGCTTAAGTGTTCTCCAGTCATTTCTCCTTTCTGACAACTCTAGTCCCCTTACATTCCTGAATAAACCCTTTCAGAGGAGAACACCCAAGAATAAACACATTTCACCACAGTGCATGTAGAGAAAAGAGCAATCAGTAAATTCCAAGAAATGGAGCTCACTGAGTTCACCCAATGGTAGCCCAGAATGACACGAAAACTGTGTTTTTTCCAAACTGTCTGTCTGCTGGAATCACGTGAAGAGCTTCAAAGATACTGTTACCAGCAATTAATTATGACTTAATGAGTCTGGGACAGGGCCTGGGCGAAGGAGTTTTTTGAAGATCCCGAATCTCGTGTGCAAACAAGTTTGGGAGCCAGTGTCCTAAGACCAAGATGGGAGATGGAGGGGCACCCTCACGAGTCTAGGACTGTCCTAACAGACATCCTCAGTGACGCGCAGCTGCTGACCGAAGTGTGGTCAGCAATAACGCCTACCTCACCGTGCAGGGGAGAAGACTGACCGGACCCAAAAGGCTGATCCTGACCTCTCTCTCTCACGGACAAAGCATACCTTTTGGAATTCCCAGTCTTTGCTGCTCTTTCGAGAAACCACTGAAAGTAGCTTTCAATGCTTGAGACATCATTTCTTTGCTGCTTGGAGTTAATAGCGGGACATCCGCACATTCCATATCTGTAAGAAAAAACATACGAATAATAAAAACCAGATAGGCGACAGATCATTCTGCAATATATACACAAGTATTACGTCATTATAATAAACACCCAAGACTAATAATAGATGTCAATTATGTCTCAGTTTTATAAAAAACTACATAGGTAATTGACCACCCATGAACCACAATAGGGCATGAATGGTGTAAAGAAGGCAAACTGAAAAGTGACTGTACTGACATCCTCACAAGGACAGGTACAATGGACAGAAGGTTCCAGAGTGTCCCAGGCCCCTTCAAAAAACCTGATTCTTGCCTAGAATGTCCTACACCCTTGATGAAGTATGTTTATTCTTTCCATATAGCTCTACTAATTCCCTCATAGTTCCTACTGTTCCTCATAATTCAGAGTATTAATGTTACCATGTACCTCTAGTTACCTATGAAAAGGAAATAAGAATGTTCATTCATTCATTCAACAAACAATTACTTAGCACTTGCTATGTGCAAGGAATTAGAGAGACATCAATAAGCGGATAAAAATAATCCCTATCCTCATGAAGCTGGATATCAGATTCTGGCAGGAGACACAGTCATTAAAAACCTAGTTACACAATTAAATGTTCAAAATGCTAATAAGGGCCTCAGAAGAGAGGTAAAAGATAACATGGTAACATATAACAGCAATTCCAGCTGGTCTGGAGAACTCAGAGAAGGCCTCCCTTAGGAGGAGAGAGACGTTTGACTGAGACCTAAAAGATGCATAGGAGTTTGAAAACGAAAAATACTCTAGATCGACAGTCCTCAATGTGTGGTCCCCAAACTAGGTGAATCAGAACCTGTCAGGAGGAGAGCCCAGGAACCTGTGCTTTTAACACGGAATCCAGGTGACCCTAATGGCCACTAAAGGGCGGGGACCATGATCCTGGAAAGAGGAAACAGCATAAAAGAAGGCCATGAGGTGGGGAGGAGAGGAAATGTGGCTTATTTTAGTGTCAACAAGATCTGAAGCTGCAGCAGAGTGACCGGACGACCGCTGCTTGAGATGAGGCTGCAAAGGTAAAGGAGGGTGGCCCCGGCCAGCGAGCTCAGTTGGTTAGAGCGCTGTGCCCATCCCTCAAGGTTGAGGGTTGGATCCCTGGTCAGGGCACAAACAAGAATCAGCCAATGGATGCATAAATAAGAGGAACAACAAATCGATGTCTCTCTCTCTTTCTCTCAGAAAAATCAATACACAAAATTTTTTTAAAAAGGTAAACAAGGAGTATATTAAGGAACTTCTAGTTTTATCCTCAGTAGAATACCAAGTCATTGAAAGTTTTATGCAGAGGAACAACATGACTCCATTAAGATGATCACCTTCCAGTGATTCTATTTCTAACTTTTCAAAGTATCTGCATGATTTCAATTTCCCACCAACAGTGCACACAGATACCCCATCCTACCAACCCTTGCCACCGTCTGGGGTGTTCTTGGGGGAGGGGAAGGGGAAGGTAGCCATCCTAATGGAAGTGAAGTGGTGTCACACTACTTTTGATATGATGTGGAGCATTCGATGCGCTCATTGGCCATTTTTGTATCATCTTTGGACAAATGTCTATTCAAGCATTTTGCTCATTTTTTTAATAGAGTCATTTGGGGTTTTTGCTGTTGGTGTTGAGTCTTAGGTGTTCTCTAGCTACCCAAAAGAGTTGAAAGCAGGGCCTCAAAAGGATATTTGTACACTTATGTTCACTGCAGCATTATTCACAGTATATAAAATGCGCAGGCAACCCAAGTGTTCATCAACAGATAAATAGATAAGCAAAATGTAGTATATACATATACATATACACACAATACTATATTATTAATACAATACAGTAGGATTTCCTTCCTTAAAAAGGAAGGAAGTTCTGACATATACAACATGGATGAACCTTCACCATATGCTACGTGAAATAAGCCAGTCATGAAAAGACAAATTCTATGAGGTCCTTAGAAGGGTCAAATTCATAGAAGCAGAACGTAGAAAGGCAGCCAGCGGGAAGGAAGCGCGTGAGGAGCTGTGTTTACCGGGGACAGAGTTTCAGCTTCAGAAGATGAAAAGAGCCCTTGAGATGGGCGGCAGGGATGGAAGTACAACATTCCACAAAACTGTACACTTAAAAATGCTCAAGATGGCAAATTTGGCTATGTTTCTTTTACCACATTTTTAAAAAAATGGGAAAAAAAGGAAAGACGATCACCTTAGCTGCCCTGTTGGGGAGATAACTATAAATGGATGTGGGTAGACTTGTTAAAAAACTATTGCATCAGTTGCGGCGAGAGATGAGGCGGCTTCGACCAGGACGGGGGCAATGCACACGGTATAAGTAAACAGATCTGAAGTACGCATAGCAGGTGATATCTGTAAAACTTGTGGAGGTAGTAAAGGTGAAGGAGGTATCAACACCTGCAGATTCACAAATGTGTCACTCTTCATGATCCCCGCGTGCACCTTTATCTCCTCTATGTTCATTTCTTCTTGTGTTTGCAGACCATGTTCAAAGCAAGAACACATAAATATGGCTCAAGTTTAAAATCCTCTGAATTCACCTAGGGTGCAGTTTCCCATAAGAAGTTTATAAGCAGGGAAATGACATGAGAATTCCTACTAACCGTCCACCCTGTGACCTTCAGGCACTGTAACATTTTGCTGCAGGGACTCCCCGAGCCCCCTTCTCCAGGCTGTATCTTCAGCCTGCCCTGTGAAAATGGCTCACACAATGGCGAGTCCCACGCACGGCTGTGGTAGAAGCTCCTCAATGAACCACCTCTGAACCCTGGCGAGTCACAAATTCCACGGGCATATATAATGTGCTATTGGCTGTGTGCAATGGACGTGATGAGGGAAAAGGTGACTGCTTAAAAAAGGAGCAAATGTGCTGCTTCTGAACGTCAAAAGGAAGGGAAATGTGCTCTAAGAAAGGACAGGCGGCGCTCTCCCACCGGGTGGCCTTGAGCAACGCTGTCCGGCCCCTGCCCTAGAGGCCCAGGCCCTGCCAGGGAGTGGGACTCTCCCCCGGCGCCCCCACCCCCCGCCAGGGAGTGGGACTCTCAAGTTCCAGGGAGTGGAGAGTTTGGGTTGCCCTGGGACATGCCCAACTAAATCTAGTGGAAAAATCAACATGCCTCCAGGAAGGTTGACAAAATGATGGAAAATCCCAGATTGTTGGTGGGGGGGGGGGAGGAAGAGGGGGATAAAGTGATGATTATGTAACATCCAGTCCTTCAAACAATGGAGTCATCATCAAATGAGTCACTAAGAAGGACACTGACGCACCCCTTCTTCCCCACTCTGTGCACCCAAGGACAGCTAAGCGGCAGGTCCAGAAATGTCTCCTCTTAGAGTAGAAGTCAGTTTTACTTTAGAAAAAGAGATTTAACCCAAGGATTTTGCACCAGGAAGCAAAGATGGCTGTGGCCTCCCTAGCTCCTGGCACAGGGCAAAACACCAAAGTCAATCAACAAATGCCTAGTGAATCAATGTCTTCCAAATCCAAATCAACTTTTCTTCCCTTCCCTCGCATCCGACAGAAATTCATGACCTTAAAGTGTATGGGTTTTGTTGTGTGGGTTTGTTCCCTCCCTTAGATTTACGATGCGATGAAAAGGACTTTACGGGTGGCGGAAACTAGCCAGGACGACACATGTGGAAAATAGAGCCCAGGCCGAAGGGACAGGCAGTGCTTCTGCTGCAAAATGGAACTGAAGAATGAGGCTGGCCAGGCGTCTTCAAACCAGGTCCGCTTGGGCAGCCCGATGCCAGCATGACGTGAAGGCCAAGGATGACAGCAGAAAGCCTGAGAATGAAGTTTCCTGGGGTCTGCGTCCTATAACTCCACATGGCCTGGTTGCACCGTCTGGACAGGACCGTGGAGTAGGCAAGGCGGGGCTGACCACGCTCCACAGAGGTTTCTGCTTCCTGTCAGGGAGCTGGGCTTGCCAAGTTCTCACCTGTTCTCTACCGGGGAAGCGGCTGGAATTACTTTTGCCTGTCCACCTCAATGCCATCTTTAGAAGCCCTGGTCCACATGCCGCCAGCTGCAACTGTGCGGTGCCCACTGGCTCGGCCCGTGGCTGAGGACTCAACAGTGCTGGATCTCTTGAAAAAATGCTCACAGCCCAGCTGGCAGAAGCTTCCCCCTCACACCTGGGACACCTGCACTTGGACTGGAGCTCAGGAGAAGGCATATCCTGGGCCTGGGGCCCAAAGGATTCAGACAGGAAAGTCAGAGCTTTCTCTACCATTTTTAGAAAGTGCAGAATTCTGGCTTAACACACACACACACACACACACACACACACACACTCTCTCACACACATCCCATCCTCTATAAGTGAGTGAAAACTAGCCAGATTGTCTTAGTAGGAATGACACTGCATGTAAATGATGATGAAAAATCACATTGAAAAGTAGGTATTAACATAAAATATTAAACTCATCATGTAAAATATGAATGCAAAGATTCCCTCCATGTTGCTAACATACGACTGTGGCAGTTCTGTTAATTACATTGATCAAAACCAATAATGAAGTCATTCCACAGGTGGTGGCTCTGGCACAGGGGAGCCCAAGCAGGAATCTCTGTTGTTCGTACCATCGTTGACCTCATTTCCTGTTAGGATACTTTGGCATTAGGCGATAAATATTTCTCCTTGTAGGACAAGCATCGAAAACTCAGTCAATGCCTCCACAGACATCAACTAACTGTATGTTATGGACAAGTACTGAAATTGCGTTCATGTCGATCACTCTAATTGCAATATCTTAAGTTCAAAGAACACACTTGTCTCAAAGCGCTGCAAACCTGTCCCGGAAATACACTACATCAATGTAGTAGAAACATACAACACAGTACACTAGAAACTGGAAACATAAGTATACTATAAGTATATTGGATTTCTTACGGGCTTATTCTTCCTCAAGACCCCAAATCTGAGTTAATATTTACAAGAATCACCCTAAGTTTCTGAGAGGTGTTGTTCCGAAGCTAGTGAATAAATAACACTCCTAAACTGTCTTACCGAGGCTGCAGCCTGGAGGCGGAAATGAGCAGGTAGCTTTCCTTGAATCAGTAGGCGTATAATGAGCCAGCGGCATTTTGAATGCAGGGAAACATCTGCTTATTTTTCACTGTGGCCTAGCCCTGAACAAAAGCTTATACACCCCGTGGCTGTTTTAAGTCAAATGTAGAACAAGGGTTTCAATTCACTTATATGTAACTCAAAGTTGAGGGCTGTTCAATGTCAAAAAAAACTGTCAGGGGCGTTGCATGTGATGTTTTGCACCTTTCAAGTTGTTTTTTTAAACTGAACGGCTCACAGTGTTACCTAGAATCTAAGCCTGCAGTGGCATTTGTGCTGGGAGAGGTCCGAGACAAAGGGCCCTAGCGACCTGAGACGGTCCTCCTCTCACTGTTCGGAACTAAATGACAGCTAACACCGGGGGGTCTGGGATCCGGGGGTTAGGCACGGAGGGGTGTAGCCAGGAACCAGGCACACGTTTCAGCCTCATGCAACTGCTGGACTGGCCAAACCCCACTGGGTGACCATGATGATACTCCTGCAGGGGGCGGGTATTGTTCCAATCAATGGCAGCATGAAAGAAACACCAAGAAGAAATATATGCCTCCCATCTGAAAACTGATTTGCAGTCCACCAAGACCCCTGCCCTATACCATGCCACAGCATCCTCATGACGTGAGACTTCCAAGGGGCCTGGGGAGGTATTGCAAGGTCTCCATTTCACAGGTGAGGGAACTGAAACTCTGAGAGATCAATAGCTTGGCCTTAAGTCACAGGGCTGGGAGGCCCCTCTGGGGCTGGAACCTCATCTTTCAACTCTCCAATCCAAGGTCTTCCTATTCTATTCCTCTGCTGCTGCAACAGGAATGGATCAGAGATTAAAAAAAAAAAAAAAAAAAAAAAAAAAAAAAACCCTTAAATGATTACAGCTGAGAGAGGAAAAAATGGGACTTTTATTTCTTATTTGAAAATTAAATACACTTGAGGAAATAATTAAAAACTTAAAACCACTCCTGGATCGAAGAAATCCAGAATTTCATATGGCCAGCCCCCTAATGATACAATTAAAAGCCATTTACAGAATCGACTGCAATCTTTTCCTTTCTTGGGACTAAGGATAATGAGTCTTCCTTCCTTCCATACACAGTGACACAGGTGAGATGACAACCTGGCTTCCTTCCCTATCTGTGTCCGTCCCCAAGTGACCGTGATGGGCAACTGTGCACATAATGTAAGGCTGATTAGTTACATAAAGTCTTGCTAAAGTATGTTTCTTAAAGTGAAAGAAAACCAAGAAGGAACCTTCTTATTTACACAGGGATGACAAAAGAACTGTCGCAAATGGGAAGGCAGGGTTGTAAAGACAAGGAAGAGAGACCTAGTGGCACAGGCTCTGGGCTTGACTTGGTTGGTTGGTTGGTCAAAATCCATGGGTTCTTATCTCCAATTTGGCACTAATGTAATCACACTGGGTGAGTTACTTAATCAACACATTGCGAAAAAAGAGGTCTGTTCATAGGCAGTGTCTGTATTCCTCATAGAGTTTTAAGTTTTTCATTATGGCAATTTTCAAACATATACCAAAGTAGAGAGAACAATATAATGAGCAATATAATGAGGCTCTAAAAATCTGTCAACACTACCAGTTTTCATTTCAGCTCCTCCCACACTCTAAAGAACTGGAAAGCTAATCTCAGACAACATGTCATTTCAGCCACAAATATTTTATTGTCATGGGGATGTCTCTGAGATTAAAAATAAAAGGTGGGGGGGTCCAAATATGAAAGCTTACAAAAGATAGATAAACCCAGGGAAGAAGAAAGCGAGCCTTCCAATTACTTTCTACAGCGCTTCTTCTAGGTCTACATTTCAGATACTGGCCCCCTTGAACCACAGAATTTCTTTTAAAGCAACATTATCATGATCTGGAAAGCGGTGAAGTTGGATCACAGAGAGATGCCTTCAAGTCAAGGTGGTAAGCGGGCCCCTCTGACAGCCACCTCTGCGAGCAGAAGACTGCGGGGATAATTCTGCCTGACCATTCACACCCTCGGGAACCGATGACTGAAACAGGCAGCGTGCAAAACAAAAGCTAGAATTCTGGCGAGGACCTGGAGGGCAGCTGCCTGGTACAAGTCCCGCCGCAGGAGAGAGGGCGCCTTTGCTCTTCAGATCGTTAGAAACAGAGAAGGGGCTGTGGCCAGTGACTAGGAACTCTGACTCCAGAGCTGACTGTCCCTGGAGAGTTGGTCTGAGAGGTCTTACCCAGTGAAAACACTAGCATCTCAGAAGACTGTGAGAGGGAATCTCAAAAACAGTCTCTCTTGCCCTCTTGCTCACGGAAGGGTAGATTGGACCCAGGAATGAAAGGGACTGCGAAAGGGTCCTCTTTGTCCTATATTCCTAATTCCGAATCCTGTTACATACAGGCCCTAGAACTTGGCCAGCAGGTCTTCCAGCTGAGGTGGCTAGAAAAATCCAAAGCTTCTGGCTGAGGTTAAGGCAAAGGAGGGAAATAAGTGTCCCTCCTCTGCCCCTTAGCTCTGCTTTCATAAACTTAATGATGTGGCAGAGCTGTGAGGGACAAGCAGGACACTTGGCTCCAGCAAGAACTCAGCAAGAAATACCCCAGTGCCCTCACAAACTGACCAAACAGTCCGTCCTCGCCCCCAAATGATGGGGCACCCTGAGACTCCTATCGCTCAGGGAAACATGCAGCTGGGCTTCTGCCCTTCTCTTAATGCCCAGCCCCCTCGAAGTCACCAGCCAATAGAAAACAGCACCAAAGAAGGGAGAAAAGCTGCACAGAAAATCCCCAGTTCACCCTCAAGTAACTGAGCCAGTCATACCATCTCGGTTCTGCTACCAGGAGACACTTTCCCTGGGGAATGCACAGTGCTTGGGTGCAACGGGCCAGCGAAGCGATAGGTGCATCTTCTCAGACGGAAGCTGCCCCAGGACCAAAGAGATGGTCCTCTGGGAGGGAAAGCATGCTCCTAACTGCCCCGGGAAGCCGGCCCCAGGCCCTGCAGCCAGGCCTGGGAAAGAAGCCTGCAGACGGGGCTGAGCACACTGAACATCTGTAGGAAGTGACTTCAGTCCTCTCCCTTCTTCCCTTCATCCACCCCCTGCCCGCCCCATCCCCCAAAAGGAGTTTTAACACATTATTCCCACTGAAGTCCTGAGGATTGGGTGACTCACCAGGCTCACACATGGTTCCAATGAGCCCTTGACCATTACATGGTAGGGGAGCAGGAAAAACAAATGAAAGCGGTTGTAATTCGGCAGCGCCGGGGTTCAGACCTGCCAGACAAAAGGGATTGCAGGCATGCTCCCAAATTCGTTCAGGCACCTGACATGCAAAAGCTATTTTTAATCACTGGATTTATTTCTTTCCTACCCGCTTCACCATCCTCCACCTCAGCAAATGTTTCGAAGTCAGAGCAAAGCCCAAATCAATTCCAGGTGTTCAGGGAAACCCAGAGAGGCTCTTCCGTTCCAGGATCCAAGCCAGAAAGCAGAACTGCCCCCTGGGTCCTGCCGCTAAACTTTCTGGCTCTTTCCTTAGAACAGTTCAAACCTCCCACCCTAAACACTGAGCAAATGGCTCGAGAGAGGAAATATCTCAATGAATGTGCCCTGCGAGAGTGACTCCCAATGGTCTGGTTTTTTCCAGCGGCTCGGGCCAGGGAGGGCACAGGAGCCAGGTCTCAGAGGTCAGCGAGATGGAGCAGTTTCCTCCTCTAGGATTCGCAACCTGCCTTGCAGCGGGGATTCAATTAAATGCGTGTGCAAATGCCAAAGCCTGACGCCTCGTAGGTGCTGAGTATATTGTTGTTGACCGGAACTGAACTGAAAAGAGTCTTGTAAGATAAAATTTTTTTTTAAAAAATTAAAAGTTTTATTTCACAATGCTTAGAGCAACAAGGAGAAATCTGGCAATTTCCCCAAGTACAACTAAGCAACTGAAAACATGAAAAAGAAAATGCAAAAATCAGATTCTGAGGTAGAAGTGGAAGTGGACATCCCCCGAATTTGGGTCTTTGTTTTAAGAGAACACACTAATTTCTTACCTAGTCTGCATCCTCCAGTCTGCTGAAGGGGAAATCCTTCTGGTAGTAATAACCATCTGAAATGCGTGTTCTGCCATGAAAACAGCTCACAGCTACAGGAGCCAAAGGACCTAGGATGCCTTTTAGTAGGAGTACCACGGTAGAGTCAAGATGACACAAAACAAAACTGTAGTTTTGTGCTCAAAATTCTTTTCTCTCTGCGTGGAACCTGCCAAAACACAAGCTGCACTTTCCCCCCGTTGTCATTTATGTGCCCTTAAATGAATAACCTCTCACAATCTAAAAGAATGTCTGAACTACTGAGATTAGGAGTTCTGCATGCAGAGCCCACCTCCACGGAGCACTTTAAAGGACAACCTGAAGTTCTGAAATGATCGGTCAAAGCCATTGACGGAGTGTTTTCCCATGTTTCAAATCATTGCTCCATAGATGATTACAGCTGACCCCCGCCACACCGGGCACGTTAGGATTCCTGAGCGTCCCTGGACAGCGCGAGGCACGCACACAGCCACAGCCTGAGCATCACTCAGGGGGAAAGCAGGACTGGGACCTTCCACCGAGGCCTGGCAGGAAGCCACCGTGCATCCGCTAGGTCCTTCCCAGATCCTGCGCTTCTGAGTGAAGGCAAGCTCCTGCCCCGCCCGCGCGCAGCATCCAAGGCCTTCTTAGTGTTTCTCGGTTCCTGCTACCTGCCGCTAGTTTCCCTGTCAGGCTCGGATGCCTCAGGGTCCCAGGTCCAGGAGGTGCGGGTTATTGAGTTGGCCAAATTCATTTGAATGCCAGTGGATTCCCAACTATGATTTTCAGGACTGCTTGCTATCTGAATACAATTTTATATGTTAGAAAATTTTTTGTCCCATATTCTAGTATGATCCTGAAAACAGCTAGGTTTTTAATATTATTTCCATCACAGAGGTGGAAATAGTACTAAAAAGTAACCTTTTTATTATTTTATTATTTTTTTTAATGTGTGAGCCTTAAGGCTCACGAAGGTTACATTAGTGATTTTCAACCCAGGACAGTTGACCCAGATCCTCCGACGCTGAAAACCAGGGGTTTCTGAGCTGTGCCCATTTGCAGAGTTACAAGCAGGGGAGCTGAAACGGTGGACACGAGAACATTTCTTTCCACTGTCGCCATGATTTTCCCTACAGAGAAAGTTCTTTCTGGAGAAGGGAAGCAGTTCAACCCCTGGGACCCTCTCCCGACAGCAGCTGCAACGGTGCTCAGGGCTCCACCGCACGTCAGTCCCAGAACTGGCCGAGTCAGGGCCCACTGGGCACTTGGTCTGGGGCCAAGGCAGGCACTGAGGGGGCTCCTGAGGGTCAGCAGGCAGGCCAGGCCGGGCAAGGTGAGGACGAGGGCCGTCCTCCACGGGCAAAGGGAAAATCCGGGCAAACAAATGGAGTGGAGCCCGTTTATTTAGGCTGGAAGAGGTAACGTTTTTCTGCACTTTTGAACTGTTTTCTCAAGGCCTGCCTCTCCCTCCCACGCAGGAAACAAACACAGAAACAGTCCTCTTCCACAGCAGGCTCCTGTCGCCGAAGGCTGCCCGGGAAAAGCAGCACCGGGGGGCTGAGAGCAGGGAGCCGGGCGAGCGGGGCAGGGTCCACGGGGCTCAGGCAGGTGCCCGAGAGGAGAAGGTGGGGAGAGCAGCAGAAGGAAGGATGGCAAAGCAGGAAACAGCGGGGAAAGAAAGGAAGCCGCAGAGGAAGTGAACACTGGAAAATTTTAAACCAGAATAAAGGGACAGACGGCAGGGGAGACGTGAGCTGGGGAGGTCCAGTGGCCTCCTCCCAATTAACGGTGTTCAGAAAGCAGCATTTTTCCATAAATTTTGAAGGGAAATTCTCTCTCTCAATGTTCTTATTTATTTACACATTATATAAATACATTTTTTTAAACCAAAAAAATGGGGACCATTTTTTCCAATGGGAAAAGGCCTTGTTTGAGATGAAAGCCAGTCTTCAAAAACCCCTCAGAGGAAGCTAAAACCCCACATGTCCCGGTGCTACAGAAAGAAAAACAAAGTGGACATTCTTCCTGTGTTCTAAGGCTTTTTTATGCAGATGTGTTTTTCTTTTAATAAATAAATCTGGGCAGAGAAGGAAGAGTGTGCTCACACACATTCGCACAGTGCAACTGTCTGTGCAACCCAGGGAAACCACAATGACACATAAGAGTATATAAGTCCATTTTCCCAGGAGAGGGACACATTTCAACATGGCAACCGTAAGCCCTGGAGAAACACATTCTACAAACATAGCCCCCCGCCGGCTTTCCAAATCGACAAAGGCCTATCTGCTAATGAGCAATGGCAATCAGAGGGAGGGCAGGACCAGAGACCCCACCAGCACATTTTCTGGAAAGGTCCATAAAGGTCCTTCCACACCACTCCTCGCTTAACACATTCAGGGAGCGCCATGAACGCAGTGAACGCAGACATATTCACTGTCTACTTTCAAGCCACTGAATTTCGCTTGTGGACTGCGATAATTATTTTTCAATGATGATACACACTGAGTTAAAAATCTGCATTCTTATGAATTCTATGCCTTGGCCCTAGTTCTGTTGGTTGAAGCTGTATGGCACAACTGTGATCTCTCTCCACCTACCAGCTTTTCAACCTTTTTGCTCATCCCTTTGTCATAAATTTTGTCCAGGTTTCAAAATTCCTCGATTTCTTCACAATGGCCTGATGTTGGCCACTCCCCCACCGGAAGCATTCCTGGAAGCCTGTGCTCCTAAAAAGAACATTCTCAGGTGAACACCACACTTCTCAGGAATGAAACGGGGACACTGGAGTAGTTGTCCCCGTCCACCGTTGTGGGTGTTGTACACCGTTGTGGGTGCAGACTAGCGGTGGCTTTTCTCAGCCACCCTGCAAAAGCCACACCCGGCACACTCGGGGACAGGCTGCAGGGACTGACAGGGAGCCAGGTCTGCACCCGCCAACTGCATCTTATTAACCTCAGAGAAAGCTTTACATTTATCTATATTAAACTTCACCTTGTTCTGATCCATGTTTCCATGTGTAGAGATCTTTTTTATATCAGGAATCTGTCCTCATCCTATTAGCTTTGCACCATCTGCAATTTACTAAGTAAGCTTTCAGCATCCTTCACCAGTCGGAGCTCCTGACTGAGAATGTGGACGAGGCAACAGCCAAGCACCAAGCCCCATAACAGAACACCAGGGACCATGCATCATTCCGACACAAACACATTAATCAAGACCCGTTGGGTAGAGCCGCTCAACCAGTTACAAATCCTCCTTACTTCGCTACCATTGGATCCACATAGCCCCATCTTGACCACAAATATATCATGGAAAGACTTGGACAAAAGCTTCCCTGGAGTCAGCTGATCTACCTGTTGGGGAACCCATTCTCCCCTCCAGTTTCTCACAAAGCTCCAGATAAGTGCAAGGTGGCTGAGGAAGACAGTGTAGCTGTACAGGGAGAGAAAAACAGAGAAAGAGAGACAAAGAGTGAAGGGGAGGGAGGGAGAGAGAGCGCGTGCCTCACATTCAAGTGCTAAAGCCACTTTGCTTCCAGAAACAATGGGCACTTAGAGAACAATGGCCACAAAGTCTTGGTCTATTTATATCTGCCACTGTGGGTCCCAGACAGGAGGAACTGGAAGTCTGCCCTGTACACACAGCTCCAACTGGACTCGAGCTGGGAGGAAGATGAGGTCACCAAGAATGCTGCCTGCTTAGGAATAGACTCCTTTTTTTTGCTCACATACTTTCTTCTCAGCCTAAAGGACTCTTCGGCCAAGTAGCCTACCACGAAGACGGGTAGGTCAGAGCTGTAACCACCGCTCAGCCCAGCCCAAAGCAATTAAGGCCTTCCTCCACAGAGGTCAAAGGAAGGTGGGGCTGTCAGCGAGCACTAACCAGTAGGTGGAAGTCAGCTTCATGGTTCCTGAAACAAGAGTCCTATCGGGCCTGTTGACAGACTTGTTTCTGTGGACGCTGTGAAAGAGCTTTTCCACAGGAAAGTTTTCCCTCCTCCTCGCTTCTATCATAAAGAGGCCAAGACCTGAGGTTCACGGGTTCCTGCGCGTCATGTCTCAGTGATGATCTCGGCCTCCTCTTTATTTCGGCCCCTTTGGATAGTCCCATCAGGACTTTCGAGTGAAAATCAATTCCAACCCCTCCCAACTGTGTTACTGACTTTCTTAATCCTCCTAGCGGCTCACTGAAGAGGGTCAGCAGTTGTCACAGAAGCCTGTGACAGACACCAGCCTGAAAATGAACAGAGCCTCGGCCAGGGAAGCAGGCCTAGGGACACAGGAGTGCCCCCTGCAGGCGTTAGGCTGGTGAGTTTCCAGCGAGAGCCCTCAGCATTAATGGGCAATAGACGGTCAACAAGTCCACCCCCTGGACCCCGTCCAACCTTATCATCTGAAGAGCAAAGCAGGAATCCCAAAAACAAGCAATTCGGGGCTCAATACAGACACCCCACGCGGAGCAACTTCAGTTCCCACTCCTGCCTACAATTCCTACGCCACTTCCCTCCTTGCTCCTAGAAAACCAACACTAAGTAGGTAGAAAACCCTAAATTAGATCATTTTCTCCCTTTTCATGGACATAGCTTAGGTTATGTATACCCCAGGTAACGTCACCACATTCAAGGGAACCAGATGCAAGCACTTCAGTGTTTTACAGAGTTAAAGCTGAACCACAGAGCGCACATGCACTGGGCATAGCTGGGGCCAATGCAACCAAGGAATGGTTAAGAGTAATGTACTGTGTTCCTTCCCCGCCCCCACACTCTCTTCGCTGACTTCAGAGTGCAGGAGTCAAAACGCTGAGGGTTCAGCCATCTGTAGGGTGGTCTAATAAAGGTGAATCACCAGCATGACTGAGATAACCTGGACAAGGCCACACAAGCAAACATTCCTGCGCATCTTTTGTTCTAAGCGGATGGTGGAGACTGAAACCTTTTCAACTACCTAAAATATACCAAACTACGAAGATCCCAGTGGCACAAAGACCGCCTCACTTGGCCCAGGGCTTCACCGGAACACCACTCCCTTGGCTCCTCCCCCGCCCGCTGTGGCCAATAGGCTAGGCACTCCCTTCTTCTCCAAAGGCCCCACTGAACAGTCCCAGGGTAATTCAAGAGAGCCACATGGGAGCCACATGGCAGGAGTAGGGAGAAGGCAGAGACTCACACTGCCACCCTGAAGCGAGACTGACATCAGAGAAGATGCAAAACGTCCCACCCAGAGTGTGTTTGGCAAGTGCGTGAGTCAGCCCTTCTCTGTCCCTATCACAGTCTTCAAAAATGCCTGCGCACTAGCTAAACACACCAAAAAACAATGGCACTGCCCTAACATGGAACATCTGGAGTTCACAGTATCAGGCTCTATATGCTCAACAACTCATGAAATAAAGGCCCCACTCAGTTTGGTCAATTCAAGCTCATGTCCCTAATGAGGAGTCAGAAATCCTGCGGCTTTAAGGGATTTAGGTAATAATTTCAGAGTCCCAGCTCAAGTTTCCTGAGCTGCTGAGGAGGTACTTAGGACTCAGAGAGATGGGGGCAAAGGGATTATGGGTATTCTCCCTAAACCATTAAGTTCACCACTAAACCTATCATCTGTGGCTACCAAGTTTGTCTTAAATCTACCTAATCTGTCATTTTGGCCCCTATATCTCTTCAGCTTTGGCCATGTTTATGATCTTCTTTTTTTTTTTTTTTAAGATTTTATTTATTTATTTTTAGAGAAAGGAGAAGGTAGGGAGAAAAACAGGGAGAGAAACATCAGTGTGCAAGAGACACTTCAACTGTTTGCCTCTCGCATGCCCCGACCTGGGAACCTGGCCTGCAACCCAGACATGTGCCCTGACTGGGAATCGAACCAGTGACCTCTGGGTTCACCAGCCAGCACTCAGCCCACTGAGCCACCCCAGCCAGGGAGGCTGTGTTTATGGTCTTGAGCAGGAGCTCTCGCCTCGTGCACCCTACTTGTGCGTTCACATTTTTTCTGGCCTCTGCTCCTGTGTGCTACCCTCCCCGTGGCCACATGATGCAGGAGCTTTATCCAGGGCCAAAGTAGGAAAGAGGCATTTACAGAATTTTCTATAAAACTTTAACAACTCCTGGGAGAGGTGTGCCCCTTCCTGGCTACTAGGATGAATGAAGAGCAGGCTCCCTGTGGAGGGAAGGAGGAGCTGGGGGGCTCTGCCATCAGGCCCACACTGTCCCCGGATCATAGACTCAAAGGGACTTAGCATCTAGTCCAAACCCTTTCTTTTACCAACAGAGGAAAGGCAGCTCAAGGAGGGAACACAAACTCGCCCGTGGTCACATGGTCACTAATTCTAGACTTCTCGCCTCCCTGTCCAGTGTTTTTTCTTTACACCGTTGCTGTTTACTTATTCATGTCTTCACTACTATCAAGCTCTGGATCATCGCTCTGGGCAAACACTACACCTCCCCAAGTTCAGAAGAACCACAGACAAACAACCCATCCAAAGATCTAATAAACAGGACAGGATTTTTCAGCCCCACGATGCTACTTGTTTCCATTTCAGGTACCAGTTTTCAACAACCATGGGCAGGCTCTCCTGCAGGGGTTCCTTTTGAGCAGAGATCCCAGTGGAATCCCAGGGATGGTAAAGCAAGTGACACCACCCTGTACAGCAGCTCTAACGCTGGAGGCGCTCGCCTGCCCATCCAGAAAGAGCGAAGGCAACAGTACATGTCAGCGATCGACTGACCTTTAAAAAGCACCGAAAGGGGAACGGATCACCATCATGTCATTCCAAGCTCTACAACTACCTACCGATTCTGCAGGGAAGGTAACAAAGACACAGTGTCAGGGTGGAAGGGATACAACAAACCCCACCAAAGCCAGAACGTAAAACCAGTGGCACCGGCCTGTAAGTCCAACCGGACACATCTGATCAATGAGGTCATGTGTGCAACTCAAAAAAGGCCATGTCCTGAAGCAATACAAGCATCTCCAGGTCCAAATGCAAATGTATTAGAGTTCAAGGAGAGAAGGGCTGGAGGGAAAATATACTTAGCTGCGATCTCTCTTTGCCTATGCAGATTTTTTTTTCTCTTCTTTCACAATGGGCTTCTCCTAATGGCCCCAAACACCTAGATTTGGACACTCCCACAATCCCACTGTAGCCCAGAGTCTCACCCACGCTGGCCTAGAGCAGACAGCATGGGATCTGTCTCCCAGTGGCAAACCCAGGAGGCTGAGAAGTCGCCAGGCAGACCCAGTCTCCAGATCAATGGGCAAGACAGACCGATGGGCGGAGAGCAGAGAAAAAGTAATCAATGCAAAAGGGGTTGGGAGGGAAGCCGCTTTCCCTCTGCACGCCTGTGTCAGGTGGGCGAGGGAGAGACTGGGTCGCACAGCCCTCTTCCGCCCTAATAAATGGCTCTGCCTCATCAGGAAGCTGTCAGGAAACTGCAGCCGCCACAGCCCCAAGCTCCGAACAGAACAGCATGCAGCTGGGGAGAGCACTCATTATCTCGGCCCTGGCTTACACCAGCAACGCTACCAAGTGAGCCACCAGAATAAACCTGAGTGTGGCCAGTGAGGGGGCGGGATGGAAAAGTCCACAGACACTGGGCGGATGCAGGGAGCTCCCAAGGCATGAGCTCGGGGCATCGGGCAGAACGCTGGGGACTCTCGTCAGGAGACAGGGCTCCACTTCCTCCTGTCCCCTGCTGGGCAGCCGCGCCCACCTGCGTTCCTTGATTCAGCATGAGCCACGGACTGCTCGTGGGTACGGCGTTTCTTTTGAGTGATGGAAGTATATTGGAATTAGATATCGGTGACAGCTAAACCACTCCGAGAATGTGCTAAAAACCACAGAATTGTACACTTTAAAATAGGGGATTTTGTGTTATATGAATTATATCTCAATACAAAAATAAATAAAGTTTAAAAAGAGCTCATGAGCCCCCGGCGACGGGCCTGGCAATGTGAATATGCTGGGGATTGGGAGACAGGGACCCTGCACCGAGAGGTTCCTTCCCACGGGGGACATGAAGCCGCGTGGGGACACGAAGCCGCGTAAGCACACGGATGACAGCCACACACTCCCCGCTGCGATGAGCGCTGTGCTGCCAACAGACAGAGGCTTGAGGTGCGCAAGGAGCAGTGTGGCTGCCTCCCCCAGGGAAAGGGGTAGGACAGGCCCTGCTGATGTCCTCAGTGCAGGGAGTGAGGGGGAGGAGGGGTCAGGTGTCAAGGAAAACTCCAATGGCAGACGGCTGGCACTAACGAGAGGGAAGGCAGGGAGCAGATATGAACTCTGCCTGCCACACAGAAGCTCTCTGAGGTGACAGACAGGCTCCCCAGCTCACGGGAGACTGTGGGAAAGGCTGGCCCATTTCCGGAGGCAGACACCTGGTGTCTACAGCTTCGGGGACCACAGATGTGAGGGCTGAGGGAAGGCACAGATTCCAGGAGACAAGCAGAATACCTCGAATTCCCCTGACCCAGACATGTCCCCAGCAGAGGCTGCCCAAGCACTCATGTACACTGACATCGCATTTTTATAGTTCCACGTCTAAGGCTTTTGGGGCAAAGATGTCTCTATCGGACCTGGCTCTTTCTGGAGGTTTCTCTCCCAACCCTTGGGGTAGACAAAGCAAGGGGCAGACAGAACAGGGCTCCGGCCAATGGGCTCTGCCCTAGCTCACTGGACGTGAACCAGGAAAGGGGCAGTCACCACACTGTGACCAAAGGGATCTTTTGGAAAATTCTTGTCCAAGAGGGGTGATGAGTTTTGTCCCCTGGAATGCCCCCGAGCAGTCCTGATTGGCCGCCTCACCCTGACTCAGATGACGCGGCTCCACCCTCACATGAGGAAATAAACTGACCCAGGGAACGGAGGGAGGGCTGGGGAGAGCAGGAAAGAGGGGGCAGGTGGAGACGGGAACCGGGAGAAGGCAAGGCTAGCGCTGACTCTGATTCGGGGAAGAGACGGATGAAATGTCAAGGCCGTTCCTGAGACCGGTGGTATGGCAGAGTTCACGGGGTATTTCTCTGGACGTAACTTACACACCACTCCAGTTGGGAGACAGCCCTGCCTTGGCAGCCAGCTCATGGCTGCTTTATAATATACTGAATTAGTCACCGGATTAGCAAGCACATTTACACACATTGGCACACAGCTGTTTAAAGATACAGGATCCCCTTTTGTAGGTGCCAGATTCTGGCTGTAAATCAACCAGTACAATTGGCAAGTGGCAGGCTCCAGAGGTCCCCAGTTGCTACAGACATCTTCAGCTGCAGAGCACTTCAGGGAATGTCTGCCAGAACTGGGAAGGTCTCACAGGCCTTGGCTAGGGGACAGAAGGGACAGGGGTGTGGAGAAAAAAGAAAGGACAGTGGGCTTTTTCAGTCCTGAGGCTTATTGTCTGCAGGAGGTTGCCAAATGGATTCCCCGGCCTGGCCCTTCGCAGCACGCTGACATGGAAGGCAGCCCGGCTCAGGAGCTGACAAGAAGGAGGAGGCAAGTTCCAGCCCTGGTTTGCTGTATTAACAGGTAGTTTTCCTCCTAAACCTCGGGCGCCCAAGTCACTCCCAGAAAAGAAAGGTTTCCAGGGCAAAGAAGAGAGCAGTTCAGCAACTATATCCTGATAAGACAATTTCAATCAAAGGCCTTGTTGGCACGGCCAGGGATGCTTTGGAGCTGGGAGAGGGGCCAAAGCTCTAAGTCAGGCTTGGTAAGTGTACGTGAGAGGAAGAAATTATTACACTGGCCACAGGGCTTGCTTTTGGCCCACTTGGTTATGGGGGTGTCAAGTGGAAAATTTTCTGTAACCAGGTTAACAGTAACCACAGTTTTAACAACCACTGAAATAATAACAGCTCTGTCAGCATTAACACATATTTGTACAAAATACGATGCCACAGATAGTGACACAATAACCATACCTGACAGCTGTGAAAAGGTGCTGTACAGGAATGATCTCGAATCCTTACAACAGCCCTGAGAGCTCCTTCCTACCAGCTCCACAGTCCGGGAGAGGCAAGGCGGGCCCAGGGAAGTTAAATACTCTACCTAAGAGCAAATCAGCCAGCAGAAACCCTGAATTTGCACCCAGGGTGTCTCGCCTCTAGCTCTGCTTTTTCCAGAAGACCAGGGGACACACTCCGAGGGACATCTTACAGCCAAAACAATGAGTGAGAGGTTGTCTGGTTCAGGGACAAAGATTACTCTCTATGGAGCAACCTAGAAGTAATTCCCCTCCCTTTGGCTTAAACAGCTCCTCTTATCTACATGGTAAGAATATGGTAAGAAACTTGTGGCATGAACAAAGCCAACAGGCAAAAGTAAGAACCAAGCGCCAATTACTAAAAATGGTGAACTGCATTTAGGTTGCATGAGCCCAAGAATTTTGAGAAGATTCACAAATAGATCTGTGACTGGTCGGTCCAGGAGAAGCCTGATGTGTCCCTTGCACCAGCTTTTAGGAATGTAAATGTTAATTCCTTGGGATTGGTTTGTCCATAAAAACACGGAAAATAGTCTCTTCTTATAAAGTAAGGCAGTTGGGAACCGGACTCAGCTCCACCCCTCACTGGCTGTCCTCATGCCTGGGAATAGCACAGCTGAGCAAACCCTGAGCATCTGCAGCAAGCGGCCAGGGCCGGTCGCAGTTCACCAAGCAAGCGGCTGTCTTGTTCACCCAGCACCCACCAACCATCTCTTGGAGATGATGCAACCAGCCTAGAATTCCAAATTCCTCCCATCAGCCCATCTAGCACAGAACAGCATGGGTTGGGGTATGAAAAAGCCAGGCAGCGCCTCTAAGGGAGGCCTTCAGAAGCCCAGAAAGAAAGAAAGAAAGAAAGAAAGAAAGAAAGAAAGAAAGAAAGAAAGAAATAAATAAATAAAGAAAGAAATAAATAAAGAAAGAAAGAAAGAAATATCTCCCAATCAAATCAGAGGTTAACTCCAGGTCCGCCGCGTACATACTGATTCATTCCGTGTGTGTTTATTTTTCTGCAGACATTCCTGTTGCATCAAGCAGCCTCAAAGCCTAGACTTGTGCCTCTGAATATCCCCTTCCTGAAGAATTCTCAGGTGTGGTGGGAGCTCTTACTTCATTCCTTAAGTTCCCAGCCTGGAAAATGGGCCCCCAAGCACCAGTTCCATACCCAAGCTTAGTAAGCTTAGTCAGCCACTTTTCATTTGCCCATTTTGAGTATGAAAATGCACAGTAGAAATTATGTGAACTATATTTTTGGCTTTGTCTCTGTTACATATCCCAAGGGTCGGTATTTATAGATCTACTGAATGTTTTCTTTCTTACCCTGATAATAATGAGTAGCCCAAAAGGCACGCCACGCAGAAGAATGTTCCAAGAACCAAAGCCTCAGATAAGAATATTAGCAAATTTTCTCTCCAAACAGATTCTAAGTTTGTAGGACTTTGTAATTAGAAAGATCTAAGTTCAAACTTGTGACTGGCAAGCTCTATGACCTTGGGAAAATTATTTGTGCCTTTCCAAGATGCAATGTCTTATCTTCACAGGCTTGTTTGAAGAATGCAATTGTTTGTGTAAAGCACCTTGCAAAGAACTAGACCCTATAAATACGAGTTTTACCTTTCTCACTCCTCCCAACTGAATACAGATATATACAGAGACCAAAAACAAGCACCCAGCAGTTTTGAAGAACATTTGGTTTCCATTAGGAGGCAAGAAAGGTGTAAGACTGAACTCTTGATCTTCTGTGAAATCTAGGATGCATTTCCTGTACACACATGCATGACTCACCCTAGACAGTTTATGTGTTCATCACCATTCTGTAACAAGCCACTCATTAATTCAAGAATGCTCTTCGCATCCCCAGTGACTCCAGAGTCCTTTCTAAGTGTGAACGTATCCACTCTCCTCCTCTCTCACAATGGAAGACAGATCATTCACTGAGGCTCTTTTGCCAGAATGCAGAGGAGAGTCAGAGACGTGGCTATCATCTGGCAGCTCAGGGCAAAATCAGGTGCGTGTGTCCTGATGCTCAGCCAGGCCATAAAAAGTAAAAGGATGACCAGCTAGAGGGGGACCTGCCCAGCTGTCGGCACAGAAAAGGGTCAAATTATTCTGGCAGGGGCAGGAGCCAGAGGCCTGAACCCCCATGTGAGGAGACACACTAAGGTTTGCTTTACAAGCCTGAATTTTCCCAGCATCAAAGTTAGTGCCCAGATTCAAACACGCCAAGTTTAAACCTACTCTCTCCATTTTTTGCTGCAATCAGGTGTTCCGCCCTCTACTTCCTATTCCCACCTCCTCTTCCCCAATAACCCAGAGGCCGCCAAGGGCACTGCTGACCACTTAAAATTACACTCACTCCCAAGGAAACAGCAACATGCCAACAGGATCCTTCTCAGTGTAACAATCTGTGGTTTGGCCTTGGGATGTTCTGGTTTCCAGAATGAGCAAAAACAAGGAGGTAGAGGACTTAATTTATTGGCAAGAAGCAACACATTGTATCAAGGGGATAATCTAATATAGATTTTCTAAACTCTGTATATACCTGGTGCCACGGTAAATGCCCCTACTCCAAATAGAAACTAACAGGGGGAGAAAACTCACTCATCTCTAATTAATTCGTGTGTGCTCCTTTGGCACAATTCTTCCTTTCCCATAACATCCAGTGTGAGAGTCAAAGGTTTGGGGATTGTTTGTTTGTTTCTTTGTTTGTTTTTTCCTGAGGAGTTCTTCCAGTTACTGGAGGTCCTACCAGTCATTAAAAATGAACCTCGTTTGTTAAAAAGAATAAACTGAGTCACAGAAGACCAAAGCCATGTGCCATAAGTTTCTTATTCAACATAAGAAAACAGAGGTAGGACAGGAATTCTTTTCAATACTCTTAAGATTAAAAAAAAAAAAGAAGTATTTCTCAAAGTCCAAGGGCAACCTAGAACAGAAGGAAATAGCATATTTGTCTAGTAGCCTGTGAAGTAATTCATGTTGTTTTTTCACTTCTTGAGGAGGAACTAACTTGTCATCTTACTTAAAGGTTGGCCGGTACCTTGGCATCATGGAGAGCTCTGCCCCTTTTCCTGATCCTATGTCACAGTGCCCTGAGCAACTGACTCAAAGCTCAATTAATGTGTATGGGACCGACTACCTGTAAAACAAGCAGGGGAAGCCATGTCTGCCAAAAGAAAGAAGGGTGTCATGTTGACATTTCTGATCTCGAGCTAACATTTATTATTTATTATTATTATTATTATTATTATAGTGAATGCACCATGCACTCCTCGAATCAAAGAAATTTAACATGTGGGTGGCTGAATGGAGTTTGGAGAAACCTAGCTTCGTGTTCTAGCTCGGCCGCTTACTGTGTAACTTCAGAAAATAAGTAGCATCGCTGCTCTGCAGTCTTCTGTTTGTAAAATGTTGGCAACTCAGAGGATTACCTTGAGGCTCAAATGGGACAAAGTCACATGTCAAACTGTAAAATGCTACCCAACTGTAGCCAAGTGTTACATGAACCGGTAAACAGCACCAACAGACCCTAGTACTTCCCCAAATTCAGCAAGCATCCAAATACATATCTCTGAGCATTCTGAAGGCAGCACACAGGGAACCTTAGAATTAACGATAGCTGGGCTCGAATCTCAACTCCTGCGCGCACCAGCTGTATGACCTTGGGCACGTTGTTCAACCTCTCAGTTTCCTCATCTGTGAAGTGGGAATAATACTTAGCTATTAGGGATTAGGGTAAAATACTAAGGTTTTCGGTACATTAATAAGTTAACACGTTCTTAAGATAGCAGCCAACAATGGAAAAGGAACAAAACAAAACAAAAAGGTAAAGATAAGTGGATATGAGACGTGCCTACGTAAGTACCAGTAGTTAAATTCCCCCCTATTACCCGGGGCAGTTTTTCTTAATTTTCTCCAAAGCTGACATGTTCATCTTAGGTCCCTGCTTCTGGGAGAAAAGAGTGACTGTGATGGACCTTTCTCAAAACGCAGAAATAACATCAAGAACCTGATTTTCAGATAACAACCGTGTGCAAGGGATGACACTCTCCCACGGCTGCAGAGAAGCCTTTGAAAAGCTCACCACACCCCAACACACACTTGCAGCTTCCTGCACGGCTGGGGAAACCGAGGCAGGGGGTATCCTGTCTGCCTCGACTCAGCTGGCCGGCCGGACCTGCAGAAGGGTCGCTGGCAGCCGTGCAGACAGCGTTCTGTGAGCAGCCAGAAACAAGTGGGCCCGGCCCGTCCCCCTGTGCAAACAGGAGGCAGGGGCCTTGGCTCCCGGGCACATCAGGAAGAGGCACCAAGGTGGCTTTCAGCAGCGCGCGTTTCCACTGCAGGAGGGAGCTGTTGATGTAGACAGCAGTGCGCTGAGAAGGGGCAGGGCGATGAAACCCGCCGGGCCCAGACCACACGCTCGGCCCTGAGGATGCAGCTGGGGCTGGCTGCCTCACCTCCCGGACCCCTAACCTCCACCTCCTTCCTCCCGATCAGACCCGCACCAGAGCGCCTTTCCGCTGCAACTGTAGCAAAGGCTTATGGAAAAAGGAAGCTGCTTCAGGGAGGGAGGCTGAGGGGAAGGGATGACTCCTGGTCCAGCGTCACCCAAACAATGTGTCCGTTTCTGTCACTGTCAGCGAGGCCAGTCATGACTTCTAACATCTCTGTCTATGAAAGGGAACCTTCACAGATAGGCTACAAATTCCCCCAGGGAGGACTGAACTGTGGTTAACAGAATGTGGGGGTTAACAGAATTGGGGGGGTAAGGGAGGCCACTCTGCCTACCACTTGAATGACAGGCGCTGCCCTCTGGAAGCCTTAATTATTTTTAATGTTAGAATCAAAAAATGTCAGTGTTAAGAGACAGCTCACAGGCCATCTTCTCCAGTTAATTTTTTTTGACTGATGAAGAACATGAGATCCAAGGTCACAGAAATAAACAGTTGCAAAGCCAGGGCCAGAATCAAGGTCTCCAGACAGTGGTGGGCTCCCCTGGGCGGTCATTCTATTTATCCTGTACACAGTTTTTACCCCTACTATGCTGGCAAGTCAGTCCTTGTCATTCACGAATTCTCCTTACATTCCATGCATTTAATTGCTATTTCGATGATCGAAGATAACCTATGCATAATGTATAAACTTAACTTAACTCTCAGGCAAAGAATATCAAATAGAAAAAAGTGCATAAATTCTAGAAGTATAAAAGTCATCGCATGGGACTTCTGCTGCCAAAAATCTCCTGCGATATATTTTTCTGAAGGGTATTTTAAAATCAGACTCCGTAACACACTCTGAGTTTAAACCATAAATGATAAATAATGAATTACCAAAGCACAAAACTGTTATTGCTCAAAAATGGCATTAATTGAGAGCAGGGGTTCCTAAATACTTCAAAAACTTACCAGATTTAGGAATTCCCTGGCCTGACCTAGATTCTCTATTTCCCATTTGCACTTTGAAAATACGGACCTGATTGATTCTGTCATCATCTCTGAGGTTTAACGCTCAGTCTGATATGCTGATATGGAAGCTTCAACAACTAACAGTTTGAGTGGGAGGTAAAGCTATCAAACAAGAAAAAAAAAAAAAAAAAAAAAAACCTCTCCCTTAAGCATCTTCAATAACATTGCTCTATCCTTAAATGTCTCCCTTCTTTCAAAAACAAAACTCATCCTGAGATGCCAAATGGTCTCACACAGGTCCTGGCCTCACGTTCCTTCCTCCAATCAAGGTATTTTCCTTCATATTAATGCAAACCTTTCTTTCACTCCCAGCTTTCACCCTTCTTCCCATGCTGTTTAAAAATAATCCTATCCCTGTTCTTACACCTCCTTCAAATGCCTCTGAAATACCCTTGTCCTCCCTGAAGCTGACCCATAAAATTATTCTTGCCTAGAAATGGTGGGGAAAAGTTCTGTGCCAATGGCACAGAAATTACAAATAATCATGGATGCTCACATAGCTCCATAAATTCAAGCAATGTTCCTCCTGTCACTTTTAGCCATGAAAGCACCTGGAACACAGGGAATATTTTGTCTGAGTTCCCCTGATCAGCCACATACCCACGAGGGACTAAAAGTACCCAGAAATGAGGACACAAAGAGTGGGAACAACAGACCCAAGCTGACCCACCCGGCCACCTGAGGCTGCAAACCCTGCCCAGGCGCAACGCTTGCCCCGATGAGAATGTTTTCCAAACGTCCAGGAGACGTCACGTACATTCTTCCATTCTTTTTGTGATTATTCTCTTTTGTTGTTGAATTAGTTCATTTATCTTTTCTCACTCTTTTCCTGCTATCATTCTTCTGTCTTTCTCCTTTTTTAGCCAAAAGGGATGTTTCAATGAATCCACCATTCCCTTCCTCCCTTCCTAAAGAATTAAGGGCTTGCTTTTACTTTTTAGCTTTATCTTCTTGAATGATACCAAAAACAACCTCTCTTTTTTGGCCCCGTTTGATCTCCACGGAACTTCTCACCCTGGATAAGCATTAAAACAAAAAACAACAACTTTAATTGTCTTCACTTGAGTAATGATAACACCATCTACTCAAAATCTCCCCCACGCCCCCTCCAACCTCCCTCCCCATGCAAAAATTTTACAGTTCCTCTGCAGAACCTTGCAAAACAGAAATCTACAGCTTAGCACCGTTACCCAAAGCTACCAAGAGGTTTCAGGTGCATGAAGTGAACTTGTTTGAGGTTGATTTTTACTTGTCTCCCAGGCGCTGAGAAATATTATATTATGCGTCAAATACATTTAAAAACATGACCCATGGTTGGCGGGGAAACCACACTGCACTTGAATTGCTTCAAACCCTTCTGCTCCTCTTTGCTTACTTTAGATGGCCTGAACCTTAAGATTAGCAACTGAGAGTAAATATTAAAAGGACTGTCATCATTCAAATTCAGTGTCTAAGTAGTTGACCCTTATTTGCCAGGAGAACTCCAGTTTATATCTATTGCTCTGCTGTAAATAGTAATGGTGCCCATTACACTCTCAAAAGTGCCATGGTTTGATAGTAAAGTATAAGATCTCCCAATCGATGTGCCATCGAGGTCTGCAAGCCAAACAGCCTAAAACTTCCCAAATGCTACTTTGGGTCTCAAAGCATGAACTGGGCCAGTATTTTACAATTTTCCAGGGAAGAGCTAAATGCTACAGAAAAGAACAACTGAAAGAAGTTGATAGGGCAGCAAGAAGCCACATTTGAAGGGTCCAGTTCTAAGAGGCTTGCACCCAAGCAGCAGAAACTTGGAAAGCACCTGGGAAATGTAATGAAGTTGGCCAAATAATCAATAAATATTTATGGCTTGAACAGCAATATTTTAAGTGTGTCTGTAAGCATGGCTCCCTGCCAGTGAAATTGGATCTCCTGCAACCTACGTTACAGACCAATTTCTTTCTGTATCTGCATGGAGACTATAAACTGCACAATTAAATTAAAAAGGTAACATAGAGAGACGCAGGGCTTCCGAAAGGGAGCCGAGAAGGAACAGCCTGTTTCTGCAATCTGAAAAACATCTCCTGACAGTATGAAAAAAGATCTCTTTAACCCAACTGGAAAAAGCAAAAATTAGCTATAGACACTTGGCAAGTAAAGATGATAGATTTAAGGATTTTCTTGGCATCCCTAACCCTGAGTGAAGGGCTTAACAGCTATAAGCAAAGAAGAGACCTAGAATGTTGTTAACATAGAGACAAATCCCATCAGAGATTCTGTCTAAGCAGAGAAATGGGGCCAACATTTCATTCTGGAGCAGCCAGATAAAAACAGGGCGACTCTATACAAATTCCTCTGTGATGACTGAGGGCCCGAGGATGTTAATTATTTGGAGACAATGCTCCCCACCAGGCAGCAGAAGAGGAACCCATACCTCACTGTCAGACCAGCAGCCACGCTGTCTGCTTCTCCTCTAGCCACGGGCCATGGCAGGTCTGCAGGTAGACTCCTAGGGCTCCCTTTTGCTCTTGTGCCAGAATAACTACCAACGGTGAGCCCTGACCCATGAAATGGACTTGAAAACACTAAGTTTCAGACCAAAAAAAAAATCACTGTGTAGATGGCAGATCAGCAGGTGTGGGTACCCCTGGCCTCTTTGCAAGCAAAATTAAACTAAAACCATATAAAGAAAGCGGACTCATTGCTGATCTGTGTCTCTTGTCACCCAGGTTGCGAGTCCGTGATGAAAGAGGTAAGCAAGCAGAATCAGGAGGCTCCGGGAAAGACACGACCTTGGAAGTGGACGCAGGTACCTCCCCACCTGTGAGAGGGTGACTACGCTGGAACACACTGGGAGAACAAGAACCTTGGTCCTCTGCTTGGTGATTGCAGGCAAGCACTGCTGAACCTTCCAGCATCTTCTTAAAGCAGCACACCTGGTTGCTGGGTCTGGAGACAGTGCATGGAGAAACCCTTTCCCCAGGCTCAGAGGAGTCGGGCCGGGTGGTTGGAAGACCCTGCACCTCTTCAACCCCCAAAGCACCAACCATCACTGCCTTCTCATACACCCCACTCTTTCAATGTCCAGAGTTTCTATGAGTAACATGGTGCTTTTATTTTAGGCACAAAATGCCTGCAACAGCTCATCAGTTTATAATTTTCTAACAGGACAGCCCTGGACAAGTTATATACCTCTCTGCCTATCATTTCCCTCATTTGAAAAATAGATAAAATAAGGCCTCTCTTAGCGTGGAATGTAAACATGCAATTTTATATTCAAGTGCCAAGTACATAACACAGGTTCACTGCGTGTTTCCGGAAGACCCCCGTAACTGGTGAATGCACGAGTCTGCCTTCAGTACAAGCTCCTGTAATGGCACCTCAGCCGTGGCTCATTCCTTCCACAACCCAGACAGGCGTCCAATCGTGCTGCCGTTGCAGCTTTTGTAGAGTTATCTGTGCTCCTGGAAATAGGTAGCCCCGCTTTCTCGATAAATCCTGACCTACACTAACCAGCTCTGGGTTTGCAGAGATTCTGACAGAGCCGAAGGCAAGCTGGGCTCTGGGAGGTTGACCACAGCTGGTTTGTCTACAAGGATGGAGGTGATCTCCCCCAGGGTGGTCTGGTCTCTTTAAGAAAGAAAAAAAGTTACACAGACCAAAAAAAAAAAAAAAAAAAAAAAAAAAAAAACCCCAGCAATACAAACCAACCAAAAATGCCAGGAATGCAAGCTCTGCCAACCAAATAAATAAATAAAATGTGAGATACTTTATAATAACTGGACATGATACATTTCTCAAGTCTGCATAATTGAAATACTCCACTTTTCCATCAACCCTGCAAATATCCCCGTGGCCTCTGGTCCCGGTGGCGTTTTTGCTCTGAAGTAGCACTGACAAAGCCCATCACCCAAAGTAACCAACTGACCCTTGTGCCTTTGGCTCTGACAATTGAGACCTCAAGATCCTCTGGCACTCTCAAAGTTTCCCATCTCAGTGTTTGCTCTCACAAGCCCAGAATGAGCTTCATGGGCAGAAGATCTCCACCCAGCAGGTGAAAACGTTCTCTTTAACTTTGCTCTTCTTGTAAGTAAAGAGGTGCATCATGTAGTTACAGCCCCTATTAAATATTTCAAGGGCCCCTGCAATTGCTCCACTGATCAGGGTCATTTTTGTTGTTGATTTGTTTTCCAGTTAACTGTTAAATATAATGTATTATGGGTCAGGCACTCTTTTAAGATTTTGCACACATTAGTAGATTGAATTCTCCTATCAACCTATGAAGTAGAACAATTATTACACTCATTTTAGAGATGCAGCAGCTGGAACACAGAGAGATTACGCAATTTGTCCGAAGTCATGCAGCTGGTAAGAGGCAGAGCTGGGATTCAAACTCAGACAGGTTGGCTCCAGACGCCCACCTCTGAACTGCTGGGCTCTTTAGTCATTAATGGAATGTGGTCCTTGGGGTTCTGGAAGCACCGTGACCAAGCAGTGCTAGGAGCCTGGGCCGCCCTGCCCTCCCTTCTCGTCCACACGGATGAAGATACAGAGACTAATGAAAGAGTCTGGGAGAGGGACCAAGCTTCTTCCTATCTCTGAGGACAACACAAGTCCCCAGCAGAGGGACATTCTCTGCTGGGGCTGGAAGGGGGCCGAAGCTTTTCGTTCTTGTAAAAGAGCGCACAGCCAGAATTAGAATTCCCGGTCTTCTCTGGGCATCGCACTCACCTCACCAGGAAGGTGGAGTGCGAAGGAGAGACAAAAATGAAGCAGCTTGGGAATGTATTTGCTTTGGCAGCCAGCCTGCAACCCTACGGCAAGGCGCACACCAGGAGGGAACTCCATGGACACTCAATAGGTTTGTTTGGTTGGCCCATTTAATATGTGAGAAGCCTGCAATCGCACATTGCAACCATCATGCTGTATCTTACCGCTCAGAAGAAAAAATCAATACCAGGGTACATGCATGTGAACTTGGTACTAAGAGCTGTCAAAAATCCTGTGAGGTCTCAATCTAGAATAAAGGTTCTTGATCAAACCCTGTTCACACAGGCAGGCAAACAGGTAATCCAGAGCTCCTGCTTCTACTCCCCACCTTCCCACTGCCTGTTGGACTCTCACGGAAGGGGAGTCAACGGGCGATGGGGTGGGGCGACCTGGTTTAATTATTTAAGCCAGATAAGATCCCAAACTAGTTGTCCCCACACATAAGAAACTAAACAACCCAAAGAATCATTCTGACAAATATTTAAGTCACAGTTGTGGACACAAAGCCATGCTGCGAGAAGTTAAACTTTAAACACATGTCCTGTATGGTCTGATGGGCAAAGCAAATCCCCACTTGGCCAGTGTCTTCCCCTCCCACCAGAAGAGCAGGCAGTCTGACCAATGTTTTTCCATCCTTGCACCTGCAAGTTCGAGTCGCAACTGAAGTTTCTTTGCTGAGCTTTTCAAAGGTAGCTTGCGGTCCTACTGAGGGTAATGTACGCCGAGAAGTTAGAAACGTGGATTCGTTTTACCTCAGTGGCTGGCTCACTAGATGGTCTTATGTAAATGACTTTCCTTCTCTGTGCCTCTATTTCCCTCTTCCCTCTCTAAGGTATGGGTATGATATTCACACATGTTTCTAAACACCCAGAATTAAATTATATAAAACTTGGTTATTATATCCTATATAGGTATTTTCAGGTTTCTTCCTTTATTTTCCCCAAGATAGTGCCAGAAATCAAATCTCATTACGATGAATGGCAGAAGACTGCCCAACTTCTTTAACCAGTTGCAATTGTATTGTATTGAAGGCCATTTACAAAACTGAAAGAGTGGCTTGTAAACTTTTTTGAAAGAGGCACGCTTCTTATAATGGATGTGACTATAGCATTAGGCCTTATTCTACCCATTTTACAGATGGAAAAACTAAGAGAAGTTATATACTCAGGGTTTATTTTTTACCAGTAACTGAAATAACAGCATAATATACTTAGACTCTCTAACATTTAATTACCTTTCAAAATTGCTTAACTGTCCACTGTGATCTAAAACATGTGTTAACCAATGACTCTGTTTCATTCCCAGCACACAGGATCCATTGTAGGTGTGTGAACTGACATATCTACACGATATTCCCACATGACCCAATCTGTGAACACACATATAAACGAGCCATTCTGAAGGAAAAGGCCTATTAGTTGAGTTTGTATCCCTGCTAGAAACTACTCTTTCCCTTCTCATATATTCGGTCTGAATCAGTTGTGACTAACAGAACTTAATTCTGGCTTCTTTGAACCCTCCAATGCAATGGTCTTCGCAACATCATTTTTGAATCGTAGCTCTAAGGGCCTAAAATGTCTCTATGGCGCTAGATGATCTCAGCATTGCACTGACCATCCATCGTCACCCTTGTGACAACAACAAGCTTAAGCCTTCTTTGTGCGCTTCCCAGTGATCAATACTGGGGCTGAACGTTAGGAAGTCTAAGAGAAGAGGGCCTGCCATGTCTTCATTAACATTTTTGAAGGCTCTCCAAATGACAAAATAGAGGCTTGGCTTGTGTTGGAACTTTAAGCAAATTCAGAAAGAGTTAAAATAAGCAACTCATTATGGCAGGGGCATGAAGTGTAAGCCACGGGGAGCAGCAAGCAGCTAAACTTATTGATGAGCTGATACACAGCAGCACGTTACTGCAGTTAATTATTTTCCAGAAAGCACCGCCTTCTCTCTGTATCCTGCTATATAGCTTTACCTCCAAAATCACTAATCTCCAAGGATAGATAGCAGTTCCTTATCCTAGAAGAAATCATCTTTTCTTCTTAAACTGCATTTATGCCATGAATAATGCAGTGTCAGACTCCATTAAGCTGTTTAGCACCAAAAATCATGCCTAAGACAAAATGAAATTTCTTTCCTATCCCTTCTTAAAAATCCTTCAAATCAAAGAAGGGGATAACACCACCCACTTAACCAAAGACCCCAAGTCACCGCTGGGTGTTGGGATGTTTTCCCTCTTCTAACAAATCTTTAGTACCAGAGGGCAAATTTATGGTAGATGAGAAAGATGGATAAAGTGAATAATCTGCGTGAAAAGAATCAGTATGTCCCCTGAAGTGAAGATGAGCGGTTCAATTCTCCTCCCGTCTCCTCCCCAGTCCAGAAAAGAGGAGCTAGAAAGCAAAGGGACATGTGACAGGGAGCTCAGGAGGAGAAGACGTTTGAAAATGCCCTTGAGGGCCAGCCAGTTAAACACCTTTTCCGCTCTTATTCCCCAGGGCCCCCCATCCAGGTCCACTTGTGGGGGACGCAGAGTCAGGGGACCAATGTCCTCTGCGACAGTATTCATCCTCCCAACGTCAGGGATAAAGCCAGAGGGTTCTTGCTCATTTGGACAAATAAAGACACGGGAGTGGGGGCGCTGGACATTCTATAAGCTTTTTCCCACTCCTCACAAAAACACAGCTGTGAAAATAAATACCACCCCCCAAACAAGGGTCTCGGGCCACCAACAGTCCTCCTCTTCCTCTCTCCAGCTGCCACCAGCATCGCCCGCTCAGGCAGAAATGCACTGCCTGGGAGGAAATTGCGAGGCGGGCAGAAGCCGAGGAGACCCTGGCCGAGAGCTGGGGTGGGCGCCTCGGCCGTCACCACTCACCCGGGGAGGGGAAAAGCTCCAGATCGACTTTTTCCGTCTTGATGATGGTGAGAGTCGGTTTGAGATCGACGGCCGCCTTCATGGTGCCAGGAGCGGGGGACGGACAGGATGATGGCAAGTTTGCTGTTATTCTTGTTGTTTGTCTTTTTAATGGGGATTCGTAACAGGGGAAAGGGGACGGGGGCAATCCGATTTTCTTGCCTAAAAATCTCAAATTCCCGCCGCCTTTCCCCCGCGCCCAGAAGGTGCGCGCCCGGCACTCTCCAGCGAAGTTGGCACTTTGCGGGAAAGTCGGCGCGCTCCGGGTCCCAGGCTCGCCTGTGCCGCGCCGCTCCCTCTTCGCCCGTGCCCGCTCCCTCCTCTCGGCCGCCGGCTGCCTCCGCTCGTCCCCGTTCCCTGGAGCCCTCCCTCCCGCGCGCGTTCTTCCCTCCTCTTTAGGGCGTTTCTCTGCGCGGAGCCAGGCGCTGGGTTTGCGCCTCTTTCCCCACCCGCTGCCCCCCCGCCCCAAACTCATCCCCCTTGGACCTCCGCAGGGGGGAGCGCGGGCGGGGCCGCGGGGCGGGGCGAGGCGGGTGGTGGCTGGGCCGGGACCCGCGGCCAATCGCTAGTGGCCGCCCGAAGCGAAAGAAAGGTGGGCGGAGCTCCCAGCGGCCCGCGCCGGCTCCCCGAGGGCCCTGCTGCCAGGCCGCCAGGGAGTACGCGTGAAACGGTGCGCGCCCTGGCCGGGCCGGTGGTGCCCCGAGCACCGGGGCGCAGAGCCGCGGGGAGCGGGCTGCGTGCAGAGCCTCCCCGACCACTTCGGAAAAGTCCCCCTGATTTTCCACGCATTCTTGATGGGTTGGTCACCAGCTCCAGCCCTCTCCCGGTAGCAGCATAGTTTTCGAAGTGCGTGTACATCATTCATTCACAAAGACTGACACACAGGACGTGAGGCATGCCAGGAAGGGGTTATGCGTGCGAGCAGGCGCGGGACACTCGCGAGCCAGTGTACCCAGAGGGCGTGAGGGAGAGGGGACTCCAACCGGTTAGTAAGTCAGGAATCGGGACGCTGTTTACAGAGACCCTCTCAGAATCCACCACTGCGACCTGCCCTTGATAAGCATCTAGCCCAAGGCAGCCTACTGGAGACCCCAAAACAGAGGCCCAAATTCTTCTGTATGATTGGGAGAGTCCAGAACAGGGCCCCCCAAACTAGAATCGATCCTGAGCTTCCACAGGCGTCAGCTCCTCCCGCAGCAGCGCTTGCGCAGAAAGGGAAGCTATAGTTCTGTCCCTCTAATTATCTTACCATTGGCCAAACTTTTGACCTTCCTTTTCACAGCCTCCTCTATTGGATAAAACCTATAAAAAGGTTGCACAGGCTGCTTAGTTTTGAAAAAGTGATGCACAGACTGCGTGGTTTTGAACTTCTGGAATACATCATCCATGACAGAGCAACAGCGCACAGGCCCTGTTCCATTTGGGAACTCCAGACACTTCGGACACCACAACACGATCCTGAATAATTAATGACTTGGCGAGGATCCACTGGTTATCCTAAGTGAAGAGAGTTGGTCTTAATTACCATAACCAGTAGATAAAGAGGCATACACCTGTACTCATGAATATAGCTAGGACCAGACACTGAGATCTATCTTTAAGTAACTAAAAGATTAAATATAAGTTTTTCTGAACAACCTCAGAGCAAGCTATTTTAACAGGTATTTTTTCCTGATTTCTAGGCATACGTTATGTTGAGCTCCCACACTTGCCTGTAACTGTAACCTTTGCCTCGAATAAGTTTGAACACACCTGCTTACCTCCTTCTAACCCGGCCTGGCCTCCCTGAAGCATTCAAACTTGCAGGCTTTCCACAGCAAATGAGGGAAAGAATCAGGAATAGCAAGCATAATAAATCTTGAACTTCTGGTTGAAACTTCAAATCACGCCCCTCCTTCAGTAACCAGAGGAAAATATTTGCATGGGATAATCCTAATTTTTGAAGGACTGTTGTAATCCAGATGTGTTTCCAAAAGGTACAGGAAAACAATGCTGGCCTCCAGATGACAAGAACAGACATTTCTGATCCTGGGAAAAGCTGGGGGAAACAGCTGATGAATGAGTTGTGCATTCACACACCCAAATGAGCCGCAAAAGAAAAGGATCTTAAGTCAATCCTGCCTTACCCACTAGGAATAAATACATTAGCAGAAGAATTGAGCAAATCAAGTGTTGCTTTGAGAAATTTTGTTTCACTGATGTTGTTTTAAGATGTTGGGTTTTGTTTTCATTCAGTACAAGTACTTCTCCATTTTCAAAAGCAGCTTCCTCAGAACAAGTCCTTTCTCTCTTCCCCAGTTGGTTCCTCAGTTTTCTTTTCCAGGCTAGACTGTACGCTGCTGCTAACACCAAGCCCTGCCCCAAGTTAGACACCGAAAGACCCCTCCCCGATTAAACTATAAGCCCTTTCCACTCTAGCAGTGGGAGGATTTAGTCCTTCAGTGCTTCAGCAGTGGCCACGCAACATGTTGGTCACCCTTTTCTAACCCCACCAGTCCTGAAGCAGAAACTCAAAACGTGTGAAGGTCCCAGTGTGTGGAGATGCCAGCTGAGGAATGAGACTGGCAACATAAGGTAGGGGAGGTAGCCAGGAGCCGCCAGAGGCCTCCCAGAAAGTTCCGTCCGCATGAGCTAATCATGAATATTGATGTTATCCAAAGTTATACCTCTAATCTTCTGGCTGAAACCTCCCTTGGGACAAGGAACACTAATATGGACAAGCTCAAATATTGAAGTATCAACTTGATTGATCGAATCCATTTTGGTCAATGAAAATGTTGTTCTCTTTAGGACAAAAGTAGATTTTTCTAAATATTCTTATGGACATTAGATACCATTTCTGTCATATTACATCTTTAAAAAATAATGCTTAGTCCAGTGCCTGACACATTGCAGATGCTCCATAAATATACGTTGAATGATCAACGATTAACTCCCTGGTCAACTTCTACTTTGCCACCAGCTCTTTCTAAGTCAAAGACCAAGTGAGTTTGATATGCTATGGCTTGTGGAGATGAATAAAAAGTGTCAATGACTCTGCGTGTAGGTCTGCCCTTTTTCTCACGTGGCAGAGCAGAGCTTCTATTCCCCAGCACTCCTGTCACTTCAGTTCCTTTGTGCCTTAGTTTCCCCACCAGCAAAACGAGATCATCTGAGTACTGCCTTCCCCTTGGCAAGTTGTTTGTAGATATCTGATTTTTAAGGCATGCAAGAAAAATCAACCAAGGACACACTTCTTAGCTTTTGTTGTGATGTGGTATTCTGTTCCTCCCGACCTTGGGAGAAAACAGAACTATATTTGTAAACATTCCTTAGACTTTGGGAATTACATCCAGCAAGTGCTGAAGCTTCCTAAACCGGGAACATCCTGGCAATAAGGATCAAACAAATAAAAGCTGCAGAAGTTGAAGGGGCCAGGGAGTGGAACTGGATTTACTGTATAAAGAAAATAGTCCATCTTTGTAAGAATCTCCTGGAGTATGTGAATAAATAAACAAACAAACTTTCTCAGTCACATTCCTCCCTCAACTCCACCCCAAATTCAATAAAAACAAAGTATTAAAATACACCTAATTTCAAAGTTGCGGAAGACAGACTCTTCCTCTCCGGCAGCGTGCTAGAATAAGTTGTCTATTTCCTGAATTTTGATCTTCGACGAACCAAAGGATCTCTGAGTTTCAAGCTCACATACGCTTTATTAGTACAAAAACATTCAGACCACTAACGGCTGATCCTGAACAAGCTGATGACTCACAGATGTTAATTTACTGGTTTAAATGTAAGATTTAAAAAAAAAAAAAAAATGAAGAAAGGCTCCTCAATTAACAACCTGTCTGAGTTTGTGGTTGTTTTTCTTTGAGAAAAGGCAACAGTCTCTGTCACAGAGCCGGGCCTCTAAAGCTGAACTCTGCCGCAGAGGTTTCTGTGTGATAAGTTGAGTGATTAAAAAGCACAAGGGGAAGAAAGATGCCTGCGGCTTCCCTGTCCGCCATTATGGAGCAGCGATAAAATGGGAAATCAGAGAGTGAAAGAAAAATGAAAATCAGCCCCTTAATTAAACTCTGATGTCAAAAGGCCTCAGGGTCAATTCAAGAACCTGAGTGGGGGACCAGCACTGTGCTGTCACTGAATGCGGTCGACTCTGTGACCTCACCGAAGCCACTTCACCTTTTTTGTGTCACAACCTCCTCTCTGTTTCAGGGGATAAAATCACCCCTGGCTCTCCCTACCATGTAATAATACAGACTCATTAGCTATTGTTTAGATGGTACAATAAACAATGAGCGATAAGGGGCGCCGCAGTGAGGAGGGAAGCGGAAGGAGGGACACCAGGGCCCGGGCGGGACTGCCTGGGGGAAGCTCTCCATAACAAAACCAGGACGGCAGTCAGTGGAGTGAGACTCGGATTCAAATTCCTGCTCTGCCACCTCACCCGCTGAATCCCTACACAGAAGTCACACACAGCCCTGCATCTCAGCTCCTCCATGTATGAAGTGGGGATAATAATAGCAGCCACCTTTTAGGGTGGTTTGGAAGATTAAATGAGAAAAATGCCTGCAAAGCTATTAGCGCGATGTCAAGGTCAGGAAGAGTGCTCAATTAATGTTAAATCTGTGTTGTTGCTATTAAGATGGCACACAAGGTAGGATATCTGAGAAATCACATTACGTGTTTCTGTGGTCGTTCCCTTTTGCAGAGCAGCTGGACCCTGTGTTTACCTGAACTGTCTGCAGGCCGAGATGGGCAGAATGATCATGGTTAATCTAAAAATCTCCCCCAGCTTCCTCCTTAGTTCCTGATTTGAGAAGTCACAGCACTGGTCTCAGTCGGGAAATTCCAGCGCTACCTTATTAGAAGAGAAAACTGCACATTTGTATTTGTTAAGAGTCCCCAGAAAGCTGTGGTTGCAACGCAGAAGGAAAGTCACGTGTGGTGGCTCTCTGGAGATGCAACCTAGGTCTTGGCTTCGTCCCGTCCCCGTGTTAGAACTAGATGGGTCTCTTAGAGAGTCAGTTCCAGTCCTCCCGTCTACCAGAGGGGGAGGGAGATGAGTCTGAGAGAGTAAGTCATCCTGCCTAAGGCCACACAGCCTGAAAAAAAAGGCAGCTTTAGGACTAGAACCTGATTCAAGTTCTCAAGAGGCAGCTCCATACACTTGCAGAGAGCGCTTCTGCTGAAGAAGCCACCGCCATGCAGCGTAGTCTGTGGAGGGACACTCCTGAGACACGAGGCAGGGTACAATGTACCCAGGAAAACACAGATGATCAGACAATTTCTAGAAGTCGAATCATCTCCTCTGCACTGAATGTGTTGTCTTTGGCAAGGACATTGCAGGATAACCACACTCTCATTCCCTGTGCAAGACGGTTTGGCATGGGCTTAGGGAGAAAAGGGGTCTGGGTTTGCTCCCTTGCCGTCTGCAGTTTCTTTAGACTGTAATTATAAACCATTCAGCTGCATCTGCAGCCCCAACAATGTGGGTTGGATTGGCCCCATCCACAGACCAGGAGACATTTTAAAATCCACCAGTTTAGACATCACGTATTCCGCTTGCAGCAAATCCGACCCCAATCGCACAGAAAGAGGCGGGCAGCTGCTGGGCAAGGCTGCAGGGCTCTGAGGCGTTCCCCAGGAATGCCGCCCCGCGCCCCCAGGCAGGGTGATGCAGCAGACCTGCTGCCCTGCGAGCCTCTGGGGGTCATGTAATTTGGATTCCAGCTTAAGTTGTCCTAAATTGGACTCTTGGGGAGGTAGAGAGATGATGGCATTAGCATAGATGGCAGGAGAGCCGATGTTCTTTAATAACATGGCAGAGGAAGAACACCAGGCTCCTAGCAAGGTGCTTGGGACCCCTGAGAAGAGGCTCCTGGCCCCTCCCCAGGAGGCAGGTGGCTTCCTCTGCTGGGAGGCGAAGGCCCTCCTCTGATCTTGCCCTGCTCTGCTCTTGGTTACAAAGACAACATTAGACTTCAAAACAGATGTTCTCTGCAGTTGCGGTCTGCATCTCAAATTAAGATAATTTTATTGTGGAATCTTCCCCTGTCCTCCTCCCCCTTTCATTTTGAAATGCCAAGTCAATTGCCCCAAAGGACTAGCATTTACCACCCTAGAGATGAAGGAGCAGAGATGGGGTGGAGAATTTCTTCACCCTGTTCTTACACTGGAAGCCAGGCAGAAGAAGCAGACAGTACCAGAGGAAGAAGAAGTATCCCTGACACGAAAAAGGACAATGGTACAGGCGGAAGCAGTAGCAGGAACCTCCTCTGAGACCAGTGAAAGGATAAATCGGGGGCCAGAAGGAAGGGGAGGATGGGACGTGAGGAGGTAGAGTCACAGGAATCCTCTGTTCTTATCATTCTAGGACCTAAACCCCCAAGATTCCAAAATGAAGTTAGAGCCTGGCGATATATCCAGTACTTCACAGAGCCAACTTAATTGTCCTGCATGGCCAGTAGTGACGGAAAGACAATAAAACAAATCAATAGGAGGTCCTCAGTCGGGAGCAGTGGCAAAGGATACAAAGTGGAATGGAAGTGACAGGGTCTCAGCAGGTCACAGAAGAAGCAAGGGAAGGTCAAGCCAAAAATCTACACTGAACACAGAGGCTCTGTCTCAGTCTTTCCCCCACATTAACATTTGCTGTATGCAAAGAATTTCCCTTCCCATCCCCACAAGGTGCCCCTTTTGTGCTCAGCAGCCTGCGAACCCCCTAGTGCCTATTTGAACATCATGTCCGCCGCCCACGCTGCCTAAGGGCAGGGACCAGCTTCAGTCGTTATAACCTGGTGCTCAGCTCAAGACAGGGGAGCTCAAGAAACTATGCTGGTCATTTAATTAACGAGCAGACAACTTCCTACCATCCCAAACACAGATCTTTAACTGAGATACCCTATAGTTTTTGTGAGACTTACATTTCCTCAAAGTTTAAGATGAAAGAGGTAACCAAGTGATTCTTTTTCAACTGAAAAGCTCTTTATAAACTTTTTTTTCTGTTCCTCTCATCTCCTGCCTCCCATCCCCTTAAATGGAAATGTTCCCTGAGGTCACCATATTTGCTTTATTTTTCATCGGAGCATATGTGGGTATTGATGTTTGTGATAAATGGCATTTGCCTCACCACAGAGCAAACCCGTTGTGTTGCTGTTGTTCTGAACTTTCATAGTCGCAGACTGCGGCTCAGAAACAGCCTTCAGGGATTTCTGAACTTTAAGGTGAATCTCTTATTTCACTGACTATTGTGAAGATAAGATGTACTCGCTATGTTCATTATTAGTAAAGATAAGGGAATGCATGAAATGGACCCAATTTTCTCCACGAATAGATTGTTAGACACTTTATAGGGAGCCCAGTGCCTGTTACAAATCCCCTCCACCTTCTCAAATTTACTCTATCTGGTCAGGTCCCCAGAAGCGTGGCATTTTTGGAATCCTTTGGCCATAGGGTGGCATCCCCAACAGTAAGGAAGGGGAGGGGCTGTGAGTGGGGACCGCGGTGGGGAGGGGAGGGTGAGTCAGCCAAGCCCCTCCCACCTTGCAGGTGGTGCAGAGGCACAGAAGGCCTGAGCTCTCTTGCTGGCTGGCCTGTGGCTGCCTTCCCCTCTCCACATTTAATTAGTTATCTCTGCTAATGAGCAATGGAGATGTGTCAGCTGGAAAGCAGACCAATCTTAAACCAGAGAAACCAAGGAAGTAGTGAGTTTGGTTAGGACCCGCCGTTGTCTCTGACCTGTGGTAGGGATCATGAGCACATGCGATTTTGTATCACTTCCTTCAGACCTAGGTTCATCTAAGAGGCCCAAGAAAACATGGAACACATCACACTGAGAATATCTTACTAGCCAGTGAAACTCACGTTCTTTGAGTACATCGTTCCATTCATCTAGAACATCTCACGCATGAATCTGTTTCTCTCTTACCCTTAGCATTCTTCTCTGCACAACATCACTGGGGTCTAAAAAAGTAACGCAAATCCTACCTTTGCCACTGCTGAACGTAGTGACAGAGGCAGTGGAATGCATAGCTCTTTTCAAATTCCCTTGCTGTCACATGTCTGAAAAAGTATGCCCAGAATCTGCATTTCATAAATATGCAGGAAGGTAAATCCATAAAAACAATCTAGGGCATCTGTAATGATTCATATTTAGAACTTACAGAGCACCGACTATGTCGCTGATATAAAGTTGACAGTTGAAAAACAACCTCAAGAAGGGATATGTCAACTTCTCTGGGATTAGGACTCACATTTAATTCTCTGCTCTTAAGGGCCAAAAAGAGATGAGGTCTCCTTGAGTTTACAGGAAGCCAGCTGTGCTCGCTCGGCCCCTTGCATCACCCTTGTGACGGAGCCGGAACGCAGCGCGTGGTCCTGGTGATGACGCATGAGGTGGAACAGACCCCAGTAGACGTCTCATCTGTCTAGATGGGCTCCTATACAATAAAAGCCTTTCTTCCTTCAAGTCAGTGAAGAGGAGAGAAGCAAACCCGACCACGTAACGTGTAAGGAGGCGCCGTTTAATCAGTCAGGCCTGGGGAGCACTTTCCAGCATTCGGCACTTGAAATCGTAAGTAATTATTGGTAACGTGAAGAATGAAGCAAGTAGAAAATACAGAAGTGCCTTCTTCGTGGAAGTGCATTTCACCAGATTGATCAGAAACATGTGTTTTCCCCAGACTGGGAAACCATCCTGAAAGACTTCCTCACAAAAAGGCCTTGGGTGGGAAGTGCCACTAGGGACCCTTTGGGGAGGGGAGGGGAGGGGAAGGCGCAGCTGGGTGGAGAGCTGGCTGCAGACTGTGGGAGGAAAACGCACTCCGCAGGCAGCTCTCTTGTGGCAGGTTCCCAGAAGACACCCCTTTCCAGGAATTAAAAATTCTAAATAATGCAGAGAATTGTTAAAAATCAAAAAGGCGATGGACTTCTCTTTCAGGGAATTCCGTAGCGTTGAGAGAGACCAGATGGCTGGCAACGACCATTCCAGATCCAGGAAAGGTCCAGCATCTCTCAAACCTTCCTGGTTTTCAGTGAGCTAAGGTGTTCTGTTGCGGACGGTATTGTTTTTTTAATTGAATTGAATTAACTATAGTGTGGAGGTAAGGAGACACTTCCAAATAGCCTATATAAAGACCTGCAGTTTCTTGCCAAATGGACTATGAGGCTTGGTCTCCTGGCTGTAGAGCATGTACTTCAACTCTAAAATGACTGCAGAGGCCAGGTAGGAAGGCAACTGGGAGAGAACACAGGCTTCAGCAGGAAATAGACAGCAGTCTGGGTTTGATCCTGGCCGTTCTCCAGCTCTCGGTCCATCGGCCTCCAGAAGCCTCAATTTCTTCACCTGTATAATGGAGCCGATCACAGCACCCAGTTCGCAGGGTTGAACTGAATGAGGAACGAATGTGTGCCATGTGACCTGCACTGTGTCAGGCACAGAGCATGCACTCAACAACACTGCGCTGCTGTTTTTAATTTGAAAACACTAAGTGTGACTTCGGGTGTAGCAAGCAAAAGATTTTTATGGAAGTTCGCTCAAGCTGTGGCATACAGTGCTCTCCAAAGATATGAGGACATGGTGGCCCCTCTTGGAATGTGCTATTAAAGTCACAACAAAATGATAAAAATAATTTTAGGTCTGAGTCTGCAAACCACACAAGCCCTGACACCATGCCCCTTGGATGGAAGGCAACTGATTGCTACTGTATAGATGTGAAAGGCAGTTATGGAAGTTCTAATCATATGTTCGCAGCTACATTATACATCAGCAGCAAAGAGAAACATATGCACCCTCTAGGATTCCTTCCAATATTGGATTCTTTCCACTCTGGGTTGCAGGTTTCAGTGATTTTGCACCACCTGAGCAAAACAAGATCTTACGCAGATGACCTCGCCATTTGGCTTTCGAGCTGGTCAGTCATTCCGCAGAATCTTACACGCTGTCCAGCACACCCTACACCATGCTCTGAGGCCAGCTCCAAACTAGCCCAGCTTTAGGCAGTACACCGCTGCATTCGCTCGGTGCAAGTCTTTTACTATATTACCCCATCTTACATTTTCCTTACCTGACTCCTTTTCTGACAGCCAAAAGTTTTCTAACAGCTTCAGTTGTACTGTAAACCTGAACCTCTAACCATCTCTAGTTGGGCCATGCCCATGCATTTAGTTACAGAATGTTGCACCCATGTAACATTCCCTCTGAGCCTGGACCTCTTACCCAGAATTCAGAGGAAATGATTTGCTTGCTGGTGGCAACTACCTGTGCTGAGCAGTTGCCCAGAAGAACCCTGGGGAAAGGTATCCTCACAGCCAGTTCGGCCACCCCTCGGCCTTCCGCATATCATTACTTTTATGTTGCCCTCTAGCAACACAGATTTCACTATTTAGAGGGCATCGGCTACATAATTTGTATTCTGGCACTACCAGTGCCTGGCACCTAGCCATCAAAGCTGGCAGCATGGAATATATGTGGTCTCCACACTGGCTGCTTGTTCCGTTTTGGCAAGATTAGCGCCATATCATTGGGAAAGTGAACTTAATTGGTTTTCTGGGAGTACTTAGTTAAGTCACCCCGCCTCAGCTCCAAGTTGATTAAAGTGTAGCTTTGCCCTTTCCAACAAGCGTAGCAAATAAATGATGGGGAAATACTCCAAAATGCACATGGCCGGGTCCTCTCATTCTCTCTTTTTTTCCTAGTGACTTTGGGGAGGTTTGGGCACTGATCCTGCACGCACAATACGGTTCTTGTTCTTTTCTCTACAGAGCAGCCTTGAATAGCTCTGTCTAAAAGTATAAGCAGGGGCAGCCCTAGGCTCCAAGAGATCAGAGCCGTCATGCTGGGCCAGAACAAAGACCCTGCTTTTCCCCAACAATTAGCCCTGCAAAAAAGGACATCTATCTCCCTCTATTAAAACCACCACGTGCCTTCAAGTCAGCCCATTGTAAAGCTAATTAAATAACACGCCTCTCTCCCCATGCAGGTCTCCTGATTAGCTTTCCTCCGTCCAAAACCTCTGCAAGGGGCTAGAGATAGACAAGCCAATGCTTCGCTTCTTACAGGCTCCCCTATTACCAACCGGTTAGCCTTTGAAAAGCCATCTTATCAATAGTGTTTCCTGGGTTCCTGCTGCTTATTTATCCCTAGCTCACACGTGAGTTACCTCCAGCTTCACGGAATGGGTGACATTTCTCTTATTTTAAAAATAAATGATTTGGGAAGGAAAAATGTCCGCCACCACGGGAAAATCTCTGGTGCGAATCCACCCGCGTCGCCGTTTGAAAGTGGACGCCATTTGAAAGGGGAGCCTCTCAGATGGACTTAGACCTGGGGTCTCAAAGCCTGAGGAAGATGCAGCCAGGACAGCCACAGCAGGTCTCTGCTCGGGTCGGAGTCCTCAGGCCTGTGTGACAGATAAGGCTCCTCGGAAAGGAGTCAGGTAGGAAGGCAGAAATAAGAGAACACGTTGTGACCACAATTCTTTAAATATGACATAGAAATAAATTCCTTCAGAGACTTCTTCTTGCTAACCAGGTACAATGCAATTGTAGCCCAAAAAGGCCAAAACTGACCCCTGCCCCCCTTTCAACCACATGTCATTTCCTTTCCTTCAAAGGGACCCTGCGTCCCCACAATCCCGGACTGGTTCGAGTTTCCTAGACTAGCCCTACGGCTTCGCTCTTGTGTGCGCTTTTACAGGCCTTTCCCTTCTGGAAAGCCCCGGTCCACCTGCCTTGCTCATCTGTCAGGACACAGCAGCAAACACCACTGTAATCCCCCACGCCCATGAAGGCTTCCAGGCCCTTCCTGGATACAATCCTGTGCAGCCTCCTCTGTGTTCTCAGGACAAATTGCTTCAAATCAGCACATTTGGCTCTGACTGAGCACTCACTAGATGGCTGAGAAGCATCTCAGCCTTCAAGGACAGGACCCATACTCTATCCAAGTTTTCATTTCCAGCTTAAAACACAGTAGCAACCATAGTAACAAAGTAACTGCTTAATAAATGGCGAAAGGCTAGATAATGGAATAAATGAAGAGGCGAATGAAATAATGAATAAAAGGATGAATGAATGAATCAAATCACCATTCGATATTCCATGGGATGGGAAACAGTAGAATCAGGTCTACTGGCAGGTTCACTACAGATGGCCTGTGTACTAGGAAAACAATATTAGTATTTTAAGACACACTTCTCTCTACTTGAAATTGTCCAGTCTCGTGCACATCTACACACATACACATACTTTTTAGATACAATATTTTTTAATAATAAAATTGAAGGAGACACAGCCAGCTATTTTCTAAATCTTTTTAATAGTTCAAGAGCTTAACTTTTCAAACCAACTCCAGTCTTTGAGGCTTTTAGCTCGTTTAATTTTTAGACCCTACAAACTTTTCCTTCCAAGTGTTTTTAAGAAGGCTCACTAATCTGCTTGGATGTCCTCTACAGATGAGGGATGACTAAATTACAGAGAAATACCATACAATTTAAATTTTCCATGAAATGGTCATGGGCCTCAAAATTAGCATTAAAAACATTAAAGCACTTGGCAAAACAGAATTTGAACTCTGCCAAATCCCCAAATATTTAAAAACAGCCCAAAGCATTGAATGATTCCAATTCCTAAATCACAAAGCCTTGTAGCAAAAATCACAGCCTCATGATTCTTGTATAAATTCATTTCTACGTAGGATGACATTTGGGGGTCAGTTCTTTGCTTGTTATTTTACCACCACAATCTCATTCTTAATAAGATGTGTTTTTCGGATATTTGAGGCTGCCTTCAATGTAGACAGAGAAATCAAAGCATAAAGACACAGAGGAGATTCCACAGTCGCACGGTAGCCATCACAGTAATAAGTGATCGCATCGGCAGAAGCATTCGCAACCTCCAACCTGAGCCCAAGGGGGCAAACGCTGCCATTCCCGGGCAGTCACTTTGCTCTGACCAGCCTCCCACCACTAAAGTGGAATACCCACTGCACAATGGTCATAACGGATTCAAAGCTGTAAAATGTAATCCAGTCTAGCAAGAAGCTCTTTATTACTTGCCTTTACCACAGTGCACCTCCATTTCAACATCTTGCCTGAAGGCAGGCTCACCCAAGACCTCTAATAAATGAAGACAAATAGAGCTGGATTTTTATATAGATCTATCTCCTCAAGATACTGCTTCGTATGAATACAAAGCAGCCATTGAGCACTGAGCCCGTAAAAATCACACCTGTTAATTCATCAAGGACAGATCAAATAAACTACATGGCAGGAATAATTTGTTACAACAAAGATAAATAGAGACCATGGTAGAAAGAGAAGAATGATTGGAAACGACTATGAGTGTGAACGCCATATTAATCAAGTGGAAACATCAGATGCATATAATCAATGCCTTTTCATCAAAGAACATAAGATAAGAACCATGTATTGTAAATGTGAGTACTGTCATGGAGATATTGGGTAAAAGAATTAAGTACACTGAGTCAACACAATGTTATTAAGGTCTTAGAAAATAGCATACTTTACATGGGACAGCAATAGCTGTTTCTAAATCCAATTAAGATTTTGAGCAATATCAAAAGGCATAATCCAGACAAATCAGGACACACAGAACCAGCTCGTTAGTTAGAGGAAGAGCAGGGAATTGACTATATGAAGCAATGTGTTGGTAGTTCATGTCAATACATTCCTGTTAGCAGGTTACTCGAGCAATGACCTCAGGGTAACCTGGCCATGTAAACCTGCAAATGGGATTCCTTAGAAGAGTAATTAAGAGACACCCATTACGTGCTATCTTCATAGGGTTTGGGTCATTTTAGTTATTTTATTTTATTTTTTAAAATTATAGTTTATATGCAATATTACTCTCCATTAGTTTCAGGTGGCCAACATAGCGGTTAGATAATCACACACCTTACGGTGCTCGTCCTGCACCATACATAGTTATTACAATAGTATTGACTGTATTTTCTGTGCTGTACTTTACAACCCCATGACTGTTCTGACTACCAGTTTGTATTTCTTAATCCCTTTACCTTTTTCACCCAGTCCCCCAAACCCTCTGCTCCCTAGCAACCCTGAGTCTTTTTCCTATGTCTGTGATTGGTTCATTTGCATCGTTGTTTCGTTTGGGTTGTTTTAAATCCTCCATGTGTCCAAGCTCAGAAGTAAATGTGAGCAAGCCCCGCTCCTTTCCTCCGACTGAAACAACAGCACCGTGTCCCCTTGCCTGGCCCGGAAGGTCACAAAGCTCTTCCGCCAGCGCCATCTCCCAGCACCCCTGAGGAATGTCCGGGAGGAGGGCAGCACCTCCGCCCTCCACCTGCGGCGTCTGTCCACGGTGGAGGGGCTCTCCGCTGCTTTGCACAACGCTGATCCGAGTCAGCTGCACAAAATACTGAAGACTCACATTCGCTCAATTCTTTCAAATTATTCCTAGGTCCCAAATCACTCTCACCTGCCACTCAGACACCTTTACATGTGGTTTTTCTCCTGCCAAGTCCTTCGTCATCATTTGTTGGATTTCTCATTAGACCTTTTATCACTTATGTACCATAAACCTTCTGAGTCGTTGTTTTCCCACCAAGAAAACCCTCTGTGTAGAAGGAGACAGAGGGAAGGTATGGTGCTGGAAAAAGATTATTAATGCATTAATTCTTACCCATCTCCACTCAAAATAGGGAATAATAAACGAAGCTGTCATTGGGAGGTGGATACAGCAGGGTCCCAAGTGACACATCTGCCTGAGCTCAAGGAGGAATCAGGGGAGGAATGAAGTCAGGACTGGGGATTAAGGGAAAGGGGAGGAAGGACTCCGCTCCCTTCCCATGGGAACTGGGGGGCGAGGGAAACTGACATGATGCACACCCCTGCGCTCAGAGGGTCAGTGCCTGCCGCACATCTCCCTCGCAGCTGCCGCAGCGGAACGTTGGGAAGCATTACAAATAAGAGCAGCTGGTCACAGAGCACAGATTTCTCATTTTTTTCCTTTTATATATGTATCCTGGGATGATAGAATAACATGTTCCTGTAGAGACTTCCAGACAAGCAGGGCACGGCATTACACATGCACAGACGATACATTCTGGGGAAGGTCTCATTGTTCTAACGTCACCCACCTCAAACGCCCCACCAAAGGCCTGCCGAGCACATGATGGAGGGGGAAAGAGGGGGAAAGGTGGTGAGAGGACTTTCAGGGTCGATTTGGGTGTAATGGGCAGCGAGCGGCACCTCCAGTATAAGGGGTATTTCTGTTTCCCTTGGCTTCACAGTGGCTGTCGGCTCCTTCAAGATACCCTCACTGAATATGTTCATTCTAGTAAGTGTTTTATTTATGAAACTCTATGGATTCAGAACGTTTGCCAGATGGCTGTTAGTGATGTTATTTAAGCCCTATCAAAGGATAAGACACGCACACACAAAACTAAAAAGTAAGTATCAATATTAGCATCTTAGACAAACTCGCATTAAATGAGACATTTACAATTAATTCATAAAATTTGATGAAATTTTTCTAGAAAAGCCTGCTGATTTTTTTTCATGGAGTTAAAATACACTGGAGTAAATTAAAAATTAAAGAGTGTCTGTTTTGGTTTCTTGTAATACTGGAGGTAAGGGGGTGGGGTATGTTCTTGTTTAGAGATAAGGAAACTGATAACCATTTAGCATAACTAGATTTTCAGATTTTGCATTCTTCACAAATTACATACATAATGGCTGCTTTTTTGTTGCTTTTTCCTGGTTACTATTATTTCATACAATTTGCTCAAGGCTCAGCCCAGGAGTCAAGCTAAGTTGACCTCAAATTCAGTTTGTAACTTACTAACAGTATAATTTTTGGCACCATTACTTCAACTATGTAAAGCTCAGTTTACTTGTCTATAAAATTGAGTTAGTAATAACTTGCAAGATATTTTGGTAAGACTTAAATAAGATAATGAATGTAAAATATTTAACAGTATCTGGTTCAAAATGAAGAATATATGGCAATTTGAGGGGAAGGGGGGATTTAAAAAAAAAAAAAAAAAATCACATGCCAAACAAGATTTAGAACTCAGTTATCCTCAACTCACTAAGCTCACTATCCATCAAAAAATACTCATTTACCACAGTGAGGAATGTTGAAGAACCACGTAAAACAAATGGTTATTTATGCCATAGATTAAGAAGGCAATTTGTAAATATAGGAGACTTGTGTATTTACAAATCTCTGTCTACAAGAGTGTCAAGACAATAGAAAAGATAATCTTTTTAACAAATGGTGCTGGAACAACAAGGTATACATATGCAAAGGAAAGAAACTAGATCCCTTCCCCCTATGCACAAAAATTAAGTCAAAGTGGGTCATAGACTTAAATAAAAGAGCTAAAGCTATAAAACTCTCATTTAAAAAAAGAACACATGATTTGCAAGAGTGAATCTTCATAACCTTGGAGCAAGCAATAATTTCTTAGCTATCACACCAAAAGCACTAGAATCAAAAGAAAAAAAAACAGATAAATTTGGCTAATCAAAACTAAAACTTTTGTGCTGCAAACTATAGCACCAAGAAAGTAAAAAGCAACTTTTATTAGGGGAGAAAGTATTCACAAAACATGTATCTGATAAGGAACTTATATCCAGACTAAGAAAAGAATTCTTACAACTCAATTTAAAAATGAGCCAAGATATAAATAGACATTTCTCCAAAGAAGATACACAAATGGCCAATAAGCATATGAAAAAACTCAACTCATTAATCATTACGGAAATGTAAATCAAAACCACAATGAGATACTACTCCATAGTCACTACAAGACAGACAATGACAAGCATCGGCGAGGATGTGTAGAAATCGGGGCCCTCACACATTGCTGGTGGGAATCTACAATGATGCAGCCACTTCAGAAGATGGCTTGTCACTTCCACAAATAGTTAAGGACAGAGTCACCATATGACCCAACAATTCCATTTCTATAAGAGAAATGAAAACATGTGTTCACACAAAAACTATATAAGAATGCTCATAGCAGCATTATTTATAATAGACACAAACCAAAACAACCCACCATTATCAAACGGTTGATAGATAAAATGTGGCATATCCATTTAATGGAATATTATTTGGTGATAAAAAGGAATGAAGTACAGATACATGCGACAAAATGGATGAACCTTGAAAATAGTGAAAAAGAGTCACACAAAAGGCTACATAATGTAGCCTATAATGACTCCACCTGTAAGAGAAATCCAGAATGGGCAAATTTATTTGGACAAAATTCCAACCAGTGGTGACTAGGACATAGAGGTGGGGGGATGAGAGAGGATGGAGCTGATGGCTAACGGGTGCAGCATTTCTTTCAGCAGGGAGAGATGTTCTAGAACTAAATTGTGGTGATGCGCCATTGTGAATATATTTAAAACCCTAAATTGTACACTTTACATTGGTGAATTGTATAGTATGTGAATTATATCTCAATAAAGCTTATCTCAGTAAAGCTGTTTTTTAAAAAGCCCTCTGCTTTTCAAAGGTGAAGGCAAGACAAATAAAAGAGAAAGAATTTCCTACCATCCAATCAGGCCCTCCCAGTGAAGTCTATGAACATCATCTCAAGACCATTTGCTTAACCAAAGTTCAGTGGAAAAACGTCTAACATTTCCATGACCTTCTTTTCTAAACTTCCTAAGTGGCTTAGGGAGAAGCTGCCCAGGAAACTCCAAATGGAACCTAAAAATATTATCTCCTGGCTTTGTAAACATTAAGAACGCTAATGAAGTGAGCAGCAGCAGACCCAGGGAATGGAACATTTCATTCAGGTCGGGAGGCATGAGCGGAGTCTCCACTCATCTCTGGAAGGCAGGCAGGAAGGCCCAGAAGGGGCCAGGTTAGGGTCAGGGAGGTGAGAACCAACACGGGGTCCGTAAGGAAAGAATAACATTGACCAAGGATACATAAAACAGAGCAAGACTGACCGCATTCTAAACATCAGTAAAATATCCCCTGTTCAAGTCAAACTCTCTGTTCTCATTCGACTGACCAAGTTTGGACAAATGAGCACCTCGCAAAGCAAACTCTCTCCACCTTCACTTTCACACATTTTGGAAGGAGGCCACAGGAGAAGCCACGCTGTGTGGGTCTCCCCTTCTCACCCCACTCTCTCGGGGCTCCCCTGACTGCCCAATGCAGTTGGGTTGGTCTCAGCTTCCTCCTTGAGGTTATGCTGATGCTCCCTGAGGACCAGCGTCACAGCTATGTTGCGACCCCAATACCATGCAGAATAAGGGCTCAGTAAATGTATTCACTGATGAAGATAGGAAAAAAAGGTGCTCTAATGTAACCAAAACCTAAAACTAGTCAAAAACCTTGAATTACCTCTGATCCAGTTGAAGACCAAGATACCACCCACCCCTCCACTAGCTATGACAAATCTACACAATCAGGATACAGATATTTATCACATCCTCTGCTCTGTGGAAAGTATTGGCTACTCACTGGGGACACAGAAATAAACAGTGAAGTCCCTTGGCCTTAGAGGGAGAGAAAATAGAACACAAAGAGCCTTTTGGACCAGTCTTGAATTTTGCTCTGAAGGATTTGAGAGCTTTTGCTGCTGTTGTTGTCATTGTTTCTAATTTTAGTAATTTCTTAACTTATTTTCAAAGCCTCGCGAGTTATCACCATCATCTGGAGGGGTGAGTTTAATAGCCCTGGTTTGTGTATGAGCACCTGTGACAACTCAGGCACTCTGCTAGGCACGAGGAAAAAGTCCTGCCCTCAATGCGCGCGTTGACTCACAGGGAAGACAAAAGTGACTACAGCCCAGTGAGCAGAGCTCTACAGCTCAGGTTCTCACGGGCATCGGGGAACACAATTAGGGCCTGAGCTAAGGTACTGAAAATAGTAAGAGAAAACATGGGATAAAATCGACAGGTACTTAAAACATAGAGTTGACAAGACTTGAGACCAACTAAATATGATGATATAGCAGTCATCTGCTGCTTTTATCCCATTAGCGTTTTTCCTTCCTCTTCCAGTACAGGACCCCTCCCACCCACTTTGTAACTAAAGAAAAGACTTGGGAGGGAGGGAGGGAGGGAGGGAGACAGAGAGAGAGAGAGAGAGAGAGACAAGGGGGGTGCTGAGAAAAGAGGGACTTCACAAGATTATTTGATTTCTTAGACTTCCCCACACTGGCTCTTCTACTGGACTTCTCAGTCTGTAAATCAATAAATTCCCTTTTATGCTTAACCTATTTGAATGAGATTTCTGCCACTTCCAAACAAAAGGAGGCTTTACCACATCAGGGTTAAGGTGTAAGGGAAGGAGTGAATAATAACTTCCAGTTTCCTAGCCTGATGAGTGGTAGATGACAGTGTCATTCACCAAGACACACTAGAGGGTAAAGATTAAGTTACAGAGGAAGGAGAGAAAGTGATGAGCTCAGGTGCAACTTTGAGATGTCTGTGTGATATCCAGGTGAACTATTCACAGAAAACTGTCCACGGAAGGGACCTCAACATGCTAACCAGTAAATGAGGAGACCCAAGTGCCTTTCCCCACAACTGTTCTTTAATATACAAATTTTCTTTGATATACTATTTTTATAATGACTATAAAAAAAATAACCCAAACATGGCACATATGCATGTGGCAAAGTACTAGTACGCGACCAGAAAGAGGAGAAAGACTATGTGTTTTGAAGCAACCAAAACAGCATAGATTCTCTCTTACCTTTCCAGCACACCTCTCACTTCTGCTTCAAGGAGGGAAGAATGACTAATTTCCACTTGCCCACCCTGCCAAACACTGGCGAATTCATGAAGTGAAAAGGAAAAGTGATCAATAGCAAGGGGAGAGGTGCAGCACTATACTTCAAACTCTCTATCTTTATCACCCAAATCTCAGTGGCCGAGTTCTCCTATGAACGTGCCCAGCCCGAGGCCCCTTCTGCCTCAGTCACTGAACGGGAGTAGCAGAGTATTCCCTAAGCAACAGCCTCCTTTTCAGGTCTGACCTGCTCTTTCCCAATTGACCATTTCCTACAACATTCCCCTGAAGTTCCCTTAGAAGCTTTTGAAATTTTTGTCGTATGTGATAGAAGGAGGAAAATAATAAAAAACAAATTACTTAAACTCTTTCTGAACTATCTTGAAAGGTTATTTGAGGGGAGAACTAAGTCACCAACTCCTTTAATATTGGATTTCAGAGTTAAATTTCACCATCGCTAACCTAAATCCTTTCTTTTTCTCATTTATTCCATCTTTTCCATAGCCTTCAATGGAAAATAGTACTGAAAAATAGTAAGAGCAGCTGGTAGCTCGCTGGAGACACTTTAAGAAGAGTTAACTCAACACTAACATTTAATTTTAATTGATCTCATCCTTAGTTCCGATTACTGTTTACCTGAAGCTTGATGTTATTGAAGTCAATGAAAAATTTGAGGAGGACAAGGAATTTGAGCGAGGGGAGATGGGTGGGTACTTGGAACAGCACTCAATGTACAGCACAGGCAAGGCCAAATATGTCCTAATTCTGGAAACTGCCCTAAATGTTCTAAGAGAGCTATTTTCTATATTTTACAACTACAAGTTTTTTAAGCTCTTCGGTATTAAAAATAGGTAGGGAGCAAAACAAGTGTTCCTTCAGTTCCATTAAAAACTTGCGAGATCAGGAAGGAATTTTGAAAGGGCAGAAGGGAAAGTGATTAATTGTGGACCAAAAAAAATATGGAATTTCCCTCCTCCGCAGCCTGGCTGGTGGGGCTGAGAGGCAGGCAGCCTGGGGACCTGCGGATAAACGCCCCGTGACAAGGGCCTCGTCCCTCACCCTCGCCCCGCTGGTCTGCGCAGACACGTTTCATCCCATTCCATTCTCCTCCACGAGTCTCCCGCTCCCGTCTCCAGAGCAGCAGCGCGGCATCACATTCGAGTTCAAAATAAAGAAACGCTTTTCCTAAAGAATTCACACACAAATAATCTCATTACCCCAGTGCTTAGGTTTATACAGCAGACGTCTTCTGCCAGGAAAAGAAAAATAGCACTCCACGCTCACTCACACGGAACAGCTGTGAGGAGAGAAATGGTATTTAATTCATTGTGGAATATTCAACAATGGCTGCACTGCACTTTTAAAAGCCTTTTGATAGTAAAACCCACAGAGAACAGCCCATCCTGTGTGCTGAAAAGCAGCTTCCCCACAATTAGGCTCCCTATTCAGAGGTCTGAGAAGTCTGTGTAAACCCCAGCACGTGCTGTGTACACTGTGAAGAGCTTCGAGGGTATAACCTTTCAGAAACTTTCCAAAAAGGGTTTACTCTTGCTCAGCGACTCTCCCCACCACGCCAGTTGGAGGAGTGAGAGGGCAGAGAGGGTGCAAGACTGAGGAGACGGAGCCGAAGCGAGTGCCCAGCACAGGAGACAACCCCAGCCTCCCATGCAGCCTCGCAGCTTCCTGGGCTCCCTCATGCATGTCAATAAGCAGCACTGGACCGAGAGGAACCAGAAGGAAGGTCCAAAAGGATCAGGCCGCGGTAGCTCGTTTTTCCTGTTCCCTCTGGGTAAGATTTCCATGGCTCTCTGGTTTGTGGAACAGCCAGGGAGCTTGTATTCTCTTGCCCTAGAGGGTAGACATTAGCCACCAGGGATGGGGCAACCAGGAAGACTTTTAAAAAGGTGTGGGACAGCAAGTAATGCCTGCGTAATGCTGAGGAACACGGGCCTTGGAGGAAGGGCGCGGTTGGAGTGAGCCTCTCCCAGCGCCTAGAACTACAGTTAGACTTCTTGGGAGAAGTGACTTCACCTCTCTGAACTCATTTGTGAAACAGGAACGCTAGCGCCCTCACAGGAATATTGTGAACCTGAAAGAGATCACCCACGCAGGATCCTTGGCATATGGAGAGTATTCGATGAAGGGCGACACCTCTCCCTCAAGCTCTTCTGGAAGGAGAGGGCTTCTCTTGGATTGTCTACATTCAGATTCTTTAAAACTGAAGAGGAATAAGATGTGAACTGTTTTTACTTTATATTCTACTTTTTTTTTTTAATTTATCAGTAGAGACACAAGCTAGAAAGATAAGTACAGCTAAGCTATCTAACTGGAAATTCAGAGGGATTGAAACCAAGTTTTAAAAAAAGAAAATGAAAGGCCAAACAAACTATGCATCATGATAGGCTGGTTTTGTCATTCAGGAATTTTAACTCCGATTTCTCAGAGCACAATGCACGGATGAACTGCCCGGATATTTCAGATATGGTTGAAGTAAACACAACAAATTCTTTCTTTCCAATTTTTACCGAACTCTCCAAGAATAGCCCACAGTCATTTCAGCCCGTTTTATTATAAAACCCAACATTCCACCTATGAGCATTCAATGCGATGCAAGCCCTTAACCCTGTTAAGAATGCCCATCCAGACTGACCAAAGAAGGAGATGCGGAGGGGTCCCGGTGCTGCCATGGGTTGGGGGACGTCTCTCACGGGACCGGAGACCTCTGGAAATGGTCTCTCCTTGTCTAAGTTACTTGGTGGCAGCAAATACAACAAACAATGGTTCCAAGAAAAGCCAAAGGTCAGGAATGAGGGCCAAAACTCTAAAGCACGCTCGGGAGTCAGAGGCGTCGTCTGGGAGAGTGTGCAGCAGAGGTTTACATGCACTACCTCCTTGTCCCTGCAGCCATCGTTGGAGCGGCATTAGCTCTGGATCCCTGCCTCCAACAAGGCACGGTTTTTACCACTCATTTTTTCCCCCCAGGCATGACATGGAGATGCTGAGGAAAATCCTTCCCTGCTTGGGACGTCTCTAAGAAGCAGAGCACGCTGGACCCTCCTTTGGTGCTGTGAAGTGGGGCGAAGTGTCCTGCCCTGTCCCCACCTCTGCCTCACAGCAGAGGGGCCACGGTCTATGACCTTCATGGGCATTTGGAGAGATCATTCGAAGGAGCGGAATGTGGAAAACGCAGATGTGGAAAAAGAAAAAAGAGAGATGTGGCCAGGCTTCAGGCAAGGCTCCTAGGCCCGGTGTCTCTGAGACAATGGGGTGGAAACAGCTTCCAGGTTTGAACACGCTTTCTGGGGAATGACCATCATTGATGAGAAGGGATGGATAGGAGGGAAGCTTACACCAGTGAGTTCAGTCGGGTTCAACACAGTGTGCTTGGCGTCCTCTCTAAGCACAATACGGGAAGCACTGCAGGGGATACAAAGATACCTTCCCCTTGCTTCGGGCAATAGCTCTTAACCTTTTGGGCAGCCTCAGACCACTTTTAGAATCAGGGGAAAGCTACAGAGCCCTAGAAAAATTCCTGCACACAATTTTAGAGGCACCACGCATTTCTGAAACTCAAGTGGGTCCAACACCCCTGGCTCTATGAGAATCTATAGGTCTAAGACTTGGCAGAAAGTCTTAGATAATTTTTTTTTTTTTTATTGTGAAACACATAAGAATTCAAGTGACAACCACAAAGGCAACTGGAACACCGGTTCCATGAATATTTACATCACTGGTATTCTGTTTCTCCAGCACCACTTCCGTGCAGGTCTGCGGAGGTATGGAAAAGACTGTTAAATATCTTCAGGAACGGGTTTTTCTTTTTTTCTTGTTTTTCTTTTATTTTTTAATGACACCTGAAAAAGTGAAGAGAGGGTCCAAAGGATTGTGGTTTTAAATAGCCAGGAAGCCCAAAATAGTCCGACATTGCTTTGAAGGCCCCTCGTGAATCTCACTGGGATGTCCAGGGACAGAGCAGGGAAAGCATAGTCCTATGTGAAAAAATAGAGATGGTGAGGGAGAGGCGCTCCACTGGCCAGACCAGGGTACAGGGGCAGGGGCTGAACTGAAAGCCCATGGCCCACTCACACTGGCAGCCTTGCAAAGAGCCAAAGGTTGCCCTAGAGATCAGTGGAAAGGTCATTTCTCTCGCAGAGCAATTAGGTCTCATGTTTGACCTATGACCTCTAGCCCATGAAATATTTATGCTCTCCAGATAGGCAGGCAGGGAGCAAATGTGTGAAGATGGAAGCTGAAGGCATTTAACACAGAAAGGAAAAGAGAAGAGGAGGGAGGGTGGGCCGAAGGGAGGGGAAGGGTAGGAGAGAGGGAAGGAGGGAAAGAAACTTCAATTTAGAGTAATATATGAAATCATGAATTGAGAATCATGCTTTTGGGTATTTCCAGCTTCAGTTGAGGATTTTTCCTTCTCGCCACAGTTTTGGGAGGTAGCCACTATTCTCCCCGAGGAAACAGGCTCAGAGGGCCTCAGGGATGCCTCCACGGCTGCAGGGCTGGTAGGTGGCAGGGCTAAAACCTTGGACCAGTCAGCCGCGCCGAACTCTCTCGCTCATTTCTGCACAGTGGCAATCCCCACCTGTGCTCTGGGCGGAAGTAGCTCCCTTACCTACCGCTCTCTCCCCCCACCATCTGGAACTCCGTCTGATCTCTTGCAAGGCCAGAATCTCTTGGGTTCCAACCGTCTCTTTCTAAACGCCTAGCTGGGAAAAGATGTGCTGGCGCAGACTTAGGAGAAGGCATCCAGGCCAGGCCGAGGCTGTCTCTCCTCTCCCGCTCCCTAGACGCTGGATGTAGAGCCTCGGTCCTGGGCCGCCCCAGCTCTGGGCGCGCGGTGCTGGCAGCGCCGGGGTTAACCGCCCGGCCTGCGCACGAATATTTCTGCTTTATTTCAGCAGGGGAAGTGTGTGCCTGCCTGATTAGCCTGATGGTTTCCTCTTTTCCCATAACCTCCAGACCCCCGTGGCCCAAGTGTTTACTCTCTGAAATAAAAAATCTGCTGGTGTTTTTCTTTTTGTGTGCTCGTGTATTTTGGGAGGCTCGCAGCGGAGAAGGGCGGGGTAGGGGTTAGAGACGCGGAGCCGGGGGAGGGACAGACGCCTCCCCCGGCCCCTCCCCCGCGAGCCTCTTCCAGCTGCGTCCCGGCTCAGACCCCTGGCTGCTGCGCAAGAAGGAAACTTAGTAATGAGGCAGTTGGGTCCCCGGCTTCGGCAGCTATAAACACAGCGCACATCTGGAGAGAGTACGGAGCCTCTGCGCGGCCAGACACCGAGAAAAACAGGCTGTCTCTGCGCATCCACCCCCACCCTGCGCGCCCTCACACAGCCCTCCTCTCGCGGGACTCCATCCAGCCCCGCCGCATCACTCCCCCACCCCCCGATTTCCATTCACAGGGCCCAGCCAAGCGGGGGCTGACGCCAGGCCCGGGTCCATGTCCCCAGCCCCCGCTCTACGACTTCCAGAAGAGGGGTCAAACTGCTTGAGTCAAATAGGAACGCGGTGCCCCAGGGACCTTTTCCCAACTCGGCCCAAATATTTGTGGTTTGAAAAAGTTAAGAGAACTTTTTTCTCCCTGGCCCCCTGGGATTTCCAGTGCAATGCTGTTACTTCCTAGGATTTTTGAGAAGCAACACATCAGAGGGCAGCCAACAAAATGCTTGCATTTGAATGGGAACTTCTCCACTGACCGTGGTCTCAGCGTCTTCCCCTGGACCCGCAGAGGCAATGATGGCGCGTTTGTAAAGGCCTTGCCGACCTGACTGCCCTGAGCTGCCCGTCCCTCTGGAGAGACACAGGTCTCTGGTTGCTGGGGCTACTCTCTCTGGTCCCCACCCCACCCCCTTCTCCTTTGCCTGGTAAATGAGGCACAGCGAAGAGTCGAGTTGGCAGTTGGCAGAAAATTAGTCTTGGGCAGGGTGACAGTGGGCATCTAAGACTCCTTCGATAAGGGTGGAACGTCTAGTTTCTTCAGTTTACTTAAATTCCTCTTACACTCAAACGATGCTGCAAAGAAGAAGGAGGGAGCTAGCCTTTATTAATCACCTGCCGTAGGCCATGATCTTTCAATATATCACCCCACTCAATGGGCACAGGAACTCTTTGAAATAAGTGTAAGAATCCTGGCAGAGGTGAGGGGACAAGATCCCAGAGGAGTTCTTGCTCTTTCCACCCTAAACCCTTTGCTTGCACTCAATACCTTTGAGCTTACGCTCAGAAACGTACATCAAAATCTCTTGTAACCTGAGTATGAAATAGCACAGCATGGAAAGCTACCAGGGGAGCCAGAGGGGAAATAGAAAAAGTGGGTCAATGTAGCCCTGGTAAATAGGAGCACATCCAGCCCCTAGCCAGAGAAATAGCCTCCGCCTATGGAGAATAGGGCAGGGCGTTTGTAGAAACCTCAGTAGAACAAAACGATAGAGCAAGTAGGCCGGATGGTTTTTCGCAGGCAGATTCTCTTCCTTATGTCCTACTTGAGCAAGGCCAAGGCGACTCTCTCTCCTCCAGCATTTCTTCCTTGCAGCCTTCTTCCTTGGTCCTCTCAGGCGGGGTGCTGGTGGGCAGAGGCTGTCCTGTATTAGCCTTCCCTCTGCGCTGTCCCCTGGAAGTGGCTTGTGCAGGCAGCTCAGCCTCAACCATCGCCTTCTGTGAAACCTTCTGTTACAGGGTTACAGCCTTCTCCCTCCCAAATGCCAAAACTATCCAGTCAGATTCTGAGGAGATCACAATTCTCCCTGAGACAAATAGCCCAGATGCTAACATCCCAGAAATGCGCAAACAGGATCAGCACTGTTCTGAAGGAGCAAAGAAGCTGAAGCAGGTCCTCTCATAAAGCAAAACACACGCTGAGTGGGGAAAGGACAGCTATGCGCAGCAGATAGAGTGTTAAATACCGTTTTTTTAAAACCACAAGGCCATCTGAGATGGTCAGTTGACAGAACAAACCTGCTATGAGAATAAACACTTCAGAGCAAGGTGGATCTCCATTTAACAAGTCTCCCTGGCATTCCCTCACTGTTCTCAACACTTAAAAGCCAAATGGGAGGCATCTGTTTTTCCTGCTGAAACTTCCCACCTGGTTGTCGATAGCCTTTTCCAAACATTGGCCCAGGTTTGAGCTCTCCCAGCCGCCTCGCGGTCTGAGAAAGCCCCAGGGGAGACCGTGAACCCGGACTCTCAATATATCTCCCACTTGAACTTCCAAAGTTTATTTGGGAAAGACATTCTTAAGTTCTACCATTTTACTAGTAAATTTATTTTAGAAATTCTAAATAGTAAATCCAAAGTCACATACTTAGGTTGCCAAATTTTATCTCATAAATAAGTGTAATATTTCATACAGGAACCATTACTCCTGTCATGTAAATGTTAGAGTTGCTTGAATACACACTTGAATAAAAGTTGCTCAGAGACAAAGAATGTCTTCCTTTTTCCTCATATACCTGCTCAGTTTCCAGTATCTGCCACCGGCCACCAGAAGTGTTCAACCCGTCACTATTGGGTCACTTTCTGACTCAAATCCCAGACACCTGTATCTTCTCAGGCACTTCAGGACAATGCGTTATAATAGCAGACATTCATATCATGCTTGCTAAGTGACAGCCCTTTGAGCTTTACATATATTAACTTAACAGTTCTCCAAGTGTGGTCTCTGAGTGAGCAGCAGCAGCACCTGAGGACAGATGAGAGATGCAAATTCCTGAGATATGCCCTAGATTCACTGAATCGGAAACCCTGGGAACAGAACCCCACAACCTGTGGTTTAACAATCCCTCCAGGTGATGCCGACACACTTTGAGAACCCCTGGTCTAGATGAGGAAACTGAATTACAGAGGTTTAGGGGGTTGCCTAATATCACACAATTAGGGAGAGCTGATGTGCAAGAAGTAGAAATTGCCAGTTATACACACAGTCACTTTACAGGATGTAAAGTACAGCATAGGAAATATACTCAATAATATTTAATAACTATGTATGGTGTCAAATGGGTAGTAGACTTATTGGGGTGATCAATTTGTAACTTATGTAAATGTTTTATCACTATGTTGTACACCTGGAAGTAATAGAATATTTCATGTGAACTGTAATTTAAAATAAATTGGGAAAAAACTCAAGCAACCTGTTTCCAGAGTCTGAATTCTTTACCGCTATACAATACATACTTCCTTTCTCATGAAGAATGAGAAATGGAAAGTATGATGTGAATGAGGGTAGAAGAGGTTTTTACTATGCTCAGTGACCAAAAATGCATCAAGTTGCATTATACAAAAAGAAAAGAATAATGTCTTATTTCTCAAATCAAGGACCATGGTAATGAAACCATAGGTTCACTCCCTGAGGGTAAGTTGGGTTTGCTGTGGTCTGCAGCTGCAGACCGCTTTCCAGCTCCAAGCAACTATTGTACTTTGTAAAAACGAACTTTGGTCACAACATCACATCCATAAGTTTGGCTGATTCAAAACAAATCCTCCCTGAAACAAAGCATAATTTGATAGTAAATCACTCAGGAAGGATGCTAAGTAAGCATCACATTTTCTGATACACATTATTATCATTCATGATCATCATAACTATCTGGTTAAAATCAAATACGGATGCCCTGACCTGTGTGGCTTAATTGGCTAGGCATCATCCTGCAAAGCAAAAGGTCTCCAGTTTGATTCCTGGTCAGGGCATGTGCCTGGGTTGTGGGTGCGAGGTAACCGATCAATGTTTCTCTCTCACATTGATGTTCCTTTACCTCTTTATCCTTCCCTTCTCTCTAAAGACAAATAAATAAAATCTTTTCTTTTCAATCAAATATGGACAGCTAACAATTGATGGGACAGTCTGTGGTGCTGTGGCCTGTGTGCTCCATTGCACCTCTGATGTCAGTTTTCTAGTTCCCAGTGGAAAAGAGGGATTGAATGATCCCAGCTGGGTCTGGGCACCGTTCTGAGCTCAATGCCTCTATCATCTACTAAAAATGGCGTACCATCTACTCCATACTTTCAACAGGGCTGTGCATGGGAACTAGTCATAATACCTAATGGCTGTGAAATGTTAGTGAGTTCTTAGAGACAGGAGCTAGAGGTTGACTTAAAAGATGGATCTTGCTGACTTCCAGGCAAGATGGAGGTATAAGTAGACAGACGTCACCGCCTCGCATGACGATAGAAAGAATTACAACCAGATCTCAAAACATGTAACACCCAGAACCATCAGATAATAGAGCTTCTGTATGGAAGTCTGACAACGAAGGACTTAAAGAAGCCACATTCATCCAGATGAGGAGGAGGGGTAGAATCACGGAGATGGTCAGAGAGGTGGCAGCAGGGGAACAGGCAGTCCCACATTCACGTGTGGTGGATAAAAATCAGGAGAGATACTTTGAAAGCAAGTGATCCCAGCCCCAGGCCAGACCTCACAGCCCAGGGTTGCTGCTCTTGGAAGATAAATACCCATAACTTCTGGCTGTAAAAATCAGTGAGGGTTGGGGAGGCAGAAGAAACTGCTGGATTTTCAGAAGACTCCATTTAAAGGGCCTGCACGGACTTAGTACATACACAAACCCACCCACTCTGGAATTCACCACCAGGGCAATGGCTGGAAGAGCACCAGCTGCATACGGGAATTGGGTGAAGTGACTGGAAACAGGGCAAGTTCTGGGCAAACCTCCAGAAGTCAAGCAGGGGCATTGTCTCCTCTCTGAGCCCTCCCCCAACACAGAACCGCAAAGCAGTGAAGCAGATTGCCCTGCCTGGCAATTACCTAAGCCTCCACCTCACACAATGTATAGGTGCCTTTTCTACAATAGACCATGCAACTAAGACAGGGAGTCAAAGCAGCTCTACCTAATACACAGAAACAAACACAGGGAAGCTGCCAAATTGAGGAGACAAAGAAACATGGCCCAAATGAAAGGACAGAACGAAACCCTAGAAAAGGAACTAGATGAAAGAGAGAAAACCAGCCTATCAGGAACAGAGTTTGAAACAGTGATGATCAGGATGCTCAAAGAACTCATTGAGTATGGCAACAACATAAAGGAAGAAATGAAGTTTCCATGAAGTGAAATAAGGAAAAATCTAGAGGGAACCATCAGTGCAGGGGAGGAAGCTGGGATTCAAATCAATGGTTTGGAACATAAGGAAGAAATAAGCATTCGACCAGAACAGCAAGAAAAAAAAAGAATTCAAAAAAACGAGGATAGTATAAAGACCCTTTGGGCCATCTCCAAACATACCAACATCCAAATCATAGGGATGCCAGAAGGAGAAAAGGAAGAGCAAGAAATTGAAAACCTATTTGAAAAAATAATGAAAGAAAATTTCCCTAATTTAGTGAAGGAAATAGACATACAAGTACAGGAAGCACAGAGAGTCCCAAACAAGTTGGACCCAAAGAGGACCACACCAAGACATATCATAATGAAAAGGTTAAAGATAAAGAGAGAATCTTAAAAGGAGCAAGAGAAAGCAGAGAGTTACCTACAAAAGAGTTCACATAAGATGATTGGCTGATCTCTCAAAAGAAACTTTGCAGGCAAGAAGGTACTGGAAAGAAGTTTTCAAAGCCATGAAAAGCAAGGCCCTACAACCTAGATTACTCTATCCAGCAAAGCTATCATTGAGAAAGGAAGGGCAGATAAAGTACTTCCCGGACAAGGTAAAGCTAAAGGAGTTCATCATCACCAAGCCATTAGTATATGAAATGTTAAAGGGACTTATTTAAAAAAAAAGATCAAAACTATGACATTAAAATGGCAACAAATTCACAACTATCAACAACTGAATCTAAAAAAACAAATTAAGCAAACAACCAGAACAGGAACAGAATCTTCGATATGTAAATCATTTGGATGGTTATCAGCTGGGAGGGGGAATGTACAGAATGCAGGAAAAAGTGCAGGGATTAAGAAGCATAAATGGTAGGTACAAAATAGGCAGGGAGAAGCCAAAGAACTTACATGCACGACTCATAGACATGAACTGCGGGGGGGTGGGGGCGGGGGGTGGCATTGCTGGAAGGAAAGGCAGTATTGGGTGGAGGGGGGCAGAGGGGGACAAATTGGGATGATTATAATAACATAATCAATAACATGTATTTTTAAAAAGTGGATCTTGCTATGATAATTGAGAGAAAGGGCTGAGTCTGGGGGACAGAATAGAGGAAGGGAACAGAGAGAAAGGAGGCAGGGTCAGTGGGCTCCACTCCAGTCAGACTATAAACAGTAACAGACATTTTAGCCATGTCTTGTGTAAGGGGCTCCATTGATTCACAAGGCTCCCCAACAGAGGGATGACGAGAAGCTAAGACAGAAAGGGCCCATTCATTCATGCAGAACACCAGCTCCCCGTCCCCATTGGCTCTTGCTAACGGCTCCAGGCTGAGAGGGAGGAGGGGATGGGGGAGGCAGACAGAAGGAGGAGGTAGAAATGAAAGAAAATGATGACTACAAGATTGTCACGAAGCAATGTACAGCTGCACAAGCAATTGCATGCAAATGTGGCTTCCCTTTTTAGCTGTATAGTTAATGTCCTCAGATTCATCTATTTTTCTTTCATGTCGTCTTCTCCTCCCCTTTTTGCCTTGTCTTTTTCTGGGCTACCCATTCATTTTTCATTCTCTCCTCGCAGTACTCTCCACCTCCCTACTAACACCCACCTTTATGTCCTGTCCATTTCTACACATCTTTTTTTTTCTTCTTCAGCACCCCTTTTACAATCGATTCTGTCCAACTCTCGACTCATCTTGATTACTGAGTATTTTCTCCCACTCACCTGGAAAAGCTCTCCCCCACTCATGTTTTCTCTCAGCTTGATTCTCTTCCTCGCTCCTGCCCTTCTCAGCCTCTGTCCCTTTGTGAATAGGAGCAACATTCAGAGGAAGAGGCCTAATCCTTCCTCGATGGCCCCTCCTGCTGGGTATTCCAGTCACTGACAGATGTGTAGTGCTTGGGAAAAAAAAGTTCATTCATCCCTTCTGAAAGCACAAAATCTGAGACGGCGTGGGGGTGGAGAGTGGCCACGAGAAGGAGGATGGGAAGAAAACTGAAGTTATAAATAGGATAAAAGAAGATGAAAAATATGTAGAGTATTTTTTCCCTCTTTCTTCTTAACATAACTCCAAGGAAATGTGCGGCAGCTGGAGAAATCATTGGTCGGTCCATGGCTTCATCTCCCTTCCCTACAACCCCACGATCTCTTTCCAAAGGACACCCATCACCGAGGAGGGCTGGACCACAGCCCAGAAATAATCATTGCAACTCCTTCATCTGGACAGCGTAAAAGGCAAAGGAGGGGCTGGAAAAGCTCAGGGGTTTTGCCAAATATTTCCATCCGAGGGAGCCTAAGACAGAGGGAACTACGGCTCTCACGTTTGCCACTGAGGCACCACCTCGCCGAGGAGGCCTATGAGCATTTCAGAGCTATGGTTGATGGTCACCTAGATCATTTGAGGACCAGTTATTATGCGCTCCATCTTCCCATCCTATACTTAAGCCACTAGGGTCTGAATGACCCCAGCTGCCTTCTTCTTGTAACAATAAAGTAGACTTGGGAAAAAAGTTCAGTGTCTCTTTACCCCACAAGACTGCATGGTAAACTACTTTTATAATAGTGGAGATATAAAATAAATGTTTGCTTTGTTTGTCCATGACTCATCTTTCACCAGGAATACACACGCAGGCACAGAGCAAGGCGCTGTAACACTTGGTGGGGGTTGGAAGGAAGGCACGGGAGCCGCTTGCCAGTTGCCTGGTTCACCCCGTGCATGATATAGGAGAGGGTAGGATACTTTGCTGTAAGTCCTTACTTGTTAAAGCAGCTTTATTCTGAGAGGTTCCCCACAGGCACCATTCCGTTGTCCCTGAAATGGAAACTCTTTTACCTTTGAGGACCTTGGCAAGGGGGCATGAAAAGTCATCTTTGCTTGGAATTTATGTACTTCTCAGCTAAGGAGGAGGAGGATCATGTATTTTGCTATGAAGAGGAAACCTTCTGATTTTGAGGCTCTGGACAAGAGTGGAGGTCAGCTCCACTATTGAGAAGACGTGACCTGTAGCATGAGAAGTACCATCCTAACAGAAAGTATGTAGGCAAGATAACTTAAATCTCTTTGAATTGGTAGACATAAGTCTTAAACCTACTCTTATTAGTAGGATTCAAGAGTTATCCTATGCCCTGGCCATCTAGCTCACCTGGTTAGAGTGTCGTCCCAAAACGCCAAGGTTGAGGGTTCGATCCCCCGTCCGAGCACATACGAGAATCAACCAATAAATGCATAAATAAGTGAAACAACAAATTAATGTTCCTCTCTCTCTCCCTCTCATCAATAAATTAAAAAATACTTAAGAAAGAGTTATTCTAATATAAAAACAACCATTGTGATGATCATTTTATACAAATAAAATCCATTTTGCTTAGAATTTCAAAGGATCGCTTCTTTCATTTCTTAAAATGTTAAGTCCTTAAGTCTAACCTGTGAACAGGTAGGTACAAATTCCTCCCTGTGACTCCTTGAAGTGGGCAGACAGCTGAGATATTTGTATTTATCCTTGGGGGCACTGAGGTACCAAGCAGAAAGTGGCAGCATTAATGTTCTCATGTCTCAAACCCAGGGTGATGCCAAAGAACACCTCCGAGATCAATACCTATTTAGTCAAGAAAACATGGGGCACAGGAATTGGTTCCATTCAGCCGTGGAGAAGAACCAGGCACCTGAGAGGCAGCTCCCATGCTTCCCTTCCAACCCCCACCGAGTGTTACAGCATCTTGCTCCTACAGTCCGCGCCTGCGTGTGTATTCCTGGTAAAAGATGAGTCATGGACAACAAGGCAAACATTTATTTTAGACCTCCACTATTGTAAAAATAGTTTACTATGCAGTTTTGTGAGGTAAAATGACATCGAACCAAAATATCGCATTTTAGCTCATTTCCAGTGGCTTTCCTTCTATGTAATTCCTTAGTATTACATGTTTTTAATAAGTAAGAGAGTAATAAAGTTTCTTAGGCTAAGAAGTCATCCTGGGGGGAAAAACAGATCTTAACCAGCTTTTCTGATGTTTGGGGATATTATCTAACCTGCTCTCATGAAAGATTGACCTTAATTTCCGAATCAATCGTTTCAGAATCCCCAAATTCAAGTTTTACACTTAGGCTTTAAAATGAACCCCAAAACGGTAGTAGGTAAACAAAGGCTAATGCCTAATACTTGAGAAACAGCGAGTCTCGCCAAGGAGAACTGGGGCAAGGACTGGGAGCTTTTCCTCCAATCCAGCTCCCGGAGGAGCGCGTCTCCTGCTCGCCAGAGGGCAGCACTGCGACCGCCAGCCGGGAGCACCGGGAATGCTGAGGACGAAGGGGCCGCGGCTGGCCAGCAGGTCGCCAGACAAAAGCAGTGGAGGACGAAGCGGCCAGAGCGGGTGGGCGTGAGCTGAGAGGTGGGGAACAATGGCAAGAGGAGACGGATGGAAGAAAGTACGTCCTGTAATAAGGTCGTTTATCCAGTTCCTACTTCATGGCTGCACAACTTCTAGGCCCTTTGTCAACAGCCAGGCTAACAAAACGGGGCAAGTCACAGGAAATGCACAGGAGACACATGTTTACAAAATGAAGACGTAAAGCCACTTCTCCTTACTTGGGTTCGTTCCTAGAGTGTAGTTTTCCTGTCATTGGAGAATAAATTAACTCAAATTGAGCAGACCCGAAGACCGGGGCTTTCCATTACAGAACAATAGCATCCGGATCCACGTAAGAGGTGGCAGCTGTTACTTCGGAGAGCGCAGCCCTCACCAGATCCCCATTGTCCTTCCACCCTGGCCTCATTCTCAGCCCATGTCTGGGTTCCTACCTGAGCCACAGTGCTCCAGACCCGTAGGAACTTCCTGGGTGGCCATCTCCTCCCAGAAGGGATAGCAAGCTCTCTGTGGGTGGTAACTGGGCTGGAAACCACAGGCCATTTGAGGGTCTTCGTAAGAGCTGATCGTTCCCTGCCTCTGAAACCGGGGAGGGGTGAGGGGAGGGAGAAAAGGAAATGCATTCAGAGGAAAGTCTCTAGTTTAGCCCTAATGGAAAATTACTTCATATCACCCAACCACATGTAAGTAAGACTCATCCATAGATGACAACAGAATAAAACCAACTATTGATCTTACTCCCCGCCTACTACCAAACAATAGGAACCCATGGTTAACAGCAAGGCAGAATCCTGGTCATTTTAAATTTAAACAATCCTAGCCCTTGATTTTTTTTATGTTTTCTTATTCTGTAAAAGCACCATGAAAGGATATTCTTACAAGACTTATTCCAATATCATAGAAACAGGAGGTGATACATGTCAAGGAAAAACAAACAAAAAAAAGAACTACATAATAAAAATCACTTATTTTTCAGTTAATCAGTGTACATAGGTTTTAATGATATTGATTGCTAGACAGGAATTTTCAGTTTTTCCCAACATTTTTGGACTTGTACCTCTCTCTTATCAACTTTATGAAATCCATAAACTATAATAGCCACCCAGCACTCTCTAAGAAAATCATATATAAAACAAAATAAAATGGGACATTTATGGAATGAAATTATGTATTATAAGAAATGCATGTAATAAATGGTGTGTGAGAAGCCTAACATCAGGAATTCTTTTTTAAATTTTTTTATTGATTTTAGAGAGGGGGGAAAGGGGGGAGAGAGAGAGAGAGAGACACCAATTTCTTGTTCCACTTATTTATACATTCATCAGTTGTTTCTTGTATGTGCCCTGACCAGGGATCGAACCCACAAACTTAGTGTATCAGGACGATGCCCTACCAACTTAGCTTCCTCCCCAGGGCCAAGGTAAATATTCTTTTAATCCAAAAGACTCTTAACATTCCTGAGATTGGGCAAAAGGGTTAAAAATTAAGACACAAATGGAAAAGCAGCAGATCCAGGGAAAGGAGTCTTCCTGACGCTAAGAATCTAACCTGCACTGGCCCATCCTCAACCTTCTTTCTCTCTGCCCTTGTGGTTCCTCCTCCTCCATAAAAACTCCAATTAAGAAAACCAGGGAGGTGGGGACTGATTGAAAAAAGGTGAAAAAACATCCATGAAAGACTTGAGGACAAGGACAACAGTGTGGGAATGGACGACGGAAGTGGGAGCGGGGCTGGGTGGAGGGGGGCAAAGCGGGGGGGGGGACTGGGACAACTGTAATAGCGTAAACAAGAAACATTATTATAAAGAAAGAAAACCAAACTCTGCGAGAATGTGATGAGATTATATTTATTGACGTGACGATGCTAATTGACAAAGGTAATTCCCCTGGTGGTGTTCTCATCCCTAAAGAGCGGCTTGCTGACCCTCAGACCCTCTACCTGGAGAGCCCCGTATGCCCTGCCTCCCCTTGGGCTGCAGTGCAAGGACTCAGCCCTGTGAGTCAATCGTTCACTGCACTCTCTTCTCCATTTTGCAATTGCCCATTCACTTAGGCTCAGGAAAACTAACAGAACAGACTATTTTAGCATAGAGAAAATGGCAATCCAACCTAAAATATAGAAGGAGGCCTTGTGTGTGTTAATTCCAACCATATTTTTCATAATATTCATAAAAATCATTCAAACCGGGACTCGAAGAAGTACACTTTAGGGCTCTTCATCTGCCAATGGAGCTAAAGGTGCTGAGAATATAAATAATAACACCCTTGGGACTGAATGGAATTACTTTAAATTATTGTATATCAGAGGCTGCTTGGCCTTCTGTTACCAAGAGGTTCTGGTGAGAACCACACAACACAAATGAGGCAATGACAATTCTGCTAGTTGTCTGTGTCTGGGACCAAGAGATTGAGGGAAATCGTCAATAAGAACACTCTATTAAACCCACTTCCTTAATGCTGTCTTAAAACTGTTCTTGCTGGCATTGTATTTTACTATTATAAATTCCTAAAGCAACATTAAGGTTTTCTTTTGAATCCCCAAGCATAGTATGAACCCAACAATACTTCGCAACAAATCAATTTGAAACATATTTTCTAGACTAACTGTGTGCTCTTGATATCTAGTCTATCCCTGTCTTTTTTATTTCCCTAGAGTCTTTCTCAAAACCCAATGTCAAGTATCAGAGTTGTAGGAATATGGCCTTGAAGGAGGAATTTTTGTTCTAACTGCTATAAAAGAAAACCCTAAGTTGCTTGGCCCCGCCTCCTTTGCACAGTGCGTACATGGCTTGCATAAACCAGATGGCCCTAGGTCGTGTTGCACAGGTAGGGTCCCGGGTAGATTGGCAGTGAGTAGTTTGTCACAGGCCCTGCTAAGCGTGGTGGGAACCTGCAGAGAACTTGAACTCAGGTTTTAAACTTTGGCATTCCTCGCAAAAGAAAGACCACCAGAGGTGAGGTGTACTGTACAAAGAGCATTGTAGGAATATGAGCTGGATCAGTGTCCAGGAGAGACTGAAGGCAGAAGGAGGTCATGGATTAGGGACAGAGCAGGGAGGTTGCAGATCTGGGCAATGACAATGTGGCTGTGTGGTGAGTCAGCTCCCAGTCTTTGACTGACAACCATGTGCATCACCAGCCTGAGTCTACGTGGTCACAGAGTCTGTCCTTACCCTCTACCAGGTTCTTTGTTGTCAGCGCTCATTCATTTCTTACTGTATAAGCAGAACTCTGTTTTTAAGGCATACTTCATTTCTAGCTGTCCTCAGTGGATCCAAAGGACCCCACTTTTTAAGAACTAGGAAATAATGCACCACACCTACCACAAACCACAAACATCTTTGTTTGCTGATGCTCCTGGAAGCACCATGTCCCTTGTCACCTACACACCTGTCAGTTTATAATACATCTCACAAACTGATCTAATACCTATTTCATAGGGTATGAAAATGATATTTTTACTCAGGAGAACCACATAGACCGTTTAAATTCATTATGAAACTGTCTCAGTTAAAGAGAAATACGTAAGTTATCAACAGGTCAGAAATCTGGGCAACCCACCCAGTTCCCACCTCATTTACAAAGGCACCACCTGAAACAAGTCCCAGTTTCTTCGTGGACACCTTACTTTCCTGGCTACGACTGTAGGTGACTTCATGAGATGCGGGCAGCACTCCCAGCCTCTGTCACAGTTTGGAGGAAACCATCGGACAGACCCTCCCTCGCTCATTCAACCTGCAGGTGATTCTAAAAAGAAACCAACATACATCCCACATTCACTTTATGCCAATTGGTGTGCTGAGCACTGTACAGAGATGGTCGTGTTTAATCCTCATCGCCATTGTGCAAGATTGGTGCTTCTTATCTCCATTTTTATTGAAAAACAAACTGAGGCTTTAGGACAAAATTACATTTCCAAAGGCCGCACAGCTAATATCACCATGGAGATAGAATTCTAACCGAGGTCTACTTGACTTCAGGCTCTTCGCTCCTATCTGTGCAACATGGTGCTTGTGTGGCTCTCGCAACAACTGCTGAAGAAGGACAACCGCTGTCCCGTGATAGCTAGTAAATGCCTTACAGCAACGTGCATTCACGGAAAAATTCCCTGTCATGCCAAGTATTATGTTAGATGCTAAGAATACAGCATGAGCAAGAAATGGACTTTATCCTAAGGTGCACACAGACAATTAAGCAGGAAGTTACACGGAGGGGCCGTGCCAGGGCTCAGGGCTGGTGTGTAGGGGGAAGGGAGCAGCAGCAGGTGATACTTCCGAGAGGAAGTAGGTTAAGGTAATAACCGAAAGGTTGAGTCATCCCCAGCCTAAAACATTTGGTGAAGGGCCTGGCGAGTAAAAGAAGAAGATGATGACATATCTAACAGCACAAAGGATCAGATGCAACAGTTATGTAAGGAAGCATAAGGAAGAGGTGGAGAGATGCGAGAGAGATGAAGACCGTGATGTTTGGCGGTGACAAACGAAGGAAAGCTGGGCTCTGGGGCCAGTGAGGATGCTCCGAACGCAGGTGACTGTGACCGACAGAAGCCACGGGGTCCGGGAAGATCAGTGTGGAGGGCTAGGAACGCCAGAAAGGAGTTTGGCTTGAGGAGTAAGGCATTGGAGGTTGTATGCGAGGGAGTGACGGGATGAATCTATGTTCCAGAAGCCTCGTTCGAAGGACTGGGCAGGAGAGAGAGGTGAGGAGGTGGAGCCAGGCAGGGCAGGGCCCCACAGAGCCACACGGGGAGCTGAGGCCAAACAGAAACATCAGCGCTACTAATCCGAACTTAGCTTTATTTTTCAATAATAATTTCGCATTCATTTTAACATTTTAAAAACATTGCATTCAGATAACATTTAGCTCAAGCACTGAATTTTGGGGCACCCCTTCAGTTCTGCCCCATGGGAATGCTTCACTGGTCTCACCCGGGTTCCAGTGCTACGCTCATGTTGGAGTCATGAGCACAGAGGTCAAGAGGAAACGGGAAATATAAGGTATGTTTGAAAGGAAAAATCAGTATGATTTCATGATTGACACATAAAGAAATGAGGGGGTGCATCCAAGATAAAGCTCAGATTGCTCACTTTTATAACGAGAAAGTGACGAGTTTGGGTACAAAATGCGGGTGGAGCGGTGGTGGAGCACTGCGGTAGAGGGGTCCCTAAGGTGCCCATGTGCCAGGAGGGGACAGCAAAGGGTAGACAGGGCTGGACGTAGGCAGCATGCAGTTGGCGTGTTGAGTCCAGGAAAATGGCAGTTAAAACAAAAGGAAAGGATCAAAAACGAGTCTGTAGAGCTGCCTGTCATTAAGAACTACTCCTCTTAATGATGCTTGTCATTAAGAGTTGCACCTCTTAATGATAGGCAACTTTAAAATAACCAAGGAGCACGAAGTAAAGACAGAGGAAGGAAAATAAGAAAACGTACGGTGTCACGGAAGCCAAGGGCAGCTTCAGGGCCAGAGGTGATTGGCAAGCGGCCGTGAAGGAATGAGGGGCAGCTCGGCCGCCTGGCAGTGGCGGGCCCCCCCGGGCGTCCAGGAAGGCGCATGTCTTTGCCCCTTCATCACGCCCAGTACTGAGCCACCTTGGGAAGAGCGCTGCTCTCCCTGTCCTCTCAGAAGGAGGCTGTGAGAGGACGCCAGTCCACTGCCTAAACGCTCACCCCTTCTGATCCTGCAAACAAATGAAAGGAAGCCCCAGAAGTTAGGCAACTCCCAGGAGAGTGGATGCAGGCCCATCCCAGCTCAGCTTTAAAGGTGAGCCAGCACCACACCTGTGCTCCCCCGCCAGGTAAGGTGATGTCCTTTTCTCCTGTTTCCCCAGCGCCTCCGCTCAGTGCTTCCGATCAGGTGCCCTCAAGCCTCCCTCTGCAGCCCACATGGCTTTCTCTTTATGACGAGGCTTCACCTCTCCCTGCCCCTGCCCCGCCAAACCTCACAGCTATTGCTTTGCTCATAGTCTTCCTTCGTGCTGCCCCCTAAAAATGCCCCAAATTAGAAAAGAGCAAATAGGGGAATACTTTGGCAACGTGAAGAACAAACACTGGGAGACTGCCTGTCTGTAAGAGTATGTGTGACTTTCTCTAAGTTTGCTTCTCTTTAGCCAAACACCCTTAAATGTCCAGATGTTTGCTTCTTATCCCCATCCTTACTATTCTTCTGTATGGGGTGGGGCAACGGTTATAGTTGTTTGTTTATGAACAATAATACAATAATCAATAAATAACAATACAAGATTGAACTCTGTGTTTCGCGTGCTCACAGACATAAACCTACTGTTGACCTACTCTGCATGTGTTACTTGGTGACAAAACTCTGTGGGAGAAAAATCTCTTCTTGACTGACCATGAATCCTAGGTTTTCGCCTTATTGCAGAGCCGTAAACATACAAGACACAATAAATATTTACAGAGCTGCTGCTTTAAAAAAAAAAAAAAGTTTGCCCAGAGGCGAAGCTGAGTTAACGCTGGATGGATGGGCGAGCATGCGCGCTTGCCATCTGGGGATAACACTGTGTTACTCCAGCGAAGGCACAGTTATTCATACGCTCTGGCAGGAAGACAAGAGGCTGGGCATCAGGAAGCCTGGGTTCGAGTCCTGCTCTGCCCCTAAGGAGCTCCGTCACCTCCAGCCTGTCTCTTAACCTCTGTAAGCTTTTGCCTCCTGAGGAGACAGTCCCCAGTGATCTCCAAATTCCTTTGCCAACTTCCAGCTTCCCTTCTGCTGATCCATCCCCATCCTTTCTCCTGACCCTGTGACTGACAGCCTTGTTTGATACAGAACCACCCCAGGGTGGAGAAGCCTCTGGAGCCGGAAGTTGTCATGGTCATAATTTGGATTCGTGGCCTACAATGATCTCTTAAAATGTATGAAAGCCTTCATTTGGTGCATCTTCATTCCTCCCTAAAACCATACTCAAACGCTCTTTCGAACCCACAGTCCCTACTTTTCTGTAGACAACAGCGACACTTAGGAAGTTCCCAGCTGCTGAACAGTGGCAGGGGCCCTCGCAAAGTAGCTGCTCAATAAAAGTTTGTGCACCAAGAGGACAACTTCTCAACTTCAAACCTTTCACCCCCTAGCGTGCAGCCACCCCTCCACTCCGGGCTGGACACCTCTGCAAAGTTCTAACCAAGTCTGGGCTTGGTCATCCTCAGAAGATGCTAGACAAGCTAGCATCTCCCATCACAGACCTTCCAACATGTCAGAGAGGCTCTGTGGGCAACGCTGAGAAGCACAGGGCAGAGCATCTCCAGTCGCCGGCGGGACATTGGGCACGTCTGCCTCCAGGGGACATGTTTATCCTGATTGCTGGAGGATCAAAAAGGAATGAGGCCCAAAAGAAATGCCCTTCAGTTTAGAGCTCGGCCAGCCTGAGCACTCTCAGCGAGGGGGAGGGGGCTCCAGGCGGTTCAGCCGCCAGGAGAGGCAGGAACAGGCGAAATAGGAAACTCTCAAAGGGCAAGTTAATTTTAGCCACAAGGCCAGGAAATTCTTTTGAAAACAATAAGAGTGATGGGCTTGGGCCTTGGTGAAAGGGTAGATGTGACCCCCACAGCAGGTTTCTGAGAGACAAAGAAATCTAAGCGCAGAGAGAGTGCTGCAGAGACGGGAATACGGAATTCTGCTCTCCAGCAAAAAGCAGAGCTTGGCTTCTCTGTGGGCCAGAGCCGGGGCAGGCCCGGGGGCCTCAACCAAGTCAGCGGCAGCGTGACCAGCTCCGCAGCCCCTCCTGCCGGCCTGAGACCACAGCCCCCGCGCCTCGTAGTGGCAGGCACGAGTGAAACCTGGCTGGTGGTCAGCGCTGGACACTGCTGAGGGTTCTGGACCTCAGACCAGCCCAGGCGCCTGGACTTGACCCTTGCCTGCTGAGAGACCTCGGGGGACACGGTGCGATCTGTCATCCTCTGCTCACTCAACGTGGAGCCTTCAGACTCCCTGTGACGCTGGGGCTGACAGCGGCAGGCACCCCATTGTGCAGCAATGGAAGGGGCGGCTGACTCTGTCTCTCCTTTGGACGTGGGTGGGAGAACGCACCACGGCCGAAAGAGGGGGCAGGAATGCCACAATGGAGCTTTGATTTTTTCCTAAATCAGGGTAGACCACATCACCATAAAAAAGGCATGGAAATGTGTGAACGATAGTCTGTTCTAAGTTTCTAGGTATCACCGCACATGTAAAAAGTAACTAAGATGAATTCGGTAGTAAGTAGAGTCAGGAGAACTAGGCCCAACATCACTTCTTGCCCGCTTTGTAAACTCAGGCAACTCAGGTAACTTTTTTGGCTTTAATTTCCTGCTATTGGCAGATGGCCTCTAGGTTGTAGTTTGGCTCGGAAATCCTCTAGACTGCTGACTGCACCCAATACCTAAGAAAAGCCTCCCTTTTTAAGATGCTGGAAAAATACACAGTATCACTTTTTTTTTCAAATTTTCTACCACTAAGAGTCACAGCCATAAATAATTTCCCTAAACATTATGTTCCAGCAACCTCTCCACGGGTAAAGTCATCACCATCCTAGGCAACAAGGGAAAAAATATCTTTCCATTTACATCCAACATTTTTTTGTGCATTCCCACTTCTCTGGTCCTGAATACCTTCCCATCGTTCTTCAGGATTCCCAGAGAGCAGGAAAGGGCGTCTGTGTTAAGATTCGTAGGGACACACAGAGACAGGTCCCAAGAAGTGCAGAGACAGCACGGACTGCTCTGAACATTCAGAGGCTCGGATGCTGAGCCACGTGGGGTGGAGGTATGTGTGAACAGCGCTGGGTGAGGAAGGCATTGTTTTCCCTCCAGCAGCGTATGTGGGCTCCCTTTTCTCCACATCTTCGCCAGCCTTGTTGTTTTTTAATTTATTGATGGTAGCCATTCTGACAGGTGTGAGGTGATATCTCATTGTGGTTTTAATTTGCATTTCTCTGGTGATTTGTGACATTGAGTGTCTTTTCATGTCTTTTGAACATCTGTATGTCCTGTTTGGAGAAGTGTCTATTCAGGTCCTCTGCCCACTTTTTAATTGGATTGTTTGGGGACAGGGGTTGGTGTTGAGTTTTATAAGCTATTTCTAAGGTTTGGATACTAACCCCTTATCAGATGTATCATTGGCATATATATTCTCCCATTTGGTGGGTTATCTTTTCATTTTGTTGACGGTTTCCTTTGCTGTGCAAAGCAGTTACTGTGCAAAGCAGTACGGAGTTACCTCAAAAAATTAAAAATGAAACTGTCTTACAACCCAGCATTTCCATTTCTGGGTATATATCCTAAGAATCCCAAAACATCAATCCAAAAGAATATATGCACGCCTACGTTCATTGCAGCGTTATTTACAATAGCCAAGATTTGGAAGCAGCCCAAGTGCCCACCAGTAGATGAGTGGAAAAAAGGCTGTGGTACATTTACACAATGGAATACTACTTGGCCATAAAAAAACAAAGAACTCTTACCCTCTGTAACAGCATGGATGGACCTGGAGAGTATTATGCTAAGTGAAATATGCCAGTCAGAGAAAGACAAGTACCGTGTGATCTCACTTATATGTGGAACCTAATAAACAAAATAAACTAACAAACAAAATAGAAACAGACTCATAGATACAGAGAACAGACTGACAGACAGCGGTCGGAGGAAAGGGGTTTGGGGGGCTGGGTGAAAAGATGAAGGGATTAAGCAAAAAATATCCCATAGACACAGACAACAGTATGACGATTGCCAGAGAGAAAAGGGGCTGGGGAGAGGGAGAAGAAGGTAAAAGGGGGATAAATGGTGATGGAAGGAGACCTGACTTGGAATGGAGAACACTCAATTCAGCATACAGATGATGTACTATAGAATTGTACACCTGAAACTTAAGTACTTTTGTTAACCAAGGTCACCCCAATAAATTCAATAGAAAGAAAGAAAGAAAGAAAGAAAGAAAGAAAGAAAGAAAGAAAGAAAGAAAGAAAGAAAGAAAGAAAGAAAGAAAGAAAGAAAGAAAGAAAGAAGGAAGGAAGGAAGGAAAGAAAGAAAGTAGGAAAGAAGGAAAGAAGGAAAGAAAGAAAGACGTTGCTTCCCAAGGAGGCCAAATTAAGCTGCAATTACTCAAGATAAGAGAACCAGGTCTATTTGCGCAATGGGGTTGTAAACCACCAACTCATTACAAGAGAACTTTGATCTGGTGGCAAGAGAGCTGTTTCCAGTGCAGGCTAGTGATGAAGCAAGGAGGTTTCTCAATGAGAATGTCCCCATTGTTCCCCCGGTAGCCCCATCTTGTCCTGGCAACACCCTTTTATGGACAATAAATGGAATCATCTCTATTCCTCCCTCCATGTATCTACCTAACATAATCACAAAGTCCAGAGAAAAACAGAGGAGAGACGGTGAAAACAAGGGAAAGGGAAGTAAATGAAGTCACATTTGCAGCAGGCACTAGACAAGCATTTTCTCATTTAACCATCACAATGACCTCACATCTGTCCATTTCACAGATGAAGACACTGAGGCTTAAAGAATCTTAGTAATTTGCCCAAGGTCACATGGCTGGGAATAACAGACCAGAATTTAAATCATGTCTTTCTGATTCCAAAGCCCAAATGCCTTCCATGATAACTGGCCAGACTGCATTCCACCATTGCATGGCCCAGGACTGAAGGCGATCTATGTCTAACACCTGGCGCAAAAGAGGCAGGAATGAAGCCTCACCAGAGTCAGAAGGTGGAAATAGAATTATGTGTCCGTCTGTCCATCCATCCACCCACCCATCCACCCACCCATCTATCCATGATGGAAGGAAGAAAGAAAATGTACAAAAAAGGATTTACTCAAGCCATGGAACAACTGACAAGATCCACAGTCAACCTCAAAGATCCCTGTGACAGGGAACTGTGTCTGAGGCAGGGGCGTGGTGCTCACTTTTGCAGTCTGGCTAAGCTCCGTGATCAGCTACTCCCCTCTGCCAGGCTTCTCCCCTCTGCCAGTATCACACTAGAAAGTCAGAAGACCTGCCAGTCCCCCAAGCCCCTGGAGAATAGCACAGGAAGGACAAAGACCAGTGCCTAAAACCTTCCAGTAGCTGTCAGACTCCCGTTTATCCCCTGCAAGCTAGCATCCAGCATGTATGTGGGCATATTTTCACCCCCTGTTTACTCAGTGATCATATGTCTGAAGTAGCCCTGATTTCATGTCATGGTACAGTGTTCAATCAAAGCAATTAAGTGTCTAATAAGTGCAACCCCATTTATACAACTTGGAAATCTTTCATATAATAAATTCACAAGTCAAAAAAATGTTTTTGGGGGCTAGTTTCTGAAACCCTAACTTTCATTTAACATACACACACACGCACACACAAACCATATTTATAAGCAAAGAGCTAGAAAGAATGGCAAGTTTTTAATGCAATTCCTGCACAGCAAACTTCAAGGGCCGTTCCCTAAACCCAGAGTCTCGATCCAGGGAAGTCTAACATTTCAGAATATTTATTTCACCTCTTGGGCATCAGCGCATTCTGGGTAGTGGGACACTTTGGGCAGCCACTTGGCCCCCAGCATGTGGCTGTATCCCCAAGAGCCTGTGCTCTGGGGAGCCGAGTGGGTGGTGTTGTTCCTTCCCTCTGGACAGTTCAAGGTAAAGTTCCCTTGGCCCCAGGGGCCATTAATCCCCAAGGACCTCCACAACATGTCCTCTTTGCTTGTGATGTAGCCAAGGACTGGGGCTTGTTTGGTCAAAACGAGAAGCGGCCCATCCCTCCCATTCCCGTCCTCCCCCCAGCTCTGCCGGCTCCGTGACGTGAGGGAGAGGATGACGTGACGCGTGAGAGGACGAGGGAGCAGCACCGTGAGGGACTTCCAGGGCTCTCCACAGGCTTGCTGAGATCGCATAACAGGAAGGAGTGCTTCCTCCCCTTGAATGAAAGGGTCTCTGACACACAACCATGTAAGTCCCTGCACATGTCACCCCCTCCCACACAATGGTCAGACCACTTCCAAAAGTGTTGTTTCTCTACCTCTGCAGCTGTGACATCACTCCATTGAAGGGCTGACCTTACAAGAGGGAAGCTGTGTCCTGGTTTGGACAAGCTGACCCTGAGGTAGATAACGTGAGCTCTGTGTGAAATGGCTATTACCTAATGGTGGCATTGATTTTACGACTGTTGCTGAGACTATTTCAAGCCTTCTCCTGGTAGAGCAAGTGAACAAACGATGCTAACACTACCTCTAATTTACAAAGAAAGAATCTGAGATTTAGTAATCTTTGAACACTATAAAATATTCTTATCCTGATTCAGAAGATTGTTCCTTAGACAACCAAAGCGGTATGCCCAGCAAAACCCCTTATAACATGAATACAATCACATTTTGTTTGTTTTTAAGTTTTCTCTTTCTAAAGCAATAATTTACAACAAAGACCTGTTTCAACCAGTCTGTACACACAGTACCACCCTGCCTTCCAACTTGGCCAGTGGCTACTCTAGGCCAGGGCTTCTCCGTCTTGCCACTGCAGGCATTTGGGGCTGGATAATTCTCTGTTGTGGGAGGCTGTACTGTGCATTATGGGACCTCTAGCGACATCCCTGGCCACTACCCTCTAGGTGCCTCTAGTAGCAACTCTATCCCCCAAGTTTTGACGATCAAAAATATCACCAAGGACCCCTGGGGGAAAATTCCACAGGTGAAAACCTACTGCTCTCATGGTTTCCCTTTCACCCTCAAACTTCCCCGACCTGGGACACAGTTTCTCTTCTTGGTGGCCCAATTTAACTAAATTACAGACCACGCACTGGGCAGAAGGACTGGGATTATTGGGTTAAGAATCATAGGTTGAACTCTAAACAGAAAGACTCCAACAGAACTGAGAAGACTCATTGCTTCAGGCATTGACTTCCTTGTCTGGGGAAATGAGTGGAGCTGTGCTCTTCCACGAAATAAACCTTAGGTTGGGGCTCAAAAGTGTGACATTTGTTAGTTTCTCTAATGCAATATTCCAAGGCCATATCCTGGAGGCAATTGGCAGATTTCTTTGTGTATTATAGCCCAGCCTATATTTGAATGATATCTGGAGGAGCTGGTTTATGGAACTTGAGTTTGTACTAATGAACATTATTTACTGATTTATTTTTAATAGAGAGAGTGTATGTGAAGAAGTTAGAGGACTCTTCTGTGTGCTCTGTGTTCTAAAGTGTTGCCTAACTAGTTCTAGTGATGGAGAAACCAAGACCCAGAGAGAAGTTCTGAGTGAATGTGCTGGAACAATCATTTAGCAGTTCTCTTACCCAACCTTCTGTTTTTGCCCAATAACTTTGAAATGTGTAGTGAAAAAGGATCCCACATATTGGTAATGTTTATCATATATGGCTATTGGGGGTGGAGGTAAATGGGTTGTTTTGAAACTAGTAGAAATCATCGCAAATGCATTAAAAATATCCAGTGTATTCAGTTGTGGAGAGCAATCTTTGGTTAAATGTATGTACTTTGAGTATGTTGGTTTTTTTATCTTATATAATTTTCAGATACCTTGTCTAAGATAATTTATTATTATTCCTGAAATTTGTATACTTATAATAAGTATTTTTTATATTGGTATCTAAAATAAAATATATACAGATTCATGTGGCATTGATGTTTTAGACAAGTTATTAATCTTGTTTAATTTGATTACAATACTGGTAAAGAGAATTAACATAAGCTGGCTTTTTAATCTCCTTTTCCAAGTCAACAACACATTTTTGCCCTGACACCACAATATTCTTATTTATTTTAACAAATCTCTACAATATCATCTTTAAGAAAAATTTAGAGTGATTTGTGCTGATCTTAGACAATAACCTCTGTGTGATTCATTTTTCAATACTACAGGAAATAATTTTCATACACGTCACATCTTCTGATATACAGTTGCGGTGAGATGTTATGTTTAACTTAAAGGGACCCGCACTAGGAATTCTGCAGAGCCTCAAGCAAGACACTCCCAGGCTGGAATCAGAACAAAGCTCTCATGGATTGGTGTTTAGTTAAACTCATAAATGTACTGGGAAGGGTTAACAATAAACTTGTCTACCATCACCATAGTAAGTAAAAGAAGGTCAAAACTTATGATGGCTATCTTTGTACAAAACATATAGAATTTAGAATGAATAGTGAATGATGCATCTGCTAATATTAAAGTTTCATTTAATATTTGAAATGATGAATGAAACTGATGGGATCTCTCACACACTGAATTTATAAGAAATTTATCTAAACATTTCTACTGATCAGCACATAGTTTGGGTGAGCCTTCTTCCTTAAGGGCAAGAAACTTCCCATAGTCCTATTTTAAAGTTTCTTTACCCCTCTTATTCTACAATTTATGAAATTTTCCTATCAACTTAATTTCACATTTCATTTCTAGTTTCTAACTCTGTAATTAGAAAGCTTGTGTTATTTAGCTTTCATGTGTGAGGTAAAAAGAATAATTTTAATTATGCTAACAATAAGTCTAAAGTACATCAATATGTAAAATACCTTTACCAAGTAAACTGAGCAGTTAAAAAAAAAAATCACCTGGCTTTGTCCATTAATCATGTTGGAGTCAAAGTCTGAAACACAGAAACTGCAAAATCTTTCTCAGCCAATCCATCAGTCGTGGATTTTTACTTTATATGCTGATAAAAAGACAGATAATTTCACAGTCTAGCTCCTCCACAAGATTCAAACTTCACTCTGAAGTTGGAGTTGGGTCCCCAGCTTCTCGGTCTAGGACAGGTCAGGACGCAGGAAGCAAGGGGAGGAGGGAAGGCAGGGGAAGCAAGGGGAGGGCCAGGAAGGGACCTCACTTACCGTGGTCACCGCAGGATGCACTGCTGAATAAGGGGCAGGGCCACTCACAGCGGAATCCACAAAGTAGCTCATCTTGTCAGCACCTGCATGGGAGAAAGGGTCCACTGAGCCGCTGGGTGCATCCATGTGTGAACTGGGAAAAAGATGCTTGAGTCTCAGAACTAGAGTCTCCCTAGGAACCATCAAGTTTACCTCTTTGCATAAGAAGAAAAAGAAAAACAAAACTCAGAAAGATGAAGTGACCAACCCTGGCAACCAGAGAGCAGGACAGACCCCAGACAGAGCCAGCCCCCTGACAGCAAAGTCGCATGGAGAATGAGCAGCCTCCAAGAGATGTGAAAAATGAGCAGTGGAAAAGCATACAAAAAGGCGCTTTTGTAGGGTTTCTGGGCAGGAACTAGGTCTTATGTGTCTTTTTTAGTAACATCTCCATCCACACATCACCCTCCCTCCACCCAGCCAGGCCTGCACACAGCTGGCACTCAGCACACAGCTGTCGCATACACTAATTGATAAAGAAATAAAGAAAAGATAGGAGAGAAGAATGAAAAGGCTCCACCATACAGACAGGGCAGCCAGGATCCAAGACTCAGAGAAACAGAGAGAAGACCTGGAAAAAGGATTAAACATTACTCATCTTGAAAAAAGGAGAGGGACTATTAAATAATGCTTGTTGAGAGCTATTATCTACATTGAAAGTCTTAATGACAAGATGGCTTAAGGAATGTCTTGGATGAAGGGATTTTCCAGCTAGCTGTGCATTATCAGGAAAATCATTTATACATCAGACACTTCTGTTCACCCAAATACTTGTCAAGTGCATTACTTCACGCGCTTTCATAAATTCAGTATTATATACTTTTAAAATGTCTTTCTTGAATAATTTAGAAAATTAAATCTCTAGGCCTATCATTCAGAGGAGACAAATGCCTTTTGCTAGGAAGTGACATTTTAGTTTCAACTTAACTGCTTCCCAGTTTGAATGTGTCTGTCCTTTTCCTGCATTCTTGCTCACGTGTAAAGCCCTCATCCATCTCAAGGGAAATAAAGAGTACAGAGTGTCTCATACTCAGTTGGTAGTTCTGGTTCACCATCTCGATACACAGCATGCTAGCCAATGACCCAGCCAAGGAACCTATCTCCTTTCATAGACAATGCATTCAAATGGCACAGTTAAACAGCATCGCCAACGCAGCATAAGTTCCACTGACTAACGGCGACCTCCGCAGAGACTCTAGCCTCACACGGCTGAGAGAAGTCCGCTGAAAACCTTCGGTGGCCTATCTTTGCCCAGAACTGTGTTTATGGTTTTTAACTAGAATGTTATATTTTTATGGGGTCTTTTCCCCCAAAAGTAGAATTTTCTCCCCAAAGCAACCATAGCAACACTAACTAAAAAAAAAAAAAATTAAAGTAACTAAGGACAGTGAGGCTATATTAGTCAAACTTTGTGTCTAGCTTTTCAGGGAATGGATGCTGCTGAGGCAAAGTAGCCCCCAGGGAGAGCCCCCAGTGGTAACACTGAGGAGCAGAAAAAGAGGCAAGTCCTTCAGCCCAAGGCCGGGTTAACATCTGCATCTGTGGCCGCCTATTCAGAGGGTGTTTCTAAGAACAGTGAGCAGCTACCACATCTCGGGCTCCGGGCTGGGCCCCGAGCGTGAGATCAGGTTGAGGGGTGCACGGCACAGGTCAGCCTGGGCTCACCCTCCCCACGCCTTCTAAGGACCATCTCAGTGAGCTCCGCAGTTCCTTGAACCGAAGCATTCCTTATTTTTATTCTTAAAATCAAGTGTTAAAGTCCTCCTGACTCATGCATCCCCACTTTGATGTTTCTGATCCACCCATGGATGAGACATAAAAGTTAACATGGATTGTGTCATACTGAGGATGACTTACGTGGCCAGATTCCCCAGGGAAAAGGCAGTCCTCTCTCGGGGCCTCCAGGGCAACCTGTGCCTTCGGGACCCGCGCAGGGACTGCAGAGGGCTGCCTCCTCCCAGCCGCCCAGCACGCTCCCCGGGGCCGCCACTCCCTGCGCCCCACACACCCCTGAGTCATCACAGGCCTCGGCCGGCCTCTGTCACTCCCCGAGCACACTGATGGCTCCCTTTGTTGGTAACTTGTATATTCGTTCCGTAAATAATTACTACGTGCCTGCTATGGGCCAGGCACTGTTCTGGGCACTGGCGTCACACTGACAAAGATCCACGCCCTCCTACAGACTTTACATTCTATCAGACTCAGGATAAAACCGAGAAAGACTGAGCCTGTATCTTCAGGCACCGGAGAAGACAGACTCCCATACAAGCACAATATAATGTGGTGAATAACTTACCAACAATATGGGGAAAAATAACAGTCAGTTGGTTCTGCTCATGTGGGGAAGAGGAAGTCACAGATGAAGGCGCAGTGCGAGGCATGAGCAGCAGGCCCAGGGAGCCACTCCTAGATTCCCACAGGCTGTTAAAGACCTTGACCCTCTGAACCCCTGCTCTACTTCCATAGCTGGAGGAGAAAGGACTTTTGGAATTGGCAGCTTATCCTGAAGCCCAGCTCAGAGGCAACAGGAGTTTCAGCCCCAGCCTGAAAGCCTCCCCCTCACAGCCACACTCCAAGGAGTTTTGGGGAAAGGTCCCCTGGAAAGACGTTTTCTCTTTCCAGTTGACAGAGCGAGGCAGGAAACCTGCAGCCCCACATACGGTGCTTTCTGTGCCGGCTGTGATCTTGAAGCCGGGTGTTCTGTGAAGGACGCTTCCCTTGGGGAAAAGCCCTTCGCGCAGAGAGGAAGCTGGAAGGAGGGAGTTGCCAGGGCTCACATCTCAGGAAATAACTCTGGGACAGAAATGGATTACTGCTCTATTATTTTTTGGAGAAAGAAAAAAAGAACCCGCCCTCTTCCCACTTGTAGATTGTGACACGGAGCAGCTGCTATAGACGTAAACCCTTTCAGAAAAAGCAAAAGGAGTGTTTGGGTGATTTTTTTCTTTTTTGGACTTGTTAGCCAAAGAGAATTCCCTCCTACGTGACAGCTATTTGAACATCAGCTGGACCAACATTTTTGTCTTGGCATTCTAAATGTTTATTACCTAAATACAAGACAACTGTGTGATTTAAGGCTCACTCTCCAGCCCAGAAGCCTCCATAGCCTTGTCTCAAAGTAGATATGATTGGAACACTTGGTAATAGAGGCACGAAGAGCTGAGTTTATTTTTCTTGCATGGGACCAGCAAGGCTCGAGCAGCAGAATAAACGTATCTGAAGTGGCTTTGTGTTCTGGAAGCTCTTGGCTGGCCTGTTGTGGCCTCCAGGATCTGTGTCGCCACCTTGCTCTCACCACGCACCAGGGCAAACTCCACTCCTGGAACGCTCTGTTGTTCCTTTAAGTACCCCATGTTCTTCCTTACTCCCCTGCCCTTCCCAGGGATTCCCCTCGGACAGAGAGGCCGGCAGCCCTGCTCCTCCTCAGGGGCAACTAACCCGTCTCCTCATGGTTTCAGGCTGACCTCAAGAGCTTTTGCTGCCAGGAACTCTTCCGGAAGCACCCTCACCCCTGCCGGGACTTACTGTCCCTTCTCTGCATTCCCCCAAGTGCATCGCAATCACTGTGCCTAACATCTTGTTTTATAAACTCTGTTTCTGTTTGCCTCTCTCACTAAACTCTGAGCTCTTTGAAGGTCAACACCATGCCTTTTCCATTTTTTTATCTCCGGAATTTCAGATAGACAATGAAGCATAATAAAATTTATCTTTTTAACTCTGGCCGGTGTGGCTCAGTTGATTAGGCGTTGTCCCACAGAATGCGAGATCGCTGGTCTGAGTCCCAGGCAGGGCACAGGCCTGGGCTGCAGGTTCAGTCCCCGGTCGGGGCCGTGCAAGGGGCAACCAATCAATGTTTCTCTCTCACATCGATGTTTCTCTTCCCTCTCCTTCTCCCTCCCTTCATCTCTCTCTAAAAATAAAGAAATAAAATCTTTTTTAAAATTTTCATTTTTTAAATGAGCAAATGAATGATTGAGTTTCATAAGATTGAAAATTGAAAAGGTGGGTCTGATGTAAATAACATTTGATTTTCAGATCGGAGAATCTAAATAGATTGCGGGTCTGGATAAAGATCCACTTGAAATAATAGGTTTTTGTGATCCGTTCGTTTCTAAGTGAAAACTGCTTCCCTTGATTCACTGTCTATTTAAAGTCACTTATCAAAGTAGCCTTCGCCACCACGCCATGTGAACAGCAGCACCCTACTCCCTGCTCTGACACTTGGCTGCTTGGCTATTGTCCCCCCGACCCCCACCCCACTAGAATTGAAGCCCCACCAGAGCAAGGATTTAGTTAATCTTTCTTCACCCTCTGTCCTGAGATCCTGGTCCAGTGTTAATAAGCTGCGGGCACACAAAATACTACTGAATATAAGAGTGCAGATTAAAACACTTGCACACACCCTTTGACTCGTTTAGGCCCGTTTTTAGAGGCACCGAGAAAGACTGGCAAGGCTGCCGGCTGGCCAAGCGGAGGCCCGATTCCAGGTCTGCGCTCTCTATCCAGGTCTGCGCTCTCTGCCCTCCCCATCCTGGAGTTTGGGGACAGAAATGGGCAACCCGTGCGGAGGACAAACACAGTAACAATGTGGTGTGTGTGGTCGTCTCCCATTCAGTAAAGCACTTTGAAGTAGTTTTCTGTGGGACTCTGGAGAGAGCTCTATTCTTCATCATGCATGCGACCCACAGCTTCTAGAGCATTCCACCCGCCGCGGGGCCAGAATCTGCCTGCCGGCTGATGATTCCTTTATCGGGGCTCTTCAGGGGCCATCGGTGTGATGCCCAGAATGAAGAGCAGCTGGCAGGAAGCCCCAGAGAGAAGGTCCCGCAAGGGGGCGGCCTCCGGCTCCACCCACTCTGCCCCGCGGGGCTGCGGGTCCAGAAGGTAGCGGGGATATCAGTAAGCGTCCTTCATTTTGGATTATGTGCTCTTCACGGACAGACTCTGCCTTTAGTAAACTATACTCAGTAAACTATAATGTTTTTCTTTTAAAAATAATTGCTTTTGCCAAAATAATATATATTTATTGAAAAATTACAATAAAAACACAGAAAATTTTAAAACAAATACCAAAAATCACCTGAAATGCCACCATCTAGAGATAATTGTACTAATATTTTGTTTAGCACTCTTCTGGCTATTTTTTAATTCATCTATACAAACATAGATATAGCATGCACCATGATCATAATTTTACATTCACAGGTTTATTTCCTGCACGCTGTTTTGTAATCTGATTTTTTCACTAGTGTTTGACATAATACTGTGGACACTTTTCTTTGTCAATAACTATAGTTGTACATCCCAGTGTATGATTGCTGAGTATTGTATGTATGTATTATTCTTTTCTTAATGAGCCTCTTATTGTAAAATTAATTAGTGCCCAGTTCCTTGCCATTAGAAAAGTTCCTGCCCTGGCTGGTGCAGCTCATAGACTGAGTGCTGCCCACCTGTGGACCAAAGCGTCACCAATTCAATTCCCAGTCAGGGGACATGCCTAGGTAGCAGGCCAGGTCCTCAGATGGGGCAGGAGAGAGGCAGCCAATCAATGTTTTTCTAGCACATCGATGTTTCCCTTTCTTTTGCTCACCCTTACCCTCTCTCTAAAAAAACAAAAAATAAAATCTTGAAGAAAAAGCTCCTAAAATATTTCCTATTCTCATTAAATGACTAAAATTGGTATCGTTGGGACAAAGAATGTGCACATCCTACCTTTCAATGCATATCGACACACTGCCTTCCATAACAGAAAAGCCAAAACTATACTGCCTCCAACAAAGGCGTCTGGTTTTCAACTTGACCATACCCTTTAGTCTTCATGTTAGCTTTATAGGTCAAAAGTCATGGCTCCAGTGTATCCTGGGTAGGAAAGTCCCACAAGGGGACTGCAAAAGTGCAATAATGCTGTGACAGAAAATGTAGATAACTTTTTTTCTTCTTTGAAAGCAATGTAAAAATATAAGTAGATTTGCAATTAGCCTTTCTCCTAATATTAACAAGTTAAGATTGTCATCAATTTACACAAAAAGGATATCCTTTTGGCCTGGAATGCAGAAGAAAAAGAATTTGGCTTTCAAAAATACTAATTGTCTAAAGGAAACTTGCTCCCCAAGCCAGCACCTTTGCCACACTGAAGACAATACTGCCACACGTCATCGAGGCAACGTCTTTACTGTGCAACAGATAGTCTTAAGTTCTTTCCAAATAAATGCCATATCAATCTGTTTTTCAAAACTCAAACTATACCTGCAGAACCAGTTCAAAATGATCCCATCTCGTGTTCAACAAGATCCTGAGCTTCCTTTTGGAGATAACAAACCAAAACCTCAAGTCATGCAGCCACGGCATGTGCAGAGGAGGGAAATTTGACCTCCAGCTACACCGGGAACCAAAGCCTTGCAGGTCCCCATGATGGAACCAAAGGACAGGGACCCTTTCAGAAGCAAAGTGTCTGCTGTCCAGGAAGATCTGGTACAGAAGCCCCTTACCGTAAGTCTCAAGTTCCAGAGCTCCCCAGTGAAAACTTGCCTGACCAGCATTTCCATATACTTGTTTCCCTAATGTCTTTAACTGCACCCTGACCCCCACTGTAAGGCATCAAGGATGATGACTTTCTTCCTATTCTCCTCACACAGTGCCCTGCAAAACAGCGACTAACTCTTCCACTGCAGTTCTCAGTGGTCAGCGGTTGGCCCTGCTGTGCTTCGGGTGGAGGAATTGCCTTCCTGTGGGCTACAAGACTGAGGATCGGCTCCTTCTAGAAGCTTTCCTTGAACCTCTGGGGCAGCCAGATGAGTATCCTTGGCCTCTCTCCTTGGTGGTTACCCTCACAACGTGCCTACCTAAGTTCATTGTACTTCCTGCATATATGTCCGTGTCTGCTCCTGAGTTATGAATTGCTTGAAAGTAGGGATTGTCTTTTTAGAGGGAACTCAGTAAACACCAACACTAAAGGTTGCTGACCAGGTGAAAGAGTCCATACATGGAACAGAGTTATTGTGTACAAGAGTTATGCCTCAGGACCTGAGGATATCTAAGACAGTGAAAAACCATCCGGGATCCAAAACAAAAGGTGTCATTACTTGTGATGGCCTTTGTCCACATGCAACCCAAGGTTAGATTCCTTTCATGTTAACTGAAAGCAGGATCCTATTTTTCTCTACCTAATGGATGTACCAGATTGAAGTGTTTGTCTATTCTTATTAATTATTTTCTTCCTAATTCTCATGAGTAGTCCATTTATATGTTTCAGATCATTTCAGTAGACCTCTCCCTTGATCTGGCAGTGCAACAAAATCTACCAATTCCAATTCTTCAAAAACTCAAATTTAAGCATTAAATCAGATTAGCATCAAATTTAGGTACCCTGAACATTCCTCTCTCCCCCAAGGAAACTTGGTGGTTACAATAAATAGAAAAGAAAAATAGCTTGGAGGCAATGAAAATGAATTCTCTGACTCACTCCTACACCTACAAGAACCTCATTTTCTTGACTGAGTATTCCAGTAGTACAGTAGTAAACATTCCCTCTTATTTTAAGTAGCCAGCACTGACCGATAAAGGTGATGCTCTCATTTAGGTGCTATTGGCTTCTAGGTCTTACACTAAATACACTAAATTCACAAAGCAGCAACTCACAGTACAGTGAACATCTCACTCTTGTTTCTCCCCAACTTGCTGGTAATTAATCCCCCACCGCCACTTGAATAGAGGCCAGAAAATGACTCATATCCATCTCCTGTTTCTCTAAACAGCCCCCATCTTCTAATTAAGCATAACACTTTCAAGTTCTGTATGAATTGACATACTCAACTGATCTTTCCTGGAACAGTAAAAATGGACTTGTGTTCTCATTATATCACCACGGTGTATTGTCTCACCCTTCCTCAAGGGGTAAGTCACTAACATCTCCCAAAGGGGAGACGGAATATAAATGGAGTCTAGTCTGCTCTACCATCACAACTAGGAAATGAGGAGTGCCTCATAGGCTAGTTTACATTTCCTCCTCGTAACTTGACTTCAAATGCTGTTCCTCAAATCCTATATTTAATCATGACATTCAGCAAAGAGTTATAGTTGGCCTTCAGATGTACCCAGTGCCATGCACATAGCAGGTACCCCATAAATATCTGAATAAAGTAGGATTTTTTTAAAAAAAAAGAAAAAGAAACTAGAAGCAGAGGAAAAATGTTAAGTACTCTGCTTCACAAGGACGGGTATAGCCCAGGTCATGACATATGAGATTCTGGGCCAAATCAAACCCCAAAAGGGGATGCAGGTCTAAAGAGGTCAACTCTAACCCAATGGTTGCTGCCAAAGAAATCCCTGAAGAGCTTGAAATTTTAAATAATTACTGTTAGATTCATAGAGTGTGAAGCATGTCAGATATAATCTAGAATTTAGATATAGGCTATTAAGAACCTCACAAAAAAAGAACACTGAGAGATACCATAAATAGAGAGAGAGAGAGAACAATAAGCAGGGACTGGAGCCTTTGAACAATGCCCTTTAAAAATTGGACTAAAGGACACCAGCTGCCTTCGAGCTCTCGAATCCATCACACAGCTTCTTAGACTGTGTCTGATTGTGATTTTCACGGTGAAGTTTCATTTGTTTCATTGCCCAAATTATAAGGTTTGGATTTCTCAGTATAATGTTAAACAACTTGCTGGCATTCTTAAATAGAGAGGGATTTTGCAAATTCAGTGAACTTGGGAAGTGGAAAATACTCATCAAATCTGCCCCTTGTTTATTTGAATAAGCCGAGCCCAGACAGGTTAAGTGTTCAGCAGGGTGATAAAGCACGTTGTAGTTACAGATTCTGGGTCAACCTGGAGCTCCTGACTGAGTGTATGGGTCACGGGCAAATTCTTAATATCACCAAGTCATGGTTTCCTCACCTCTAAAGGGAGATAATAATACCAACCCCTCTGGGATTGAGAAGGGTCATATAAAATAAAAGTGCTTGGCAGAGTGCTTCACAGATGGTAAAGTGGTCAGCAAATAATGGTTATTGTTATTGCTCTTTTGATCCCAGGGCCGGGCATTAGTGAGCATTCACTAATTAATAATAATAACGCTCTTTATTAATCATCGTTTTTACCGCCCAAGGTGGCAGAGGTTATTTATCTAGGTAATTGAGCTAGAACCCAGGTGGCCTAAATCCCTTATCTCTTTCTCTAAAGGACTTAACATTTAAATCAAAAGACAGGATTCCCTTCCATAATCATAGATTGAAGAGCATTAGTCAAGAATTTCACAGGAGAAAAAAGCCACGATTTCTGTTGAATGGTAGTCTGTTTGTATCATTGTTATGCGTAAAACCAAGAAGTAAGCACTTTTCTTACAGCGGGAAACAAACTCACTGGAAGGTTGCCTAGCACAAATGGGGAGCTATTGCAGTTTCCTGAGTTCAACCAACATCTTTTTTTATATAAATGCCAATCGTTTGTGGAGTAACACTTTAGCAACTCGATATATATAAATATAAGGAAGTACCGAGCTGCTGGGGAAAATATTGCAAGAGGTTTTGTTTGTTCAGGTTTGGGGTTTTTTTTTTAGAGCATGCTTTCCCCAGCTGATATGCGCAAGGCCCACCTGGGCAGTGTGTTAAATGCAGAAGAGCCTCACTCAGCCAAGGTCCTGCCGCGGTCCCGCCAGACTCTGCGCATTTCTAACAGAACCCGACATGATGCTGGCTAGACGCTGCTGGTTAGAGGAACGCATTGAGTAGCAAGGCAGTGACTGGCCTAACTTGGTTAAAGTCATGAGCAATTATAAGGAGGCAAGTGTCTAGAAGGCAGAGCCCAGAGGAGCTGGCGAGAAGGCTTCCGTGCCACCTGCTGAGCAGGAGTTTGATTTTTATCGTAGCGGCAACCCAAGGCCAGCCAGCGAGGTGCACAGGTCAGGGCCTGTCCACGCCTCTCCAGCCCCACGGCCACGGCTGAAGTGGGTCCTTGCCTTTCGTAAGAAGCTGTGGTTTCAGCGCTTCAGCCTCAGGAAACCGGCATTGCGGCCTTTAGCCCCTCCCCCGCCCCCTCCCCCATGGACAGAAACCCTTTTGGAGTAAGGACTACCTGAGGCACCAAAGATAATTGAGAGTAATTTGCACTAGACTTTTTCACAATTTTAAAGGACTTCACGCTTTTGAAAACTTTGTACTGTGTTTTGCAACTTGCTGTATATCTGAAATTACTGCAAAATGCAAAGTTAAAAGAATGCTTTACATGTTAAAGAGATTAAAATTCTGGGTTTGGGGGGTTTTTTTACTTTTCTGTAACTCTTGAAAATAATGATTTTATTTCCCCCATTGAGAATATTTTCTTGACATCAGCACTAAAAGTTTGCTGCTTGACTTTTATTCTCATAAATACCACCTAAACTGAGTCAAAGTTCTGGAAACAGCACGGCACCTAGTCAACTGAAATGTCAGATCTACCCTCCTCTTTGAGCGTCAGCACTAACCCCAAACCTCCTTCCCTTGCTGCTCTAGGTACCAGTTTTTTCCATCAAAGCACTCACAGGCTGTATCACATCACTTAGCAATTATATTATCTTTTATTTTTAACCTCTTTCAGATAAAATTCTGCCTCCCAAAATAGTTAATTTTGTAAAAATGGAATTTACATATTGCTCCTTACATATTCATCACAGCACCCAACACAAGGCTAAGCGCTAAGTAGAAATTCAACTACATTTGTCACAAGAGGGATTAAGGGATTTACTCATCAAGTGGACTAGACCTTGTATGCTTTCTTCAGAGTCAATGTCTTCCTAAACAGTGATAAATTAATCCGTAGTGTACAACTAACCTGCAGGTTATTTGGAAAATAGGCCTAATCCACAGTATTCTCCCAGATAAAAGTAAATCAGAGGTCTGAACTGCAAAATCCAGCCTAAACTTGTGTCGCAAAGCTACTCAGGTCCCTGGGAGGTACAACTCCAGCGAGGAGCGCTGGACTCACATTCCTTTCATTCTAATCGGGTCCCCCCACTAAACTGGTCCTAACACCAGGCCTCAGGGTCCTCCTTTGTCAAGGGGATGGCCAGAGTGCCCACCTCGAAGGCTTCATTGTAGATTAAAGGACCTGTGCCTGTGCAAAGCACCTCACATGGGCCCTGGAACAAGCAACATACCAAGTGCTCAGTAAACAGAAGGGATGGTTCTCCTTCCTCAGGTCACGTGGAGGAAACAAGGTATTATATCCAACCAGTCCTCTAGATTTTAAAAATGAACTCTCTAAAGCTACATTTCCAGTAAAGCAAGAATAAAGGGAATAAAGAGGCAAAAAATGAGTTGTCCATATCTAAATTTCCCCGGGATTAAAGAAACTCACAAGATTTGCCTCAAATGGCACTCAGTTGCTGTACAACACATTTATTTTGCTCAAAGACTAGACGTTTTAGTTTAATTTTCATAAAGGAGAGAGACAGAGGGAGGAAAAAGGGAGAGAGGGAGGGAGAAAGGGGGGACAGACACCCCAGCCTCAGGGGTGAAACCCTTCAATCTGCTGTTTGATGCAGAAATGGGAATTCTGAGTGGTAATTAGGAAAGGAGAGTCGTCATGGCAAACAGACCTGCACAACAATAGATGAAACTGTGAGGTATAGCAGAACTTGAATGGTCAGAAAGAAATTCAACCATTGTCCTGGTGCGCGGCCAGGAGAGAAAGGCCAGAGCTGAGTATCTGTTTCTGAGCATGTGCTTGATTTCTGCCTGGGTCTGCCACATACCCAAATTGTTAGTTACAGTGTTGCTTCATACTCTCTCCCCCTTGTAGGTACTTTTATTATTCTAAGCTCTATGCTATTTATTTCTATTCTGTCATCTGTGTGAAATAGGTGGGGCGTAAATCATTATTCACAGTTTAGAGATGAAGAAAATAAGGCCCAATCAAGTTAAGTAACTTGTTCTCACTTACAAAGCCAAGCTCTAATGGAACCCAAGTACACATCGATGCACTTTCCTAACTCCAACGCCAGTGCCAGTTCTGACTCTGCCGCCTTTGAACTCCAGTATACTCTGAGGCAGGTAATTGGCCCAGGACCATGCCCTCAACCAATTCTCCAAGGTCCCAGATACCAGATATTGAAAGATCGCACCCTGCTCCCCCCCCTCACCCCCCCAAGCTCCACTCCCGGACTTCCTGGCACCACTACCAGCTCGCACCTCGGTGCACGGAGCCCGGAGACAAAGATGCCCTCTCTGTAATCAGACTCTCCCTTCCCACATCCCCAGCAGCGGAACCAGGACGGAAGAGCCTGCGTGGCTGCCTCCACTGTTTGTTTTTTCACTCCTGAGTTGGCAAGGATGGACGTTGTTGATTTACAATTAGAAGCAGCATGCTTCTTCAAATATTAATATTAATAACTACAATGCTGAACACATGAAAAGGTCTTTTCATCTTCAAAGCACTTTGAAGACATTAACTCATTAGCTCTCCCTTCCCTCCATTCGGTAACAACAGGTAAGTAAGACTCTGCATAGAGCGTGGTGGCCACCCAGCACCCCTCCATGCCTAAGGAGCCCACGCCTGCAGAAGCAAAAGGGTTTTCTGTTTAGATAAAAGGAGAAGCGATGCAATCCAGAACCGCAGCTGATGAAAGAGTCGAAGTGTCAGTCATTTTACAAATCAAATGGGGCTGCCAGAGTTATCATTTTAGCATCTGTATTTACTGTTGCTTAACAAATATCTATCTTTTCAGTTGCACAGTAGTGGTATGAAGTAGGAAGAAAATGGCCTTGAGATTAAAAAAAAAAAAAACTTACCCAAAAGATAATAAGGATAACCTACAATCGAATGCCTTGATCTCCGTATCCGTAACCCAGCAACTTTTTCAACAGTTCGCCCACATAAAATGCTACTTTAAAAGGAGGTAGCAGAGGCATTTTAACAGTAGATGAGATGCCACAAAGTGGAATTGCCGGATAAAGTCACCAAACGTTGGGGGATGGCCATCGGCACCCCCTGCTTTTCCGTGGCAGTGCCCCTCAAGTCCAGCTCTGCCGTGGAGGGGAGAGATGCCCCCCAACTCAGAGACCCCGTCCTCAACTGCAGTCCAAAAGGCAGAGGGAACCTTGGAAACCTGTGAGTCACAAGTCAGGGAAAATCACCAAAAAGGCTAGCTTGGCTTGTAATATTCAAACCTGCAGCAATTTCCTCTCTATAAAAGCAACTCATTAAGCTGCTAGGAAAAAAACAAAAAAATGTAAAACAATAGGCTCACTAGGAGTGAAAGAGGGAAAAATGAAAAAATTTCTGCATTTAACTACAGCTTTAGTTCTTTGGAAGTGCTCCAATAGGCGAAGAAAATTCAGAGTTTCTGACATGTAATCTATGAGTATCTAAAACGTGCATGACTTTGCTTTTATACACCAGGAAAAGGAGTGAAGCATAGTCTTGATTGTAGTCTCTTTGCACAAGATAAGAAAGTATTTTTGAAAATTGTTGCTGAGCACTTGAATGGAAAACACAGAAAAATGTGAAAAGAGAAAACCCACTTGGTATCCTGAAAGTCCCCCTCAATTTACCATTTAATTTCACAGACTTTTCTTAAAAAAGAAAAGGAAAACGGACAGCAAAGTTTTCAGCAAAAACTGACACCTTACCTACTACTTTGCTGGAGAGACTGAGTGATGAATCGGTCCTGAGTGAGCTTCCCTCAACGTCCGTGGTCTCTTTCCAACTACCTGCGGGAATCCAAGGCTCAGTGGCTAGAGGATGCAAAGACCATAATTTTCCTAATAGAGCTGCCTCCTTAAATTGGGGGGTGTGGTCACGCCCGGGGGAAACTGAAGAAAAAGCAGGATTTTGCTAGCCCCGGACTCACAGAGACAGCCACTAGGACAGGCTTTTCTGTCTAGGTGGAAAAGCAAATCCTGTTCCAGGCTGAGATAACATCAGATCACACCTTTTTTTCTATCCTTCAAATTATCCTTCAATTAACATATAACTCAGCCTTCGGGAGTAATGGGGAGGGAGGTGAGTGAAAGAGAAGCAGCTCAGTGGGATAGCACCCTGCCGCAGCCTTTGCTGATACATTAGATTTCACTCTCTGTGGAATACATGAACATTTGTGCTTCACATTTCTTGCTTCTCAGTGGGGCCCCATCGAACCTAGGCAAGGGGCAGTGGGGGAGGGCTGGGAAGGCTATCAGAAAGGGGATGTCCCCCACCCAGCCACCTGCTCGGGCTTCTGGTCTCTCTAGTAACCTGACATGAAATGTGATATTTCTTGAGGAAAAGAAAATAATTCTATGGAGGGGAGCTGACCAAAGAGCAAGTTGTGATTTCTGAAAAGTAAAGCTAAAACATGATCTTCACAGAAGCCTGGTTTTAGGACATTCCTCAAAGAGATTAGTTTAGTGGCCCTGAGTCAAAGTTCACGATGCAAAAAATAAAAGTGTAGACATATTCATATATTCGTCATTTAGAGAAAATGTAAACAATGTGAAAATGTTGCATCTGTTCTATCTGAAAACATATAGCAGCTTTTATTCACATAGAACTGTGGTAAGAATGTTACAGTGTAATAGCATTTCTATATATAGGGTTATTTCATTACGGAATTTTTTTAAGTCACTATTTGGCTGCTTAATTTAAGACTTTGATCCTGAAAGATTCCATTTTCTTTGAGTAATAGATGCGAGTTCCAATTTGCCATGGTTGGCTTCTTTCCTTTCCTAATGAAGACACAAATGTTCAAGGTTGAAAGTCTATGAAAATCTAATAAATGTTATTCAGAGCAACATCATCATTATCCTTCATTGTATGGAGCTAGCAGGGCAGTTAAGATGGTATTGTAATTAAAACAAGATTTTACTGCTTATCTTTTGTCTTTGCAAATTAACATGGCTTAAAAGAAAGAAAGAGATAGTGCTGTTGGTTCAGTTTAGTTTAATAAATGTCCGTGTGCACAGTGCCTAGCACTAGGGATGTAACGAACCCACGCTGCAGGGGAAGACAGACATGAACTGACCATCTCAATCAAGAGCAACACTTGTTGTGAGGTCAGTCGATGAGGAAGGCTATGGAAGCTTTGGTCTGTCCACTTATAACTCACCGAGTTCCATTTAAAAAGCCCATGCCCTGGCTGATGTGGCTCAGTGGATTGAGTGCTGGCCCGCCAGCCAAAAGGTCGCCAGTTCAGTTCCTGGTCAGGGCACACGCCAGGGTCGTCAGTTGGGGGTGTGCGAGAGGCAACCAATCGATGTAGCTCTCACACATTGATGTTTCTCTCCCTCTCTTTCCCTGTCTCTAAAAGTAAATAAATACAATCGTAAAAAAAAAACAAACAACCCAGGTCAGTTAAACCAATCGCAACTAATTATAACTGCAGTATTCTCTATGTTTGCAAGAGAGTGGGAGAAAATAGAGAAGACTTGGACTCTTGTCCCGTAAGGGTATTCAGTGTGATCCTTGAGGAGCTCATGTCTGCATGGGGTTCATATGAAAAAACAGCCCTTTAAGACCTTGACTCTGTCCTCCGCCAACCACCGGCTGTCATGGTGTGAACGAGCACAAACTAGACATCTGAAGGGTGCAAAACAAGCCACCACTGGCATAAATTGCCTAGAAAATGCCCAAGAAAGCAGTAAACTTTGTTTTAAACAGTATCCTCAAAAATATAGCCTTAGATGAGTATCCACATGTATTTGGAGTATTCAATCGAAAAAAATGAATTGGGCCCTTACCTTACACATATACAAAAATCAACTCAAAATAGATCAAAAACCTAAATACAAAAGCTAAACTGATAAAATTCATATAAGAAAACATAGAAGGAAGCTTCATGACATTAGATTTGGCAATGATTTCTTGGATATGAAACAAAAAGCACAGACAACAAAAGGATAGATAAGTTGTACTTTATCAAAATTAGAAACTTTTGTTCATTGAAGGACACTATTAAAAAAAAGTGAATGGGAAAAAATATTTGCAAATCTTTTGTAAATCAAAGGACATTATTTAAAAAGTGAATGGGAGAAAATATTTGCTAATTACAAGGGATCAGTATTCAGGATATATAAAGAACTCTCACAACTCAACAACAAAATTTGATTTAAAAAAAATGGGCAAAAATCATGAGTAGATATTTCTCCAAAGATATTCAGATGGCCAATAAGCACATAAAAAGATGGTCAACATCACTAATCATTAGGAGAATGCAAATCAAAAGCACAATGAGATACTACTTCACACCTATTAAGATGGCTATCCTCTAAAAACCAGAAAATAAGTGTCAGCGAGGATGTGGAGAAATTGGAACCCTTTCCCATTGCTGGCAAATGTGAAATGATGAGGCCATTCTGGAGAATAGTATGGCAGTTCCTCGCAAACTTAAACATAGAATAACATATGATCCAGCAATTACAGTTCTAGGTATATATCCAAAGGAAAGGAAAACAGGGACTCGAACAGATATTTGTAAATGGATGTTCATAGTAGCATTATTCACATTAGTCAAAAGGTAGAAATAACCCAAATGTTCATCAACAGATGAATGGATAAACAAAATGTTTATGTTTCAGTCCATGGAATATCTTTTAGCTTTAAAAAGGAATGAAATTCTGGTACACGCTACTACATGAATGAATATTGAGGAGAGTGTACTAAATGAAAAAAGCCAAAAGAGAATATTGCACAATTCCGCCTATATGAGGTATCTAAAATAGCCGAATTCTTAGAGACGGAACGTAGAGTAGAGGTCACCAGGGTCCGGAGGGGAGAGGAGAGTGGGGAGTTAGTGTCTAATGGGGCCCGTGTTCCAACTGGAGATGCAAAAAGTTATGGAGCTGTATGGTGGTGATAGTTACTTAATGCCACTGAGCTGCACAGTTGAAAATGGTTCAAACAATAACTTTTAAGTTAGGTATATTTTACAAAAAAACATGCAAACAAAAAAACATGTCCTGAAGAAAAAATCTGCAGAGCATTAAGGTGACGTAGGCCACCCGCAGAAAGAATGCTTTCTGACCCGCGTGGATTTACAGGGCAAAGGAAAGGGATGGTCTGGAAAAAGGGGATGTGAACGCACAGGAAGGAGCACTGGGCCTCCCTCCACTGCACAGAGTCCTTCCGTCCCTGGGACACTCGTAGCGGCCCCACCGTACACGTTGTTAAGATTACTGTATAATTGGACAATTGTGTAAACAGTAAACCGAAAAGGCAACGCTGGCTATTGTTTCCCATGCTCTGTGATGTTAAGCCTATGGAGAAGGACCTCAGTTGAAATGGCTACATATTTGAGATCCTGAAGAAAAAAAAAAATTACAACCAGTGGCCTAGGAAACATGTGATCTTTTGGCTCTCATGTGAGCAAGTTCAATTAAAAGAGCTGTTGCTGCTCCTTCCACAGTCGTTTGGAAAGAACAGTAGTTTCAGCAGAGTTTAGACACAGGTGGAATAGGGCCTGAATTAATTTCTAGAATAACTACCACCAAACTATTTGCTGTTCTTACTGTGAAAAAATTGGGTTCTTGTTCTCGGCATAACAAGATACGTTGCAAGTGAATATCTCCGAAGATGAAAAATGGAGAAGATGAATTTCCAAAATCTTAGCCCAAGAGTGCTAAACCCTTCCACCATGAGCTTCTCCCACTCCCACCCCAACCTCCAAAATGTCGGCATGGCCATCGCAGAGACCGATAATGTTCTTTAAACCACTGTCAGCACACAATGAGAGTAAAATTTGAACTGAACAATGACATTAAATTTAATGAGAAACAAGGCAAAATATCAGCCACTTATTGTACTTCCCATATTCTCTCTTCTTTCTGATGCTTCAGAAGACGCCATATATGCAGGAAAGCAGTATCCAAACAAATTACCAAAACTGAGTGGGGATAAAATCCAGATACTGCAGTCGTCACCAGATGTCGAAGGGGCCCCAGAAGATAAGATGAAAGGAAAGCAAGGAGCGAAGAACCTTTGTCTATTCACGCTCCAGCTCTGGAACTTCTTATCCTGTACTTTGTAATGAATCTATCTCCTTTCCATGATCAAAAGCCAAGCCTTTGTCTTGAGCCCCAGATGGATCAGAAGTGGCACACATACGTGTGCGTGCACATCTGGCACCCAGGTGCCGGCCCTCGTGTGTGCCAGAGAGCCTAGGGAGACGCTCGAGTTCTTCTAATAGTCCTCCCGGGATCCCACGGTGGACTGCGCCATTATTGTTTGGACCAATTTTCTGTTGCTTCCTCCCTGAAAAGTGGTTTAGATAAGCTTGGTAAAGACATTCCCCGTCCTGGTCTTCTGGAGCCTGCTGAACATCCTTTAGATCCCGTGCACTCAAAGCCGTCCAACACAGCGGATGCCGAGGGACTGTATAGCCTGCTGAAAACCCTTCTCTGACTTCCTCCCTCTTTGCTTTATTTTTTTTTCTCCGTGTTGTTGTTTCCCTGCCCCGCTATTTCCTCCCTCCCTCAAACACCTTTACCTTTCTCTCTGGCCATCTAACTCTTAGAAGGTATTTTTGAATTTCCGTTTCAATTACAAAATGACTATGTGGTTGTAGCACAGTCAAACGATACTGAAGAGTTTGAATTAAAAACTGAAATCACCACCCATGCCCCCTTCACCCAATTCACACTAAAAAGTTAACTACTATATATATATATATATATATATATCCCTTTGACTTTGCCCTATGTCTTTTTTATCTTATTTTGTTGGACACATTGGTTTTCTGTCTGTTTTTTATTTTAGTATGCTATTTTTTTTTGTTTTTCATTTTAATTGTCATTCTATTACAGTTGTCCCAATTTGTCCCCCTGCGCCCCCCTCCGCCCAGCCCAGCCCCTGCTCCCATAGTCCGTCCTCACACCCTTGTCCACGGCCTTGAGTCCTCCACACCTGTTTTTTTATCTAGCCCCTTCCCCTTCTCCCCACCATTCCCCGACCCTGTCTCTCTGGCCGATGTCAGTCTGTTCCCTGTTTCCATGCCTCTGGTTCTATTTTGCTTGTTAGTTTATTTTGTTCATTAGATTCCTCTTACAAGTGAGATCATAGGGTGTTTGTCTTTCACCAACAGGCCTATTTCACTTAGCGTAATATTCTCCAGTTTCATCCACGCTGCCGCCAAGGGTAGGAGTTTCTCCTTTCTTTCTGCTGCGTAGTAGTCCATTGTGTAAATGTAGCAGTTTTTTTGATCCACTCATCTTGAGATATCCGCTCACACTGGTCAGAATGGCCATCATTAATAAATCGACAAACAATACGTGCTGGCAAAGACGTTGAGAAAAGGCAACCCTAGTGCTCTGTTGGTGGGAACGCAGACTGGTGCAGCCACTGTCGAAAACAGCAAGAGAGTTCCTCAAAATACTAAATACGGAACTGCCTTTTGACCCAGTGATTCCACTGCTGGGAATACACCCTAAGAATCCCAAAACACCAATTCAAAAGAACTTACACACACGTCTGTTCATAGCCGCGCTGTCTGCAATAGCCAAGTGTTGTATGTATCATTGTGCCTGTTGCTGTCACGCATTCAGCGGTACTCACTGGTGCCATCTTCCCAAGTCAGTGCGCACCGGAGCAACCTCATCCATTTCAGCAACTAAGCGATGATCTTCTGTCATGTGTCATAAACTCCAGCTCAAGTCCTCTCTCCTCTGCATCTCTCCGACTCCTCAGTCTTCTCTTCCTGCTCTTTTTCGTGTGGCCATCCTTGTTCTTATATTGTCACAATGTGCTCCTTGAGTTCCCATTATCTCCTTCCCACATCTTTCCTGCCTCATCCCCGCCCCTCGTTTTTTATGTCAGCAACAGAAAGTGCTCCCCGACATACTCCCTCAAACACAGTGCCTATTAATATGGTCTAGATAACAGGCCAAAATATAGTGTGGACAGTGGGGTGCCATTTTTCCAGAAATATAAAAGCAAATCTCCCAAGTATCAAGTCCTCTTTTCTGGCAGTAGGGGAGATTTTTGTCTTGTTTTATTCTTGTTATGTTTGTGTTTTCTGATTTTCATACAACGTTGTATTCCATCTGTAATTAAAGGAAAAAAAAAAAGCAAATTGTATTTTTAAACGTGTGATTTTATTGGCCTGATTCAGATTGCAGTAGAGCACAGTGTTCTGGCGCAGACTCGGAGGTTAAACCGCCCCAGTTGGAATCCCAGCCCTGCTTCTCTCCATTACCATGGGCATGTTGTTTAAGATTCCTGATGTTCTGCTTCCTCACAGGTGAAATGAGGACAATGGTACATACCTCAGGGATTATTGTGAGGATGAGAGAGGCAGTGAGTGCTGAGTGACTCATTGAGTTTGGACTCCATACTATTCATCACTGTTATCCACAGCAAGGCCAAGGCTAGGCCTGGCTTCTATTTCCCAGCCCAGTGCCCTCTCAGCGCCCTGCATGAGTGTTCAGAGCAGGAGGAGCCAGAGGCCAGTCCTCCCGCAGGCTCAGTGCTGGCTTATGGAATGAAGAGACGGATGGAGCGCCCAGCCGTGGAGCTGGGACAAGCTGGCTGAGGGACGGGGCCCTGCTGGGTCTGGGGAAGAGCAGCTGCAGCTGTGTCTCCATGGCTCACACCAAGTATTGGCTGCATTGATTTTTCCTTTTGAAACAGTCTACTGATTACAGATGGAGCCCAGCCTTGGAATCAGGTCTTCCTCCCAAGACTGCATGCAACAGGACCAACCTTTTGAATATTCTCAAGCATGTTCTCTCATCCCAATTTAGAAGACAGCTCATCTTCATTGAAGGGACACTGAGACTATTAATACATTTCTTGAGCTCTGTTGGCTAAAGTGATCCTGCAGGCCCCATCGTTTAGGGGAGGCTGCCAGGGATTCTGGCTGCTCTGCTTTCTGCAAGGAGCTCAGAAGTCACTGCCTCAGCTCCCACTGCACACTCTCTCTGTGCCACCGATGTCTCTCTACCTGTGCCCTAGGCCTGGACTGACTTGGGAGCATCTGTTCAGATAAGATGTTCTTCTCAGGGCAGCACTATCGTGACTCAGTTCTGGAAGCCATGAGCTGGCGAGCTGGGCAGAATCTTTAGGGACTGCAATCTCTTCACCTTGCAGGTAAGTAATGAGAATCAGAGATATTAATTTCTTGTTTGAGAGAGCACTGATAAATAAATTTGCCACATCACTTCAAAGCTATATGGTTACCTATCTTTAGAAACCGTTGTCAGCTCCACATTGAGCATCTTGAGTCAGTTCCAAAGGTCTGGGTTTGGAGCTAGGGTAACCAGTACTAAAGAAGTAAAATTCAAATCAATTACACTGTTGATGGAATAATTCTTCCATTTACACAACAAATGTCTGCAGGCTTGGTGGATAGCTCAGTCCCCAGCAGACCAGGAGAGGAAATAGCAGTCCAATGGACCACAAAATATCATCATGAGTTTTGCCGTTTCAAAACATGCTTGGGACCAGAAGCCCAGTAACCACAGCCAGCTGTAACCATGAATGCACTGAGAGATTTATAGAAAGCCACATTTATCATTCGTTAACATACTCATTATTTTGGCCTGGTGCTGATGAATGATTAGAAGTAGTTTGGTTTGTTTTGAGCCTTTTTGGAACACATTTCAACCAAGTGCCAGGTTTGCTGCTATCCTGGATACTTCCCTTTCTTCCTCAACATAGCCAGCACTGTCCCTGAACTCAGGGACTGGGAAGACAAACTAAGAAGGTCCAGATGTCCCAGGCTTTTATATACATCTGGCTTCAACCTGAATTCTACCTCTGCAAGGAGGCTTTTTCCGACCACATCTCCTTTCTCTTACTAGATTATGTCTCTCATTAGATGCTTTAGTAATGTGCTATTTTCTCCTTTCTAGCAAGAATTATATTGTAGTTTTTTTGTGCATGTCCATCTTCTTTGTTTACTGTAAAGTTACAGGTGGCAAGAAATAAACCAACCCTGTTTACCATGGTTTCTGCAACTCCTATCATAGTGCCAGAAAAGACTAAATAAATAGCTGATGGATGAATGGATGGATGGACAATGGACAGATCAACTGTTGAATGAATAAAGAAATATAAAGATGGATATTTGAATGTTGGCCACATACTATCTAATTCACCAATAATTTCTTAACTTCGGTTCTTTGATTTTTAATTCTTCTCCCATTGGTAATACTGTTGTCACACAGTGTGATACCAAATTCTGCCACCAATTCTGACCTACAGTACATATCATACCAGTGTTAGCATAAACTTTTCCCCAGTCAACACAAAAATAAGCCTGTCGGGAGAATAATGTATTTTTTTACATAGCAAAAAATAAAGTGAAAAACTGACTGGTTTATTTCACTTAGCCTAGTGTTCTTCAGGTTCATCCATACCATTGCTAAGAGTAAAAGTTTCTTTTTTTAATGGCCAAGTAGTAACCCATTGTACAAATGTCCTACAGTTGTTTTATCCACTCACCTACTGATGGATACTTGGGCTACTTCCACATCTTGGTGATTGTAAATGACACTGCATCTGGGGAGGGGGAGAGGTGAGGGGGTGGCGGGACTGAGCAAAAAGGAAAAGGACTCATGGACACGGACAACAGTGTGGTAAGTGCTGAGGGGGAGGGGTGTATAAGGGGACTAAATGGTAATGGAAGAAAATACAATAAAGATTTAAAAAGAAGAAAGAAAAACTGACGACCAGGAAATTCAGGCTGTGCAAACAGACATAATTTTATTTTATGTTTTTGTCTATTTTCTGGGTAATTTAGTCTACATCTAAGTGTTTTTATTTTACTCTTTGAATAGTTGCCTCAATACATCCCTCAGTAAATAGAAGATATTGATTGGTGATTTCTGGGCTGATATGAGACTTCTGGGTTTTATTTTCCTCCTAGTGTGTTTTCCTGGAGAAAAGCCCTGAAATACATCACTCATTTTTATCAATGACTATTGGCCACAGAAAATCCTTCACAATGTACAGGTATATAGATATGAGATCCAAATAGTGATTTGGGAAAAACAAAGAATGTGGAAAGAAACACTTTGGTTGTACAGTCCAGTATTTCAACTTCCCCAATAAGCATATAAATCAGTTGCACTATGGGGGACGGGAGAAGGCCAGCTCAAGAAATCACATAAGCTTGAACTCAACTTTTATACCAACCAGAGCACACCTGGAATAACCAAAGATGCTGATCTTGCTCCCAGGGAGAGACTTGTGACCAAAGAGAATCTGGCTCATTATCTAAAGAAATTCTACTCCCGATTAGGGCGCTCCTGCCACTCCCTGGCCACGGCACAACAGGAGACCCGCCCAGCGCTTTTTTCTTATTTTGGCGGCATTTCAAAAAGGAGTCTTCAGAAATTCTGGGTGTTTGGTTAATAGATGTTTCTAAATAAGACTAAGAGAAACAAAAGAGTAATTGCGAAAAAAACAGTGTTGCTCTTTGCTTAGAGTAAGGCAAAATCTGAAGTCAGATGAGTGCTGGGCCTTGCCCAGATTCTAGAGGGGAACTCTAAACATGATCAAAATTCCAGGAACCTTAGAGTGAAGAATTTGTATTGAAAATTATAAAATCAATAATTCCTCTAAAATCACTTTCCACAGTTGAAATTCAAGGACTTTCATTTTGAACCCAAGAGCATCTCTGCTTTTCCTCTCTTTTTCCAAGTAATCATTATTCTTTTAAATTAAAAAATAATATGTTTATTATTCAAAATGTGAGAAACGGGGAAAGAGTAAAAATAGAAGATTGAAGTCATCTGTAATCTTCCATGCAGAGATAGCCAGTGACAACATTTCAATGGATAGTTTCTTTCCAAGTCTATCTATGTAGATAGGTATTCTTTGTTTTATAAAAAATAAAATAGATCATATTATGCAGGTATTTTGACATTTTTTTGTTAGTTATAAATCTTAACCTCCTTTTAATGTCATTAAATGGTTCTACAGTGCTTTTTAAAGCTACCTGGTATTCTCATATGTATTCCTTAAGAAGTCTAGAAATTTAGCATAGAAACAAATCTTCATTTTTATATTGACTCTTCTAGTAATAAAAAGAATTATGAGACCTAGAGTCAATTTCTACTTCTACTAACTAGTTGTATGTTTTGGGACAAGGTCTGTGGGCATTGGTCTTCTCATCCATAAAGTAAAGGTTACACTGCTGATTTCTAGAAAGCCCAAGGAGAAGGCTTCTGATACATAAATCACATGATGCAGTTTCTTCACTGATCCACTTTGCCTACTACGATATGAGAGGGATTTCCCCTTTTCCTTTACCCTTTGATTTGTTTTCCTTTTATTCTCCCATTTCCTTTCTCCTGAAGCAATGAAATGTGATGCCTTTGATCTGCCCCTCCCAAGATGGGTGGTTGGCTTCTCCTTCCACACTCCTGCAAATTCGGCACCGCTCTCCTGCTGGGAAATGCAAGGTCCCAAGTACCAGGCAGGTAGTTCTATACATCTTCCTGCCTCCAGGCTCATCTGAGCTCTGTGGGGCCCTGGTGTAGAAAAATGACTCCTGGAACCTCAAGTCAGTCTCTGCCTTCTTGAAGGCTCCAGCCAGAGAGCTGACTATGAGAAAACATGAAAGGTATATTCATCTTCTTTGGACTGCAAACAAAAACATTAATCTCTTTCTCTTTTAAAGGGGCCAGTAAGGATTTTGTGTTGCGTACCAAAGAGAAACCAGGAAGAAACAATGTTTTTCCATAGTTGCCCATGAAAGTGAATGGAGGAATCAAATTAAGGAATCCATAATTTGGAATCTAAAGGATCTCCTGAGATCTGACACAGTTTATAGAAGGTTTTGCAAGGTCTTCTGAAGCTTCCACATGCAATCCTACACAACTAAGTTCTGAGGTGTTTTTCTTGCTCATTGCCTGAAAGAAAGGATGTCCTCCTCTCCCTCTCAGGCCTAAGCAAGTTACTCCTGTAACTGGCCCCAGGCTAACAAAGACTGAGAGATTAAGTAGAGATTTGAATGTTATCTCTGTATCTTTCTGGAATCTGTCAATTTGGGTATCTCAAGAAAAGCCAACATCTCACCAGAGAGCCTTCTGCAGCATAGCCACAGAGAAGATAGAAAGAAGCTTCTGATGTTTTCCTCTTATCCTGAATTCCACTGACCCCAGAGACTCGTAATTCTGGTGTAATATGGAAGGGGAGTGAGGAGTAGCCCTGAAACATTTCATTATCTCAGGAGGTGCTGATATTCCCACATATCAACAAGCAGGATTTCAAAGAATGATGGCATGGATCACCGAACATCTTCTGAGATATTCCCTTCTTGACTGTTCCTCTCCCATCCTTATCAATGCCACTGGATGCAGGAATAACATTCACAGAATGGAGCACCACTCCCTAAGGTTGCCTACGCTCTTAGCAGGTCTTTTCTCATTGAGATGTTGAAAAGTAAAATGAGATAATAGAGAAAATGCTTTGCAAGTAGAATGCCTTGCCTAGGAAAACAACTGGAGATGTTGTTTATGATAGCTCTGGAGATTCCTGCCTTGCCTTACTGCAGCAGCCTGTGACAATATTTCCTCATTACGACTCAATTTGCCTCATAATAGACAAGTGTTACAGAACTTGGATCAGTAGATCAACCTTACAGGGAAGCATACTTCAGATCAAAATGATGAAGTGCTTTTGAACAGTTAGAGCCATTCAAAAAAAGCAACACGTGCCTGCCAAAGCACTGGATAGGCTGCAATAGAGCCACAAGACCACCCAGCAGGGAGGCCGCAGACAAGCCTCCTGCTCTGGACCAGGCAAAGCTAAGAGTCCACTGAGCAGTGAGAACCTGGGCATCCCCATTAGGATGACCTTTACTGTCATTTTCACATATGTAAAGGCTGTAATGTAGAAAAGGAAGTGTTTTATTTCAAAAGCATCAAACTAGACTTAGTTGATAGACATGATAAGAAGGTAGGCTTTGGCACAACATAGGATCATGCTTAAACATTCAGAAAGGGGATATAATCTAACTCAAGCAGCCATAACAATGGAAAAAAAATCAGACCAAAGCTAACCCACCAGGGTTAGATCTCAAACTCCTATGTCTTAGATTCTTCATCTAGTTCTGGGTCCCCTATCTCACGTGCTGCCTCCAGTCCAAGGCTGTGCATACCTGGCAGATCCATGTTTTAAAAATGAGAGGAAAGCCACGTGTTGTGACCATTTGCTGAGAGTCCTCTTCTAGTCTTAATGTCTTTCTTATTTCTTAGACTTTCTCCTCTCTCTCTCTGGGGAAAAGCTAAATTCACATGCCTGGGCTACTCTTAAACCTGCAGAAACTAAATTGAATGGAATGAAAACTCTTAACTGGGCTTTTCTTCTGTTGTTGACTATAGGGCGTGCCTACCAGCATCTGGATGTCTGTCCTCTTCCGTCTTGCCCTGCAGCAGAAGCTCACTCAATCTTCAATCCCTCTCCTCACTGCATCCTCCCTGCCTGACCCCACCTTCTTCCAGAGCCACCAGCAGCATCGCTGAGGGGTCAGAGAGTCACATTGCCCAATTACCCTGCAAAGAAATCCAGCGAGTGTTTGCTGCCTCACACAGTAGCCATTCATTTATGCTCAGGGAAAGGACCGTGACTGGTTTTTCTTTGCACCCCCAGCATCTTACTTGGTGCCTGGCCCTTAGGAACTTCCCAGTTTAGGTTAATTTCACTGAAAGTATCCATAGGTTGTTGAGTTTTTTAGGGCCTAGCAGTTTAGCTGCAAATGGATCCTGTGGCAGGCCTCAATGCAACAAAACACAAGTATTGTAAACTTTTAGGTACAGTTAAGAATTTCCCTCAAGGCCTTTTGGAGTTACTAGGAAAAGGACCAGAGAGCAAGGAAGCCCCAACCTCAGAACCTTTGTCCTTGATCTTCCTGACGCAGGCCTTCATAGCTCCCTCCCTCACTTCATACACATCACATGAAGATGTGAGGGGTCTTGCCTGACCATCCTGTGTAAAATAAAACCACCCATTCCCACCCTCTGAGCTCTCACCCACCTCACTCTGCTGTATTTTCCCTCATAGCCCTCATCACCACCTGTCCTTCTATGTATTCGTTTGCTCATTTTATTTTTGCCTCCTCTCTCATCAAGAGGAAAGATGCTTTGTAGGTTTTGTTCATTGTTGTACCCCTGACTAGCTGCCTACCATATAAAAAAGGCTCAATAACCATTTACTAAACAAGTGAATGATGAATGACTTAATGAATTCTTGGAAATAAAACAAAAAATGATTGCTCAATAAAAAAATCAATGACATGCCTGAAAAGGAGTCAAAGAAGTGTCCTGGAATAAAGAGATACAAAATACTAAATAATATAAGTTAAGAGACAGAGATCAACATAGAATGCCCAACATTCACCTCATGAGGTTTCCCAGAAAAAGAGGAAAAAATACAGGGAAGGAAATATTAGGAGCTGAAGAAAATCACCAATCTTAAAACTGAAGTTTCATCCAAGGATAAGAGAAGAGGCAAAAGTTTCTACAAAGAAAGTGGAAAGTTCCCACGAAAGCATGAGATTAAGATTAGCACCGATCTTCAAATTAGCAGCACTGGATGCAGAAGGATAGCAGTCATGTCTTCATATTTTTGAAGAAAAAAATATTTTAAATCTGAAACTGATACCTAAGCTATCAATCAAATATAATAACAAAATAAAGCAGTTTCAGGTTTCAGAATGTGAAAGTTTACCGCTCACAGAGCCTTCCCGGAGAAATAAGGTGCATTTTAGCAAAATGAAAATAGAGAAAAAGAAAAGGGAGAAAATGAGACCCAAGAAACAGTGGGCCCAGCTCAGGAGATGTGTGCACAGTAGGGATGAAAATCAACCATAGAACAGGAGAATGTCTTTGAAAGAAAGTAGATTTCTTTATGCCATGTAATTGTTTTAAAAGATAGATGGCAGGTGAAAACATCAATTACTTTAATTAATAATCTGTTAAAAAGCAATCGGAAACACCGGGGAGGGAGTGGGGTGTCTCACTTGTATGTGGAATCTAATGATCAAAATAAACCGACAAACAAAATAGAAACAAGAGGCGCAGAACATGGAACAGACTGGCAGCTGTTGGGGGGTGGGGGAGGGGGGCTGGATGAGAGACGGGGAAGGGCTCAGTCCAAGGGCAGAGATGCAGGACCCACAGAACAGTGTGCGATGGCCGGGGGGGGCGGGGGAGCGGGGGGGGGGCCTGGGTGGAGGCGGCAAAAGGGGGTGAAATGGGAATGTCTGTAATAGTGTTAATGATAAAAATAAAGAAAAAAGAAAAAGAAACTAGGGTAGTATAATTTTAAGGCCCTGAAACTAAAACAAAAAACATATATTAACCATAGAACAGGAGAACTTCTTTGAAAGAAAGCAGATTTCCTTATAACATGTTATTATTCAAAAGATAGATGGTATATGAAAACAAATTGCTTTAATTAAATTTTTTAAAAAGCAATCAGAAACATCAGGGGGTAGGGGAAGCTATATAAGAAAGTCATATGAAAAATATCAATAGAATGTGATCTGATTTTAACCAATTCATGAAATATAAGAAAGAGAATCATTTAGTCTTGAAACTCGAAGTATTTGTCATTGGTACACAGGTTTAGTGATAAAAATGCACCTCATTCTATAAAGTGTAATTACACAATTTGGTTCTGTGGTGAACCACCTTAAAACGAATACATAATTATCTTAATACAAATGGGATTACAGTTTTGGGAATTGATCTATAAGCAAAGCATGAATGACAATTATGGTTACAAAACTAAATGCAAATATTATAGCTGGTGATATTAGGAGGTGGAAGGTATGTAAAAAGGTAGAGAAACACATAGAAGTGCTACTTTCTCATTTCGCATGGTACAAGATGAGAGTTGTCTAAAGACAATGAATCAAGAGTTAAAAATTTGAGATGTACTGTTCAAAGTTATAATAACTAAAAGAAAAATAGAAATTTTTTCTTAAAGATTAGAAATGTGGTGGGGTTGCATGCAGTGTAAGTGAGCTACATAATTTGTGTTTGTAGTCCATTGATTGATAGTTTAAATGATTAAATCAGGACATAACAGTAGAATTATGTTATACATAATATGGAATTAACTACCAAAAAAGTTAAAGATAAAAATAGTTTAAGTGGTTACCTCTTGGGAGTGTGCCTGGCTGTGGGATGGGATTGTCAACTTTCACATTTCACTTCATAATATTCTCTTCTGTTTGACTTTCCATTACTACATGAATATATTATTTTTATACTTAAAAACATCTTTGTTTTTAAAAGAAGAAACCATTTTGTACTGGAAGGTGCTGGCTTATATCATTTCCCCTATGATATTTGGTATGGCAGAATAGATATATCTGACCAAGGAAAATCTAAAATTGAAATTTTGGCTTTATTTTTCTGTTATAGTTTACAAAGAAGCTGTGGAAAGACTATAAAATTTGGAATAAAAAAGAAGCAGTAATCCTAGACTGCTCTTTTAATAAATTCCTCTGCGTCAATCTTTCTACCCTTCAATAGGGTCCTTGCGCATAATGCTACCTCCTCTCTTCAGAGTCCCAGGGAGATGAGAAATTGAAATCCTAAGTCACAGGAAACCTGGCCAGTGCTTGTGTTCAGCCTCCATGAACCAGGAATTACAGAGAAGAGCAGGGCGGTCTCTCGGAATCGTTGGCATGCAAACGCGTGTGCCAGATGTCGTTGAAATTACTCAGTACGATTTCTAAGTCAACAGCTCCAATGCTCCCTGTGGCAGAATCAAATTTCTGCATGAAGATCTTCTGAGGAAGCTGCTGACTTACTGAACACTGCCGCCAACCACCCACACAGCTCACAGTGCACCTCGCAAACAACTGGGGTGGGGGACGAGGCGGCGCGTGGAGAGCTTTCTTCACAGAGACCTGCCACCAGCTTCCGCCCTCTGCCTCAAAGACATGGATTTCAGGCATTGTCACAGACTCTGGGTAACCACCGTCTGTCTGCACCGGGCCCGGGCAGGCAGTGGAGGGGCCCTGTCGGAGGCACGGCTCTCTTCTAAACAAAGAGCCCTCCAGTGCCTTTCCCGAGAGTAGCCGTGTTTCCACGGGTGCCTTGGGTTAAGGGCGGGGGTGGGCAGGAAATATACAGAAAATAGAAAACAAAAATGATTTGTGCAAATCCTCATCTGGGAAGCCGGCATTCCTGGTTGCCTGCATTTATAATATTAAGGGGGGAAATCACAAATAAAGCAGTCAATGAGTTAGCATGAATCAGATCTTTGTTCTTGGCCAAATCCTGCCTGGAAAGCTGACTTCAGGCTTCTCGTTGACTTGCAGCATCGATTTTATAGAAATGGCTTTAAAATGTGCCCAACACCCATTCTCCTCCCACCGGGCCAGAAAGAGTAAGAAAGGGTGACCACACAGCTGGATCCCCTGTGGTCAGGCTTATGAAAGGGGCAAAGTCTGTGGCGTGCCTATGCACTCCCAGAAACACTGGGAAGGAGGTGAGAAAATGGTCCCATGGAGGGAGACAGGGAGCCAGCAAGAGTAATCATTCTCCTGGCTCTGCTGCGTGCCACCCACATCCATGGGCTGGATACTCTCTCCGAGGGCCAAACCTGCCCTTCCCAGCCGTCCCGTAGCCAAAATGTAGCTTGAGAAGGCCGCCAGAAAATTCTACAGACCACGCCAGCCAGGGAGTTTGACTGGAGACAAGGCCGTGGGGTTGAAAGAGGGAAGTGAATCATTTCACCCATGCGTAGATTCCTTTCTAAGTTCAAGACGCTTGCGCTTATAACTCATTTGCCTCATGTGAGGCAAACTGTATTTTCTCCGTTTTATAAATAAAGAAACCAAAGCTCAGAATGGATTCGGATCCTAGCCAGTTTGCTATGGACTGCGTGCCATAGGACCGAGGTGCAGGAAGCAGGTCTACGTTCTGTTCCTTGGCCTGCTCCCCAGGCCACATTGCCAGTAGATGTCATTATCTGACCAGGAGACAAATGCTTGACAATAGAAACTCTAGCCACTTGGCTGAAAGGTTCGGGGGAACTTTGTGAAACTGAGAGAGATGTGAGGCCTTTCTTCCCCACACAGAGCTGGAAGACTAGATCTCATGTTACCTTCCGACATTGAGACTACTTCCTTTTTTAGAGACAGTCAATCATGCCTCGCTGACAGTCAGATCTCCTATCTCACTGAAGCCCGGCCACCAAAAACAGTGAAGGTGATGGACTACAGGGTTTTCCCTCCAAATCCAAAATGTAATTTCAAGTAGTTTCTTTTTATATTAGTCTTATTATGTTTTATTTATTTATTTTTGTTGTTGTTGTTACTTATCCCCCCTGGCCATGAGTCTGCTACACATCTTAGAATTGATGGGTTCAAGTATCTCTCATTCAAATTTAATTCCCACATGAACAGAATAAACATGGCTGCCCTTGATCTCTCCTTTTCCTGTGTCAATGGAAACTAACATTCAACCTTTCTCTCCCTGGACAGCTGGCTTTGTGATGCGCCTGCCATTATTAACATGGCAGCTGTCGAAGCAGTTAACTACGGAAAGACCATTACCTCATCTGACCCTGTCTCCCTGCCAGGACAGGATATGGGCCCGAAAAATTCTTCCTGGTCTAACAACTGCTTCGGCGTTTATTTATCCTAGGTTACAGCAAACGTAGCTTCAAAAAACAGGAAATAGAGTCTCATCTTAGTTCATTATGATACCAGTTATAACAATGCAGTGGAGGCTTTCTGAGAGCAAGGCTGGCACTTCCATACAAGGTGGTGGAACTTTGTCTGCCAGGGCTTTGGACTGCGCCGCCGGGACAACCCTCGTGGGACCCTGGGAGTATTGTATAGTCCTACGTGCACATTCCGTGGGGCCCTCAGAAATAAAGAAAAGTATATCAGCTTGTGAAGTTCCTAAAGTGGTCCTAATTCACTGAGCTCCTTATCGGCAAATGAACCGTCTCATTTGCCTTCAGTTGCGGCCAATGCTTAAGAAACACTCAATAAAATTTCATTAATTAAGACTGCTTGAAAAGGAGCCTAAGTTTAACAGGTAGGAGAGGACTCTGGGTTCATTTGTACAGCGGGGGAGCCTAGGAAAATAATGTTTCAGCTCAAGTTCAAGAGGCAATTCCCTTACTAATAACTACACTGTTAAAAATAACGAGCTAAAACTACTGCATCCAGTTGACACATATTATCTCATTTAACAGCCCTTAAGAGAGCTGGCATTAGTATTCCCATCTTGCTGAATGAAAGAAAAAAAATGATGCTACGAGAAGTTAAATAATTTGTCTAAGGTTACATGTAAGTAAATCTGAATTCAAGTTCAAGTTAGTCTGACTCATAAGACTATATTATCGACCATAATGTTATACTGCTTTTCTAGTCTTGATTTATTTTTGGAGAACAAGTACTTTTAGCAAAGAGAAATGAGAGGCAATGCCGTTGCCGTTATTGGTCAGATAATTTTAACTCTACCCCTATCTCGGAGATGTAGCTGTTTTCCTTTCCCACCTCGCTGGAACCTCAACTGACCCTCACCGTGTCTTGCGTTGCTCCGCTCTCCCACTCTCTCTTCTGCGCCGCTTTGCTGTAACACCCTCAGTGATGGGGGAACTAGGAAACTTGGCCATGTCTACAGCCATACCACCCTGAACGTGCCCGATCTCATCTAATCTCAGAAGTAAACAGGGTAGGGCCTGGTTAGTGCTTGGATGGGAGGAAACATGGTCATGCTCAAGGACCTTGGATAACTGCTTTCTTCCCGTGCACGCGTCAAGCTCAGGAGAAGAAATAATCTCACAGGTGCTAACTTCCATGAACCAGGTGCGGTCCAGCAACGACTAATGTCTGTGCAGTTCATCCAGCACCTTTACTGTCATTGTCTTAACTGATGTGCAAGTAGCCATAGAAATGAGGCCAGGCAGGATTATTCACCTATTTTACAGATAACAAAGCTGATGATCAGAAATCAGATACAGCTGAGATTTGAGTCAAATCTGGTTTCCAAGCTCATGTTCTGCACAGAGCTACACCAAACTCTAATGTGAATTCAGGGCCTGCCCGTTCTGCTGCCCTAAAGAGATGGTCCTGCTCCATCGGGGATTCCAAGCCCCACCCCCGCCCCCCGCCCCCTCCAGCACTGATGTCGCTCACACATGTGAAGTTTGCTTGGTGAGCGGAGATGTTCTAGGAGAACCAGTGGTTATGTTGCACGCAGAGTTGTTCTTCTCCTTGCATGTAACCACATTAATTTTATTTTTTTAGTTGTTGCTACATCACTTTAAACACTGACTTGATGGTGGAAAATATAAGGTCTTAGGTATCAATATGAAGTTCATCAACAAGTCTAAACAGAAATATGCATCTGTAAATGCTGAGTATAAAAAGCAGTGAAATGTGAGTCGAAAGACCTGGAGTCTAGCCCAGACCTCCCACTGAATTCTAGAAAGCCTTGGGAGGGTCTCCTAAGCTCCTCAAGCCTCACTTTCTGCAAAGAAAACAGTGGTGGGCTAGAGGGTCCTTGTGGAGCCCACATTCCTTTTTTCAGGCATTCTTGGCTCTACTGACCCTGATCTGAGAAGAAGTTTCTTTGTTCTAAACAGTTGCTATTGTAGGAAACCATGGTGTTTTATTCCTAGGATGGCCAGGCAAAGGTGTAGGCAGGAAGATGTCTGAGGGACAGACGGTGATCAGCGGGGCTGAGTAAGAGCAAGCAGGTCTGCTGTGGAAAGAACAGTGCTGAGAAAGTCCCCATCAGAGGAAGGAGCCCTCTGAGCCCAGCAGGGGATGCTGGCGACTCTCCACGGGTGGCCTTCAAGCTCTCTTTCTTCTAAGAAACCTGCTGCAAGATGGGCTCCACAGGATTAACTCATCCAAACAACATATAATGACCTCTTCTGTGTTCCAGATATTCGGTTAAGAACTGAAAATAAAAGATAAAGTAAGATCTGCTTTTAGGTCTTGTAGTTTATCCGGGGGACAAGTAACAAGATGATCTAAATTTTTAGCAGAGGCTCTTTTAGTAAAGAATTAGATGAGGAAAGAGTTAGGGAAACTAAATTGGATCGTCTCGGAGGATTCATTCTCCCATCTCCAAAATTTGTATAATTTCTCTTCACATTTGAATCCCATACTATCCAGGGCATTTTTTGCAGATCACATCAAGACCTCGTTGACCTCCTCAGGTCTTGAAACACTCTCTGAAATCCTCGTGTTCTCTCCCTTGTGATCTGGCAGGACATTTTATTGTCCATCAACTCATTATGTTCTCCAACCGTTGGATGTGCGGGGAATCCGAGTTCTCCAACTACATAAAAATCTCTTTGAGGACAGAGTCAGGACTCACACTGATTTTGTTTGTTCAGCAATACTTCACCTAATATTAAGATAATCAGCCTTGTTTCCCAAATATCGCCATTCTACCTCAATCTGAGCACGTGGTAGAATCTCACTGCCCTGCATCTTTGAAATTAGGGAGTGGCCTTAAGACTTGCTTTCACCGATGAAATTAGAGAACTTCTGGCAGAAGCATGGAGAACCAGGGAATGGTTTCAGCCATTCTGTTTTTCTCTTTGGCACGTGTCAGGTGACAGCTGCTTAGCAGCCTGGGGCCCAGGGTGAGTCAGACATCATGGAACTAAGCCCCCTGACAACCTGTGATGTCCTTGTAACAGGAGGAAGAAGTACTGCTTCAAGCCACTGAGGTTTGGCACTTGTCACCTCAGCATAACCGAGCCCGGCCTGACTGGGACAGCAGTGCTCCGCGAATATTTGCTGAGCTCTGCCCCAGTGGCTTACTTGTAGCAGGTAAGTAGGAGGGCCATCCATTAGGCTGGCAATGGCCTGGACAACGGCCACCTCCACTGGAAAATACTGTGTCAGCTCTGCCTAACATGCGCTTGTTCCTGTTTCTGAAAAAGCACCACTCACAGTCATTGGCGTTCCCTGTCAGCATTGCTTTCACTTCGAAGCCACTTCTCTTTAGCAGGAAATGTCTATCTTTGTCTGCAGAATTTAATAGTTAAAATAAGAAAAGCCATGAAGTGTCCTAGAAAGAGGCGGAGAACTTTGGGGAAAGTTACAAATAGAGATTGTCCGAATGAGCGTGTAAAGACTGGAAAGGAGAAGCTCCACCAAGAGCTTCACAGGAACCTCAGTCAACAGCCCCCGGAAAGCACTGGCGGGGGCCTCAGTTGGTCGGAGGGTCGTCTCGTGCACCAGAAGGTTGCAGGTTTGATTCCTGGTCACAGCACGTGCCTGGGTCATGGGTTCAGTCTCTGGTGGGGGCAGCGTGTGGGAGGCAGCTGATCAATGATTCTCTCTCACATCCTTCTTTCTCTCTTTCCCCCTTCTTCTCTCTCTAAAATTCAATAAAAACATATCCTCAGGTGATGTTTAAAAAAAAAGTACTGGGAAACTGAAATTGATGGTGAAGCTCTTGGGAGCTCAGCCTCTGGTGTCAGCCAATCCTGAGCTTGAATTCCAGCATTTTGTTCCCCTCCTGGGTAACTCTGAGCAATGTTACCTAACCCTTCCAACCAACCCAATTTCTTCACCTGGAAAGCGAGGGTAACCATAAACTCAGTTCTTAAAACTACTGAGGACATAAGATAATGTTTCTTAATAACAAAGAAGCATATGATGTGCTTTTAAAAAGTCTTAAGACAAGTGGGGTCATTTTCTAGTGTACTTTGCACAGGAACTACAACATATGGTAGGTCTTCAAAAAATAAATAAATTAAATACAGCTCTAAAAAAAAAAAAAAAGGCCAAGGCTCTAGAAACTTCCCTGCAGGGCCCTGGAACATGAAAGGGAGCTCTGCCCTGGTTCAGCTTCCAGGAAACTCTCGAACTCTTGCCCAGAGAACAACGATGTGGTCACTGGCTCGCACACAGGGATGACGATTCTTTCTCCAGATATCACAACTTGCCTCAGCCTCAGCCATTTTTAAGGGCCCCCGGCAAAATGCCCAGTACGGACTGAAGAAACCAGGGAGGCTGTGATAAGTGAGGGTGAAATACAGTGAGAACCTCAGTTTTTCTGGGCTGAGGTCCAGGACTTCTCACCAAGCTGGAGGTGACTGGCCTTTGTCCGTTCGCCTGACTCTGACACATTGGCCAGAAGCCTCAGGACAGGTGAGAATGGGGAAGGTCATTTGCTGGTCTTCACCTGGGGCAGCCACACTTGTCCCCTTGCCCCAGAGAAAGCAGCAAAGGAAGAAAGTTTCTTTTGAGTTCCCGCCTCCACTTTCTGTCCCCTCTCCCTTATAGGGGTCTTACCGGAGGGCCTGGTGCCTTACTAAAGCTCAGCCCCGAGAATATTGTTCTCCCTTGTAGAGGGAAGAGAACAAAAGTTTTGGAATTAAAGATCTGAATCGAAATACTGTTATATCAGCTCTTTAACTTACTGTCCCAAAACCTCTGTTTCCTGAAAATAATAATAACCATCTCAAAGTATAGTAATTATTTTGTTAATTGTAGTAGTAATAGGTTTGGGTTTGATTTGAACAGTAGAGACCCCCTGGGAAATAAAAAGATTAATTTCTTCCCCTGTTGATGAAGTAAAACCTTTCAACTGGATAAAATTCCCTAAGCCACCCCCTCCATTTATTCTTCCGTCAATCCCTTCTCTCAATAAATATTATCCTGTGACCATTATTATACTGAATGGTGCTAGATGGTGAGCACAAGAAGGTAATGAAGACGGGGTCCCCAACCTCCTCGAGCTCACAGCCTAAGGGCGGAGCCACATCACAGAATGTGGAGCCAGGCAGTAAGTGCAGGGTTTGAAATGTGGCCTGTGTGTCATACAGTGACAGCAGTGTATCCTGGAGCACTCGGGAGGGCTCCCCGGGGGAGGGAGCGCCTGTCCGGGCGCGATGATAGCTCAGAGCGCAACAGGCAGACGAGGCAGAAGGGAAAGGAAGGCAGGGATGGGAACAGAGAAAGGAAGGTTAATTCAGGCACAGGGGGAAAGAAAGTGTGAAACAAAAAGCTATATTTGAATTGCTGCAACATTAAATGGGAGGCAGAGAATCATTAAAAAATACAGATTTTTCCTGCACCCAGCAAACTTCACTTTGGACCTGCGCAGCGGCCGCTGCTCCCTGGCACCGCCTCTGCATCCATCCTCCAAGGTGTCTCGCAGGCCCACTTAACTCCTGCTGGAAATGGAAGGAAAAATAAACGTGATCGTCAAAATGTTCAAAGCGCCCTCCAAGCCTCTCTCCCACTCTCGCCCGTTTTCTGTCCCTTCTGTGAGCACTAAACCCCCAATGGTAGGAAGCATTTGTCTAAAAATAGTCTTTCTAAAAGACCCAATCTTTTCTGAGTTTCATAAAACATCTGCTGAACAGTTTCCTATAACTGTTTTTGGCCATTAAATCAAAGCCGGGAGAAACAATGTTCTGTTTCTGCCTTTAAAGCAAAGAATTGCCACCAGGCCTTCCTCTCAGACCCCGACGACAATGGGGCCAGAAATAGCCATGAGAGGCTTTGACACACCTTAAGGCTCGAGTCTGAGCAAAGAGTTACCGGTCACTTGTTTTTCTTTCTTTTTAAAGAGGCTGTTCATCTCCTTGGAGCAGAAAAGAAACTTACATAGGCAAAACCTCAGGGGGGTGGTTCCGCTGCCCCATGCAAATCACCACCTGCAGGACAGGGCTGTTGGTGTGTGCACAGACCGCTGAGCTCGGCGCTGGGCCGTCAGGAGCAGCTCTCTGCAGAGCCGAGGCGTGGGGCAGCTGGTACCTGGTCGTGCTTGCTGCTGCGTTATGTCTCAGTGTTCCCAGGGCTCCCACTTGTTTACATGGCATAGAACATGGGAGCTTGCTGGTCTGGGGGGAAAGAAATCGCATACATGAGGTCCAAAGACCCAGCAGGTACAGTCCAGACCAAGCTTCCAGCTAGTCGAGGGTTCTTGACGAGACATTTTGCCTCTCTGACCCTGTCTGTCTTCTCACCTCTGAGTTGCCAGCTGCCTTAATGGGAACACACATGGATGGAAGAACTTCTGGGCCTTGCAACCAAGGTGGACAGCAGGAGGGGAAGGGAGCCAGGGCCTCGCGCGATGGAGCCTGGGAAACTGCCCGGGGCCAGCCAGTCCAGCGGCAGAGAGTCAGACTCCCAGCGCCACTCAGTGCCGGAGGTCGGCTGAGGGACCAGTCTGGACAGAGTCTGCATTGCTGGCAGGGCAGGGACCTGGGACATCGTTACCCACATGCGCAAGACCCTGTCAGGGGCGAGGGAGCTGGAGAAGCTGGAGCCAGTCCTCCAGGGGAAGGCCTGGGACACCTCTCTCTAGGACAGGCCTTTGTCCTGTGCAGTCGTCTTGCAAAATGGGTGAAATAAATCAAGGCAACCTCTTGGTGCCAAAGGAGCAGTCAGCACGCCAGGTGATGGTACTGGGGACCCTGAGATTGCAGAGGACAAAGGGTTTCTTCATCCGTGGCCTGTGTCTACTGGTTTCACACGACACATGATTTTGTTCTGTTTTTTTTTTTTTTTTTTAAGATTTTAGTTATTTATTTTTAGAGAGTGGAGAAGGGAGGAAGAAAGAGAGGCAGGGAAACATCAATGTGAGAGAGAACATCAGATCGCTGTCTCTTGCACGCCCCCAACCAGGGACCTGGCCCGCAACCCAGGCACATGCCCTGACTAGGAATCGAACCAGCAACGTTTCAGTTCACAGGCCGGCACTCAGTCCACTGAGCCACACCATCCAGGGCTGCACCTGCTTTTGGCCTCAAGACTTAATACTGTCTCAAAGTGAGGGATGAAACCCAATGCACCACATTCTCAATGCCATTGTCAGGATCAGCTCAGAATGGAGACGGATCCTGGGACCCACCTGTAAGCACAGGTGTGGACAGGTGTGCCAACAGGGCACAGCTGCCACAGGGCTGGACTCGATGAGCTGCTCCCCTCCTCCCAGGCTCAGCGCGCTGCGACCCTGTGCCATCTCTCGGTTGGTCGAGAATGACCCTGGTGGGTTTGGGGAGAAGCTGGTTTCTCCAGGTTTCTGTCCATTGTAATTTGCGATTGGTGGAAGGGAGTGGAGCCCGGCCCATCTCGTCAGCGGGCAGTGAGGTGGGCACCATGTCGGTGATGTGAGGGCGGAACCAGGAGCTGGAGCTGGTGCATCCTCACCCTTGCCTGAGGGCTTCCCCTGGACGTAGCCTAATGGTGGTCATGCATGAGAACAGAAAAGCAGGGCTTGCTTTGTTTTTCTTCCTCTTTCCCCTTCCTTCCTTCCTTCCTTCCTTCCTTCCTCCCTCCCTCCCTCTCTTCCTTCCTTCCTTTCTCTCTCTCTTCTCACCTCTCTCTCAAAGCCACTGAGTACTAAGTTAGTATTTGTAGCACTCTGAGAAGAGTGTAAGAAAAAGTATATCAACTAATATTTTATGCAGAGCAATGAAGCCAGACACAGCGGAGGTGAGAGGCAACGCCAGCACAGCTGCAGACCGTCTCGCCATCTGCCTGGAGGCCAACGACCCAGGGCAGGCCTGCCGCACACGAGCAACCGGCTCGAGGCCAGCCAGCACCTTACCTTGTTTGAGAAATCATTTCTGCACACTTGTTACAAAAAGTGAGATCTATTTATAAATCTACATTTATTTGATAGAATAGCCACAGCACCGAATGGGCTACTTTAGGGATTGCCTGCTGCAAATGAAGTGTGTGTGTGTGTGTGTGTGTGTGTGTGTGCGCACACGCGTTTTTGTCCATCAAATCGGGAAGCAACAATGCATATCTTGGCTGCGCTCACAGCCCCTGGGTCCCTGCCCCACTCAAAGGCTTGCCCTCACTCTGTCCCAGCCACTTCTGTGCACAGAAGCCCAGACCTGGGGTTGCCCTTCTGCAGTGTGTAGCTGACGAGCAAAGCACATTGACTACCGGTGAAGCAACGGCATGCTTAACTGGAAGAGACGGTAACTTAACCTCAAATGCGTCCTCTGGTTGTGTCTGCCATTGTCACAGAGGAACAAAGCTTCAGAGATACCATTTTTTAACTGATTCCATTGAACTTGCCATTTGAGTCTCGGCCTGCCTGCCCAGGTAGACAAAAGAGAAGCCCTCAGCTTTTGTATATCAATCCATGCGTCACCAACAAGGGTGGGCAATGACCAACAGATGCCTGCCACCGTCCCAGCCCCACTGCCTGCCCCGGGGACGCCTGTCCTGCAGCAGGCAGGTGGCTGCCGCTCACACAAGGTGCACGCGCAGCCATCGCTGGACCCCCAGCGGCAGGCCTGGGGCCTCCCTGCAGAAGCTGCCGCCGCGCTGGGGCGGCCGTCTGCGAAGCAGCTGGAACAGCCGGCCCATCTGGGCCTGCCCGCGGGCACTGGGAGGGGCGCTCCCCCGCCACCCTTGGCCTCTCCGTCCTTGGCAGAACGTTCTGGGCACTTTCTACTTGCCTTGGGAGTGCAGACCCAGATGTTTTTAAAGACCCCCTGTTATGCTTCCGCCTCACCCTTTGCCTTCCTGTAGAAAAGAGCAGTGTATTCCTTGTGGGATGCAGATGTGAGCGTGACACCTGCTGTGGGTGGAAAGGAACAGGAAGGACCGTTGGGTCCTCTCAGCTGTGTCCATGGTGGCCTCAGATTACTGAGCGCGGCAGCGGGATCCGGCCAGAACTGATGCTGCTCTCAGAGGCAGCTCAGGAGGCTAGTGAGCCACGCAGTTCTCAAAGTCCCCCAAAGCCATGTGCTCTGTGTACAAGGAGACAGGACTTTGGGCCGGTGGTTCCCTGGGAAGCTGTGAACTTGGTAGGGCTGAGAGGGCAGCAGCCAGTCAGGAGACCTCCCAGTGCTAGGCACTGGGGCCGGCAGAATAGGCTTCTTGAGAATAAGGAACCCGAAAAGGTGCAGAAGAAGTCTCTTATGGCAGCATTTAAAGGCACTGGGTAACCTGACGAAGCAGCCATGGCCAGCCCTCAATGCGAGGAGACGCCGTGGATACAATAGGGCAATAATGGAAGAAGCACACAGACCCTCACACCCTTGTGCGCGCGCGCGCACACACACACACTCACATACACATGCACTCAGTCTGAAAGAACCAGGTTCAAGTTTGGCTGCCCCACCTGGTTCTGCATTTAGAGACCGATTATTCAACCTCTCTGAACCTCAAATCCCTTTGTCCAAAAAAGAAAAAAAAAGATGTAATAATACTACTTATTTCACAAGATTCCTGTAAGCGTCAGAGATAATATATAAAAAATATTTAATGTGTATTCAATGCATATTAAGCCTGCACCCTCTGTAGGCCCGTGCCAGGTGCTAGGGGCACCAAAGGAAATAAAACAAACATGCTGTGATGGGGCTATACCTTCCGGGGACATAGACAGCAAGCAGGTGAGTACACAGCCAATGCGTGTTTACTGATCGTGACAATAAGGTCTGAAGAAGGGTCCCAACAGAGAGCGACAGAGAGGGGCAGAGCCCCCGACTCTGTCTGGGACAACCCCCGAGGAAGTGGCATTTGGGCCCCAACCTGAAGGCGAGAAGGGGCCACCTTCACATGCAGCAGATCTCTGTTGCAGAGAAACTGCGATGTGTCACCAGGCTGCTGGGACACAAAGACAAAGGCCCTTGTGCTAGTGGAGCTTATGCCTGGGGAGGGCAGAGAGACAGGGAGCAAAGAGTACAAGCAGGAGAGATGTGAGTGCTCCGGGCCCCAGCGACAGCTCGGCTGGTGGGGCAGGGTCGGCGGCGGGGGGGGGGGGGGGCCCGCGGGGCTGCTCTCCCCCACGGAAGGAACGGTCAGAGCGGGCTGTGCTGCAGAGGCGAGGTTGGGGACGGAGCCGAGGAAGGAGTGGGCAGAAGAGAACCAGGGTCTGTCCACTCCTGCTTCTCCTGTGGGGCAGGCAACAGCCAACAGATATGCAAGGACAGAGTGGCGCCCGCGAGGACGCCACCGCAGAACTTCAGCAAGACCAGATGTGGCTCAGGCGGGGCAGGCGGCCGTGCAGAGGACACAGGGTGGCTGGTATGGGGCATGGCTTAAAAGAAGAGCCAACAGGAAGTGTTGATGGGCTGGGTATGGTTATGAGAAGGAGGGGAGTCGAGCTGAACTGTCAACACCTGGGCGGGCATCGGGCCCAGGAAGCAGCAGCGGGGCGGGCAGAGAGGAGGCTGCAGTGACGCAGGCATGGGGAGGCAACCAGGTGTGGGGAGAGGAGACCAGCTGACCGTAGTAGTCACCTGAATTCCAAGGTGTCTGGTGACAGAGGGACTCTGGGCTCGAGTTATAAACGCGGGGCTGCCAGCTCCCAGTTGCTTTCTAAAGTCATGACTGGCTTAGCTCCTCGAGAAGGAGAGAGAATTTAAAAAAACAAGGGCCGCTGGTACTGAAGAGGTGGAAGAGAGGAGGAACCGGCAGAAGGAGAACCCAAGAGCGGCATCCAGATGGAGCGGGGGCGGGGGGAGGGGGGCGGCGGGGCACGGGCAGTGTCTCCCCCGCAGGCCCAAAGCCACCTTGCTGCCCCCTGCTCCGCGGTGTTTACGGATAGGAAGGCAGCAGGGCTGGGCCGCAGAGAGGAAGGCCAAAGCCCTGGCCTGCCTGCTGCTGATAAGTGATTCTACAAGACAAGCAGAAGGAATCCAGACAGAGATCTAAGAACATCCAGATGCTTGGCCCAGCAGCCTGTTCCTGAGACATGACAGGCTTTCATGTGTGCCCCAGCTCCTGGGGCGGGGGCCGTCTGCAAGCCCTCCCGTCCCCAACTCCAACCCAGGACCCCTGGCCGGGGAGGGGACCGCGTCTGTAACCCGATCTCCCCGGTCCTGGCTGCATCTGCTCTGTACTCCTCAAAGGCATGGTCCAAGCTCTGGACAATCTGTAGAATCAAATGTGAGGTGTTTACTACGTGCTTAATAATTGAAATGAGGAGTATGCACCCGGCATCGTGCCAGGTACTTCAGATACTTTAATAGATTCAATCCTCACACACAATCTGTGAAGTAAGGACTATTTGGTCTCCATTTGACAAATGAGAAAACGAGGGCTCAGAAAAACAAAGTAATTTTCTGAAGGTTGCACGATTAATAAATGGCCGTACTGGTTCACATCCAGCCCAAACAATTTCCTAGGCTTGCCCACATAGTGAGCCCCTGAGCCCAGCTTCCTTGATAGTCGGGGAGACGGAGCCCTTAAACCTCGCGTGCATGTTCCCACCCCTAAAGTATTTTACATCAGGAAGAAAGGAAGGGAGGATTTAACAGAGCTAGGTACCACTCACCCAAAAGTAGTCACTTCTGGGCCCTTCCATCCCTGCATTCTCCCTCCTCCAGAAAAGGAAAAGTAAATTGCCTAGTTCCTTCTCCTGTGAGTTGAACAGAACAAAGAACATAGGACAAAAGGGGGAAAGATGAAGTGACAGGCATAGACCTGGAGCAAATCAACCTGACCCCCATCCAAAAGCGGGTAATGGAAACAAGACCTTTCTGCGGGCAGCGGGTGTGGGCGGTGGTATGTGTGGAGGTGAGCTGCCCTAGCAGAGAGGCTCTCCGTTCTATCTGTGACCACTTGTCATCCTTCAGGACAACTGGAATAGAAATACGAGGAGGTGGGAGAGAATCAGAGAAGAGCAAAGGAGGCAGACAGACAGACAGACGGAAACCCAGAAGATGGAAGGACTGGGCACAGTGACGTTTAAGGTCGCTTTGAACCCTCTGAGTCTGTGAGATTTGGTGTATGACCGAACTTGGGACTTTAGGGGGTTTGGGGAGGTGACAAGTGAGAAAAGGGAAAGTTTTAGGTGTTCAAACCTCTTGATAAGTCAGAATCAAAAAGAGGTGGGGAGCAGCACAGAGAGAACTTGGAAAGCAGCAAATAGGGATGTGAATAACGAGAGTGGATCAGAGATGAACAAAGAAAAAAGTCACTGGAACACAGAACAATCAGTGGGTTGGACGTGGGAGGCAAGGTGAATCTGATCACCTAACTTACTCCTGTCCTTGACCTTCAGGCCCAACACAGGGGAAACACAGCTCCCTACCCAAGACCTTGTTTTTCCCTCTCACCCTAAATTCCATACATATTCTGGGGCTTGCTGGCTGCTCCGGGGGCCTGCGAGGACAGGAAGGATGGTGGGCATGCAGTAAACACTGTCTGAGTGGACGAATGATGGTAACAGAACTTTTTGCCTGACTGATCCTCTGCAGGTCTCTCTCAGAGGTCCCGGCCCTGTCCCCTGGGTGCCCAGCTGCGGGGGTGACCGCTGCCCGCTTCTGGATCTACAGCTCTGCCTCCAGATCTGGCCCTGCCTCTTCCATGCTGAGCACCAGGAGCCCCTCGGAGCCAGGGCACAGAAGAAGGCGGAGCCAGAGATGAGACAGGCAGGTGGGGCAGAAATGCCGGTTCTGCCTTCTGCCCTCTGCCAGCCTCCCACCTGCACCGAGCCGGGGGGCTGCGCGGGGGGGTGGGGGGCTGGAGAAGGGGCTCTGCTGTGGATATCAGAGGAGGGGAGCATTCAAGTCCGAGACCAGTTTTGTCCTGATGGGGGTGAAAGAAAGTGCGGCGGGGCCGGGCTGTCTTCTGTACACTGACCACTGGCTCGACGGGCAGTAAAAGGCAACCCCTCAGCACTGAGAGTCCGCGGACAGAGTCGCTGTGACTGCCAGCCCCAGACCCATGTTGAATCCGAAGTGCGTCTTCTGTAGTTTTTCAATCTGCTCTGAGCCAGACACTGGGAAGACTTAGTGCTAGGAACAAAGCAGAAAACAATATAAAGTAAGTCAGGTCCAAAGGGTGCACCTGGACCACTGAGGAAAGTGTGTAGACAAGGAACTAACTGTGCAATTGCAGCTGAGCTAAGAGCTAGGAAGGAACAGCCAAGAGTGCCTGGGGAGAAGGTCGCAGGGCAGTCAGACCCAGTCAGGGAGATGTCCCCTAGGCTGTGTTTCCCTGGAAAGTGAAGGGTGAGTCGGAGCAACCCAGTCAAAGAAAGTGGAAAGCGGTGTCTTGTGCGAAGGCCCTCGTTGGAAGCAGCCCGGCCGATCCCAGAGACCAAGAGGGCAGCCAGGAACGAGGACGTGCCTGGGGAGCCCTGCGGAGGACGGGAAAGCAGAAAGGCTGGGGCACTAACGTGCTCTTGCTGTAGGCGCAAGGCCCTGGCTGTTGAAAGTGATCAAAAGCAATAGATGTGCACACATGTGAAGTCGAGGCCTGCCCCCACCTGACACACGTGGCTCGGGGACAAGGTGAGCCCACCCAAGCTCAGGGCGTTGAGCTCTACAGAGCCAGAGGCCCGAGGGCCACCAGCTGGGGCTGGGGAGCAGCATTTGTGGCATCAGGGGATGGGCCAGGCAGTGGGTGAACCTGTGTGTGAACACATACTAAGCTATGCATTACAGATGCCAGAGATTGCAAGGATTCAGAAAAGGGGGGAAGGGGCAGTGCTGAAATAAACTAGGGGAGCCTTGGAGAAGGAAGCAGAGAAGGCTGGACTTAAAGAAACCCAAAGGAAGGGCAAGAGGGAGGGAGTTATAGTGGAGTGAGGAGAAGAGCAGGACGGAGGAGGCCCGCACCCCGGAAGGGGGACAGAGGCCCAAGAGGGGAGAGCGAGGGCCGGAGCAAGGGGCCCCCTGGCCAGGCTCAGGGCCAGAGGGCCCTTCAGATTCTGGTTGGAGGGTTTCCATGAGAAGGGTGTTGAAACGTGAGCATCAGAATAACATGGGTGGAGCCCAGCCCGGGGAGTTCAGCTGGTTAAGAGAGTCATCCTGATACACCAAGGTTGCGGGTTCAAGCCCCAGTCAGGACACATACAAGAATCAACCAATGGCTGCATCAATAAGCGGAACAACAAATCGATCTCTCCCTTCCCCAAACTCCTCTCTTGCTCTAAAAACATAAAAATAAATTTAAAAAAATTTTTAAAGCCAGAATACTGTAAATGGAAAAAGATGTTTGGTCAGAGAGTGGTGTGTAAAAGGAAAGAAGAGAGAAGCTAGTTAGATGCCACAGCAACCCAGGCCCCAGCAGGATGGGAACTGAAGGGTCACAGCAGCTGGGATGAGAAGGCGCCCACTCTCAGAGGCGTTTCCAAGGCGGCAGCCAGGTCCCGGGTGTAGGAGGCACCAGCTCCCCAGGGCACCCGCTGGTAGATCTGGAGTCTGCATGAGGGGAGGAGGGTTGCAAAACCAAAGGAAGGGAGAGAAGGGGGAGGGGGAACAGCTGGGGGAGGGGCAAAGGGAACTGGGAACATTTGACATTTTAGCAAAAGGTTTCAACCTAAAAGTCAATGGTTGCCAAACTTTTTGTAAGTAGCAAACAAAGTCTGAGGAAGAACATGGCACATAAAATAGAGTAAAAGGGAAGCACGGTAGTTTAAAACTAGATGCGCCATCAGCCCGCCCCTCAGTACCCTGCTCAGATTCTGAGGGCTCCTTAGAATTATTAGCATCACTTGGAAACCCACTGCTCCCAGCAGCTGATGATACCAACCAAACTCGGCAAGAGCTTAGAGTCAGAGGTGAAGATTGGAGGCCCCCAGCACAGAGCTGATAACTCAGGCATTTGTGACACCTCTGGGGAAGACAGAGCCCCTGCTGAGCTGGGGCGACACTTCCATTTAGAGACAAGAGAGCAGCTGTGACCTTCAGCCAAGGCTCCAGCTTGTCACTTTGCCCCTAAAGATGTTAACTTCCCGTCTGTGTGCAGTAGGCATGTCTTCTCTCCAGGGCTTGCCTTCCTCTCTTGTCTCTCTCCCATTTCAAAGCCCAGGCTCCGTCTGCCTCTCTCCTTTTGCTCTCGTCTAACTTACATCCTCCTTCCCGCTTTCTCTTCCTTCCCTCCTCCCCCAGCTCCGCCGACATCCCTCGGTCTCCTGGCTCTTTCGCAAGCTCCCCATCTACCTCTACCCCGGGGGCCAGGGTCTTTTTGGTCATGGTTTATTTTTAGCCCCTCTGCCATCCTGAGGATGTGAACAATATTCCTGAGTCATCATTTTGCAAGGAAGCTGGGGCAGACTACTCCTTCGACACCTCTGAAGAGCGCTTATCAACCCCTAGCCAGGCCTGCAGGGGAGAGAGCATTCGCTGCCCATTCCTCTTCTGGATGGGACCCCCAGCTCGGCCTCTTAGTCCAAGAAGCAGCTGCCCTGCTGCTCCCCAGGAAGCAGCATGAGCTCAACTCCCTCGGTCCACGTCGCATCCTCCACAGAGTCCATTTCTGAGGACAAGGACCGTGTGGAGCCTCTATTGTCTGTGTGACCGAAAGCAAAGAAAAGGCCTGTTCAAAGCAGTAACAAGGTGAAATCGATTCTAGAGAGGCTTGAATGTGCATGTAAAGGCTTGGATTTTAAGGCCCTCAGTAGCTTGTCGATTTCACTCAACAAGGATTTCCAGAGCCCTCCTCTGTGCTGAGCACAAGGCTGACAAAACGAGCACTATACTAGGTTATAGGAAGGGCTTCTCTCTGGTGAGCAATTTCCATATGCGATGCAGCATACGGCGCTCAGAGACACATTATCCGTGGAGAGGAACTGAACCTCAAAGGGGTTAATAGAGCCATCCGGCCCCAAGTCAGCGTCTGAAGTTCTGTGAGTGTCCTCCGGTCCCAGGTACTTCGGCTTCACCCTGCTGCCTCTTGGGCCCCTTCCAGCTTCGAGCTTCACCCATTCCTACTGCAGAAGAGCAGCAGCTGAGAAGGTGCCCAATGTTGGAGGCATTTCCAAGGCGGCAGCGAGGTCCTGGGTGGAGGTGGGCACCACCTCCCCAGGGCACCCCCTCGTGAATCTGGAGTCTGATGGCTGGAAGAGGGTTGCAACACCAAAGGAAGGGAGAGAAGGGTGGCGGGAAACAGATGGGGGAGGGGTACGGGGGAACTGGAGAAATTTGACATTTTAGCAAAAACAGTTTCAACCTAAAAGTCAATGGTTGCCAAACTTTTACAAACAAGATACAAGTCTTGTCAATGTATCCACTTGTGAGATTAGTTTTAGGAGTTCACAGTGACTGGAGACTGGCAATCTTTTGCTTTCTGGACAACAAAACCAGGCAGGCACCATGTTTGGCTGGGCAATGGGGAACAAGCCCCAGATCAGGGACAGTGGCTAGACGTCTAAACACATAACACGCCCTGCTACCAACATCCCCAAATAGGAGAGAAAATGTTGTTGGTGTGACACTGTTTTACCCAGTTCTAGAACCCAAGGTATAAAAAGTTAATTCAATGGAATGTTGTCATGCAATGTTGAAGGTGACAGAATTATCAGTTACAACATTACAGTACTAAACCTTGGAGACTCAGCTTCCTCCTGGCCATTTCCCTTCTACATTTTTCCCTTTCTCTCCTTCCCTCCCTACCTTCCTTCCTTCCTTCCTCCCTCCCTCCCTCCCTCTCTTCCTCCCTCCCTTCCTACCTTCCTTCCTCCTTCCCTTCCTTCCTCCCTTCCTCCCTCCCTCCCTCCCTCCCTTCCTTCCTCTCCCTCTACTTCTCATTCTTTCTCTCTCCTATCCCCAGAAGTCCTCTTCTCTCCAAGCCCAGCAAGCACATATACCTTTGGCTGCAACTTCAGTATCACTGCTTGCCTTTAGAGGCTTTGGGATTTCCTGACCAAAAAAAAAAAAATATTAAATGATGTGTAAATCATTAAGTGATGTGTAAATCAGATGGCTGGGGTGAGAGGTGGGAAAGAAATAAGCCCTGAATCAGACTCAGGAGCTAGTTTCTTCCAGATGGACGCGAACAATCCCAGGGGTGTTACTCAAAGAGGCGCTGGTCTGCTGACCCTGATACAAGGCCTGGGACCCAGCTGGTCCCTGTAGGATATTACTCACATTGCAAAACCACTAGGCCAGTTTCCCAGGCTGGGGAGGCCCTATAGACATTGTCCCACAGGGTCTCAGAGCCTGAGAACCTATGCATCTCACTGCCTGGCGGTGGGCTCACATTGCATCCGATGTAATTTCTGTCTTAAAATAGGGCTTAGCAAATGTCCAGGACAAAGCGGTACACGTGCTCCACGTCTCCCATAGAGGGAGCTTCTCCCAGCCCACCGCTGTCCTGGGGTCCAGGTGTCACCCCGGAGCTGCAGTCTAACTCCAAACGTGGCAGTGAGGACATCGGGAGTGTCGGCAAGTCTGGAAGAAGACAGACAGGCAGACAGTGGAGGGGCCCTGGAGAGACCTCACCTGCCAAGTTTCAAACGGACTTTCTGAACGCTGCAGCGATCTAAGCCCCTGGCTGCTGGGGTTGATTTACGCCGGCCTGAGGTGACTTCCTGTTTTTGAAGAAAAGAGGTGGGTAGAAGCTCGGAGACATATCCTGGGCACTCTGAGCTTTGACAGAGTGTTCTTCTGACTTCAGCGTAACTGGGGCACATATGAGGAGACAGAATTACTCACAAACAAGTTTTTACACCAGGCGGGCCACGAGCTGAGGACAGGGGAGGGTGCCCACGCATGGGGGCTGGGCTCTGGGGGCCTGAAGAGGGTGGGCCCAGGCCCTTAGTATGCCGACAGGTAACCAGCTCCAGTCACCTTCTCTCGGGGTGAGAGAGGGTGGCTGAGAATCAGACACACGAGAGCTGTTGGCACTTCCTCATATCATCACAGGAGAAGACCGCACGGAGGCTGGGCAGCTGCCGTGGGACTGGCGCACGCTGTTAGGTCAGGAGGACAACAAGCCACATGGGACATTCTGGGCAAGACCCAGGTTCAAGTCACCCGTCCAGGTGTGCCCATGTGTCCTGTTTCAAGGATGGAGTGGCGTCACCGTGACTTGCGGAAGGCACAAGAGGGGCTGGCGCGGCCTCGCTGTGCATCAGGCCCGCCCCGCGCGGCCCCGTCCCGCCGAGCAGGCTGCATGCGCTCCCCGCGCCTTCCCGCCAGCCCTCCACCTTGCCTTCTTTTCCCGAACGACAGCAACTCTCACTCTCTGACACATTGTTCGCTTCTTGGTTTCCCTACCTTACTTACCCCTGAAGCATGTAAAGCACTCAATAAACAGTGATTAGAAGAGTAAGTCCATGTACAACTCTTTTTTTTTTTAAATTCCTTCCCAGCCTAAGCTTCTTAGGAACAGGGCCTGTGCCTTACAGTTCTGTACTCTCTCGGGCCTGGTATACAGTAGGCACTCTACTAAACAAGCATGACTCACTCCAGTGGAGTCTATCTCTGGAAGAAAGGGTAGGGGTAAAGAACGCGAGACAAGAGGGCAGGAGGCCCCGCACCAGGCCTGGCTGAGCAGAACCAAGAACACACCCACCCTGGACCCCCCCGCCGTGCCCTCTGCCCGCGGCTCTTACTGCTCTGGAGCCGAGCGCACGGTGTTGCCACCACATCCCCTCCCCTACTCACCCCCATTTTCCTCTCATACTCTTCACATAACTTTTCCTCTCTACACTCAGCGTTTCCTGGCCTCCACATTGTCTCTAAGCGATACCCCCAAGTCTGCCAGACTCACGCCTGCCCAACAGCCCAGACCGGCTGCAGCCACCTTCCGCCAGGGATGGCTCTTGGGCCAGGAAAGCACAATACATTTGGAGTGGGGTAGGAAGTAAGGGCGGGTAGCTGTAGAAGTCCTTGTCATCTTGCTTTTTGTCACACCTCACAATTACAGATCGCCATTGGAGGTCACAAAGTTCAAGAGCTCACTTTGAGCTACAGGGAGAGCCAGGCCTGGGGCATGGGTCCCCTCAGCCACAGAGTCACTTCAGCGGCTAAGGGACAGTACCCAGAAGCCCAGGCTTTGGGGTCAGAGAGACCTGAGGATGAACTAGACCATCCGCTAACCGGGTGACCTTTAAAAAGCAATTTGAATTTATTCAGTCTCAGTCTGTCTCATGTGAACAGGAGATAATGACATCTAATTCACATGGCAGTGTGACATTTAACTGAGATAGCAAACATTAGGTGTCTGGCGGGTCACTAGGCAGTGCGGATATTTGGTAATGCAAAAATTAGCATGTCAACCATTTTGCTTTTGTTTTTGTTTTGGGGGTGTTTTGGTAGAATGCCAGGGATCATATGAGACCCAGCAGAGATTTCAAAGATAATATTATTAGCTACCAAAAGAAAGGAGGAAGAGATGAAGAAGGAGAGAAAGAAAAAGAAGAATTAAGAGTAGTTTGCAGATTATTTGCATTGAAATGATCATGATACTAGCAAGCCAGCAGCTATTTCTTTTTTAACTTTTTTTTCAAACATTTTTTTTTTCATTGCTTTTAGAGAGAGGGAAGGGAGGAAGAGAAAGAGAAACATCAATGGGTTGCCTTCTCATGCGCAGCCTGACTGCAGCCTAGGTATGTGCCCTGACTTGACCAGGAATTGAACCCTGACATTTCTGTCTATGGGATGACACCCCAACCAACTGAGCCAGGCTGGCCAGGGAGAGAGCAGCTATTTGGGTGGATGAAAAAGTTGTGAGCCACAAGGTCACTGAAAGTGCTGTCACAGAGGTACCTGTGAGGGAGGGAGAGACTGTGCAGGAAGGCCTCCCCGAGTAAAATTTGAAACAGGTCTTTATGGACCAGGAAGGGAAAGTGACAATGCAGCCAGGAAGGGAAAAGGCATCTTAGGCAGAAGGAACCATGCGGGCAGAGGCAGCGAGGTGAGAGCCCTGGGGTTGGGTGGCTGCACCATGGAGGGCATGGGAGGTGACAGGAAAGGAGACCGAGAAGACAGGTGGAACAGTCACAAAGGGCTCAGTGCGCCTGACGCCTCCCCCCGCCCTTTATCTGCATCCGCAGAGGGCTCCAGCAGAGGGACTGGGGATTCCTGACCCCCAGGAAGATTCAGAAAGATGGCTCAGGTGGCCATGGGGGTGGGGGTGGGGTCACAGGGCAGGACGAGTGACAGCAGGGACTTAGTAGCCATTCCAGGTGGGAAAATCAAACAGGTGAAGGAGAATACGCTTCAAAGGCCACCATGAACTCGGGCCGCTGAAATCCTCACTGTCAGCTGGATCTCTCAGCACGGCCTGTTTCCCCTGCCCCGTAGCGAGCCTATCTCTGCTCCCAGCTGCCCTCCAATCCCAGAGATAAAGGTGAATGATGCAAAGGGAAGGGCCCCGAACCAAAGGGTATATTTATTTTAAGTAGATTGACGTCTGTAGGGAGGGGAGAGAAAAAAAAAAAAAGAAGAAGAAGAAGAAACCACCAGGGCCTGAATGGACAAGCATGACATTCACAGAACCCGGCCATTGTGTAAAGAGAAAAATTCCTCAAGATTGTGTTTGTCCAAGAAATCAGACAGTTTACGGTCCCTGAGTCAAAACACTCAAGGATTGGAAGCCAGAGTTTCCTGGGCTGAACCCAGTTACTAAATAAAATGAAAAGGAAAAGAGCAATTAGATGCCATGAATTGTTGTTAAGCGGGTGGGGTGTTGGTTGCCAAGGCTTTAATCTAGCAGATGCAACAGAAGAAAGCGCAGCAGAGAGGTTCTGGGGTGTGCCAGCTGCCACCCACCCCGCCCCCACCCCACATTCTGCCTCTGCTGCTGCTGCTGCTGCTGCTGGGTCACAGCGGGGTCTGCAGGGACCTGGGGATCCCCTGGGACCTGGTGGAGACGGTGAGCCTGGCCAGGTCTGGAAGGCCCGCCAGATTCTTTCCAGCTCACCCCAGAGATCAAAGAAAACCCACCTTCCTTGCTAATTTTAGTAAGTCTTCAACAGGTATCCTGCAAAGCACGAACACGGGGAGCAGCTCACCTTCATCCTATTCATTGGAGAGTTGGGGGAGGGCCTTTATCACCTATGGGGGAAGGGATTATCAAGGCAAGCCACCCAGGTGGGAACAGTGGGAAGGAAACGCAGAAAAAAGACAGGTGATGGGGAGGCTGCTCAAAGTGGGGGCTCCCTTAACCTCCAGCAGCCTCTTTACCTCCTCCCACCTCCCCAATTCACACCCCCCCACCCGCCCCTGCACCTCACAGTGAACTTGGAGTCACCCTCCTATTCCACTAAAGAACTTGGTGCTGGCAACAGAGCTCTTATCAGGACCACCCAGCTGAGCACTGAGGGGAGAGCTGGGGACAGCAAGGAGGAAAGCTCCGCTTGACATTGTCATGCCTGGTCTGTGCTCCCAGTCACTGAAGGTGACTTGCTTTGCAGTAAGTTAGAATCCAGCTGCCTCCTGCCTGGGGAAATAGATACACCAGGCCACCTCTGGCCAGCACGAGTGTGTCTGGGGTTGCCCGGCGACCCTGGACATCGCTCAGATGTCTCACACGTGGTCACACCTCCACGGCCACCAGAGGCGCATCCCTTCTGAATTAGGGCTCCTGATGGATGATCACATTTGTTGAGATTGGGAAAGGCTTCTTCAGGCTGCGCCAAATGTAAGCTTTACTTCAGCGTTCCAAGGAACGACCACATCGAAGGGCGGTGTAGAAAGTCTTCTTCACACAAGGAGCAAAAACATGTCACCTACAAATGAGAGAGGAAAGCCCCAACCAACGTTTGTAAACTGTTAGCTATCCCTCCGTCCATTTCAAAGAAGCAGGGGGACTCGAGGTGTTTTTAATCCATTAAAGGGTTACATGGTTTTCTTTACAGCCCCCTTTAAGAAAAACCCTCTTTCCATGACTGGCCCTTCTGAGAAGGGAGCGGGTGTTTCCTGGAGCTGAGTCTGGTTCTGTCTGCCTGACCGTGTGCCGCGGTCACCCACACGAGGTGGCAGAAGACGGAGGGTGCTGTTAGACCGCACCGGTGCAGCCAGTCATCAGCTCAGGTCTCCACCTCGCCAGGCGCAGCCCTGCTGACAGTGGGGACAGTAGGGGTGGGTACAGGCAGAGGGCGAGGCTTGTTTTGAAACCAGCATAATGTCCTGTCTCTGAACACACTCCGTGCCACTGAGGGTACCTCTGAGCTCATTTGCTCAGGACCATCTGTGCCCTGAAAGGCAGCACCCCGTCCCTTCTTTGTCTTGGTCCTCAACCCTGCTTCCCCGTCTTCCCACACCTAATTTTCTTTTTTTTTTTTCAGCAAAGAAAGGCGCTGTAAACTGGGCCACATGAAGGCATTCGGGACTAGCTTAGCCCTCCCTTTGCGGGAGCGTTTGCACTGTGCGGGGTAGAAGACCTCAGGCCAGGGCTGCAGGGGGCGGACGCTGACCGGAAGCCAGGGAGGCCGGGGCCAGAAGGGGGGCCCCGGGGAGTTCTGGGGGGTTTTCTGAGAGCACCTCAGCCCCCGCCAGCCTGGCCCTGGTCATGCTGCTGCAAGTGAGGGCCTTCCTGGTAAAGGTGAACTTTGGAGAGAGAGGGGCAGTGAGCTGGGCAGGGAGGCGGTGCCGAGCGAAGGCGGTCTAGCAGGCGCACCCTGGGAAATCTTGCAGAAGGCCAAGGGGAACAGCCTCCGGTGCCAGGCGACTTCCATCGGCAGCCCTGGAGGCCGCCCAGCAGAAGCTGGGAACCTGGTCATGGACAGGTCCCTGGATTTAAATCCAAAGCACTAGGGCCTCCAGAAAGCCCCTCAGCACCTGTGTGACATGTAGGCAGCCTCTGTAACCTGCAACGCAGGGAGGACCTAAAGGGGGTGCTGGTGCAGGTGAAACGGGCTACTGCACTAGAAGGCCATCCACTCAGAGATGGTGAGAAAATGTCTGCTGAGCACCTTCCAGAAGCAGCGGGACTGGAAATGTTTTCTTTAGAGCGGGGTAACTCCCTGGCATACCCGACTTATTTCTGAGAGGACAGAGAGAGACAGAACTAGCGACTGCCTGAGCGGGCACCATTTATGGGACAAAGGGCACCACAGGGCCCTGATGGCTCTCTGAGAGCACAGCCCGGGAGGCGGGCTGCAGACGCAGGGGCCGGCCGGGAGCGGGGGCAAGGAGGACGCGGCCGTGCGCCGGGTGGACACTGCCGGCCTGCCCAGCATCGGGGCACCGGCCCTTTCCTGTTGAAAGGTTCCAGGGAAACGGCCCAGACTGCAACCTGGCTTCTGACAAATAAGCAAAGGAAAGTCCATTGCAATTATCTCTGATGTGTTAGGTTCCTGAGAGTGTGACTCAGAGTCAAACGTTTGGTTTATTCCGTAGGTGGACACAGCGTCCCCGACGAGGTGAAGGCTGCAGAGCCTGACACCAGAGTTGCAGGTGTGAGTGTGTGCGTGAGTGTGTGTGTGTTAATGTAGCGATATGGCTTTCTTTTTAAAGTCCACTGAGCAAAGAAAAGAAACAACACACATTGAAATAACCTTGACTTCTGAAAAATCCTCTCATTCCTTCAGGGCAGTAAATTTGTTTTTTAAGGGCTGTTTTGTCATTTAAGATAAAAAGTCTTAGCAGTTTGGATTTCAGCCTTCGAGTTTGTCTTTTCATCGTGTGTAATTTCCAATTGTGCTGACTGAGGTCCTTTGGCCTGGAGCGTGGTGAGCAAATGGCTCAATGGTGCCCCCTGAAGGCCGACAGGGAGGAGTGCAGTAAAACAGGAAAAGGTAAGGACCCAGGCACCCTCTGATCAGCAGAGGCCCAAAGGTAGGGCCAGCAAAACCAAGGAGCTCCCCAGCCCTTGCTCTTCCCCGGCCCTAACACCCACCAGCAAACTGATAACGGGCGTACACACATAGTTGAAAAGAGGGTGGGTATTGGCATAAAACAGGCTTCAGACTGAATTCCAGCACAGATGCGTTACGCAGCCTCTCTGCCTCGGTTTCCCTTTCCGTATACTATATAATGAAAAGTAATATATTTGGATTGCTGACTGTGTGGCAGGCTCTCCTCCCCATGCTTAGCATGTGCTAACCCATTTAATCCTCACAAAACCCTGGGATTTATGTGCTCTTATGGTCCACCTGTACAAACGGGAAAACTGAGGCCCAGACTGAGTTAGAAACTGGGTAACTAGCAGGACCAGGTTTGAACTTTGGTGGGGGGGGGTTTGGGGGCCCGGACTCCATTGCACATGGCACTGCCTACTGTTTTTACCCAGCGGGGCCACTGAAAGACACAGAAGTATGTCAACTGCCTGCCTCAGAGCTTGGCACAGAATTACTTAATGCTCAGCAGTTACTATTAGGTTTCCATTCTGGGTTGGCCACTTCCATACACCCGATCATAGGCAAAACATGTTAACTTCTCTGTGCCTCAGTTTCCTCATCTGGAAAATGGTTCTGTGCACATGGCCTCCCAGGCACTTTCCAGTATATATATTTTATGCTGACTTAAGAGTCTCGTTACATCCATGGAACAAACCGATCACGTCATTTTCTCATGGATGAAGAGAAGTGGCTGGTGATTCGTAAGGACACCTCGGGTCCAGTGACCTTTCAATCCTTCCAGCTGACCGTGGGGGAAAGAGAACGCCATGGGTTGCCGGTCTCCCCCAGCTCTGCCCTTGCTGGGCTGCGCGGGGCCTCCTCGGCAGGAAGGCTGGGTCGGAGTCTCCGAGGCGGTCAGGAGCAGGCTGGGGACAGGGGCTCTCAGCCTCCTGTCCTCCTGCGACACAGCGCTCACGTCCTCTCCCACGCTCAGCTCGCCGTGGAGTGAGAAGGAAGAATGCACGTAGTGTAGGGGAGCCTCCAGCTGGCTGGGTCCTCACCTTTTCCTGGTGGGAAGAAAGGCTGAGCTCTCCTTCCCACTATCAGGTGGGACAGAGTCCAAATTGATGTAGCCATACACGTTAGCCTACATTCAGCTACAACTAACAGGACACTTGCCTCATTTTAAATCTCCCTGAACTCTTGTGTGTCTGGCTTATTTCACTAAGCATAATGTCCTCAGGTCTTCCCATGATGTCACATGGCAGAATTTCCTTTTTTAAGGCTAAGTAATGTACCATTGTATGTCTTCCCACATTTTCTTTATTCGTTCATCCATCAATGGATATTTAGGTTGAATATCTTGGTGACTATGAATAGTGCTGCAACGAACATGGGAGTGGAGATACGCCTTCGAGATCCTGATTATAATTCCTTTGGATGAGTGTCCAGAAGAGAGATTGCTGGGTCATGTGGTAGCTCCGTTTTAATTCTTTGAGCTGCCCTGTGTTGTTTTTCTCTAGAGGTTGTACCATTTTGCTTTCCCACCAATGGTTGTCTTTTGTCTTCTTGATAATAGCCACTCTGACAGACGAGAGATGCTATCTTCTTGTGGGGAAATAAAAAGTGAAAAGGAAGTGTCAAATTAATGGGTAAGGAAATCAATAAATAGCATTGGACAATGGACCTACCACATATTTAAAGAGTATGCACAAATCAAAAATTCAGTTAACTCTTACTCAAATTCTTAGTATTCTTTTTTATATTTTACTTATTTATTTTGAGAGAGAAGGGAAGGGAGGGAGAAAGAGAGGGAGAGAAACATTGATGTGAGAGAGAAACACCAACTGTTGCCTGCCATACGCATCCCAACCGGGAACCAAACCCCGGCACGTGCCCTGACCCGGAATCGAACTGCCGAGCTTCCGCTTTGTGAGACAACGCCCAAGGAAATGACACCAGTCAGGGCAAATTCTTAGTATTCTTATTGTGGATATTAACCTGCAACAATAGGAGACAAAACTTCAGGGCAGACTTCCCAGTTACAAGTGTCACACACACGCGCCCTTTGTTGTAAAGAGAGCCCACTTCTCTGCATGGCTTTATTTTAAAGAAAGGACAGGAGAGTTTAGGAGTGGGAAGGTAGAGGCAAGAAACGGTCTTCTAGGGGGATCTTGAAACATTCCTTGCAGAAGGAGGCCTAATTTGGGGGACGTTTCTTTTGAGACAGGAGAGGGGCTGAGTTCCTCTCAGCACAGCAGTTCCTGAGCATCAGCCGGATTTCCCCGGCAGCCTGGTCCGCGACTCTCTCTGGGAGGTGTCCGTCTCAGCAGCCTCCCTCAGCTGCAGCCTTGGGAGCTTGTGTTCTGCGCCTAGAGAGACCCCTTCTGCTCAGATGTTGGTGGTGCAACGCAGCCAACTGCTGACATCTCACAGGAGAGGCGGGAAACCAGCCCCTCAGGGCCTGGGCAGCCCGCTCCTCTCTGACAAGTGAGACCACCGAGTCGTTCCGCAAGCTCTGTGCTGGGGGGCTGCGGGTGGGGGTGTCTCTAAGTTTCCACAAGACACGCGGAGCCCACGGGGGGAGAGAGCTTGGCACCAGTGATTACAATGTGGGTGGGGGGGTCTTTGCCAGGGGGCATAGTAGGGCAGCAATGACCCCATTTAAGGAACACACAGGAGCTATTTGAGCTGTTAATGAGAACAATCCACCAAACAGAACAGAGAAGGAGCAGGCGGCCAGAGAGCTAGGTGCACAAAGTGGCAGAGGCCTGAGAGAAGGAGGTCTGGCCTGGTGGGGCCGGGGACTCTCTGGGAAGGGCCTGCGGAGGGAAGGGGGAGCCTCGGCTGGACGGGCAGGCTGAGCGGGGCGTGGAGGGGCCCTGAGCGCCAAGCTGAGGGCTTGCCATTTGTCCTGTCTGTAACCAGGGCCTCTTTGGCTTTCAGAGGAGGATGACGATTTACAAGAGAAACTAAGACTCCTCCCAGACACACGCCTGGTGTGGGGTTGGAATGACAGACGGACAAAGTGGCACGGCCTCCCAAGGAGCCTGGGACACCTTCCCTTCGCCTCGGTTGTTCTTTGTCTAAGCATCATTTCTCTTCTCTTTTCGGAGGACAACACGATGCATTTACAGGCAGAGAGGCGGGCCGTGGAGGCCGGTGTTCCTTCCAATTTAAAGCACAGCATCACCACAAAGAAAAGCCTCTGGTAGACAGGACACACGTGGGTCTCTGTAGGTGTGTGTCTGTGTGTGTTACTGAGGGCGGTGGGAGTGGGCATGCGGAGGAGGGAGAAGGAGTTACCAGAACCCCATTCTGACTGCCTCCTCGCCGACCCTGACCCTCCCCACAACCGCCACCCACCCGCCCACCCGAAAGCCTGCCTTTCTGGATGACCTCCAGCGAGGCGTCAGGCTCCTACAGTGAGCGCCGGTTCGCGTCATGGGAAACACACAGAAACGAGAACAAATACAACCCCATTCACTGAGGGGTGAGCTTCCTGAGCCTGCGCTCGCATCTGTCGAATAATTTCCCTTTGGTGCATCCGTTGGGGCAGGACACAGTTTGCACAAGGTCAAGGAATAAATGTCAGGCGAAGGAACAGGGACAGCAAGCACAAACTGCTCGGGGATGGGAAAGGACGGGGAGAAATTTGGTGGGAGCTGGGAGTGGCTGTATAATTGAGAAAGGGGGTCCAAGGATGCGAAGGAATTTTATACATATATAAGCTGAGGGACGCAAGCGATAGAGAGAGGTTAGGACACAGCAGAGGAGAGTGTGACTCTGGGTCAACACGGACAGGGACAGGGGGCCGCGGAGTCGGGCAGAGTAGAAGGACAGCCCCACGCCGCAGGAGTGCAGCCCCCTTCTGCTTCGAGCGGAGCAGGGACCAGGCTGCAGAGGGCGGACGAGGAAGGCACTCGGGCTGGCGCGCGCAGAAGGGGCCAGCCCTGAGGGTCTCACTTTCCTGCTACAAAATGGGAATGAGATCAGCCGTGAGCTGCAGGGACTGAGATATTTCCCAGGAGCTCGCATGATGGCGGGCGGGGGGGGGGGGGCGGGGCGGGGGGGGGGCGGGGCGGGGAGATGGCTTGACCTGGGCAGCAGGGGTCGTGGAAGGAGGCGTGGACCAAAAACAAGAGCAAGACTGCAAGGCAAGTTCTGAGTTCTAACTAAGCTGGGATGCCATGTATTTCAGTTGTGAAATTATGGGAGATGCAGTTAATGTCATAGAAAATGGAGAAGGATCATGAAAAGTTGGACTGAGGATTCCTGAGGCTACAAGGTAAGCATTTGGGAGGGGAGTCAGGCTGGGGTGGGCAGAGGGGTCGGGGGAGGCAGAGGGGCAGAGGTTGGGGGGCAAGAAAGAAAATTGGCAGTGGCGTGGGGACAGGGGTGCCTTCTTGCAATGACCCCTTGTCCTAGGGCTACGCAGCCTGGCTGAATGTCACTGATCTTGAATACCTGAGCTTTGGTTCAAATTATTTTTGAGCCAGAACTGACCTAGGATCCAGGAAAGAATTAGGCCTGGCCTTGGGGAAAAAAAACGCTGTCACTGCTGCCTCTGTCCCGCAGGTAACGTCCCCCCATTTTCCACAGGCTCTATCTCCGAGCCTCTGTCTCAGATGAGCTATGTCCTTGTGGGGAGCCCTAGGGAGGGGCCGGGGGCGGGGGACTAGGCAAACCAGGTGCTCGGGGTGCACAACACAAGAGCATTCACTCTTGGTGACATGCAAGGCGGGTCATCGTCACCTGCTTCCCTGCAAAAATGACCCTCATGCTCTGTGTGTGCAGAAAGAAGGAAACCAACTGCTGCCCAGTCTTGGAACTATCAGGCAACACTGTGATACCTTAGAAACAGGCGTAGAAGGCACTGAACAGACTCACAGAGTCAGCATGGTACAAGCACCTCGTGTTTCCTCCAGGAAAGGCGTCAGGAGGCCCGAGGACTCCCGGTGTTCTCAGTGTCCACAAACGATGGGTGAACCTGAACCACCATCAGCTTGGGCTCTAGAATATACCCCCAGCCCCAGTAACAAGCATCTAGAACACCTCCACGTGCCAGACGTGATAATGCCTCTAGGGTGCTTAGTTTCTGAAGTTTGCAGTTCGGCAAGTCAACCCTGAAGCACCTTATTAGCATCCTTTGTAGGACTCCCGGGCAGCCGCAGGAGCCTCATCGGCACTGAGAGCGCCGCCTGGTGGCCACATGCTGGCCTGCAAGTATCCAAGTTCACCACCAAACCTCGTGAAAAGGCTCTTTAGAAAGACCTTGAAACCTTCTAGTCTATGCCACCCCCCCTTTCCCTTTATCCCAACTTGTCCAGATAGTCTCCTTGGCCCTCCTGCCCATCTGAGATGCCACAGGCAGCTTGGGAACCTCACCCTGGAAGCGCCAAAAGCAACAGGAGCTGCTGACCAGAAATACACTTGCTTCTTCCCCTTCCCTTCCCTCTGCATTTTTTCCCCATCACCTTCAGCCTTAGTGGGGCCTTTGCAGAGGAACTCCCCGGTCCCCTGCCCCACCATGGGGGGATGGGCCACTCACAAGCTCAGGAACATGGCACACTTGAGCCATCTTCCTGCACACTCCCTGCACACCCTCAAAAGCCCCACAGGGTTCCCCTGTAAAAAGTCAATGGCGTCTTATGCACCCCTGTGTTCATAGTAGCATAATTGACAACAGCCAAGCTCTGGAAACAGTCCAAGTGCCCATCAGCAGATGAGTGGATAAAAAAGCTGTGGTGCATTTACGCAATGGAATAATACATGGCTGCATAAAAGAAGGAACTCTTACCCTTTGCGACAGCACAGATGAACCTGGAGAATATTATGCCAAACAAAATGGTCCATCCAGAGAAAGACAAGGACCATATGCTCTCACTTATATGTGGAATCTAATGAACAAAATAAACTGATGAACACAACAAAACCGTAGGCATGGACACATGGAACAAACTGACAGTCCTCAGAGGGGCGGGGGTGGGGGGGACTGGAAGAGATTAGCTGAAGAACATATATGCGTATAGGCATAGCCCGTGAATGCAGGCAACGAAGTGGGGAAGGCTAGGGGTGGGTGGGGCCTGGGTGGGGGGGGGCAAAGGTGAGGGAATGGGAACATCTGTAACAGTGTCAACAATGAGAAAATAAAAAAAAAAAGTGAATCACAGTTTTGGCTTTCACAAAAAAGTCTATGGTGCCTTAAGGGAAATGGACCGTCTAGGAACTGGCCACCACAGATGAATCGCGGTGCCCACGGCAGCGTCCCTTCACCAGCGCTGGCTGCTGGCCAGAGAGAACCTGTAAGCATCCTTGTCTTCTCTTTCCTACAAAAGGATGGATCCAGAGGAGGCAAAGATCGATGCAGGCAGTCCACAGAGAAAGCGGGTTCTTTCGATCATTGTCACATGCCACACAGGAAAATCCAAGAAAAATAAAACCCAAATTATTGGATTTGGAGTTTACTTCCCACATTGACTATGTGTCTCTTATTGGTCACATTTTCATTGTTTGATGACTGTGGTGACGCAGCACAAGCTGCAACGGGACATCCTCAGCAGGCTGTGTAGTCTCTCAAAATGCCCAGCTTAAAGGAAAATTTACAACTCCCTCCTACAAAGAAACGATGATCTGATGTTTATACAATGGACATGTTTATGAAGATGTCTCCTGTGCTCGCTGCTTCAATTTCTCAGGTTGTTCTGCCACCTAAGACAATGACAGGACCCATGTGGCAACACAGAGCCCGTCTAATGCCACCTCTCCCTCCTGCAAGCCCCCCCGCCCCCCCCTCAAAGAGCTGCTTTCCTCTCCCTGACTGAGTCCACCTGGAAAACCTATATTCACCTTCAAGTTCCTGTTCAAATGTCCTGAGCTGTGTCATCATTCTTTTTACTGTACCGTAGGCATATCTCTGTGCTTTGTCCTTCCCACTACAAGGAGCTCCTCACCAACAGTATTCATCCCTGAATCCCCAGAATGTGTACCTCGCACTGCCTGGCTGCAGTAGGTGCTCACAATCCTTGTTTAATGAACAGATGAGTGAGTGAAGAGATAAGGAGAGAGGGAGAAGAGAGACAGGGAGAAAATGGCTGTTTCCACTTCCAGATGCTCAAAGGGCATGCCATCAGGGACCCTCTTCTGGGACATATACCCCTGTTTCTCCGGGAATATGGCCCATCTCTGGATACATGACTCCCTAGAAAAATCACACATTTTCAGTCTCATGCCTCAGGGGGCCAGGGCTAGCCGAGAGGCCACCAGGGGGTGTCCAACCTGGGGCCCCCTGGGCTGCATGCACCCCACCATGGACATGAATGAATGCAGCCCAACACAGAATCATAAATTTACTTAAAACATTAAGTGATTTTTTTGTGATTACATGTCACAATGTATTCAATGTGTGGCCCAAGACAGTTCTTCCGCCAGTGTGACCCAGAGACACCGACAGGGCAGACAGCCCGGGTGCTCATTCGTACTGCAGCGCCAGTGACTAACTTCGCCTCGCCTGACGTCGCGGCGGGCGCCTCCGCAGTCCTTGCCTTCGCATCCAGGGCTGTGCCGTGTCCGCTCCGCCGCGCGGGGATGCGTGTGCCGGCCAGAAGGGAGACTTGGGAGAAGGGAGTTCCCTACAGGTTTCCTACTGCTTGTATGATTGCAACAAAACAACTGCTTTATACCAAGCTAAAGTGGGCCCCGCCGGCCCCCGCGGGACACAGAGGCCGGGCCCTCTCCGGCTCCGAAATCCTCATCTGAAACACACAGAGGAAGTCTGAGGATTGGAGGCAAGTGGGGAACGGAGCAGAGAGATAAGGAAAAAAGAAAGGGAGGAAACGGGCTCCTCGGGTGGGTGAGCACGAGCCGTCGGACCCTCCTGCTGCACACGCCTCGTCCAGCAGCCGAACGTCCTCCCAGGACACGCCGGTGCCCACGGACACAGGAACCTCGGGAGGAAGAGTCCAGAGGAGGAAGGGATGTTTCCGAAGATAAGTCAATCCTCTGCAAACCCAGAGAGGGTGCTGGGTCGGGCGCAAGCTAAGACAAACAGGACACCAAGTGGGTCCCCGGAACAGAGCGTGGCGGACCTCCGCGAGGGGGCACCCCGGTGGTGGCAGCCGTCGCTGTGTTTGCCTGCAGAGGGGCGCGGAGACCGTTACCTAGGGGTGTACGTGCCACCCCCTGCTTTTCCCTTCAATACTTGCTGTGTCCAGCAAACACAGTCTAACGCCCTTAACACCTGGATAGATCTGGATTCCTCACTTTCCTCCAGAGGCAGGAGGAGCCTCTGTCACAGGTTCAACTTCACTTTTACAGGAAATGGTTGCTGACTGCCCGAGCCTGGGGGAGGACCCCCCTTCTGTGCTGCCACGACACTGTGTGCTACTGGCCAACGCTCTCTCGAGGCCTCCAAGCTCTTCCCTTCGGTTGGCCCAACGTATTGCTCTCAGGGAGGTATGGTGAATTATTGGGGTGTTTTGTTCCACCTTAATAAGAATGTCAAGTGAGAGGCATTGTTATCAGGGAAGCAATGGCCGGCGGGCACCCACCTGTCCTACAGGGTCACATTCAAAAGTCTCAGTTGGCCAGTACCCTCTCCTGTAAGTTCTTCTCGCGTAATTAGACTCTGCAGCACTAATTTTTAAGCACATTCAAAACACACTACTGGGAGGAAAGGGATAATTTTAGGTGATGTAGGAGATCCCAGAATCCTTGAGAGGGGAGAGTCAAGCCGTGAGAGTCCTTCAGCGCTGCGCACGAAGGACCGGCCGCCTCGCTGGGCCTGGGCTCCGCGTCCCTGCAGCGGCGCGTGAGCGGCTTCTCGCCATTTCCTTACCGCTCCCGAGGCCTCCCACCTGAGTTGGTTAAGATTTATTTCCATGGTACCACCACTCAAATTTTAAAATAAAGGGAAACAATGGCATCTGGGCTCAGCTTCAGTCCTCCATTGAAGATTCTGCCCGCCTCCCCTTTAACATTCTTATTAAGATGAAAAAAAAATACCCAATAATTCACAATACCCCAATTAAGACTATTGACAGAATCTGAGGGAACGTACCCATGACTGTAATTCTAGTAGGACTGGATGACAAAGGCAGTCGGCTGTGTGGGGCACAAGGCAGATGGGCTGTCACGCTGCTTTGCTTTGGGGCTGCAAGGCCGGCCCTGGTTGGGGAGCCACGTGGCTCTCCCATCCCTGCGGTACTTCCATCCATGCCGTCTCCCCCGCCCCCCGCCCCCCCCCCCCGCCCCCGCCGCCGCCTTTCTCGCACTCACATCGGTACCTGCTTCTCCAGTTAATCAGAGGCTGGAAACTCGGAATGAAACTGGGCAGGAGGGGCCGCAGGGGCCGAAGCAGCGCACGGCTCCCTGCGGGGCGTGAGCTCAACAGAGGAACGTGGCGGGACAGAAGCAAGGAGTCCCAGGGCCACGGGGCGGGGCTTACGGGTTTTCCTGTGGCCTCCAGGTCCCGCTGGGTGGAGAAGAGTAAACTAAAGAGAGTAGAAGGTGCTCTCTCACGCCAACACAGCCCGCTGGAAGAGATGAAGAACTGCCAAACACTGGCACTGGAGCTGTGACCTGATGGATACAGGAAATGCACCAAAAGTGCGTCTTGACTTCAGATTATTAAAGAAATGTAGATTTGAATATTCTTAAAATTGTCAAGGTCACCAACAGCACAGTTAACAGCCCAGCATATTCCTTCTAAACCATTGTCTTCCGAGGCCTCTCTCCCCTCTGCACCATCAGCTGTGTCTTCTCCTCCTCCTCCCAACAATTAAGGACATTCCGGTCTCTCCGCTCTTTACAATATATTTGGATATATTTCCAGCTCCTTCCAGTCAGGCTATTGTCAGCCTTTTTTGTGCACTAGAATCACCGAGAGCTTTTTGTAAACTATCTCGGTGCTTGGGAACAGCTCCCAGAGGCTCTGATTTAACTGGGCTGGGGTGCGGCCTTCCCGTGGGGATTTCTTGACGTGCCTCGCGTAATCCTAGTGCGCAGACAAGGTGGAGAACTGCCTGAGAACCAAGTCTCTGCCCCCTGCTCAGTAAATGCCTAGAGTTTCTTCACAAAACCTGTCACCAGTCCCTTTCCTCTTAACTTCTCCCAAACTGCAGCAACTGGGTTTCTGCCCTGTCACGTGTCTGAGATGGTTCTCACCAGGGTTGTCCAAGGTGCAGGTGCCGCTGAGTCTGTCGGGCACGTCCGGCCCGGCGCAGGCTGACCCCCGCGCAGCTCTAGAGACGCCTCACGATGCTGCCTTCCTTCCTTCTCTCTCTCCCTCCGGAAGCTGAGGGGCCACACAGCTCCGCCTCTTCTCTGACTGCTCTGCTGTCCCTTTCAAGCCCTTCAGAGGTCCGTGCACCCAACCCAGCCATGAAAAGCTGGTGCTCCCGAATCTCCTTCTCCTTCTCCTTGAAGGATGCCCTCTGCCATGCCCACGCCTGTCGTGCTCATCTCGTCTTCGCTGACTTACAGACGTGTTTCGCCAGCCCGGGCCTTCCCTGTGAGCGGCAGGCCCACACAGCCTCTCTACGCGAAATCTCCCACCTTCTCAGCTCTTTCGGCCCCACGCTACGTGCAGGGTCCTCTCTGAGCGTCACCGTCTGCACATGGGCACAAAGCCAGAAACGAGAGGTCCTTCCCATGCGCCGCACTGGGCCTGTCACTAAGCTCCATTCGCGGCCCTTCCTCAGCATCTCCTTTTCGTCCACGTCACCTCCCATCCCCACAACCACCGACTCAAACCCAGCCCCCAGAGTCTGCACAGTGGCTGCGGCTGGCACCCCGCAACTCAGCCTCGACTCGGTGAGTTCTGCAAGCCTCAGGTCTCTGCCATCCGCCCCCATCAAAACACTCTGATGACTTCCCATTTGTCTCAAGAGAAAAGAGGGAAAAAATTATTTTAAAGAGAAACAAGAAGGTCCTCCCTGGTCTGGTCCTTGCCCTTCTACTGACTTCAGCCTCGCCCTCTCCATGACACTCCAACCGAGGTGCCCTTCCGGTTCCTCGGATGTGGCGAGCTCTCCTGACATGTGGCCTTTACCCATTCTTTTTCCTGCAAAGAAGGCTCTCCCCTACCCTGCGCCCTCTCCCTCCAGCTATCTTTGCCTAATTCACTCGAGCATCATTCCCGCACGGAACCCTTTTCTTCACTTAACACCCCATCCCTCCTGTCTATCCACAGGTCTAGATGTATTCTACACCATTCTAACAGCATGCACGTTCTTTCCTTTAATATAAGGGTAATGTGTCGTAATGCCTTTCTTTGTGGATTTCTGATTAATGCCTGCCTTCGGCACCAGACTGAACCCTATGAGGGTAAAGACTAGTGTCAATTTTCACTCGCTGGTCCAGAACCTATCAGTGACATATAGTACATGCTTAATAAATGTTTGCTTAATTAAAACTAAATCTCAAAACTATGTCATACAACACAAGAGATTAAAAATTAAATCATAAGAAATTACAAAGGATTATACAAAACATAAACCTGAATAATGTTAAGTCCAATCTCAGCAGCTTTGTAAGAAATATAAATGCTTAAAACATGTTGCCATTTAAAAATATTTTTAATGATTACATAGAGACATGTAAATCCTTATATAACATTCAGGGAAAAAATCAAGATATAAAACTTTTATAATAAAATCTTAATGTCTACTTTCTGTTCAATAAAAACCAGAAAGGAATCCCCAAAATGTTAATAGCGATTATTCTGGGTAGTAGAATTATGAATGGTTTTTATTTTCTTCTTTATATTTTTCAGAATTTTCTAAGTTATTTGTAAGGAAAACATATTACTCAGAAGAAAAAATGTTATATCAGTCAATTAGGCTTTCTGTTACAGGTTACAGAAAACCAGTCTCAAAGTGGCTTAAACAATAACGGGAATTTATGGCTAATGCAATTGCGAATGTTTGGCTGTGGTTTAATCAGGGCCCTGGCTTTATTTCCTGCAAGCATCTTGTGTTTGGTCTATTTCTGTGTTTAGCTTCAGTCCCAGATTGATGTCCCTCATGATTGCAAAATGGCTGCAGTGGCTCTAGGCTTCTCATCCTTAAACCCTACTATACAGAAAGAAAGCGAGCATCAGTGCACCACTCTGATAGGACCAGCTTAGAACACAGCCTGCTTCTGAACCAGTCACTGTGGCTACTAGTTCATTTCTCCATAGCTAGATCTGGAGATGCAGTCAAGTTCGTTAGAACCATATAGATCCCCAAACAGAAATTCAGGGCTATGGGACATAGGCAAGGAGGGAATGGATGTCCAACAGGTATGTCTGCTGTAAACATTTTAAAATAAAATACTTACTTAGCTCATTGAAAAGACTGAAGGCATTATGACGCAGAACCAATGCCCTTTCCCAGTGAAAAGGCACTGGTACCAGACAAGGGTGTTCCATCTCACCCCTCCTTCCAACACCACATGGGAGACAGTATGAGCGCAATAAGGAAAGAAAGGATACCCAGATTGGGAAGGAAGAAATACAATTATTTCTTCACAAATGACATGATTATCTATGTAGAAAATCCAAAAGAATTAAGGAAAAAAACTCCTGAAACTAAATAAGATATAGCAAAATTTCAGTATACAAGATTTATACAAAAGTCAATTGCTTTTCTGTGAACCAAAAGCAAAGAAATAGAATTCGATATTAAAAACACAACACCATTTCCATTAGTGCCCCCCAAAACTGGGATACCTAGGTATAAATCTAACAAAAAATGTATGACATCTATATGGGGAAAAATGTGAAACCAATGAAGGATATTCTTTTAAAAAACCTAAATGAAGGGAGAGATATCCATGGATAGGAAGAGTTAATGTTATCAGGGTATCAATCCTTCCCAATTTGATCTATAGGTTCCATGCAATCCCAATCAAAATCTCAGCAAAGTTACTTTATGAATATCAACCAACTAATTCTAAAATTTATATAGAGAGGCAAAAGGCCCCAAATAGGAGGAGAAAAACAAAGCTGGAGAACACACACTGCCTGACTTCAAGGCCTACTATAAAACTACAGTAATCAAAACAGTGCGGTATTGGCCAAAGCATAGACATATAAGTCAATGGAACAGAATCAAGAGCTCAGAGATAGGACCACATAAGTATCGTCAACTGATCTTTGACAAAGGAGCAGAAGCAAAACAATAAAGATCATCTTTTCAAAAATGGTGTGGGATAACAGGACAGTCACAAGCAAAAATAAATAAATAAATCTAAACACAGGACTTGCACACTTCACAAAAATTAACTCAAAATGGATTATAGACCTCAATATATTATAAAATACCTTGGCAAAAACCTAGAAGATAACGTAGAAGAAAACAGAGAATCTTGGCAATGGTGATACATTTTTAAATACAATATCAAAGAAACAGTCTATGACAGGAACCCTTGATGAGCTGAGCTTCACACAAATTAGAAACTGCTGCTCTGTGAACGACAATGTCAAGACAACTTTAGAAAACAAGCCACAGAGATGATGCAGGTGTCCCAGGGTTACGGGGACCTGAAAGTCCATGACTCACTGTGGTTTTGGCTTTGTGCAGGAAAGAATTCAAACACAGGCAGCACAGAGTTTAAAGTGAAAGAGAGTGTCTTACGAAGCAGTGAGGCAGAGACTGGCTACTCCACAGACAGAGGAGCCCCCTCTCGTGGGATTTACTTCTTTCATCAAGGCTCTTTTAATAGAGGTCTATGGCATTGAACAAGGGGAGGAACATTCAGGATTTTGGGGGGGAAAGGGGTGGAGACTTATAAGAAGAGTCTCATTGGTCATGTTGTATCCTCATATGGGCTTTTTGCTTCCACTCATGTGGCTTCAGGTGTGTCGTTTAGTATGCTAATGTACCACAGTGAGTGTATACTGAGGCCAGGAGTTACCACAAGGCAAAATTAGTCACCATGTTGGATCCAACTCATCTTCTGCCAGTTCTAGGCCAGAAATCAATTGGAGGTTGGATTTCCTATCTCCTTGATAGTCTTTGTAGCCCTTATCAGTTACATACTGGGGAAAAATATTAGCAAAAGATACATCAGTTGAAGGACTGTTATTTAAATTATACAAAGAACTCTTAAAACTCAACAATATGAAAACAAACAACCTGATTTTAAAATGGGCCAAAGATCTTAACAGAGAGCGCACCAAAAAAAGATACATAGATGGCAAGTAAGCATATGAACATATATTTTACATCATATGCCATCAGGGAAATTCAAATTAAAACAACAGTAAGATACCACTACACACCTATTAAAATGGCCAACATCTAGAACACTGAAAACACCAAATACTGATGAGGATGTGGAGAAATAGGAATTCTCATTAACTGCTGGTGGGAATCCAAAATAGTACAGCCTATTTGAAAGACAGTTGAACAGTTTCTTACAAAACTAAGCCTACTCCTACCATGCAATCTAGCAATTATGCTTCTTGGTATTTACTCAAAGGAAATGAAAAGTTATGTCCATTCAACTTACTGCACAGATGTATATAGTAGCTTTGTTCGTAAATGCCAAGCTTTGAAGCAAACAAGATGTCCTTCAGTAGGTGAATGGATAAATATTCAGACAATGGAATATCATTCCACACCAAAAAAAAAAAAAAAAAAAAAAAGAACTATCAAGGCATGAAAAAATATTTTTAAAAACTTAAATGCATACTGGGTTGGGTTTTTGTTTGTTTGTTTGTTTGTTTTCTTAGTTTTGGAGTGAGGAAAAGATTATTAATCAGAAAGGTCCAGTTCCAAAAGATGGGAGAACTAATTCTCAAATTCATCTTAAGAGAGCTTGAAATCCAGGCATCTTTTAAAAACATTTTATTTATATATTCTTAGAGAGAAGGGAAGGGAGGGAGAAAGAGAGGGAAAGAAACATCGATCAGTTGCCTCTTACACGCCTCCAACCTGGGACCTGGCCAACAACCCAGGCATGAGCCCTGGCCAGGAATGGAACCTGTGATCCTTAGCTTTGCTGGCCAGTGCCCAACCCACTGAGCGGCACTGGTCAGGGCTCAAGCATCCTGCATCTCAAGAGAAGGGAAGATGGGTGAGGTGAAGGTGTGGGTGGAGACTGTAGACATCAGGTTAAGGAAAAGGGATCCAAGGAAAAGAGGAAAAATTTTAAATCCCTTTGTTCCTGGTCGACCCCCAGTGACAAGAGTGTAGTTCTAGAGTCACTACTTTATGTATATTTTCCCACCTCCTCACCAACAAAGGGGCTGCTTAAGCTTCCAGCAGAATTCCTCTGGTTTATTAGCACATCTATAGCAGGAGCTCTCAGCCTGAAGGCCACCAGAAAGAGGAAGCATTTCACTCTGTTACATCATCTCTTTTTCTGTTCATCCCTCAACCCTGAGGAACATAGAGCAACTGGGTCCATGTTCAATCAAAACGGAGAATTTGCTCGTAAGATGGAGTCAGATTTGTCTGCCTATCATGCCCCTCTTCTCTGGCTCTTACGATTTCATATGCCTGCCTCTTCCAAGGCGTTCCCTGAGCCTCAAAGGAGGCACTTTGGGTGTTCAATTTACAGGCTGACCACGGCAGGGGTAGAAGCAGCAGACCAGGATACCTGTACCCTAAGTGATGGTCAGAGCAAACCAGAAGCCAGTCTGAGTCTGGAAGGCAGCCAGTCGGGAAGACCAGACGAAAGGCTCAGAGCCTCTGTTTGGCTGGACTGAAGGCAGGCAGTGACCATCTGACAGAATCCCCCGGCTCACATCCAACCATCCCTGACGGTGCCATCAGGTGTGCCAGCCAGCTCCCTGTGTGGCTTACCAGCATCAGTCACTGAAACTGTCCAAGCATGAGCTGTTGTAGTAATTTCCTCCAAGTTTACATTATGTCATCTAGCTGCAGTCTGCAATTGCAAGTCTCAGAGGGGGGAAAAAAAGCTTTATTTTTTTCAATAATTCCAAGGCAAAGGATGGGAGAGAAATAAAACACCAGTTTCGAGGGCTGCAGCCAAACACCTTCACTAGAAAAATTCAGGATCCAATCCAGTCCAAGTCCACAGGTGAAAAATGAAATTTAAAAGACAACCAAACTAGACTCCAATATCCACAACTGGACATTATGGGTTCCATTAAAACAATTTATCTCCCTAAAATAACCCTCATTTTTTTCAAAGATAGCCAAGTTAAAGATTAACTCGTTGCATAAGTTTATTTTCAATAAATTTGACCTATTATTTATATAAGTACAAGAACAACAACTGATCAGATAGGCTCTTTTAAATGTTTTGCTGGCATTTCATAGGGAATCTCCAGGCTGAACCTTATTTAACCTCTCGGGCTTAAGAAGTCAAGTCACACAGTTGCCATCACTATTTGCCTGCGATATCTAGAGACTTGGTGAATTTCTCGGGTTCTCAGGGCCCCCCAGATTGGCCTGAAGTTTTTCCTTTGTCAACTCCCAGGGAAACAACTTTCATTCCTTACCTGGAAAGACTGCTGTGAACCATGTGATCAAGTTACCAGGCTGTTTTCTAAGGGGCTTTTATTGGCCTCCAAAGTCAATTTTAACTCCTTAGTTAAACGATACTTCTAAGTGAAAGAAGCCAATCTGAAAAGCTACATGCTATGATTTCAGCCGCATGACATTCTAGGAAACGCAAAACTCTGATGACAATAAAAAAATGAGCGGTTGCCAGGAGGCAGGGTCAGGTGAGATGACCGGGCAGAACACAGAGGACTTCCAGGCCAGTGAAAATGGAATCGTACTTCACATGATGCTATCATGATGGATATATGTCACTATGTATTTACTAAACCCAATGAATACACAGTACCAAAAATAAACCCTTAGGTAAATTATAGACTTTGAGTAATTATAATGTGTCATGATGTGTCAATAAAGGTACATCTTCGGTTAAAAAAATATTAAATAAGTAATTAAGTGTACTATTCTGGGAAGTGATGTTAATAATGGGGAAGACTATGCACGTGAGAGCAAGGCATGTATGGGAAACCTCTATACCTTTCTCTCAATTTATTGTAAGCCTTAAACTGCTCTTAAAAATATAAAGTCTCTAGAAAAATGGAACAAGAGCCCTGGCTGGGTGGCTTAGTTGGTTGGAGGGTCGTTCCCTACATCAGAAAGTTGCACATAGCAGGTTGGGTGTTTGACCTTTGGTTGGGTGGTTACGGGAGGCAATCAATCAAAGTTTCTCACTTAGATGTTTCTTTCCCCCCCAACCCCGCCGCCACTCCCTCTTTCTGTAACATCAAAAACACATCCTCGGGTGAGGAGTTTTTAAAAATGGAAAAAGAATTAAAAAGGCATTGGAACCAAAAATCAGGAGGCCTGAGATCGAATTTTGCCGCTGCCTTTTACTAGGTTTAAGATATCGGGCAGTTCTCCGGGTCATTGTGCCCAATCCCTGCTCTGTAAAATAATTGCTTACAAGACCCTCTCCACTGTCAAAGGAAGGAAGAAGGGTAATATGGAGGCCGACAGAAGATGCCTTTTTTGGTGGCAGGAAGTTAAAGAGGTTCCCCCCTGTTGGCTTCTCTTCTTTCAGTGAAGTAGAAGCCAACAGGGGGCAGGGGTGCAGTGGAAGAACTGGAGGTGTGAGAAGAGCAGAGAAGATTTAAAGTAGTTGTTGCAAAAGTGGGAGAAGAATGTAGTAAGATTATCCTCTCAAATTAGTAACCCAGTCAATATTTCTGAGTAAATAATGAATGCTTTAAATTTTTTAAAGTTGTCTCGTAGAATCGTATGATTAAGACAAAATAAGCTATAAGTGTGAAATGCATAAGACAAATATAAAATCAGATTATGATGCAAATCAGTGGTTAATAAAGTTATTTACTCACCAGATATTTGCTTTGGATTTTCTAAAATGCAGATGCTCTATCTCAGTAAAGCCACTGTATAGCACTAACGATAGGCATGCTCGCCTGGGCCAACGCTAACCCCTATACAGTTCGGTCCAATGGCTGGGTGCCATGGCCACTGGCCCCACCTTTGAACGTCATCAGGGCTAAGCAATTATTACGTTTAACTCAACCTGGAAAAGATAAGAGAATTTTTTTTTTCAAGAGCAAAGTGGCATTTTCCTACAGTCAACAGAGGGGAGTATAAGAAAACAACATAACAAGGGAGTATTCGATTAAGGATAGGTTCTGTAGCTGACCTAGAGCGGGGAGTTCTCTGCACAGGATGTGGGCAAGATTATTGCCAAAGTCTTCTTTCGTACCCAACACCAGGGCAGGGCAGGGCTACATGAAGTGCCATTAGACTTTCCTTCAAAGGCTCCAAGAGCTTATCCTCTTTGCCCCCCCCTCCCCACCGCTTCCATCCCAATAAGAACTTTGCCTGGCACCCCAGCATCAGGGAAATTAACCTCAGTGGAAAAAAATAAATTCTTACCTCTCAACCCAACTCTCAACAAGAATACCATGGCTGTTTCTTGTGAGCACTGCAGTCTTGTTTGACAATATAATGAGGTCTGGCTAAACAGATGAAAAATGCCTTAACCTGAGTGTTTATCTCAACCCTGCCAAAGCTTTCAGCCCCCCGGGCACTCCCATCTCTGCAGAGAGGGTCAAGAACCTTAGCTGCAGCCCATGGCTCTGAGCTGGCGTCTTGCTACACCGAGGCACTTTTGCAATAGCAGAAGGCAGGAGTTTCTGTCAGTTTGAATTTCCTGAAGTGCACTTGCCTGTGTCACGATCTCAATGGTGTCTGGGGGCACTTTGTTCTGTCAAATCTCTGGAAGAGAATGAAAAGAGAAAGGGGAGAGTAAGTGCAGACAAAGCAGGTTGGCAAGTGTTGCTCCAGTGTCCTCCTGGGGTGGGGCTGGATGTGTCAGGGCGGGGTCCCTGCCAACAAATAAACCTAAGAAGGCACCTTCCCAAGGTTCTAGGGACCCAAACCCATGGTCCAGGTAGAGTCTGCAATTCAGGTGACACGCTGGCCATTCCTTTCAAGTCAAGTCTGTAGAGAACACAGTAAAAGGAAATCGGGAAAGTATTCAAACAATGCAAACAAGGATAATTTTGAATAAAAAAAAATACAATTTAACATATAAATATTTATATGACTACTTTGACCCATTGGATGATTTCCAACACATCCACCTTGGGGGTTTGCCTTCTAACAAGATCTTTCTCTCTCTAGCACAAGCCCTTAACTCTTCTCACACTGTGTTGTGCTTGTCTGTGACATGGCTCTCCCCCAGCCAGCTGAGCTCCTTCAAAGCAAGGAACTATCATCTGCCACTGACCTTCACTCCTTGTTTTGGATGATCAATAGATATACAATAATTGAATTCACCAACGAATGAATGAATAGAATAGGCTATTTGAGAAAGAACACAAAAAAATATACCATAAGTGTAGCACGTTGGAATTTCCAGAAACCACTGCAAGAACAGATTATCATGCGTGCTTACCAAACATATTCAAATAAAGGGTTTTTTCCTACCTCAATCCTATTTCCCTAACAGGTCCAGAGAAAAATTACCTTCACCTCCACTTGCTGTTCCAGTGGTAGGCAACACTCTCATTCAGTTGTTATTTACCTGTGCTTCCCCCACCTGGATTTGATTTTACAAAGGACTGACTGATTCCTAAAAAGTCTCTTGAAGGGATAAAAAGTTACCTATATAATTAGATATTCAAATATTCACAAGAACTATTTAAGCATTCCCTTTACTTGGCATTTATTTTCTTCCAATGGTTCACTTTATTTTCTTTTAAATTTTTCTTTATTTATTTTTAGAGAGAAGGGAGGGGAGGGAGAAAGAGAGGGAGAGAAACATCAATGTGTGAGAGATATATCAATTGGTTGCCTCTCTCACGCCCCCAACTGGACACCTGGCTCTTAACTTAGGCATGTGCCCTGACAAGGGATTGAACTGGAGACATTTCAGGTCAGAGGCTGGCACTCAATCCACTGAGCCACACCAGCTGGGGTGGTTCACTTTACATTATAGTGTATTATACTGGATTGGATTGGATTGGATCAGATCGGATCGGAATAGATTGGCATTGTTTACTTAAACATGTTGCTTTCTCCACTAAAGCGTAAACTCCTTAAAGACAAAGAAGGGCTTTGAATTTTTACCTATCACAATGCTTGGCCATGTAGTAGTTACTTGATATTCATAGAATAAATAAGTAAAAGAATTATTTGGGAACAAGCCCTAAAGGATCTAAGGTATACCTATCATTTATATTTGGTCTTGTCTTCCTTTGAGGTGGATGATGTGACTCTTTATTATCTTTAATAAGGGTGAACATTGTGATTTAGGAGAAAACTATAACCTTTGAGTACCTTGTGTGAAGCTTTTGTGCTTATTTGTCTTGGGGGGTTTATTTTCTTTTTTAAGTGGATAATTAAGTGAATGCCAAATAGACAAATTTTCAATTTATAAATAAATAAATAGATAATAAATTGTATTAATTACCTTTCCCAAAGGTAGCATGCTCAACACCCAAGAAAGCCACATCTAAATACAAAAATAAAGCCCACAGTGGAGAATGTGATGCAGAAAGAAAGGAAGGAAACCAAACAGTGGAATCGAACACGGGGAGAGGCAACACCAGCAAGAACAAAGGAGATGCATGTCCCCATTTTTCCTTCAGATTGTTTCCACGATGTTGGAAGTAAAATAAAGCTGCCAGGTCCTCAGAAAATTGAGCTGTCCCTTTTAAAAATGATCTCTCCAGTTATCACTGGGGCAGCTAGTGTCTCAGGGGTCGTTAACCTTCTGCCCTCCATCCCTAACCCTGGGGCTCTGGGGGTATCTCTCTAAGAGACTAGCTTCCAGAGGGGGTCAGTATTTCCTCTTAAGAGCCCCCAGAGCAAATGACTGAACAGATTAGGACGGATTAGACAGATAACAACTCAGACCCTTTTACAAGCACATTTTTCACTTGACACTCAAATTCCCTTCTGTGCCCCACAGTCTCACACAACCCAGCGACTGGATAGTATTACTGAAATATCTTTGCGCCAGCCGAGTGCGTGGAACTGTGCAAAGCCAGATGTTCTTGTAACCCTGTTTTACTGAGTTATTTATATCCATATAATATTTGACATTTCCTGTGTTGTTAAAGAGTTGGAGGCCCTTGACGTATTTTTAAGAGAACAGTGCCGACTTTTCATTTTTTTTCTTTGATGCCCAGCACCAGAAATAAGTAATATAGAGAGGGGTTGTATTAAACAGATGCTGAGCTATCTAAAGTCTACCTTATTTTAATGCCTTTCATCTTAAATGATCTTCATGAACAGAGAGATGCTAGGCTACAGTCATCTAGACTGAACATATGAATTAAACTTATCATTCAATAAGAGCACAAGCCCATGGACCTAAAATAAGTTACCCAATAGGGAAAGTAAAAAAAATCGTACTAAATATTGAAAGCATAATCTGCATCTTTAGGACTAAACTTTATTGATACATGAACTAAATCTTATCTTTGAACTTGATAGATATGGAAAGGGCCAGTTAAAATTTTTCAAGCTTAGTAAAGTATTATCTGGCAGACTTCTCTGGCTAAAAATAATGGAAACTTTATAGAGTTGAAAGTATTTGGTTGATCGTAAGTGGTAAGAATATTTAAACTGTATATGAAATTTGATAACGTAAAAGGCAATCATTCTGTTTTCTTTGTTTATTATAAGGATCTACTACAAACTATTCTTTTTATTTTAAGATTTCCAAATTTTAGAAAGGCTCCCCCCTTTATAGGGTATGACAAGAGAGAGGTCCTGGTTTCCAGTCAGTTCTTGATATCTCTGGCTGCTCAAACCAGAAAGCAAGGGCCACAGAAAAAAGGGAGAAGTAAGATGTGAATTATCTGGGGTACTTTGGTCTTAAAAGTTGTTTTATAAATTTTCTCAAAACTCCCTTTCTTTTCTAAAAGCAGAGTACGTACGCACACGTCATCGTGCAGAGCAACTTTCGAAATGCATCTGTCTTCCCAGTCTTATTCCTGTCCACCCCATTCAGTGCCCCTCCCCACTCCACTCGCAATCTGAGGCCCCTCCTGACAAATCAAACCCTTCCTGCCAGTTTAAGAAAACAAGACTCCGTGGCCTGCTCCTGCCCATCTGAGCACAGGTAAGCCTCTCGCTCCAACGCCGCAGTCGAATCCCTGGCAAATCCTCTAAGCTGTGATAAGTCGCTAGTCTTCCAGCAATGGACAGATCCTCTCGGGGCAGGTAGGTCAGGATGATGGCCCTCAGCCTACAGGCTTGTTAGTCTGTGTCATTCCCCGGCCCTTTCCCACCAATGACAGCAGCCTGTGTGCTGAATCCATCCAGGGTCACTCCCCTGCAGCAAGTGGAATGGGGCAGTAGCATCTGGGGGCCAGCGTAATCTGGACGAGGGTTTTCTTTTGGATCTGCATCTCCCAGATTCTTCTAGACCCTAGTTAGGCCACTGGTCTCTGATGCTTAAGTCAAGATTGTCTTCCACCTCCTGAATCCCTGATATTTTTTCCTCCTGCTCATATTCGGCCCACTACTCTTTTTCTTGAAAGTCTCTGGACTTTTTGTGTCCCTCAATATACGTTATCCATCTTTCCTTCTTTCCTATTTACCTCAGAACCTTCTTCCTACTGCCACTGATAAACACTAATGCTAGAAAATCTCCATGAGGTGACACCTTAGTTTGTTTGGACAACAGTCAAAAGCTGTTGGCCATGGTGTTTGGGAAGAGGTGGGAAGAATTCTATTCACCATCCACACATCCAGTGCATTCACATAGCAACATTTCCTTTCCTGAAGTATAAATTTGAGCACCAAATGCCATACTCTATTTCATCATACTGCCTTTGATGGAACGAAGACCCAAGTCAAAAAGATATTCCTCCAGAAAAGTTAGTCCTTTCTTCAAAGTTATTAATTGATTCAGCTGGTTAGAGACTAGAGTTTTGAAACAAAGGTCCCATGTTCTGCCTTTGGGTGGACAAGTTCATTTCACATAAAGCCACAAATAATACCATTAACCTAGCGACTTCTCCAAGAAAATTGGACTAACAGATGTGGATTACTTAAGATAATCCATCAACACCAAGTGGAAAACAAGCAAACAAAAAATATTATACTGCATTTGGTAACAGTAAAATTCCTAAATGTGAGAAACGTATGCCTAAAGAATGTTATCTACCCAAATAATGGAGGAAAAAAATGTAAATTCTAGAAGAGTTAGGAGCCATTTCTGTAGAGCACCACAAATTCTAGCACATGAGAACTGAAATAAGAAACTATCAGCAAAGAGCCTGATACGGTGTGTCACACAATAAGCATTCTGTCAACTATAGGTAGAATCATTATGGTTATCATGTCAAGAATAGGTGAAGCCTCATCTTCAAATAAAGAAATGGGGGCACAGAGAGGAAATAGTTGCCTACAGCCAGGTCAAAACCACCTCTTCTATTGCCGCCTCTAATCTCCTCTCTCAAAGCAAATACTATCAGAGTGTCCAGAGAGCCACCGCTCAACTCTCAGTTCCCATCCTCTGAGTATAATGTTCAGAAATGCTTAAAAAACAAACATCCAGTCACCAGATGTCCTAAACATCTGGCTAAAGCCATAAAACTATCCTCTACCACCAGTACCTCCTTCCTAACTCCAAAGTGTAGGGGGAAAAACTTATGAAATCTCTGATGTAGTGAAATAAGATCTTGACATATTTGTCTTTGTGATTTTTTTCCTTTGTTGTACGTCCTGACTCTCTCCTCATTATTCAGAGGCATCCACGTGGCTGTAAGAAAAATTTTGACTCAATAGCAAGAGGATTAAAAGAAACATTCTAAAATTCTATTCTTTTAAAAATTCGACCTTAAGCACCTGGGAATCAAAAGGGAAGGCCCTAAGTCATGTGTCTGCCAGAGCAAAGATGAGAGAGGATTAGAAGGAGAGAAAATGATGATACTCTCAATCCTAAAGAGACTTGATCGCGGCAGCCTGGGCTGGCAGTAGAGGAACAAAGGTGCTGAGATCAGGACATTGGAACATGTCAAGGGCCGAGACAACAGAAATAAACCTGAGGAGATAAGGCAGAGAGGGGAGTCGAGGAAGAGAGAGAAGAGTACGCAAAGAGACAGTCGGGCGTCACCAGCAGCTAACCACGCGAGGGCCCCCATAGAAAACAAATGCCTGAAGGCTATCCAGTACTGCTCAAAAGATGCAGATAAGCTGACCTCCACTCCTCTAGGTAAGAGTCCTTCATCTTTAGTTTCTTGCAAGAAGCCAGTGGCACCTCCAGTAACAAGACACCTGGCCAGATTCCAGGGCTTTGCTGGGCCTCAGTGTGGGGTTGAATTTGTGAACATTTCAGGACACTCATACAGACCCCCTCGCACGGGACGGTTGCCGGACTCCTAACCAAGTAAGGACGGTACAGCTCAGCACTGGTCGTGGGCTATGCCTACACAAGGGTCTCAAGCTAGCACCGTTGCTATTTGAGTCTGGATGAGTCGTTGCTGTAGGGGTTGCCCTGTGCGTTAGAGGACGTTTAGCAGCTTCCCTGGACTCCGCCCACTAGGTGCGAACAGCACACACATCACCTCCGAGCTGTGACACTCAGAATGTCTCCATTCATGGTCAACAGTCCCCCGTGGGGGTCAGGGCTACAAAACTGTCCTCATTTGAGAATTATTAGTGCAGACAGTAACGAGTCCCTCCCTCATTACAGTGAATCTATACCTGTCTTCAGTGTTGCAGGGAAAGACATTAGATCACTTACAGCTGCGATCTGTGACCAGCAAGCCACTCTCTCAGACACGATCCCAGTAAGTGCATTTATTTTCATAGTCTCAAAATATTTGAAGCACCCACTACTTCCATTCATACCCCAGCGCGCACACAGTACACATTCACACACATGCATGACAGAAACTCTGAGAGATGTGTAAACCAGCTGCAGCATAAACGACTCCTTTTCTGAGTGCAGTAAATAAGCACAGTAGTTCGTTGTGAAGGGAGCATTTGTGTCAGCTTAAGGACTTGGGGTGTTCGAAGAGGAAACGACGTCATGAGTGGTGAAACTGAAAATGGGAACAAGTCTAATACAGAATTTGGGACCACTGGCAGTTCTTATGGAATTGACAGTTTCTTGAACACATGCTTGGGCAATTCACATTATCCTCAAATATTTATGAGTGAGCCCCTCCCCCACTTCCAGATGTATAATATTAAAAGAACTTCTTAATGTTTCTAATGCTTTTTTCTTCACCTGCAAAACAGGGATGTAATAACATAGTTTATAGGATTGCAATACAGATTAAATGAGCTAAGTCATTATAACAATTAGCACAGGACCTGACACTTTAAATAAAATCTCTTCATAAAGTCAGCCACTATCACTTCCATTATAATAGAATAGTGATTAAAGCGGCAGATGATGGCAATAACATTTTACGCAATTTTTTTTCTTAATACTCATCTGAGGGCATGTTTTTACTGACTTGAGAGAGAGGAACATCAATGTGAGAGAAAAACATGGATTGGTTGTGTACCTTACATGCCCCAACCCAGGATCGAACCCACAACCAAGGTATGTTCCCTGACCAGGGATCAAACCCACAACCTTTTGGTGTACGGGATGATGCTCCAATCAGCTGAGCCATCCAGCCGGGGCTACACAACATGTTTTGAAGCTCTGACTTACCAGGTCCTTGCTCAGCCCATAGACGCAGTGACCATTACATCCATTTAACACAGGAATCAAAACAGAAGGTTGAGCACACTTGTTCCTGGACACATAATTAGTGCCTGGGAGCCTATGACTCCAGGCTAGATCCTGGATTCCCCAGGATCCTGTGCTTTCTATCACCAGGTCCACACTACACCGTGCTGAGAGTCGTGCACCTGGATCATCTAGAACAATTTCAGCTGACGTGACCGGCTTAACCAATTAGAAATCGTATTTGCTCTTCGATTGGATGCCCAGAGGTTGGGCGGGTTCCGACAACATGCAGTCAGGACTCTGGCTACGTTTCCCCCGGGTTCTCTGGAGCATCAGTCTTGTTCTCAGAGCAGCTCCCCCTCATGATTATAAATGGATTTCTGCCACCAGCAGAAACAGAAGCAGAGAGAGAGAAAATGGCTATTTACTGGTTCTCTTAAAAGTGAGTAGGAACATCCCCAGAAGTCTCTGCAATCTTGGCCTCCAACAGAATGAGGTCCCATGACCATCCCAGAACCAAATGTGTTCAGGAAGGATGGAATTACCCTGATTCATGGAGTCAAATCCTAGCCCATCTCTGGAGCTGAGGATGGCTCAACGGTCCCTGCGAAGCTCGGGCAGTGCAGGAAAGTGGTTTGCACCACACCAAGATTCATGCAGGAGGGGCCTGGCTGGGGTGGCTCAGTTGGTTGGAGCATCATCCCCTAAACCAAAACACATTGCATATTCAACCCCTATTGGATCTCCAGTTGGGGCATATGTGGGAGGCAACCAATCAATGTTTCTCTCTCACATCAAAGTTTCTCTCTCTCTCTCAAAAAAAAAAAAAAAAGAAAAAGAAAAAGAAAAAGAAAAAATGGCCACGGGTGAAGATAAAAAAATAAAAAATAAATAAAAATTCTTGCAGGGAAGAAGGAAGGGAAGTCAGGTAGGCAGCTCTCATACCCTCCTTGGTGTGTAAAACTTAAAGCTTCCTATTGGGGGTATCGCTCAGCATCTTTCTTTGTGGTGATCATTAAAAAAAAAAAGTTTTAGATAAATCTAATAAAGCCCTCAACAAGGAAATGAGATCTGGGGAGAGTTCTGAGAGAAATGAGGGAATCCTACACACCAGAAGATCTCCTAAGAGACATTTGCCAACAGGAGAAACAACCTGAATGAAGGCCAGTGCCCTCAAAATGGTGAAAATCCCTTGTAACTGATTCCCCAAGACTCAGACAACTGCTTCCTGGTCTCCCCTGCCATTTCATTTGCTCTGAGTAACATAGCTCCACGCCCTCAGTTTGTGATTTAACACGTTGCAGAGAAGTTGGCTCATCGACTTTGTATGAACAGTTTCTCCCCTGAAACATCGTAAATCCTTAGCAGTCCTTCAAGGGCTGAGTTCACTCTTTGTTTCCAGGTTTCAGCAGCAGCTGATCCGCAGATCCTGCCTCATTATGGCCTGGACACGTCCCCTGAGGACAGAGATGAAGAGCTGAGAAACGCTTCTCTGCTTCTCTAGGAGAAATGACCACTAGAAACGGTCTCCTCGTGGCTTTGGGGCTTCTGTTCAGTCTGTGGTAAAAGCCGCTGGTCCGCGTGCACTGGTAGAGGGCAAAGAGGGGTAATCCAGGGGAAGCCAGAGGGGTGGTAGCGTTGCTACAGGTTGAAGAAGAAAAGAGGGGAGAGAAACATGGAATGGATAAGCAGGTTCGGCTGCTTGCTGAGCATCCCAGCTCCCCACCAGAAGCCACCGTGGGCGGGAAGACACAGCGGCAGGAGCGCTGTGAACCCTCCACAGGTGGGAGCCGGGCACCCAGACGCTGCCCTGCTGCAAGCAGCTCGTCTGCCCCCTCCACCCTCTCTTTGCTCCAGCACAAGGTCCCAAGTCCTCACTCACTCCCTGGTGAGTCCCAGTGAGTAATGTCACCGGGGAAAGAACACAACCCCAATGAAGGCTGATCTTATACTCTCAATAAGTTGGCTGCTCAGTAAGTTCTCCCCAAACTCTCCGAAGTGACTGGTCGCCACCGCCCCTCTGGTCACATCCACTCGTCCTGGCACTAAGTTAATAACCATTCAACCAGCAGGTCTGTAGTCACAACCTCCAGAAAGTCAGTTAACTATTCAAATCTCTAGGGAAAAAAAAAGTAGGGGGTCGGGGATGGGGTGGGGGAGTGCAAAAGGACAACAAAAAGAAGCCGCTTGTTCGTGAGACTGTTCCAAGCCCATCACTTTGTTCATGTGGGGACCCACACAATGGGTCTGGGACCTGAGGCCCAGGTCTGAGGCCTGGCGGTCGGTCTACCAGAGACATCGCCTGCCCCGGCCCAGCCAAGCGGTGACTCCTCGCTCCACACATGTGCTCGCTAAGTTATGCGCACTCAAGCCTTCTGTTTCTGTTTATTTGTCTTGCGTTGTGTTGTTTTATTAACCAGAAACTTGAAAAGGAGGCTTTCTTTCTTGTGTTGCCATTTGGCAGAAGACTAGAGGTTACAGTAGCAAGCAGACCCTAAACATTTTTTTTAAGTCTCGATGAAAGTTCCTTCCAGGGAGAAAAACTATATCCGATTCCCTGTCTCCCATTGAACCTCTGAAGGACTTCCCACACCTTACCTTCAAATAACAGAACCCTCGCCAACGAAAATGGAAAAACATAAATTTTTGCACGTAAAATGAAAAATCAGAGGGTGCAGACAGGCCTGTGTCAACAGGGTATTTTTAGCTATCAGTGAATTTTTAGCATCAAGTTTTAAAGCATGGTTCTCTGCACACGGACCTGAGTGTGTTTTTTGGGACCTCTGCTATCTTCACCTCATTTTCAACAGTAGATATTATCCCCAGTTAAAAGACAAGGAAAACAAAGGTCCAGATTCGGGGGCGGGGGAGGTGGGCAATGACTTGTGTAAGTTCCCAGTGATTGAAGAGCAGAGATGAATGTTGAGACAGGACAAGCCCTCGATAGCAATACCTCTTAGGGCAGCCTCGAACTTCCATCATTCCTGGATTTCATTTCTCAGCATTGGCTCCCTCCCTAAAATTAAGTATTGCCCCTTTCTTGTGCATTACTTTTCTTTCTCTCCATCAAAGTCTGAGTTCCTCCCCTTTAAGCTCAAATAAAAAAATCAAGTGTAGAAGGAGCAGTCTCGCGAGGTTCTCAAAATCTCTTCCTCCGGACCCTAACAGAATGGCTTCAGCACAGAGGGTGACAGTGAGAGACAGGCTCTGGCTGGGGTTCAGCTGTCCCCGGCCCTGCCCCCTGTGCCAGGGGAGGAGATGAAGGCAGCCACTCAATTGTCCCTCTATTTCCCTCAACAGTCACGGGTGGCTAAGTCTCAGCGATCAAGCAGTGGCCGTTAGAGTCAGGAAATGGAATCAGGGGAAAAAGACTTAAGCTTAGCCACCATGGAGAGGCCCCGCTGCCGGCAGCTCTTCCAGGTCCCAGGGCCCCCAGCGGGGTTTGCACCTGAACAAATCCTCGAGGGCTCAGAGGGCCCGCTGTGTTTCCTGAACCCCTTGGGGACCTGTTTCTGGATCCCCACTAGTTAGCTGCGGCTGCCCAGACACCTTTGAAGGGTGTCCTGAGCTTCCTGAAAAACTGATCCATGGAATCAAGTGATGCACAAAACTCAGGTGCGGTGGTCCTGCCTCGCTCCTAGCCAAATGTAGAGCTCTGAATGCAAATTGCTTCCCTTTCGTCCACAGTGGTCCCCAGCGCTTCCATTTATAGATCTAAGAGTCCAAGTACAGGGAGAGTCCTGTAGAGCTGGGGCTGGAGCCTGCTTTCGCCACCACCTGAGAGGCAAAGGTTCTTTTCCATGGCTAGTGCTGCCTATGATTCAAATACTGCACATGGTGGAAGCGGTAGGGTGACCCACATACACTCAAATGATGAAGATTCGGGGCTCAATAGAGGCAGCTTTTTCAACAATCATGCAAAAATAGTGAGAGGGTAAGGAATGTTTTTTTGAGTAACATGACAAGGTTGCTGATAAACTGAACTAGATGAATTCCTAAAGCCAAACACAGCTCACTTTCAACACACCGCAACATGTGTATGTGTATGTGCCTGAAACTGAAGAGAGCCTTCGGCGGGGGGCGGGGGGGGGGGATTATTTATTTATTTTTAGAGAGGGGGGAAAGAGAGGAAGAGAAACATCAATGTGAGGAAGAAACATTGATTAATCAGCTGGCTCTCTCATGCCCCTCACCAGAGACCTGGCCAGCAACCCAGGCATGTGCCCTGACCAGGAATGGAACTGGCGACCTTTCGGTTTGCAGGATGATGCCCAACTCACTGAGCCACATCAGTTAGGGCTAAAGAGAGTTTTCTTACGTTGCTGCCCAGTTCTGTTTAAAAATCAGTCAGCAGTCAACCACTTTTTATTCAGTTCTTTTTTCCCCTGATAAATGGCAATTTTTAAATACATTCCTTATATGTAGACTGATTTCAATGGAAGTAGTTTCGTGATTTTTTTTTAATTAAAAGTGTTTCTGGGCATGTTACTACATTTCAGAATAGGTATACTTTGGCAACTTCAGCTGCTGAATTCTTTAGAGTTTGGTGTGACCAAATGCCATCATGTATAATAAAACTATTTGTAACACTTAAGATAAAAAGCTATGTATTAATATACCTAATATTTATTGAGAAGTTAGTTCCAGGCACTGTGCTAAGTAGGTTAATACATAAAATAATTTAACCTTTATTAATACCCTTTAAGATAGTAGAACCCTTTGCTGTCATTTTTCAAAAGACTTTATTTATTTATTTTTAGAGAGAAAAGAAGGGAGGGAGAAGAGAGGGAGAGAAACATCGATGTACAAGAGATACCTCGATCAGTAGCCTCTTGCATGCCCCCTACTGGGGACCTGTCCCACAATCCAGGCCTGTGGCCTGACTGGGAATTGAACCGATGATGTTTTTGTTCTCAGGCTGGCACTCCATGCACTGAGCCACAGCCAGAGTCCTTTGCTGTTATTATACTTACTTCATTGTGGGAGTGGGGATTGAACTGAGGCTTAGGGAATCTTAACCACCACACCATATTGCCTCAGTGCACTGTTAGTGATGCTAGTTTAGCAGTAATTACGAAATCATACTTGATACCACTATTAGCCAATCAAATTTTTGAGCCCTTAATATATTCCCAAATGTCTATCTTTCTTTGTCAAGGAGTTGTCCAGGAGGGAAAAAATGAGATTTTCTTTTTAATTACAAATATAATCAAAATATATGTACTAATAAGTTTCTATGTATGTACAGCATTGCGTGATTGTGCACATCTCACTTTGGTAACTTATTACCCATAATCCCTTAATAATCTAGGATAAATTTATGTTTGTATTTTGTATCTCAGTACTGAAGCATTTTTGTGGTATTAAATATTGATATTTGAGACTCAGCCACTAGTGACAAACTTGAGCAATGATAACACAATAAGATCAGATACAGCAATAAACAACGGTATTATAAATACAAATTCTTTAAAAAAAGCTGCTCTCCGCCCTGACCGGTGTGGTTCAGTTGGCTGGGCATCATACTGCAAGGCAAAATGTCATCAGTTCAATTCCTGGTCAAGGCACATATCTGGGTTGCAGGTTTGGTCCCCTGGGCACATATGAGAAGCAACTGACTGATGTTCTCTCTCACACTGATGTTTCTCTCCTTCTCTATCTCCCTCCCTTCCCCTCTCTCTAAAAATAAATGAATAAATAAAATTATTAAAAAGACACTCTCAATTTCGTATGTTTCTCAATATTGTTGAGATGTCAGTTCTCTTCCTTTTATCTACAGATTCAGCATAATCCCAATCACAGCACAGCAGGCTCTCTGAGATATCAAGCTGACTCTAAAATGTATATGGAAGACGAATGTGCTAGACTAGCTGAAAATAATCCTGTGAAAGAACAGTCACAGGACTCATACTACCCTTCCACGCTATGATCTCAAAGCTTACTGCAAAGCTACTCTCAAGACAAGTGGTATTAGCAAAAGGTTAGACAAATAGATCAGTGGAACAGAATAGGGAACTCACAAATAGACACACGACTATAGTCTGAATGATTTTTTTTTTTTGACATGGGTACAAAGTCATGTCAATGAAGAAAAGTAGTTTTTTCAATAATGGTGCTAAAACATTTAGATGTCCATATGCAAAATAAATTTAAGCAATTCAATAATGAAGAACTACATATACCTCATACCTTATACAAAAATTAAATTAAAATAGATCATAGTCTTAATTGTAAATATTAAAACTATCAGACTTCTTGAGGGAAACATGAGTATATCTGAGTGATTTTGGGTATAGCAAAGAGCTTTTAGATATGATAATAAAAGCACGATTCATAAAAGAAAAATATATAAATTGGACTTTATCAAAACTTAAGTTCTTCTCCAAGAAACACATTGTTTAAAAAATCAGAAAACAAACCAGAAAATTGAAGAAAATATCTGCAAATATAAATCTGATGAAGGAGTTGTTTCCAGAGTATATGAAGAACTCTCAAAACTCAACAATAAGAACAAAACCATAAAATATTGGACAAAAGACTTGGAAAAAACACTTCTCCAAAGAAGATATATGGATGGAAGCACACATATGGAAGGATGTTTAGCATCATTAGTCATTAGGAAAATGCAAATTGAAACCAAGTGCTGGTAAGTATTAAGAATAAGCAGAGCTTTCAAACCTACCGGTAAGAAAAAAAAGGCACAGCCACTTTGGAAAATAGTTTGGCAGTTTCTTATAAAGCTAAACATTTACTCACCATAGAGCTCAGAAATCCCACTCCTAGATACTAACTCAAGCAAACTGAAAACTTACCAAAATCTCTACACAAACATTTATAGCTTTATCTATATCTATCAAATATTGGACACTGCCTAGATGTCATTAAGTACGTGAATGGATAAATAAAATGTGGTTCATCTGTACAATGAGTACTACTCACCAATGGAATACTACTCAGCAATGGAAAGGAACAAGCTCTTAATTCACACAACAACATAAATGAATCTTAAATGCATTTGCTAAGCTAAACCCAAGGGCTACTTATTCTATGAATCCATTCACAGGGCATTATGAAAGAGGCAAAATTGAGGGGATGGAAAGCAAATCCCAGTAGTTGCCAGGGGCCGGGGGCAGGAGGAAGGGCAGCAGAAGAGAATGTGTGCGGGGTGATGGAGCTGTTATATAGTACTGTGGTGATGCTATGCATTCGACAAAGACCTGGAACTGTACACCACTAAGAGTGAATTGCGCTATGTGTTAATTTTAATACTCAACCCTGGAAATCGGGAAATGCAAGATGGAATGCAGTCTATGATAACCGAGTCTACTGCATTAGAAATGAATTACAGAACAACACTGGAGGGTTGAGAAAAAAGGTTACTAAGTAACTTTAGGAAACCATCTGTTGACCAGATAGTAAGGCTAAAAACAAAAAGAACCATGCGTAAGCACTGTACTTCAGCTGGGTAAATTTGTTTCCCCAAAGGGTATGGATTAGCAACTCTGAAACAGCTTCATGGGTATACTATGGTTGAACAAATAAATAAGTAAGTACATTGTAGATAATAAGCACCAGATTTCTCACTGTTGGAGAAAGAAATTACACATCAGCAAAGAGGCAATGCTATAATGAACCCTGGGGTACGGGGTTGCCATCAGATATATCAGCATTAACTCATTTTAACACACACACACACACACACACACACACACACACACACACGGATTGTTATGGACTGTATGATTCATGTGTTGAAGTCCTAACCTGAAATGTGACTATGTTTGAACATAGAGCCTTTAAGGAGGTAAATGAAGTTAAGCGAGGCTGTAAGGGTAGGGCTCCAATCTGATATGACTGGTGTTCATGTGAGAAAAGAGAGTGATACCAGGGATGTACACACACAGAATAAAGGCCACGTGAGGACACAGCAAGAAGACAGCCATCAAGAAGCCAAGGAGAGAGGCCTTAAAAGGAACCAACCCAATCAATACCTTGATCCTGTGTGTCCAGCCTCCAGCAGTGTGAGAAATGAAATTCGGTTATTTAAACCACCCTGTCTGTGGTATTTCATCATAGTAGCCCTAGCAGGCTAAAATGCAGATGGAGAGATACAGAAAGATTTATAGCTATATGTATAAACTTAGGCTGTTATACATGTATATGCTTTCTTGTTCTGTTTGCTGAGAGGGCCTAGAAATAGTAACAGCTAGTAGCAGGGAGAAAAACTAATTCTTAATTCTTGGCTTCTAAATGCCATTCTCCAGTATAAGGAAGCACAGATCCTTGGAGAAACAGCTGAATCTAGGGCTGGGCAGGGAAAACACAAGATAATCCAGGAACTCTGCATAGTGCAAGAAAGGAAGGGGTTGCTAAAGGGAATAAATCAAAAGAGATAGGGCATGTCCAAAAGATTCAGAAGTCAACTTGGAAAAGCTTTCAGTGGCCCAAGTGAAACAATCTGAGCAAAAAATAAATTGAAGTAATGAATTACAATCTAAAGAATAAAATAAATATCCATGAGTTGATACTGATGAAGGACAGAGGAGGGGGGGGAGAGAGAGAGAGAGAGAGAGAGGGGGGGGGAGAGAGAGAGAGAGAAACTCTTTCTCTTTCCAAGAGCCCTGGCTGGTGTGGCTCAGTGGATTGAGAGCCAGCCTGCAAACCGAAGGGCCTCTGGTTCGATTCGCCTCAGGGCATGTTCCTGGGTTGCAGGCTGAGTCTCCAGTTGGGGCCCTGTGAGAGGCAACCACACATCGATGTTTCTCTCCCTCTCTTTCTCCCTCCCTTCCAAATAAATAAATAAAATATTTTTTTAAAAAAAAGAGGGAAAAAGGTGATGGGCAGGAAAAGGGGAAAGGGAGAAGGGAAGACTCTTTCTTACAAGGTAATCTCAACTTAAATGTAGAAGGAATGAGTGAAGTCACCATTTAAGCACCAGAACAATTATTGCTCAAGGGGAACTCCACCTGTGAGTGCTAAAATCAGTGAACGAAAGAGTAAGGAGAAGCTGGATATTTGCATAGCCTCAAAGTATTTCCCCCCAAAATATTTGTTAATAGCAAAGTGTCTCTCCTCAAATTCTTGTCCATTGCAAAGGGGAAAAACAGTAATTTCACAGTGTGGTGCCTTGGTCAACGCTTGGCCAACACATGGCCAGCGCTACTTCGACCAAGTACAGAAGATCAACGTTACCAGCAGTAATAAGACATATCGATGTCATGGACCCTCTGGAGAGATGTGTTGCAAAAGACATATTACCCCTGTGGTATTCGTCCCCAAACTACAAAGCCTCAATCTAATCTTGAGAAAACTTCAAACAAACCCAAATGGAGAGACATTCTACATAATACTTCACCAGTGCTCGTCAAAAATGCCAAGGTCGTGACACAGAAAGAAAGACTGAGGAACTACTGCCTATGGGGTAGACCTGGCAGTTGAATGCAATGTGGCATCCTGAACTGGGCCCTGGGACCAAATAAGGACATTGCAGGAAAACCTATGAGATCCAAATAGCCCGTGTTTAGTTAATAGTACTGCACTAATGCTGAGTTTTGATAATCGCACCATGGTTATAGAATACGGTAACCTTAGGGGAAGCTGGGCAAACCGTATGCGTGAACTACCTCTACTCTCTTTGCAACCCGTCCTCCCCAGGAGGAAAGGAAGGAAAATCGAAGGCCATATGGAATGTTTGAAACATGGAAAGGAAGATGGGAATGACGAAATCAGTGAATTGGCCTTCTTAGTGAGCAAGCCCACCACCACCTGAAAGAGGTGGAAACTGAACCTGTTTCATGGGATGTGTTGATAGAAACTCAAGGAACTAGGAGAGGAGGAGTTAAAAGGCCTGGGTTCTAGCCAGGCCCTGTGGCTCGCCTGGCAAAGTTTGACAAGTTATTTACATAATTACTCCGATAATGTCTAAAACACATTACTTAGATCATCTATAAAAGATGACTCTAAGAGACTCAGGTTTCTTATGTATGACTCCATTTTACCAAGTAAAAGATGGCAATAACAATAATCATGTACTTAATGGAATAATATATTTAAAATTTACCATGAAAAAAAAGAGGTAATTTCTGTTTCAGATTCTGTTTCTTCGTGTAAAAACTGAGCATGAATTTCTCACATGATCCTAAGTTCTACATAAAGTATATCATATAAATAAAGTAATAGAACAAGATCAAGTTTTGTACATACACCCATATCTTCCTTTGATAGAAGTAATATGTTAAATCTTTTATTAGCATGGATAACCTTTTCAATAGCACATGTATTAAAATCGGGACAAAATTTGCCCTAAAGATAAGTGTGAGAGGAGGGGAGAGGCAATTCTCTCTAAGAAAGCATTATCTACTTACAAAATTTTAAAAATCCTAAACCACGGTACTTACAATGTGTACAAGTACATTAAATTGTGACCTAACTCTAATATAATCAATTTAATACCAACTTGTCAGAAGCATATTAGTTTTACCAATTAATGTCTGCTGAGTACCCACGCAATGTGCAGACACACATGTGCACATGTATTCAAAGAAGTAGCTGTGGATTGTATTTATTTTATGTGTAAGAAAGCTGTGCGTGGAAACCGCGTCTGGCCAATACCTCCGTCCTTCGCTCTCACACCATCGCTGACCTGGGACGCACCCGCTTTCCCTGCCCCGGTGCTTGTGCAGGAGCTGAAATGACAAGGCCCACGCAGGGTGTCCCACCATTCCTGTCCCCAGTGGGGCAGGCAGGAAATGCCAGCCTCCTCACAGGAAAGCCTGCTGTGGTGAGATTTCCCGATTTACTTTATACAGGCAAGAAGGCCAGATAGAGGAGGAGATAAGCACTCAAGATTGCAAGTGCTTATCATCCCCCGGGGCCTGGGCCTTGCAGCCACCACTGGTCTGTCTTCTAGAGAGGCAGGCCAAACTTCAGTTTGCTTCCACATCGAAGGGACTCCCCAACTGAAAAACAGAACCATCAACCCTGACCAGGCGTGGCAAGGAAACTGCTCCAAATTACTTGCTGAGTTTTCACCACAAAGGACATAGCCTGCTTGGGGAATTCCTACACAAATTAAGAGAATACCACTCTCCCCCTTGGCTGCACATTGGCATCCCCTGGGGATGCAATAAAAAAAAGTCTGGGGTCCCTGGTTCCCAAGCAAGCTGCTGAAGTCACGGTACCCACTCGGCTCCGCAGTACTCAGCTGAGGCGTTAAGGAGAACTCTGTATCTTTGAGGTCCACTCCATTCCACCCCTTCTCTTCTACTCAATTTTTATAAAATAGAACCAAAATCATCACCCAAAGAGGCAGCATGCAGGCTGCATGGAGAGTGAAATATAATGTCCTCGTCCCTCCATCTTCACATTATCAATCATTTTGAAGCAATGAGAATTTCAGAGTCAAACACTACACTCGTCTACGTGTCCCTCACAAGTCTGAAGTTTTGAGAAAATAGGAGTTGAAATAACTCTATGCCTCCCTTTTCCACAGCCAAATATCTGGGAGACATCTTACTTCACATAGTCTCTTTTAAAAATATACACCAGGAAAATAAAAACATACCCTCCACTTTTGATCTCTTATCTAGGGAAGCCGGGTTGCCTCAGAGGACCTCAGAGACAGTGTGTCCCCATGTTTGTTATGTTAAATGGGTTACATTGTTTTGTGTGCGGCTGTGAAGTGCACTAAAGTAACACTGAGTGACAATTCTCTTTTTGGGACCTCACTGTCCCATTGGTCAAAGCTGAAGGTCACAAAATAATAATAATACAACAGGCCACTATTTGATCAGGCAAGTATTTCCGTAGCTTCTTTTCCCTCTAGACGACGGAAGCACTTGGCAGGAAGCATTTCAGTTCCTGAAAGGCTACTCTCAGGCATTTGTGTGAGGGATATCATGCGACCCTCCACGCACTCAACCATCTCCCCCACCTCACCCTGCTCCTCCCACCTCCATTAAAAAATATGCCCAAAAGACCTTCAAGTCAGCTGTACCTGACATTGGCCCAGCTTGACTTTTATCTGGGTTTTTTCTTTTTTCTTCTTAAAAATTGGGGTCATGAAGGGAGGAAGGGGGCAAAGAATACAATGTCTATGCTTCAGACCACACTGTCTTCTATTATCCTCAGGAACCAGAGTGAGCACACTTCAATTTCTGTGGCATTTTTCACAATAGCGTCTGAAAGGTTTTTGGGTTTGTTTGTTTGTTTGTTTTTAATCATCTTGCACTTCAAAGTTGCAATGGATGGACCAGTTGTCCCTCTCTACGCAGTAATGTTTGAATACTTTAAAGTCATTGATTCATTGCCCTTCTGATTGTGTTAATAACTTTTCTACAAGAGGCCCCGAACCTGATGCTTTCTTTTAAATCTGTTCTCTTTTCTCCTTTTTAGGGCTGACTAAGCCTCGATTGATAGAGTAAAGGTAAGACAGTCTTTGCAAACCTCAGATATTACGCAAGTTCTTTCTATGATCTGCGCCCAAACTACAGCAAAAGAATGACTGACTGACTGACTGAATGAATGAATGATTCCATTTGATCATAAAAGCATCACCTTATCTGGAATCATACTGGTATTATTAGGGAGTAACTGTAATATTTTAAACAGAAACAGAGATGGAATATCTCCTGCTAATCAGGAAACAAACTATAGATGAGAATAGTAATTTTTTTTTTGAATTATGAAAATTTAAGCTAGAATAAGCCTCAGAGATTATCTAATAGAATACAATTAATTCACAGACATTCACAAAGAGATACAATGAGAAGTCAAAATAGCAAGATGAAAATAGGTATGCTTAGAAGCAAATTTGAAAAGCATTTTTCTCTTCAAATCATCTTTTCCATACCACCTGATAAACATCTTGATTCACTATGGTGGTAGCAGCAGTGAAGCTGGTGTTATCAAACAGAGCTCTCTTGAAGCATTTATTTCCAATTCAAAATGGAGCTTTGTATTGTATTTGTCATAAATCCATGTATTTTTCTCTTCCAGATGACTGTAATTGCAAAGCTTTGACATCTGAAGGCAGGATGATAGTTTGCTGCCATCCTTCTGTGAGCATTCCATACGAACACACAAAATCTAGCCCTCAGCCAGATCCTGTGCATAAGCATGAAGAAACACAGGATCAAGTGCTGAAAACCAGATTAGAAGGAAAAAATGAACGCTTTGAGCAAGTACCCATAATGGAACAAATTAGCAAAATGCTCTTCAGTGCTAAGCATTGTTGGTATCCTCGTGAACAGTATCAAAGATGTCCCAGGAAACTGAATTCTCCCAAAGACACATAAATGATAATGAGATTTTCAGTGATCAAAGAGAAATGTTATTCTGAGTCTCATTTGCCATTTGAGAAAATGCAATCAGGTATATTTGCAAATATGTTATATATTAAAATAATAATGTCTTTTCACCTAAAAAATACTTGCTAAGGGAATTGGAAGAATGAATATAAAATATGTTAAAATCTTTGGTCTTGACAGCACCTCTTTGCTTTAATGCATAGTCTCATTCATTCTCCAATAACCTTACCTCTTCCTCCCCAATCCTGGGGAATTTTACATATTTTTATTTATGGACGGGGCAAGGGATGAATTGAATCTGTTAGTTTGGGGGAGGCCTTTTCTCTTGCTCATGTTTAGTTTGCAAATCTCTTGCCCCTGTAGTTTTGGTCTCACCCAGAATGCTCCCAATTTTGCACGTTGTGCTACCCACCCTAAGAGCCCCTTTACACTGAGGATATGTGTGAATGAGTGTGTGTTATGTGATGGGAATCAAAGGACTAACCAGGTCACACACAGGTTGGAATCTCAAGAGCCCAGCCTGACGGCTCTTCTTCCTCACGGACCCTGTTCTCCTCACTACCCCTATCTCCTGCACTTATCTCCCGGAGCAGACTTCCCACTACGCCTTCTTTGTAATTTCCAGGAGCTCAGTCTAGGTTTGCAGCCTGTCATGGGCTACATGACCACACAAATAAGGGGAGATTAGGAATGTGACATTTTGTTGGCTACCCTTTAAAATCTGAAATTACTTGTTGGAAGAGCAGGAAGCAACTTCCTTCCTTTCCCATCATTAACGGCATAAAGAATAGGGAAACCAGAGGGACCGAAATGTGGCTTCGGACTTCATTTGGGGTGAAAAGCACTCCAAAGACAGGAATGCTGATTTACACACAGGCCACACTTGGCCAAAAACATTGCGAATCGACGATACATATTCATCCTCATGGCAGGTTCTAGAAGAGTTGAGTAAAGTGGGTCAACATTGTCCATTCCCGTTTACTTCCTTGGAGAAACAAAATCATATTTAAAATATTTTCTCTCAGGTATATTCGCTTGTTGGGGCTGCCATAATAAAATACCAACTATGGAGTGGTTTAAACAACAGAAATGTATCCCTCACAGTCCTGCATGCCGCAAGTCCAAGGTCAAAGGGTCAGCAGGGCGGGTTTCTCCTGAGGCCTCTCCCCTTGGCTTGTGGTTGGCCAGTTTCTCACTGTGTGCTCTCATGGTCTTTCTTTTGTGCTGCCACGTCTCTGTGTCCAAACCCCCTCCTCTTCTAAAGACACCAGTCACAATGCATCAGGGCCCATGCATTTTATGTATCTTTTTAAGGACCTTATCTCGAAATATAGTCACATGCTAAAGTACTGGGGGAAGGGCTTTGAGATATGAACTTTAGGGGGACCCAATTCAGCCTATAACCAGTCGTCAGGAGCAGAACCAAGACCGGAACCCAAAATTTCTAACTGTGGACCATTGACTTGCCACTGATCCACATCCTTTCCCCGGTTAAGTCATCTCCCAGAGTTATGGCATGCTCTAAATGAAGGTATCTCATGGCGACTTAATTTCAGCCCTCTTATTTGCCAGATAAGGAAGCTGAGTCTTAACTGTCTTGCTTAGAATCAAAGAGCCCCTCAACAGCCCAGAGCAGCACCACCCAGATATCTCCCCCTTGCTTCCTTAATGAGATCCTCTCTTGGATGCCATCCCCCTGTTCGCCTAAATGCCACAGGGGGGTCGCTTGCTAATCTCTGGGTTGTATATCTATGGCACAAGGAAACAGCCTGGTGCAGGATGGTGCGGGAGCACTAGCTATGGAGCAAGAAAGCCCTTGCTCTGTCTCCCTTTGGAAACAGTTGGAGGGATAAGCTGGCTTTAATGAGTTTTCCTGCCCCTTTCCTCCCATCCTCCTCTTTTAGGCTGCTCCTTATGGCAGCTGTTACCAATTTCAGCAATTTTCTTCTGGCAAATTGAAGGCTTCAGGTGACAAAGAGGGTTGGTTGTAGCCTCCTAGAGAATGAGAAAGATGAGGTCCTACTTCTACCCTACCCCTGCTTCCAGGCTGGGTGGTTAGGGCTATAGACACTTCCCAGCGGACATCCACCACCTTCCCTGCCTCCCACACATGCACAAAAAAGGCAGGCTCCCGGGTCTATGTCCAGCTCTGAAACTCTAGCTGAAAGGGGCTCCACATTATTCCTCACTCCATTCTCAGCTCATTTGTTTTCCCAGGACCACCAAGATTTTATTATTTGCATGACCCTTGGAATGAGTACTCATGGTGATGCTTGAAATTATAGGAAGAGGAGGAAATAGGACACATATATGCAAACATGCATGAAGAGTTTTGGTAGTGAACTTAAAGACTGAACACCTTCCCCATCTGACCACACCCAGGGCGCTTGGGTGGGAGGGGGTGGGTGGTTTCAGGCTCCCTGGTTAATTCCTTTGGGTAAAAATGAAGCTCACACATGAGCACTGATGTTATGTGACTCTGAAAGACAGAAAATGAATCTGTATCAGTCAGGTGAAATTTTCCTGTCAGTTTTTCCTTAATTTGGTTTTGTTTATCCTGTATTCCCTTCAGTAATTTTTTTTTAAAAGGATTGTAGCTAAATAATTGTTCCACTTCTCTGCCTGTCAGTTTCTGTGTGGACACTGGGTGTCCAGTCACAAACAAAACAAACCCAGCTTCTGCCTTCAGGGAGCTCACAATCTAATGAAGAGAGAGAAAACTTGGATATGTCTGCAAGTAAGGATGTAAGGCCAACTGTGAAGACATAAAGAAGGAAGAGTTTAAAATCTGTGGGAAGTTACTCAAGTGATCTCGTAGAAATCCCCTTCAAAAAAAAAGGAAGAAAGAAGGAAGGAAGGAAGGAAGGAAGGAAGGAAGGAAGGAAGGAAGGAAGGAAGGAAGGAAGGAAGGAGAGATGGAGAGAAGAAAGGAAGGAAGGAAGGAAGGAAGGAAGGAGAGATGGAGAGAAGAAAGGAAGGAGGGAGAAAAGAAGGGAAAAATATATAAAGGAAGAACCAAGGATAGAAAAACTTAATCTGGATGGTAAATTATTACTTAGACAATTGTTTACTTCTTATCTCCTCTAGTATAGTCGAAGCCCTCATTTTCAAATCTCCAACTTTCCTAAAAAGAACCTGTTTAAAATGCAGGACATCCTAGGAGGATGCATTATGGGACGTAGAAGCACCTTCTGTTTTATTTGCGGTTGTTTGGAATAGTGTGTTTGTCCCCTTGGGAAGGAAGATGATCTCTCCAAGAATAAAAATACAGAGGCGATGGCTCTTGTACTTCAGCCTCTTCCCCTCCCCAAGCGCGGTCTTGTTTTCCTAAGCAATGGTCAGGAATGTGCTGGGCGGGGGCAGCCTGGCCATCAGCGCCCAGCCTCGGCAGCCCCAGTCACGGTCCCAGGCTGGCCTTTCACCTCATAGCTCTCCGGGCTGCTCTTATTAAGCAGCAAAATGTTTCAATATGTTGAGCTTTGGGGGAGGGCCGCAGAGAAAAATCGGGATATTGTTGCGAAGGAAATAATGAATAACCCTGCTGCCAGTCCTCATACCCCCCACGTGGGGAGATCTGGGTGATGAGTGTGCTTTCTCCAGAAATGGAATTCTAGCAATTGCCTTTTGGTCCGAAATCTCCAGAGACAGTTGGGGTGGAGGAGGGGCGGCACTGAGAAGAGGGAGCAGGCACTAAACAAATTTTCTCAGTGTCCAGAACCAAAGCAGTGAGTGATCTAGGTACCCAGAAAAGAAAGAGGAGGGCGAAGCTTGAGAAACTGAGTCCAGTTCTCAGAGGCGCGCAAAGCCATCAGCGTTGTTCCTAGGAATTGACACACTCCCGCCTCTGCTCTCACCTGTGTGCTGCGCTCTCCCCTCCCCGCGTCCAGGTTCCTCCGTTTGTTCTGAGGAGGGGCCTGGCGGGCGGTTTCCAGGTTCGGGAAACTCAGGAGAGGCATGTGCAAGGGTGTGAAAGCCGCCAGGGCCCCCTTCTGCTTTGTGAGGACTGGCCCTGGGTTTGGGCAACCGAAAGAGTGCACGTGAGCTTGGACGCAGAAACCTGAGCCCACTCAAGGCCAGTCTGCAAGTGGACGCGAAGAAATCAGCAACATTCCAAATTTCAAGAAAACACAAATTTGGGGACCCAGAAATGGCTCCTTAACAAGAGTGTTTTTAAAACATTTTTTAAAAAATTAAACCCTCTTAGTAGCTCGTTTCTCTAAGACGCTGCCTGTAAAATGTGGGGCAGAGGCGGTGAACCCCGAGGGAGGGCCCAAAAAAGGGAAGGAGTGACCTTCGAGTAGGAAAAACTTAAAGGCCTGAAAAAGCAAAGCCTTCACTCCTATTGTTTGGGTAAGAGGAATAATCATTTGCATAGTCATCATTTGAAACTAAATAACCAGCTTAAGGCAGGCCTGGGTCTCCTCCCGGGGGCTCAGCAGAGCAAGCTTTACATTTATGATGTGTGTGTGGTTTCCAGCGTTCCTTGACATTTCCTAGTAACACAGGGAGGTTTCTGGAAAAGCAGCTGGGAGCAGATGAGTGGCTGTCCATAAAACAATTCATCACACAGCAGTTGAAATATTGATAAGAAAACGGAAATCAAATTAAACGACGGGAAAAGAGAGAGGAAGAGGGAGCGGGACGGAGAGAGCCGGAGCGAGGCAGCGCGGGGCAACGCCGCGGGACGCTCAGCCTTCAGAGGGTCCCGCAGCCCCCAGGATGTGCAGGGGCTGCGGCCGCGTATCTGGATGCGCAGGAGAGAAAGTCAAACTTTGACTCCAGGCAGTCCGCAGGTTTAATTCCGCACGGCCAGGGATCGGGACTCTGGGCACAGAGAGGTCGCACCGAGGGCTGGAACATCCTGGCGTTGCAGGAGTCCCGCTCCTGCTTGCGCCGCAGGAAAGGGTGTCTAAGGTAGGTGCTCGTGGGCGCGGGCCGCCGGGGCGCCGGGCGCGGTCTCGGTCCCTCTCCGCCCCGCCGCCGGCTCCAGTTGCAGTCGGGAACTGTCAGGCTTTCTGGGGCTCTTTCTCTCCGTTTCCCCGGGGCTTTGTTTCCCTCTCCATTTCCCCCTTTTCTTTCCAATGTCACTCCACCTTTCAGAGAAAATGGGGGAAACGTTGGAGCAAGGGTGCCGGGGGGCGGGGGGAGGCGGCGAATGGGAAATTAGGAGCCCCGGAGAAACGTACCTGGTCTCTGGACTCGTGTGTGCGTTGCGGCTTCAGGAGCCGAAAAGCTGGAATTTGTTAGTGAGGAGAAAAGTGTTTTATCAGAAACACATTGGCTGCCGGAGAAGCTGCGCGCTGCCGCATTCAAGATGGTTTAAGAGAAGGAAGGAAGGGGACCAGTCCCCAGACTTGGCAGGGCAGAGAGAGACGCCCGCAGAGGCACCTGGCATTCTAGGGTAGCTTTGGCGTCCTCCAGCCCCAAAATTGAGACCCCAGCCACCATCACCCCCTGACATTAAAAATGAGGAAAAGGAGGCCGTGTCATTCATTTGCCTCTGCCCTCCCTGCCCTCAAACCTGGGTGTGTGTGTGTGTGTGTGTTTCTTTAGAAGTGGGTACTCTGGGAAAGGGTCCTTGGGAGACCTCAGGAACCTTGAGCCAGTCTTCCTCCACAGCGGTCCCCTAGTAGGGGAGAGGGAGGCAGCTGACTCCAGCGGTGTCCTCGGGTAGAGGGGGAGTCAGGCAGAAGGCCTGGGCCCCCAGGGACCCCAGTGCTTCCACCTTTGTACATATTCGTGCCCTAGGGTCCCTGCCTGCCTCGGTGGGTTTACCTATCTGATCCTGGCCCTGCTCTCTCCTCTGGCCAAGGTGCACCCCCAGGTGCCTAGGTGTGAAACTAACTACCCAGGCCTCGGGGGAAGTGGGTTCTCTGAGTCCGCGCAGAAGAGGGTTAGGGTTGCAGGACACTTCGGAGCAGAGCCAGAAGAGTGAGCTGGTCCTCAGTCTTCCCCATCCCTCAGCCTGAAGCCCCAGGGCACAGGAGCAGGGAGGGCCCCCAGTGCCTGACAACTCGCACCCTTTCCGGCCGACCCAGGTGGTTTGGAGGCCCCCAACTCTAATGCCCTCCTCCTTTACGTTCCCCCTTCATCACCCCCATCCCCTACTGTCTCACCGGTGCTCCACTCGCGGGTGACCCAGGTTTTTTCTACCCAGGTTGGTTCTGGGGCCTTCCCGACCCTTCCTCACCAACTCAGGATGTTTCAGACAGTCCCTGACACGTCGTCTTACGTCAAGGTAAGACATGACAGCGTCTTTAAACAGGTAATGTCTCCCAGTCCCCCTGTTCCCGGGGCCTATCATCTCTTCCTCCCTTTCTCCGGGAAGAGGTTGGAGCGGGGAAGGGATCGGTCCACACTGTCAGCCGGTGGATGTATAGAGAGGGGACCTTCAACCAAATGTGGGTTGTGCAGCCCCTCGGGAGTCTCTGGTTGAGGAGGAACCTCCTAGGCCGGTTCTGACTTACTGAGCCGGGTGAAGGCTCCGCAGGGAAGCCCAGAAGGCGGCCCCTGCGCCGGCGAACCAGCGCCGGGCCCCGCGGGGCGTGCGCTCCCCGCCGCTGGCGCACTGCAGTCCCCTGCGTTAAGGGCCTGCGCGAGGGTGTGAGAGTGAGAGGGTGTGAGCGGGCGTGTGAACACGGCGCGCCTCTCTTCCCGTTCGACACCCCCCACCTCTTCGAAAGCCCACCTTCCTCGGCCCCATCCTACCCCCTCGAAGGCGCAGATTGCTATTTGACAGCACATCGAAGGGTTTTTTTTTTTTTTCTTTTCCACAACAGTTCCCAAGAATGTAAACAAACCGAGGCCAGGACATCTGGGTTACACGTTTAATGAAAATTGGCCGGCGAGGCGGGGCCGAGGGCGCGGACCGGGCGGCCCTGCCCCGGGTGGGGACGAGGCGAGATCCTCTCGCCGCCCTGGGCAGCCTCCTGGAGCGCGGGAATGGTGGGGAGGAGGGAGGACCCGCGCGGTTCTGAAAAAGCGCTCCCTCCTCTTTCGGGTCCCGGCCCCGCCCCTTCTCCCGAACCCCGCCCTCGAGCGGCCCCCACTCTCGTGGGTGACGGGCCACTTGAGATTGTCAAGGTGGGGTGCGCTGAATAAGGGCACGTGACCGCAGCGATGGGGCGCGGACTCGCGGGTTCTATCCCAGGAGAGCCAAAATGTGTGTCCACCTCCCCTGCCGTTTCTCTGAAGGGGAAGTTTGTTGGCCCCCGATGGCCTGCACCTAGGCGCACGCCCCCTCTTCGCGCCCCCAACCCTACCCTGCGGCCTGAAGGGGTCTGTAGTCCCTGCGGGAAAGCCGAGTTCTGGAGGCTTGGATGGGAAGGAGTGTTTAATCAGCGATGAATGAAAGGAAAATGAGTGAACCGATGTGTCGATATGGGTGTACGGAGGGCTCCTAGGAGGTGGCAGAGCACAGAGACGGAAGCGCGCTCGGGTTCCCCGTAACCGCTCCGATCACCCCCGCCCCCTAGAGCTCGGAGCCCAGCGAAGGAGCTCTCGCTGCCAGCTGTGCCCCAGGGCTGCAGGCGGGCGGTGGGTGAGGCAGTCTCTCCAGGGCCCCCCCCCAGGACCCCCCCCCGAGACTGCACACACCCGGGGACCCAAGACTTTAGGGATGACATATTCTAGGAGGGCGAGTGAGAGTCCAGGAACCCGACCCAGGCCGAGAGTCGGAGAGAAAGCCGACCGTTGTGGGGGGAAGGGCGGGCGGGGCGCGGCCCGGGGAGGCGGGTGGGGGGAGGAGGTGGGGTCCGAGGGCTGTGGGCCGCCAGAGGAGCCGCTCTTCCCAGGAGCTCTTTTCAAGAGGAAAAAATGGATTTTTCAGCAGCCACAAAGTTTGTATTGTTGCACAAAGGGGTGCATTGATGACGGAGAGAGGTCTGCGTGGCAGGGACAATTTTGGGTCTGTTCCGCCGGCTCCCAGAGCCGACCCGTTGCCAGAGGGGCACAAACAGTCCCCGGCTGCCAAGCCCCTGCCGTTCCGCGTCAGGCGCCCGCTCCCAGGTGACTGACAAACACCTGGGGCCCAGGCGCCGGGACCCGGGAGCCAAGGGTGCCCCCCGCCCCCGGGGCAGCGAGCTGGTTCTGAGAACCCAAAGTGCTCCGGGAGGCGCCCAAAACAGAGCGCTGAGGGTGGACAGGAGGGTGGGATGAGAGAAGGAAAGGGAGAGAGACTAGGCGAGACTCTTTAAGTCACGGACATGCAGGAAGTGAACCATGGTGGTGTCATATAGATAGATAGCCCTTACCTTTGCCAGGCCCTGTGCTAAGCATCGTGTGTGTAATAACTGGTTTCATATTGATAACAACCCTAGGGGGGAGTCCAGTTTGCAAATGGAAAGCTGAGGCATGGAGAGGTTAGGGTAACACGGTTTGTGGGCAGAGCCAAGACGCCGATAATAAGGGCAAGGTTCTGCTGTCAGGCAAGTTCTAAACACTCCTCTTTACAATGGCCCTTGGAGGTAGGTCCCATGTAACGCCAACGTATAGACGAGGACAATGAGGAACAGAGAGGTTAAGGAACTTGCTCAGGGCCGGAGAGCTGGCAAGCGCAGAAGTAGAATTCAAACCCAAAGAGCCGGATGTCCCAAAGGGAACGTCCAACCCGCACGTTCCACTCGCAGATGAGGGGTGGAGGGCGCAGGAGACGCCCTGGAGTAACGCTAAGCGTGCAAAGCACTTGCCGGTACCCCGCGCGCAGGGCACTCCCTGAAGGCCCCTTTCCCTCCGCCCCACTGGAGACGGCCAGGATCCTCCACCCCCCGCCCCCCCCCCCCCCCCCCAGGAGTCTTCCAGACTCCTTGCTCTTGTTCCACCACCAACCAGACTAGGGGTTCGGCTCACGCTGCCTTGTGGGGTAGACAAGCCCCCCCATCCCACGCCCCCCACCTCCTGCCACCAGACGAAAAGAGGCTGGTAGCCCCAGAATGTTCACAGAAATCGGCCCAGGGGCAGCATCTGGCCAGCAGGTCTTGAAGCGGCATTTCAAGGACACAGGTCTGTACTTAGAACGAATGCTGTTTGAGCGGTTGGGAGGCAGGGTCTCCCTCCCCACCAAGGCCCCCATCTAGACGCCGCTGCTGGGTGAGGGTCCCGGCCCCTGGCTGGTCTCCGCCTCTCGTCATTGTGAGCTCTCTGGTCAACCTCGGAGTCCCTTGGGGTTTCCTCCACGACGCCGCGTGGTCTGGAGACCCGACTCCGGAGCGCTGGGGCTTGGGCGCGAGACCCTCCCCTCCCAAGCCCGCCCCCGGCCTCCCGCCGCCCGGCCCCCCACGTAGCGTTTGGAACCAGCTTGGCGCTTAGGCAGGAACGAGCGCGGGGAGCGGGCAGGGCGAGCGGAGGCTCTAAATCTTCCTTCAACTGTGAGTAGATGAAGTCTGAGAAACAAATTCAAAGCAGGCGCGCCTGCAAAGCCTTCCTGCAGAAATATGCCCCGGCATTCAAGCGCATCCAGGGGCGGCTCGAGCTGCCTTGTTTGGCTAAGGTCAGACGAGACTCGAGTTCTCCAATAAAAATAAATCTCAAATTAATTATGGCCTCGAGCGAGGGGCCAGACACTTGAAGCTGCAGTTGTGCAGTCTGGAGTTTTGGCGCTCGCTCGCCCATCCCTCCCCCGCACCCCCCTCCCCCGACCCCCCTGCCAGCTCTAATACCCGCGGTGGCCGCTAGACGCGAGGGGAGGAGTGGAGGGAGGACGAAGGGGGAGGCTCCGCCCGGACGCTCGGCCAGGCAGGGCGTCGCTAGGGGTTTCAAGGGACCGGACCGTCCCGGGGGCCGGAGGTACCCCAGGGACCCAGCTCCGGTTGTCGCGTCCTCTCATCCCCGACTCTGGCTGGGACCGGAGAAGCCCGGGAAGCCGTGTCTGGAAAGTCTTGACCGGGTCAAAAGGGCTGACATTGAGCGAGCCAAGACACGTTTCACCCCGCCGCTCCCCTCCCTAGGGAAGCAGGACTTCCGCATCTGTGAAAATATTGTCACATTCGGAGGGTGCGAGGCAAGTCATCTCACCAAAGTTCCGATGAAAACGCTCCAAATCCAAGTGTTTCCTGAATATTCGCCGCCCCCCCCCCACCCTTCCACCACGCTTTCTATAAATGACCCTAGACTTTTTAGAGACGCGCGGTGGGCCTGTTCTTTTGGTACCCCTCCTTCCCAGCTGGTAGCTTTTGTTTCCAGTGTTGGACCGGCTTTGCCGGGTGTGAGCTCCCGTGACCTGGACGCCGGCGCCGCTGGTGGACTGGGCACCGGCAGTAGCCGGCACCGGCTCCTGGGCTGCAGCCCTGCCCAGTCTGGGAAAGGGAGAGGCAGAACAGTCTCTGGTAAGCCAGAGAAGAGGGTGTGTGCGAGTGTGTGGGCTGGGGTAAGCAGTCCCTGGCGAGGCCGCGAGGAGAGCGGCCAGGGAGGGAAGAGGAGAAAGGGAGGAAAGGAAGGGGGAAGAAGTAGGGTGAGGAGAGAGACACGAGGAGGGCCAGGGGAGGGCAAGGGCTCCCCCCTCCCCAGCTCCGGGACCGTTTTCATTTGTAGCAGGCCTCACCACAGGCTCTCTATCAATTTGTCTCAATGCAAACATTCGAAATATTCTCTTTGGCTGCTCGTGAAAACAATGTGAGCTGCCAGGATCAAACCATCTTTCCAGATGTCTGGTGGTAACCACATTAAACAGGGCAGACTTGTTTACTGTTGTGTTTGGTTAGGGTTTTTTCCCCCCCTTTGGGATTTAAAAAAGCAGCCGCAGCAGGAGAGTCGAGCATCAAATCCAGAGTTACATAAGTGGGCACGCTCACCCACCAGCATGTCAAAGAGGATGGTGTAGGGGGGGGCCTCCTATTCCCCCAGAGGCTGTTCAGAGTTGGAGGAAGGACTCTTTCTTCTGGGAAGAGGACCTGGCGGCGGGTGGACAGGAGGCCCTCATGAAGGCCCTGGTAAATAAGAGAAGGCATGGCACTAGTGCCAGTCGGTGAGTCACAAAGTGGTGACAGTTATGCCTGTGCCAGCCAGCTGCTCCCCTCCCCCCCCCCACCATCTTCAAAATTATGAAATTGCCATAGCTCTGGCTTTACAGGCAGAAACAGAAAGTGCTACTGAGTCCCCGTAGCTGAAACAGGAGGGCGAGTCCTCATTCTCCTGAGCAACATATTGAGCTCTCCCAATGGGACGGGCAGCCCCCCCCCCAAAGGAGACAGGGGCGCTTGGGGTGTTGAGGTAACTGCCATGGTCAATGAGGTGAAGTCAACCTGTCTCTTACCGGGCTGAAGAGGAGGTGGGGAGAGAGCGTAGCCAACGTTTCTGCAGTGCAGAGGCCTTGGCAAGAGCCAGGAGGGGCCTGTGCAGAAGGGGAGACTGGGGCTGGTGTGGGGTGGCCGTTGGTGGCCTCAGTGTGTGCCCAGCACCTGGAAGAGGGCCTCCCAAAGGTGGAGGTGGAGTCCCTTCTGCCTGAAAGAGGGGCAATGCGGCTGGGGGTGCCAGGTTTCGGGTCTTGTCCCTGTGGGAAGCGGTCTCCCCGCACCCTCCTGAAAGGCCTGTTGTCGTTTGAAGGTCGGCAGAGTCTGGGCTGAAAAGGAAACAATTTGGGGTTTGAAAGGATGTAATTCATTCTTCCTTTCCCTTTAACCTCTTTCCTCTCTGGAAAGCATGTGGAAACTCTGAAGGGAAGAGCGAGGGGCGGGTGGCTGGGCTGAGGGGAGGAAAGGGTTAAACCTGATTTCTTTTAATTGAACTCCAGAACTGGTGGCCCCAGGCAAAGGGGGGAACTGACCCCGCTAGCGGTAACCAGATGTGGCGGTCCCAGGGGAGCCCCGGAGCAGACCCCTGGATTGAGAAGCAGACAGGAGGTGGGGGGGTCGGCCCGGCCCCCATTCCACCCCCACCCCCCCACCCTACTCCCCCATACGCACACCGAGGCTCAATTGCTGGCAGGCTGCACCCGCCACTCCAGGTCTGGTCACGTTCAGACCCTTGTCTGTATTCGAACCCAAAATTGGAGCTGAATTGATGAGACTAATTTCGAGAGGGGGTGGGGGGAGGGGGAGGGAGGGAGGGAGGCGAGAGAGCTCTCGGGCTCAATTGCTCCTGAAGAAATAAAGAATTAATAAGTCACCTTTTTCGCCGCTGTGGACACCCTTTTGAAACTTTTTTCATTTCGATTGACTCGGATCTCCTCTGGATTTTTTTTTCCCTCCTTCCCCGGGTGGACTCTTAAATAAAAGTGAAAAGGTCCAAAGCGTGGTCTGCAGAGCGTGGACAAGGTAATCTGTTTCGGAGGTCGGGGAGAAGGGAGACAGGCCGAAAGCGCCCAGGGTCCCCTCGCTGCGCCCGGACTGCTGAGGCTGCCCCAATGGGAGCATGCGTCCCCACTGCTGGGGAACCGGGGGCCTCCGGGTGGCGGGGGCCGACCGGGCAGGCCAGGGGAGGCCGGCCTCACGCTGGGTGGGTATGTGGTCCAGGGCACGGGCCCCGGGATCTCACCGGGGAAAAGATCTGAGTCTGGGCCGCGACGTTGGGTGCTGCGCTCTGGCGACCTGCTGACCAGCGCGGAGGGAACGTCTCGCCAGAGTGGAGGTGTCCTGGGGCCCGGGTGGCAATGCGTAGGCGGCTTTGGTCTGGGCGCCCGGGCTTGGGCCATCGGGTCCGGGTTAGCACCAGGGATTTGACCCTAGAGGGCGCGGTTAGGTGGCCTAGGGTGTCGCTGGTCCCCGCCCTCGGGGGGAGCCCGGAGCTCTCCAGGAGAAGAGGGTCGAAGCGCTCCGCGGGGAGGGCGCCCCTCTGCTAACAATGCGCTGGGTGCGGAGTGCGCGTTCCCCACGGCCCGCGTCCGTCCGAAGCCGCCCCGAGTCCGCGTGGCTGTGTGGGGTGAGCCGCTCCGGGAGTCGGCAGCCACTCGGTAACCGAGTGCAGAGTGGAAAAATTCCCATTGGATGCATTTTGTAATGTTTGGTTTGCTTCGGTCTGCGTCTGGATCTTCCCGGGCAGTAGGCTCCAGCTTATCCCCAGCCGGAGTAAACTCTCCCGCCCCCCATCCCCCCAAAAAGTTTGACTCCGGCTGGAAAAAGCATTAATGAACGTATCTGTGGGAAGAAACGGAAAGTGAATGAGTCAGGAGGGCCACCTTCGGCCAACGGCCCCGCGAAAAGGAAGGAGGCCAAAGGCGTTTGGGTTTGGACTTTGGGGGAAGGTGTTGGGGGGCGGAGGGGGGGATGCAGACTGCGGGAATCAGGGCGCGGGCGCCGGGCGCGGACCCGGGCATTGTTCCCAGCTCGTTCTTATCTCTCTGGAGCAAGTATCCTGTGTGCGCAGCGCATGGATGTATCTGGGCATCTCTGCGTATATTTATATAGTGTGTGTGATGCGAAAAGCAGGAGCAGCGGAGTGGGGGGGAGAGTGGATGTGGGGGGAGGGAAGACGGAGGAGAGTAGAGAGAGGAGAGAGCTAGACGAGAGAGAGAGAGAGAGAGAGAGAGAGAGAGAGAGAGAGAGAGAGAGAGAGATAGGACTTCCTCCCGATTCGCAAAGTGAAGTCACTTCCCAAAATTAGCTGAAAAAAAAGTTTCATCCGGTTAAACTGTCTCTTTTTCAATCCGCTACAACAACAAACGTGCACAGGGGAGCGCGGGCAGGGCGCTCGTAGGGGGCACGCAGGGAGGGCCCAGGGCGCCGCGGAGGCCGCGCCCGGCTAATCCGAAGGGGCTGCGAGGTCAGGCTGTAACCGGGTCAATGTGTGGAATATTGGGGGGCTCGGCTGCAGACTTGGCCAAATGGACGGGACTATTAAGGTAAGAGACCAGGCGGTGGGCGCGGAGCGGCTGGGCCGACCAGGGCGGCGGGGCGGCGGGCGCCGGGGTCCCGGAAGACGTGGCCACTCTCCGTTGCTTCCGCGCCCGGCTTCGCTCCGTCTCCTCCCGCGCGCGGGTGGCAAGTCTCACTAGCCGGGGTTCCCCCTCCCGGCTCCCCCTCACCCCCCCGCCCGACGATCTCCCCTGCACCTCTGGCCCCAAAGCGGAGCCCGGCCCCCTCCCTCCGCGCTGCCACCCGGCTGCGGGAGAGGGCAGTTTGAATCCCGGGGGGGATCCTGGGCGCGGATCGGAGCCGGGGGCCCGATTTCTCGGGTCCATCACTCCCACGGGCAAGCAGAGCGCCCTGGCCCGGCGCTGGGTGCCCGTCTGCGGCCGGCTTCCCCCTCGCCCGAGGCTGGAGGCGGTGGGGGCGGAAGCTGCCGCCGCCACCAGCTCGGGTTCCTGCCTGGTGGGCCCTGGGGTGGGCAAGTGGATTGGCTGCAGGAGGATCGGGGTGCAAGTGAATGTTTCTGGGCTCTGTCTCGGCGGGCTCCTCCAAATGGAAGCCCTGTTTACATGTCAGCGCAGGCTGGTTTCCCTTCCTCTCGGTATTTCTGCTGCCGGTTCTCGACGCTCGGAGCCTGCGGCTCCCGGGACTAACGGGCCGACCTCGCCGCTTCCCCCGCAGGGCCAAGACGTCTCTGCAGCCTGGGTCCGCGCCGCGCCGCGCCCCGCTTTCGCACACCGCCTCAGGGTGGGCGCCTGCCCCGGGGAAGGGCTCCTGGGGTCTTTTCAAAGAAGGTCCCGTGCCCTTCAGAGCCGCCTCTCCTGAGGGGGCCAGCCGAACCCTGCCGTCAACCCCCACCTTCGCCCCACACCCCCAGCCTGGCTTCGGCTGCAAAGTGCAGCCCAGAGGGACGGCCGAGGGTCTGGGTTTCCTGTCCGACCTCAGAAGGGTTGACTGCCACCTTCCTCTAGAAGGGGAAGTGGGGCGAGGAGCAGAGAGAAGGGACACCCCCTAACGCGCCTGGCCTTAGAGGAGCGAGGGGAATGAATGGGACCGGGAGTCCGCTGGACCGCGAGGCGGTTGTGTAACACCAAGCAGGAGACTGTCTGGAAAAACTATTAAGCTGGTGAGGTGAACACTGGCAGAGCCCGCCATTCCCCCAGAACCCAGAAGGATCAGCTTCGGGCTCAGGGCTGAGGAAGAGAAAGCTAAGATGTTGAGCTTGGAGAATTCAAGAGATTTTTATCATTTGGGTGGAGTAGTGGTTTTTAAAGTTGTTTTTTTTTTTTCTGAAAGTTTGAAATATGCTGACTTAGGTCAAAGGCACCCACAGAAGGAACTTGAAAATCTGGAGATGAGACAACTGACTGGGACGGGTTAAAGGGTGCCTGTGTGAGGCTAGGTTCCTCAAGTTTGAAGTGGGCGGGCAAGGAGTGGGTGCGGGAGGGCTGCTGTAGGAAGGGTGTGGTGGTCAGTGGACATCGTAGGCTTTCTGTTCTTCACGTTGCTGAGTGCATGCAAGTGTCTCTGGGTTAGTAGTAGGGCTCTCCACTCTAGAAAACTCCTCCTCGTCAGGACACTCACCGCGTACCCAGAAGGCACCCTTCTGATCCGGAAGAGCAGTAACATGGCTCTGGGGTCTTGATGTAGACACCCTAAGGAGAAGTGAAGCAATTTCTTCTCCACGATGCTCAGACCTCTAAAACAGGCCCAGAACACAGGGAGGAAGCTGTGGTCTGTACCCAGGATGTGCTAATCTCTTTAGATATACACACAGGGATTGGCATGGTGGGCAGTGAGAACTGGCTTTGACCAAGACCCTGGCGCTTCACGCCAAGGATTCAGTGGAAGGTCCTCTTTCTCATGTGGGTGGCGGGAGCCTGGGAGTCCCTCCAAAAGCTCCCCAGGAACACCCTGGTCCCTGATCCTGGTGACCTGGCTATGCAGACCTACCCTCAGGTCAGTGGCTTGTCAAGCCATTTTCAGTCCCTGAAGTTCTGAAGGATTGAGCCTTTAAGTGTATACTTTGGTATTGAAGTTGCCTGAAAGCCACAGTTTCCTGTTCACATGTGACCTTTGGATATTGAGGTCCCTGGGCCCCACTTCCACAATGGTTTAGACACTGTTCTTGGAGAGGAGAGTGGGCAAAAAGAGGTCAGCTAACTCCTGGTCTCTGTGTGAGAATACACAGTTCATTAAATCTGTTTGAGTTTCAGAATCATTGCAAAAGTGAAACAGTAGAACTAAATTAGCTCTACAACAGTATCTTTTCCAACCCTCTCTTCTTAAAATATTGTAGTCATACATTCTTACAAGAGTATGTACTGACATGTCTATGAACTCCAGTTCTGTACTGATTGAGGTCTGAGAGATCTATGGATCATATCTAATCTGTAGACACAAATCCAGAATGGGTGTTCCCAGTTTGAATGCTTGAAAACCCATCTTTGAGTAATTGTGAGATGTGATTTTTAGGCACCTGCATATTTCTTCCTCAGATGGAAGGTATGTCTCTCTTTCAAAAGGCCTGTCAGTCTCGGCACTGAGAAGGTATTCGGTTCAGGATGCCAGAGAAGTCTGGAGTTCTTTGCAGGAGCCCTTTATTTTGTGCATAATTCCATCTGATTCCAAAATTTCTATGTTACTGCCCTTGTTATAATAGGTCCTCCTGTATCGTGTCTTCTTCTCATTTCTAAGAGCATTTCCTGGGAAGGCTCCGAGCATCATGTCGTGAGCATCAACGTTTGTGGGGGCTATTCCACTCTTTTTCTGCCATAGAGAGTTAACCTGCAGTATTAAACAACACCCTACCCCGCCCCTGCTCCCCACAGTGATATTATCAGTGTTGAAAAGCACATGATACTGTTTGCTGCTCTAAGAAATGACCTGGTTTCAAAAAATGCATCTTAGTGCTAAGCAGTCTTCAATCGAGTCTAATTATTTCATCTGTGGAAGCTTGATTCAGTGCCCACGGTGTCCTCAAAGATGGCGACACAATCAAAGAAGACACAGATATAGTGAATGAAATAGGGAAACAAGGAGCAGACTTGGAGTCAGGAAACTTGGGTTCATTCTCAGCTCTGCTGCTTCGTTGCTGATTATGCTACAGCAGGACACATAGCTCCTTGAGTCTCCGTTTCCTCATCTGTGAATTGGGGCCAAAGTACGTCCCTAAGTCACAGTAAAGACCACATAAAGTCTGTGCGTTCGTTGAATGCACATTGGTTGCATTTCTCCTTGTGGACTGGTCTTCTGGGGTTTGGTTGGTTAGAAAATTAGATCATAGGTCTGGACTGACCATAATACCTGTTTAATTAATTTAATGAATATTAACTGTGCATTTTTTATGCTCCAAGGCTCAAAAGTCATGCTTTATGTGTTGAGAATAGAACAGGGAATTTATACTCCATTGGAGGTGACAAGACCTGTAAATAAATAATTCTATGTCCAGAGATGACGTATCTTCTGAGGAACAGTAAAGCAAGTTAGGGGATACAAAGTGATGTAGCGCCCTGACCAGTGTGGCTGGATGGGTTGGGTGTCCTCCCACAAAGCAAAAGGTCACCGGTTTGGTTGCGGGTTCAGTCCCCATTGGTCGGGGTGTGTAGCAGACGCACAACAGATCACTGTTTCTCTCACATTGATTTCGCTCCCTCTCTTCTTCTTTCCTTTCCTCTCTCTCTAAAAATAAATAAATAGAACCTTAAAAAAAAAAAAAAGGCAATGTAGCTGTATCAGCCAGGATGGTCGGGGAAGATGTTTTGACGAAAGTCCAATTGAGGAGGCCTATTCAGTTTTCGTCCTTTACCTCAGGAAAGTATAGGAACACACAGCCAGCAAGTGATGAAAGAGCAAACTGGGAAAGAAAGGTTGAGATTAAAGCAGGATTCTGCACACCAGCAGAGTTTCTGTGCCAGACAGGTCCAGGAGGGTCGGTCGCCGCCGATGGGACAGTGCTTGTCCAGTGGGGCCACTTCAGGAGGGCACAGTACCTTGAGGAGAGCAGCAGAGGAAAGGATGCTTGGGAACAGAGACTGTGCTGTCCTCAAAAAGGGATGCTGCCTTCACTCTGAAGAGTCAATACCCACGTGCATCTTTTTACCTGCTTATCACCTAGGTTCATTTATCTGTCCCCATGACCGCATAGAAGAGCTTCCCCCAGGTAATTACCGAATGGCAAATGGGTAATTTTGGGGTTTATTTTTGTGAATAACTTCTACAAAAAAGCTTCCTTCAACTTCTGCGGCTATTCCAATTTAAGTTTACAGGTTTGTAAATTTAGAGACAATTTAGCTTGATATTCTCATGTTATGGGTGGGTTAAGGCCCAGAGTTGTTTAATAAATTGCTCAAGGCCCCACAGATAACTGAAGCAGGGTGAGAATTCAGGGCTCCTAACCCTCAGGTTAATGTTCTTTCCACCATACCATGGAGATGTCATTCACTTTCATTTCATTATTATGAATTATAGGGTCCTGGAGGCAGTGTGAGTTTATGTAGGTGTGTGTGCATAAGACAGACAGACAGAGACAGAGAAAGGTTTTTAAAACTCATGGAGAATTTGGCACTTTGGAATAAAGACACTTCTATTCTTTGATGAAAAATGTATTACTACCACCTTGAATTATTTCCATACTTTAAAAATTTCCAGATTTTCAGATAGGATTTTTTGCATAACTGTTTTCTAAAATACATTCTTCTTTTTCGGTAGACAAACAGGATCTCCATTACCAGAAGACAACAAAAAAATATATAGTATTTTACTTAAATAGCCAATAGGCACCTTTATAGACAAGGGGCAGGTAGACTGAATTTTTGTTTTGATTCTTTTAATAATTGACTGTTTGACTATGTAAATGTAATACATTCAAATGTATTAGGACTTACGTCATGGACCCCTCCTCCAGGCTGTGTAGTAAACAGGTCTTGAATAACAACCACATTAACTAAGATTTAAGATTTCAATGTCTTCTGTTTGGGGTCAACCAGTTAACCTGGCATTGGGTTAAAAAACTGGTTGATTTTAAACAAGCCTATATCCTAGAAATGTAACATTAGTCTTATGTTAATACTGAGTTTTACCAGAAAAAAAATGGGAAAAATTTTATGATGATGAACCACTAGGTAGGATTTCTAATGGACTGAGGCCTTTATCCTACATGAGACTTCCAAAGATATGCCTAAATTGTGAGTTACCACTCCGGCCATCAGCAAAGTCCTAGTTTTCTCTGGAAGAAAACTCACTCCATCTGAAGCTTGACGGACAGATTTTCAGATTAGCAACCAACTATCTAGGTTAGAATTGAAAAGCTGCTATTTTCATTCATTTTAGACAACCAGCTACATTATGAAGGTATAGAATAACGTTTTGGTTTGGTTTTGTTTTGTTTTGAATAACATGACTTTCTATTTTTGGTTTGTACTGAAAACAGTCTTTCTAAGTCTATTTTTTTGCTTGTTGTTTTGTGACAAATTGAGAGGTCTAAAGGACATTGGCCACTATGTGCACACACACACACACACACACACGCACATCTCACAAATCTTCAGCCAACCATAGTAACTTTTTTCTGTAATCTCAGGGCTATGCAGGTGTCTTTTCCTCTGCAGAAGACCACACCCTGTTTCATTTTCTGTTGCTTTTATGATTTATATCTACATATTTGTGGCCCATTCATGTGTTAATTCATCAGTAGGATGGGATTACTAAGTGATGTCATTCTAATGCTTCTACAGACCTGAGAGACCCCACATTAGCAGCTTGTGTACTTTGAGATGTTTCCCCAGAGGCAGTGGATAGGATTTGTCTATCCTCGCTTTGTCACCCTTAGGGCCAATATTTTGGAATTTTGACAGAATTAGACAGTCTGTGGATTAACCCTTTCCTATGCAAAGCTAGCTGGCCTTACAGAGAATCTGTAAGCTTAGCCTCATTGGTATCATGAACTGATGTCAGCCATAGTAATACAAGTCAGTAACCAATCAAGTTAATAAGGTCTATTGCATGACTATTATGCAGGCACTGAACTAGGTGACTAAGTGCTGTCAAGAGACAAGGTGGGTGGCAAAAAGGCTGCTGTCCTGAAGACCTAGCAGGAGGATGTGTGTGTGTGTGTGCATGGTGTGTGTGCGTGCATGGTGGAATGCAGTAAGTGTTACATTAGCCTGGAAAGAGGAAAGAGCAATTCCAAATGGGCAGACAAAGACCTGATAACAATAGTCAGTCACATAGTCCCTTCTGTTTACAAAGGACTTTCACATACACTCTTGCATTTAACCCTCACAATAGCACTATGGAAAGTAATATTGTCACATTACCATTTTATATGGGAGAAATTAAAGTACAGAGAGGTCAGGTAATTTGCCAAGTGTTTCTAATTCCAGAATACTTGCTTTTTTTTGTTTGTTTGTTTTCCATATAATCCACACTACTTCTTGGCATAGGTGGATAGGTATACCTGGATGGTGGCTTTGAAGGAGGGTAGGACTTGCACAGGAAGATATGGTTCAAGGTCTTTTTAGGAAAGTAAAATACTCTGGTGTGTGTTTAGGGGCAAGGGGATACATATAAAGGAGAAGGTAGGAACGGGGAGATTGGATGGAATTAGATTTTGGAGGATTTTAAATACCATAACACAGAATTGGGGTTTTATAAAGTACAGCGGTGGGTTAAAGTAGGGTAACAGTTATTCGTACGATAAATAATACAATACTTAATAAATAATATCAAATACAAAAATAAACTGTTTCGCATACTCCCAACTGTAAACTTACTTTTGCTCACTCCTATAGACAGAAAGGAAGAATTACAAAATTTCTAATAGATGGATGATCTCCAGGGCCTTACCAGTCTTTTAGGAACAGAATCCTTCCTAGTAACACCGTCTTTTTTATGAAATGGGGATGGGAGAGGCCCCATCACTTATCAGATGCCATGGAACCAAGTAGCAGGCAGAATTAAACAACCAGCGACAGGTTCGGGCAACCAGACCACGCTCTCAGCTGTCTTTAAAGATGCGTTTATTAAATATGGAGTCAGGGGAGGGAAGAGCAACTCTATTTCACCAGACCCCATGAAAATGTGATTATCCCGTTACTCCTTTCAGTGCCTTCCTTTGCAGTGTTCTGGAGATTTCACCACAGGCTGTCTTTTCAACTGGGCCATCTCTTCTGGGCTACAACTCTAGTTCCTTTTGAGAATGAGTCAGCAGATAGTAATTGAGAAGAGACAAAAGGAAAGGTTGTTTCCCTGAGACTCAAATCACAGTTCTGGGGAAATTCAGGCAGATCTGACATACTTTCATAGGCCGGCTGGGTCTGGCACCTCACAGAGAAATACGATTTCACTTAAGCAAACCAAAAGCTCAGAAAGTTATCACCATAATCCAGGCAGGACCAGAGATGAAGTGTTCAGATGCATTTTCAGATAACATGTTAACTTTACAGCAGCGTCAAAATTGCTGATACCTTCAAAAATGAACCAAAATACTGAAATACTTAAAGATAGTTCCCATCTTTGGAGAACAACGTGCCTGCGATTTAGTTCATGATCAAAAGCCCAGAATATGTAATTTCTCAAGCCACCTCCAAGAAATGCATATTTGAAAACCGAAATGTCTTCTCAGCAGCAGGACCCGTTTTCTCAAACAGTGCCATGTGTCCAAGGTAATGAAAGACCTTATGTCACATCTCAGTGCACACATGCAAGAGGACAGAATTACAGGTGCCGCGGGAGCTCTAACCCTGAGTTTCTAGACATGCGTGGGTTTCATATGTCTCCTGAAATCTAACAGCTCAGTAGCAGAGTGTTAGGTCTGAATATCTGGGTGTTCACTGATTTTATGTGCGAAGGAGTCTGAGAATAAATAATTTTGCAGTATTGTTCAAGTGGCAAAAGTTTGAAAACAGGTTTTAGTATTATAAAATTACTCAGCTTGGGAGTTGTTTTTAAGTGACTATCGTTACATGCCCGATAAATGCTTATATTTAGGTTGAAATTCTTATACCTGAAGAGTTATTTTGTCTTGGGCATGTATCACTTAATTCATACTCTTTCATTTATTCATTCAACCAAAACTTGAATAATACTGCCCGACACAATGCTTGACAGCAGTCTACATAAATGAACAAGATGAAGATGCTCATACTTCTGTTCCTTCCAGACTTCCAGAGAGCAGAGGTTTCTCTGCTTTCTGATTCTAAACTCTGACAACTGGCAGTTCTAAAAGAAGTAATACTCACTGGGAAATCTTTTTTTGTGGCTTTTTATTATATGGAAATTTAAGCACATTTTCCCAAAGACAATACCCACCTTATAATTTCCTCTGGCACTTCACTCTCAATGATATTACTTCATTGTATGGCTATCTTTTGAAAACTGAGGAGTGCCTAGGAAACTTCTTTTTATTATTACTCTCCCTTCTGTCAGCTCTAGCTCCTCCATTCATACATTAACATAGAGAAAAATACTATAAATAAAGTACAAAGATGAATGAGCAAATGCCTAAATGCATAAAGACTACTTACAAATCAATGATAAAAAGACAGACTCCCTCACAGAAAAATACACAAAAATGCTATGCATACGCACATGCTAGAAAAGGAAATGCAAATGACCAATAAACACATAAAAAGACTCTCAAGTATGTGCATACAGACACTTAAATGAAAATAATGAAAGTGAACATTTTCCATCTAGGAGGATAACAGAGTAGAACAGCTCAATCATGCCTCATATTAGAAAGAATAAGGAGACAGGTCCCTCTCTCACCCAACTGGTGGGAACATAACTTGGTACAGTCATCCCTGAGGGCAATTTGGAAATGTCTATCAAGATGTTAAATACTGAGACAAATTTGATAATAATTTCAATTGTAAAAATTTATCTTGTAGACATGTTTAAACAGATACTAAAGACATATATATACACAAGGTGTTTTTTATAGTGTTGTTTGTAATGGCAAAAAATGGGAAGAATCTTAATATCCATCAATAGGGGACTAGATAAATAAATTATGGAAGAAGTTATGCAACTGTTAAATGGAATAAATTGAATTGTCTATATACACTGATTTAGAAAGTCCTCCAAGGCATATTATTACATGGAAGAAAGCAGTTACAAAATGTGTGCTCTTATTTCTGTAAAAAAAATAATGTGAAGACACACTTATGATTATTTAAGTATAGATAATTTCTGGAAGGATATACAAGAAGCTATTAACAGTGGTTGCTTCTGGGCGAGGAGAAGTAGACTTTTCCTTTTCACACTGTGAACTTCAGTAGCATTTGATTTTTTTTTTAAATTACTTGTATATATCACTTTTATAACTTTAAAAAACTGATGTAAAAAATAAAGAGGGACTATTAGAAGTAGTCTAGTAAAAAATGGACTGGCCACCATCATTCTGGCCCAAAAGTGCTGATCAGAGACATTAGGTCCCATTTTGTAGTAAAAACAGAGAAAAATTGTCCAGCCTAGAATCTGGAGACCTGAATCTTAGCCCAAACTCCTCCCTCCAGTAAGATATGGGATCTTGAGCAAGTCACTTCACTCCTTCAGTATTCATGTAAAATTTCTCATGCTAACGGTTTTCTCGTGTATAAAATGAAGGTATGATTTCAAAATTTCCTGTCATGTTTCTAAGACGCCGAGCCCAAGCAGGTTTTAAAGCATTTCTTATTTGGGGGCTTCGATGGGTGACCCTCTCACAGAAACTCTCTTTGAGCCCATGTGGCTCCCCACAACCAGGACCTAAATTGTAGAGTGATCTGCCCAGGCAAGTTGAAGGCTGGGGCTCTTAGGAGGTGCTTTGTGAATTTCTTTGAGCTGGTTGTTTTTATTACCAAGTGACACTGGAGCTGTGCTAATCCCTTTGCAGTAATGCCAACTAGGAATCAGGCCTGCCTCTGCTTTGGGTCTTACACTCTTTTGCAAAATTCGGTCTCATTTAAAACCCAAAACACATTTGGCCCCAAGATCCTTTCCCCTGGATTTTAAAAATCTTGTTTAATTGAAGGGAAATTGAATTTGTCTGGTTTTGATTCATTTACACTTAACCTAAAAAACAACAACAACAATATTTTGAGGTCCAAGAAAAGTTTTGAGCCTCTTAATGAGTTTCTGGAAGGCCTTTCTTCTTCTTATTAAAGCAGGAAGTGGTGCTGTGCAACAGGCAAACACAGTCAGCCCTGAGAGGCCCAGTTCAGCTTGAAACTTTATCATCGACCATTTTGCATGAGCAACAATGGCCCCAGCAAAGGCCTTCCCATCCTTACTCTCACCTGAAAGCAAGAGATTCGCTCACCTTCCATCTAAGGGAGGAGGAGCACGCACAGTCACAACGAAAAAGAATAAGCTACTTATCCAGCTCTTGCTTTGTGCCAATACTGTTTTGACCTTTGTGGACATACTCATATTCAATCCCTGTGACAAGGAGAGGGGAAGTAGCTTACCTCGGTTCCTTCAGGTAGAAAGTGGAAATGCAATGATTTGAAGCTACTCCTGTTCGCCTCCAAAGTTCATAGAGCTTAGCCACTGTGATGCACTGCCAGATGGACACACCATATACCCAGAAAGTTCAGCTCCACACCTAATCCATCTAGTGAGGACCATGTACGCCTTGTTGTTGTGTGTTTGGTCCTCTAGCCTAACTGACCCCCACTGAGCAGTCTGCACTGCTCAGATTCGTGGCATTGCTCAGCCTCCACCAGTCTTCACAACCTCGGGCCTGTATTTCCCAGGTAAGAGAGGCTGCCTGACTGGTGAACAGGTGCACTGAACAGCAGGCCAGGGAGGATGAAGCCAACAGGTTCTGTTTAATTGTAATGAGCTAACAAGATGATAAAAAGAAAAATGTTTGTAGCTCAGAGACCAGCAGGTTCTTTGACTTGACAACACTCCCTCGTCTACTCTCCCAACTTTTCTCTCTTTTTCTCTCTTGCTCTAATTCTTGTTCTAGTTTTCATTCCCTTTCCTAAACACACACACACACACACACACACACACACACACACACACACACTATACACACTTTTTAAAAAAACAGATGGGGGGAGTTTTTAAAAACACACAAAGAAGGGAATGTTTTGCAAGGTTAAAAGGAAACCATCGAGGAAGGCTAACTTCAGCCTCCAGTTTCTCCTGAATAGCACTTGTTATTTCAAGGCTGATTGACTTATAACTGCATCCACAGCCACCTCACATCAGTTCCTTTTATCAGCCCAAGTGAGACTTCCTGTGGACTGGCAGCTTCCTGATGTATTTCCTTTTTCCTTTGGCAGAACAAAGAAAACCATAGCTCTAAGGATCCTTGGGACCAAACATAATTTAGCACTGAAGAACCTATTATTTTAACATTTTCATTCTCAATGCATAGGGCCAAGTGCTTGCCTTTGCATTTTCCCACAACATTCTGTACAGCGTCATGATGGACCCCGTGTGTGATTATCAGGGGCCAATGAGTGGCTCAATCCTATCCTAGTTGTAGTTTGACTTCATTTAGAGGGAAAATTAACACACTCTCCTCACTAACACTGCGTGAGCACCCCCCACCCCCACTCCATACATATATGCGCCTTTAAGAGTTACAGGAAACACCTTTCTGTGTAGTATTTACTCTTGTTACCCTCATTCCACATAACAGGTCAGCAGAGAAGCCCTCTTATTTAGAAACTTCAACCTGTCTGTATGTTTTAAGTTCTAATTCTAGAACTATACATACAAGAGAAAAAAAAGCTTCAAAGAATATCCAAAAGGCCATTCAAGTCAATTGAAGAAAACATCCCAGAAATTGGGATGAGGGCGTTGCCTCCTCTTTTGCCGTATCACTGCCTACTCCTTGGCCTCACCACTTCTCTGCTCAGCATTTCTGAGACTTTCTCGTATAACCCAGGGTAACAAGAGAACACTGAGAGAGCTGCTTGTATTGCCATTGGTCTCCCAAGGCAAGTATCACAAGTTGCCAACTTGCAGCACCTCCCACTACTCTTAGGATGAAAGAGGCTGTTTTACAGAAGAGAAAGCCGAGGCCTTAAGATGTGATGTGCCTTTATAAAGGTGAGAACCGGGCAAGAGACATGGGAAGCAGGACCCAGGTATTCACGTTCCCCAAACAGCACATTCCACAGTGAGGGTGTTTCCAGGAGCAAAAATGTCAAGGCTCGTGGAACCTACAGGCATTCATACCTTGTTCTCTGGTCTTATTTCCTGACCATTGTTGCACCGCTCCTGGGGAACTGAAGACGGTGGTTTCTGTAGGAACCACCTAGGCACCTAAGCAATCATGTTGCCGTCCAAGGTAACTTTTTCTCCTTACAAGCATCATTGATTTAGAACAAGAAACAATAGAGGCTTTTGGGGGCACCACTTTCTTTCCGGTGGCCATTCTCCTTCGGGGAAGGCCCATACGCAGCAGCCATGGCGCCCGGCAGAAATGGCATGACCCTAAAGCCCCACCTCCGTGAGGACAGGCAAACCAATCAGCAGGAAGCCCTGCATCAGGACCCAGCCGGCCCGTAGGGAGATGCCCCACAGAGGTACCACACCAAAGTGCTTGGAGGATTTAAGGGTGGCCCAGAGCCACAAAAAGGTGGCCTGGACCCCTGCGATCTCCATGCATCTGAGGAGGTAGAACAAGGCCACACGGGTAAGCCCCTTGCAGGCCCCTGTTTAGGGGCTGAAGTAGTTGTATTCCGAGTTCATCCTCTTCCCCAGGAAGACCTCGGCCACCAAGAAGGGAGCCATCTCTGCTGAAGAACTCAAGTTGGCCACCCACCTGATAGGACCAGTCATGCCCTGATGGGACGTCTGCAAAGAGGAGAGAGCCAGGTCATGGCAAAGGAGGGGAAGAACTTCGAGGAGTTCCCCAGTCTTCGCATGGTCGGTGCCAAGGCCTGGCTCTTTGGCACTCGGGCAAAGAGAGCCAAGGAAGCTGCAGAACAGGATGTTGAAAAGAAAAAATAAAATGCTGTTGGCAACTTGTGATTTAAAAAAAAAAAAAGAATGAAAACCATCAAAACTGACATGCAGCCTCCCTGGCAAGAGACATATTTCTAAGACGGGGGATAGTTCCTCATGGTTAATTCATACTGATTTAATTTACCCCAATCCTCAGTGTGATCAGCTCTAGATAAAAATGGGTTGGAAAGGTTTTCTCAAAAAGGAAAATAACTGGGAAACTACATGGCAAGATGGGAGCGTGTGAGGGTCGGGGGACTCCTTGGGGTGCAGAGCCTCGTACAACCTGTCTTGGCGATGCTAAGGGGAATGGTTAGAATGGCCACATTTATACATATGAGTGGGAGCGCTTCCTTTTTCTAGCACTGTACTCTGCCACCAGCCCTGTGTCCAGGTCTGCGACTAGTCAGGAATCTTAGAGCAAAGATCCACGTGATCTAACAACACTTCCCCAGCCCTGACAATGCTGTTTATAGACAACCTTATTCTGACTTTGGCCTTCTCCACGAAAAAAATCATGCTGGGTCAGAGGGCTCAAGTAACCTTGCTCAAGTGGGTTCTTTGGTGTAACATAGGCCTTCCTTAAGGTCAGGGACTTGAGGGGCACCTGTATTTTCTGCACTTTTCTAAGAAAGTGCAGGGAGTCCACTTTTTCTAGAAAGTGGAGGGAGAGCCCTGGCCAGTGTGGCTCAGTTGGTTGGAGCATCATCTTGTGCACCGAACGGCTGCTGGTTCGATTCCCAGTAAGGGCACATACCTAGGCTGTGGGTTCTGTCCTGGGTAGGAGCATGTACAGGAGGCAGCTGATTGATGTTTCTCGTATCAATGTTTCTCTCTCTCTCTCTCAAATCAGTTTAAAAATTAATAAGAAAGAAAGAAAGAAAGAAAGAAAGAAAGAAAGAAAGAAAGAAAGAAAGAAGGAAAGAAAGAAAGAAAGAAAGAAAGGGGAAAGGAAAGAGCAGACGGCTTTTATGGAAATAACATTTCAGGAAACTGGCATGAGGGGAATTTTCCCAGGGTGCCTCAGGGAAGGTATCCAGACACTGGGGCCTCTAAGCTCTTCCTTCTGGAGATCTGTGGATCTCTATATAGTCCCTGGGTCAGTAGTGTGGTAAAGGAATACAGTGGTCACCCCTCCCTGCCTTTTCACAGCTGGTCCTCAAAGATCACACAGACAAAGCTGTGAGGAAGCAGGGGATCTGGGGCCAAGCTCATGGGATCTTCATCATTTCTTACCCACCAGTGTGGAATGGGTATGATCCAGACTCTTCTCTGCCCAGAGCACCTTTTTTTTTTTTTTTTTTTTTTTTAAATTTTAAAGCACTGTGTGTATTTCATGGGAAATTTCACACGCCTGTTTCTGATTCACTTCCAATGAAAGGCTGAAAATGCTGGTTTTGTAAGAACTCTTTGATGACTCAGATTCTTGTAGGTTCTTTTATTTTTTTTTCCTCCTAAAAGTCCACAGAAGTTTAATAAATGTTGTTCAGACATTTGCATGCTTAATTGTTCAAAGTAATTGGAAACAGGAGAGAACGTTTTACTAGCATGCACAAAAGAAGCTCCTGCACAGTGGGAACGGGAAAGACCAACGCGTCTGTGAAGGTGAGCTCCTGCAGGAAAACAAGGGTGTCACTGAAGCTGTGCCCACCACAGGGAAGGGGCGCTGGCTCTGAGCCCATATCCCCTGCAAGAGTCAGGAAGAGCGTTCCATGATAGGTAGGGCCCGTTGAGTGGTCAGTCACATCGGAGATGGAACAGGTGGAGTGGAATTTTCCAGATGCTCACGATGCTTTCAACAAGTTCCATTGTCTGTCTCCTTCCTAGTAGTCGTTAAAATGCTTTGATGATGAACCCATCTGGGTACACCTCTGCACTCAATATGGGAGACACTGACAAAGCAGGTCCACGCTCCCCTGAGAGAAGTCCCGGGTTTCGTGTCTGTGTCAGCCTCTCTGCGTGCGAGTGTCGGTGTGAGGCTTGGGTACCCTGCATTCTGGTTTTGCCTCAGGCCATCTGGATGACACAGGCAAATCGTTTTCCCTTTCTTCACCTCAGTTTCTCCATCCATTCAAAAGGATTAGGCTACTAGTAATACAATCTTCTTCTCCCGTGGATTTGGTAAAAATCTAGAGTGATGAGTTGCTTCAAGTTTCTTGAGGGAAGGTGTAAATTAAGTACAGACATTTGACTAACTATTGGGTGGCTCACTACACCGTTATTCTGATTGTCAGTCATAAATCATGCAACAATTCCGTTTCTGAGACTTGTTTGGACTTTTTACTGAAGAGAGAGCATTCTTCTCTCTCTATTATCAGGGGTTAGTTAGCAATCTTCAGTCAATCCAACTTACAAAATGTACATTTGTGTTCACAGCATGTAATGATGTGTGCTTTGTAGTACTTCTTTAAGAAAGATGACACAAAAATTTTAAGACTGGTAGTAAGATGGCGGAGTGTTTTGAAAATTACTGAGGTCATGGCAGAATGGTTCTGTGAAAATCATGTGCGGTTTGAAGTACAAAAATCTAGGCTTACACCCATTTATTAGCTGTGTGATCTTGAGCCAGAAATTAACTTCTTTAAACTTCTCCTTTCCTATAAATTTGATTCTTAAAATAAGAGTAGTAATGATAGTAGTAATATTGTTTTCTCTCTGTCTTCCTATAAGAATCAAAAGAACTGTAGGTGTGAAAGCATTTTCTAATTGTAAAGTGCGGTGTGAGTGCTGGTTATTATTATCTTAGTTATTATTCTCAACCAGGTTGATGCCTGAACCTAACAGATAATAAATATTGCTTAAATTGAACTCATTGGGTTGTATGATTTCAAAGATTTACCTGCATTTGGTTAAATTCATCAGTAAGCTACTTAGTCCTATCTCTCTGCCCTTATAGACACCATCTCTTATGAATGCACCAGTACAGACCAAACATCACATATTCCTCCTTTCCCTCGCTCATATCCGGCCATTGTTATTCTCATGAAACTCCCATCCCAATCAATGTGGGTTTTACGTAAAAACCGATGGCAGGATATGAGTGCAGCTTCAGGAATTCCAGGCTTGTTCTACTGATAAAGAGAGTTGTGTCAAAGTGAAAACACCAGAGAAACAATATTCGCCTGTCCAACCGACTCTGCTCAGTTTTTTATAGGTTTGTCTCTGCCTTTGAAGAGTCAAGAGCCACCTAGAATATAAAACACCTATCTTTTACAACATTCCCCATTAATAAGTTTTTAAAGGCCCATCTGGCTGGTCAGATATCCACTGGCTACCCACGCTCATTTACCTGTGCCACATTCTCTGTCATAGTCTCGGTGTCCTTGTGGTCATGGGTTAAGGGAATACAGGGCCAGGCCTGAAGTTGGTTGTTTCAGAGATTTCAGTTCTTCTCTATGCTCTGCTGTGCCATCCTCTTAAAGAAATAAGAGTTTTCTAGCCAGGAGGAGTGATAGAATTGGACTCCTCCGAAGAGGGGATATGAATTTGGGTTGTGATGGTCTGTATGTAGGTTTAACTGACCTAAGTGTGAGTGAAAGAGAAACAGGATGAAAGAAGTAATTTGCCTTGAAGATGGTCCTCTGTTAGTGTCAAAGTCAGAAATAACCGTGGCTCCTCCCTGTGCCATGACACTAGGCAAAGTTCAGTCTTTATTCTCAACACGCACTGTCGATAATTCAGGGAAGGTTGTATTTCTGTCTTTCGTGCTACACCAGGCAACCAAACATGCTCATGTGACCGAAGTGAAAGATCATTCGTTCATGTTCTACCCACACTGAAATAGCTAAGTAATGAATAGAGAGAAAGCACAATGATGTGGATCCTTTTCATTTTAAAATGTTTAGCCAGGCATTTAGGATGGAGACTCAGAGCTTCTCCTTAATCTTTTTTGCTGAATGTGTTGAATTGTGTATTAAGGTTTTATTTCTAGCCAACAGAATTGGGATTCCAAAGTCTGTGGGTTCATACCTTGAGTGACTCAGACACTGACCTGTCACTCTTTAGGAGCCACAGTCTAGCTAAAATCAATCCTGTTGCTTCTTTCCCCATAAAAACAAAAGACCACCAAAATCCTGGTGCTGTGTTGAAAGGGCCATTTGGTGTTTTCTACACTAGAAACATAGAGTGAAGATAAAGAGATTAGAGGCCATCTCAAATATGTATTTCAAATTAGGAAGGACATCTTACACAATGGAAGTAATGCAGCCTTGCAGGAAACTCATTGCTTGACAACAATGTCTTTGTGAGCTTGGATGATATAAAGGTTCTAGACAAACTCAGCATCCTACCATCTTAACTATATGCTACGTCTTGCCTAAGCATTTGCACATTTAGAAATAACTAATGTAACACTTTCCAATATTTTTCAATTAACTCTCAATTTCTCATTTTAAACTTGATTTGGGTAGAAGGGAGCAATATTTTTCTAGGCTGTACAAGACCCCAACATCTCTTTTGAAAGTACTGATGTATCAGAAGCTCCACAAGAAATAAAACTCCTGCACAAGTTTTCGTATAAGAGATTTGGTGCACTGCATCAGTCTTTCTCAACTTGCTTAACCTTATCTTAAAGGCTAAGGAAAGTGGAACATTAAGAAAACTGTTTGTATCAGGACTGTCCAATAAGACTCTCTGCAAAGATGGAAATGTCCCATTCTGTAGGGTGGCCACGAGCCTAGCTATTCAGGTGGCTACTGAGCACTTGAAATGTAGCCAGTGCAAAAGAGAACTTAATTTTAAATTTAATCTAATTTTACTTAATCTAAATTTAAATAGTCATATGTGGCTAGTGGCTACCACATTGGGCAGTGAAAGTCTATATAATTCCGGTCAAAAAATTGTCTGAAGTCTGAGTCTAGTCAGAAGGCTGTATTTACATGGATTATTTTTATCTGAATCAGCAATGTGTTGTCCTCATGGAGAACTAACACTTTCATTTACTCTTATGAATAACATGAAGTAAAACAAGATGAAGAGCAAACATCCAGCATCACCAAGGTACTACTCTCAGTGCTGTCCTGGAACTGGGGCTAAGCTCACCATCTAGTCTCCAGGCTTCAGCTCTTTGCAGATCTTTAGGAACATAATGCCATATTCTCGCTTCTATAAAATGGGAGCATTTGGAATTTGTCACAGAGATATTCACAAACGATGATTAAGTGTGTACTGGGTTTGTCAAAAAAAAAAAAAAAAAAGGTATGGGTTTTTTCTGTCTATCTTTTCACTGAAAAATGAGCTCGGCCCAAGAGAATCCTGTACAATGTGGTGACTTCAGTTTCCTCATTTGTCAAGTATTAGCATTGTATTAAGATATTTTTAAGGTCATTTCAAATCTAATGCTTCGTGCTGCGATTAATATGTGATCTCCTGTTACATAGGTCTCTGTCTTGTTAACAGAGAGTTGGCTTCTCTTGTCCCTAGATCCCCAACTCATTGTAGGAAGATTTTCCTTTAAGTACAAATGTGAACAAAGCAACTTAATGTAGCAAATAACTAGTAAGTGTGGTGGTCTTTGAATTCTAGTTTCCCTCCAGTGAGTATTCCCCAATGAGTGTATTTTTGATGGTACCCTCATTTGCAAAGACCCATATGCTTGATATCGCCAAGACATGATGCAATTCCTCTCTTTCCTTCGTGGCCCTCACCCGTGGAAAATAGGAACATGTGACATGCTCTGCCCACTGTGGCTTTGTAATTACCATGAGGAATAAACACCCCAGCCCTTCTCTAGGGGACATCTGACCTTTTTACTAAGGCCTCTCTACCTAACGGGCAGGCAGACCTATGTTGGCTTTGGCTGTGCAAGTCTACAGGTTGACATCCCTGTGAAGGTCATTTCTGTATCCGTCACTTAATCAGTGGCATGCATTTCTGAGTTGAATTGTTTAACGCCAAGATGGACAGAAGTCAGAAAAAATAAGGCCACATTCCCTGAGGTGTAACTACATAATGGTTTTGGGGAAATGAAGCATCATGGTGCTGCTTCTCACTCACACTTGCCCTCCACAAAAGATAAAATGCAGATCAGCCCACAAGTCCCAGCGAATGCCTCTAGAGTCTCTAATAATGTCATCCTGATTATACCGTCCCTCATCAGTTCACTGTTGCTGCTGCTCATGCATTTTCAGAAACATCTTTCTGCAGATTGAAATCTTCCACCTTTGTTCTTTTCAGATTACATCTAGAAGAGGGGGAGGAAGTGTGTGTGTAGAACACAATTCTCTGACTCTGGTAATTTAGTTACTCCTGTTACATCGCCCATGAGCATCAAAGTGTGGCTTTTTCATGTTTTTCTTCTTAGCTGTGTGCTCCTTGAGGGCAGATACTCTACCAATTTGTCTTTGAGACCTCAGCCCCTGGCACATATTCAGGTATTTATGGAGCACCCTTGATGGGCCGGGTGCTAGGATACAGTAGTGAAAAAAGACAGAAATCAATTTCTGCTCCCTTGTGATAGAAATTAAATCAGGGACGGGGGAAACACCCAGACATTTAGCCAGTTTGTTTTAAGGACAATGGGCTCTGTGAAAAGGGAAGTACAGGGTGCTCCAGAGGAGGACAGCAAGGGGACCTAACCTTGTCTCAGAGGTCAAAGGCTTCCTTAGGGAAGTGACATTTAGGCTGAACGCTGAACGGTAAGCAGGAGTAGGCATGAAAGAGAATAGACCTTTGAAAAGTTTTTGCTGAATGAGTGAATGAAAGAAACGGCTGCTCTCCTCCCACATGCCTCCTCCATAACGCAGCTAAATTAGGTCTCCCAAGCTTAGTCATTCTAACCATAGCCCCTCCTGGCACTATCTGTGGGTCTGGGCCTTAGTTGTGGGTCATTTTCTGAGCCTCCTTCTTCTTCAGTAGAGGCAAGTGGAATGTGACAAAGACAACCGTGAGAGGACAATTACCTTTGGAGACATTATCATATGTGTTTTACTGAGTTCATCAAGTACATATGTATCAGATAACACGTTTCTAATATGCAATGCATCCAGAAGTTTCCAGGACAAGAAGATTCTAGAAGGGTTCCTTCCACCTTTGAAAATCCCAGCTGGTAGAATCAGCTTGGTCTCAGCTTGGCGTAACTCCTCACTGGCAGAGGAAGGCAGGCCCTTGGCAAACAGAGCTCTGGAAGCTGCGTTCATTGTCTGTGATGTGAACGGCTATCTGTCCCTAAACAGGGATCCGGGTCTCCCCATGTTTCGGTTTCCTCCACTGCAGAACAGGGAGATTCTGTCAACGACAACTTCACCTTGAAGTGATGTTGTAATCAAGATGGCCCTATAAGCATTTTTGCAAGATCAAAAAAGAAAACAAAAACGCCTACTGAATTGGCACGCTATCTATGTCTGGTGTTTGCTAGAATTTCAGAGAAAGCTCTCTGATCTGAGACTGTAGAGAGGTTAAGAGCTGGGATGGGCTTTCAAGACCTTTTCTGGAATTACTCTGCCCTTTATTTACCTCATTATTACTTTAAAACCGCCTTGGCAGGAGGTATCGGTAATGTCAGTAAGAGTAAGAGCAATAATAATATTTATTGAGTATTTACCAATGAGCCAAGCACTGTCTTGAACATTTCATGCATTTGCCACTGCATTCCCACCACAGCCTATGGAACGCATCTGCAATATTATTAGACACACTTTGCCAACGAGAGGAACTGAGGCAGAGAAAATTCAAGTGACTTGCTAAAAGTTATGCAGCTAGCAGGATCCGTCTGATCCCAAAGACTTTACTCAGCACATATGTGAAATATTTCAAGCTTTTCAGAATAAGAGCCCGGGGTTGCTAAGTGACTAAACATATACAATTAATTATCCCTGCCCTGAAATACAAGAGTGTTAACATTAGCAGAAGTTTATTTTTGCAATTCCTCTGGCCTTCTGGAGTTCCCACATGCCTCCACCCCTTTTCCTAATTGTATTGCACTCCTGTTCTTGAAAGAGCAGTGAAGTCTACTTTCTAACTTCTTCATATAGAAAATGAGTCACGTTAAAGCTAGTGAAGGCCACAGTGAAGGACTGGAGAGTTGGGGTGCCGATCACCTTAGGGGAGACGAGGCTCTATGGAGACGGAACGCCAGGAGCTTGGCTATGTTTTATTACCCAGATCTTAAACAATTTTTAAGGGTCTTTTTATTACCTCCCCTCTTCCTGCCCCACCTCGTTTAGTTGGATGCTATAGAGAGAAAACAACATTTTTACCTTCTTGAAATGGAACAATGGGCTTTGACTGTGCTACTTTTATTTCCCCGCTGGGGAATCTGAGAGATGACCTGATTGAATTCCACTCATAAAGGTCATGCTTTGAATTCAAGGCAGAGGAAAAAGTGAAGAAAACATTTCGCAGTGATACCCCATGGGTCCTGAGCACGCTGGGGCCTCCCCTGGCTGCACTGTGGCCTGCTGATAAGGATAACGGGGATGACAAGCAGAACATTTCCAGGACAAAGGAAATTCCCGGTTTCATTGTTTAAAGGAAGCCCCGGTCCACTCAGGAGAGCGTCCGCACACACGTCCCTCCTGGCAGGCAGGAGAGGCAGAGTCGGGGGGGGGGGGGGGGGCGGGGGCGGGGCGGGGGGGGAGTGGCGAGCAGCCCCGCGCTCTGCACGGCTGTCTCCCCATTTCATCTGGGGGGCACTGGCGTGGCTGGCAGTTAAGACGGGATCGTTGCAGTTAATGGCATTTGCAGGGGTTCGGAGCCAGGCTGTGGGAGACGGAGGCACCCCGGCCTGCAGACGTCAATGCCTGATTCGAGCAATGAGGCCCATGGAGGAGTCACAGAAAACGCGCCCGGAGATTTAGAGAAGTTGATCTGGTTTTGAGTTTAAATTCTGGACCTCCTTCCCTCCCCACCCCCTCCCAGCCAAAATGTCAGAAAAAGGCCTGGTTTCCCTTTATGGAGCGCAGAATAAACAGATCTTCCGCAGCAGGAGAGGGGCCCTGTTCCCCAGCCCATAATGCCAGAGCCGGGGGTGGGGGGCCACGGGGAGAAGCAGTTATTCTCTGTCTGGTTAGTATTTGGCATTGACTTTCATTTTCTCCGGCCTCTGTTTTTCTAGAAGCCTGCCTGTACGGGAAGTACAGGAGGAATAAAAGAGAAGCTGATCTTGGGGCTTTTCTTGCCAGACTTCCAAGGAGGTGGACTTTTGATTTTTGATAGTTTGGGGAGACACTGGCCACCTTAAAACTGCCCTGGGGGATGGATCCCAGCGGCTGAGAACTGAGCCGTTTGCTGGTCCAAGGACTCGGCTCTCCTGATGAAACCAGAGCTCTCAGTCCCAGCCGGGGAGCACCCCAGGCCGGGCACGGCAGGGTCAGCTGTGGTTGGCCTGGCCACAGGGCTCTGCATTCCTCTGGGCTTTGCTTGGTTTGAGTGGGTGTGACCACGCATTCACTCTGGAGAAAACTGAGACAAAGAGTCTAAATTGGGCAGGATCTCGAATCTAATGACTTGTTTACAGATCCTGTACTTTTTTCCAGTGCAGGGAGGAGGAAGAGGAAAGGGCAGGCTTGTCACCGCGGGCCTGGCACGTTGTTGTTTTTCATTGTAAGGAGGTGGGATGTTTCAGAAAGCAGCAGGGCATCTGCCTGGCAGCCAGCGGGCAAAGCGGCACTCTGGGTAATTTTCCAAGGTGGGGAGGAAGCAGCGATGGCCGCGGCCTCTGCCCACTGGCGTGGCTTCCGGGGGACGGACTGCTCTAGGGAGAATGCCCGACCCTGCCACGTGAAAGGCCCCGTTTCTCCCACTGCTGCTTGGATTGACGGGGAGATTACGCTCTTCCTCCTGCTCCAAGCGCGCCGGCGCCAGTGTATCCAGCCGAGAACACGCACCTGTGATGGGGCCCAGGGGAGAGCACAGGACCTGTGCAGGGAGGCAGCAAGCTCCCAGAAGGCCCCCTCCCACAGCAGGCAGACTCATTAAGCTTTACTCTAAGGTGGCTTTTATTTAGTGATTGCTAGGTGTAGGAAATTTCTCTCTCCCACCCCCAAAAAGAGTATTGCAAGTTTGAGGACTTGTTCTCCGGGATTCTGGCAGCTCTAGAGCTCCGAGGTTCTGCTTCCAGAACATGTGGGCCCCCAGGCTCTCCCCTGACAGGGCGTTGGACTGCAGGGAGGTGGGAGGAGCCCAGACGCCTGTGTGCACTGGGTGCTTTATAAACATCCCCTTTAGTTCCCACATCAACCTGCGGGGTGTATATTGAAAGTACTATCTTATGAGGAGAAGACTGGGGTCCAGAGAGGTTAAAAAACTCACTAGAGGCCACACAGCTGCTTGAGATGTCAAGGTGACATCTTCTTTGCACCCAATATGCACAGGTATACAAGGCGAGACAGCAACCCAAGTGTGTCTGAGCTCCCCAAACTGAAATGGGGGGCCCCCAGATAAAGTCTGTTTCCACTCCTGGACTGTTTCGGTTGGGTATGACTGATGCAAAATTGTGCTTCAGGAGACTGTGCTCCAGCCCATGAGTAGAGAAGCCCAAACCACAAGGCACTGCAAATTGTTGCTACCCCAGCGTCCTCTAGATGTTCCCACAGGGACAGCTGAGGTGGTTTTGGGGATGGGGGAATGGACAGGGGATGTTCCTGGGAGCCTTCAAACACTTCTGGCAGGGAAGCCCCACAGATAATGGCATCCCCAGAAACTATGTTTGGAAAGGAAAAGGACTCAAATGAAAGACAGCATCAGCTACACTAACTACCCCAGTGACCGGAATATGTATAAAACTGCAACAGGTAACATGCACTTTCTTCTTTGTCATTAAAAACTTGGTGATGTCTATTAACTCCCCTGAATGCCGAAAAGTGGGCAGGGCAGCTGTTAATAGCAAAACAAGAGGCACCCAATGCAGTAGATAAGGGCTCTACTCCCAGCCTCTGCCGTCAACTCAATGTGTGGCCCTGAGCCAATCGCTTCTCTGAGCCTCAGTTTCCTCATCTCCAAGAGGAGGGACTTGGTCTTCAAAATTTCTCACACTGTGGGAGTTGGGATGCTGAAAGGATTCTCCCCTACCTCCTGAGGCTCCCCCAAAGCTGGCAATCCAAAGCTCTCTGCTGAGCCCACCCCTTCCCTTGCTCTGCCGGCCCAGCCAGAGTCTGACGGGTGGGGAGGCCAGGTCTGTGCAGAGCAGGAGGTGGCAAGATTCCTTTCCAGTTGTTTCCTGCACCTGGAGGCCTTGTTTGGATGACTTCTTGTTCAGAGCTTTTGTTGGTTTGCTTGTTTGTTTTTTAACTTTACGGAAAGAAACTTGCATGCTTTTCAAATGTCCATTGTTCCTCTCTCCTGCCTGTCCCATCTCACCACCCAGCAACTGGCCAATCACTCGGTAAGTCGTAGTTAATAGCAAGAGACTTTATTATTTATCTGCACCCCACGCTGGAGGTGGAGAGGTGGTGTAATGGGAGAAGCTGCAGAGCAGCTGAGGTTGGACTCAGTGGAAAATCCAGAAGTGCAGATGTGGATCCAAATTGGGCTGAAAAATCTCATGAGATCAGGCTTTCTTGGACTTCCTGCTTTTTGCCTAAGCAGTATGTTCAACATAAACGAACTTTCGGTGTTTTGAAACTTCCGTTTCTGATCTCAGAACCTGGAAGTAAAGAGCCGCTGTGAACACTGCCACGAATTTGAGCACGGTTCTGCGGGAGGCCAAGTGGAGCCCAGCGAGCGGGAAGCTGCAGGACTCGCGCCTCGGCAGCCTGCAGTGTGGAGGGGAAAGGGCTCCCGGGCAGCGTCCGGCTTGGGCGACCGGCAGGACTCCGTTCGTTCGGAGCCTGACTCTGCCACTTCCGGCCATGTGACTCTCCTCCTAGACTGTTTCCTCAGTTAGATGAAGAAAATATATCATTTCATAATGTTGTAAGGACCAAATGGTGTGCAAGGATAAAGAGGTGCGCATGCCTGACCTCTCCCCTCTTTTCCTGTGCGTGGGTATGATCGGTGCACATATGTATGTGGGTGCATCTACATACGCACATACATCTCTGCACATATATGCAAGATGCATGTGTTTGTGTGTGTGCGCATATAATTTATGTATACCTCGAGTAAGTTCCCCTGGGAGTCTAAGGCAGCCAATTTCTGATAGATGGAGCACTTGGAAGGTGATGAAATCTCCCTAATTAACGTTCAAATGGCGCATTACACAAAGGCAGTGAGGGCCGCGAACAAACACAGGAAGGACGAGCGCTGCGGGACCGCGGCGGTCTCAGGCGGTCTCTGCGGATGAGTGAGATGGACACCAGGCTTCACCCTGGACTGGGAAGCTGCCACGTTCATCGCGTCTGCTTTTGCTTCCAGGGCCTCTCTGGCTTCCCTGAAACACGCCAGGAGCCTGGCAGGCGGGCAGGGGCTGCGGGAGCAAGGCGCTCCTGGGGCACCGCGCAGCCGCGGCTGGAATGAGCCGCGCTGTGTGCAGGGAGCAGGACGGGAGAGAGCCAGGCCCGGGCAGGCAAGGAGGGCTGGAGCCACCCACTGCCAAGCGAATCCGCCCCTGGGGAGGCCTGTGCTGCATGCTGCTAATTTCTTTCCTTTTCTGTTCTTTAGGCTTCCATTTTCTTTACTCCTTAAAAGTATTGTTTATTTTTAAGTATGTTTTTAAAAAATAATGATTCCCAAAATAATACATATCTTTGTATAAAACTTGAAAAATGCTGAGAAATCACAAAAGAAAAATGCAAAAGCACTCATAGTCTCTCAACCCAGAAAACAACCAACTCCTATTTGAGAGTAGTTCCTCCCAGATTTTTTAATGCAAATATAGAGATATATGTCTTATTTTTATATAACCAGAATCATGTTGTTTTGTAACCCCCTTTTATCTTCTTAACATTAGACTGTGAATATTTTCCTTTATAACTAAATATTATTCTACATCATTACTTTTAATGGATGTACCGTGAAATGTTAAGTGAGTGTTAAGTGCTGAGCTTTTGAATAGTATATATCATCTTGTTTCTCCCCATCTTCTGGGCCTAGGATGGCATTTTGTAGTAGGATTAGATGTCTCTCATTTTTATTTTAATAAAATATTCTTTATAGACGTTAGAAATAAACCCACATGAAATGCTGAAACGGGGGTTGTAAAGAAGTCACAGAGTCCCCCTCAAGTTACAACACAGTGGCCGTGGGGAGGGGGCTGCCCTTAGCTCATCCCCCTGGACCGGCCCCGGTGGAAGCCCAGCTGAGACCGATCACAGTAAACCCAGGACCTGATCGAATATAATAGCGCTAAGCACTCACGACTCCGAAGGTCCTGTCCCCACGAAGCCTCTCTTTTGCATAGGCTGTTTGACTTCACATACGTGAACAGCAAGTGCTAATAATAGAAGAGTTGCCTCCTTTCTTCCATTGTCAGGCTCCCCAGTGGCTGCTCAGGGACTCCCGCATCTGGTGCGGCCGGCCGCCGCGCCTGTGCCCCTGGCAGCAGCCGGGTCAGCCCGGCTCGGGTCAGAAAGAGCCCGGCTCTCTGCCGCCTTCTCTGTGTGTTGCAGAGGTTGGGAAGGTAGCTTTCTGAGGGCTCTTTGTCTGGGGAGGGAGTGGACTGCTTTGCAGCAGGAGCCTCTCTGGTCACCACTCCCCCAGCCCTGCCCCCTCCACCCAGCCAAACATTTTCTTCTCCTCCGGCCCCCACTCACCTGAGCTCGCTCAGCTAACCTTAAGAAGCTGAAACCTCAAGGCAGCTTGGGGAGAATCTGTCCTTCCCAACTGGGGGCTGACAAGTTGGCGAGTGAGACCTCTGTGAGTCCCTCAAGACCACCAACTGTGTCAGCCCACCCCTGCATGGTGCCTATGGAGCCGGGACAGGCAAGCTCTTCGTTAATGCCTCCACTTGCATGGTGTCTCTTAATCATTCATTTATTCCACTAACATGTATCCAGTGCCTCCTATTCCAGGCACTGTGCTGATTGGTGGTAGTGACCTGATGGAGGATAAAAGAAACAAGAAATCTGCTCTTATGGAAGATAGAAAGAATAAAGAGGGAAGCAACTAGAGTTAAAGAGTCTATGGTAGAGATCTCCGGGGAAATGCCTGCCAAGTTATAAAACCCTCCTATACTATGCCGTCTTGCTTTTGACATTGGGATCCTGTCCTTAGCCTGTCCCCAGTCTCTTTTAAGCAGGTTCAAGCTCACAGCTCTTCCAGCCATTGGGCTGCAGAGAGATCATCTCCCTGTGCAGGATCAGTTATGAGCAGGAGAGCATGCCTGGCTCAAGCACACAGCCCCACAGACCCTTGTGGTCAGGGAGTTACTAAATGAACTTGAACCATTGGGGGCTGGGATCTGTTTACTCTTGGCACACTGGGATTTCCTGTTTCTAAGAAAATGGGCTTCGGTGCTCAGCTGCATTAACCAAACAACATGTTGACGCAAATGAATCTGAAACTTGCCAGCTCCAGATTCTCTAGAAGGGCAGGTTTGGGAATGGAGGCATCTGGGTGACTTTCCAAACCTGGAACTCCAAGCCAGGTGACCCGGGCCAGGTATTCTTGGGGGCAGCTTCAGTCCTACCCTTCCAGCCTAAAACCCCACTAAGTGGCTTCAGTTAGACGCCTTGGTCATGCAGGCGGCCCAGGGGGAGGGTGGGGGAACCTTGCCCCTGCCCACAGTTGGCCTTAGATGTAGGTGTCCCGGGTACCTACATCTGGGGTGGGAGGCTCTAAAAACTCATCCCCCCCTCCGCAAAGTCTCTATCACCAGTTTGCCTGAAATGGTCACTATGATCTCATTTCTCTGAGCCTCCAGGAGGCTCATGTCAAAATGCAGAAGTCACTCATGACATGCCTGGAGTGGTTGCATTTATGTGAGCTTCTCTTGGCAAACCTGGCGAGTTTTGACAAGGCGTGGAGGAGGGGAAAGAGAGAAGGCGGAGGAGACAGCAGTCTCCAGGTATGCTTTCAGAGAGGCTGGACCCAATGAAAGAAAGGGGGCACCACAGGAGGGGTGCAGGGCAAGGAGGCACCCACAAGGGACGGCACAGGCTGGAGACACCAAGTCAGTGACTGTAGGCACCAAACGCCCCACCTGGCCTGCTTCACTACAGTTGGCTGCACATGGGCATTCATGGGCCACAGGCAAACCCTACAGGTACCTGCCCGCTGAGGCCCCAGGAAAAGCGCCCTCTCTGCTAGAAGACTTTTATGATTTCTGTCAGTATTTGAACCAAGAGACTAAGTAGCAATGCTTCCACAGTGAAGTGCAAATATGTGGGTCAAAAGCATGCAAATTGTGGCGGTTTCTTCCATAACAAGAACTATAGTCATTGAGATGCTGCTCATTAATATTGCTTGATCAGGAGCTAGTCAGAGGAGGTAAAGGTTTCTTGGGAAAACCCCCAGTCTGGGGTGTGAGGCATCACACAGAAAGGCAATACAGGAACACCCCATGCAACCGTTCATTTTGTAGTCTGACCATGTATCAAGTCCTGTGAACAGAGGGGCGGGGACCGGGAGTCTCCCAAGAATCAGGAGGAAAAAAAATATCCAAGACAACTGCATATAAGGCCAAAATAACAGTAAAGCAGTTAAAGGGGGGGCGGGGGGGGTAGGGGGAGATCAAGCAGTGTAAGCAGGATAAGCTCAAGAAAAATCAAAAGAAAAGGAAAATCCTTGTGGGTTTGCACTAGTGTGGGAAGGCTTCCTGCAGGAGGTGCTCTGTGACCCAGGAAAGTTCATCTTCATGGGTGTCTACATCCTTGGGTACTAAAGGGCCTGAATCAATGTCTTTGTGGACATTGGAGGCCCAGGAGCAGCCATGGCTCTGGATAATTTTATGGGACTTGTGCACAAGGACGTATACATTTTAGAAATGGAAATAGAACTGCACTCCTGGCACCACCTGTGTGCTGAGCTTTAGGAGATAGCTACGTGAGAGAAAGCAATGAAAAGAAAGAGGACAAGTAGAGGAAGACCCTGCTTGAAGGTCTAAACAATAGATGAATAGAACCCATTTCTTCTTTCATTAATTTTAAATCATCAAACATTTATTGGGCACCTACTATTTCTGCGCACCATGCAATGAGAATGTGATCATACGTAAGACATGCTCCTTGTCTTCGATTAATTCAAAGTCCCCTGAAGGAAACAGGCATAAATGAAGAGCAAGTGCTTCACAATAATATGCACAAACTGTCGTAAGAGACCAACTGAAGGAACAACTAACTCTGCTGGAAAGGGCTCCTCAGAGTATAGGTGGCAATGGAGTAGGTTTTTAAATGCTTTGGGATGTGCCTGCTACAGCGCTCCAGGGGGCCGGGAGCGTGTGAATGGGAGAGTGCCGTGTTAGCAAAAGTGTCGCAGGCGTGGGCTATGGAGAATTTTGATTTTAGGTTGTAGGAGGCAGGAAATCCGTACATGTTTTTATAAGAGAGCATGGCAACCAACATTTTATTCAATTCCATTAAATTAGCATTTACAGCCCTGGTCAACTTGACTCAGTTGGTTGGAGCATTGTCCCATAAACCAGAAGTTTGCGGGTTCAATTCCCAGTCAGGACACATACCTAGGTTGCAGGTTCGATCCCCTGTCAGGTGCGTACAAAAGGCAACCAAAGATGTTTCTCTCTCTCATCAATGTTTCTCTCTCCCTCACCCCCAAAACAATGAAAAAATGCCCTTGGGTGAGGATTAAAACAAATTTTTTACAATAAGCATTTATAGAACACTTACTAACTGCAGAGTACTCACTGTGCTGGGTAGCTTTACAGGCCATGCAAAGAAAACATAACCTCAAGGGACCCTCAGTAAATTTGGGGAGGAGTGAGTGGAGAGAAAGGGCAAGGAGAAACATGGCCACGAAGGATGTTAGTGTAAGATCGGATTGTTTCAGGAGAGACATGAACAAAGTTGATGGAGGCAGAGCTGCCTAGATTCGTCCTTGCCCTGCAGGTCAGAGCAGGCCTGACTTGGAGGCCCAGCCATTTCTCATTGCCTTTCCTGGGTGCTGTCACCGCCATTCTCCCTCCTGCCACCAGCTGAAGTGCTTCTATTAGGCCCACAGAGAACTGTGGGGTTCAAGTCGGAGTGCCAGCATACAGATGGCACATGAAACGCCACCAGAATGAGCTTGACCGCTGGCACTTCTGACCAGCCTCCACGCTCTGCCCAAACTCTGGGCTGGGGCTCTAGGTGTTCTCTTGGTTTAGATAAAAACTATAATTAGCTGCCACAAATGGTGGTGAAGGGGGAGGGAGGCCTGAATGTGAAAAGGCAGAGAGAGGGGGAAGGGAGATCTGAATGTGAAGTTCTTTCTGGATTCGTTTATTTCTGTCTCCTCTTCTTGCCTCAAGTCTGTGTTCAGCTGAATACCTGTGTTTGCACCTGGAAAGTGACTCACTCGATGGGCCTGAACATGCATGTTCCTCCTCCTTCCCCCTTCCCCGTCCCCAGCACGGAGATGGTGGTATGTCCATACATGTGCATACCTTCAAACAGCACATGGGATGTAGGCAGGTCCCCTTCAGGTAATAACGGAAAGTCTAGACCCCTCACAGCTCACCTGTGACCACAGGCACCCGGGGACCCTGGGTTACAGAGCACAAATGCCCACAGGTCCCTCCGTAGAGGTGTTCAGGAGCCTCTCACTCACTGAAGCCCATCAGAGAAGGCAGAGCGAGGACCAGGCTGCCACACAGACCTTGTGAATGCAATACACACTTTACAGAAAGACATCTTGTCTTCCCTTCCTTTATTCTCTCTTGCTCTCTTTTTGACTGAGTTGCCTCAGGGTTGGTGGTTTCAAAACTAGCAGCTGCAGACTTATGAAGGAAAAAAACCCAAACCACAAAACCCGGCTTGTGAAAGCCGTGTGTGCCACTCTAAAAGTGTAGGCCGTGAGGGAGGACAACCTGCTAACGTGTGAGGGGACAGAGCTTGAAGTGTGACACTTATAGCCTGGTCTTTATAGTGGAGAGGAGCAGGGCACGGGGGAGTAGAGAACAAGGCGGAACAGGAGCCTGGGAGGAGGGGGGAGTCCTAGCTGGCCAGAGACACTTCATAGAAATGGCTCTCTCATCAGCTGACCCTGGTGAAACAGTCCAGCTTCCCAAATGCAAATCAGACAGCTGTGATTACCACACCACCGATCTCGTCTCCCAGAAGGTCAAGGTCCAGCCTTCACTCTAAGTTCACGTGCAAGCTTGCGAAGCACCAAGTAGTATATGTGGCTGTGTTCCAACTCCTGTCACAGCTCCACCCTCCCCAGCCAACGCTCACTTCTCACCCAGGTAGTCACACCTGTCACAGCACCATGATTAAACAGAAAAATAGCTCCCCATACCCAGCCTGAAACTCTTACTCCATTGCTAGTTTCAACCTCCAACTCCATCTAAGGGAGTAGGGTGTAGGAAGGACATGGTGGGAAATCCTAAGACCTCTTAGAGAGACCCAAGCTCTTGCGTGGCCCAAGACTGGAGAAGGAAGTTACATGGAAGGTTGAGGCTGGAAAGGAGAGTTTCTTGAGTGACAGTAACTGGCCAAGGCACTTTCTCCTGACCTCTTACCCAAGCCCCACACCGATGTCGCCGCTGGCTGGAATGAAGAGGGTACTTGAGTGAGCAGGCCAGATGGTTGGTAGAATGGCCTTGCTGTAGCTAGCGAGAGCCAGGAACACAGACAGGGAGGCCAACCCCAGGAGGCCCCTGTGGACAACACTCGTGGCCAGGCACTGGGGGAAGGCTACCAAGAGAGAACAAGGTCTAGTTTAATGATGGAGACCCACATCAGCTGCTGTTATGAAAACAAGGTGAAAGAAATCTAGTGTAAGTGTGAATGTGCGTATTTGAGGTGAAGTGATCAAAACTGGGTGGGGTTAATGAGAGCAAGCTTCAAGGAGGAAGTTCTGAGTAGAGGTTGAAGGAGGGGAGGGACAACGGCTGGGGTAGAGGGAAGAGGAAGTGTGTTCTGTTGGGGGGAGGGTGACCCCGACTGCACGGTGGCCCAGGGGGCTGTGCCGGACTTGAAGCTCCTACCTAAAGGTCACAGCACCTGCACCTGGGTATATTTTCAAGAGGGAAAAATAGTATTAGTTATTGACAACAGAGGCATGTTGTGTAGCAAAAAGAGCATAGACTTTGGGAGGAGCACACTTTGGAATCAGACAGACCTGAGTTCAAATCTTAGCTCTGCCACTTATAAGCTAGGTAACCTCCCAAGCCTCACTGCGCCGAACTACAAAATGAGGAAATTATTTCACGAAGCTATGGTAAGAGCAAAGTTAGATGAGATAAAGTGCTTAACTTTATACCTGGAAAATAGTAGCTTCTAAATTAATAGTGGCTACTATTATATATTTTAAATGTATAGGTTAGAAGAGTAGCCACAGAAAGCTGCCTGAAGTCCCCAAGGGACAGAGTATAAGGAATTAGGATGTCTGGATGCTACTCTCAGCAGGCCAGTCCCTGTTTCAATCTTCCAGTATAATGAAGTCCACAAGAATTGGGGGAATCCAAGTATTAGGCCACGATGATAGTGGCCGGACAGAGGGCTGATGCATCACCTTCAGAAGCTGGCTTACTGCAGCCTGAGGCCTCCGAGCATGCGTTTGTCTGATTTGATTGAGAAGCAGGTGCATCCAACCATATGTGCTGACAAATGTTTTATTACCAGCACTCCACATTTGTGTAGCGTCCCTCTCTCTCCGCGGTATGAATGTGACCACCGGGGCTGACTTCGGGCTACCAATGGGATGTCAGGAACGTGGAGCTGGGAAGAGATGCAGGCAGTCAGCTCTCACAAACCGAGACGCACAACTTCCAGCAGACTGCAGTGCCCAGAGCCGCAGTCACGGGGCCGGCCCGGCCAGCTCTGAGCAGGACGGGCGCCGCCCTCCACGCCAGGTGTCCTTTGTTTGTTAAGTGGAGGGGAAAGGAGATGAAGGGGAGGGAAGAGCAGCATTCCTGCGCTCTTCTCTGTCCTACAGTGGGCAGAAGTGAAGGTTCCCTCCCAGGACCCACTTCCCCTCAGGGCAGTTCCATACTGACTGGCAAGTTTGTTTTCTTCACAAGCTGCAGCAAAACAAAACAAAACAAGAGGGGAAAATCTATCTAGGGAGCCTTGAGCAGACTAGCGCTGCTTGAGGGGAATCAGGAGGTGCAGCCCCAAGCCCACCACCCCCTCACTCCAGGGAGCTAATGCTGCACCCCCACACGCCTGCAGGTGGAGGGGCCGCGGTCCGCAGGTGCACACACGGGAGATGATGAGGCAGTGCACTTCCGGTTTCCCTTTAGGTGGCAGTAGGGTCTGGCTTCCTCCTTCATGAATTACCTGGCAGGGGCTGAAAATATCTCAGGAAAGACCTGTGTCCCTTTTTGCCGCCCTGTCTGGTGAGGGCACTGAAGTCAAACCCCTCAGCCATCATCAGATCTGGAACTGGACCTCCCTTTCTTGCCTGATTCTGGGCGGTCCCCCTGTAGGCTGACATGCCCCTATTTTTCTCACATTATTTCTTCTATGACTCCCATGGCCCCTGGGAGGATGAGCTCTCTCAGGCAAGCTCTATGCCTCCTGTTTCTTGAATATCCCACAGGCCCCCAGCATGGCCCTAGGCAGCCCCATGGGCTAGCTGATCAACAGATCTGCTCCAAGAAGTGACATAAGGAAGGGTGGGCAAAGGAGCGGAATCAGGGCAGACCCCCCAGCAAATGCTGGGTCCGGATGCCTCCCTTCAGTTAAAAAGGGAGCATCTGTAACCATCAGGTAACCTACATCATGCTGAGGGATACAATAAACTTGGAAAACTAACCCCATTCAGTGAGCTCCCCAGCTAGGGCGAGGGGTGAGGGAAACAAAGAGAACCCACACTCTTCTTAACCTCTACTCTAACCACCAGAGAACACGCCCTTCTGCCTGGCCTTCTCCGGCTCTGGGGGTTCAGATCCACGCTGGGCCCGTCTCCACTCATGATGAGCGGACCGGGCTCCTGCGTGGATCCCAAAGACAGCCCAGCAGTGCGTGCCCTCTGAGGAGCTTCTCTTGCCTGGCCCCAGAGCTGGGGACCTGCTAGGGATGAGGACGCGAAAGACACCAACAGGGCTCTGGTGAGGACTTTGTTATGCTCAGTGTTTAAAAAAAAAAAAATAGGGGGAGGGATTAATAGAGTAACAGGAAGTGAGCTTATTATATTTATAAACAATGAGACCATGTTCGCATTTCAGGTGTCCTGATTTATCTCGCAGGTGGGAGGGAAGAACTGCTGGCAACCTTTCGCTCAGGGCTGTGAGTTTTGGAACAGGATTTCCTCTGCAAGCTGTCGAAGATCAGATAAAAGTCTTAATCTCAGGCACACACAGCCACAGCCTTTGGCCCCTGCCACTGTGTGCTCAGCTTTCAGTAACAAGGCTGAACAATGGTTTGGGACTCAGTACAATGAAAGAGGTCAGGAAAGAAAAGGATCGGACTTGCGGTTTATGGGACTTTCCATGGGAAATGCAGGTCCACTAAGCAGGCGCTTCCGGTTCAGTACAACTTGGGTCCCTTTCACTCCCTTTGGCCTGCTTGTACCACGTAGAAAGTATACAAAATAGACACACGTACTTCCCAGCTTTTTTAAAAAGGATGGAAATGAGGAGCATTCACCTCTGGTTCTTGATTTGGGTTCTTCTGGGCCAGCCTGGAAGAACGCGTCCTGGGCTTTGGCCGCTGGGTCTGAGATGTTAGGAAAACTTATAAACTGCCCTCCAGAATGTTTGCACTAAATGGATGCCTATGTGTGACAAATGCATCTGTAACTTTAATGTCTTTTCAGAATAAGAAGAACCATGAGCTTTAGAACCATTTATTAAATGACACTATGTTAGAGAGTCCCCTGAGGAACTATATTGAACCAACACCCGGCCTCTAAGCAGTTGTTATCTTGGAATACAGAGTTTATCCATGTTGAGTGAGCCAGCCAACTAAGTAGTACAAAAGGCTGTAGAACACAGAAATGTGGGAAGTCTTGAAATCAGGCTCTACACTCTGTAGGACTACTCTGTTTGCTCAAGTCCCGCTTTGATTTCGGATTCTTGACTACCGGGATGTGTGTTTGGTACTGCCGGTACTATGCCAAAAAGTTTATTCATATTCTCTCATCTAATCCTCACAACCTCGTTTATCCCCATTTTACAAATGGAAACATGAACCTCAGAAAAGCTTCCTCATTTGCTCAAGGTCATCCGGTGCACACATTGCACCAAAGCCCTTGCAGACACCTGGGTGGGTCCCGCATTTCAGTGGCTCACAGTGTTCCGAAGCCTCATTCAGCGTTTGTTCTGCAGAACTAAAGGGCCCCGCAGAACTGCTAAAGCCACAGCCAGGCTCGACGCCATGCCTTGTAGTCTAGAATGCGGACAAAGGAACGGGCATGTTCAGAGCAGCGAAGGGCAGGCAGAGAGGCCTTCTCCTGTCCCTTTTGCCAGTTCCCCCAGGAGGACAGAGGCCGCCCGGAACCTCAGGGCTCTTCCGCTGGCCCAGCCGCTGGTGCGACTTGGGGAGCTAGCACGAGCGTGTGCAACGGGCACACCAGGAAGGGATGTGTTTCTGTATTTGCCTGGAGAATGTAATGCGGGGAGGGAGGCCTACTTGGGAGGGAGATCCAGGGGAGACTGTCTGTGGAAAGGGAGCTCTCCCCAGATGGGCCATATATACGTGCGGCTCCAGGAAACCCTATGTGTTCCCGCTGATGTTTCCCACCTTTCCTGAGCCTTGGCCAAGCCGACCCGGAAATCCTTTGGAAAAGAAAGTACCCTGGCCTGTTCACCTTGAAAATGAAACATCCAAAAGGCGTCATGTCCCTCTTCCTTCTCTGGTGGAGAGATTAATTTTACAAGCACCCCTGGAGTCCCCACAGAAAAGGCAGATGGCATGTCCTCTCCCCATGAAAAAGTTCATAATAATCGGTGCAAAACAGCACCTTTGGATAAACAGTGTGGCTATATATACACCCCTGGCCGTTTCCTGTCGCTCTTGCAGCTTGTGCAGGCTTGAAGGTAGGGTGAGGCCCTGACCAGAAGCCGCACAGTGACATGTACATTAGCAATGCCCTCTGCTTCCTGTGCTGCTGACATCCTGGGCTAGACAGGCCAGCACTGCGGTAGCAACTGCCCAGAGTGATGGCGCCCCCAGGCCTGACTGTGGGGGTGAGCAAGGTGCGCTCCCCCATTCTTCTCGGTACAGGTGGCCTCGCTGCCAGTAGATGTCCATAGAGAAAACGCCATTGTCAGCATGCATGTCTAACATGTGCTCATGTAACTTTTGCACCACAAAACAAGAGGCCAAGGAAAGAAAGGTGGTTAACAAATTGCGCAGTCCTTTTTCTGTTCAAAGCGCAATGTCTGTAAAATCTTTCTCTGTGAAGTGGTATTCAAACCACTGGGCAGAACCTTAGGTTCACAGCCACATGCAAGAAACCCGCCCTACTAGAATTAGCCGCCATGGTTGGGACTTCAGGATCTCCTCTCCTCTTAGGATTTCAAACTGCTTCAATGGCCTACAGTGTCATTCTGGAGTGACAAGTGGGACTCTTAGTAAACAGTGAAATTTAGGCAACAAAACATGTAGAGCCTTAACCAATAACCTATAGCAAGTCCGAAGAGACCAGAATAAAATTTGCCAGTATCCTCTTTTCTCCGTCTACAAGTCAGTGATCACTACACTGTTCCTGTGCGCACCTCTCCTCTTCCTCATGTAGGAAATGTGGGGGGAACCTCGCATTTTTAAAAAGCTTCCCAGGAAATTCGGATGTGTAGAAGCTCTGTGAGTCTAAACCTCTTCAGCTCACGTGTTCTATATGAGTAGTTAGAATAAACCTCTCTTGGCATTCACTCAAGCAACAAACATTTATTAAGTGCCTACTGTCTGCCAGACATCATGCTAAGTCCTGGGTGCACAGGTGAACAAACTAGACCAGAGGCTCTGCCTTTATGGAGAGTTCAGTGTAGAGCGAGAGAGACATGAATCACACTTTTGCACAAGTGACTATATAATTATGAATGTGATATGTATGATGAAGAACAAGTAGAGGGCTCTGAGAGAGAACTTAAGGCTAGAGATCATTTAGATTGGAGGACCCTAGGAGAGTCCCACTAAAGACATGATATTTAGACACAAATGATGAAGATGGGAGGAAGGACTAGGCAACATTTCTTTCAACACATAACCAAAGCAAGTTAGGATTTCCAAGAAGCAATTAGTTAATCTTCCCCACCCCCTAAAAAAGCAACTATTCTTTTGAGCTTTAGTGCCTTTGTCTTGGCCCAGGGAAACATGCCTCCTCTTCACATTAGTTTGGGTGGTTTATGGAGGGAAAAGAGAAGAAAAGTGAGACCTAGGGAGGTAGGGTCCTGCAGCGACTTGTGGTAAAGTTTCTATTAGGATATTTCATTGTTTCCAAAATGCGTTTGAGGGGTGTTCAAAGGTGCCTCGTACAAATTAGTGTGGGCAACACTGGGTTCTACGCATTGGGGCCTCTTTGCCGCAGGCCTCTCAGAGGCTTGCATCATCTGTGGCACTTTCCAAACAAATGTGAGGGTGGCACCGGTTTTTCCCCTGAGCAACTAACATAGATTCTGGAAGTTGAACCCGACTAAGACTCACTTGGGGAGCGTAAACAGTGCTCGTTCCCAGGCTTGGGATCCTGCAATTCCGATTCACGATGTCTATTGGGCCCGTGAAGTCGCGTTTTTAATCAACACCTCAAGTGATTTTGGTGCAAGTGCAGGAACCGCACTGTGAGGAAAACTAATAGGAGTCCTTTTCCGAGGGGCATTTCGGCAGCTCTACCTATTTCTAGCGCAAGTTTCCTTGGCTTCCCCTCATTCTTTCTAACCTGGTTTATTCTGAGTGAACACAGCTGAATTATTGGGTCAGGACAGATTTAAAAAATAGTAATAGTAATAAGAAGAAGTAAAGTGAGTCACACACAGCAAATCGACCTTGGTTTGGGACAGAGCTACAAAGACCACGTTTGTCATTTGGATTCAGTTGGCAGCAACATCAGGTGTGGCAGGAGAAGCTGCGCCAATACAGGAGCCACAATTTTTCCGCTGTGCCCATCTGTCTTTGTCTAATTAGCCACCTCTCTTGGGCTGAGTCCCTTCCTTTCGAATGGAACAAAGGTACACTGAAAGACACATCTTGATGCATTCATATGCAAAGAAGTTTATGTCTTTTATTTTCTCTCCCTCTCACCCTGCCTATCAGAATGAAGAAAGCTGGAGAAACTGGGCTTTTCAGGGTGGTGTGGGCTCCCACAGGCTCCTCCTATCTGAGTTGCAATCAGCGTAGTGGTGAGGGGGACAGAGCACGTGATCAGGAGGGGCGGTGCTGCTAAGAAAAAGGGTTCAGATTACTGTTACCTTCCTGACAGCCGCCCCCTCCCCCGGCTCCAAGTGCTCAGGAGCCACAGACAGAAGACACCTTTGCAGTCACACACCAAAAAAATTCTTCACACCGTTGGCCAAATATTTGACTTGGTTACAAGAGAGACAGGAGGTCCGAAGGAAAAGAGATAGGAAGGAGAATATGAGAAAAAATCGTGTTCTTCTGCACATTAAACAGCCCTGCCTGGTCCTCAGAGCATGCGACCGAAGCATTTAGAGAAGGTTGTACAGTGCGTGTGCAGAGACCAAGACTTTAGCAAAGGGCGGGTCTAAGGATGAGCTTTGTGTAAGAACGTACATGTAGGTACACAATTTAACCGGTTAAAAAGTTGAGGATGATTGTGATTCAAACCAGGGTGAGAGAAAGAAACGTGTTACATTTCTTCCAAGATAAGTGCGAGTTAGATGCATTTGTCCTTCTGACTGCGTGGTTTGCATCTTGTGTGTTCTGCTTGGTTTGCACTAATGTTCTGGCTGCTGGTCATTTGCTCTTGGTGGCCAGTTTCATTTCCTGGTTTTGAGAAAATGGCAGTGAGGCTTGTTGCTCAGGCAAGCTGTGTCACCGAAGGAAGTGTGCTGTTTTAAAATGTCAAAGCCAGCAGCCTCCTGTCCAGTGCATGCCATCCATCAGCAAGTGTCTCTGGACCCTAATGAGACCACAGCAAGTTAAAATAGTAACAAACTGATAGAGATAAGGATCTCCCCTTAAAGCTGCCTACCATCTGACCAAGGAGGCAAGATCAAAAGGGAAAGAAAAGTGGCATCAATATGAAAAAATAAATGCACCGACTGCCACATGATTGAGGCAAAGAATACATCAGAGAAAGAGTGGCCCCGGAGAAGGGGCTTGGTATCTCGAGTCCAGAGGGCTGGGCTCACATCCTTCTACTTACCAGCTTTGGGACCAGGAGTGAGGTCTTAGCCTTTCAGAACCTCCCTTTCTTCATCAGCAAAATAGGGACGGGTTTACTGAGGTGATTAAATAAGATTTAGGTGCGTGAAGGCTCCTAGGAAGATAATGTCTTAAACCATAAAATAGCCTAAAAATCTCAGTTATTGTTGCTAAAATAACAGGATGGAGGGAAATAAGTCTAGAAAATGCATCTTCTGCCATTTCCATTAAAAAAAGAGAGAGAGGCAAGGACTGAGTTAAGTGTAGGAATTAAAGCAGCCCAGGACTTTGTTCTGGGCCCTAACAAAAATGCTTAAATTCCTCTCTAATAACTTAAGGATATTTGTGGTTATCATTTGTATTGAAAGGTTTAAGATGAACTTATGATTTCTAAGATTCAGAGAAATCCAAAAAATAATGTACTTCTTAAGATACCACTTGGTTTTAATTTTCAGGGAGCTGGCCTCCATTTAGGAGCACTTTGTGACTATGTAGTTGGTATAATTCCTTGAAAGATCAATTTGATGATCAAAAAATAATCATAGTGGTTATCAGTATTACTAGGTCTTTAGGTAAGATAAGCAAATAAAAGGTAACAGACACCTGTGTGATTGTGATTTCCTAGGTGGCTAAAAGAATCAAGAATCTGAATTTGGCTGTATTGGGAGAATTATGAAGTGCTTATGAATTTCATAGCCTTTCTGAGCCATTCCACCCTTATATGCCAGGTCCTCTTGGAAATTCATATGATTCCCATACACAGAAAATAGTATAAAGAACAAGATTTTTTTTTGCCTTGACCAGTGTGGTTTTGTTGGTTGGTTGTCCTTCTGGGTTGTGGGTTTGGTTCCAGGTTGGGGCACCTACATAAGGCAACTGATTGATGTTTCTCTCTCACATCGATGCTTCTCTCCCTCTCTTTCTCCTTCCCTTTCCCTCTCTCTAAAAAGACATAAATAAAATCTTTAAAAAAAACAAAATGTTTTTTAAAATATACCCACAAGGGTCTCATGTGCTGGCCTGAGGAATTGTTTAATCCAAGTCTCAAGGGAGAACCTTGGAAGGAATAGGAGAGATGACAATTGAAGGGAGCAGGGGAAATTGAGGAGTGGTTGATCCTGCAGCTTCCTGATACGAAACCCCCTGTCTGGTATCCAGGGGCCCAATCTCAGTTCATGGAGCTTCACCACTGAGGCCATCTCTCTGGGTTACTTCAAGACCTTCCTCTTCAAACCATCACCCAAACCCACTAAACAGGAAATGCAAGCTACATGAGCCGAACAGACAACCGCCCTAAGTCCTCAACCCCCACCTGAACATTATTCTTTACTTTCCTTCCTGACAAGCTGGGCACATCCACTTCATAGATGCAGGGCAAGCCATTAGAGACTGTTAGAAAAAGCAGCCTCCGTAATGATTTTTATGCTCAGGAAACTTGCAATGGCAGGGGAGATATGGATTAATAAGCTACAGTTTTACAGTTGGCATTAGCACCTTGGCTTCTGAAATCATTAAGATATGTCCTTGTAGCAGATTTGTCACACTTGAAATTCTAATTGTTGGCTTAAAATCCTGAATCCGTTTGTCACTAGAGCAACTTGATTGAGAATGTAGGAACCTGGAGAGATTTCTTGAGACACACCCATTTCAGAGAACGCCAGATACTGATAACAATCTCCACTATAGTTATAATATCGAAAAACAAGCCTATGGCCGATTGTATGCCAATCAACTGTGTGTTTCCAAAGCAGATGTTCAGCAAATACTGTATATATGATCAAAAGAAAACTAAAAAGAGCATTTATTCTGATTCTAGAAAAGATAGATAACTATCACTTTGTCTATGTGCATACTTTCCCTATAATACTATTTGCATAAGTTAAATATTTATGGTGCAGTATTTAGTAGTTTTCAAAAGGCATTGTGATTTATGGGTATCTATGCATGTTCAGATATCTGTGGGGAATCATGAGAAAAGCGAAGACCTCTTGTCACTGGCAGTAGAGCCAGACTCAGCACCGCAACCTGCCTCCCAAAGGGCGATGCCAACCAGATGATGATGCGAAAGCTTCCTCTTCAAGCCCCAAGCAAACATTTTCTAAAGGATCTAGAAGTATATGTAAAGGAGTAGGGGTATCTTTCTGAGCTCAAGAAGTATATTTCTTTTTTTTTCATTATTGTTTCTATTTTTTTTCCTTTTTATTGAATTTATCGGGGTGACACTGGTTAACAATGTTATACAGGTTTCAGGTGCACAATTCCACAACCTATCATCTGTACACTGTATGGTGTGTTCTCCACCCCAAGTCAAGTGTCCATCCATCACCATTTATCCCCTCTTTACCCTCTTCTACTGTCCCTCCTCCCCTCTTCCCTCCGGTAATCACCATACCGGTGTCTGTGTCCGGGAGCTTTTCTCTTTTTTCCCTTTTGTCTCAGTCCCTCCACATCCCCCGGCCGCCCAGACCCCGCCCCCACTGTCATCCCGCTCTCTCTGAGTCTGTCTCTACCTTGTGCATTACTTCACTTTGTCCATTAGATTCTGCACACGCGTGCGCGTCTCTGCAGTTGCTCTAGTTCTTAAATGGACAGGGACTTCTGAAGACCCTTTTCAAACTGAGTTTGTTGGATCCAGTCTGCGCCGCAGTGGGGCCGGTGGGCCCTCCATGGGAGCGGGAGAAAGGCCTCCGGACAGAGAACTCAGAGGAGGAAGCGAGACTGGCGCCCGGCTCCGTGCCATCCCCTCCTCGGCGCGGTGAGGGTACAGTCTCTGGCCCACCTCTCAGCGTTGTCTTCAGGTCCGCACTGACTGGGGACTGAAAGCCCAGAATACACAGCGCCGCCGAGTAAGGAATTCAGGATGAGACTTGGAGGAGAGAGAGGCGGGGCGTGTCTCACGTCTGCTGAGCCGGCCAGCCCTCACCTGAGCAAGGCGCTCTGCAACCCCGTGCTCCCCTCCGCGGTCGGTGGGCTCCACAGCGTAAAGAGGCCCTTGGAGGGAATCTCGTCCAGGCCCCTTTCTCCATAGCATGAACTGAGCCAGGAACAGGATGCTCCTTTTGTTTTTACTTCATCAAAAATCATCTCCTAAAGCTGATTTTTGATGAAGTAAATAGCACATGAATACATTCTCATAAAAAAAAAAAATCAAATAGAGATAAACTAAGTGCTAGGCAGGTTCTACTGTTGTGCTTTTCACCTCAGTCTGAATAAGCCATGTCAACGTTTCACCCTAACGCGGCCACTGTTGTTGTATATGTTTTAGAGGCTGTGCTCAAAGGGGAGCCAGCAGCCTCCAGGCTACCCTCATCTCTCCCGCCCTTCTGCCTGGGTGCCATCTTGTTCTTCTCCTTCATTTCATGAAAGGGGAAATGGACAATCAGAGAAGTCATCCTTTATTTTATTGATTTATTTATTTTTTTTAAATTTAGACAGAGAGAGAGAGGAAGGGGGATGGGAGAGAGAGAGTGATTTGTTGTCCCACTGTGTTATGCATTCACGGATTCCCTGGTCGATTCTTGTCTGTGCCTGAAATCTTGGCGTAGGAAGATGACGCTCTAACCGGCTGAACGGCCCCGCCAGGGCGAGTCACTTTTTCTTAAGACTCAATAGCTGCTCACTGCTGGAACAGAGGTCAGAGCTCTGGATCCCCTGTCCCAGTGCCCTTTTTAGTCTACATTACACCCTCAGCAGGTACCCCTTGCTCATATCCTGTACTAAGAAAGCAGGCATAACCAATGCGTTGAAATATGCCACAGCCAAGGCCCTGCCTCCCTTGCATTACTCAAGTGCTGCAAAGCTCAGAGTCCCCGCCACACACTTCCCAGTTCACCCTCTGCCACCCCAGCCTTCCAAATGCTTCCAGGCGGGATGCCCAAGTGCAAGGCCATTCCAATGTCTGGGAATCTTCTAGCAGCTGAGCCTCTGCATTTGGTAGAATGAACAGAACCCAGCTTTAAAGTCAGGAAAATCTAGCTTTTTCTTCTAACGCCCCCACTCCAAGGGGTGTGACATTAGACAAGTCACATAACCTAACTCAGGCTGTTTTCTCACTTGTAAACCATCTGCCCCACCTTGGAGAGTTGTCACGGGGACAGATAACACAATGCCTACAAAAGCACTTTGTAAAAAAAAAAAAAAAAAGCTCCAGGGAGATTTTAATTGTTATCAATGTTTGGCTTACCCTTTTATGTCCAGGACTGACAATTTCTTCTTCATTGATGTCAGAACAAAAAAGCTGAACAATGCAGAGACCTAGGGCTGCATTTCTGCTCTGGAGTCCCCTGTATGACAGTATCTATAAAAGGCTTTCCAATGTGTAGACAAAAACAAAACAAAACAAAAAAGAAGAAAAAAAAAGAAGCAGCAAATACTGCTTGGTTTTGCATTTTCCCTTCTGTTTTCTGATTAGAGTCTCTAGGGCCTGCGAGTGCAGAGAGAACCTCAGAAGATTGTGTTTGCTGCGGAGAAGCACCAAACCCACCCGATGATTATCAGCACTTATCTCCTGCAAACTCACTCTCTGGGCTTCAAAGCCGGGGGAGGTCTATCTCGTGGCCTTGTTCTGAGGGGAGGCAGCGCCTGCAAGGCTTCGGTTGCAGGTGTGGCCCAAGAGTCCTTGCTCCATCCTTAGGCTCATGGTTCCCTGGTTCCTCCCCAAGCAAAAGAAGGAAGCTGAAGGTTTACCCAATGTTTGGGGATGGGTCTGGGGTAGAGGGAGCAGCAGAAAAAAAGGAGTATTTTGAAACAAACCCAGAAAGGCTGAGAAAGGAGGTAAAGTGGAGAGGGAAAAGCAGACTGCCAACCTACCCTCTCCCCCACCCCCATCCCACCCCACCCCCACTCATCCTAATCTGTACTCTGCCAAACGAGCCCATGGAAGCTTTGGAAGGTGTTTTAATTCCCTTCATCTGCTGCTTTCCCTACCTCCTTCGGGTGGGCCTACTACTTTCTGTTCCGAGCAAGTGCTGGCAGAGAGTGGGACAGTGGGAAGGGGGAAGGGAAGGCTTGGGGGGAGGGGGAGCCAGCATTTTATTAGGCTGTTGAATTTGATTTATTAGGGGGGAAAAATCCTTCGCTTGCTTGCCACACAGGTTATTCTCAAAGTGAAAACTCTATTTTACTTTGAAAAAAAAAATGGTGAAAGTGCCTGCAGTTATGAATGGAGCCCTTTGTTACCTTCCAGATCGACAAGACAGACTGTTTGGTTCATGTCTGTGCACTAGCAAAGGAGTGCGGGGGCCTGGGAGACAGATGTGGCCTTAATTGCATGGAAATATTAGAAGATCGTTAAGCCATTTTGACAGGATTTTCCTCTTGCTGCAGGAGCAAAGGGCCACGTCTGAAGCTGCATCAGGCCTGGCCGGACCCTCCGGCTGGGCCTCTCGTCCCCACGTGTGAGAGACACATGGGTCTTGATCCACGTGCCCTGATATTAGAGGGAAATAGAGCCTCTTTTCCGCCAAGGTCCACTCCCTGCTCCTAGGTACAGAGAGGAATTTCCCCCAAAACCCTCCGCGTGAGAGTGGGGGCTGCAAGAGAAGCGGAAAGAATATTTGGGAATGTGTACGCAAACGGAGGGAGCGTGGTCAGATTGTCGCTAAACTGAAAGACGGGCTCCATAAAGCTCTCAGGGGGTCACGAGGGGCTGAAAGAATAAACCTGTTACCACGACAAATAGTGGTATCTAAGTACATCTCTTCTATCTGCTGTCTGCTCCCTGTTCCTCATGGAGCTCACCGTTGGTGCTCACAGAAGTAGTGGCCCACTGGGAGCCCTGAAATGAAGTCAGAGAAATCCTTGAACCGTGTTGGTCCACCTCCTTCCTCCCGGGCTGGCCTGCCTGACTCCGCAGCACGTGACCCCCTCCTTCTCCTAATTGCCCCCGGTGGTTTTCTGTGTGCTTAGAGAATGCAATTTTTTTTTAAACATTAGCCTAAATTAAAAATAATTAGGAGACTTCATCTGCTGGGAGGGAAGCGGAAACCCCTCCAAAGCTACCATTCAGTGATCCCTCTGAGTTACACAAGTCGATGTTACAAAGATTTGATGTTTTAGATCAAATCTTTCTCAGTTAGCTTAGCCCATCCCATGCTGACAGCTGGGGCCTGGAGTGGGTCAGCACTGCACAGCCCTCCCTCCAGAGGGGTAGGGCAACCTGAGCATCCTCATGCCTGGGCCGTTTCTTAGAGTTGGGGTGGTAGGTGATTGCTTAGATGACGTGTGGGCCACGGACTGGGAGGGATGGGGACAGGACGAACAGGAGGGAAGGGAGGTGGAGAGGAGGGAGATGCTGTTAGCAGCAAAGACCCTGTCGTTTTGCAAATGTTGTGAGCCCAAAGGGGAAAAGGGAAGGGCCGCCAGGCAGTGCTGGCACACCAGAGCCACCAGGTTGTGTGCGGCTGCGGTGCTGCTCTTGTAGGGGTCGAAGGTTCGAGAAGCACTGGTGATGTGTTGCAGGGCCAAGAACGCAGTCTGTGAGCTCCAGGGTCAAGTCTAGTCACCCCACACTGGGGCATGGGCTCTGGGGACTGAGCTGCCTTCCAGCCAGTCAGGGTGTGGAGCATCTCACTGCGGGGCCTCCCAACTGCTCTGACAGGTCACCTGCCATCTAAGGACTCTTTCGGGACCTCCTGGGAGAGCTACACATTCTACTAAATGAAGAGGGCGGCCTTGCACACCCCTTACAAGAAGGCTTCGAAAGTGGAGGGGGCAAGGCTCTGCCTGCCTCTACCTGCTATGTTCAGAGGATGGGAAGAAGGGTTTACCTGAGGCCCCAGCCTGCTATTTATGACCAGGAAAGTCCCTGGTACATTTGTTGACAGTCAGTGAAGTGTTAACACCCTGCTCTTGGGCCACATTCCTGCTCAGTTCACTGCTCTCCCCTCCTCTGAAATCCCCCTGCCTTAGCAGTTGGTTGTGCCATGTCTGTAATTCGGGTCCCACCACCCTCTCTTCAGGCATTGGGTTGGCTGTCTTGCTGCTCTCTAGAGGCTGTACCGGGGTGGCCGGGGAAGCCGTCGCCTGGGGTTGTTCGTGGTCACAGCGCCTTACAATTGTCAGAGTTCTTCGGTGGAGCTTTCTTATTTCTTTTAAGCCTCATAATATACCATAATTCCCATCGTATTTAATTCAGCATCTTCTCCTACCATCACCTTCCAACCAGTAAGGCTAGGCAGTGACCACGCTGTAGATTTGGAGCTGCTGCCTACTTGTTCAAGGCGACCCTCATATTCACAGGATCGTCTGCCTCTTGTCAAATAGTTCACTGAAGAGACACTGCCATGTCAGTGGAGGGAAAGTTCCTACAAATCCCCTAATTTTATAGTAATCAACAAATGCCATTAAAATGTGGTCGTGTCACTTGTCTGTTGACATATTCCTGACTTTTTGCACAGAGCCTGATACATAACACATGTCCAATAAATACTTGTTAAGTGAATGAATGCATCAATGAACAAATGCTTTTTGGTAATAAATATGTGTCATGATCCCATAATGAAACAGGGTGTGTTAAGAAAGATCCAACACAGCCTTTGCAAGATTTGAATGGGACATAATCGGACCACCAAGTACATGTCTACAACCTGTTTGGTCAGTGTGGTTACCACTGGTAATATGTTGTAGTTAAATTAAAGTTTACTAAAATGAAATTTTTAAATTCAGTTCCTTGGTCACCCTTGCCACATTTCAAATAGTCAGTAGCCACACACAGCTGTTGTGTATTGTATAATGCAAAGTTTAAGATGTTTCCTAGCACAGAAATTTCTATCAGCACCAATGTCTATTGGTCTAGAGAGGATCAAATTAAAGAGTTCAGTTTCATTCTATGTAGAAGACTAATAGGCTTAAATAAACTCTCTTTGTTGTTTCTTAGTTCTGATTTTATTGTAAGTCTGAGGTTGAAGAGCATGCTCTAGTTCTTTCCCAGAATCTGCTAACCTTTTTTTCTCAATCCTCACCTGAGGATATGTTTATTGATTTGAAAGGCAGAGAGAGAGAGAGAGAGTTATCAATATGAGAGAGAAACATTGATCAGATCAATCAGTCGCCTCCCATATACACCCCAACTGGGCATCTAACCCCCAACCTTGACATGTGCTCTGACAGCGGATTAAACCAGTGACGTTTTGGTGTATGGGACAATGTTCCAAACAACTGAGCCACCCAGCCAGGGCCTCGCCCCTTTTTAAAAGTCACTAGAGCTATTAGACCTGAAACTTTTGATTTAGGATTAGAATGAGCAAGATAACCCCAAGGTGGCTCCAAGGGCATTTTGCTCCTGTAGTTCCCCAAGAAGGGCAGCACTGGGAAGGTGGACATCAGTAAGTTTGGCCTTATGAAAATCACCAAGCCCATATTGAAATAGGAGATCCAAATCCTGCAGAAAACCAAGCAGAAGGGGCAGTGTGAGAACTAGACAGCCTTCCCCTGAAGGAAAGGGAACCGAGCAGGAGGAGAAGCTGAGGACCTTTCAGACGAAGCCTTCGGACATCCCCTCAAGGCATCCCCACCTGGAGGGCTGGTTTCCAATTTCCCATCAGTTTCTGGAATGTCAAGGATTAAGCCTCACTGCCATCAGGACAGGGGGCCTTGAGACAGACAGACCGACAGACAGGCGTGGCTCCTACTGGGCAAGGCCGGTACATCCAGAAGCTTCCAAGAGTAGAACACTAAGTACCCTGCAGAGAGTAACTAAATCAGTCCCAAGTCCCTGGGAGCTGTCAGTGGGCTTCAGCTGGGTTTTCTGTTCAAAGAGCTTTACTGAGATTGACAAAGAAAATATGTCCATGTAATCCCACTGAGATGTTTTCATTGGAAGGCTATGGCAGGGCTTGTTCACAAAATATCTGCCTTTCCTATAGACGGATGCTGAGAGACAGGAGGCCCAGTGCCAGGCGGCCTAGGTTTGGCACTTGAGTCAAACAAGGATGAGGGCCAGCCCTGTGGGTGACTGCCTCAAGGGTAGCTGCCAACTGAAGACCAGCTGTGGACCAGAGATGGGGTCCGAGCTCCCAGATGAGTGGATGCTTGGCCTCTGTGTACAGCCAGGGCTGCCCTCGGTTACCCTTTCTCCTCCCTGGAAGAGAGGGCCAGCACAGCAACCAATGGGCCCATGGAGCTAAGACACACCAAGGTACCCGAACGTCCTGACAGGCAGCCCAGCCACAGGACGCATCCTCCAAAGTGAGGCGTGAGTGTGAAAGGAGTTGTTACGAAGCATTTTCTGGAACAACAGGCATAAGCTGGGACAGGCAAATGGGCTGTGGAATTAGTCCACAAGTAGATCTGGGGATTGAGACCCTCCAAGGGTCTTCCAGACCATCAAAGCCAGTCCTTTCATGTTACAGGGAAAGAAAGAGGCCCCGAGAAAGCAAGTGCTTTTTCTGTAGGAGAACCTGTGGATTCTAATAAGAAGATCAAGCTTAGGGAGTGCTTACTACGTGGCAGGCATGAGTTGGAATATTATTTTTATTATCACTATTTTACCAAAAGGAAGCTGTGGCACAGAGCGATTAAAGAACTTGCCCGAAGTCACAGAACTAACAAGTGGTAGGTGCACAATTCCGATCCTGGCAGTCTGGCTCCTTAGGAGACATTGAAGAACACAGCACTCGCCTGCCTCTCTGTGTGTTAAACCCACTCAGTCCCTGGGAAGTAGCTGCTGTCATTGTGCCCATTCTAAGGATGAGAGAACCAAGATACTTAGCTAGTGAGTGTTGAGAATGTCTGTGGAAAACCACAAAGAAAAGCATTCTTGAAGGATGTTAAAGCTGAGTCGGAAAGACAGAACATAAACCGGTGGGGAACTACACGTGAGGCAGGAGTTAAATACAGAGAACGGCCCTGTGAGACGGCAGTCGAGAATGGAGTGCTGAACTCGTGGTGGAGACCAGGGACGGCAGGCTCAGCAGAGGCAGGGATTCCTGGGGTGGGCTGGAGGGGGCGGTGGAACTCCAGGGGTCCCGGAAGGTCACCGTCCACCCGTGTCCGGCTCCCCCTCTCCCAACAGGCCTTGCCTAAGCCCCCACTCATGATCCTCTCCTCCCAGTCCCACCTGAGTGTCTGTTTTGAGGTCCATTGTCTCTCCGGACCTGAGCTCCTTGAGGACAAGGAGGCGATTTTTTCATTCTCATGTATCTCGCACACCCGGTGCTTCACTGAATGCCTGACAGGTAGTAGGCCCTCCATAAAAGTTTGGCGAGTAAAAGAGATGGGATGAGGCAGAGGGGATGAGGAGGCAAGTCTATGCAGAGAAAGGGGGGAAAAAATACTGATTTTCACAGATGTGTTTGCAGACACCCAAAGAGCAACCCAGAAACGTATATTATAAATAGGTGTCTAAAGATGAGAAAGGGCTGGGAGGTCTTATATAACAAAAAGAGAAACTATTGAAAACACGGCATGAAAATGCAGAAGAAAGAGCAAGGGAGTAAGAAGGAATGAGACTGGGATGCAGGCATTAATGAAGACAGAAGGGGAAAATGAACAAAGGGGTCGATGGGAACAGGGGAGCAGAATAAAATAGGCAGGGAGGGGGCTGGGCTGCTGAGCCAGCCCAGAAAACTGACCTCCTTGAGCACCACCTCCTTCTATCACCCCCCCCTCGTCAAAGATTTTGCCACATGTCACGGCAACAATATGGTTACCATATGCCCTGGGGCCACAAAAGAACTAGACACCTTGCACGGAAGGGTTCATCCAGATGTGAAAATTGGAAATACTGTAGACTCAGGGCTTGTTGGGCCTGAGGTCGCCAAGCACAGCTCCTCAGGCATGAGCCGTAAAAAGGAAATAGCCATTGAGAACTGGGAAATGGACTCCGGGCTGCCTCTTTTCCCAGCTCCCTGTGAAGAAATAAAATACAATGGAGTCTCTCCTGCCATGCGTTGTCTGTCCATCAGGGTGAGACGGCTTCCTTAGGCCGGGTTTGCTCTCGTCCCCCTGCCAGGGTGCTCCTTGGGTCCAGCTGGAAGGAATAGAGCACAGGGCCCCTGCCTGCTTCCTCGTGGGCTTCCTGTGATTATAAGGGCCCCAGTTGCTGCGAAAACTGTCACGTGAGGGCATTGCCGGATAAGATCATAGCTTCTAGGAAAAGAACCTCAAGTTGTTGTTGGGGAGAGCGGTCAGCGGCTTCTTGTTTAAATTTGAACAAGAAAACGGTCACTGGGTGTGGCTGGCAAAAAAGGAATGGACAAGCCTGGGGTGCGAGGCTTGATGGAAATTGCTCATAGCCGAGAGATAGAACAGGAAGTCTGGCCGCTGTAGGGGTGCTGGCGGGGAGGGAAGGTCTGTGCATTTCCCATTGCGCTCTGGGTTTTTTATCCATAAAGAAAGACGTTGCTGTCCCGGCCAGCGTGGCTCAGTTTGTTGGAGTGTCATTCCATAAATCAAAAGGTTGTAGGTTCAATCCCTGGTCAGGGCACACACCTAGGTTGTGGGTTCATCCCTGGTCGGCAACCGATAGGAAGGCAACCGGTCAATGTTTCTCTCTCCCTCCCTTCCCCCTTCCTCTCTTTGTAAAAGCAATGAAAAAAAATGTCCTCTGATGAGGATTTAAAAAGAAAAGAAAAGAAAAGACATTATACAGCTACTAGGTGCCAGGGACTGGTTAAGCAGCTGGGATGAAAGCATTAAGATCAGCCAATGCCTCTCTCCAGGGGGCCTCTAGCAGCAGACTTAATCCTTGAGAAAAAGGGTGGGAAAGTTCTCATGACCCCAGGAGTGAAAGGAGCACCCAAGCGCACATGCCACCTACACTTCCTCCTCTCCCCAGAGCTTACAGAGATTGCCCAGTGTGCCACCCCCCACCCCTGGTGGACTAGTGTTTGTTTGCCCTGGGGAGGGCCCTTCGTTCAGATCTGAACCATCTCTCTTCTCCCCTTTCCTTTGTCACTCAGAGTCCTCTCTTGTCACCACAGACCAGACTGAGATCCTTCTGGTGCACCTTCCAGGCCAGACCCTTAAAGCCTGGGCCCCAAGGGAAGATTTTCAAGCTCCCACACTCACGCAGTAAGAAAGCTCAGGAACTTCATCCTGGCTCCCAGGCTATTCTAGCATCCCTGCCATGGGTGACACCCCGACTCTGATGACGCACTGCAGCCAAGCCCCAGAGGACGCTTCTTCCAAGCTTTCGGCTCTCTGTGGTCTGGGCAGTGTGGCCATTCATCATCGTCAAAAAGCATTAAACGTTCGGTAGACGACAGTTAAAATTTTCCAGGAACCAAGAGGTTAGGTAATTTGCCCAAAGTCACAAAGCCCATAAAGCTCGACAGTGACCCAGCTGGTGCCTTTTATTGGAGCAGATTTTTAAAGCAGCACCCTATGGAGTGAAGAGAGAGACGAAGACGTTTGTTTCCTTTGCCCTCCACCTTTTGACCCCTTCTGCAGGAAACATGCTCAGGGACCTTCTTGGGGACAGAGCCTGCTCCCAGCCCCACCCAGATCCCCAGCGACCCTCGCGAGCCACAGCCTGTGCAGTCAGACAACCACACTCTGGCTCAGGGAAGACATTCAAATATATAAACACTTATGTGGCACCGTCACGAGGCACCAGCCCCTGGGCTTGGAGTAGGGTCCCAGCGGACCCGCTGTGCCAGCCTCTGATCCTTTAGTTGTCCCAGGCAGGGAAGGGGAGGGAGGGGCTCAGAGCAGCAGCTCTTGGGCCGCTGGTGTGGACGTGTTCCAGTGTCTTTAATGACTAGCACAGCCAACCCTGGGCACCCAGTCACATTACTGTCTCTACGCAAGTGAGGTACCCAGGGAATTACTTCTGCTGGTGCTTCGGGGTCCCCTCTGAGGATTGCTGCCTTCCCTGCCAGCTTCTCCCCGTGGCATCGGAGAAGCCACGTGGTTCTGTTTGCATGGTTGACAGCTCTCTGCTCACCCTCGCCCCTTCGCTCCAGCGAGGGTTTTATTTCACCCCTCTCTCCCATCAGGACCGGCCAGAGAACGGAGGTTCGATTCCTAACCGCAGTGAGCCTCGATGTCTGACCTTCATTCTGCCCTGGCCCTGGGCACCATGGGGTCCACCTCAGTAGTCAGGTCACCTTTTTTCAGGGATGAGCCTGGCCTCTGGATTGCCAAATGTAACAAATTTTACATAGCAGATCATTGCTGACCCTTCCACTGTCCCCTTTGCCGTGGACAGAAAGCAGCTTGGAGAGCGGGCAGACCCACAGTGAAGACGGCAAAGCCTCCTTCCTGGGGCCCAGACCAACCTCTGCCCCCTTTCTGCTCACCTTCCATATTCAGCGCTTTTTTTCGTTTCAGCAGTAAAATCATTCTCTGTGGGAGGAGGATTTAACTTTGATCTTTACAGATGCCCTTTAAATGTGGTTACGGTCAAAAAAGTGACTGTGAAAACTCAAAGTCAACGGGCAAAGGTAAATGCCCACGGGAGAGCTGGGGAAGGGCCTACCGGGAGACAGTGATTAAGGGAGGGCCACGCTCTGGATTTTGTTACATGCGTGCCTTTATGGGACCGAGACCCTCTTCTCTGAACTCATTTAGGCTCGTTCCCTTAATTTATTAAACTCCATTAAATAAAGTACTTTCATCTGCAAAGGATTCCAATTCCATTTTCTAGGCACTTGGCTGGCTGCCTTTCTCCAGGTCATCCACAGCAGGCACCCCTCCCCAGTGAGTGAAGGTTTAAGTGCCAGGGAGGGGGAAAGGGGACCACGGGGGGAGGGGGGCAAATTTCAAGAAGACACTTTAGAAACCAGCCAAGCACTCTGAGCTTCCATGGCGGATGGGCTACGTGGCACAGCCCGGGATTAAAGTCAGCAAACTGGAAACAGTTTGGGGGAAGAAACTTTGCACTCAGGTCTCATAAATAAGAGACCTAAGGCAAGTGCTGAGAGTTTGGGGGTTTGTTGGTTTGTTTTAGGATTTTATTTATTTATTTTTAGAGAGAGTGGACGACAGGAGGGAGAAAGTGAGGGAGAGAATCACCAATGTGAGAGAAACAGCGATCGGTTGCATCTCATCTGTGTACCAGCTGGGCACTGAACCAGCATCCCAGGCACGTGTCCTGACAGGGAATCAAGCCAGCGACTTTTGCCTTGGGGGATGATGCCCAATGAACTGAGCCACACCCATCAGGGTGGTACTAAGTTTCTTTAAGTCTCAGATTCTTTTTCCATTATACGAGGCTCCTAACACATGTCTTTAAAGACGAGACTTAAGAAAGACTTAGAAAGGCTAAATGAGGTAACCGTTGTGTAAGTTCTTTGTGTCATGCTATCAAATAGTCCTTGTTCTATTTGTTCTTTCCAGCTTTAAAAAAGTGGTACTTGTTGTTTGTATGTGAGTAATTCCACTGTTTTCAGAGGACTCAGGTCTTTTGTGTTTTAAGATTTTATTTATTTATTTTTAAAGAAAGGAGAAGAGGGGGAGAAAGAGAGGGAGAGAAACATCGATCAGTTGCCTCTCGAATGTGCCCCACCTGGGCGTTGAACCAAAACCCAGGCATGTGCCCTCCCCTGGAATCGAACCAATGACCTTTCACATTGTGGATGATGCCCAACCAACTGAGCCACACCAGTCAGGGTGAGGACTTAGGTCTTTATGCTGAGATTGGGTCTCCCTCACTCTATGAACCTAAAGAGCCTATGCTTTGTGCCTCAGCTGCCCCACCTGGTCAGCCATGGTGCCAATTCCTGCCATCTGGTACCAGTAACCACAGTGCAACGACACTCAACAATCATCCTCTACCTCCTTTGAATATGAGTTCTCTTGTTGTGATGAAAGTGACAGCAGATGTTCAGTGGCTGCATAAAAAATGACCCCAAAATATAATGCCATAAAACAGCGATTGGGCTCGTCACTTTTGTCAACCTTCATCTGAAGGTTCCTCAGTCCCAAGTCTGGAGGTTGATGCTGGCTGGTGGCTGTCGGCCTTGGGTCCCCTCTATGGGGGCCTCTCGGTGCGCTTGCTTGGCTTGAGCTGGTTTGGGCTTCCTCACAGCATAAGGCTCGTTTCCAAGGACCGGGAGCCCAAGGCAGAGCAAGAAGCCGGTGGAAGTCATAATGCCTTTTATCACTTTGCCTTGGAAGCCTTGCAAGGTCATTTCTGCCACCTTCCATTTGTAGAGGCAGTCAGAAGGCCTGGTTTCAAGGGGAAGGGAAAGTGATCCTGCCTCCTGATGGGGAGTGGCAAAAACTGAAAATATCGTTCTGGCCATTTGGGGCAAAAATAGCCTTTCGGACAGGAGTCTGGGCAGCCCCACGCTGTGCTCGGGGCAGAGGAGCTTTCAGTCCACATCTGGTGGCTGATTGCTGTTTTCCACCTTCTTTCTGTCTTTTTTAAAAATAGATTTTATTTATTTATTTTTTAGAGAGAGGGGAAGGGAGGGAGAGAAAGAGGCAGAGAAACATCGATGTGCGAGACAAACTTCAGTCAGCTGCCTCTCGCACGGCCCCCACCAGCGGCCTGGCCCGCAACCCAGACTTGTGCTCTGACTGGGAATCTAATCAGCAACCTTTCAGTTCACAGACTGAGCCGCACCGGCCAAGGACCCACCTTCTTTCGAACCCAAATTTCAGAAAATTTACCTTCTCCTCCTTGTTTCCACCTGCCTTCTGTGGGATGGAAGTGAGCCAGAAGTGGGCTGGCAGTTAGAAAAGAGGGAGAAGCAAAGGACTTGAAGTAATTCACAGCAGCCACCTCCTGACACTTCTGACGGGTCTGTGCTGAGCCGCTGGTGCTGAGCCTGCCGGTTCCCAAAGGGAAAAGACAGGAGACGCTGCTCCCTAAAGTCTTGCCTGTATTTCCTAGGCTCTCTGGCTTGCAAGAGAAGGGATGTCAGGTCATTACACAAAGAGCATAATAAAAAGCCAAAGCTCGCACTGCCTGCGGCAGCGACCTGGAAATTAGCTTCGCAGTGGCCGGGTCTGGGAGTCAGGTGGACCCACTGAGCAGGAGCCGCAGCAGGGGACTCGGTCAGGTTGCTTTTGGCATTCTTTTCACTGGCCTCCAGCAAAGCTCCTCAGCCACAGAACCTGTCCTTAAAGATTCCAGGCAAGACAGGGGACAGGCAGGGGAGAAGCCACGTGGGCCATGACCCCCCGGTCATCCCCTGCGCTAGAAATAAAACTCCACCTAATTTAAGCATTAGGAAAAGACTGGGAAAAGTTGGGACTTTTCCTTCTCTAACTGCATTTGGCTCATAACTGCGGATCACCTGTATCCTCCCTGCACCCGAGATTTCTTGTCCGGATTCCTGAACAGGATGGGGAGGCCCCCAACACTCCTCTCCGGCCTGCTCTTGCTGCTCTGCGAGCGATTCCATCGCTGCTTCAGCAAAGCTGTTTGGAGAGCGATCCTTTGCTCATCATTCCTATCAGCGGAGCCATCACGTGGCAACGTTCTGACCACATCCCCCATCTCTTAACTGATAGACACATAGAAAATAACCTTTGACTTGATCTAAGGAAAACAAATGTTAGAAGATGTATCTGCTAGGATAAAAAAAGAAAAGAATACACACACACACACACACACACACATCTATATAACAAACTTCAAAACAAGGGAAGTTTTTTAAATTAGTGAATTCACAGAAATGTGCACAGCGCTATTCTGATATTTCCTGCCTGTGTGATACATGAAGAGCATTATGAGTAGGTGCTAGCCACCTTCTACGTTGATTATTTAGGCATAGGTGCCTCCTCCACTCATTTGTGTGACTGTTTAACAGAGCCTTATCTATGCCACCTAGAGGCTGAATTCAGAAGCCAGGAGGATAGGGGACTGCGGCCCAATGGAACAATGTGTATGCCTGGGAAGGGCAATGGAAAACTCAAGTGAGTGAAGTAAGCTCTGTACTCTAGAAAGCCCGTAGAATTCACATGTCAAAACCTAACTGTTATCTCCAAGCTTGCTACTTTGGAACTTTAGGCAACCTTGTACATTTAAGTAACCAACAGTTGAGAAGGGGGTAATCTCACTGGTTTTATCTGCCCCCCACCTCCACCCTGATCTCTAACCCAAAGGTTCCCATACCATCTCCCTGCATTGGGCTTCCTAAAAACAAAAACAAACAAACAAACAACAACAACAAACCTTTTTAATGTAGGATTTACTATGTTCTAAGAACTGTAAAGTACTTGATTTGGGGATTTTACTTATATGATCTCATTTTATCTTTATTCAAAGTCTTTCAGGTTAGGTATTATTATTATCCCCATTCTGCCGATGAAGAAATGAAGTTCCCGGATAAATTGCACTAGGTGATGCACTGATGAGCTTGGACTGGAACTCACAGCTCTCTGACTCCAGAGGCTGTGCTCTAGGTTACAACAAGCACCAGAGTTACCCTCACAGACTTTATTCTACTTGGCAACAAAATGGTAGTAATTAAGTGCCCAGACATCAGATCTAAATTTGCATTCCAAATCATACTCATTTGCTGTGTGACCTGAGCAAGTTATTTCATTTCTCTGAATATTCATCTGCTTATCTGAAAAAATAGGGTTGAAAACAGACATCCTTCATAGAATTGCTGGGAGGGTTAAATCAGATTACTCATGTACAGTAAACAGTATTTTGCACTTAATAAATGCTATGATTAGTGTATGCTGCTTTGATCTTACCCAAATTGGGTGAATCCCACACCAAGGCAAGTGCCCCATTGTCCATGTATCTCTTCTGGCTCCCTGGGCCAACAGGGGATCATGGGAAGGAAAACTGATACAGTTTGGTCAGCTCTTCTACAGGTATACGTGGCCATCTGCTTGGCTTGGGACTAAACTGCCACTTCAGGAGTTGTCCTTGCCTGAGCTCTCTGGTACTGGGGCCAAATAGGGTGCTCAATTCTGTATCATTTCCCTGCTTGGAGCCAAGGGACCATGTGGCTCTCTCTGGATCTGGGCTGAGGCACCAGAGCATCCTGAATTTCCAGCCTAGCCTTCCCAGTATTCAGCAGGGCAATGGAAGAGTGTTCCCCAGGACCTACTTACTAAGCCAATAAGGGCTTCCTTTCACAGTGGCAACTATTGGGGCATGGAATAACCCCAGAGCTGGGGGCCACACAGGATTAGGGAGCCCGCATTTCTTTTCTTTTTTCTTTTTTAAATCTTCACCCAAGGATATGTGTATTGATTTTAGAGAGAGAGGAAGGGGGAGAGTGTGAGAGAAAGAAACATCAATATGAGAAGGAAACAATGATCGGTTGCCTCCTGGATGTATCCTGACCAGGTATTGAACCTACAGCCTAGGTATGTGCCCTGACTGGGAATCGAACTCACACCTTTTTGGTATGCAGGATGAGGCTCCAATCAGCTGAGCTCCCCAGCCAGGACAGAGCCCACACTTCTGTATTTCCTACTTGGGAGTCAGTTTTTATGTAGTAGGCTCTGAGCAGGGGTGGCTAACCTTTTGGCATCTCTGGGCCACAGTAGAAGAAGAAGAGTTGTCTTGGGCTACATATTAAATACATTGTGATGTGTAATCACAAAAAAAATCTCATAATGTTTTAAGTAAACTTATGATTCTGTGTTGGGCCACATTCATAGCCATCCTGGACCACATGCGGCCCAAGGGCCACAGGTTGGACATCCCTGTAAGTCTAAAGCCCGCTGGACTCAAAAGTCTTTAAAAGAATAACTTATCTTCCTCAGAATGAAAGGATGAGTGTAAATTTCAGAGTACTTCAGAGTAGTGACGTCATTAAAAACCGAAAGAATTTAGTTACTCTGAGAAGAGTTTGTGGATTTTTCTATGTTGATGGTTTTATATATATATATATATATATTTTTTTTTTTCAGTCTATCACTCCAAAGTCAAATACTTAACAATTCCTCAATGAAAAGTTCTTAAATACCAACAATGTACTTATTTCTGTAATGAGTTTTAAGTTCATGTAAGAGTTCTGCATTCAAACTTTAAAAGCATTAAGAATTTAAGTAAAAGTAAACAGTTTCATAAAATATACATAAACAGCAACAGCTACACATGTGCAATAAGCTACAAGTATGTAACTGAATGTCTGCCGGCTCAGCAGCTCTGCGGCAGATAAAAGCTGCACGTTGGTGCCCAAGTCCACATCAAGTCTCCCTCATGACATCTGCGAGTCCCCCGCAGTGACACGAGACGTTCACATGAGCCTGTCACTGCAGTCACCCAGCACCATGCTCCATGACTGCCTTGTCTTCCTCTATACCCATCTCCTCTTATTGTGCCTGCTGCCCCCAAAGCAGTGTGGAGAAGGTCCCCCTGTCTATCATAAAGACGGCAGTGTCCTTGCCTAGTTTCCAATAACACCGTCGTCTCGGGATGTTCCCAGAGCTTTCAGCCTGGAATGGCCAAAGGGGTGTTACTTCCCTGCAAAGTCAGGGAGCCTGTTCGCCTCAATTCTAATTTTTACCAGGCTCCCAAATCTGCTCTTCCTACTTCGTGGCTTCTGTCACCTCACCCCTGCCCACTGCAGGTTTTCTAATTTGGTCCAATGGGCCAGACAGAGAACCCCTCCTTCACCTTCTCTCTCCTCCCTCAACCACCAATTCTTTTCTCCGTACCTTTATGGGGGTGGGGGGAAGTAAAGAAAGAAAAAGCCCTTTATTTATCATGATTGTGAACAGAAGTGTGTGTGTGTGTGTGTGCGTGTGTACCCAAGCAGTATTGTCACCAGGCTTTCAGCTCAGATGAGTCACAGCATTATCTGGAAGGTTTCACAGAATAAGGAAGATCTCATTTACTGCACAATATGGGAAGGACTGGCTGTGCGTCCCAGTAGAAGGGTGCTCCCAGCACAAGGAAGGACTAACCAGCAAGCTCTAGGACACAGGGGTGGACGTGAGCGGGGCTTGTTCAGGGAGCAGTGAGGACAGTTAGGCTTGGACAGGAGTTGCCGCAGGGGAGTCACACAACACGAGGGCCGAGGGCTGGGGCGGAGCTGAGGTATAGAACACAAACTGATGAGAACAGATTTATTGTGGTTGATCGCTGATCCCGAGCAAGCTCCCGGGGGGGATCGGAGCAGGGGACGCAGCAGGATGAGAGTGGTTATTTACAACTTCCAAGAGAGCGCGATCTGACCAGGGGCCGGACAGAGACCGGACAGGCGAGAGTGTGGAAATCTGTCTTCACGAGGAGAGAGAACTGCCGGGGGAAGCACGCATGGGGGACCCCTGGTCCCAGACTGGACAGACGCGAGAAGCGTGAGGGGTTCTGGAATAATCTGGCTTCCTCCTGCTGTGAGGTTGTCCCTTGATGAGTTCCCTTTGACTGTGAACTATAGTCTAAAGGAAATGTCTATTGACATTCAGACTGGTCTTGCATCCTTTACCTCACCTACACTTCGTCTCATCAATTATTTCTCCTCACTGAGTATCATTCTCCGTGGCCTGCCTCCACGGCCCCCGGCTTTGTCAGCTCTACTCTCTGTTGCACCCTCTTGCTGTGAATCTTGGTCTTGCCAGCTGCCTGGCCCGCTCTCTCGACCATCCTGCCTTCTCTTACATCCTACCCTCCTCTCTGTGTGGATAAAGATGGCAGGGGTCTTTTGCCTCTTGACAGGCCATCACTATGGCCTATCCTGCCTCCCAGACCTCCTTGCCTCGCTTATTCCATCATCTTCTCCCTAACTTAGAGGAAGGGAAATGAAAGAAAATATTTTAATTGGAAACTTCAAAATCCGTGCATGAAATACTGAGCATGTAAGCCCCTCCCTGGAGCAGAAGACAACACCCAGTTCCTTAAAGGTAGTCTCTGTTTGTAGTAGAACTGTTGGCTGTTCTTCACCTTGATCACTGAGGGGGTGTTTATGGGTCCTAGCTGGGAACTAGCCCTCCATCGAGTATAGAACTGCAGGAATTTCATGAACCCAAGCTCAGCCCTCTGGAAGATCGCAATGTCACGTTTTCAACGTGGAACCATAACGCTGTGTGCTTGGATGACAGTTCAAAACTCGTTCGGGGTGTGGAGCCAGGGATGGTCGCTAACGGAAAGGTAGAATGGATATAATAACCAAAGATAGCTATTACAGGGAGATGATAATGTATGGATAATGGATATAATAACCAAAGAAGCACAGCTTTTCTCTCAGCATGACACAAGAAAGAAACAAAGATGGATCCTACCAGATTTTGTGTCTGAATCAAGAGACACCCTCTTGGGGAAGGTGTGAGCCTTTTAATATTGCACAGGCAGCTCAGCTCCGAAGCAGCCATCTCTGACCAGAGGTATGGTAGGCAGTGCCTTGTGGGGTAGGGGCAGCCTTCCTGGAGCACGTCCCCGAATTCTCCCCTGATCCCAGCCAGAAGCAGCCACAGAAGGACCTTTCTCATTGAAGCATGGCTGTCCCCCTACTGAGGCTGAGAATGGCCCTGGGAGAGAGAGAAGGTGATAGATTGTTAGCCGGTGGAGCAGATTGAAATTGTAGGGGCACAGGGAGAGTTTACGTGAACGTGGTGTGTCAGAGCTGCCATAACACTACACCACGACTGGGTGGCTTAATTGACAATCTTGGTTTCTCACAGTCTGGAGGCTGGAGGTCCAAGGGCAGGGTGCCAGCAGTGTTCAGAGGCCCCTCTCCTGGGCCTGCAGATGGTCGCCCTCCTGATGCTGCTCATGGGATGGGACCTCAGTGCATGTGCCTCCCCGTGTCTCTCTCTGTGTCCAAATATCCTCCTCTTACAAGGACACCAGCCAGATTGGATTAGGACCCATGGGAAGGCCTCGTTTCAAGTTAATCATCTCTTTAAAGAACACATTTTCAAATACAGTCGCCTTCTGAGGCAGGGGTTCAACGAATGAGTTTCAAGGGAACAATTAAGCTCATAACAGGTCGCCTAAGGGAATCTTTGCTTGAACACTAAGAATCATCATGACTAACATTTACAAGGTGTCACTTCGTGTGTGCCAGGGACGGTTGTATTTCTCATGTATTATTCCATCTCATCTTCACAACTGTGGAGTGTCTAGTTTAGGTTATAATTAATTGCAGATTACTACCTGCTTTTCTGAAAAGTGGCCAACTTCACGTCGTGTAATCACGGATCCAGTGAGCGTCACAGCCCAGTCCGTGGCCTGGGGTCCCTGGCGTTTGATGTGACTTGGAATAAGGGGAGAGCCTTGTCACCGTGCTGCGGTTAGCAGGGGATCTCTGGAGAGGGCAAGGCTTCCCTCCTCGGTGCAGGGTCTCCGCGGACCTGTGTCAGAGGACAGGGCAGTCGGAGGGGGAAACACAGCAGCCTCTTTCAGGAAGTCTTCCCCCATCCTCCCATCCACTCCACACTCCTTCCTGGGCAGGCGAGATCATCCGAGTTAAGACAGGGAGCCATGATCTCAAGGAGCCAGGCGAGAAAGGCTGATGGAGCCCTCTGCCCCGGTCCCGGGGAGGCAGACAGCCTCCCATCCCAATCGGGGCTGTGTAAGCACACTCATTCGTCCCGGACAGTCCTGATGCGCAATCAGGAGCACTTCTTACAGGCCAGACACCTGACCCTAGATCTTCTCATTTCATCCCCTCATCACCTCTGAAAAAGCCATGCTTATTCCTGTTTACAGATAAAGAAACCAAAATTAGCTGGGGCACCGCCCTGCCCCACCCTTCCCCTGTGTGACCTTGAGCTAAATCCTTACCCCCTGCCCCCGGGTGGGTCTCACCGGCCTCACCTGTAAGATGGATGCGTACTCTCATTTCCCCCTTGGTGACTGCTCTGCATACAGCTAGTCAAAGGCATGCCTGCCTCTGCCCGGGAGAGCCCAGGGTTCCAGTGCCACCACACTACGTGTACGCACTGTGTGGCCGTGCTGCTTGGCCACCCACTTTCCCCGCTCCTTCCAGGGCTTCCAGCTGCAGATGCAACAAATGAACATACTCCTATGGATCCCCTGCCTCCACGTTAGTGCCCAAACTCCTCCCCGCCCCCATCCAGGGTCACCGGCAAAGAAACCATCACATTTGCATAAGGGTGAACTTGCCCCAAGTGGGAGTCAGCATTGGAGAAGTGGCCTGGGGCAGCCCTGGGCCACCCTGTCAACTCAAAGAAAGAGTAGGTGAAGAGTGACACGGGGCCAAGAGTGACACTGGGCTTTCTTTCTCCTTCTCTGGCCCTCCAGGAGGCTCTCTCGGTGGTGAGTGACGACCAGTCCCTCTTCGACTCCGCGTACGGCGCGGCCCATCTCCCCAAGGCCGACATGACCGCCTCAGGGAGTCCTGACTATGGCCAGCCCCACAAAATCAACCCCCTCCCACCACAGCAGGAGTGGATTAATCATCCGGTGAGGGTCAATGTCAAGCGGGAGTATGACCACATGAATGGATCCAGGTAAGCCCGCCAGGCCTGCGCGGCTCCGAGGCTGGGCAACGCCGCTGCCAGGTGTGGGGCTGGGGAGGCTGGAGGCATGCTTGCTGCCAGGTGTCTGAGTTGGCAGGTCTGACCTAAGTGGCTTCTGGCACGTAGGGTTTCTGCAGCAGGTGAGGCTCTGGTGCTGAGCCAGGAGCCTGAGCCAGTTCCTAGAAAGCTGAGAGAGAGACGCAGAGACAGAGAGCAACAGAGGTGAGGGCTGTGGGCATAGCAGGGTCAGCAAGCGCCCCCTGGATCTCTGGGTTAGGCTCCTAACTTCCTCTGCAGACACCTAGGGAAGACTTATTTTGTGTCAAGTCCAAGTACAGCCTCTCTTGGGGATAACTTAGCAACAAGATACACTTCCCTGTTCTTGTTGAAGATACTTGACCTCTCTGAGTGGGTCTCACCAGAGCAAAGCTGACCAAACCGTTCTTGCAATAAAAGTCCAGAGCTGACAACTGAGGTGGGCGTGTGGAAGGGCTCGCTGTGTGCGGGAGGACACGGCGCACTTAGAAAGTGTGCTTGAAGTTGGTGGTGCAAGAGCAGGTAACACTGTGCTTGTAGAAGTCAGGGGAGAGTCCAAGGAGAGAAAGGTCACAGGGCCGAGGAAGAGCAGGTAGAAAGGTGGACAGGTAGTCCCGGGGCCAATCCCAGCTCTGCCTGTGGGCAAGCACCAGCTTCCTCCTTTCTAAAGTAGTGCTGGAGGGTCTTCCTCTTCCCAGGCTGGTTCCAAGGGTGACCTCTGACGCTGCAGGGGAAGGACCCAGAACAGCGCTGAGGACTCAGAGTGCTGGATGGTGATAGGGATCATCACAAGCAAAGGTCTGAGTGAGAGGGAACCTTGGTCTTATTCCTGAAGCACCAGGTAATCCAAACGGTCCGTAACACAGGGAGATAAACGTGAGCATGAGAGAGGGCCCCGAGTGGCAGGCTAAGAAATTGTGGAACTCGTTTCCCCTTGCAAAGACTGACTTTTAGTATAGCCCTGACGTTTAATACCAGCAGAGCTCCGATTTCAGATGAGTGAGCTGACAATCATTGTATACAGAGGGGAGAGAGCGGAGAGTCAGAAAGAGAAGGTAACGAGTTAGTGACCTATCTCGGACAAGACGTTACAACGTTCCGAATGAGGATAGTGGTGCTGATTCCGGAAATCAAGAGGGTAGAGATATGAGGGGTGTGCCACGGGGATAATTACCAGGGTTAGGCCACCAGGTGTGTGAGGGGAAGAATCAAAGGTGACCGACGCCCAGAGGTTGCCAGGAAGGCCGGTGCCGTTAGCAGTCACAGGAGCAGGGAGAGGAGACGCTTTGAGGAGAGATGTCGGTGTTCCCTGTGAGATTTTGTGAGCAAACAGTAGAACGTCCAGGTAAAATTGTCTGCTAGGCTTTGGAAACTAAAGGTCAGATAATATTGTGGGGCTGGAATTTAGGTTTAGGCCTCCTCTTTAACGGGTGTGAACTGTGAAGTGGATGAGGGCCCCCAGGAAATAAGGCAAGAGAGAGAGAAGGGAGTGCGCACGCAGCCGGGAGGGAGCCCCTTTCCTGACACCCCCCCCTCCGCCTCCCACCTGCCTGTCGGAGCACCCAGGCCCACCGCATCCCAACCCTACTAACCAAAACCAGACCCTGGGGTCCCAGCCCCCGTCCTGAGTCTAGGATTTCAGGAAGGCTCAGAAGTTCAGAGCCGGAAGCCCTCAAATGAGTGTCTCTCCACATAGAGAATAAGGATATTGGGTCCCCCACATTGCAGGTAGGGTACAGTGTGTCAAACATTTTTCCATATTATCTTTTCATTTGCTTCCCACCACTCTCCTATGAGGAAGATACTAGAATTACATACTGACGTATAAAGACGAATTGGGCTTTGACGGGGTAAGTGACTTGTCCAAGGATTTAGAGGAGCCAGAGCTGGCTGCCGAGCCCAGGCCTCGCGTCCTGACTCCTGGCTGGTGGGCCACCTCCCTGCCCCTCCCCCTCTACTGTGGATTCTGCTTTGTGGTCACCTTCTCAGTTCTGCCAACACACACCTTGGCAGCAAGGAGGGCTCCTCAACAAACGTCCCAACCCGCCTGGCCTCCGTGCCTCTCGATGTTTGGGGGCAATCCAGATTCCACCCCTGGAGAATCTTCGGTCTGTTGGATCCTGAATCCAACCGCTGCTCACGCGCACCGCCCACGGCCAGCGGAGCCAGCCGCACCTCTCCGTCCAGACTCCCCCAGCGGCACCCTGTTCTCCCCACGTCCTCTTGCCTTCCTGAAGTCTGCTCTTCAGACCGCAGCTGGAGACAGGCTTGGAAAATATTTAACGGTCTTGCTCAAAATTCTTTGCTGGCTATGACAAAAGCCCAAGTCTCCCCGCCACCCCTGGGACACCCTCTTCTCCACCCTGTTCCCCATTTCACTCCTTCCCTCCACACTCTTGCCTCCTAGTCTCTTTCCTGGTGTTCCTTCTTTCTGGAACATTCCTACTTCATCTTGTCCTAGGACTCTCTTCCTCACTTTTTTCAGGTCTCTGCCTGAATGTCACCTTCTCAGAGGCCTTCCCTGACCGCCTGATCTAAAACAGCACCTGTCACTTTAGCCTGCCTCGATTCTTTCTAGCTCCTCCTGGCTCATATCACACACTCCTCGTTAAATGTGGGTAGGGCTTTTTGCTTTTAGTTTTATGTTTTAACTGAGCACATGATAGGTGCTCAATAAGTAGTTGTTAAATGAATAAGTGAGTGAATGTGTGTCTAACCACAAGTGAAGGCTCATAAACAAAGATGCTTGTTCCAAGCCGCACAAGGCATTGGCATAGAAGCCAACAGGACAGAGACCGAGGTCAGCCTTGGTCTCTGCCTCAAACAGGGCCTGCGTGTGTGCTCAGCCAGGCTGCAGAGTGGACCCAACTACTCAAGGAAGCCTCAAGTGCTCTGAGATACTAATCCTGGGCAAAGGGGGTCCCCAGGGAAATCAGTTTTCTGAACCCACCTGCCAGCTCATTCCTGGCTCCAGTCACACCAGGAGCCAGCTGCAGGAGAGCTCTCTGAACACCCCAGAGAGAAGATACCTAGCTCCGGTTGCACAAAGCAGCCCTTGATTTTGATATGCCTGTCTTGATCCAGACCATCAGCAGGTGACAAAGGGAGCTCAGAAAGACGGATGTATTCTCATCCCCCTCTGGAGAAACAAAGAAGACACAGTGGGCCTTCAGAGCCGGCCCGGTTAGGCACAGCCATCCCCAGCACCTCATAAATATCCTCTAAGTGCGCGCATTTAAGCTGGACAGGTGGGCAGCAGGAAGCAAGGGTTTTCAGAAAAATGTCTTTGCTTAGGATGGAACCATGTCGGATCCTCTTATTTGATGATGTGAAAAGAAATAACATGATCAAATAGATGCCAGGCTATTGAAATCTCTCATCCTCAACGCAGCAGCTTCTCCTATCCCCTCAGTATTATTGATAATGGCGCTTTTAATGTAAAATATCATTTCTCACTTCAGATGAGAAAACCAAAGCAGAGGATACAATTTGGGAACTCTCGGCTGTGGGCTTCATTTGGGCTGTCCCTGCAGCAGCCACTAGCCAGGTGGTGCTTTTGAGCCCTTGAAATGCAGCTAAATTCAAAAGGATATGTGCTCTACTTGTACAATACACACTGCATTTAGCAGACTTAATATGGGAGAAATAGTAAAATAGTTCATTAATTATTTTTATATGGATTATGCTGAGATACTCTTTCAGCTGTATTGAGTTAGTATATTTTAATACATTATCAAAATTTATTTCACCTATTTTAAAAACATTTAAACATGTGGATACTAGAAAATACAAAACTTTAGGTGTGGCTCACATTCTACTTCAAGTGGAAGGTGCTGGACCAGGGTATGTTGATGGTAGTAGTGTGGGTGTCTGGACTACTTCTTCGGAGTTACTGAGCCCCTATAGATACTTCTGTCTTTGGAGGACGTATTCTGCTGCCTAAAGCTACAGTGCCCTTCTTCCTTCTTATCCAAGTAGCAAGTCCTTTGAACAAAGGTCCAGTGGAGAGACTGAGCTCTGCAGAGCCAGAGAAAGTCTAGCTTGCCCACGCTGTGCAAGGTTTGCTCCCTTTTCCATCGCTTCCTGTTGTGGTTGAGTCTGTTAGAGCGAGTTGTTCGTGAAACAGCATGGCCCATAGGTTCTGTGTTGGATGTAGACTTCAGGAACTTGATGCAAGCTGTGGTCTGCAAATAACTCAGCTGCATCCTGTCTCAACCCGGGGCTTGGAGAAAACATCCCTGAAGGAAAGAATATCAGTTTATGGAGAGAAAACACAGGGACTTGCTTTCCTTGTGTGCTGGGCGCGCAGGACCTGAGTCCAGTGTCACTCTGCCTCAGTGCTCCCTAGACTGCCCGCCAGGATCTGGGTGCCCTTATTAGACACCTAGACACTCCCCATCTCGTTTGCCAGGAAGATCGGCCTCATGCATCCTGCCTTTCTGAGGGGGTGTGTGAGGGCTGCCCAAGGCTCTGAACCTTGCAGTAGGAAGCGCGCCCCACATAACCTGGTGCCACCTGCAGGATCCCGGAGAAGCTATGAGTATCTACTCTGTACAGAGATTGAAATAGCTATTGGGTCAAGTGATGGCTTTATTGTGGGTGATTTCCTTTCTTTTTGCTTGAAATTTGCTTTCATCGTATTTCACCTTCTTTTCAAAACAACAAAAAAGAAATCATATGCATATATCTGTGCATGGATCCTACAGAAATCCCAAGTGCTAATTATTGTACAACGTACATACATTACATGGAAGACACACAGGACAGGTCCTAATGCAACCGTGTGGCTTGGGTACAGCCCCAAAACTCCACATGACCTGTGGGGGGTGGGCATCCATTGACGGGAAGCCTGGGCTGTAGATTTGTGGATCTGGGTGACATATCCTGGGTGAAGTTGCCCGGAGTTCAACAGGAAGATAAAGAAAATGTTTAGTCAGAAGGAATATTCCTTGGGAGCAGTCTTTGAAATCTCCTCTTCAAATACTAAAGATTTCTCACCTTGTTTTAAATGGCTGAACAGTTTGCAAGGCACTTTTGGAAATCGGTAGTAGCCTTTGTAAAGCAGTGTTCACTGAACACACAAAACGGGACCAGAGGAGTAGAGAGCTTACGTCCAGGGGTGAAATGAAGGACCGGGCTACAGGGTTCACAGCACCCTGGCCGTGGCCTTCCGGGCCGTGGCTTTCTGAGCTGTGGCTGAGATGGACATGCCCTGAGTTAGCCTCTCAGAGCCACCACCTCCTCCTCTCTGCTCTATTGTGGCAGCCCCAGACCCTCTTGTCACCTGTCCCAGTGCTATCAGCTGCCTGTGGGCCCCAACTCCATGCTCTCTGTAAGTGCAGGTCTCAATACAAATTAGCGGTGGGGTAGCCGCGCTGAATGGCCAAACCTCTCCCCCTCCATCTGCGTCCCCCTCCCTTCCCTCTTGTTTTCATATGGCTCTTCACAGGCGCCAGCTGCCTTGTTAGAGAGCAGCCTTTATGTTGGGCTTCACCTGGACCGCCCCCACCTCTTAGCAGCAGCGGTAGAGCCCAGTGGCTGCACACGAGGCAGGTGCTGTCTGGAAGAGGCAGAGTGGCCGAGAGCTTGGGAGTGCAGGGGCATGGGGCAGGCCCGCGGTGAAGGTACAGCGCCCCTTCCTTCTCTCCCTGAGCAGTCAGAGAAGGGCAGGCCTGAGCAAATGCTCTGGGCCAGGGTGGGGGCCAGGCTGCTCCCAGAGGCCCCCCCTGTGCAGAGCCTCGCTGAGGGGTCTGGGACTGAGGACCCGGCCCATTCCAGAGGAGGAGCTCCCCAGAGATCGCCTTGCCCAGCTGGGGAGCAGGTGCGTACACAGGGGCTGAAGGAAGGAAAGAGGGGGAAACAGAAATATGAGAAACATAGAGGGTCTCTATGAGATGGGAAGCGAGGAGGTTCCAACCACCGTACGGCTCCCAGTCGTCACCCCAGCAAGAGAGCCCCGGCCTGACCGTGGTTCTGTCACTGTCCTCCGGGACCTGGCTCTCCTGCCCCCTCGGCACCCACCTCCCCAGGACGTGTCTATCTCACCGTGGTGCTCACTGCTCCTCTTCTTACCAGGTGACATGCCCGGCAGCTTTTACCACGTGCTTCCCTTTTCTCAAATTTATTTTTCTCTGCTCCTGGCACCAGAGACTGGTTCTGCCATGGGTGCTGAAAGGGTTACTGCATGTCAGTGACTTCTGAGGTTCTGACTTCTCACCTCTGCATGGCAAGGGGTCAGTTTTGGGCTCGGAAATCCCCAGAGGCCTGGCTGATGTGGAAAGGAATTTTTTGAAACATCTCCCCAGTGTTCCCAAAGGGGAGGGCAGGCCGCAGAGGAGCACCTCTTCTGTCACGCCGGCCCTGGACGGACAGTGCTCTGCTGGCTGAAGGTCTCTCTCCCCAGCCCACGGCCCTTGTGCCCCGGCTTCCTCCAGGGGAAGTGCTTGCTCTGGCAACCCCACCCTCTGCCCCAGAGTTCCCAGCCAATGAAAACGTTGCTCTCTTGGTTGAAGGCCAACTTAATCCTCCTACTTCTGCTGCACTTTAGTTGCTTCCCAATGGACAAGTATGCTGAGAAAGGCTGCCAGACCCTGGTGGCTCTGTGTGTGCATGCATGTGTGTGCATGTGCATGCATGTCTGCATTGGGGGCACACATGTGCACGGGGCAGGCAGGCATGTGCAAGTATGCATATGTACACATGTGTATATTGGGATGTGTATGTGTGCGTGCATATGTGCAGGATGTGTGTGTGTGTCAGACTGTGCACATGTGTGCATGCTTGTGTATGCACGGGTTCATGTGTGCACATGGGGGGTGTTGGTGTGTGCATGTGGACATGTGCACGTACACCCGCTTGTGGTTGGCCGTGGGGGTGGGGATCCCAGTGAGCTAGGCCACAGCCCAGCTCAGACCCAGGACCAGGGTCTTTCAGGGATGGCTTCATCTCAGGCCAAGTCCTTCAACAGCAGATGCCAAAGGCCAAACCCTGGTGAAAAGTCCTGATGAGCTACTGCCTCCCTCACACTGCCACGGGGACATTAAACCTTCAACGATCTGGGGCTCTGACGGCTGGTTCTTGGTTCTCTGCCTGGAAAAACAGTAGGCGAATAGTAAAACCTTAAACTCTAACATGTGTAAGTTATACATCTTATTTTCATTTTCAGCCCATGTTCTCCTCTGTAAGACATCAGGAAAAAATTACCGTCTGACTTCTAATATCTCAGTGGAGCATTTATCTCCCAGCTATGATAAGTGATCTTCAATATTTTTTTCCTTTCAGATTAAGAAACAAATTCATTTAATTTTCTTTATTGAATGTGCTCAGGCCTCCCCTGCCCTGCCGAGCCGCCCCACCCCCGCAGGGCTGTTCCTCCCTTCTTCTGCCGTAGTGGCTGCTCGCCCCGCCTGTGCAGCTACTGCCACCGCGGTGCGAGATGAGCGGGACCCCATCGGGAATGACCCTGCAGCTCGAGACCGCATGATGGTCTGTCCTGACCACAGCCGGGTGGGGAAGGCATTCGCCAGGCCTGTGGAAAGCCCGGGGAGGCTGCGCGCTCCAGGGCTGGACAGCTGTAATCGGAACCTTATCTGAACTCCTCGGTCTGAGGCCGGGTTGGGAGAGCTCTGGCTGCTGTCTCCCAGGTGGCCAGGACCGACGCTCCCTGCTCCGCAGACCCTCAGCTGCCGCCTCTCCTCGGCCTTCCGGTCGCCTCCTTTGGTCCTGGCTGAGTGGAGGCGAGGGAGAGGCAGGGCAGGATGGCACGTCCCCTGGGTGCGCAGAGAGGCGCTGGGGGTATGTGGCATGTCCTGCGGCTCCGGGCACCAGGCGTCAGCTCAGCACTCCAGACGGCTGCCCGTTGCTGAGCTGAAGCCCGTAGGCAGCCTCTCTGTGACCTATTGCAAAATCCCAGGTGCTAATTGGGCTACACATGTACTTCAAAGCCAGACTGGGTGATTTCACTCTGTCCCCTGTGCACCTGTGAGCTTGGTGGCTGGGGCTGCAAAAGGCTACAGGGGCCACACCCTCTCTATGAGGTTGAAGTTCTTGGATTCTATTGCTCCTTCATGCGGAAACCAGCTCTTCCACAGGCGCGTTTTGATAAGGAAGCTTAACACTAAAGACCTGAGTCCTGCTTTCCCTCTGCTACCCATGCGGCCCTGGCCCAGGGACCTCACCTCTCAGTTTCCTTAACCATAAAAAAGGGGCTATTAACCCCAGCTATGCTTATCTCGGAGGGTAACTGGGAAGTTCAAACAGAACAGCGTATAAAAAGTGCATTGAAATCATATTCACGCACAGAAATAATTCTCTCAGAGAACAGCTGTCACTCACCTCCTAATCAAGGCTCTCTACAGAACGGCTGTAATCTCCATCAAGGTTGCAGAAAAAGAATGTCCCCACCTCAGGAAACTCCCTCGTCCATCAAGGAGATGGAGCACCTGCCAAGCTAACAGTCCCCCCAGCATGACTGTCCCAGAACCAGCACAGAAACACTATGGGGGCGGGGCGGGGGGCTGGTGCACAGGCCCAGAGTGTGTAGGCTGACTGGCAATAAGGTGAAAAGTGTCCATGGCAGATGGGTGGGAGCTGCAATCCCGTCCTGAGAAGTCCAGACTCTAGTCTGGGGGCAGTAGGAGCTGCCTGGAGGTTTTAAGTACCATAATTATAGGATCAGGCTGGGATTTGAAGACAACTCTGGCGGCAGTGTGGAGAATAGAAATAAGACGGCATCCTCCTCCTCCTCCTCCTCCCCCCCCCTCCCCCTCCCCCTCCTCCTCTTTTCACCTGGTGGGGCTGGGACATGGCTGCCGCTGTGAGTGATAGGCTGGGGTAAACTCCCCTGCAGCGCTGACACAATGGCAGTGACAACTTCCCGGGCTTTGTCTCCTCTCCATCCAGGGAGTCTCCGGTGGACTGCAGTGTTAGCAAATGCAGCAAGCTGGTCGGTGGGGGCGAGTCCAACGCCATGAACTACAACAGCTACATAGACGAGAAGAACGGCCCCCCTCCTCCCAACATGACCACCAACGAGAGGAGGGTCATCGTCCCCGCAGGTACCTTGGGACCCCGGCCGCTGGCTGGCCTGCGTGCCCTCGCCCTTCTGGGCGAGTAGTCAAAGGGCGGGTCTGTCCTGGTGGCATCTGAACATTGGCCTGGTCCCCTGCTCTCTGTGGAAATGCTGACTTGGGAAAGGTACACTTCTCGCCTTTCTCCCTAGCTGCCGTCCAAGACGTTTTCCCAAATGTCACCAGAACCCTGACGTGCAGATTCCAGAAGTCCGCCCTCAGACGGGTCATGTCACAGACTCTCAGTCCGTGCCTGGTCCCATGGGGCGAGTGCTGCAAAGAGAGTGGAGGCAAGGCCGCCTGAACCCAGCCGGAGCCTGGGGAGCCCTCTGTGTCCCCTCCTCGCCTTTCGGGAGTAGGGTGGCTACCAAGGCCTGTCATGCCTCTCAGGCATGTGCCTCCTGGCATCAGCAGGGTTCCACCTTTCCAAAATTATACCCAGTTCTTTCAGTTTCAAAACAGAAATAACTATATTTAACAAATGGAGCTCCTTAACATGTGTGCAGCAAGTTATATCATTATGTAAAAATAGCCTATTTTTCCTAAGTATTGGTGCTGTTGGTTACAGAGAATAAAATCATTGTTCAAGCCTCAGGGTATTGGCTGGACACTCGGCCTCAGCCAGACCAGCAAGCTCGGCCGTCTGGTCCAAAAGGGAGTTGAAAACTGAAACGTGTAGGGTTGGTGCCAGGTGGAAGGAGCTAGAATGTCCAAACCTTAAGCAAAGTGAATTACAGGGCAGAGATTAAAACTCATTTTACCAAAATAACTTTACCAAAAAGGCAAAGCCCCTTCCATTTGGAAAAGTATAAGTGCAGTTGTGTCTGAGGTAATTCAGAGATATTTGCTGCTTGGTCTAGAAGGTGTGGCTTTGTGTGGGCCTCTCCTCCCTGGCCCTTTGTACTTGTTTTTTGTGGGAGGCTGTGTCTCACCATCTCCTGGGACTACAGCTACTCCCGTGTATGTGTTCTGGGCCAAGTTCAAGGTGGCAGGGGTGGGAGGTGTGGGGACCAGTGAGGCAGGAGAGGGGTGGGCTAATGGGAATGTTTCTGCACCTATAAGACTTCAAAACGGTTCATGAAGCATTTTTAGTTTCCTTCTTCCACGAGCGTGTGAGCTCACTAAGGCAGAGAAAGAATAGCTCCCATTCATTGATCACCTTCCAGGTGCCAGGCGCTGTGCAAACTGCTCTATCCACATTACATGACCTGCACCGCTTAATGCTGAACCTCCTCCAGGACCCCAGCTAGGAATGTTTAGCTCAGGTGCATTTTTAAGGTCCAAGAGAATTGTGTCTTCTCCCTCCATGTCAAAAGAAGGCAGACAGTGAAATTGCACCAAAGTGGACAGCATGGTACAATTTGGGGAGTGTGGACTGTCCATACTCCCCAAAGCCAGGCCAAGCCTCACGAGGCTGTTGGCCACGTGGTATTGAACTCCCCGGCCTTGCCAAACAGTGGCCAGCATGGGAAAGAGATCTCGAGAACTGAAAGGTTAGGAGATCAGAGGTTGTCTTTTTCTTTTTTTTATCCTCACCCAAGGATACATTTATTGCTTTCAGAGAGAGAGAGGGGGGGAGAGAAACACATTGATACTAGAGAGAAACATCAATCAGTTGCCCCCTATATATTCCCTGACTGGTGCAAGCTTTTGGTTTACAGGACGATGCTCCAACTAGCTAAGCCACCCAGCCAGTGCCAGAGATAGTCTTACCCCAACGCTTATACCTTCTCACTTCTGTAGACACTTTTGGGAGGGGATAGGAAGAGGGGGCAAAGATGGCCAGATTGCTTGGTCAGCCATTCAACTCTAAATCAGTGTTGAAATATTTTCGGAAAGAGTATCAAAAGGTCTGTCCTCAGTGGGCCAAGGTAACTATAGCAGTGATAATGAAAGTACTGTAAATTCATACCAAGGGGTTTTTAAAGCACTTCGTATCATGAATTCACTAGCTATGGATTTACTCCCCTATCTTACTTGTGGCTCAGTCCTTAGGCATTATCCTCAGATATTTTGGCTCCCTCCAGGTCAGCCTCCTGCATGTGAGGGGAGGTGTCCTCTGGGCAAGTCCCCAGACCAAGGCAGCGAGACATTGGCAGAAGGGCCGATCAAATTTATGGGGGGATTTTAAGACAAATGCATATGGGGACCCCAGCTAATCATCAGGTCCAAGTTCATATAGGAAGACACTGGGACTAAATCATCCAGAAAATACATTTGGAAGAATTTAGCATGATCCAGAGTAAAAGATTTATATAATTCATTGTTCTGTAAAGGGACGGAAATAATATTGTGATTGAGCTCAAAGCAAGAGAGGAACTAATAAAATAAATGCATGGTATAAAATGGAATCTAAAGCATTGGATATTAAACATGAGCAATTAGAACAAGCAAAGGCGATCAGATGAAATAATATGCTGCATAACGCAACCCCCCAGCCTTCTCCATTTTTCTTTGGAATTCTGAAATGGTGCAAAATTATTTCTGGTTACCAATGGTCCATGCCTCATTGTTTGACTTATCCAACAGAGGTATGAGAAGAGCTCTGTTTTTTGCTTAGTAGCACAGAAACTCACAGGTTAGTTCAGGGAGGACTGTGAGAAGGAAAGAGAAGAGGCTTCGGGTCGGGAGGACCTACCCCTCTCGACTAAGCCCTGGGAAGACTTGGATTGGAACCCTGGCTCAGTCTGGGACTTAGGGCTCAGTTAGAGACCTAAGCCTTCAGGACTCCACTTTCCCTCTGTAAAATGAAAATACAAGCCACTTTGTAGGATTTTCTTGATAAGTGAAAAATAGGAGCACCTGGCACATAGTAGGCACCCCAAGTCTGGGGTTGCCGGGTACTGGGTCGCGCTGACAGCCAGCATCAGCCTGTGACCTGTAACCCCAGACTTTCCTCTCTTCACTCTCCCCTTTCACCAGCCTCTCTGCTCCACACATGGGGCACTGCCGGGCACTTTGCAAAGTAGACACAGCCATCCACCCCCCTAATTCTCACATGTAATAACCAAGGAGACACAGAAAGCCCCTACCAGACAAGGGCAACCAGCGGAAGCTCTGAGTAAAAGCACAGGAGGGTTGCCTCTGGCAGGCAAGCCACAGGGTGTGAGAGAAAAAACAAAACCTTGCTTTTTCCCCTTGGCCACCCCTCATCATTCAAATCAGGCTTCCATTTTTTGCCCAGAGCCTTCACAGAGTCTTAGCAGGAGGGGGTGACATGGTTGAAGGGTGGCACAGCTATTCTTACCAAATAAATCTGCTCATAAAAGAGGCCGAGCAGAAGCTGGGGCTGACAGCTGACATACAATGCCCCGTCTCCTCTCCTCTCCTCCTCCAGGAAGCCTTCCATGACTCACCACATTTACACTATTCTCCTCCACTTCTGATTGCTTCAACTACCGCTACAAAATCTGTTGCTTCATTATGTACTTTACCACCTGAATGCTTTGTGTGGATGGATCTTTCATGAGGCCGAGAGCCATGTTGTTTTATTCTATGATGAGCATATTTGAAGCGTTTATTGGATTCCCTAATAATTGGTTGTTAAGAGGTGGCTTCCAGACTGTGCTAAGTGATGAACTATCAGGGCCTCTACCCCCCATGGAACCTGCTGGATTCCTTGCTAGCACCCAAGGTGCATGCGTCCCCCTCACACGCACACACCTGGCTGAGACGGAGTTGTGAGGGTCAAAGAGGAGGTGGTCTCCTTCCTTATTATTGATGCTCACTCAAGGGCTAAAGGTTTTCTCTCTGACGCCATTTCTCATCCTTGGGGCCTTACGTATCCTAAAATCGTTCTGGGGATGATCTGGTAGACATTTCAACACAGCTGTGTCCAAGAGGAGAAAACGCAGGCTGGATTCACGTTAAGGACTAACACCCGTGGGTTTTCCATCCGCGCAGATGGACTTGCAGGAAAAGTGTGCACAGATGTGTTCTCTCTGTTGCCATCTGAGGATCGTGTTCTTCCATGAAATCATCAGTGCTCTCAAGATACAGATGGTTTCCCTTTCCAGAGACACTGGTCCCTGGATCTGTGGAACTGTGTTTATTTTCATTTTGATGCCACCATTTCTCAGGCAAAGGTTTCAATTGACTTCCCCAAGCTTTAAAGAGTGTGCTGTCAGGATGTGTAGCGAGGCATCTGAGAGCCTCGCCAGAGTGCTAAGTGGTTCAGGCAGCTCCAGATGCCAGGGAGCCAGATGGGAGAGCTGGGAGGACCATCTGGGAGGGAACCCGTTTTCCCAGTGAGGGTGGTGGGAGAGGGAGAGAGGAGGAAGAGGGAAGTGGGGGGAAGGAGGGAAGAAAAGGGGAGAGAAAAGAGTGGGGAGAAAGAGAGAGGAGGCTGGGGAGGAGGGAGGAGACAGAGGCAGAGAAAGGCTACCCGGCCTTCGTGAAGCAGAGGGAGCTCCCCGCCCCCCAACTCCCCACTCTGGCAGCCCTTACTGACAGACCTTCTCCCCTGCAGACCCCACGCTGTGGACGCAGGAGCACGTGCGGCAGTGGCTGGAATGGGCGATAAAGGAGTATGGCTTGATGGAGATCGACACAGCCTTTTTCCAGAACATGGACGGCAAGGAACTGTGTAAAATGAACAAGGAGGACTTCCTCCGAGCCACCTCCCTCTACAACACCGAAGTGCTGTTATCACACCTCAGTTACCTCAGGGAAAGTAAGTGCCCTGTCTATTTCTGGACTGTGGAACATCCCCGGAGGGTATAGCCCATGTCTCCAGGGCTGGGAGAAAGCCTTGCCGGGCTGCTCCCAGCAAAGACCAGCTTCCCACGGAGCCCATGCAGGAAAGGAAGTTGGGTCTCCTGCCTCAGTGTATGTTGGGCAGATGCTGCAGGAGCTGTGGGTTTGGGCCTGTCACGTGACCAAGGTCACGTGGGCTCCTAATGACCCTGCAGGAGGGACGGCCCAGTCCCATAGTGTCGAAGGGAATAAAATGAATGGAAAAACGGTATGGAGCTGTGGTCCAGAGGGGTCTGCCAGAGGCTGCCCACACTCTTCCTATGAGCACCCTTTCCCAGAAACTACTTAGCCCCGTAATTATAAATACGTGGATGCCCTGGCTGGTATTTTCCCAAGCAATAGTTTAGGGTTCCTACAGCAGCTCTAGATTCATGGACTTGAAATTCACATTCAAGGATTCAAGGATTTGAAATTACACGTTCAGTTCCTCTTATCCTAGGAGTCACTCTGGCACCTCCTAACCCCACCTTTATGGCCGCCACCTACACCCCCTTCTTAGCTAAACAGGGAAAGTAGCAGACACTGAAGGTCTGTTGGGATCTGTCCAAAGCTTCCCCTGACACCATCAGAAGGAAAAGAGCTTTGGAACGGGAGAGTTTACAAAAGAAAGTGTGCAGTTGTCCGAAGGATTTCTCCTCTCTGGGTGTTCCGTAGCACCAGCAATTTGATATAAATGCCATTTGATGTGAAACATACCCAGAGACAAAGACAGAATTCTCTGAGGCCCACTAACAACCTTGGCGTTAGCTCTTCGTCAGAAATCCAGGCCGGGTGGTCTACCGGTGATCCCACATGTTAAAGGATTTTTCTGTGGCCAGGAAAGACGGTACTGAGTTTGGGGAGTTGAAGCTACAGGTAAAACAGATGCAGACTCATCCTACAAGGGAGCTTTCTAATGGTCAGTCCTGCCCAAAGACAGATTGGCAGCCTCAGGATACGCAGTATTTGCTGTTAACAGCCAACACTGCCAGGACTCTTGAAGGCATTAAGCTTCGACGGAAGGAGTCTGATGACTCTAAAGTCCCTTCAAAGCCGAGATCCTTGAACAGTGCCTATGGGCTGCTTTTTGGGTCTCCTGGGCTCTGGGTTAGTTCGCTCTTCATTTGCTCTCTATTATTCAGTGGATCTTCAACTCGCCATCCCTGTAATTGTCTGTCTTGTTCTCTAACAGTGTACTGCGTGGCATGGGGACAATACACACTGGCTTTAAAAATGAAAAATTTTAAAAATGCCTTCAGAAGTTTCCACCACTGCCTTCGGGCTCCTCAGTCACCTCTGCGGGGTGTCTGGCATCCGGTGGGGGAGTGTGGATGATGCCGTATATGTTAACACCAGAGCCATGACCTCATGTCTGAGTCTTGCTGCCACATGAGGTCAGCCCAAGAAACAACCATTTCAAAAAAAGGGGGTGAAGTTCCACCCAGGGTTTTTTCTGCGCTTTGGAGAATTAGCATTTTCTAACAATCTGTATTTTTCAGCTTTTAAGTGTTTATAGGATTTTTTTTTTAATTAAGACCCCCATGCAGAATCCTGCAATGGTGCACGCTAGGCAGGGCAGGGGTGGACGTGGGCATGAGGAGAGACCAGCAAAGCAAAAGCCCTGACCGAGCCTGCCTTTCTGCTTCCCCTGGATCAGATGGGAGGAGGCCCAGGAACCGCTGGCCCCTTTTCCTCCTTTGTGCGAGAAGAGACGGACAGCAGAAGGAGGGGTCCCATGACAGAGGCCCTTGGTGGGGAAATGTTCAAGTTCACTTGGACTTGATGTGGGGAAAGCCCATTCACACCGTGGGGTCCCTGGGTCTTGCTTTCTGGCAGGTCCATAAAAAATTAGAGTCCCTACCAGACCCTAAAGTAAGACCACGAATTTGGTGAGCGGGTCATCGGTAACCACCAAGGAGGCTCTCAGTTGAAGGCGAGCAAAGGAGAGAGCAGGCAATGAAGGGGCGCCAGAAGAGCGTGCTGTTCTGGGGTATAGGTAGCAGGGCAAGGAAAAGTGTGGCTGGCTTTTTTTCCTCTTCTTTGTTTTTAAGAATATTAAAGAAGATGCCCCAAAGTAATAAAAAGAAAATGAAGTTTCCAGAAAGGAGATTATTAGTGGAACAAATTCCCAGAGTTGAGAGAGGATGGAACAACATGCATATACAATACAACGTGGAGTGAAACAGCTAAATACAAAGTGGTCTGTGCGTTGATATAAAAACCACATCTGCCTACAAAAGCAAAAGTTGAAATGCCTTTATCAACGTTCATAAAAACTCGCTCCGGCCTAGTATTGTAACAGCCTAAAGGCCCTTTGAGGAACCTAGACTTAAAATGACCTGCTATCCTGGAAAACAATTTTGATTCATGCTTCTTTTTAATTGGTGTCTACCTTCGGGTTCCAGCCTCCGGGGCTGTGGCTTTGGGTGGTGGTTGGCCTGCGAAACCGCCGCAGGAGGTCACGTGCCCGGTGGCCGTCTGCTGCCGGGATTGCCAGGAACTCCCTAGTGTCCACCAGCCTGTCTTCAAACACTTTATTGTTTTTCCAGACTGACTTCCAGCGGATGTTTTGTGCTCAGGCAGGGAGGCCAGCGCTTTGGGGAAAGAGGCCGGGCAGCTGAGCTGGGGCAGGAGGAAGGGACGCTAATGCCTCGTGCTTTGTTACCTGTCCCATTGCTGAGGAGGGCACGGGGCGCAGACATTTCCACTTCGGCAGGAAGCGGAAGGAGAAGAGCTGAGCTCCTCCGCACGGCGGCGGAAGTGCTGCGCGCTGAGAGAGTCCACGGGGTCCGCTCGGCACTGAGCTGCCTGTCAGAAGGCTCCGAATTAGATGTGCGTCCCAGTGTCTGATCTTTCTGGACGTCAAGAGTGAAAAGGAAACCTTATAGGATAAGAAGCTCTGGCATCATACTTACACTTTCACAAAAGGTGCTTGAGTATTTATCCTGATTGTCTTGGAGGGAAGCTATATTCTACACGTTAAATAACACGTTTTAAATTAGTTTTCTAGGGTGGAGTATGAATAGCAATGTCCCAAGCCCCTCTATACCCTGTCCGGTAGCCTGGCCTGGTAGCATTTATGCGGCCTTCCTGTGTGGGCGGGGCGGTGCTGGTTCTTCAGACCTGGGCTTTTCAGCTGTTCCCAACAGAGAGGCTGTCCCCTATACCTTCCGCGTTACACGGCCCACGCTCAAAATGGGAGGGGCCGGTGTGGGCTGGAAGGATGCACAGAGTACTGAGGATCCTCCCGGAGCCTCCTGGGGACCCTAGGATTCAGGTGTGCATCTCACCAGGTGTCCTTCACTTTACATGGCCAGGACGCCCCCTTGTGGACATCACGGGGACTATCTACAATCCCCATTTTAAAGCTAAAGCAACTGAGGCCTGGAGTGCATCAGAAATTGGCTGAAAGGCAAACATGCAGCCGCAGAGCTGAGCCTGGTATCCGAAACCCGGGTCTCTGACGCCCCAGGCTGAAGCCACGCCCACAGGCACGCCCACAGCCCCACCTCTGGGCTGAGTGGACCGAGGGGAGCCGGAGCTAACCTGCGCCACACTTGTCTTCCCTCCTCTGCCTTAGAATTAGCCTCACTCCCCTGGGCCCTCCATGTTGAGAGCCAGACCACTTTGCCCACAGCATTTTCTGTTTTTATTTGTCCCAAGAGATAAATGCTTTCCGAAAACTTTCCTGTGGCCTCCTGGAATGAGGCAGATTAAGCCAAACCTATCACCACACTAACCCTGTCCTTCCCTCTTCCCCGCGGGGCCCCACTCTGGACCTGACTGGCGGCCCCTGAGTATCTCGCTCGGGCACAGCCCGTTTGGCAGGGCCCATATTTACAGTCGTGGGCTGCGGGAAGTGAGATTGGGCGGGATCGCAAAGGGAGTGAGGGCTGTCCCAGCTGGCAGTTCAAACTCAGGGCCACTGGGGGGAGTTTGGGGTTTCTGGGAGCGCGAAAGGTCCTGGGCGGGGCGGCCATAGGCAGAAGAATGAAAAAGGGTCTTTTTTCATCTTACAAAAAGTCAGGTTCTATATGTATAACTGAGTCTGGCCTGTGAAAACTGCTAAGAAACTGTGTTTTTAAATAGTGGCGGCACAAAGAGGATGAAATATGTTGTGTGACAGGGAGGCCACAGAGAAGGTATCTGTCTTGATTCTCATTTTTAATTTAAACTTAATGGAAAACACATTTTGCATCTTGTGGCGTTCCCACCCGCAGCCTCAGATGGTCGGGCAAAGGTGATGGGCCCGGGCCGTTAAGCCGGTGAAGTATTATCCCTTCCAGGCCTGGGGTTTGACCAGAAAGAGCGAGCAGGATCCCAGCAGAACAAAAGGCCAGGTCTCCCCGGACTCGGTAGTCAGCCAGCCTTACTTCCCTCCTCCCTCCACTCTCCCCGCCCAAGCCATTGACACAGTGCAGAAAAAAGGGAGACCCAGATTCAATGAGCTGGCTGGAGAATGCCCCGTGAGACAGGAGACAAAGGCGTCGGCACTGCGACCCCCCCGCCCCCCTCCGCCGTGTCTGTCCTGCTCCAGGTGTCTCGGGTGAAGAGCCCGTGAGGCGGGGGCATGCAGCGCCGAAGAAAGCCCGATTGTCAGGCCCTGGCCCACACCTGCAACGCTTCACTCCGCTCGCTTCCATCTTCTTTCAGTTCCCAAATACGACGTCTAGCGGCGGACAGGCTCCGCAACGGAGATGTGTTTTGTCCTTATGTTTTCACATTGGGACGGCCATTCTGTTCTCAACAGCTGCCACTTCATGCTCTTCAGGGCCCCAAATAGAACTACACATACGCCTGTATATATACACTAACACATAAACAAAGAAGCAAACAAATGTTTTCATCGAAGTGGAACACCCAGAGATGTGCAAAAGTCATAAAAGCGCAACTCGAGGAATCATCACGCAGTGAATCCACCCGCTCGTTTTCGTACCCCCAGTTCAAGGAATAGACTAGAAGCCCCCCTGTGCCCTCTCTCTGTCATCACCCCATCCTCCCCAAAGGTCACCGCTGGGCTGGCCTGCAGCGCCCTAGGTGAGAGTGTTGTCTGTTTCCCCGACTTAGCCTGCAGGCTGCAGGGCCTGCTGGACGGGAGTGCGACTCCTGCCTCCTGGGCTTCATGGCCGTGTGACCCTAGGCAAAGACTTGACTTCTCGGAAATGGGAAGACCGGTTTTACAGGGCTCATGTAAAGATACCTGAGAGGCAGACATAAAGCGTCTGCCACAGGGAGCCGTCCACGAGTGTTGTCTTCCTTCCTCCCCCTCTCGGCCTTTTGACTCTGAGGAGGCCAGAGTGGGAGCTCAGCGGCACATGAGCCTCACGCAGAAGGAGCCTGAAAGCAGGAGCAAGAAATCCAAAGCCAGAGACCGGGAGACCAGGTTCCAGGGAGGACTGCCTCACAGCCCAACACGTTCCCTTAAGCTCAGGGTGTGCCCTGCCACCCTCGGTAGCGTGAGGGACTTAACGAAGAGCAGAGGAGAGGAGGGAATGTCGGTCCCTCGGGAGGGAGGTCAGAAGCCCATAACCAGCCCCTCCCCGGGGAAGGCAGCCTCTCCTTCTAGGAGTGAAACTTGAACCAAGAACAGTCTTCAGGGCAAAATCCTTTTCCTAGGTTACCATGAAATATGTATTTCATGCAAGCTTTGCAGAGGTCAAACGACCCTTTCTCTTGGCTTTCTGGGAGTTTCCTGTGGAATTCACGTGTGCCCAGAGAAGAACTTTCACCACGGGGGAAATTTAATAAATGTGGTTTATCTAAGCTCCGTGCTCTTAGCTAAATCTGCACTAATGACTCAGGCAGTGCGCTCCTCTGAGACCATCATTTTTCTTTATTTGCTCCAGCCGTGAGGTTTTAGCCTGAGGGAGAGAATGTCGGGGACAGAGAGGCAGACATTCTTGGTCTTACTCCTGAGACTTTTTTCTATTCCCTTGGAACGTTTGGTTCCATTTCTTAACCTCCTTCCAGTCATGGAGGATTATTTCTCATTGCAGGAGAACCCATTCGTAACTCTAATTCCAGGGGACAAGACTAATGCTCAGCAAGCTCTCTTATAACGGGCTTATTGTATGTAATTGTGGGAGAAGGGATGTAAAAATAATAATGATAATAGCTAGCAGTTATTGAACACTTATTAGGAGCCCAGGTCTTTCTGAGCAATTTATAGGTACCATTTTGTGCTATCCTCTCAACGCCATGTTAGGTGTTATTATTAGTCCATTTTATATATATGAGGAGCCTATGGTTTAACGAGACTATGTAAATTGATGGATTTTACTTAATCCATCAATTTACCTAATTGCTACTTCGTAACAAGGCTATGAATGGTGAGTCTGATTTTAAATTCTGATTTGCATAACAACTATATTAAGATGAGTTTGTCCCAGCCTCACTTTGCCCTTAATATTTTTGAGAATGGAATAACCAAATACATCTAGTTCCCGGAGGTCACGTGCGTGTGACTGTCTCATTTCTAAAACCGTACCTGCATATCCACACTTTGGGATCTAGTGGACTCAGTACCCTTACCCCCTTCACTCCTCTTTTTGGTCTGGAACTATTTCAGAGCTAGAAACAAGTCGCCCAAGGCAGAAGTCATAGGTTCTAGGCAGTTGGATGGTTTTTATAAAATTCTCTCCCTTGTCGTCTGGCTGGGCAGGACGCACATTTGCTGGGAGGCACGCAACCAAACGCCCACGGCTGGGTGAGGCTGCCGCTCCACTGCTGCCTCCCTCCCTCGACTGGAGACTAAATATAGGAGTGTCTGCCAGCCCATTCCCTGTGCCAAGCCCTGGCACCCACGTCGGTCCACTCGTCCACAGTGAGCTGGGAAAGGGATTGTTTTCAAAGACTTGTGTAGCCTCAAACACCTATGCAAAGCTCATCACGTCCTTTGTCAAAAAAGATCCCAGCTCTGGTCTTGACAGCATGTTAGTTTCCCCAGGAGAATCACCAAAAAAAACAAAACAACAATAAAAAAAAAACTACCCTACATTTTACAAAATAAAACTCTTGAATTTGCTTGAATCTAGTTTTAGGAAGGGAGAATGTTTTTTATACAACAACAACAACAAAAACTATGATGCCTTTAAAATGCCTATACCAGTGCCCAACGTAGACTAGGCCCGCATTACAGTTTAACTTTAAAGGATTGTACAATAATATATCAGCACTCAAGGATGACAGAAAAGTCCATGCATTGTGCCTCACATTCAGTTGCCTTCTCTTGGACACGTGCAAAAGGAGGCAAAGTTAGTGTTGGGACAACTGCCACCCCCACCCCACTCCATCACAGTGACTCTCCAAGCGCCTGGCCCACCTGTAAAAGGACCTGCTCATAAGCCCAGAGGCGATCAAAGCAGGAAGAACTGTCCCGTCTGCCCCACCAGGGTCTGGAAGACCGCAAGCTGCAGGCTAGCTCTGGCCGACTCTGGCCCTTGTACAAAACCAAACCAAACTAAAACAGAGAAGAATGCAGCAGAGACTGTATTTCAGGCCTGCAACGCCTGAAATATTTACTCTCTGGTCTTTAAGTTTGCCAGCCCCTGCTGCAGTTCAACCCCTTCATTTTTCTGATGAAGAAATCAAGATGTAGACTCCCTGAGCTGCTTATGGGGTGCTAGTGGCAGAACCAGGACGGGCCCTGGGGGGCTGATTCCCATCCCGTGTTCCTGCCGTGACAGAACGCAGTCCCCAAGAACCTGTGAAACATACATGGCTGCCGGGGAGCTTGCGGGTGTTCCACCCACTGCCTCTCCGTCCTAACTTCTCGCTGACCCTAACCCTGGGCAGCTATTACAGTCCCCAGAATGGATTATGTTAACTTTTTCTCTCTGTCAAAGAGTCACCTGTCCCTCTTCCCCTCTCCCTGTCTCTTCCCCTCCACTCCCTCCTCATTGCGCCCCCTGCTCTTCATCTCAGGAGCGTGTCCTGGTTATAACCTGCCTTCGCTTTGTCTTTCAGGTTCACTGCTGGCCTATAATACATCCTCCCACACAGACCAATCCCCACGACTGAGTGTCAAAGAAGGTAAGTCCGTTCCTTGCGCACTTAGAAGTTTGCTCAGTACCAGGCCTGGCACCGTTCCCTACTGTTGAGATGGGTGGAGGGAGGCCCCAGCCTATGCGCATACCCTCTCGTTCCACGCAGTGCTTCTGAGCATTCGAGACAAGATGCCGAAGCTCATCCGGCTTGTGCCGTGGGTTGGGGGGAAAAAAAAAAGAAGGGTTTTAAAACATCTTGTACAATAATAATAATAGCATAAAGATATGATTTGAAGGTGTTACTCCATGAAAGGAAATGTGTTGGTCTTAGAACGAAATGAATATTGCTCACTTTCAAAGCCAAAAATTGCCTTTTCCCTGTTGAAGATAATGGAATAAAGATTTTTAGGGACTTTTGCAATGCTACATTTAAAACAAAATTTAAACAATTTTTTAAACAATCTGAAAGTGGTGATGTGGGGATTTGGTCTAGCTGGTTTGGTTTGGTTGAGAGAAAAGGAAAACAGTCTCAGTAAACACTCTTGCCAGTGACAATTTTAGCAAACGTTACAATAGCATTTCTCAACGTCTCTATTTACAAGACAATATTGTAAAGGTTTATCGCTCCAGATACTGGGTTAGATTCTAGGCATTTAAACAAGTGAACAGAATGCTAAAAGGAAGAAAAAATGCGAATGAGGAAAACCTACGCAGGGCAAAAGGCACCCTCCTTGCAGGAGGGACGGGGAGTGTGGCGGGCGCTCTCTCTGCCCTGGCTCCCTCCTCTTCACTGCTCTCCTTATCGCGCACCTGCCGTAACAGAGGCGGAAGGCAGAGGTATTTAGTATTGGCTGCATTTAGAGTAGCACAGCATAAAATTTCAGAGAAACATACGACTCTGCTAATGGAAGAAATTTTAAGACCATTTGGTTCAAAATCCTCATGGGTGCCCTGGCCAGGTGGCTCTGTTGGTTGGAGCATCATCCAGTACGCTAAAAGTCTGCAGGTGTGAGCCCTGATCAGGGAATATACCTGGAGTGTGGGTTCGATCCCTGATCAGGGCACATACGGGAGGCAATAGATCAATGTTTCTCTCTCTCCCTTCCCCCCTCACCCCACCTCCTCTCTCTCTAAAACCAATAAATATACCCTTGGGTGAGGATTTAAAATAAAAAAAAAATCCTCATGGATTATGGCAGAAACAGAGATCCAGATATCCTGGCTGTCTTGACCAAGGTCACACCTTCAATCACATAGGACATTGTGTTTCCTGTTAATAATTTATAATCAAATGATAACAAAAAAAATTTAGCGGAGAAAATCTACAACGTCATGAATTTGATCGTAAACTTTCGTGGTTTTCGTTTGCTTCCTTCTCCTCTACCCCACCCTGGGCCAGTCCTATTTACGCTACTGTTCTCCTTTCCAAATCAGGTTTATTGAATTTTGCCATGCAAACTAAATTATATTGACTCATTCTACAGTCCAAGCCACATTTTATTTGATGGCCTATTTAACATCATGCTGCAAATGTCTATAAGAGAGAAAATGCATTGGAGTAGCACACACAACTAGCGGCCAGGGCACTTTGGGGAAATCACTCCATCCCCTGGACCTTAGTGTCCTATCAAATGAAGGGGCAGAACTAAATCCATGTGTGTCAAACACACTCTTGAATTTGTGGCCTCTAGGGCAATGACTTGGAAGCCACAGAGCAAGGGCCCTGCCTTCATTCAGGGCCACTCTGCTTCCATCTGGCTCAATTATGAAACTTCATTTCATTTGCAGATAGGAGCCCACTTCTCAGAAGGAAGAGAAAGAGAGAGGACGGAAGGTCTGGAGAGAAAGTGAAGGAGGAAAAGGAAGGAGGGAGGGAGGGAGGAAGGGAGGGAGGAAGGAGGGAGGGAGGGAGGGAGGGAGGGAGGAAGGAAGGAAGGAAGGAAGGAAGGAAGGAAGGAAGGAAGGAAGGAAGGAAGGAAGTCCTTGAATGTTCCTCCAGCTCTACAGGCTAAGGCTGGCTGACAATGTCAGCATTAACTCATGAGACTCTGGGACAGAGCCAATGAGAGAATTTTTGATAATTGGGCTTAAAAATACAGATTTCAGTTTAGAAGCTAGTTTGTCTGAGTTGAACTGTATTAACAACAGACACATATTACTCCTCCAGGGGGCTCAGCTTTCAACCCTCTCCTCTACCTGCCATGTTGCATTTCCTTCCCTTGGCCCTTTTGTGTACAGTGAGTCCGTTTGTGAGACCACCAGGCTTATTCAGGCATCGCGGGAGCAGCTCGCTCTAGCTGGGTAGCAACCTTCTTCTGAAATGAATTAACGGTAGTATCCAGGCAAATGCATGCTGCCAGGATCTCATTCAGGTGGTGCCGGCCATTTATCTCCCAACATTGGCCAGGCCTCCAGAGACGATTAAGGCTGCGCTTTGCAGGTGCATCTTTTGTCCCCAATAACGCTTTCCACTTGAGCTGTCTTGCTGTTCTGTCACCTCCCCCTTGTGAGACGGTCTGAATCTGTCTGAACAGCCATCAGCCACAAAACAGAGTGCATTAGCAAGACAAAGCTAACCCAGCTTCTCTAGCCTCCCCACCTCGCTCTCTTCTGTGTTTCTCTAATCCCTACCCTTAGTTCTTAAAATATTAAATGGAAAAATAAAGAGAACACATCACACACCCTGGCTCCATCTTGTTCAAATGAAGACACTCACAGAGCCCCAAACAAACCTGGAGTTCATCTAAAGCACCAGAGCTCTTTGTGTGTGTGTGTGCTGCTTCACACAAGGCAGGTGTTGGCATCAAGCACAAAGGAAAGAAGTTGAGGAGATGATGTCTATGAATGCTTCTTCAATGCACTTATCAATTAGAATGGCTTTTGACTTTAACGTGACATAATCACCCTTCCAGCTTGTCTCTTGGAAATGATTGCACGCTCTAAGGGTTATTTGTGCTCAGGAAGTAAGGCTAGTTTTTAAAAATTAATGTATAATGGTCTTTAAGCCCCTTAATGAAATATTCTATGGTCATAGATTGGACCCAACTAGAAGAGTTGTAATCTCTCTACTGTTAGTTACCAAGGCCAATGCACTTAAATAATGTAGGATGGAAACATGATTGCCTATTTGCAATAGCAGCCACAGCTGCTGTCTACATAGACATCTGTAATGCTTTGGAAACATCCACACGCCGTGGCTCTTTTGAGCCTGGCAGCCTCCCTAGGAGGTAGAAATGATTATCTCCATTTTGCAGACAGAGAAAGTGAGGCTGGGCGATGTTAAATCAACAGCAGCGCAAGGACTCAACCCAGAATGCAGAATTCAGGATCTTTGGCCGCAGATGGTCTCCCTGACAAACACAGCCTTTCTGCCTCTAGCTGACTTCTCATTGAAACAATACTTGGCCTAAGAATATAGTTTGTGCAGAGATTTGAATTTTTTCCCTTTAGTTGTCTCCATCCCTGTGGTTTTCCTGCTATCACCCCCGCCTACATCCCTATGCTGTTCTCTTTTCCCAAAGATGAATTCACACAGCCCCTACTTGGCACTACCTCCTAGTCCTAACCACGCAGAGAGCCACCTGGTGAGCTTTTTAAACATGCTGATGCCGTAGGACCGACATGGCGTGCCTCCACTCATATTAGGTACCTTGAGTAAGCAAATCAGAAAGCTAGATGGTGGATCCCAAGGTCTGGGGGAGGAGAGAAGGAATGGGGAGTGATTGTTTAAAAGGAACAGAGTTTCAGCCTGGAAAGACGACCAGTTCTGATTGTTATGGATGCACAACCTGAATGTACTTAGTGCCACTGGAACATGCTGAAAATGATCAAAATGGTAAATTCTATGTATGCTTTACAATAAAAATGCAAAAAAAAAAAATTCTTTAAAAATACTGATGCTTAGACCCCAAACAGGACTAATTAATTCAGAATCTCTAGGAGGGCCATGTAGGCACTGAACATTTTCAAAGCTCTCCAGGTGACTCTGACAGCTTGCTGCTGAAATTGAGAAACCCTGTCGTATGACAGACACAAACTGGAAAGATAAGAACAAGCCCCATCTCAGAACCACCCAGGTTGTGCTGGAGAAACACTGGGCAGTTGACCTTGACCTTTCGTGGCCTCCAGTCAACCTGGAAAAGGAAGAGCAGGGCCTACTGGTATGCTAATGAAGCTGTAGGGTGAGGAAGGATGAGGATTACAAATTAAAAATAAAAATAGAAAGTAGGCATGTAGTAACTTGAATGTACAAAGAGGACACTGGAGCCCCAGAAGTTAAGTGGCCTTTCCAAGCGCATGCCGTTGTGGAGCCCGACCACTGGCCTTGCGAACCTTGTCCTCTCTGCTCTCCGTGCTGGGGCTCCAGCGCATCTGCCCCGGGCGCAGATCAGAGCCCCTCCTTGTGTTCGTGGTAAACTCTGCCCTGCGGGCCTCCCCACGTCCTCAGGTGGACAACCAGCTTGCAAGAATCAGATCTCTCCCTCGGAGAGCTTTGCGCACGTAAACCCTCATTTCCTCAAGGTCATGCTGGATCTGTTTAAATACCTCCGACTCTCCAAAAGTCAGAGGATATTGAACTCCCTGTTTATTAACTCCTGGAACTCATAAACCCACCACGGCCCGCATAGCCCTGAGCTTCCAGCCCCAGCCTGGGAAGCCGTTCAGGGCCTGCCGCTGAATGCAAAGCCGCTTCTCCACCGCGGCACCTTGTCTGCCTGCCTACGGAACAGCCATCTCTAGTGGTTGCATTGGCTAATGGATAAAAAGTCTGTCTGCTTACACGCCAAATATAGAAAAGAGAGCAGGAGAAACTCCAAAATGCAACCTTTACAGTAAAACGCCTGGCCAGGCCCTGGAGACCCTGCCAGCGGGACCCCTGCGTCTCTCCCAAAGGCCCCGGGCGGCCGCGGCCTGTGCCGGCAATGAGACCGCCTTGCAGCTTCCCCGCTGTTCGCCAAGCACTGCATGTCCACGACCTCGTCCGTGCCTCCTGCCGTCACCAGGAGACAGCAGGGCTGGTATCACTAGGATCCCACTCTGTAGAGAAAGCAAACATGACCCAGACGGATGACAGGGTTCGTTTGACGTCCCCCCAGGTTTTCGAGCAGAGCGGGGTTCAGGTGTAGGTCTCTGGAGTTCTTTCCTCCCTCTAGGCTGCTTCTCACATGTCGTATATTTAACCAAGCATCTGACAGCATCTTCGTTAATTAATGCTCTCCATTTACCTAGGGCAGGTGTTAATCTCGTATTTCAGCAGTATAACACATCGGTTAAACTCTCAGGCTTTGAATGCAAACAGGCTGGGTGACCTTGGACAAGCCACTTACTCTTTTTTTTCTGCCTCAATTTCCTCATGTAGAAAATGAGGATAATTTTAATGGCCCTTCAGACGTGATATTATGCTCATGAATCACTTAGCACAGTGTCTGACACACCATTACGTGCTCAGCATGAGCTTCATCAGTTATAACAGTAATTATGTAATTATTGCGAAGTAATTAGAATATTTTTGAGGGTTTACCCTATGCTAACGCTGTGCCAAGGATCATGAAGGCTACCACGCCGTATCACATGACGTGGTAATACCATGGATGGGGCCACCAAGTCGCTTCAAGTCTTATTAGGGGTTCACACATACAGAAGTATTGAGGACTAATATGAATCTGCATATCATGAAATAGAAAAATGCATGCTACACACAAGAAGTTCTCTGAGAGTAATGAAGAGAAGAAAAATCATTAAATGTTAAAGTTGAACATCCACTCCAAACCTTTCATGTGACTGAAGAGAAACAAGGCCAGAGAAGACGTGGGTCCAGCCCAGGCCACACAGGGAGTGAACAGCAAGGGACAGGGCCTGAAGTCACTCAGCACCTTAGTCAGAAGTGGATCTGAAGTCTGTGACTGGCGCCCTCCTCTCCCCCATTCATCATCTCATCATTTATTAAGAACCTACTGTGTGGGGGACACAAAGCTGAGCCCAGGAAATACAGTGCACAGGCAGCACCTACGCTTAGGGGGCTTAGGGCCAGAGATACGGCCGGGCAGTAAGTGACGAACACTGTGTATTGGAGCATGAGGGATGTATCAACAGATCCTGCCATTCCCCCCCGCCCCGTGTTTACATCCTCTCTGGAGTGTCCCTTCTGATTTAATTTTAGAGGTTGATGGCAGGCCTCTAGAAGTATGCAGCAGGGTGGTGCGGGACCTGGAGGGTGACAGGAAGGGACGATGTGAGACACCGAAGACACCAGTCACTGTGCCTGGGTCTGCTGTGCGTTGTGGGGGCTGTGATGGGGGAGCAGGACATGTTCATGCCGGGTTTGGGGGAAGGGACTCAGGGGAGTTTCTGGGGTGTGCGTGAGCATGCCCCGCGGGGGCACCAAGGCCTCCGTGTGACACACGGCCCACAGGAAACTCAAAGACCAAGGACAGCTGGATGTCTCTCTGTGAGACAGGAAGCTCAGCAAAGGAGCCAGGAGCCAGGGATTAGCTTCAAACTAGCCAGGGCCAAGGGGAGGGGGGGAGTTGGTGGGAGTCGAGCTGAAACGAGATTGGCAGGAGGGAGAGCCCTGCGGGGTTTAGTAGAGTTTCCTCTCTGCTTTTCAATAGCTGTGAAATTTTCTATAATTTCAAAGATGCCCCAAGAAGTTTTGTTTTAATGGGAGAAAATGTGGATGAATGCAGAATATCGATGCTTAAGGCCAATGCATTGTGTGTACGGCGCAGTGAAAGAGGGCAGTGTGTTTTCAGGTCCACATTTCGGGGAGGGTGGGCTTTGGGTGGCATTCTGAGTGGGGGAGAGGGTGAACAGGGTGTCCAGGTGCTCGGCGTGGGCGTGGGCTGCGCGCCGGGGCCCCAGCTGGGGCAGCATGTGGGGGGTGGTCTGGAACGCGTGTGCCATAGGAAAAGGCCTGTAATACTGTGAGGTAATCTCCTGTTATTTTTAGGGAGTAAATAACATCTCTTATGCAGCAGGTTATGCGGCTCCACGGGCTCTGTCTATGTCAACTAACATGCACTTAAACTTGAGGGTATTGAGGACTCACAGGAGGGCCTGTTAAGAACTTTGTCATTATATGTTTTTCCTTTATGATGAAATACCTCCAATCCATTTTTAGCAAAAGCAGGGATGATTGCTGAATGTGTGTGTGTGTGAGCATGTGCTGTTTCTGCGGTCCAAAGGCAAGATTTATTATTACAGAATAGACAGTAGCTTGCTCTCTTAGTTTTTTAAAAATTGTTTGCCTTTGAAATTCCAGAGTTAATGTTTTGTCTGCTTTCGATCTGGCCCTCTTTGGAAAGCAGCATGTTTTTGTGCGTGCTTTTTTTTTCACCAGAGAGAGATAGAGAGGGAGAGACAGAGGGGGAGAGAGAGAAAGAGAGGGAGTGAGAGAAGGGGGAGAGAGAGAGAGAGAGAGAGAGCTAGAAACAAAGAATCGTTGTCTCTAAACTGTAGCAGGCAGGAAACCCCAGTCCCCGGGGAACTGAGCCAGCCAGCCCTGTCCCGGAGTCAGACTCCAGCGCTCTGAATTCAATTTGACAGCTTGTCTGGGACACTTTCTAAGTAACCATTATCCTTCCTTTCTTTAAGTAAAAGAACTGTTATTTTTTTTTTTGTGGGTGTGCTGCGTGTGCTGTTATCACACATGTGGGTTCCACAGCGACTAGGACACGCTTTCTCTAAATGATTGGAAACACTTAGCCTGTTTCCTAAGACAAGTGTAAACTTGTTCCAGGATAATGAGGCAAACAACTTTCAATATTGTACTGTTGCAGGTATAGAGGAATTTTGTTGGGGCATTTCTTGTTTTCCTTAGTTTCACTTAAGACATGAATTCCCTTACTTGAAGGCACTCCTTCGTCTCAAGAATAGTTCAGATTGTGTACATTTTATTCCTCGGAGGATTTTTAAAAATATATGTTTATATACACAAAAATATCTTCTAATGGTCATTCTTCTTAGCTTCTGTGTTTGATTAATTCATTATTTTAAAGAGCCCTAGCTGGTGTGGCTCAGTTGATTGGGTGCCGTACTGCAAAGTGGGGGGTCGCTGGTTCGATTCCTGGTCAGGACACATACCTAGGTTGCAGGTTCAATCCCGGTTGGGGCACATGCGAGAGGCAACCCACCAATGCTTCTCTCTCACATCCATGTTTCTTTCCCTCTCTTTCTCCCTCCCTTCCCTTCTCTCTAAAAATAAGTAAATAAAAATTTTTTTGAAAAGTATACCACCATACATGTCACTGCAAGAGAGAATTCAGAGGGCCACGCATGTCAACCACAAGTCGTGCAGGGCTGACGGACACAGCCAAGGTGACCACCAAGAGTTCTAAGCAGACACAACTCTCTTCTGTCTCCTCCAGTAACTCAGACCAGTTGGCTTAGCCGCCGCAGAGCGAGGGATTGTGCGGCAGCACCGGCCTCGCTGGCGGGAGCCTCTGAAGGCTGCCCGGCCCCCGCCAGGCGGGGTCGCCAGGGTCACAAGGCCCAGAACAGTCTCCATCACTTCCAGTTCAGAGATGTGACAGCTTTGCCCAACAGGACAGATTTGGCCATTTAGGATCTGACAGAAAAATTTGTCCTTCAGTCGTGAATTGATTCCTGCCTAGTCTGTATTCAAGCAGAATATTGAATGTCTCCCTTTGCCTCTCTTTGCCTCTCAGACCCTCCTCTCCTCTCCACCCCACTCCCCAGCACACACACCCTATCTGTGTCCTGGGGAGCCGCAGCCCTCCTGTAAGGCCCAGCTCAGATAACCTCTCCTCAGAAGGGTCTCAACCACACCTTCCCCACGTGCTTTGCTGGGACTTGCTGTTATTACAACTTAGCATTCAGCAGATTCTATCATAATCGTCTTTTGTCTTCCAAGATTTGAAGCATCTTGGAGGTAGACGCTTAGGCAAAGCCATTGGATAGATGGATGAAAACTATAGGTAACATGCCTTAAAGTACTCCCCAAACGTTTTTTCTAAAACTAACCCTTCATGATATTTCTAAATATGGGAGTGATATTTTGATTTTGTCCACTCCAGACGGTACTCACCTCGTGCTCTACGTTGCCTTAAGTGCTCCCTTCATTTGACTCCCAGGCGATTCCTGAGAAGCTGTGGTCAGTCCCACCCATGTGTAGTGGGAAGATCCACCAAGAGCAGATTTCGCTCATAAGGTGGTTGTTGCACTTCACCCTTTGGCCCATTTTTTTAATCAGTTTAAACTCCCCTAGGAGGCCCCTCTGATCTGGGTCCCCTTGCTGTGGGCGCCAGTGTGAGAAGAGGCCAGGACAGAACCAAGCCAGGGAAAAGTGAGACTCGGGGGGGAATTGAACTTCTGCTCCCTCCAACCTTCCTTTCCTCACCGCTGTTCTCACCCTGCCCCGTAACAGTCACAGCTGACATTAATCAAGTGCTTACTAGGTGCCAAGAACTTTTCTGTTCACGCCGCTGTTCTACTTCACAGCAACCTTCTTTAGTTGGTACTATTATTATTCCCATTTCACATATGAGGAAACTGGGGCACAAATAGGTTGAGCCCAAGCCGTAAAGCTAGTATGAAGCAGAACAGGATCTCTACTGCAGCCCCCACACCACGTCCCCCGCCCCCCGCCCCGAGCCGTGACAAGGCCCTGCAGCTGCCTCTTCCGGTTCCATCCACCACCCATGGAAAGGCCCGTTGCGTCCAGGAAGCTGATGTTTCCTAGTTGTTATGATGATATGATTAGATTAATAGATTCCTGCTATGGTCCCAACACTCAGGAACATGACTCAATCTGCTCAGTTCTTGCATTTCATGAAGCATATTAGGTGATTTCACATATGTTATTTTTATAATGATGCTTTATAATTTACATAATGTTATTCATCCTTTTGCATTTAATATATTTAAGAGAATAAAGAAAAGAAGAACATATTTAGAAAAGGAATGGATCTATTAAGTAATGCTCTCAATAAGGATTGCAATAAATTTAATTTTTAAAATGAGGGGGAGATGAATATTAGTCCATTAAATCTAGTTGTGAAATTTTGCTCACGTTACACCAGGTAAACAATCCCTGGCCTCTGTAAGCTTCCCTGATCCGTGGTTCTCAAGGAAAAGAAAGAACGGTATCAGAATACCTGGGACCATTTTAAAGACAGAGGCCAAGATGCTCCCGCCAGGCCTCTCCACCCACCCTTCTCATCCACAAGCGCCCTTGGTGGATGAAGGAGCGGAGGAGGAAGATGGAGCTGAACATCTTTGTTTTTAGAATGGGCTTCCATTGCTTCTAAATCTTTTCCCCTACCCCACCCCCACCACTGAGTGCTTTGAGCACTTAACAGAACGGAAGTGTGCCTTTGTTGCGTTTCCTTGGCGCCGTTTCTGTCACCACAGTGTGGACCTTTGTCGTCCCTGTACTAAAAGGCACCCAGGCTCCGGCCTTGTTCCTGGACGCTTAGAAGTTCCCACTGGCCTTCCTGCCATCCTTGGGCACGTCTTTTGTCTTGATATGTATTAATGCTGCTCTTAGATGCTCCCTGGAGAAATCAGGAACATGATAGGCTGTGGGAAAGGTTCTTGGGAGCAACCTGACCTCCAGAGCACCTTCCTCACTGGACTCAGCCAGACAAGGGCTCCTCCCACTGCCGCCGGGGAGAGGCCTCCCTTGACCATGCACGCGCAGGGCGCTGGAGCGGCATCACAGGCACACGCACGTCTCAGTTGCATTTCACACTCACTAAGTGGGCCCTAGGGGGTTTGCATTTCATCTCCAAATTCCTCACTATTACTACTTTAGGCCTCCCATCTCTACTAAGTTTCACTTTGAGTCAGATATTTCATCCCATTCCAAATAGCAAAAGTAAGACTCAAAATGAAATTACCCTTGGGTGATGTAACTCCATTTCTAGTGCCATGTGGTCTTGGTTTATAATAAAAACTAGAGGTGAGCCCTGTTGGCTTTTTTGAGGAATGGAGTCCCAAAGTCCTTTGGAAAGAAACGGCGAGGACCACAAGAGCTCCAGACGGCCCCGCACAGGCCACCTCCACACAGAGGATTCCACATGCATTTGTTTTGCTAAATACATGGATTTTGAAATTCTATAGAGAGGTTGTTTGAGGGCAGTAGTAGCTGGAAAGTATTTAAAAGATGGTTCAGCCTCATACTCATAAACCAAATTCTATCCATCAGTCCGTCCATCTCTCTAGCTCTCTGTCCAGAGGAAGAGGGAGAAGCTTCCCTTCTGCCAGACAGGGGAGAAGGGGTGTGGGGAATCATCTTGAGGAAAATCAAGGCATACATAGCATCATTTGCTATTTTAATATAGAAACTTTCCCCAAGCTCTTTTTATAGATGTAACGACTTACTCTGTTCAGAGAAGGCCCTGTCTAACATCATAAAGAACTTATTTCTTTTGGGAGGAAAAGTCATTGAGGAAGAAATGCTATGGCTAGAAATACTAACCAGGGCCTATGTAGCCTCTCTAGTCTCAGAAGTCAGTAAACTGAGGGTCAGTAAAAAAGTTTAACATGCCTCTTTGATAAAGTTCGAATTCTGTGCCAGGCATACTCTAAAGAGAAAGTGGTAATTGAGTGAGATGATTATTGTATCAGAATCCAACACATACTTCAAAGCCCAGTCCAAGTTCCACCCTCTTCAAAATATATTTTCCTTATTATTCTCAAACACTATAACCTCTACTCAGAATACTATCACACTCACGTGCTATCTATGGACGTAATTGCTGTAAGATTACTATAAGATTATCTTATAGTCTTTAATTGTGAGGTTTTTCCTGTATTCTTTTTCTAGCCTGTAGCTATTCACTAAGTCCCACTGACTGTGATGGATTCCCTGGGGAAAGAAAATCTGCTCTTTGACCGTTTACTTTACTATTTACTCAATCCTTCTGCTTTACCATGGAAAGAACCATAGAAAATTAACTCTGGTTGACAAAAAAAGGTTAACTTCTCATCTCCAAAGTGCATTAAACTCTGGAGAAGAATGACAGCTTTGATTCTATAGCATACTTTGGGGTACATGAAGCATTTTCTCATGCAGAACCTTATTTATTCTCAACAGAACCCTGTGAGGATTGAATAGGCCATTTGCTTTTCCAAACTCTTAAATTTTAGAGGTGTTATTTTTCCCCAGATATCTCCCTATTACAGATAAGCTGAGATGCAGAGACATTAAGGCACTTGCCAAAGTTCACACAGCTCAGAGCTGGCCAAGATGGGAGGCAAACTAAGGAGCTCTGAACCCCAATCCAGAACTCTTTCTACTACAGCAAGGTGCTTCCCTGTTTGGAATGGATTAAAGAGAATCTATGGAATTCCTTCCCGTGAAAATCTGTGGAGCCTTTAATAGAACCAGAAACAGCCTTGTGCTTGACCAGATTTAGGTACCACTATTTCAAAGAGATGAAAATGTTTCTTGGTTTTATTCTGAAAAATCTTTGAGCTTAAAAAGTTTTTGGGCTGCTTGTAAAATACTTCTCAGTCCTGCCCAATATCCTAGAGGAGTTTGGAGAAAGGAAGTTTTCATGCTATGACTCATACTTTCAATTTCTATTAAAATTCTTATATGGTCACATCTGATTTCTTTCATGCTGCAGGGCTCCAGGCCTGAGCTAATTTGCATGTCTGGTTTAGATAATGTCTGAGGTAGCTTCCAGTCTGCAAAGAGGCCTCTGATTCTATTATATGAGACCATGTTCTACCTACCAAGAACTGACAGTTCCTTTTCTTTAACTGTTGGGCTCTTGTTGTGTGGATGCAGGACTGAGGGATGGAAGTATTTCACGCTCATTAACCAGGCCACAAAGCCGACCCGTTCTTTCAGGCTGAATTCACCTGTCCACTTTTCCCACACTGACTCCAGAGAATCGCCCCTTGCTGAAAACCCAATTCAGATCAAAAGGCAAATCGTGGCAAGTGTTGGCATTTTAAGCTTCTTGATTTAAATGGCAATCCTAAATCTGTGCGTCTAACACCGTAGGTTTGACAATTACCCTGATTCTAAATATGCAAAAATCGGCAAACTCCTTAATAGACCAGGCTCATCTCATCTTTTACAACCTCTCACCCAAATATCAGAAAAGATACTGTCAAGTTTTTAGACTAATTTTGTTGTCTTCCAACATAAAACGATGCTCACCAGATAAAGGACTAAATAGAAAGGAACTGGCTTTCCAGAAGGGCATCAAAATTAATGTAGGGCGATCCAGTCCCTTTTCAGAAGAGAACTGCAGCGCCATGGAGAGACCTATTTACAGAGCATTGGACGGGTCAAGTCTTTGCTCAAGTCACTGATTTTCAGTGAGGCCCTCCCCACCCCAGTACCATCTGCCCCTCTTCTCATCCTTCTCCATTGCACTTATCACCTTCTAATATACAACATAGCCTACTATTTGTTTGACTGTAAGACCCAAAGAGCAAGGATGTTTGTCTGGCCGTTATTGTATGGTAGTCCCCCCCTCCATCCATGGGCGATATGTTTAAAGGACCCCGGTGGATGCCTGAGACCCCAGATAGTACAAAACTCTGTATATGCTGTTTTCTTCTGTACATAATATCTATGATAAAGTTTCATTTATAAATTAGGCACAGGAAGAGAGTAAGCACAATAACTAATAATAAAACAGAAAAATTATAATAACATACTATAATACAAGTTGCGTGAATGTGGTCTCTCTCTCTCTTAAAATGCCTTGGTGTAATCACCCCTTCCTTGCAGTGAATGGCTTGCTGTCACCGGTTTCAAGGGACCCCTTGCTGATATTTTCACATAGGCCCAATGGTTTCTGGCATAACACATTGCTATCAATAAACACATATCTCCTGTTCGTGTCTTCCACCCACAAATTTAATGCCTCTTCTGTCTTAGCATGAACCTATCACGCACTGTGGCTGTAACTTTTGCAGTTTGAGGGGCAACAGCAAAGCTAGCAGGACTTCCTTTTTCTTTCTTCCCAGTTTCACGGATAGTTTTGTCCTTCATGTTGATCTTAGCCACCTCAGCATATCATGGTTTCTTTTCCTTAATAAGTTGAGAATTTTCACCTTTTCTCGTAAAGGAAGTACTTTATGGCTTCTCTTTGGCACATCTGAATTGCCAGCATCTGTACTCCCGCACTTTGGGACCATTATTAAATAAAGTAAAGGTGACTTTAGCACAAGCACCGCGATACCGGGACAGCCCGTCTGATACCCCAGAGGACTCCTAAGCAGCTAAGGAGAGGGAGGGGCTACAGCGTGGAGACGCTGGACACGGGGGTGACACGCATCCTCAGCAGGACAGCACGACAGGGTGAGGCTTCACCACGCTACTCAGAACAGCACCCAACTTAGGAAGTGTTTATTTTCCCTTTGATATTTTTTGGACTGTGGTCGGCGGCAGGTAACAAGGTATGGAAAGGGAAGCCATGGATAAAAGAGGTGACTATATTCGTGGCCCACAGAACAATGTCTGGCACAACAGTAGACATTCAACAAAACTCTGCTGAGTAAATGAACGTGTTGTGGGATGTGAGATATCAGTTAAGTCCAATAATCTAGCTTTGGCGGAGATGATGAGTCTTGGGGTGGCAGAGGGAAACAGAAGTGACTAAGATACAGTCCCTCTCTTCTAAAAGATTATCACCAAGCAAGGGAGAGAAGCGCACAAAGAATTACACGAAAAGAGTGAGCGGGACAAGGGCAGCAAACACGAGACTCTTCCAAGTGACCCCTTGACCTGTAGAACTCTGGAAGGAAAAGATGCAAAAGTTAACTTGTGGAGCACACACAAGATCGCATCCTTTATTGCCAGAGAGCATGAGAGCAGCCTTCCTGTGAAATGTCAACCTAAGTGGTTCAGATGAGGACTCTCCGCGGAGCCGAGGGGGTTGAACACAGAGCACCTCTCATTTAACCTCAGGCCCTGTTACCCAAGTGCACTGGTGGGCTTCCTTCCTTCCTGCCTGGAATCCTCTTAAACCTGAGGCCGATCTGACCGAAGAACTATGCAATGTAGCTGTGTCTTCATAGCCCCGCGTGGAGGGGAGTTTGGGCAAACATCCAATTAATCTCGTCGGTATGAATTGCTTTTCTACATAAGGCTGGCTCAGAAATCCCACTTTGAGGCTTTATCAAAATAAAGAGGTCATTTAGACTTCTGTGTCACTTAGACATGGAGCCCACGGGAGAAACAAAATAAAAGAGGGGACCGGGCGCAGCAGGAAGCCGCGCATGACTGCGGCAACGCTGGGCTGGCCAGTGTGCCACTGCCTCTCCAAACTTTTCATATTTAACAACCGTCCATTTTTTCAAGCATTTTTCTCATATGTCTTTTTTTCCTTCGCACATATAATATCTTAAACAGTCCCTCCATTATACTGCACGCAGCAGGGTCAGTTCTGAGCCGCGGCGCTGTTTGGATTCCAGGACAAGATCCTTGAGCAAAGGAAATCTGATCCAGGATGTTTTTTTTTTTTTTTTTTTCCTATGAGTTCCAAGTTTGAAGAAAGTCTTCCCTAGATATTTCCCTCCTCCTGAGGTCACAGTGGAAGCCAAGATCCTCTGTTGCTCTTTGAAAAATAAGATGCCACTGAGGCGAAGGCTGGGCTGCCCCTATAGAACGGGTTGAAATGAGGTGAGGACCCAGCGTCCGAGCCAGCTGCAGAGTGACTGGCGGGGGGAGTGGGCGGGGGAGGGGAGCTGACAGTTGAGAGAAAAAAAGAAGGGTGCTGCCTGAAACCTAGGCCTGGTAGACCAGCGGGCGGCACACAGCCCCCCCGCCCTCACTATCTTTTAGGGCAACATTCCTCAAACTGGAGTCCCAGATAATCCATTTCTTTTTTTTTCAGGTTTTATTTATTTTTAGAGAGAGGGGAAGGGAGGAAGAAAGAGATGGAGAGAAACAGTGATGAGAAAGAGAAATTGACCGATTGCCTCTCGTACATGCTCTAACCTGGGACTGAACCTGAAAACAGGCATGTGCCCTGAGTGGGAATTGAACCAGAGACCTTTGCTTTATGGGCTGACACCCAACCAACTAAGCCACACTGGTCAGGGCTTTTTCTTTCTTTCTTTTCCTTCTTTCTTTCTTTTCCTTCTTTCTTTCTCTTCCTTCCTTCCTTCCTTCCTTCCTTCCTTCCTTCCTTCCTTCCTTCTTTCTTTCCTTCTTTCTTTCTTTCTTTCTTTCTTTCTTTCTTTCTTTCTTTCTTTCTTTCTTTCTTTCTTTCTTTCTTTCTTTCTTTCTTTCTTTCCTTCTTTGATAGAGTCACCCTTCATTCCAATTTGGGAATCACTGATCTCAGATCACAGGAATGGAACTATCCTTCCTCCTTTATGTTTTTTTATCCTTTCCAAGGCCTTCCTTGCTGAGCTTTTTAACCTCAACTCATTAAGATACACCTTTTCAGGCTGCAAGGAAGGTTGTATAGATTACCGGTACAATGTGTATATTTTTAAATTGTCATTTATCAAATGCTTAACTTTCCAGCAACTTCATAAAGTATTTGTTATTCATCCATTTTAAAGAAGCAAAGCCTGAGGTCCAAAAAGGTAGAGTAACCTTTTGACCAAGACCACTGAACAGAGCAAACGGTAGAGCTGGGATCTGAACCCAGGGCGACCTGATTCTAAATGCCATGTCATAATCGCAGAAGTAAGGCCCACTAGAGAGAACGGACACCTTCATGGGGGTGTCCCACACCTCCCATAAATGTGCGTTCCTTACACACTAGCTGCCTTCGCACTGTTTGAAGGGGGAGGCCAGGCTTGGGGGTCAGACACCTGGTCTGGTCACCAGCAGGAGTTATAGCAGAGACCATGGCTAACAAGACATAGATCCTGGGTTGTGGACTGAGAAAGTACTAGAAAGAGAGCATTCTTTCACAGGTGGGGTACAGCATCAAAGGTATCCCGGAGGAGAGCCCAGAGGAAAGCAAGCTGGAGTTGGGTGGGTGGCTAGGAATGCTCCTCCTCCAAGACTGGACCATTAGAGGTCAGAGCCTCAGCAGGAGAAGGGGTTTGGGGCAGAGCATTTAGCCCAGTCCTCTACCAGCAAAAAGGGTAGTGCTCCCATAAACATGCAGCTCTTCCTGGGGAGAGTCTAGGTGATATATCTTCCTCCTGCTGGACTTGGCTCTTTCTTAGAAAAGCCAAGGCTGTGGGTCTCCGAGGCCTCTTATTTATTTATTTATTTATTTATTTATTTATTTATTTATTTAATTTATGAGAGTAGGAAAGGGAGGGAGAAAGAGAGGGAGAGAAACATTGATCAGTTGCCTCTCACACATGCCAGGGACCTGGCCCACAACCCCGACCGGGACTCGAACTGGCAACCTTCTCATTTTGCTGGACGATGCCTAACCCACTGAGCCACACCAGTCAGGGCTCACAGAGTCCTCTTTATTAGAGCCTCCCTCCTTTGTCATCCTCACTCTTTCTCAAGAAAGGAGGCCTGGATCTAAGAGAAGGTTCTTTTCTGAGTGCCCATTACTCAGCTGAAAGGGAGGCATTCAGGAAAACTGGGCTTTCCAAGGACAACCAGGGTCGGATGCTGCCAGCTTTCTCAACAGCAACCAGAAATGCGATGAGAAGTTTCAGGGGAAATTTATCTTTTTCCACCAAGTAGTCGAGAGCGTGGCCTTACATCGTAAGGAATGAAGAGAGAGGCTCTTGTGTGCCGGGGCCGCTGCGTCACTGGCCTCAGGGCGAGGTCACAACAAAGGCGAGAGCTGCGTGTCGCTGGGGACTCTGGGCCTTCAGACAGCGAACTGGAGCCATCAGAGCAGGAGGAAATGTTTTTCCTGAGACGTTCGGCCAGATTTCTGTTCAAAAGCTTCACACAGAAATGGAGTTAACACTGGGATGTCTATGAGAAGGTCGTATCCAGTAAAAGATTTCCTCTTCCAGCAGGGACTTCTCAGAGAAAAATCTCTATGCTCCTATTTCTCTACCCCAGGAGGCTCTCCTGGAATCTAAGAGGCCATTTAATGTCAAATTCAGCCGCGTCGAGCGTTCCATAATGGAGATACTGTTCAGGTCATTATATACGTGATATGTGTGAGGCAGAATTTCCCACAATGCCCGGCAGTGCCCAGACTCCCCACGGTAAGGCACTGGTCTCTCTCTGCTTTGACAAAGTCGACCTCAGGCCTGCCTGAAACCGCAAGCTTCAGGCAAAGCCCTCTGGTGACTCGTCTGGAAAAGAATCCCAATGAGATTTGTCATCTTGGTACTCCCTCCAGCCCGGCGGCAGTGGCCGTCCCTGAAGTCAAAAGTGAGTTTGTCAGAATTGGGGAGTGCTTTTCTGCTGACAAAGCAACCCATCACCACATGGAAGTTCTGAGGTTGTCAACTCCTCTGCTGGTCCCTGACAGTCACACTGTGCCCTTGGCTACCATCTTAAGCTTGTGTTTTCAGAAGTGAGTTCTCAGGAAGTAGAGCACAGGCACCTGATTCGCTGCAGATGTGTGTGTTGTGGGGGGGGGGGGGGTACTGGGGGAGGGTTAGTGCACACTCAGGTGGCTCCATGGATCAGCACACCCACCAGAGAAGTCTTCATGCCCTGACCAGCAGCCGGGGGTCAGGTTGCTCTGACACAGCCACAGAGTGTTTGTGCAGGAGTGTGGGTCGTTGGGCTCAGTCCCTGGACCAAGATTTTTCATTTTGGTTATAGACATATTTCTGTCTATGTCTGGGACCAGAGCTGACCACACTGCTAAGTTTTCACTTGCATGACATTTAGTAGGAAAAAAGCAAACCCTCATTTTAACAATGACATCAGAAATATGTAAAATAGCCGCGGCTGGTGTGGCCCAGTGGATTGAGTGCTGGCCTGCAAACCAAAGGGTCATTGGTTCAATTTCCAGTCAGGGCACGTGCCTGGGTTACAGGCCAAATCCCCAGTAGGGGGCATGCAGGAGGCAACCGCACATCGATGTTTCCCTCTCCCTTCCTCCTTCCCTCCCCCTCCCTCTAAAAATAAATAAATCAAAGCTTTAAAAAAATATGTAAAATAAAACACAGGCTACTTCAATAAGGGGCATCTAGTCCTTGAGGTTGCTGTGGTCTTTTAGCATGTTCCTGTAGCAGGTGCATTGTCGTCCATTATGCTCAGAGAGCACACAGGGATGATACAATCTGTACTCATCTTTGTCACCTAGTCACCTAGGCTTAAGTCATCAGGAGAGGATGTAGTAGGGAGAAGTAAGGGCCCTGGATTCTCTTCAGCCAGTGAAATAGTGAACAATGAGAGGAAATGTGTGTGTTTAGCAAAACAGAGAAAATATTGGCCTGTCTAGTTATTTATTCAACAGGTATTTGTTGTGCACTTGCTCTGGGCTGGGCACTGTTCTAGGTACTTGGTTATGTCAGAGAAGAGAAGAAAGGTCCCTCCCCTTGTGGGCCTGCTATTCAGGTGGGAGATGCAGATCGTTAACAACCAACATGAATCAATTGTTGATTAAATTAGTAGACCGCTGGGAAAGTAAGAAGCAGAGCATAGTGAAGGTGTAGGGCAGAGAAAAATGTAACGTATATATGGTAGGGCTGGCAAACATGTTTCTGGGCCTGAACATTCTTTAGGTTTATAATAATGATGCAAATGATAACATTAATTGCTAACATTTTCTTCGTCTGACGCAGTGCTAGGCACTGTGCCGGGTAGTTACTTGGATATCTCATTGAGTCTGCAAGGCTGCTCGGATCCTTCCACCCTCCGAGGCAGAAAGCCAGACCTTGGTTCCGGCCATTGGCCTCCTCCATCTTCATGCTCTGTCTTTGCAGCAGAACTTACTCCAGAAATCCTGGCTTTCATTTAAATCTTACCTTTGGTGGATGTCCCCACAAAGCCCAGTGCCCAGAGAGTTCATTCCTTTAAACCCCTCAGTAATGAAGCTGGGTGTCATTGGCAGATTCAGGTACCAGTGGCAGGACTGGCTATCCCTAGCTCTGCCATCAAATAGCTGGGGATGAAAAAGAAATGGGAGGGAGACTTGTGGTGTTTGTCGCTCGGGTGCCATGCGCTGCTCTGGGCCCCTTGGCTAAAGACACCAGCCCCCAGTGACGTGGCCCGTTGCTGTTGATTGCTCCGTTAACCTTGCAGTGAGGACACGGTTCAGGCTGATTGCTGGAGGCCTCTCTGTTTCGGTCACTTCCTTTTTGTACCTGCTGGAGGACTTTTGGTTTGATGGGGACCTCCCTTGTCCTGTCAGCCAGGCTTTCCCCCAGCCCCTCCCCCACCCCCCACCCCGCCATGGGCCTGCGGAGAACCCCATCTTTCAGCTCTGCAGCTCTCTTCAGGCCCTGAGGCATCATGGCCCAATGGAGCTGCCAAATACTTCCTGATAAGGCGTCAATTTCAACCTCGATTGGGGACTGGGAATTACAGAAAAGTCCCACCATCTCGGGCCTTCTGTTGGCTGCAGGGAAGCCGTCCATGCATTCTGTGACCTTTGTACACCTCTCCGCTCTGCCCCGGGAGCTAGACAAAAAGAATAGGAGGGAAACTTGATAAGAGGTCAATGGTAAAGATAGTCATAGCCATAATTTGGGCTAAAAGAAAATAGTTCTTGAAAAGAACACAGCTTTCACGTAGGATGCCTTCTGTAAATGAATGGGTGAGTAGAAAAACTGATAACAAAACTTGGAGACAGATTTTATGAGTGCAGTGAAGTTGGAAGGCACGTCAGGACTTCATGTAACACACACCAATTCCTGGAACCTAGTGATTCGCACTTTTTTTTTTTTTTTTTTTGCATGAATTTGTCACTTTCTATTCCATTTTCTGTTCTGCTCCTCCTAGGTTCACCTACCTCCCTCAGGCCCCCCCCCACCCCGCACACCACCACAAGCTTCGATCCCCTCTACACCCTGTTATCACGGCCTTGCTGCACGCCCGGAACGTCTCTGGGCTCCCATGCCTGTAACTCAAGGTCATTAAGCTAGCCTAGCAGCCACCACACAGCCTTAACCGGGCCCCTGGCCCTCTCCTCCAGCCCTCTCTTTCTACCTGTTCCTCTACTTCAGTCGGGCACTTGCCTCTAGGGTCACCCCTCAGACCTCTCTTATATGTCTCCTCACCCTCTTCTGCCTTGTGTCGGTCTGCATCGCTCTCTCCAGGGAGCTCTCACTCAGTCCACGTGACCCCGGTCACACTCATCTTTGCCTTCTTAACCAACCTCCAGCAGCCTTAACACCTCCACCATTCCCTGGGTCCATTACCCAGAGTTCCTCACAACCTTAGTCACGGTTAAATGCAAGGATGGAGAACACGTGCCCTATTACTCTGTATCCGCTCTGTGGCTAAACACACCATACACTGAAATAAAGAAGTCACTCTGAAATAAAGCACCAGAGGCCTAACTGGCATCCCCCACCACGGAAAAATCCTCGGAGCACCTTGCCTTTCCTTTGGCTCATACCAGCACCACACACGCTCTGCAGACCCCTGCGAGAAAGTGCCCATGAGAGCCATCAACCTCATTCCAAGCTTGTAAACAAGTTGGGCTTTTTGTTTTTGTTTTATTCTGTTCTTAAGCAAGCAGGGGAATCTATTTGCTGGAAGAATTGTGGGGGGAAAAGTCAAATAAAAATAAAACAGGCCTCTTAAATGAGTTGAGCTTTGCCTCTCTTTTGTCCCCCATCCCTGCTCTCTCTCCCCATCCCCCTCACTCTCCGCTTGCTTTTCATGCCAGTTGCTAAATACTGTAATTTAAAAGCTGCACTGGCTTTTCCAGAGCCAGGAGGAATGTGCATTCGCACGTGGGTTTTTCCACAAGAAAACTGTCCCTGTCTTTGGTTCTCCTTATCCAGACACAGTGAACAAACAGTTAGAAGAGCCCATCCGACTCTGTAGTTCTTATTCTAATTTGTTGGAGGCTTGGGAGCGGTCAAGGGGGATGGTTTGTGTTTCACTCCGTCAGGCTGTTGTTTGATGAGGTTTGTGCTCCATTTGTTCAGATGGTTTTCATGGCTTCTTTGTTGTTCACGGAAAGACTTTGAAAGTCATAACTCTGTGTCCTTCGCTCTTCTGCTATTCCTGCTCAATGTCACAACGGGAGTCACACCACAAGAAAGGAAAAGGGGGAGTCCCCAGCCAGTTAGCGAAGACATTTCTGAACACAGTTACAGAGGCATGTGGATTTTTTTCAAGAAAGAGGTTGGGATCACAAACGTTCAGATTCAATGGAGGAGTTTCCATGGCAACTTGGAAGCGAGACTCTAGTCACTTTCAGGCAGGAGGCATCTCTCCATTTTCTCGTGTCTTCTTCCAGCCACACCGCTGGCCTTTTTCCTTCCTCTGTGTGCTCAGGCTAAGCCTTCTCCACTCTCGGCAGAAAGGCGCAAGGGCCTCGCAGCACCCGGCATGCGCTCACACCCCTGAGGCCTCACCCACAGCATCAGCGGGCCCAAGGAGGGGCTGGAGTCGGCCCCCTGTAATGACACGGGTGGGCTTTGAGACATCCTACTCATGGAGTCTTGGATCTGGACACTGTCCATCTCTTCAGAGTTTCTATAGACTTTTTTTTCTTTCTAAATTTGCATTAGTTTATATTTGTAGGAAGCTTTAGAAGATGTCTCACACATATTATAGCATTTGATCACTACCTGTTTTAGCCCTTTGGGGATGGCTATGACAAAGTACCACAGACTGAGGAATTTATAAATGACAGAAATGTATTTCCCATGTGTCTGGAGGCTGGAAGTCTGAGGTCTGAGTGCTGATTCCATCAGATTCTGGCAGGGCCCTCTTCTGCACTGCAGACTGCGGACCTCCTGCGGTGTCCTCGCAGGGCAGGAAGAGGGCAGGCCAGTTCCGTAGCCTCTCCTCTCAAGGCCACTAATCCCGTCCCTCAGGGCTCCCCCCTCGTGACCTAATCGCCTCCCAAAGACCCCACCCCCTGATACCATCACACTGGGGACTAGGTATCAACACATGAATTTGGAGAGGGGGGAACACAGACATTCAGTTCAACCCTATAAGGTCGATAAATCATGTAAATTATTGTTTTCATATTAAAGACGGTTGAATACAGGAATGTCTTATGATTCATCCAAGGTCTCACACAAGTAATGCCAGGGACAGAACTTGAACCAGTCCTCTGACTTCCAATTCAGAGTTCTTCTGGTCACTTCGGCTCCGTATCAGAATAGTCAATGTTCCTTCTACATGCTCCACCTTTGCCCCAGGGCAAGAACGTACTTCTGGAATTTAGGGATGCCTATAAAATAACGGGCGAATTAAATTTAGTTTCTCTGGATTACTAAAAGATCATCTTCACTCAATCTTTGTATAAAGCAGGAGATACTAATGTATAACTACTTGCTGTTTTTCATTAGACCCTTCTTACGACTCAGTCAGGAGAGGAGGATGGGGCAATAACATGAATTCTGGCCTCAACAAAAGTAAGTAAATGTCATTCTACCTTTTGGAGGAAAACATTTTTCCAAGGTCAGGGTGGAGAAAAAAGTTATAAGATTAAAAAAAAAAAAAAAAAGGATGGGAGCAAGAATTTGTTGTCCTGCTTTTTGAGTGGATGTCAAACTAATTGTCTATTTAGGGCCTGTCAGTGATACTGGTTCTTTGAAAAGAGGGTGAGGGGTTTTCATTCAGACCTTTGAGTTCCATTTCATTGTCTTTGGTTTTAGAATTATTGAAGGCAGGTTTCTTAGGATAAGGGTCAGTGTGAAAGGTCGCTTGGTTTGGATTTAAATGATGACTATGACCCTCTATGATTTTGCTGCTCATACTGTCAAAGCTTAGTCACATCGATGTCACTGTTCCCACTTCACGGAAGGCTGAGATGGAGCATAACCTGATGAAGAGATGGCAAGGGTCTGAGACATCAATTTGTGTTGAACTCTGACCTAAAATCTCCCTTCAAGGGAGAGGCAAGAGAATGACTCAAGCTCTTGAACCAGAAACGTGTCCATCTTGCTAGGTCCAGGAAGCAAAATGTCAAGCACATGAATGGACTTTGAAGGGAATTCTTTCGAAAATGAGGTTGGGATTACAAATCTATGCCCCAGCAATAACCAAGATTCCTTTCAATAATATGTATGAATTATTTGTTTACTCTGTGCCAAGAATCTGGCCCTTGGCGTTCAAAGAGATGAGTCAGGCACAGACCCGCAGGGGGAGGGGCTATCACGCTTCACACGTCACTCTTTATCTGGGTGTATCCAGGAGGGCCCTCTGCACCTTGGGGCCATTTGAGTTGGCTCCAGAGAGAGAAGTAGGATTTGGGCCTGCAGAGATGGGGGAGACAGACCCTCCCAGAAGTGAGCGCCAGGGGAAGACACTGAGGTTGCTATGCATGGCAGTCAGTGAGGACTCCGGGTTCCTGGAGTTTAGGATGTGTGAAGGGGAAGAAGTCTGGAAAGGTAAAGAAGGGGGCATGAAGGACATTATGAAGATAGACCTTAATTCGGTAGTCTACGAGGGGTTACCAAGGGTTTGGGACAGTGAAGCAAAATGGTTTAGAGAGATTAAACCAGCTAAACAGCGTATGGTGGGTCAGTGGGAAGAGAAGGGAGTTGTAAGTCTTAGACCATGCAACAACGACAACAACAACGAAACACGGATCTAACATGGGGGTGCTATGACAGCAATGGGGGGAAGCCCATGAAACATGCCAACACGAAAAGCAGTCAACCTTCGCTCAGATGTCACTTTCTCACGAAAGGCCTCTCGAAATTTTCTATTTAAAAGTGAAATCCACTTTGACCATTATACCACTTTACCATTATACCATTAAACATGCTATACAGTGTGTTTATTGTCGTTCATCATTGTCTGCACCATTCACATGTAAGTTCTACTGGGAGCTGCTGGTTCATTGCTGAATGTCTAGCATCAGGAGCAGTGCCAGCACATAGTAGAGTCCAGGTAAATATTTATAAAATGAAATGAATGAATGAGTGCATAGAGAGTGAGTGAATGAATGAGCAAGCACATTTCTCCTCCTTCTGGAGGGCATTTGACAAGACGTTTCTCTCCCCTCATGGGGCGTGGCCCCGCTGACCGCATTTCTCCTTGTCTTGCTGCAGGTCCTCCCCTGGCAGGAGCACAGACAATGAGTAAGAATACTGAGCAACGGCCCCAGCCAGGTACCTGTCCGTGGTGTGCGATTCCTTTTCTGCTGCTTAGGCAGCCACCGATTCCACGTGATCCACTGAAGGGCGTTTAAACAGCAGGCTGCGCCTGCCCTCGTTTTTCCCCCAAGAGCCTCTAGCTGGCTCTCTGTAATAGATCTGTGAATCATGTAACAGGCACTGGAACCAAGTGGTTAAGTAACAGAAGTAAAAGGAATATTAAAGATGAAACTTCCCAATGCCTCATTCTGTAAAATAAACTGAGGCCCAGGAGGCAGAGCGGCTAGCTAAAAAGCTACATAGCTTATTAATGAGAGCATAACAACCCCGAGAGCTGGCCAAGCCTTTTGATGTAAGTTTTACCAAGCTTAGTTTCAGAAATACCTTCATCCTGTGATACATCTACTTAACAATTTAGGTAGGAGAACTTTTAAAACCATAGAATTGGAGGTTTTTAGTATCGGGAAGGATAGAGACATCCAGGTCTGTAAATCCTTCTGTAACATCTCAGTCTTAGGGGTTACCACACCGCTACTTGAATACTTAAAACGACAGGGAGTTCACTCCTTATCTGGGCTCATTTCCATTATTCAAGCCAAAGTCCCTTCCCTATAGCTTCCATTCAAGCTTCCCAGTTTACCCTCAAGAGAAATCTTCCTCCTGTTTTATGCGAAGATCCTTCAGATGACTGAGGATGGCTCCTGAGCCCACTCCCCAGGCCAGCTGTGTCTTCTTTGTGTGACTCAGCTGACGTTAAGCTCTGAAAAAGCCATTTGCTTTGGTGTGGGCAAACACTGTTTTCCATCTCCAGTGAAGATAGAGCAATTAGGAAACTGACTTTCAAGTCATTAGGAAATTTTAGAAACACAAGACAAACAGAGGATTGATTTCACATAAAGGATTTATTGAATCCCCAGCAACAACAAAACAGATTTGATCTGCCAATAACATTTTCATTGTCATACCATGTGGATAAAAAAGAGTGGACTGAATGGCCTTATGGACTCTTCAAGTTAATTTATGGTTCTAAGTAGAAACCCATAAATCATGTTGATTTTAATTTTATTTATCTTTAGAGAGGGGAAGGGAGAGAAAGAGAAGGAAAGAAGCATCAATGTGTGGTTGCCTCTTGCACATACCCTACTGGGGACCTGGCCTACAACCCAGGCATGTGCCCTAGACTGGGAATCAAACTGGTGACCCTTTGGTTCACAGGCTGGCACTCAATCCGCTGAGCCACTCCAGCCAGGGCAAATCATGTTGATTTTTAAAATTGCAATTATAACCATAAAAAAGTAAAATGATGCCAAACCTTTAACAACGTGGCCCAGTTGTGATTCAGCTATCTACCATGATCTCTTCACCTGAAAAAAAAGAGGACAAACCTCACTAAAACCAATACTACAAAGATTTTTATAGCTAAATAATCACATAAATTTTAAGTAAACTTAGACATCAAGAATAGTAATTTTATAGTTAAAATACAGATTCCAGTTAGTGTTGAAATTTCCAAGCTTACAATCACAGAATGTTGTTACAAGGAGAGAACTGAGGGATCCAGTAGCCGAGCCCACTCATTTTGCAGATGAGAAAACCAATACCCAGAGATCATCCAATGAGTTTAATTTATTACAGAGCTGTGTCTATGAACCAGGCTGCTTGATTTCCAGGCATGTATATTTTATGCTACCTCGGAAAAGCAGAGGTATATAAAGTTGTCACTAATAGGTAGAGCTATTAAAGACCAGTGGTCATTAGATCCTCTTTAGGTCCACTTAATAAACCATGTATACCTTATTTGTTATGATTAAACATTAGCCAGCCCCTTTCCAAATGGCTTCATCACTCTGTTTTAGGTAATAACAGCATTATCTACAAATTTTAGACATCAAACATGAAAAAAAAAATAATGCCGTTACTACTCCATGTTATTTCTATAAATACTGGAATGAACCATAACTGTGATCAAGATCTTTGGGGTCTACAAATAAAACAGTCAAGTTTTCTAAAATCAGACTTTCCTATGATACTGAAATAAAAGTGTAAACCTTTGGGGTATTCTTATTGTTAATGCTGTTGTTTTTATATTTTTAATAGCAGTAAAGCAAATTTCCTTTTTTGTTTCCTTAGATCCCTATCAGATCCTGGGCCCAACCAGTAGTCGCCTAGCCAACCCCGGTGAGTTGACTTTGGCCTGCAAGATTTTCTTTCCAGAATGTTCTATAGCTTTATGAGGTCATAGAGACCTCTGTCCTAAGTTCAGACACCTGACTGGGTACTGTTTTCCTTAAAACATTCAACACCTGTTTCTGTAGTGTACAAATGAGAGGTCAGGGCTTGTTAGTTGGTGGCAATGATGTATTTGGTGGAAAACAAATGTGTTAGCTCTGCACACCTGCACTGAGGTTGAGATGAGTCCTAAATGGCACAGACAGAAGTCCCAGGAGGGAAAAATGAAGGTTAGGGGAAGGAAACAATTCCAGTGGACTCTCAGTTACCTGCCTTGTGCAAGGCACAAGTGAATAAATGTCCCAAAGGTGTTTTATTCTTGATTTTAGGAAGCACTGCTGAGCTCTCTGGCCTTATCAAAGAGGGGTGACCCTGAAAAGTTGCAGAGAAAATACACTTGACAGTGCATTTTAAAGGTTTATTATCAAAAGTAACTCTAAAGTGAATTCTAAGTCCAGACTTCCACGTGTGAGCTAAGAGGCCCCTGTGTGAGAGGCGGGCCCGAGGGAACTAAGGCTGCCCTGTGTCCAGGCCTGTCCTTTAGTGCCTGGCTATTTCCGCCCAGAGGACAAAGAAGCCACCCGGCTCCCTCCCCTGTTACTCTTCTCTGGGCCCAGGTTCTTCCCTGGAGAACTCAGAGCTGGGAGCAGGTGCCCGGGCTCTGCGAAGGAGCGTGGCAGGGCCTGTCAGCCTAAAGCCTGTGCCACACCTCCCCCCTGCCACCCTGATGGCCGTCTCCAGGCTCAGGCTCTTACACTGACCTGCCACACCTCGGGGGGCTCCATCGCAAGGCAGAAATGGACAGTGATTCAGGCCTTTAGAGAAGGAGAAACTTCAGACACGTTGCCAAAAATGATGGCTGTGGCCGCAGCCTGCCCCAAATCACACACCTAGTTCTGGGCAATCCAGCACCTCGTTACCCACAGGGCATTTCACCAGGCTGTGAGGCAAACTATTTTTAAGATCTAACTATGCTTGTAATGCCCATCTTAGTGGCAAACAGAAAAGGAAGTCAACAATGAAAAGAAGGGATTGCCAAGTAGATTCTGAGTGTAAAAGGGAATAAAGCGTTTCTTAGAGAGGTTGAAAGAATCCTTGCATTTAGGGGATTGGATTCTGAATATTCTGTGTTCTCCTGGTCTCGCCACCTGCAGGAAGCGGGCAGATCCAGCTGTGGCAGTTCCTCCTCGAGCTACTCTCCGATAGTGCCAATGCCAGCTGTATCACCTGGGAGGGGACCAATGGGGAGTTCAAAATGACGGACCCCGATGAGGTGGCCAGGCGCTGGGGGGAGCGGAAAAGCAAGCCCAACATGAATTATGACAAGCTGAGCCGGGCCCTCCGATACTACTATGACAAAAACATTATGACCAAAGTGCATGGCAAAAGGTATGCCTACAAATTTGACTTCCACGGCATCGCCCAGGCTCTGCAGCCGCATCCAACTGAGTCGTCCATGTACAAGTACCCTTCTGATATCTCCTATATGCCTTCCTACCACGCCCATCAACAGAAGGTGAACTTTGTCCCTCCCCACCCCCCCTCCATGCCCGTAACTTCCTCCAGCTTCTTTGGAGCAGCCTCACAATACTGGACCTCCCCCACAGGTGGAATCTACCCCAACCCCAATGTCCCCCGCCACCCTAACACCCACGTGCCCTCACACTTAGGCAGCTACTACTAGAAGCTTAATCATCGGTGGGCCTCTTCTCCCTGAAGCCCCAGCCCTCACACTTCCTGGAACACTTTGGACACTCATGACTTTGGAGACCAAACAAAACTGGATGTTCTTTCTTGTTGGAACCTTTGTATTTGTTCTTTATAAAAACAAACCTTTTCTTTTTTAATGTTGGCATCTTCTGCTTTGTCTACCTTGAACAAAAAAAATGATAATTCTGTGGGCCAGTAGGACAGTTTGAATTCTCAATCTCCTATCATCTTATGAGTTGAATACCTAGATTACTGGAATGGTTGTGTCATGGTTCTATGGTGGAAACTGTAAATTTCTTTTATATTTTTATGACCAAAGCAGCTTCTTATCAACACACGGGTCTTATCATGGACCTTGAAGGATTCAGTATGACAAGGAATCTTGGACTCAACCAGTTAGGCTCTGGTTTGAGACTTAGTGGAAGTAGAGACAGGAAATTTATGATCTTGTTTTGGGAGGACCCAATTCAGTGGATGGCAACTGGAATCATTGGTTGTAAGGTCAGTGAAGTTTTCAGCCAACTGGAATTTAAAAGAAAAAGCCTGTGTGTATGTATTTAAGGAGCCAAGAGGATCACAAAAGTCCTCTCAGTAGGCAATGTGTGCTAGGCTGACTGTTCTCTCTAGAAACAGTCAACATATGGACTAAGAAATGTTAATGCAACTAGAAACAGTCAAGACATGAACTAATAAATATTAATGCAAGTGCAGACACTCCTGAAAGATAGAGTGATAAATAACTTTTTTTAAAAAAAATAATGACAGTGGGTCCCAGAACTTTGAAAAGCCTTAGGGATTTCTAAACACAAACAGATCCGCAAGCGCTGTGCGCTTGTCAGAGCATCGGTCCAGGGTCACCCAATCCAGAGACAGTTTACTGTATAAATTATGCAGAGTTATTTTCCTATATCTCACAGTATTAAAAATAAATAATTAAAAAATTAAAAAGAATAAATAAACGAGTTGACCTCGGTCACAAATACAATGTTACTATCAAATCAGTTGTTGTTATTTTTTTAAGTGTAATTTGTACATCTTTTGTCAATCTGTACATTTGTGCTGTTTGTACGTTTTTATAGCTGGGTTTTAAAAAGTCATAATGTGATTATTGCTGCAAAAAAAAAAAAAATACGGACATTGACATCGCTGACTTACTAGAACAAGAAGCACTGGCAAAGATATTTAACAGCCTGGACAAGCAAACATTGTGCTCCATTTAAATCTTTATGCTTTTGGAAGTGTTTGTAAATAACATACTGCAATCACCACAACTTTGAAAAGAGCAACCGAAGCTTCCTTTGTGGATACAAGGGATTTTCCTGCCCCCGTATATGCAATATATTTTTTAGATATTAAAATATATATAATTTTACAGGTAACCGTTGACCTTTTTAAACTATATTAAGTGTTAAGCTGACAACTGTCCCTGAAGACTCTGTTGTGAAGTAATTTGACTGAATAAATCATGCCTTCTCTCAGAACCGAGGACGTCATTTTCTTACTTACCCCTCCCATAGGCACAGGGTCTTCCCAGTGGAAGTTTTCCATTTACCTTTTGCACCATGAAGAACTTTTCAGACGGACAAACTGTATTACGGGAGAAAGTAAAAAACAAACAAACAAACAAAGAAAAACAACGTGGTTTTGAGTGTTGTTTGTAATTAGGCAGGGTTCTGCAGAGAAACAGAACCAGTAGGAGGTAAACAGATATAGACATAGACATAGACATATAGATATCTATATAGATGCATGTAGAGAGGTGCATATATATATACACATAGAGAGATGTATATATAATGTCTATATAGATATCTACATAGATGCATATATAACTATATGTATATATAAAAATATGTGTGTGTGTATAGAGAGAGAGACAGAGAGAGAGACAGAGCTTGATTGATTATGAGAAATTAACCCCACAGGACTGTGGGCTTAGAAGTCCCATGGGCTGCTGTGTGCCAGCTGGAGACTCAGGAAAGCCTGTAGTTCTGGTCCAAACCTAAAGGCCTAAGGACCAGGAGAGCCGATGGTGTAAATCCCAATCCAAGGGCAACAAAAGTGAAGTGTCCCAGCTCAAGCTGGCAGGCAGGAAGCATATGGTGAATTTGTCCTTCTTCGGCCTTTTGTTCTGTTCTATGCAATAGCTCAGCTGATGCATCAGGGAATGCCACCTACTTTCTCGAAATCCACCAATCCGAAGGGTAACTCATCCAGAAACACCTACACACTTACACCCAGAAATAACATTTAATCTGGGCACCCTGTGACCCAGTCAACTTAGTGTTTAAAATTCACCTTCATGTTGCTGATGATGTTTGCAGGGATTCCTGTTCAGTGTTATTGAAATCTTCCTCCAGCCTAAAAGAGATTTAGAGGATGACAGTCAAGGCCACAGACAGTCTGTATTTAAGAAAGAAAACAAAGCAGATTGTTCCACCATGGACATTGCCCATTGGACTTCATTCTGTTGCACCCACCAAGCTCTTCAAACCCAAGTGGCCATCCTTCTGATACTCCAACAAAGAATAAGACAGCCCAGCTTCCTCTGGTCCCATGCCAGGATTTTATCGTCCATGCAGATTTTTAAGGTCTTTTTTCTTCCTAAGGAAGAAACTCTCTTGAAAGTGTTTCATGGTTAGGTAGCTTGTTTTCAATTTCTCTATTTTATAATGAAAAAGAATGAGGCTTGGAAAGTCATTGATATCATGAGGAATGAGACTTAAAACATTGGTAACCCTACAACCTTCCCTTGGTAACCCTGGGAGCCTTCTAGACAACATGTCTGCCTAAATGAAATAAGATGTGTTCCGGATGGTCTCCATTGTTTTTTTTAACTTGCACTCTATCATTAAAAAATGTCTTAAGCAATTATTCTCAACATATGCACATTGATTTATAAATCATATACACAAACTGTTACATTACTATTAATGTTATAAAAATAAACACAAAATAGAAAATTTTCAGAACAATATAAAATAAATTAAAACTGAAATTCTAATAGTTTCTTCCATTTTCTTTGTATCACATACCTCCTGCTGTGAACACTCAAGAAGAAAGTTAGTCTTTAGAGGAAGAGTGTGTTTGTATACATCTGTATGAGTTTTCCTGTGACTTCTAAGAAAGGAGAAAATAAAACTTGTTATCAGCAGCCCAAGCATAGAAAGAGAAATGATGAAGGTCAGATACGTTTAAAAATAGTTTGGCTGTATTCTTTGTAAAATCTCTACCTCAGCCAAACAACTTTGCCATCAACTGTGAGATTTGCAAAGTATTCATTAGGGAAAATGGAGGCACATAAAGGATGTTCAGACCACTGGGGCTTCACCATGTGAAGCGGGGTTTTTAGATGCCCTTTTTAACCTAAAAATAAAAAGGCTCTTCCAAGTGAGAGGCAACAGCATTTATTGGGATCAATAAGAATTGAGATTCTGGAAGCCCTGTTTCAGAAAGAAACCCAGGAAATGTTCCTGTTAGGAGACAAAGACAATGAGTATTTATGAGAAAAGGAGGCGGAACGATGACATCAAGAGATAGAAGGTGTTTCTGTTGGTTCAGATACCATAACACAGTGATGCTAATTCTAAACAATGTTTTTAATTTTCAATCCAGTAGCCATCAGACCCTTCATCATCATAACTGCTTTTTTGGTTATCTTTGCAAACAGTTTCTAAGGAAACAGGTTGCATAGGCCCAGGCCAAAGGTTATTTTGTCCTGTTTCAACATTCCGAAGATCTGAGGCATAAGACGTACCAGGCAGCCCCTCTGGCATGACAGTGCTGGCTCCATTTTAAAGCGGCTCCATTTATATTATTATTCCAAGGGTGTCCAACGTTTTGGCGTCTCTGGGCCACAGTGGAAGAAGAAAAGTTGTCTTGGGCCACACGTTAAATACACTGCACCATGTAATGACAAAAAAAAACCTAATAATGTTTCAAGTAAATTTACAATTTTGTGTTGGGCCACATTCATAGCCGTCCTGGGCCACATGTGACCCACAGGCCGCGGCTTGGACACCCCTGGAACCTCATACTCTATTCAAACGCTGACTTATGTTCATCGCCTCTATAAAGACTTAGAACTTTGGCCAAATCTTGCCCCTTAAACTTGTTCCCCAGTGACCTATTCCACATTTAAGAAGCTATTCCACTCGCTAACAGGACCAAGACGCCATTTTCTCCTTAAGTGCATTTGTGTGGAGGAAGGGCTGGCATTTATTCCCCTATAATGCCCAGATTTAAGGTTTACTAGCTTATTCAAGGGCATCCAGCTGGCTCGCCTCAGAGGACAAACAGAATCTTTGCCCTCCTGGCTTCTAGCTCAGTATTTTCCCCACTCAACCATTCTGCACCTATGCCATGAGGTTTATTCATTCTAACGAGCAGTGCAAGCCAGGAAGAGAGAAGCGTGGCACAGCTGCGAGCAGTTCTGTTGGAAAGCAACGTTCCCCATGGTTTAGGATGCTGGCCAATAGCCCGTTGAGCAGGAGGTTATATACTTTTAGTGTCAAAGTATATTGTTGACTCCCAGACAAAGGAAGCTATATTTTCAACATCTGCTGTTTTGCCATGGTTAATGATCACCAGAATTTTCATAACACCTAAAATGATCATTATTTTCTTTAACCAATAATATTTCCCTGGAATTGAATAATAAATGTGTATGATGTTTATTTAGTCCATGGGTAATGCATTAAGTGTGGGCCCCCAGAGGGGGTGTGACTAGTTTAAACCAAATGAGATCAGGCGGTTCCAGAATACCAGGGCAGAAAGGAACACCTGTCTCTCCTATGCCAAGGAGGCATGGCCCGGCCAAGGCATGGTTGGTGAGGAAATAAAACACAAAGCAAAACAAAACAAAACAAAATGCAGTACTTTTGGTAAGTTGTCCGCGGACTTGGTTTCACACTCTAATTCCTCAAATACCTATTTACGTAAACATATTCCCTTAAAAGCTATTGAAAAGATACCACTTTGGGAAGCAACCCTTGAGCCTGGCTGCCCTGCTCCCACACCGAGCTGGGGATCTGCCGCCCGGAGCTTCCCCTGCCATTAACAGTAGCGCTGGGCTCTCCAACCCCGCCTCCCCCTCCCCCACCTAGGAGGTGGCGGTAAAGCGGTGCTTAGCATCAATGGGAGAGAAAGGGGAGGTAATAAAGAACTTGAATGGGGGACCAGGGGACTGGGCTCTCTTGAATAAACAGAGGCTTCAACTCATATCCAGGAAGAACTCCGTGTTTTGCAAAAAAGCACCCTGGACACTTCATCATACAGAAAGCTACTGAAGTTGACAGGCACTCCTCCAGCCAGAGTCCGCTGAAGGATAATGAAAGGTCGGCTGGTTTCAAGACTACAAATCCCAGGCTCCCATGGGGCCAGACCCTTCTGAGAGGAAGTGGGTTAGCCAGCCAAACCTCTAGGGTTTCAGCCAATTGAGAAAGGATATGAAGGGAAGCTTTTGAAAGGAATGTCTGCTCACATGCCTGGGGTCTGTCTCCCTCTCACTCTTACTTGGCCTCCTGTCTAATTGTTTCAGTCTGTCTGAGCTGGTAAATTCCTAAGCACATAGTCAATTTACACTTAGCTTAAAAGCTCTAAGGGGAAACAGAAAAGTTTCCAGCGAGACCACTCACTTGCCTGCAATTGCTAAACTAGCCTTCAGATTTTAAGTGAGTTACCTCATGTGTTTTCTTAGTGTAAAGAGAGGCAATTTAGGTAGATAAATGAGCAAGGGTGTAATGCCAGAAGACCTGGGTTCCAATTCTGACCCTTCCATCTACTGGGCAACTTATCTGCACCTATGAACTGGGGAGCAGAGCAATAAATATCTCCTGCAAGAGTTCGTGTGGGATATTAGATGACACATGTGGAAAACCCTTTCAAAATTACTGCACAGGAAGTATACATATAATCATTGTTATCTGTCGGTATTTGCAAGGTTTTTTCCAAGAACGTTTATTAAGTCCTTGTTAACCGGTGAGCACTCTGAATAGAGAGTTGAGTACAGGGTAGACTTTGTGTTGCGGTCAGAAAGGCATTTTCCAAATGCGTGAAAAGTGGGAGTAATTGGATTTTCCAGAGAGCCGTTGGGTTTCCCCTGCCCCACAGTGCCCCTGTCGGCTCCCGCCCTTCACGGAGGCTGGGCGCACCTAAAGTCCACAGTGCGCGCTGCCAAACTCCAGGATGCTGCAAGTAAAATAGGATTGTTATGGAGGAATGCTAAAAATGCACTTTGTCAGAAATACTGGGTTGGATTTTTTTCAATCCACTGAGAAATAGAGGTCTGGAGCTGGGATTTTATGCTTAGTAAGCTTAGATCTGGGTTGTTGGCATACCCAGAACAGCCTGTAAGCTCCCTGAGAGAAGACATTCTGTCTTTTTTGTGTGCTGTGTAGGAGGCAGCGCACAGTAGTTGGTCAGTAAAAGAGATGCTAAATGAATACATAATGAACAGGGATGGAGTCTGAGAGACCTGGCTCTGAAGCCCAGCATTTCCACTGCCCTAATTACAGCTTACTATCTCTGAGTGTGAGTCCCCCTCTGTTAAACGAGTATTGTAGTCTAACCATACTACGTCATCCTGGGCGTTACGTAAGATTCAGTAAGTAAAAATGTTCTGTATGTGGGAAAGGACCATGAAAATGGGAGGTAGTGTCTTAGTTGATAAAAACAGGTCCTCCTTATCATTCAAAATTCTACGCAGGTCTCTGTTATTCTCTGATATCATAAGATAGCATTAAACCACACTCCTCTATTTTATTGTATATTATGAATATATTTTTTATCTTTACAAATTTGTAAAAGCTTGATATAATCACAAACTTATAGAAAAGTTAGAACAGTACAAAAACCTTTTTTAATTGAACCATTTGAGAATAAATTGCCAGCCCGATGCTTCATCCCAACCAAATACTTGAGTGTGTATTTCCTATAATAATATTCTCCATAATCCAGTATACTCATGAAAATCAGAGAATTAACATGGACAGATTGCCACCGCAGAATCCTCAAGCGAGCACCATTCACTCTTTGCTAATTGCCCAACTATTTTCTTTTGCAAAAAGATCCTATTCAGAAATATATATTGCATTTAATTATCATGCACCTTTAACCTGGAATACTCCCAAGGCCTTTCCTTGACTTTCAAGGCTTTGACAACTTCGAGTATTATAGGCCAGTTATTTTGGAAAATGGTCCTCAATGTGGGGCTGTCTGGTCTTTCTTCACGACTAGATTTAGGTGCGACATCTCGACAGGCATATCAGGACTAATGTAGCTTCCTTCTCACCGTAGCCTGGATGTCGCCCACAATCTCCACTTATTTCTTTATTGATGTTTATTTTGGTGGTGTGCTTATGCTGGTGTCTGCCAGGCTTCTCCATCATGAAGTTACTCTTCTCCCCTTTGTAATTCAGAAGTATTTTGTGGGAATGTGCTTGAAATCATGTAAATATCCTGTTCATCAAGTTTCAATGTATTCATTCATTTATATATCTCTCTAAAGATGCATGGTTTCCTATCTTATTCAGTGGATAAGATATGTTCTTATCATTATTTATTTTGAGGATTACATTGTCCCAGTGGAAGGCCATTGAAGCTGGTCTCTGTGTCCCTGGATGTGTCCCCATCAGTCTTTGAGCCCTTCCTCAACCACATATTTGAAGCTCCCTGTCCCAACCCTGGAGTCAGTCATTTCTCCAAGGATTACTGGTGCTTTTAGTAAAAAATGATATTTAGAAGCTGATATCTGCACGCTAGGTGTGCTCGTTTCTGCAGCAGTGTTGCTGCTCCTGGGTCTTGTCAGTGGACAGAGCTGGGCAACATATGTGTGCGCACACACACATGTATTTTACATAAACACACATGTACAGACACTTGTAGACATACATATGCGATATTAGTCAGGGTTCCCAGAGAAACAGAACCAACAGAATATACAAGGTCTGTCGAGGAAAAGTCCAGCCATTGTTAATATAACAAGAATGGTTTGCGCGACATCAATGTAAACTGACAGCCAAGGCAAGTGGACTGGAAGGTACATGCGTGAATGATGACAATTCCACTGTGTTAGTCAGTGGGTGTGATCGACGCCATTGAGTGAACATGTGTACTGTGTGGCCATCGCATTCAAAATGACTGAGTGAGTAGAGCAACGAATCTGCATCAAATTTTGCATTAAACTTGAACATTCCTCCATGGAAACTATTCGGATGATTCAGAGGCCGCAGCTATGGGCAGCTGGTGATCAGCAGCTTCATCACAACAACTTGCCCACTCATGCATCACATCTTGTGCAGAGTTTTTTGGTGAAACATCAAATCACCCAGGTGACTCAGCCCCAGTATAACCCAGATTTGGTGCCCTGTGACTTCTGGCTTTTCCCAAAACTGAAATCACCTTTGAAAGGGGAGAGATGTCAGACCATCAATGAGACTCAGGAAAATATGACAAGGCAGCTGATGGCAATTGGGAGAACTGTGTGAGGGCCCAAGATGCTTACGTTGAAGGGGACTGAGGCATCATTGTCCTATATACAATGTTTCTTGTATCTTGTATTTTCTTCAGTAAATGTCTTTACTTTTCATAGTACAAGGCTGGATATGTTCTGGACAGACCATACACACACACACACACGCACACATATAATTTCCTATTTATATATGAACATTTGTTATTAATAAATAATTAATAAATAATAATACAAGAATAATCTGTTTCACATACTCACAACTGTTCACAACTGTAAACCTACTTTTTCCCACTGTGTGTGTGTGTGTGTGTGTGTGTGTGTGTACACACACATATATATAAATTTATTACAGAAATTGGCCAGGAAGTTCCACAATCTGCCATCTACAAGCGGTAGAACCAGGAAAGCAAATTCTGTACTCTGTCCAAGTGAGTTGAAGGCCTGAGAATGGGAGGCCCATAGAGTAAGTCCCAGTCTGATTGTGGAAACCCAGGAACCAGAAGTGCCAGTGTCCGAGGGCAAAAGAAAGTGCATCTCAGCTCAAGCAGGGGAAGAGAATCCTCCCTCCCTCCCTCCCCTTTTTGTTCCATTCAAGGCCCATGGATTGGATGAAGTCCACCCACGTTGGTGAGATGACCTTCTATACTCAGTCTCCTCTTTCAAACACTAATCTGTCCTGGGAACACCCTCACAGACACACCCAGAAATAATGTTTCACCAGGTACCTGGGCATCCCTAAGCCCAATCAAGCTGGTGCACCATCATATATTAACCATCATATATGCACAGACATTTTTGTGTATATTGATTTCTGTATCTATCTGCCTATACTGAACACCTGAATTTCGCGCTGATGCATCCATTTCCAGTCTCGCACCACTGAGTTCACCTTAGTTTTTCCCTTTCCCTATTTGTGACTTTTTAAATTTAACAATGAGAAGCATGGTTTCCATTCATCATGATCAAGTGCTTATCCGTCCTCCTCGGCTGCACGGCCTTGCCCAGGTGGCAGGTTCCCTGTGTCTCTCCCTGCCTTAGCTCTCAATTCCCATCCTGCCGCCCCCACCGCATGGGCCCTCCCCTTACCACAAACGAAGCTGTGCCTCCACATGGGTGTCCTCACCCTGTTCAAGCTCTGATACCCAAGCCAGGCCTACGCACCCTGCCCAAGCCCTGACTCCCATGACAGGCTGCTCCCCCCACCCCCAGGAGTGCGCTCTTCACTCCATTTGAGAACTAATACCACACTCTAGAATATTCTACATGGATGCCCTTGTCAGCTTCTTCAGGCCCTGATACCACCGCACTCTGATACTTACCTTGCTCTGTTCCACCTGTGGCTTCAAGAATAAATACTCCACAGCGGGAAGCAGAAGAGAAGGAAGGGGAAGGAGGGAGGAGAAAGAAGAGATGTGGAAAAAGGAAGATCCATGAATATACATGTAAGACCTCACATATCCCATTGATGTGCGTATGTGCTGGCTGTGAGCAGGACAAGGGACTACAAAATTCATTAAATTGTGGGTTTTGCCGCCTCTGCACCCCCATCCAAATACGTGTGTGTACACACACAGACACACACCCCTGTACCTTTCAAGATGCAGAATCTGGAGAACAGTTAGAGAAAAGGATGGAAGTTAATCAGGGAGGTTCATGAACAGGAGCTAGTTGGAGGAAATGAAATAAAAATCTCTTGGTAAGTATCTAGGGGAGAGAGTAGAAGGAGGCAGAGAGCAGGATGCAACTGGTGAATGTGGAGAAGCGGCACTATGATATGTGCTGCCGGTGTTTTCTGATAGAGGCCGGGGCAGGCGATGGCACGACTTTGTCGATACCTTTGGTTGTCCGGTGGTGCTCAGACACAGCAATGAGAGACTCCGGGACCTATTCATGTTTGAATGCCTGTGTCCTCCATTAGACAATAAGGACACGAAGGGCAGGAACTGTGTCTAAGGTCTTCTTTTGAATTCCTAGCATCCAGCAAGTGCCTGGCTTTAGAGAAGGATCTGATCCATGCCTGCTATTTGCCAAGTGCACTGGCTGGGCGGAAAGGGCCACAGCCCAGCCGCCGCCCGAGCAGCTCTGAGAGGCAGGGCGGGGGGTCTGCCTTGCTCCATCACAGTTAACTCCAGAAGTACGTAGAGAAAATACAACACATGGGCAAGACAGTGAAAGGATAAGGCCAGAGCACTGTTATAATCTGCTCGGTGACTCTGGCTGAGTCAGGGTTTGGTGCTAATTGGTTTCCCCAGAAGACTTTTTGCCCCACTGATTGTGCTATTGCCCGAAGCCTCCAGCTTTCGGAAATGTTTAATCAGGCATTGCATGTATTCTAGCAATATTTTCCAGACACCTCAGCTTTTTCTGACAACTTTCTCTTCCTTTGCCCTTCCTGTCTTTTTAGGAACTTCTATTTATCTGGTGTTTTTCTGACTAACTCAAAGTTTAGTCATTTTAAAAAGTCATAATAGAATACATGACCACCAAGAAACTGATTTGCATCAGACATCCACTTGAGAACTTTAAATTGTGGAGAACGCAAACCCTATCCAGAGGTACTTGGCCTATAAGGAAGAAATACGAACTTGCCACTAATTATTGAAAAGTGCTCTTAGTTGGATTGTAGCTTAAACCTGTCTTCAAAAGAGTATTCCCAATGATTTTCAATCTTCTCTTTTCACATTGAATCTTTACAAAGATGAGTGATCACACCTGATCAAAATTCAAGACACAAAATTCCAATGGATCTAATTTTTCAAGTTGCTTCAGCCAGCAATCAAATGCCCGGGTTGCCACTCACAGTGATGGCCAACCCTTGAGGGAAAATTTGGGGCAGGTGGGAGTGAAGAGAGAGCAGTAGAGGAAATCAGGGCTTCCATCCACGTGATGAGTTACGTGGCCAAGGGCCCAGTCATCGCTCAGCCACCCGGAACACTTAGAAGACTTACATTCCTCGGACATGCCAGCCCCTTACTTATGGGGAGGGCTGGCTAATTCCAAGAGGGATATCCTGAGTCGGGTTTCCAGAAAACTCCAGAAGTACCATAAAAATCACATACACGTGCAATGTGCACTTAGGTGAAATCTTCCTTTGCAAGAAATGTCTGGTTTTCAGGAGAGCAGTTATTCAGTCTATTGAGAGTTCATTACAAAGGATCCCCAGCTCTGTATTGACAAATGTCCAAAAGACAACGAAGGGAGAGCTGAAGTTGAAACTACTGCATAGCCTTGTAACTCATAGGCAGCAGGTCCTTGGAGGAAGCCTATTCTACCTCCAACATTTCAGGTAATCACAGCAGATGGACAGATGTCCTTTATGCATGAGGGCCTGCTAGTTTTCCTGGGAGAAACTATGACAAAAAGACAGAAGGACTGGTACTAGATTTTCCAGGACCTAAGTATAGCAACCTTAATGCAAATGTACTTGTTTACTCAGACTCATAGCATCTTTAGAAGGTGAAAACCATCCCTCACTAAATCTTCAGCCATACTAGTCTTTGTGAAAAAACATGGAATTTCCTGGTCTCAGTGGATTTATGACCAAAGATCCAGCTGCAGATGACCTGGGTCATAAGCGCTGGCTGTACAGCAAATTCAATTATCCTAAATTCCGACACGCCACCCTTTTCCTGTCCCTCGACCCTTTCTTATCCTAACCTTTTCCTGGGCCTTCAGTCCCCACCAGGGTGTCTGAGCTCGTTTAATCTCTCAGCAAGCTCGGAGCTAAGAATCAATCCCGAGAACCTTTCAGCAGAGGGAGAAAGCCACATTCTGGTTGAAGAACAGTGACATCAGTTCAGCCCCAGCCTGGCCCAGCCAACACAAAGACCAAGCAAACCAGTTGTTTCCCCCCTCTCCAGCCATCTCCAGGGAGGGAGAAAACAGCGTTGGGATCTGAGAAGTTATTTTTCAGGACTTTACTGTGGATCTTCTGATACCACAGAGGGCCTTACTAACCGATAATGAAGGAAAATTCTTGAAACAGTTTTATCTGCTGGAGCTTTAACACCATTGTGCACATGGCGTTTCTGTCCTTGGTCTATCACCCCCCAGCCCCCAGGCACATGTGGTTAAAGAGCATCCCTACCTTATTCAGACAGACTTCACAGAAGGGGGGGAGGTCTTTGAGGGGTAAGGGACAGGCACTCCCTCAAGCTTCAAGTACTGGGAATTTGCTGTAAAACACCCAAGGGGAGACCCTGGCAAGGCAGCTCAGTTGGTTAGAGTGTTGTCCAGATATACCAAGGTCGTGGGTTCAATCTCCCGTTAGGGGACACACGAGAAGCAACCAATGAATGCATAAATAAGTGAAACAACAAATCTCTCCCTCTCTTTCTCTCCCCAACCCCACTCCTCTTTCTCTAAAATCAATAAATAAAAAAATTTGTTTTAAAACACTCAAGGGGATGGGGGAGACAGGAACCTTTTAAAAATAGACAGATAGACTCCTAGATCCTGATCCAAGGAATTCAAGCGGGAATGCTCCCAGGTCCCTCTGATTAAAGTGCCCTCTTCTCCTCTTCTTCCCTGTGCTCCCACTACCACAGGCCCCAGTCTCCCCATTTCCCCCCTAATATGCCTAGCTATTTGGTTGCTAAGCTAGTTACTGTCTCCTTGCTCTGATCACCTCGAGCTTCACTTGAAGCCTATAGATCAGCTGACCTCAGCCAATCAGGTGAGGGCCCAGTGGTAGTAGCCAGGAGGGTCCCAGGGTACTGATCAGGCTTCTTCCTGAGTGGGGCTGGGGCACAAGGAGGCTTCCCGGTCCGGCTGGCCATCCCTACTGCCAGATGACCGCGCGTGTGGGAAGACAGAGAGCAGCGTCTCCTACAAACGGCGCCCCGAGCCCCAGCTTCCAGGACTTACTTGGTCTCCACGCGTCACCTAGAAATCTTATGTTATGGAAGGTTTAAAAATGTCATATGTAATATGACATTTACAACAAGATACTACTTCTCCACCGGACCTAAACTAAAATACGGCTTTTTGCGGGACAAGGAACTAACATTGTGCCAGGTGTGCTATCTGTTTTCATTTAACCCTTACATCAACCCAAGGAGATGAGCGTTTTCATCAAGCCCGATTCCTAGAGCAGGATTCCGAGGCTTTGAGGTCCCGTTAGGAGGTAGGCTTGGGCCCGAGGTGTTGGGGAGCCATCAGCGCCTTCTGACCCCTCTCCTTGGCGCGCACCACCGAGGAGACAAACTGGCCCGGAGGGACTGTTGTTTCCACCTCGGAGCTGAACCGCTAAGCCCTTTACAGTTTTCAAAGCATCTTCACAAACTTCCTTTTTCCTGTAACACTCATTACGAAGTATTTTACCTCTGGACTCGGTTACGGTTTGTCTCTCCGCACCGGAATGTAAGTTCCATGATGGCATGGTTCTTTCAGCTCTGTTCCCTGCGGCACCCCAGCACCCGGAACCCTGCCGGCCCGGGGCGCGGGGAGCGGGGTGCCCGTGAGGTGCCCCCAGGTTTGATGCGCACTAAGCAGGTAGGGGAAGCCCCTCGGAGGAGCTCCAGTGCCGCGTGCATTTGGCTGCGCTTCGTCTCAGAATCCTCATGTCGTGGGGTAGGTGTTCTCTTGGACAGAAGAGGAAGCTGCTCTTGTTGTTTCTAGAAGTCTCCCTCAGCAGCAAGATTCGGTCATGAGAGAAAAGCTTTTAATGTGTTTCTTTTCGAGAAAGGCTCCTAGAAACCCTCCCTTACCCCACCCCACCGCCATGGAGCAGCCCCACCCCACTGAGCGGGGAGGGGGGGTTGGAGGGTTGGGGTGGGGAGCCCCCTCGCCAGGTCTGAGCCAAGACAGCTACCTGGCCCAGCGCTGTCCTGACCACCCAGTTCCGTGGGCCCCCTCTCCTCTCCGGCCTGCGCCCCCACGCCGTCCCTCCCCCAGCCCTCTGTGAATCCAGCCCATTTACAATTCCCTTTGAAAAGGTCTCTGTTTGGGTGAGTTCCGTGGGCTCTGCCTAGAGAGAGGCAGATTATCTGAAAATAGGTGTTATTGATTACAACCAGGTGGTCTTTATGGAAAGGGGTCCACTTGAACCAAAATAAATATTTGCCCGCACAAAGAACAAGGCGGTCCCTGTGGCGGGGCCGGGTCGCGCTCGAGGCCTCTTCTGGCCCTGGGCGCGGGCTTGTCGCCGCACAGGCCGGATTGTGTTTCCTCAATGGGGACAGACCGCGCAGGGGGTGCCGCGGGGAAGGGGGGCGCGCACAAAGGCCCGGCGGGTTCCAACGCCAAGGGCTTGCCGCCCAGGCCGACTGCGGGCTCGAAGCCTGCTCGGGCCTTGCAATTGTATTTTCTTTGGCTTTCTGGCGCGCTCCTTATTATTTATTTCTTTTCCCTCTGTTTTATTTTTATTTTCAAGTTGCCGGCAGGACTGGATGCCGTCCATTCACCCCGCTGCCTTGGAGCGGGGCGCGCAGACGGCGGGAGCCGGCTCAGGCTCAGCCCCACCACCCGCCCCGCCGCCGCCGGCTCCCGGGGAGGACCCAGCCGGGGCGCGGGCTCAGGGGGTGGGGGCCGCACGGGGTGGGGAGGGGGAGGCAGGGAAGGCGGCAGCGCGAGGAGCAGGGCGGATTGGGGAGGGGGCTGCGCGCGGCGGCAGAGTGGCGGGAGGCGGGGGTGGGAAGGGTGGGGGGCACAGGGGGTGAGGCGGTGGGTTGCTCGGGACAGAGGCTGTGCCAGGCTGCGCCCCCACCTGGCTGGGGCAACTGGAATTCAGCTCAACTCCGGGCCCACCACAGTTCAGGGTTCAAGTGACCTAGCAGTTATAATGTCGCTTTCTTTAAAGAATAATAGCAATTCGGGGTGAGATTGAGGGTCAGTTCAAGAGGAAGCAGAAACTTCTACCCTTACTAAGGTCCCCTCTCTCAGACCCGGTGCTAACTGTCCCTGCCGCCTGCCCAGGGTCAGCACAGACTGCCCCTCAGGGGCGCATCCAGACGTCCCTCCCCCTCCCCCTCCCCGAGGCTCCGGGAAGTCCTCCTCGCTTGCCCTTCCAGATTCCAGACCTGCCTGTCAAGAGCCAGGGGCACCTGCGTGGGCTCTTCGGAGAGAAAGGGGAAGCCCTCTCCTGGCGCAGGGAGGCTAAAGCCTGAGGCCATAGCCCACATCTTGAAGGGGCTTGGGGCAGGGTCCCCACCCCCGCTCCAGCCCAAGGGGGTTGCTCTGTGCCAAGGGTGGAGGTCTGGAGGCTGAACAAGCTATGAAACACAGGAAGCCGGAAAGGCCTAACTCAGCGCCATGGCAGAAGGCAGATGGAAGAGCTGAGGTCAGAAAGAAGAGAGACTTGGAGCTAACCTAGGAAGACAGAAAGTCAAGCAAGGTCGGATCGCAGGAGGGCAGACAGAGTGGCTGGGCTGACAGAGGCAGGAGAAGGTTCAAGAAAGAATTTTGCAGCTGTTAAGAACTTGTGTTGCCCTGACCAGGTGGATCAGTTGGCTGAAGCATCGTCCCCTACATCTAAAGGTTGCGAGTTCAATCCTGGGTCAGGGCACACGCCTAGGTTAAGGGCGTGAGCCCAGGTCTGGGTGCACGCAGGAGGCAACAGATGGATGTTTCTCTCTCAAATCGATGTTTCCCTCTTTCTCTTTCTCTCCTCCATCTCTCTCTCTCTCTAAAAAAAATAGTCAATAAACATATTCTCCAGTGAAGATTAGGGGGAAAAAAAAGACCTTGTATTTCAGACCTGATGCTTCCACCTGCTCAGGGACAAGATAGACGTCTCCCTACCCCCGCATCCTCTCCCCTCCCTGAAGAAGACATTCCTGGTGGCTGCTGTCGAGCTTGTGGTCTCACCGCTGGCAGTGTGCTAAGTATTGTAAAATAGAATTTCAGGACAGCGTTGTCTACTCAAAAACATCTCTGCCCCTGTCTCTCTTTGACAGCAATTTCCTCTCCTCCCCAGATCACAGCAAGAGCTACCATTAAGTCCCACGTGGCATGAGTGGTATGCAGCAAGCCAGTCCCTGGAGAGTTAGGATGACTCCTTAGTCCAGAAGGGGACCCAGGGCACATAAGGACACTGGCCGGCGCCTCATCACTCCTGTGCTCCTCAGCTCGCCCCTGGGGAGTCACTTCTGAAAGGAAGCCGCGGCTGCCTTGCCTGTGTTGCCGCCAAGCCCCAGCCTCACTAGTGAGGACCAGCTTGTTACAGGGCGCTCCTACCCCAGGATCAGGCTGACTGAAAACTGGGGACAAGGAACTACCTTGTCAAGGTAGAAACATGGCAGCAGACTCAGGACAGGACACAGCCGGAGTCCAGCTTCCTCTCCTGGCTCTGTCCCCAGGAGCTGGGTCACTTCGTTGCTGTGGGTCTCTCAGGAGGACTCAACTGACAGCAGCCCATTGGGCACCTCTCTTCCCAGCTCTGAGCACGGTGTCTCTGCAGGAGTCGCCGGAACCGGGCCGTGGTGGAAGTGTGCGCACCCTGGAAGTCAGCAAATACTACAAACCCAAGTCTCGGCTCCCACCGCCCTAGAGAGCAAAGCGGTCCCCAGATTTGTAAGAAAAAGGTAGATTCGCAGCAGAGGATTCCTGTTCGCAGCCACAGGCACCAACCTAGGAACACATCAGGTGGCAAACAGAAGCCAATTTTTTTTTTAGAGCTAAAAATGATCTCTAAGAACATGCAAGTTGTTGATTCTACCACTCATGAGAAAGCCCGTGTCTGGTACCCGGACCTTCGGAATCGGCGAGGGCTCCAGAGTCCCGACTGCAGAGGTCCAGAGCCCAGGGCACAGCGCGGTGACTGTGGGCACAGCCAGGCCTGGCATAGACCCTAGGCTGGGGGCTGGTCGATGTCAGCAGTGGGCTCTCAAGCAGGTGGAAGCAGAGGGCTGGGTTTGTAGTGCTGGCTGACTTCCAGGGTGCGCACACTTCCACCGTGGCCCAGTTCTGGCAACTCCTGCAAAGACGCTGCACTCAGAGCTGGGAAGAGAGGTGCCCAATGGGCTGCTGTCCCTCGGGGCCTCCTGAGAGACCCACAGCGACAAAGTGACACAGCTCCTGAGGGCAGAGTCCAGAGAGAAACCTGGACTAAGGGCTGTGACCCCTTGCGCTACCCCACGCCTCATTGTCCTCTTAGTAACAGAAATCATGACCACGGAGTCCAGGGTGGTCTCCCACACTGGAGCCTCCGACCAGGGCCAGGAAGCAGAAGAGACAACCTTGTGTCCGTCCCTCCTTCCTCCTCACAGTGCAACTGAGTCCTGAGGAATGAGGAATGTGGGAAGAACGAAGCGCCCAGCTCCTGGGGCTGCGCGCTTTGGAGGGCAAGGGCAAGAGGCAAGAGAATGACTCTGGGAAATGTGGGCAGGGTCTTGGCAATTTCCAGAAGCCAAGCAGAAGGCACTTTGCCAGCTGGCCTTGAACAGTTCTAACCAGAGTCTCAGAGACTCCTGCGGTGACAGCCCTGTGACAGGGTGGACAGCAGAGTGAGGCCATGCTGGGAGAAGTCCTTCATCTTTTGGTGTTTCACTCAGAACCCAAAATAAGAAAACAACAGAAATTAAGTTCACAGGAAAACTACATTAAATAACAAAAGAAGCAGCTGGTAAGATCCTCCCAAGCCCCAGAAGTTTAGAGACAACACGGCTGCTGCACTATTAGCAGACCACCCCCGCCCCCCCACCCAGTTGGGTGGAGTCAGGTTTCTAACTGGTCGGGCCTCTGAGCTTCCTTCCTCGCTCAGGGCTCCAGTTCACAAATTCATGGAATTGGAGTTCATCTCAGAGATGAGAACATCCTGAGGCCCAGAGAGGTAACATAATTTGCCCAAGATCACACAGCTGTTTAGGTCAAGTGCTAAAATTCAAGGCCTAGTCAGGGGCATCCAACCCAAGGCCTGTGGGCCACATATGACCCAGGATGGCTATGAATGCAGCCCAACACAACATCATAAATTTGATTGATCTCTTAAAACATTATGAGATTTTTTTGTGATTACGTGTCACAATGGATTTATTGTGCAGCCCAAAACAATTCTCCTTCTCCCAGTGTGGCCCAGAGACGCCAAAAGGTTGGACGCCCTTGGCCTAGATCTTTACCTAGAACCCTAAAATTATTATAAAAGAAATGCATGGTCATAATAGAAAACCTGTAAAATACAGAATATTTTTTAAAATGGCAATGAAAATTATCATAATGCTACCACTCAGATGACTGGATAATTAATGTGAATTGCTTAGACTTGCTTGCACTCAGACCACTGGTTCTCAGACTCACTGTATGTAAGTGTCACCAAGAAAGCTTGTGAAAGTCCTTACAAAGGATTGAAAAATCCCAGTGCCCAGGAATTTAATCAGAATCTTGGGGTCGGGGACAGCCAACATCAGGATTTTACGAGGCTCCCGGTGATGCCCATGCAGGCCCAAGGTTGAAGACCACAGGCCTAGAATATTCCCCTCCCATTACTTTGCATGGCTGGCTCCTCCTCCCTCTGGTCCTTGCTCAGAGCTAGCTCCTCAGGCTGCCTTGCCCCGCTGCCTCAGAAGCAGCTCCCTCCACCCGCTGTTCTCTCCCTTCCTCCTTTTCATGTTCCCTGTGGCTTCTCTCCTTATTCAAAATTTTTTAAAATGTGTGCAGGTATTTGTTTAGTTTCCATCTCCCTTCATCGGAAAGTAAGTTCATAAAGGCGGGACCTTTGACTATTTTTTTATACCCGTATCCCCACTGCCCTAACTGAAGGCCCTTCAAACAGGCCTTTTGATGAATCGATGAATGGATGGATTCATGGTTACTTCTTTGTCTTTTTTTCATGTGTATATAAACATGTGAATAGGCATACATATGCAACAAAATAATTTGTTTCAAAAACACTTCAAATTTATTAAAAATTTTAATTATTCAAAATTAATTTTAAAAATTTTAATTAAAGTATAGTGTTTACTATTTTTTTAATGGCCTCCTCTTATAATAATGTGGCTTATTTGAAAGGGCAACAAAACATGTTTATCGGTTCGTAAAAGGCATCCATTGTGAGTGCTTCTGGGTAATCCTTCGCTGAAGGGCAGCTCAGCGGGCCCGGCCAGTGGCAAAGGAAGGGGCTTCCACTGGTACAACGTGGAGGGCAGCTGCTCAAGTCCATCGGGTCGTTCTTAGACAGCTTTTCAGTATTTGCTTCTCTGACTCTATTGGACTTTCAATGCATCGTGCCTTAGAATTTATCAAAAGTTAATATCCTTTGCCATTTTCGGGATTTTCTCTTAATGATGCTTCCAAAGACAGTAGTGCTGATAACTATTCTTGAAGGGTTTTTTCTCCCCTGTTAGCCTTACCTAAGTATTTTGGAAAATATTTCTGAAGTTGTACATTTCACACTACTAAAATATATTTATTTTCTCTATCTCTTATTTATTTATTTATTTAATCACTTTCAGAGAGAGAGGAAGGGAGAGAGAGAAACATCGATGTGAAAGAGAAACATTGATTGGTTGCCTCTCATTCGCGCCCAGACTGGGATCATTGGCACCTGGACTGGGGATCGAACCCACAACCTAGGTGTGTGCCCAGACCAGGAATCAAACCTGCAAACTTTCAGGTACAGGGTGATGCACCCACCAACTGAAGCATATCAGCCAGGGCTCTACATCTTATTTTTTTTAAATAGAATCCCAGTAAGGCAGTTTTGATAAAACCTGATTATGCACAATTTAAAGAAACATTTAGAATGTGTCACTTTACTCTTAAATTAATCTTGAGGCTTACTATTACTGTATTATTATTTTCCGAATATTGGACTGTCATAAAGTCCACAGCCTAAAAGATATTTAAATGTCATCTAGTTTGTGTGTGTATGTGTGTTTTTTAAAAATGTACGTAAGTAGCCCTGGCTGGTGTGGCTTAGTGGACTGAGCGCCAGCCTGCGTACTGAAAGGTTGCAGTTTGTTTCCCAGTCAGGGCACAGTACCTGGGTTGCAGGCCAGGTTCCCAGCTGGGGGCGTGTAAGAGGCAATTGATCGATGTATCTCTCACACATGGATGTTTCTCTCCCTCTCTTTCGTTCTCCCTTCCCCTGTCTCTAAGAATAAATAAATAAAATCTTTTTAAAAATGCAGGTAAGAAGAATAAAGATTAGGAAGGTTAGGCACTTTGCCTGAGATGCTAAAGAGAGTGTGAGGCAACGCAGAAAACCGAAATCTCTTTGACTTTTAGTCTAGTATTCTTTCTACTATACCACCAACCTCTTGAACCTGTCGGTGCTTCTTAAGAAGGTAATCTCATAGCCAAAAGAAGCCTTGTATCCACAGAAAACAATAGTGGTTGGTTTCTAAACAGTGTTTAATACTTTCAATTCACACTTATTTCATTTGGCATTTTGTCTAAAACCATTACATGTTTTTTGAAATGTGATTTGCAATGTGTTGTGCTCTCATATCCTGGACTGTGGACATATGTTTCCTCTTCCTGAACCACCCCCCTCCATTGATCTTTACCCTCCATGCCCCCCATCGTTGGACTAACTCTTTCTAATGCCTCCGGTCTCCCTTTGCCATCTGCTCTGCAGGCAGGCTCTCCTTGGTGCCCCAGACTAGGCTGGGACCCCTTGAGCCCTGTCTCGCCTTGGATTTCCCATCAGCTGCCTCTACAACATGAGCCCCACGGAGCTCCTGGCGTGTTTTGTTTTCCAGTGTATCCAGGACTTTGCTGAATACCCAAATACTTGTCAAAAGTAGCAGACTATGTTGCCCTATTGTGGTCCATCCTGCATTCACCCTTTTCCCTATTGTGGTGCACTTAGGTTCTCATCACTACAAATAGTCCTGTGGCAGACAGCTTCGTGTATGTCTTTATGTGAATTAACCTATTAGGTGTCTGCGATAAAGATAATCCTGTAAAATAGAGCCTTGCTTTATAATTAACATGTTTTCCCAGGTGAGCTTTCTCCACAGCTTTGTCTGCTTATTAGCTCACCTTCCAGATGAGAAAACTGAGGTGCAGAGGGGTTAAGTGACTTGCCAACTCCATAAGAAAGGTAGACTGGAACGCAGGTGTCCAGGAGACAGGAGTTGACATATTACTGAGGAAAGCCCAAGAATTTTGACACAGCATGCCCTGTGCCTGTGTGGATAGGCTGCTCCTGCCTCCTAAGGTTGTGATGAGGCTTAAATAAGTAAATATATATATACATTTAATGCATAACTGTATGACCAGCTCCTTGGGCAAGTATCGTAATCTCTCTGAGCCTCAGTCTTCTCATCTGTAATAGGGGGACAGTAATATTATTCCAGGTTTTCTGTAGAGAGAATGTAAAGCACCTGGACCCTAGCAGACTCTTAATACATTAACAATGTTCGCTTCTGCCACCTGATCTCTCTAAAATTATAAACCTCCACGTTTATATCAATTTAGTTTTTCAGTGTCTTTCACAGTCGTTTTATCAGCCCAGCAGTGATGAGAGGCCCCAGGTGTTTTGTCCCTCTCAACGTTAAATGGCTCTTCGAGAGCTTTCTGGGGATGCCAGAGCCCTTTCGCTAGCCCTCAAGCTGTGGGACCCAGCAGCGGCTCCTTCCCAATCAGGGCACGTTCGCTTTTGTGATCTGGAAGTGAATGGCGCCACCTCCTGGCCAGAGGTGCACTGCTAACGGAAGGAGCCGGCTTGCTTAGGACTTTGGACTACTTTGGGAGTTTCCCCTCCCTCTCACCTTCCTCTCCAGTAGGTTCGATACCTATTACATGCTTCTGCTCTCCTAGTCACCTGGTGGAATGTCTGAAGCACACACTGAGTCAGCAATCGACGCTTTCTGGGGCCATTAAGACACACTGGGCAAGTCACTTCCTTGCGCCCTTAGTTACAAGTTACATCTCCACTTGTAAAGTAACAGTGGGATTCCATGCATCTGCAGCAGAAGCAAGAGCGGCGATGAGAGGAAGGTGAGGTGTTTTGTCTCAAGTTAAGATCAGGGCTGGGAACTGAAAGTAAAGGGTGGCTCTAGAGAGTGGGAAATGGTGACTTTCAGGCAGAGGGAACAAGGCACAGAGAGGAACAAGCCGCACCTGTTGGGCTCCACTTTGCTTTGTCTTTGCCGGATCATCATTAGAACCATCATTCAGCACTAGCTGGTGTGGCTCAGTGGACTGAGCACCTGCCTGCGAACCAAAAGTGAAGCTGGTTCAATTCCCAGGGTAGGGCACATGCCTGGGTTGCAGGCCAGGTTCCCAGTGGGGGGGCCTGTGAGAGGCAACCAAGCATTGATGTTTCTCTCCCTCTCTTTCTCCTTCCCTTCCCTTCTCTAAAAATTAATAAATAAATAATCTTTTTTAAAAAAGCATCATTCCAACTTCATCAGCACTCAAACTACCATTTACTACGAGCCTATATCTAGTGCGGGGTGCTTTATGTAGTATTTCATTACATAGTATTTATTTTTTAATTATAATTTTTTTAAGAATTTATTTATTTACTTATTTTTGGAGAGAGAGGAAGAGAGTGAGAAAGTGGAGAGAAACATCAGTGTGTGGTTGCCTCTCGTGCACCCCCTACTGGGAACCTGGCCTGCAACGCATGTGCCCTGACTGGGAATCGAACTGCAGACCTTTTGGTTCACAGGCCGGTACTCAATTCACTGAGCCACGCCAGCCAGGTCTTCTTATTATAATTTTTAAAATCCTTACCTGAGGATCTGTTTATTGATTTGAGAGAGAGAGAGAGACTGATGGGAGAGACACATCGATCCGTTGCCTCCCATATGTACTCAGCCTGGATCGAACCTACAGCCTAGGTAAGTGCCCGGACCGGGAACTGAACTGCACCTTTTTGTGTAAGGGATGATGCTCCAACCAACTGAGCCTCTCGGCCAGGGCTCATTACCTATTATTTCAAACTATTGTCCTTATAGTAACCCGTTACGGTAGGTGTTATTGTTATTCACAACTGGAAAAAAAAGTTCAGAAGGGTTAAGAACTAGTTGCAGATAACACAGCTCATCGGCAGAAGCTGGATCGGACCAAGTCTGCCATCGAGCCTGGACGCTGCGCTCCGGCCTTCCACTCACCTCCTTCATTGCCTGCGTTTTTTTCTTTCACACTGTCAACAGGGCGCACCCTTAAGGGGCAGCCCCAGGTGCAGTCTGGCTCTGCCACCGCCAGTGATGAGGGGAACTGAGAGAGCCACCAGGATAATTATGGTCTTTTAGCCACCCCTTTTAGTTTAACTGAAACTGCTGGTGGTCCAAACAGCCCACTAATTAGTGAATCCCCTCCTTTTCACTTCATGGGTGGAGATCAAGTCACCTCTGTGAGCCTAGACACAAGCCTCTCCACTTCCCCCCAGGCTCCTTGGATGCCCAGTGCAAAGGCAGATGCACGTGGCCTGTGTGTCCCCAGAGGAGACAGTTTAGGGATGTGCTGCCTTCCTCGTTCCCTAGACTTTAGCCCTCGGGTCCTGGCACGCAAGCCCCTTTCTCTGTCTCTGAGCATGTGTCCTCCCTTGAAAAATCGCTGGTGACATTTCCCCTCCCTGCCTCCCCAGCAAGCTTGTTTCCATCTCCAGCTGCTTCTCCAACCCATCCTACACACCGACACCAGAGATATGTTCATAAAATACTTGCAATTCATGCCATGGCCCCTCAAAGACCCTGGTGATTACAGAGAGAGCCAGGGTGCCAGCTCAGGTCTGCCACGGAACCTCCTCTGGCCATGCGGTGCTGCCTCCCCCCGTATGCTAATGCGCACCGCCTCCCAGAAGCCCCATGCACACGCACATCTGTTCTTCTATGAGCCTCGGAAATGTGCCCGCTTGGGCACCCACCTCTACCCCTCCCCTTCCTGACTCCCAAATCTTACCAATCCACTAAGTCCAGGTCAGTGGCTATCTCCTCCAAGAAGCCTGCCCCTATATGTCTTCCTTACCCTTTTCATCTTACTTCAATTGTAGCATTTTATTGATTTAATGTATTTAATTCATTTTAACTGTATAACCGGGGCACAAAATTTTGCACACAATGGTGGGTTCGGGACTCTAATCAAAAGGTGATTATCCAAAAAGCCCTCGGAATTGGATCTTCCTCCCCCTTGCAGAGCACGTACTGGAGGGAGGGGACTTCTCTCGAAGACACCTGTTTTGACTTTCATTTCAATGAGGTTTGATCCTTAAAGAGCTGCTAGCCCTGGGGAAGGTTGCCCCCCACTGAGAAGCCTGGTTCTGAGGGCCCTGCTCCTTCCCGAGCTCAGTAGGCAGAGTGAGCCCTGCAGGCACTCTGCGGAGGAGGAGGCAGGGCTTCAGGAGTGCAAAATAGGCGCATCCACTCTCTCTCCTGCTCAAAGCAGCAGGACAGGGGCCTCTGGAGCAATATCCCAGCAACTCTTGCGAAAGCATCAATGACAGGAAAAGTGGAGGGGGCTGGGGACAGAAAATCTTTAGTAAAACAGATGTTAGTATTATACCCCCATATAATGAGTGCAGGATACATAGTGAAGTGTTTCTAGAATGCAACCTATGTGTAAAAATGAGGGGCCAATAAATATGTACTGCTTGCATTTTTCAAAAGAAACAGCAGCCACATGACAAAACTAGTAAGAATGGTCACCTTTATGTAAAAGGAGGGGAACAATAGAAATGAGTTTCCTAAACTCTGTTCTATGATTTTTGAAACGCTATCAAGTCTTTGCATAATTAATAAAAGAAAACAGTCAAATCGAGAAAAGGAAAACAATAAACAAGCTCTAATAATTGGAAATAAAAGGAAACAAATGAACTTAACTTTATGTCTAGTCAGTGCATAATCACAGAGAGAAAAGAACTACTTCAAGTGACTTTACATCAGTTTGTTGACTTCATATGCCTAGTAGGATATATTGCAAAGAAATTTTTTTGAGTCCCCCAAAATTTTAAAAATATAATCAATAGTTTTATTGTTAGCAATGCCAATTACCATTTGGGGGGGAAACAATTATAAGCACATTGCATTAGGCAAAATAATTACTTTCCTTACAGTCAGCAGTTCTCCAGGTTGGATCTGGTCCACCCCACTGGGTTAAGCCCCTCAGTGTCCTTTATCGTAGCGACAGAAACCAGCTTGGCTTCCCTGGTCCCTGTCCCCAGGACTTGATTCATGGTAGGCCCTCAACGAGCGCCGGTTGGGTTGAAATGAAGTTCAAGGCATGCTGAGCCCACTCACATGACCCCAGTTAGCCTATCCTGTATGCAGTAGGCCCCTGAGGCCTGTGGCTTATCCCTGGAGGCCGCCTCTCTTCTTGGTCACCAGGCCCCTGCTCCCTTGGCCTCGGTCTACTGCGGCCCAAAGCTTCAAACCTATGCTCCTACCCCATTTTGTCATGTCAATAGTCATTTTTATAAAAAGATTTATTTATTTATTTTTAGAGAGAAAGAGAAGGAGGGAGGAGGAAGAGGAGAAACATCAATGTGAGAGAAAAACATCCATCTGTTGCCTCTTGTACATGCCCTCACCAGGAGCCACACCCACAACCCAGGCACATGCCTTGACCGGGGATCGAACCCATGATCCTTCACCTGGTGGGATGACGCCCAATCCACTGAGCCACACCTGTCAGGGCAATAGTCATTTACTTTTTACAAAGGGATTTTTACGCCAGTTATTTCATTGAATCTTCCCCTTTACCCTATATTAAAGCTCTGCTTTACAAATAAAGAAACAGATTTGATGGAGTTTTCTGTCAGGGTGCTAATGAATAATGTAGCTCGGTCAAAAGTTCTTTGGACAGATATGGATTCAAGTCCACTACTGACTGTGTTGGCTGAAGCAGATCATTTATTTCTTCTTTCATTCACTCACTCAAAGCCCATGTATTAACTGCGTGAGGCACTGCGTCGGTGCTACGAACACAGAGGTGAATGGAGAATCTGAGACACTGTTCTCCAGGAATAGCTGAGGCTCCATTTTTGCATTGGTCAAAATGGAAATAATGTGACTCTAGTTCAAATGAAAGATTCCTCAGAGACTGAAAAGAAAAAAAAAAACACCTATATAATTAGAATATATATTTAGTGTATATGTAGATAAAGGTGGAGAGTTTACACCAACAGGCCAGGCAAATCTTTAGGACACCCAGGATACTTCTATATGCCAAAAGGGCAGGCGATCTAAAGGCCCTGGCACAGCACTGACTCCTTCTAGAACATGTAAGTCCAGAGGTGTTCATTAAGCGCTGGCCTGGGGCCCTCCCCTGTGCCAAGTGATGAGGGGCTTCTCCCACAGTGGAAGACAGAACCAGGAACATGTGCCAGCTACCTGTGGGCTCCAGGTAAATGTCTGATGCCCCGAGAGTGCTCTCACAGGTGGTCTGTGTTAGGATGTAGACTTGAATGATTTGAAACTCATGGGCTCTCAAGACAGACAGATCTGGTTGGAGCCCTGCCTGCCATTTGCTTGCTAATGACTCTGGATAAGTTCCTTACCTGAGCTGCTTTGAGTCAAAAATAGGTGGAATACACCCTGGCCAGGTCACCCAGTTAGTTGGAGCGCCATTCCGTACACCAAAAGGTTACGGGTTCAATTCCCAGTCAGGGTACATACCTAAGTTGTGGCTTCAGTCTCCTGTTGGGGCACGTATGGGAGGCAACCAGTCGATGTTTCTCTCTCACATAGATTTCTTCCCCCACTTCTTCTCCCTCTACTATCAATAAACATTTCCTTGGGTAAGGATTTTTTAAAAAAAAATAGGTGTAATACTAGTACCTCACAGGATTTCTGGGAGAATTCAATGAGGTCATGTATGCTTAAAACAGAACCTATCACCCAGTAGGAACTCAGTAAGTAGCCCCTATAGCAAGTTTCTTCTGCTATCACAAATCTTGGGGTTGCTCCATCCCCTGAAAGATACAAACGATCCCATGCAGTCAAGGGTCAAGGGTGTATTGGCTGGAGAAGCAGAGTGGCCCACACCAGTTCCTACCCCGCAGCCCCAGTGCAAATCTCCCTCCATAGGGCTTTGCTCCAAGGAGTCCAGCTGGGTACATCTGGCTGGGGAGATTAAATTATTTTTGAATTCCTAACTGAATGTTCTTTTAATGGAAACTTAATGACAAGCATTGAAATAGATTTCCTCCATAACCCCTCCTCCCCGGCTACCCCCCTCCCCAAGGCTCTGTGTTGCGCAGTTCCCGATAACCTTTATTCCCTACCCCTGGACTTTTATCTCCTCAGTGACAAACAGCCCTTGCTGGACAGAAAGAGGAAATTCCAGTCATTGTTCTCAAACTTCTGGCTTCCAAAATAAAATGCTCTATCTCCCCTGTCAAGCTTTGATTGACACACACTTCCTGTAATGGCTGACAACAACGGCCCAGGGGCGGGGCCGGGGGTTCATTGGCCTTCTTTGCTTCAGAGTTTTTCAGAACCTTTGTTCCAAATAGGGGAAGATTCCCTATGCTGTTCACCGAATCACCCTGTTTAGGGCCCATCTCCCATTTTACGAAACCTCTCCAAAGAAGGTGCCCCTCAACCGTCCACACAATCCGCCGGGGAGGTTCTTTGCTGGCCTGTTACACACCCATCAGCCATGGAAACAGACACTCTAATCGTCTCACTTCTTAGATTTGGCAACTGAGAGAGGACCTTTTCCTCACCCTTTCTCTCTTGAGGAATCAATTGTTAGACAGTCTCCCCAATCTGGACTCTAACTATTGGAGCTTGAGCCAACCTAAGTCCAGGAAGATAAACCAGAATCAGACTCTCCAAGTCAAAATCCCCATAGCAACAGAGATAAATTAGGCAAGTCAAGTGGAATCAGTACCAAGGAAAACTCTGTCTATGGTAATGCATCATAGCATGCAGTTGCTTGTGGGTTTTATTTTTCTTTTTGTTTTGAAAGGAATAAGAAATGCTGAATTCCTTGTAAAATGGGTAAATCAGTAAATTTAATAATATGGCACATCTGTAGTGTTAATGTAGTCAGATCCTACTGGGAACAATGGTGCCACATTAGAGCAAAAAGCCTGCCTTTAGCACTGCCAAGTTGGCCTTCTGGAACCTTCTGTTTCCCATGTTTTTGTTTTGTTTTGTTTTTACTCACTGAGCTCCTATGCCCTTGGTAACCCTCTCTCTTCAAATGCTCAGGGTTTTAATGCTGCTATGGGGTTCCAGCCACCCCTTAGAACTATCAACAGGTACCTGGGGGAGGGCACTTCTCAAGGGCTTTTCTGGATGTCTGTTAATGGTTGCTAGATGGTCAAGGGGAACTTACATTAAAAAGGAGACTCCAAGTAGCAGAATGCCTTAAGTCTAATAAAAGAGTATTTGGAAGCATATAAGCTTCCATCAAATAACCCAGAAATGAATGCCAATCACAAAGCTTCCAGTTGTCATTTAGCATTCTTGACAATCAAAAGGAAAAAAAAAATTCTTTTTGGATCATTTTACTTCCAGCAGCCCCCCAGGCTTAATGCTAACGAGACAAAAAGACCAGAAGAAATGTGTTCTGATGTGAAGGACCAAGTCCATACATCTTCTCTCCAGTTTACAAAGGGAGTAAAGAGCCATAAAGCCTCACTACAGTGGCCCAGCAGAGAATTCTAGCTCCTCCTGCCTGAGATGCCTGATTTCCTTTAGTTTTATCAGTAGATTCAAATGTGATGCCAACACACCAGCAGAGAATAATCTCCCGTGGGGGCCAGCTTTGTCCACTGTTTTGGCCACTGACTAATAGTGCAACCGTGAACCCATCAGACTGCCCACTGGTCTCGGTCCAAAAGACCAGGCTGTGGGGACGGATTGTACAAAGGTAACCAACCCCAGGCCCAGGTCAACAAAGCCATCCTTACCAACAACTGCTGGTAGCTGCCACGCCATGTGCAAAGGCTCACGCTGGAGGGATGTGCAGGAGATGCTCAGGAAGGGCATGTCTACAGCCAAGGGCATTTCCTCCTGGGGAAGCTGAAGCCCACACAACATATGCATCCTACTTGCCCTCTTCCCACCCTTCCCACCACTCCCAGGAGAAAATCCACCCTCAGCAAGGGGATTGCCGTCCCCTGGTCTGTCACGATGGATGCACAACAACTGATACTTTTAGAAAGAACATGCACAGTTTCAGGGATTTAATATATTAATCAACATAATGAAAACATTTTGATTTCTAAGCAGCTTTGAGTACCATCCTTTCTAGAATTCATTCAAAATAACAGGTGGGGAATTAAATAAGACATTCACAGTAAAACCTTCCCCTAAATGTCAATCCTAATATTAAGTTGGTTCCTTGTAGAAGATGCAGTATCGGCCTTAGAGAAAGGAAGGCCTAGCCCTTCCCTCCCTATGAGGCCGCATCCCAGTCCTTTCTCTTTCACACTTCTCCTTTAGAAACAACATTTCAATGCAAACCCAGGCAGAAAAACACAGGACACAGTTTTTTCTCAGAAGCGTCCGAGGGACTTTCCCTTCTAAGCTGACATTACCCCGTCAAACTCCTCATTGCCTTCTTGGAAGATCAGGAGATACCCTCTTAACATATTTGTAGCCCCTTATCCCATAATACAGATTAAAAGAACTGTTACCACTATGTTCACATCAAGCATTCTTTCTTGCAGGAAAGTGTCCATTGAGATTCTGGAGTGGAGATTTAGCTTCTGTCTAAATATACCAAGAGATCATTTGGGCCAGAGCCCAACTTGGGCAGCAGGGTGTGGATACACCGTAAAGCAGGTTGGGCTCAGTGCTCTTTGCATTGGATGCTGAGAGATGCAGAGTCAATGGACTGAGCCTTCCCTTGCTTCTCCAGAAACATAGTGTGACCCAGACTGAGATGAAAGCTCCAACGACCAGGGTTCGAGAAGGTCAAAGTCTCACAGGTGATTTTTGTGTAACAGTCTTTTCTTATTCTCTTTGGTTGGTTCAGCTCCCTCTAACTCAGGAGACAATTTTTCCTTTGATAAAAGTCAATGTTAAAATAAAAATGACTTGCAGATGAAATGATACTGTATATAGGGAACACTAAAGATTCCATTAAAAAACTACTAGAACTGGTAAGTTAATTCAGTAAAGTAATGGGATACAAAATAAATATCCAGAAATCAGTTGCATTTTTATACACCAGTAATAAACTGTCAGAAGGGGAAACTAAGAAAACAATCCCATTTACAATTGCATTAAAAAAAAAAAACCCTAGGAATGAATTTAGCCAAGGATGAAAAAGACCTATACTTGGAAAATTATAAGACACTGAAAAAATTGAAGAAGATACAAATAAGTGGATGCACATACCATGTTCATGGATAGGAAGAATTAACATCATTAAAATGTCCACATTACCCAAAGCAATCTATTCATTCAACACAATTCCTATCAGAACACCAATGGTGTATTTCACAAAACTAGAAGAAATATTCCAAAAGTTCATGCAGAATCATAAAAGACCCAAAATAGCCACGGCAATCTTGAGAAAGAAGAATAAAGTTGGAGGAATCATGCTACCTGATATCAAACTATATTATAAGGCCATAGTAATCAAAACAGCATGGTCCTGGCATAAAAAACAGACATGTGGATCCATGGAACAGGATAGAGAGCCCAGAAATAAACCCACAACTTTATGGTCAATTAATATTTAACAAAGGAGGCAAGAACATACAATGGGGTAAAGATAGTCTATTCAGTAAGTGGTGTTGGGAAAACTGAACAGATACATGTTAAAAAATAAAACTAGACCACCTTCTTAAAGATGATGTACTATAGAATTGTACACCTGAATCCTATATAATTTTATTAACCAGTGTCATCCAATACATTCAGTAAAAATAAAAAGAATGAAAGTTTAAAAAAAAAAACAAAAAATAAATAAATAAAAGTGACCAATTTATTATTGTAGAATCAAAATGAGAAAATGGTTTTCCCTGATTCTATGCAAAGCTTTTAACTTCTTCAAGGAGACTTTTAAAATGATCTCATTTGATCTCATGAAATTTTTGATGATTTTGTCTCTTCCTAATAACATCGCATGATTTCAAATAGCAGTAATCATAGTCAAGATTCCGAGTGAGCTCCAATGACTTCTATATTCCAGCTTCCTATAAATACCATGCATGTTCTAATGCATTAGCCTTGTACAGAAATGTGTCTTATAGGATCATAGTTATGGACTTTAAGGGCATTGTGCTGGTGGACTTGGAAAGCTTTTGTCTACTTTCATACCTCCAAACTGTTGATTGCTTTGTAATGCTTTTAGTTACCATGTATATCCAAAACTCCACTTTACTCGTGTTGAAAAGCCACTGTTACATTTTAGTGTCATCTGTCTCGTTGACTTCTGACAAAATGAAGTTGGGGTTGTCGTAGCCTCTCTTCATCTTGGCTCTAGCATCTCTCTCATTATAAAGGCACATGGCACAGTGAGGGGTATCCACTTCCACTGTCTTGCTAAAGTTATGGAAATCCACTCGGTATTTCCCTTCCTTGGTCTTGGATACTATGGGAGCAAAACGATATCCCCAAAGCACCTCTTCTGGGACATAGGATGTCCGGACTTGGCAGGTAGCACTGGTTGATTCCACTGTGCCATCTAAAAACACCACTAATTCAAAGTCTTGCTGGGGAAGGGTTTCTGCTGCCATGTGGAAAAAGGGGCTGTTGTGATCAATGACATGGTAAATTGTCAGTGGAGAGATGAAGAATAAATTTTCATTCCCAGCGTCAACTACAAAGTTGATATTGGTCTGGTCCAAAATAATGGTCTCTCCTTCAGGAGTGACTGTGGTCTTCAGAAGCTTCCCATATATGTGACTGCTGATGAGGAGGCTCTTCCGAAGATTAGCCACGCGAATTAGGAGACACAGCTTTCCACCCCGCTTACTGATCACCGCATTCTTGCTGAACGTAATGGTCTTCGCACGCTTTTTGGGTCTGGAGATCTTGGCTAAAATGGCGCCACACATGAAGGAATTGATCATGACTCCAAGTATAGACTGGAAGATAAGCAGAAAAATGGCAGTGCCACACTGTTCCGTCACATACCTGAATCCATATCCAATGGTCACTTGCGTTTCCAGAGAAAACAGAAAAGCCGAGGTCAAACCATTAACATTCTCCACACAAGGGGTGTGGTTGGCAGATGGATAGAACTCAGGGAGGTCTTTATGAATATAGGCTACCGCGTACCACAGGAGACCAAAGAGGAACCAGCTCCCCAAGAAGGCTGTGATGAAGATGGTCATCTTGTATCTCCATTTGAGGTCAAGGACAGTCGTCCAAATGTCCACAAAGAATATCAACCTTGTCTGTGCCTCCACATTGCCAAACTCTATATTGCACCTTCCGTCTTTGGAAACCAGCCTCACTCTTTGCCGAGAGTGCCCAAAAAAGTGAGTGACAAACCATTTCCGAAGATATTTGAACATTCTTTCTGTCAACGCCTTGATCTGAAAACACATCAAAGAAAAACAAAACAAAACAAAATTATATTTATAGCAGCAGTGACGTAGGTGACTCACATAAAGAGTTACTTATGTATGAAAAGACTCTCCAAACAATCTGGAATCTGACCATTTGGGCAAGCTGACAAGTTCATTCTGGATACCACAATACTATTTTCAATAGAAACTTCCCACCAGAAGACCATGTGCCTTAAATATAAAGGGAAAAATAATTCCAAGAGATAGAAATGGAAGGAACCTAAGAAGGCTCCTGACCTCTGTCACACACAGCCTTAAAAATGTTTGTGATAACCATCAAGACTGTACTATGACTTTTTGATATTATTCTTTTAAGTGAGCTCTCCTTTAAAAAAAAATTAGCCCTATGTTAAGCAAAAATATCTGTGAAAGCAGAAGCTTGATGCACTATTTATATTTTTTGTAATATATAGAAATAGATAACTATGAAAAAACAGCTCGTCAAATATACTATCTAAACCATCTGTGTACTGCTATTGGTACTTACATATCAGGAGAAATCTTGATGTGATTTAATTCTCTCAAATATTAAATGAAGGAATGGAGACTCCTAAAATTTCAATGACTTAGTCAAAGTCACCTATCTAAAGAGGGACATGATGACAACTAGAGCTTAAGGTCCCCTGCTTTCAGTCCAGAGGAACTTCTACCACACCATGTCTCAGTTATGAAATTCTCTTTTCTAAAGTTAACTTTCCCTGAAACATTTTAAGACAAATATTAATCAACTTCCTTTTTGTTCCAATGTTCAACACTGTTTAGAACAAAGTCCCTCCGTACAGTTTGGTCAAATCCTACCACATCATTTCAGAAGTTTTCTCAGAGGAACTGCAAGCCTGTTTCTGCTCTCTCTTCAGGGTATGCCAAGATCCCCCCAAAAGCAGCACAATGGCCAGCATCAGTCAATACCATCCACTTCTCTCCCTGCTCCCAAGCTGAAGGACTAGGGAGCTCTCCTTTAAATAGGAATTCTCTGTAAGGGTAGCACCATGTTTTATTCACTCCTCTTTCCCAGCTGCTAGCACACTCTATGTATTAGTATTTTTTAAAAAATATAAATGCAATAATTCAGCCAATGAATTAAGCTCTTCAAATACAATCTGTCAGTGGTTTCTTATTGATGATATTATTTTGACTCCTATTTTGCAGCAAGAAAGTGAAGGGATTTTCCCCTAAACAGCCAACAATGAGGCAACCAAGGGGTCATACATACAAGACTACCTTGTCCTTTAGGTGTGCCCACCCCACTCTTAGGTTGCTCACCATGGTAAGCAGTGTCTTCGTGGTATTTTTAATTAAATGCAAATGTGTTTCTAAAATAGAGTGCAAAATCCCCCTTCAAAAATATGTTTATTCATACAAACTAGGAAGCGAAACCAACTTAGTGATAAATTTTAAACAAAACTGATATTCCACAGTTTCTTGCTTAAGGTCTTGAACCAGATGAAAACACAAAAAGTCAACACCAAGTAGAAGGGGCGAAGAGAAGACCACAGCTGTGGTGATTTGAAACTCTGAGGATGGGTTCTAAAGATATATATGTTTCTCAATGCTACAAGGAGAGCAAACAGCAGTGCACACACTCAGAGGGGCCTGCCCTCACCCCACCCAACCCTCATTGACCTCAAGTCCTCGGGGAGCTTTCAGTGATGGTGCCAAGGGAGACTCATGGAGGGAGAAAGAGGCGCCTCCTTGCCCAGTCGCTCCCCTGTCTCTGCACGTACCTCCTTCCACCTTGCTAGCGTTCCCTGGGACGGTCTCCCTTTCCCAGGTTCCTGCAAGCTCACAGTGTTTAAAAAGCTCTTCATAGAGTGGCCCTGACATAAAATAATAAATTCCAAAGCCAACAATTATCAATTGAATCCACATTCTCTTTGCCATACATTATAAGTCCAGAGATGGCTCCTAATATACCAACTTCTGAGGGGGGTTTTCCCCCTACTGTTCCCCTCCCACCTCTTAAATTCATTTCGCTTTTGAAGATGAAGACTGCAGCATAAATAAGTACCCCCTGACTTATCTCTTGGATAAATGTGGGTGTCCATGCCTATATTACTAATAAAATATAATCTGCCTGGCCATACAAAGAGCTGAGACAAAAAGCAACCAGCTTATACTGTTTTCCCCAGATGGTTCGCACTTACCAACACCCTAAACATGTTCCGATCTGAAGCCTCCATGGCTGGAACAGCAAAGAAGTGGTGTTGGGGGTTGGTCTCTGGATGCAGGCTGATTTCTTTTAGACCCAGCTTAACAGAATTTAGTCTTTGGGTCAGTGGACTGATGCTAATTTGTATTAGCTTGAAAACACTTCATTGGATAGTAGAATTGTGTGGTTTAACCCAAGGCAATTGGTTGTTCTCAGACCAAGCCCCAACCTGGGTATGTATTTTATCTTTTCAACCCTCACATGGCTTGAATACCGTCATGCTAAGACATGACAAGCCACTCGGCTGAGGTCCCTGGGCAGCGGGCGCGGGTTGTGTTCCAGCACTTCTCTCCTTGCCACGCTCTGTGGCTCTCCTGATGCTTGTCCGAGGTTGTGCCTAATAACTTTCCACCAGAAACAATTAGTTATCATCAATCTCCCAGCCTATTCTCTGAAACACACTGAGATGCTGAGATTTCCAAGTGTTGACAAAGACACAGGGGAATATTTAGACATAGATAAGTACATATTTGTAAGATGAAAGTAAGATCACATATGTGTAAGATGAAAGTAATATCATACCAGAAAGAAACAAGATACCATGTTAATCTCTCTACACAACACTCCCTGTTATGTAAGAAACAGATTTAAAAGCAGACTTTATTTTGGGATTTATTTGCTAAAATCTGGCATTTACTGAAGGTACTTTTCACATGTACTGTTGATTTATTTATTCAGAGTGAGAAGGATTATACATAGAGAATGCTAGACTACAGGATAAATTCATCGTTCACACAGCACACCCTTTATTCACAGCACATATTCAACTTTGCTTAGACAATGGCATTTAATCCAACCACAGACAGAGCCAATATGCATTTTTTGAACAATTGGTTGATTCAATATTGGCGCTGGTGTCTGGGTTATCTAAAATACACAGCCTTTAGGTTACTTTCTATTGAAATCAGTAAATCTTAATAGGAAGCAAAGGGCTATATATTAGCTAATATTTACCAAGGTATTCTTAGTGGCCAGGCAAAGCCAGTGAATTTCTCAAGAATTCAGCATTATTGTTCTGTAAACTGTCCATTTCCATAAAATAAACTTCCTGTAAGCTTTCCAAACATTGAACGCATGCTTATTATATAGGATTTCAAAGACAATTAGAACTCTGTGCCTGTTCTCAAGGGGCTCCCAGTTAAATAAGGAAGCGGGCTCAGTAAATCAGCAACTGCAATGTGGTTGGTTTGTCTAATGCCCAAAGGAAAATCTTTTCTGGAAGATCTCTATTAGATGGGCATCCATCCCCTGCAAAAACCTGTCAACTGACAAAAAACTCATTGCCTTTGTGTGTCCATGAATGCATTTGTCTATTACTCTCCAACATTGATACGTTGCTACTAGTACGTGTGCCAGGGGCCATGTGAGACACTAGGAAAGCAGTTATTTACCAAACGGACACGGCCCTTGTCGCTGTGAGGAAGCCTCCAGTCAAGGGTGGGGGTGGGAGAGTCAGTGAGCTGAGAAACAGTCTCTGTGACAGAGAGCAGGTAGTAAGCAGTGGGGGTGCTCTGGGGAGCACCTCGTCTCCGCGGCAGAAAAGAGCCGACGAGGCCAAAGCCCAACGACGGCATCAGAGGCGCACTTCCTGGGAACTCTGCAAATATGTTTGGACCGATGGTAAATCAATCAACCAATGTATGCACACATGCAATGAGTTTGCTGTCACTTACAGGGCTCCCTATAGAGATATCTTTTAAAAGATTTTATTTATCCACTTTTAGAGAGAGGAGAGAAACATTGATGTGTGTGAGAATCATCCATTGGTTGCCTCCCACACACCCCCAGCTGTGCCCTGACCGGGACTTGAACTGGCTATTTTTCAGTTTGTGGGACAGCGCCCAATCCACTGAGCCACATCCGGCAGGGCATCCCGATAGAGATATATGAGAAGAGACATTCCTGTGCACCTAGTACTAAGCACAGTGCACCGCTCTTTGTGGCCCAGGCAGGGCAACAAAAGAACGAGCACGCAGAAGCTGAAAGATATGTGGGGAATAGAATAAATAACAGTACTGGGGGCTCCGCAAGCAAGGGCCACCGCACCCCACACCCGGTAGGCCGCACAAGGCCGCATTGTTGCAGACCGAGAGAAAAACCTGGTAGAGGGAACAATGGTCTAGTTCTGCTTCTGAGGCAACTCATTACTATTCTAAGTCTGAAGTCTCTTCCATTTAACCACACTCCAAATTCTTAAAAACAAACATATTTTCCTCCCAAATCTCCATTTCTCCATAAAAATGCACTCTTCATTGACACGCAACACCACGTCAACCACCCCTCTTCATGTTAAGTGAGGTGTATCTTGTGTATGCCCATTGATAATATTTTAAAAACCAACCCGGGGACTGTTCTTTGGCAGGTGCCTACTTGAGAACATGCCACTGTGAATTGGGGTTTCCACTGATATTCCCCATACTGCCTCCTGTTGACTCCCACGTGCTCAGCAGCTGCTAGGTCAGAGAGGAGGGCAAAGAGACATTACTGTGCTTATCTCGTCTTTGGAATTTTTAAGGCTATCATTTCTCCATATAGTTGAAAATCCACTTACTGTAGTCTGCTTTTAGTGAAACATCTCAGAGCTCATACCCAACCTTAGTTCCCCTCGGGACGTTTCTGAGAGTCAGGAGTTTATGTTAGAGGCAGCAAATACATGTTATGGGGCCTGAGAGCAGATGTCAGATAATTTTCTGTAGGCCCTTTTGCAGCAATGGTGAAAGAGAAATCCAAGTTTTCATGAAAATGCACTCGCTGCTTCGCTTCAGATCAGTCAGTTGAATCAATAAACATTTCTTGAGACCCTAACCATAGTGGGGCATGGCATTGGATCATGGGATTGGGTCTCTGTCTTCTTAACCTATATAATTAAGCAAACACTATTGATCTAGCATCTACCATGTATTTGGTGCTACACCAGGAAACCAATGATGTAACAGTCCCTGCTCGCCAGTTGCTCCCAGGTTAATTCAATAACTGGAGCACAGCAGGTTTGCTGCCCTGAAAGGGGTGAGCACAGGGTTTCAAAGCAGCCATCAAAGAGGAGGCCCAAGAAGCTGGGTGTCAAGCTGGTACTCTTCAACACACCTTTGCTAGGAGCCCAAACAAATGCACCTAAGAGGACTTCCTGTTTTCTATGAAAATGGTCTCAAGCTGTTGGAGGACAGCCACCTCGCTGGATCTGCAAACACTCAGAGCCCCAGGGAGCATCACGGCATGTAGCTCCCCCAAACTACCCTTTACACATCGGAACCTGTTATAGACAGAAGGTGTAGTTTCCCTTTTGATCGGTAATTCTGAGGGAAGTTATGTTCTCGTGTCTTTAGCACTATCAAGCAGCTCACCTGGGGTCAGCATGGGTTCTAAGTAGAACTTGGCAAGGCCAGTGGAAGCGATTTTTCTTGGCCTCGTGGTCATCTAAAGGGGCATCTGAACCTCAGGGCTCTTCCAGGCTAGAATAGGGAATGCACTTCAGCAATACCCCACCTTTGGGGTGAGTGTCTGCACAGGCCCTCTCTCCACTGTGAATCCAAGGTCGGGATGTCACCTGGTCCTGGCTCCGTCCAGAGAAGGCAGTTTGGGAACAAGAGCCAGGGCATCGCAAGGTCTACAGGGGCTGGTGCTAGACAGGCCGTGCTCTGCATGTGTCTCTGGAACCGGCCAGTCCAGCAGCATTGTCTGAATACCTATAGAACTGTGTCATGCACAGGGGGACCAAGAGAGGGTGAGAGACCTGGTCCAGGATGTCCACAACACAGGTCATGGCAGACTGCAAGGAACGCCAGCTTGAGTAAGCACAGACATGGGTTTGAACCTCAGTTCTGTCACTTTGTGGCCAGGTGACCAGAGAAGCCACTTAGCCTTACTGAGCCTCAGTTCCCTTGCCTGTGCAATGGCTATAATATTTTCAAAGGATGTAGTGTGGGTTTTTTTAATGCATTATTTATTTGTTTATTTACTTATTTACCCTCACCCGAGAATATATCCATGATTCCAGAGAGACAGGAAGGGGGAAAGAGAGATAGAGAAAGAGAAAGAGAAAGAGAAACATCAATCTGAACGTGCCCCAATAGGGGACTGAACCCACAACCCAGGCAGTGCCCTGGTGAGGAATCAAACCTGTTACCTTTTGGTTTACTGGACAACTCTCTAACCAACTGAACCACACTAGCCAGGGCAGTATGTTTTAAATGCAATGACAAATGTGAAATTCCTAAAACACAGTAATTATGCAATAAACAGTAGCAACTGTTGTTATGAACTCAGAAATTGAAGCTTGGGTAGCAGTTTAACCAGGAGTCACTGACCCAGGCCATTTAGTGTCTAGTATGCAGAGCCCAGTGGGCTGTGCTAGAGACAACAGCCAAATGAAGGAAAAGGCTTCACACGGAGAGCAACCAAGATTCTGACAATCCATCAACATCTATGAACTACACCAGCATCAGAGCCCATCCTCCCAACATGGAACAGAAGACCTGGGAATGACAAACGTGTTTTTATAAAGGATTGGTCTACCTTATCTTACAGTGGTGAGAACAAGGGAGAAGGAGAGACTTGCCCCTGGAAAGACTGAACAGAGGCGTGGTACCGAAGGACAAGGCTGCCCTTCCCTTACCACAGATGTTCCCTGGGATCTGATGGCATCATCGACAATATGCACATGCCCGTTGAAAAGGAGAGAAGCAGCCCCAGCAGGAGGGAGCTGGCCGGGCACTGACGGCTACGTCTTGGTGTTCTCCTGTTGAACCCAATTTCACAGAACATCAACATCAGACAAAGCCACTCCATAATCATGTCTGAACACACAGAAAATGTGAACATGGTCCAAACCACAAAAAAACAAATATCCCACATCCTGGCTGTCATGAGTGGACCACTGCGTCTTCACCGACAACGGCTACGGCTTCACACCAGGCTCCTCTCCTTCAAGATAATGAGATTTATTAACATACTCAATCATTGAATTACCCCTACTTCCTGACATCTAACCCAGAGCAAAGTATTGCTTCCTCCAATATTCCCCAAATCACCTAAAACCAGCCCAGTCCCACTTAAGTGCTAACACTCTCTCGGTGTGGTTTCCCATGTTCCTCAAAGCCATCTCACAAGTCAATTGGTGAGAACCATTTCCAGAAACCACACACACACACACACACACACACACACACACACACACATACTTTGCACCTATGTTTGCTTTTGTATCAGGATGTAAAGAATCAAGGAAACCACCAAATGTAAATACAAACAGTCGTTAAAATGAGTTAAAATTTTCAAGTTCAGGTCTTAAATTCTATCTGGCTAACTTGTTTACCTGGGCCATGGGTCATCCTGAGATACTACTACTCTCACCTCAGAGACCTGTGTCTCTTCATGGATGGCACCTGTGTTGGACCTGAACAGGAAGTGGCAAGAGGTGTGAAGTCCCCGCCCGCCGGGGAGCCGGATCCAAGCAGGGTCTTAGCAGCCTTTGCAGAAACCATGCATTTCGTGCCTGCTGAATATTTTCAATGTTGTTTCCTTATGGTTCTTAATATTTTTTAAAAAGATTTTATTTATTAATTATTAGAGAAAGGAGGGAGAAAGAGAAGGAGAGCAACATCACTATGTGGTTGCTTCTCATGCGCCCCTGCAAGCCTGGCATGTGCCCTGACTGGGAATCAAACTGGTAACCCTTTGGCTCACAGGCCAGCGCTGAATTCACTGAGCCACACCAGCCAGGGCTGTTTTTAATGATTTTTTTTTCAAGTATTTTGGAAAAGCTAGCGTGTCTCCTGTCAACAAGGACCAAAGGGGGCGCTCTGCCTGATTCAGAGTTTAAAGAGACAGCAACACATCCCTAGGGGAGGTGCGAGGGGTGACCACAGAGTGAGAGTCCTAGAAGGCAAGAGAAACTCACAGGCAAGGTTGGATCCCCTTGGCCTCTATTGTAGGGCCTTTCTAAGAATTTTCTCTTGTAAACTGCAGGCGTTCTGCACCAGACTGAGCCAGAGTTAGGATAAGCGAAGGCAGAAGTGAAGATGCACAGCTCAAAATGAACAAAGAGAAAGGCCACAGCTCAGAATGGAGGCCCGGCAATGAAAACTGCCCTGGGGAGCTTCAGTACCCCGCTCCCAGCACCAGGAGACCAGTGCATTCTGTGTGAGCAGCGCCCCCTAGAGCACAGTGCAGGCAGTATTCCCAGGAGCCTCCAGTGTGGGTTAGACGCATGGGCAAAATCTCTCGCAGGTATTAACGTATTTAATTCCCACAACGACCCTACCCCGTGGGGAAATGAAATTCAGAGAAGTTAAGCAATTTGCAGAAGCTCACAAAGCAGAAAGCCAAAAGAGCAAAAGATCTAGAAGAACCTAGACCAGCCTGAGGAGCCCTTGCTTTTAAGCCCTAAGGCATACTCAAATAGTTAATAAACAATGTAGAGAGAAGGCAAACATTTACTCAGAACCTAATTAGTATGCACAGGGAATGGTGATTTTCCATATATTTCCTTACTTAATGGAGAGATTTCATAAGAGAGCGAGAGCTGGCAAAAGATCAGATCTCTTTTAGATACTGAACCTGAAAGGAGAGTGAGTCTAGATAAGTGGAGAGGGGACAGGTTTTCGGGGACAAGGTAGAGAACCAGAAAAAGCGTGAAAAAAAGAGAAAAGCCTGGCATGTGGAAGGGTGCAGGTCCCTTGGAGAGGGCACCGAACCAACTGCACTGGGTCCCAGGGTGCATATTGGAGGAGGGCCTTCCAATGCCAGGCAGAGTTCAGCAATGGTAAGGATGCTACAGTAATCAGGACGCAACCGAGGAGGCAGCTGAAGATGTTCTGTTGAGCACTGTGCTTACACTGGAAGCTTCTAGAGGCTGTCCTGGCTTGAGCTTGTCCTAGACAATGGTCTGAAGTTACAGGGATGCCATCTTCCATTTGGAGACATTTATAGATAAGCACTATAGATGTGGTTACTGCCTCTTCTATAGTCAGAAGTTTGTTGGGATGGGGATGGCCTCTGTGGGAGGATGGGGAGCTCTCCTCCCTCCCCCTCGCCCAGAGGACAAGGAGCGTCTGCCAGCGATGGTGAGCTGAGCACTTCGGACTCACTGCTCTAGCAGAGGGCAAAGCATCGTGGCCTGGAGTCAGTCAGCTCAGCAATATTCATAGAGTACCGAGGCCAAGCCTAGACTGAGGCTACAGAGACAAGAAGACACACAGTGGCCCAGCCCTGCCTCGTACCAGCAATAGAAACTTGAGCAAGCACCTCAACCCTTCTGAGCCTGCCCCACATGCTATTTCCCTAGCTAGGAACACCTGGCCCTCTACCCTCTCCTGCAGGCTGACTTCTTGGTTTCAACTTAAATGTCATTTCTCAGCAAGAAACTTAAATGTCAGTTCCTCAAAGAGAACAGAGTTCCTGACCACCCCTCTCCCCATTGAAGTCAAGTTGCTCCCCCACTACAATATTATATTCTACCACTTACTTTTTATGTGTAGTATTTACAGTGATTTTTAAGTAACAGACTTGCTTTTGTGCTGGTCTGGGAGCAGTTGCCCCATCCATCTCCTCCGCAGCAGTACCTCCAGTGCCCACCTCGCTGAGGGCCAGGCCCAGAGTAGATGCTCAATAAATATTTGTCAAAGAAAGAAGTAAATATAGCCAAGGCGCGAATGCCTCCAAGTGTTTGATTTGCAGAAGGGCTGTGGAGAGGGTAATGGAGCCCATCCCCGCTCTCCAGTGGCGGGACGTGGTCTCTGAGCTCTCTCAGAGGGTGGAAAATTGGGTTCTGCACACTTGGCCTACGTGGCCTTGTGGCCTTGGGCTCCTCATATGCTAACCCCTGTCCGGCGCTCTTGCAGCCTGACTCATCCACGAGCTCACGTACTGAGAAAGCGCTGTGCACATCGAGCCACCTGCCTCTGTCTGAAGAGGTGCAGGAGGTGATGCTCAAAAATTCACGTGGGAGTGAAACGTGGAGGGGTCCACAGGAGCTGCAGGGTTTGGAATTTGCCAAGTTGCCTTTGTCCGGACTCAGGTTGGGGTGGCACAACAAACGTGGTTACTGTCTGGAGAGAGAGGGCAGGTCCCTACAGAATCCTGGGTGGCATTTCAATCCGACTGTCCCGGGAACAGATGGGGCCCCTCCGTGTAGGAAGCATGCTGACAGAGGTGGGGTCCTGCCTCCGGTGGATGTGACTTTAACTCAAGTGCCCAGACCTTGCATGCACGCAGGCCAGGCTTCCCGAGGGTCACTATCTTAACTGGTAAATTCGAGTTTCTGACGAACTTAGGACTGCCAATTACTTTAATGCCGTGATCCAAAGGCTTTCCTAGTCTCATGGCCTTTGTTTTCATTAATATTTAAAAACAATGCCATTACATTGAAAATATCATTGTACGTGTCTCAATATATAATCTTACACTGAAAAGAACATATAGGGTGTTCTCAAAAGATGGTATGTCAACAGCAATTGCTTGCATACAGTAAGTCATGTTACATTAGGATATTAGATATTGAAGGAAATCCTCTACTGAATTATTTTATAAAGTGAAGAATAATTTCTGCAAATAAAATACTTAATCCTCTCACTTGTTTACTTTGTAAAAGTATGAGTGTTGGAGGGAAAGTTTGTTTTTCTGAGAACTGTAATGAAACGATTCTGAAATCTCATCTGTTGAGCCACCCTCCTCAAACAGCACTGGATTTTAATAAAAGAATTTAAATTTTTACAGTAAGTTGTATTTATTGTGTGGGCAGAAATCCTGGTATTAGTCTGACCCTTCTAGTTCTCTGCGGTTTGGGTTGTTATTACATCAACTCGGTCCTTTCAGCCCAGAAATGAATGAATTCCATGTGGATTGCAGGCCCTGAATATGCTTTTCCTGTGTGTCTGCAACAATTATGCTTTGTTTTTAAGGAAACATACAGAACTCCAAACCTTGGCAATGTGTAAAATAGGGGAATATTTGAGCTAATGTCTTAAAGACAAGAATTGGGGAGCCAGGATTCACGATGCTGCGCCCCAGCGGAAGGGAGCTGTGTCGGCGGAGCCCAACTTTGGTAGCCAGGCGAAGCAGGAGGCACAGGACACCGGGCTGCTGCATTTGGAGGGCACTCTGGAAGCCTTCTGGTCGGTCCCACATTCTAGCTCATGTTTGAAATGTCCTTGTCACAGCCCCAGCAAGCGGCCTGCCAGGCAGGAGTTAAGAAGTGGGTACGTGGGGTTTGAATCTGGAGTCAGCCAGATGCTACCTCTGATAATGGGTACTACCTGGCCTCTCAGTGTGCCGATTTCTTTATCTGAAAATGGGGAACATTTGTATCTGTCCGACAGATGGACAGAAAGAGTTGAGACAACACTTGGACATGGAGAGTGATGACTCTGTTAACAGCTTCAGTGATACCACCTCCAGCTCTGGTTTCTCTGTCAACTTCCAGCTGTGCGTGGAGCGAGAGAGCCAGTCATATCACTGTGTGTGATGTGTTTAAGCCCGGGCTTCCCTGCACGGGCGTCCAGGCCACAGTAGCCCCGCGCTTCCCAGAAAGACCCCGCGAAGGGCAAGGCTCCAGGGTGAGCCACGGGGGTCAGCTGGAGAGCTGGTGTTCCTGTTGCTTCTACTGCTCTGCCCCGAGGAGCTTCTGAGGGTCAATGATTACCAGCTTTGGCTCAAGCCCTGCCAAGCCATCACAGGTGCATTAATGGGGCGGCACGTCACCCACTCTCCCATGTCCAAGTGCTTTCTGGGAAAGCCCTGGGGGCAGAGGGAAGCAGAGCCAGGAGTCTCGGTGACCCTGTTGTTCCATGCCACAGAGCCACCCTTGGGCCCAAGCTGGGTTCCTGTCTTAATGGGTGCTTCTGGTCACCAAGCAGAGCCCACCCAGGCGCCCCCTCAGCACGGGGACTCTGCCGCAGAGACTCCCACCCGGCTCCTTGCAAGGCTGGCTGGCGAGCTATTCCAGAATCGCCTTGAGTTGCCTTTATCAATTCTCTTGTCTGCCCATGAAATGAGAAGGGTGAGCAGGACTAGGGGACACCACCGTAGACCTCAGGGCCACGTCAGGGCAGGGCACGCATGGACCCTCGCTGAGTCCCCGCTCCCGAGAGAAGGCCCGTGGAGCCTGCCACAGACCTGCTGACGCACGTTCTCTCATTCCTTTCTTTTTTTTTAATTCAGTGGTGTGTATAATGACCTGGAGAAGGTGAAGTTAAATTCGATTTTATTTCCCCTTATTTTTCCTTCTATCATCATCAAATCAAAAGAAGATTTTCTGTCTCAAAAACATTACTTAGCCTCTCTGAGCTGTGTTTTTTCCATAATGAATTCGTGATTATAATGCCTATTTGTTATGAGGATGAAATGGAAAATACAAGTTTATGCAAAAACTTATACACATCATTCATATAGTAATAGCCAGAAAGTGAAAACAACCAAAATGCCAATCAACTGATGAACCAAAAAATAAAATGCAGCCTGCATATACGATGGAATATTATTTGGCCATTAAAAGGAGAGCCAGGACATGCTCAACAGGGAAGACCACAAAAACATTTTGCTAGTGAAAGAAGCCCGACATTGTATTATTCCTTTTATACAGGTGTCTACAGCAGGCGAATCAACAGAGAAAGAAAGTTAGATTTGTAGTTGCCAAGGTGTGGGGGAAGAATCGGAATGCGGAATGACTGCTAATGTGTATGGATGTTTCTTTTTGAGGTGATGCAAATATTCTAATATCGATCGTGGGACTCAGCAAACTCCCCTTCCCATCTGCAGCCCTCGTCTTCATTTCTTAGTCCTCATTTCTTCCTTTTCTCTTTCTACTTCTTCCTCCAGCACCAGCCAGAAGCACAACCCCAGGCCCTTGTTGGGCCCTTAGCTGAACTTGGCACCTCCCACCTGAAGCAAGTGGCCACTGTGATTCTAGAGGCACCAACACAATTACCTTCTTGGTCACAAAAGCCTGGGAGTACAGAAACCATTTTTCTGCTTACCCTTACTCTTTTATTATTTTTTTTAATACTCACCCAAGGACATGCTTATTGATTTGAGAGAGAGAGAAACGGAGAAAGAGAAAGAGAAAGAAGTGTCTATGTCAGAAACATCTATCAGTCCCCTCTTGCATGCACCCCATCCGGGAATTGAACCTGCAACCTAGGTATGTGCCCTGACTGGGAATTGAACCTACAACTTTTGGTGCACAGGATGATCACCAACTGAGCCACCCAGCCAGGGCGCTTACCCTCACTCTTAAACAGAAGCTCTGCTAGCACACGGAGAAACATGCTTTCTCCCAGCATCTGTGGGGGAAACTGTTCCTCCCCACCTATCTAGGTGGTAATGGGGTGGATCCAATGAGCAGAGCGTGGGCACTTCCCACCCATCCACCCCCAATGAGCCCCGCAGGGCCGAGCACCAAGCACAATATGACCTCAGCTGGCAGCTCTGAGCCTCAGTCCTGCCCACTCATCCCTCTCACCGCCCAGGCCCAGAGGTCAGGCTGAAGTCATGGGCTTAGGAACCAAGTCAGCAGTTCCCCAAAGCATGGCAGGCCCATAGGCTCCTGAACTGCCTGACGGGCTGCCCCAGGGGAGGGCAGGAGGGAACCCGCGCGGCCTGGGCCCCAGCCCACCGCTCTGCAGCCCCAGCCTCACCTTGACCGCCCACACTCGCCCATCCTCTCACGGGAGCTCGATTTCATTCTCTCTCTCTCCTCCTCAGCACGGCTTTTCATTTTCGTGGTTTTAGCATTTTGTTCCTCGCCCATAGCCCTTGTTCTGTGCCTGGAGTCAGTGACATTAATCACCCAATTCTTGTATAAACAGACCTCTCTGGAGTCTCCACACTACCTTGAAGATAAGCCAGAATCCCATAGGACCATTCCAAACCCCTCTGTGTCCCCCATATCCTCCAGCATTCCCCCTGGACCCTCACAAAAAGGAGAGATACGGGAACAAGAAGCATGACCGGCACGGGGTGGGCAGGTTCTTACTGCTTTCTTGGGTGTCAGGTGGGCAGACGGCTGTGTGGGGTCCACACTCAGGGCGTCTCAAGGGAGGAGAGCAAGCCACCTACTATGTGTTCCCAGAGGTGGCCCTTTCTCAAAGGCGAGGCTGGGTGCTTCCTGAGCAAAGGCCACTAGTAAGAGCAAAGAAGAATGTACCAAGACACCTCACCTGTGCTTTTCGGCTGCTTACCTTAAAAAAATTCTCACCTGCATTAACATAAATCATAACAGCTGTGTGATGACGCCCCACCAGGACCAGACCCAGATCTTGCTAAGTATCATAAGTAACTAACAGTTAGGGGGCCGAAACGAAAGCACAGCCAGTCCCCTGAAGGGAGCACGGCCAGACTACGTGGGGAGTGCGGGCAGGTGCCCCGGAGTCTCGGGCCTGCCGGGAATTCCAGCTCTCCTGCTGGCTGGGGCGTGGCTGGCCGGCCCCGGTGCCTTCACGGAGCTAACTTCCCAATATAATCGATTGACCTGGAAAACAGAATAACAGAAAAGTCACTAAGAAAAGCTAATGAGTAATAAAGACCCTGATGCTCGTCGTAAGCTGTTCATGTTTGCTTTTTTATTTTTTATTTTTGAAGCGTGTGGGGGAAGGAAGTGTCTGTCTTTCTGCTCTGCCCGAACCTAAATTTTCACTTTTCTTGCCCTTCCACGCTCCCAATAACTACACCCGTTTTCCCATGTGGGTTTTCCCTCGCATCCTTTTAGGCCTGGCATGGCCCACATTGGTCCCTGGGCTGCACTTGGCCTTGGGGCGAGGAGAAGATGGCAGGAAGGCCACCGGGAACGGTGACGAGACGGACAATCAGTTTTATCACTGACCACGATGCCGGCTGCCTACCAACGCCTGGGGGCGGGAGTCTGTTCTGCGGGCAGCACTGACTGGGAAAACGCCACCCCCAAAGGTCAGCGGTGGGTTGGCAACGCAAGGGAGGGGCTTAACAGGTCTCCTGTAGGTAGAGAAGGGATAGGCCACGAAGTGGTACAGACGATCTGGCTTTAAACTCAGCTCCTTCCACTTGTCAACAGGATAAATTATTTTGCTTCTCTGCACCTGACTGCTGTCCATCCAAATGGAGACAAGAACAGCGGTGTCACAGCGCTGAGCCAGGGTCCTGTCAGAAGCCCCAGCAGAGGGTCCGGCACTGGGAGCCCTCAGTAAGGTGAGCGTCCTTGCTCACTTGGCACAGCTGAGGAGCCCAGGTGGAGAGGCGACAGCCAAAAGACACGTAGCATTTGGCGAATGATTTTGACGCTTGGGTCTGTATTTGAGCAGGCAGCTGCTCCGCCACCAGACCCAAGGACAACCTCGGAAGTGCCCTTATGGTCTGCAGAGGAAATGCAGGGAAGAGCATGTGCCCTGCCTGGGGACATGCCAGGTCTTGGAAAGCCATCTCAGCCTCCTTATCCCTGTCCTCCCTGGCTCATCAAGAAGGCTCCTTCCACCAGGCCCTCCGGGAAGGGGAGCACAGGGGGCTCTGGGACGCTTTAAAGGGGACGTGGAAGGAGCACTTTTGGTATATGTGAAGCCTGGGAAGAGAAGACTTTGTTTGTCTGGCTGTTAGGGGAAAATTAACAAAGAGGGGAAAGGCTGAGCATCAGAGAGAGTGAGATTGCTCATAGAACGGTGAGATTAGATTAGACCTTGAAGATCCAATTGTGCCAGACCAATTGAATTTCCTCTGGGGTTAGCGTGGCCAGCCCTCCAGACCCAGAGGCAGCTGGAGCGCAGGGCTGGGTGGCTGACGCTGGCGCAGTCCTCCCTCTAAGAGCTGGTAGTAGGGGTGCGGATCCCATGACCCCCAGGCAGGGGTGAGGGGTGCGCCCCGACCCCGGCACACCGGCGCAGCACACCTTGGGTTGAAATTCCTTCTCTAGAAATTTTGTGTTAACATGCTCTTCTTTTCCTTCTTTGCACCTAATACAACTTATTTTACATTTATTTCGTTGCACTCCAGCCGTCCTCAGCTCTGCAAGTGCCACCGGCACCCACTCCTTCAAGAGAAAACCTTGATTCCTTCTTGAGTCTTTTTTTTCTCTCACCCCCACGTCCAACCATCAGCAAATCTTTCTGCTCTTTCCCTGGATAGATACAGAACCGATCTGTCCCTTTCACCCCATCTCCACTGCTGCCACCTTTGTCCATAACATTGGAATTGTGGGTCTGGTGACAAAAATCACCGGCTAATATTTTTTTATTCCCCGCCCAGGGATATTTTTATGGATTTTAGAGAGAGAGGAGGAGTGGGAGAGAGAGAGAAACATCAATCTGTTGCCCCTTGCACACACCCTGACTGGGGAACCAAACCTGCAACCCAGGCACGTGCCCGGACCGGGAATCGGACTCGTGACCTTTGAGGTTTCCAGGACAATGCTCTACCCACTGAGCCACACCACCCAGGGCCACAACATTTTCTTGGGGGTAGTTAGCCTAAGCATAGTTTTCTCTCTAGCTCACAGACCAACAATAACACTTAGGAATGTTACCATGTTCCAGACATTCTCCCTGTGTGAATCCAATGGCTACAACTACTCTCATACGACAAAGACAACATCATTATTATTCTCGGCATATAGAGGAGAAAACCAGAGGTCAGAGGGGCCAAGCGCTTGATCCAGGTTCACAGAGCTGCAGAGTTAGAATGCAGCTGACTACCTTCTCACCTGGTTTGATGTGTGTCCATCTCCAGCTTAATTATTGGAAGAAACTCATTAAAACGAATGCCTCCCGAAGTAACTTTCTTGGGCACAGGTGAAACGCTGGCAGTATTGTCTCTGAAAGGCCCGCTCACCAGCCAAGTTCGCCTGTCCCGTGCGGTTGGAGGCACACAGCAGGGCTTGAGATTTTGCTTTACATGATTGGGGCTGAAGGGTTGCAATTACTGCAGAGCAAAGGGACAGAAACTCTGGTAGGGGCTTTGCAGAAAGTATTTCTTTAGTCCTCATAGTGATCCCATGAAGTAAGTATAACGATCTCTGTTTACGAGGGAGGGAGCTGAGGCTTAGAGAGGTTATATAGCTCCTATGAAGAGGAGCTGGGGTGGGAACCCAAGTGGCACTGGGTCTTTCTACCACAAGTCCCTAAAGATTTGGCCCACAGGAGGGTGAACTCCAGTCTCAGGTAGGGGAGGAGAAGCAGTGGGCTGAGGGAAAGGACAGTCCCCAGTTCTGTTTCCCTCTTTCTTCCCTTCCTTGTGGTCCTTCGGTCAATACATTATTTATGGAGGACCTGGCACATGCTGGGCCTGTGCTGGGGGCTGGGGGTACAGTATTAACAAGATTGGTATTCAGAAAAATGGAGAGAGCTCAACAGACAATAAAAAGGAACCACATAAGCACAGTAATGATAGATTGTGATAAGGGCTAACAAAGCGACAGTAACTAGGGTGACCTTGAAAAGTATCAGTAAGAAGAAGGGCACTGGGTGCCAAAGATGGTGCGGGTAGCAATGCCCAATGAGAGAAGTCAGGTTCTCACACCTGCCATGGGCAGGCCTTGGACTCTGCCTCCTCTGAAGCCTGCTGGGCTGGCCAGCGGCCTGCAGAGGGCGCTGCTCAGAGTCGAGGGATCCCAGATAGGCTTAGGAACCGTGGAGAGCCCGGGAGGAGGCCTGCCTCTATTCCAGGGCGGGCGCAGGTCAAGCTGCAGTTTTCCTGTCTGTCAAATGGCAATACTATCTGCCTTGCAGGGCCACCAAACAGGTTAAATGATGTAGTATTTAGGAGAATTCAGGTGGACAAGTGGCAAATTATATAAATAAAGTGAATTGGAATTGCAGCAAGAGGGAACTCAGTTAGACATAAGGAGGGACTTTTTGACTGAAAGGACGACATGATGCTATAGCAGGTTTCCAGTGAAGAATTTACCTACAGTGACCACTCAAAAGAGAAGCAATACTGTCTATCTTGAATAAGCGCCTGACATTTCTCAGGCTTCATTATGTGGAATGAATAAGTGCAGAAATGAGTGAGTTTTTAAACGTAGGCATGACTTGCAGAAAAGGTGGCTAAGGAACGCGGGAAGTCTCTGCTCGTACTAGGCTGGGGCCTCCAGAAGATTCTCTCTGAAGAAAAGTGAACATTAGCCCCCTGAGACTGCAACGGAGGGTCCTTGTGGCTCTCACATCAATCTGACCAAGGGGCCCAGAGACACAGCAGCCTGGAGCTTGTCGCTGCAGGGCAGGGCTGGCAGTGTGCAACGAGAGCCGGAAGGGGAAAACGCTGTCTGGAACCACTCAGAAAGGAGAGAGACAGGTGGCTCTGCAGTCCAGGTGTGATGTCGACCAAAGTGCCACGATTGCCAGGTGGCCCCGCTCTCTCTCCACTGACCAGCGTGTGGACTGAATGCATCCATAGCCCCTCCCCTCCCTGGGGCTTGGGGACCATGTTACCGGGCCTGCTTAGAATTGTTTGAAAAGCAAAAACGTGCTAGCACAACGTCCGGGGTTACTTCTGTTCCCTCTGAGGCAGGGAGAGTCGAGCATGCGGGCAAAGCCTGCCTGCTCCTGATCGCCAGTCATAGGCGAGTCCTAGAAAAGGCTCAGCATCTGGTCTCTAGTCACCAAAGTAAATGCATGGCGCTTACAGTATCTGTGTTTGGAAATCACCCTGATTTTGGAAATCTAACTGCTGTTAGAGTTCCCGGGGGCCCCTCACCCACATGGCTAAGCAGGCAGAGACGGGTGGAGGGAGGGATGCTGGCAGAGGCCCTGCCTGGTAGTGAGGATTGATTGACAGCTTCCAGCCCAAGGCAGCGCTCAGCTCAGATGGTACCTGAGGACGGATGCTCGGACCCTGGGTGGCCAGAAGCGGGTGGGTCAGCTGGGACAGCACCCTGTCCAGAAGTGTGCCGGAGCATTTAGAACAGAACAAGAGATGTGCTGGAGTGAGAAGGCAAGAGCTTGGAGCAGCAGGGCAAAGAGGGGGCAGGGCACGGAGGAGGAGGAGGGGGAAGCCTTGCCTGCTGGCTGCCTGGAGTCACAGCATCTCCGCCTCCATGGTGTCTGGGACCGCAGGCCAAAAGGAAGCTGCGAGCCTCGTGTATGGGGCTGACCCAGGCAGCCTGCAGAGAGGCTTACCCAGGGGAGTAGCCGGAAGTGGCTGGCCCAGTCCAAGCTTAGGTTCTATGTCTGCTCCTTTGCACCTTAGAGAGAGTGGGCTCGCTGGGGACTCAGCTCGTGGTGCCAAAACACAAGGTACAGAATGAGGGCTCCTGATGAGCCCCTTCCAGGACGCTGGGATGGGAGTAGGCTTCCAAGAGCACCAAGCTATACCCTTGCCAGTAGGTAGGTGGCCCTAAACCACCTTCCAGAGATATGGACAGAGGCTCCATCCATGTCTCTGTAAAAACATGGTCAGCAGCTTCTTCCCGTTCCCCTCTGAACTCTGCCCCTGCCTCTCAGCACCTCTGCAGTCCCAGCTGCTTCCTGACATCCGACCCACATCCTTAGGCTGAAATTGGGTTGTACTGTCAGTCCGTCCTCAGTAGGTATGAGAAAACCAGTCCCTTCTTATGTTAAAAAGCAATTTCAGCCCACAACCCTCCACCAACTTTCTCAAATGACAGCCTGTTTTCCCGCTGTACTTCACTGTCCCTGCAATCAGACTGTGGGAAGGAATTGATCTGCTTTGTGCCCTGAGCACCAGATCTCCCCAGACAGGTCACTCCAAGCACCAGCCTGACTGGGCCACCTCCCCTCCCCTCTCCACACCCCTCCCTCAGTGCCACAGACCCTTAAAGAAGCATCTTTGTCAGTGAAAATCCAAATGCACAAACACCGCCATAGGCTATAAAACGCCCAGCCAAAGGAATGTGTGTAGTAACAGGAAGGGGAATACAATCCAAATCATGTACATATTTTTCTCCACTTCTCCTCTACTGTCTTTCTGCAGCAGACTTCATCCGGTCCGCGTCTAAGCAGTGGGGAGCGTCTGTACAGTCTGTGGAAAACCCCTAGAGTTCTCCCACACAGTGGACTTGGACAAAGGATTCTGGTCCAGGTAAGCATTCTGAGGTAGGATCTCTCAGAGCTGCCCTTCTCCTCTCCAGCCGAAGGGATGGAGTAGCTGGGAGAAAGGCTGAGCCTCCTCTCCTCAAACACCGTCTCCCACTGGGGCTGCCGGGAGGCCAACTGGGCCAGGGAGTCGCACCAGGTAGAAGGTGCCTGTCGCTCGGGCCTGTCCTCCCAGGGCAATGGAAACTTGTGTAGGGTAGGGACTGTGCCTTTTCACATCAGCATAGCCTGGCCTTCCCCACAGGTTTGCCAAGTGACCCTCTGACCATTCCTGTGACTTATCTCTGAATCCGATTCAATCCCTCTCCACTCTATGCATAATTCATCAGCGGTCCACCTCCCTGACAGCATCAGAATACCCGGTCCCTGCAATGGTCGAATGCGCCTTCCAGCACAAGGCTGAGACCACGCTTATCTCTCCAAACATCTCATCACTGGGCTTGGACTCCAAGGGGCTGGATTTCAGGGAGTCTTTTCCTGTGAGAAGCTAACAACAATTATTCATAGTTTCCCAGTTCTGTTGAACTCTTCAAGGACAAATGGCAGATCTGGATAGAGCCAGAAAGCTCCCAAGAATTTAATCAAGGGCAGCGAAGCGTGAGTCTTCCCCTGGGGGGAGTCACCTGAGAGAGTGTTGGTTGTTCTAACTGCGGAGACAGTATTAACCTGTTGCTTTCAACTCTGTTGTGTTGCACATTTAAATCTGCTCCCTGCGGACATGGTGGCATGTTGCTATACCCTGGGAGACACAATTCTTGAGTCCCAGCCAAGAAACTCTGGTGTTTGTGCAATTAGCAGAGAGGGAGGGTCAAGGACATTGGGAAATTCTAAAAGAGTTGAAATTTGAGGCCTGTAATTTCACAGATTATTCCGAAAGCATCTTCTCTTAGAAGCAGAGGTGAGTGACGTGCATCTGACTGGAAAGCAAAGCTTACAGGGCTTGACAACTGCAGGGCGTAGTACGTAGCCGACGCGCACACATCAAGACAACCTGTCCCACTCTGGGGAACGGCTTTAGGAAAATAACAGGCTTCTCTGAGTGAGGAAATTATTGATCCAAAGCGACTCTGGGTGAATTCAGGTTTCTCTTTTTCCCTGGAAACTCTGAGCAGGTCATAGCACTCTTCCGAGCCTCAGTTTCTCCATTTGTGCAGTGGGTGAGCTAGATTTGGTGAGCCCTTAGGAGGACTGCTTAAAATTAATTTCAGTGCTCTGGGTTTTTTTTTTTTTTAATGTGACAGCATTGGATTGGGTTTTACATTAACAGATAGAGGCCTTAGTAAGAATTTTCCAGAAGCAACTACCTGGAGGGGAGCATCTTTGGATTCCCAATAGCCTTGGGGTTGTCCATTGTCTGCATTGTTCTTGGTTTCTTTCTGCTCTTCTTCAGCAGAACTGGGAGCTGCGTGTATATGGGCATCACTCCCTTTGTTTGCTCATGGATTCTGACAAGGCAATGACCGGGACGGCAACGTTCATTCTCTAAACATCCTTCATAATAAACCCAGCAGGGTGGCTCAGGATCATTCCATCGGGAGCAGAGAACGAACTCTAGTGAACCCTTTGACCTTAAGGTTATGTTTTGTATATGGTTAACTTTTCTCGTGGTCTCCTTCCTATATGTCTCCACTCAAAATTTTCCATCATCTTTTTTAAAAATTAATTTTATTTATTTATTTGAGAGAGACATCAGTTTGTTGTTTCACGTATATATGCACTCATTGGTTGATTCCTGCATATTCCCTGACCAGGGATCAAACCCACAACCTTGACACACTGGGACAATGCCACTACTCTGCCGGGGTCATGCCCTTTTTTTTTTTTTTTGGAAGGTGTTTGTTTTTATTCTGTTCTGTTTTTCCAACTTCCACACACTCCCTGCTCGTTCAGGAAGATTTATGAACTACGTAATTGAGCCAACCACTCTTTGCTCTCTAGAGCAGAGTGGGCATTATTCCTGAATCATGTATCCCAGGAGACAAAGCAGACGGGGAAAAGCTAACAGTCTTCTCACTTTCGTCTTTACACTAAGTCATCATCGTTCCGTACTCTCCTTCCTCAGCCTGTAAAATCAGAATGATCTTGGTGGCCTGAGTGGGTGTGGGTGGTAATTCTGGGCTTTCCCTCAACCCCCTTCTCAAGCTCGCCCTCACCTCCACCTCTGCAAATGCCCAACTGATGTGGGGAAAAGAGAGGGTGGTAAACAGAAGTCTTTAAAGCTAATTACCGTAGTCACATTTCCTCAGTCAATTATTGGGCAAACTTGGCTTTTTGTGCCAATAAATTCATTAGCAGCGACTTGAACTACCACCACCATGCACACGCTGGCACACGGCTTCTCTTGGCCCTCAGAACAACTGCGCTGGGATCACGCCGAGTGCCTGTCCGAAGCCCAGGAGTTACTTCAGCTCTAGGGAGAGAAGTCCTAGGGCGCCTGAAAGTGGCTGGTCTGAAGTAAGCAGGTCAGGAATTAAACGCAAAAGTGCTGATTTTTCCAGATATTCTGAACTGCATGACCTCACTTAATACTTTAAGCTCCCTGACCACACCTGCCAAGTGGAGGGAGGAGGGCTGTATGGGGGAGCTGGAGTCCGACCGAGGCAAGTCCACGGCCTGGCACTGCCGCTTTCTGCCTGTGTGACTTGACTCCGCTTCCTCGGCCCAGGGCTGAACGGCGTGCTTGAGGGGGTGCCCCGTGTCCCGAGAGGCTCACACCCTCGGCCTCATCTGAGGCCCAGGCACTCGGGGGAAAGGATGCATGCTCGCTGCGCTGAATACGCTCCTTCTCCCCAGACATGTGTGCCGGTCAAAGGTGCAGAAAAGCACGTGACCGTGGGCTTGTTCCCGAGGAGGAGGCAGCTGGAAAACCAGCCCCCCGCCCCACACCGTCCCTGCTCCCTGTAACACCTGGGGGCCATCGGCTCATCTCACTGTGGCCAAGCGGCCAGGGTGGCCATGGGGGTGGGGGTTAATGTAAAGGAAACGCTCTTCTCCATTCGAAGCTTGTTCATCACTTGGACTTTGGAGAAGTTTCCTGAGTGAGGTCAGTCATCTCTTAGGTTCCTATTTCAGGGCCAGACTTCATCCCAGTGGCCGATCTGCACCAGTGCTTGCATGTTCTGCCTCAGAGCAATTTCCTGCAGTTGGCTTCCCCTGTGATGTCTTGCACTTTGCAGACAAAGCAACCTTTTAAAAATATGACCTTGATGGTCTCCCACCACCATCAAGACGCTGCCCAAGCTCCTTGGCATCGCACACAAGGTCCATCGTCACGTGGCGTCGCTCTGCGGCTTCCCTCGTCTCAGCTTTCTTCACCGCCCCTCCCCGCCCCCCCACCCACGTACCCCAGCCACGCCGGCTTGGTATTCCTTGTACATGCTGCACTCTCTCGGTCCTTTGCCTTTCTTTTTTTTTTTTTTTTTTTTTTTTTTTTTAAGAAATGCCATTTCCTTGTTCTGGAATGCCCTTCCTCCTGCTCCACCAGGCCCCATCCTGCGCACCCCAGGAGTTTAGCATCATTCTTTTATGAGGTCTTCTGTAGGCAAAGCAGGAGGTCCTTCCTATGAGTGCAATGATTCTATCGTGACCACACGGCAGTGTAGCTGTCCCTGTTCATCATGGCATTTACCCTGCTGCCCGAGCCGGCTTCCATGTGCATGCCGCTAGGCTGTAAGGGCCAAGAGAACAGGGCGATTTCCCTAACTGCCCAGGTCACAGCACAGTTCCCAGAACATCTGAGGTGCTCATTATAGGTTTGTTGAAAGGAAAATGAGGGGGGGAAACCCTCATTTTACATAATGATAACATTAGTGAGAAGGACAATAACGAGAAGAAGGACAATAGCCATCGTTAGCATCTTAAGTGGTAGAACCAGGAGGAGTGAAAGCTGAGTCAAACTCAGAATCAGACTACTGAGACCAGAAAGCAACGGAGTGAGAACTCTGAGGAAGCCTTTGATCCATGGGGAGTCCCAGGCCAAGGAAAGGGCAAAGCATGGGAGTCAAAGCGGATTCCTTGGAAAACCGTTGAGCTGTGAAAAGGTCCAGGGTAGATTTGTAACCTAGTGAAGAAAAAGGAAACCTTTTGTAACCTTTGTAACCTTTGCTGAGAAAAGGAAAGGGGCTTGCCTGAGAAATTCTGCCTCCGCTCTGCAAAGGATGCTTGGCACGTAGAGCAGGTTATATATTTTTAAAAGCAGAGAAAACCAAACGCCACCAGCAGCACCAAAGCTCTGAGAATCATTCACTAGTGATACACTCCCTGTGCTTCTTTGAAAGTTCAGCCCTGTACCCAAACTGACTCGCTGTGCTTTCTTACACACAAGAAGACCCATCTTTATGCCTTAAGTATCAAAAACAAAACAAAACAAACAAACAAACCAAAACAAAAAACAACCCTATGCTGATGGCTCATACCTCCCCAGATACCCCATCATTCTTGGCAAAAGTGAGTTGACTTCCTGCGGCTACGTTTGCACAGAACAAGGCAGGGTAAGACAGCCCAAGCCAGGCTCGCGACCGAAGGGCGCCCACTGTGGGGCTGGCTACGTCCCTGTCTGCCGCAGCCTTCTGATAGCAACCACTATGTTTTGCTCCATTTTATACACCCCACCACAGGAAGGAAAACAAAAACCAAAACAGACAAACAAAAACAACAAAACACATGTTCCCTTAAACTTGCATTGCAATAGACACACTTCTTTTGAGCGACTATACACAGGCTTTACAAGTCAGATATGTTTGGAGAACAAGGCTCCGTGCCTGCTCATTCTTGGGTTCATATAAGGCAGAGCATAGAACAGTTGCATTCACTGTCACAGAGTGTTTGTCCCAGCAGGATTTAGGGAGCTGAACAAATGTTGAGAAATCCAAATGCATTCACTGAGAATCATAAAACAAAGGAGAGGCATTTTGATGAAGGTAAGTGAAATGCCTTACTAACACCTTCTACGCAGGGGAGTCTTTAGCCTTTTCCACACTAGACCTCATTAGCACCCATATCCTCTACCTGAAGGATGGTAAAGCCTGAGAGACATTCTGCTGCGATGCAGAGGTCTTGCAGCAACTGAAGATGCCGACAGAGACATGGCCCTACACACCTGCCCTCCGCAAAGAAGAGAAGCTGCTGGCACCTGCGGCTCCGGGTGGTGAAATGGCCTTCGGCGGGCAGGATGAAGCTCACAGCGCACAGTTCACATGTGACCAGATCAAGAGCATCAAGGGGGTGAGGTAAAGCCGCACTTGTATCCCCTGGGGAGTGATGGATACTCTGTTTAGGTTTGAGGTGCGAAAAAGAGGCCAACAATTTCCACCAGAATTAACCCTGATTTTTCCACCAAGGAGCATTGAGACATTTCTCCTCCTTACCTCTTGGATTGCTAGAGTGAATATTGAGACAAAAACTCAGTTTCTTGGTCTCCAAGAAAGCAGCCAGATCTGTGATGCGAGCGAGTCCTTGTGCTTTTGATCCAAGAGGCTGGGTGTCCTGGACAATGGGTGCCCGGGGCCCTGTTGGCTTTTATGAGTCTGTGGGTCAGTGCAGACTGGCTGCCTACTCATCTGTATGCAACAGCTCTCAAAACACATAGTTTACTTTAGAACCGGATCCAACAAGAGTAGGCGTGGCAGTGAAATGGGCCAGATACACCAGAGGTGTTGAGCTGCCGGCGCTAATTAAGAAAGGTTTGTTTACGGAGCCACGACTTGGATGTAGAAGGTCAGCTTGCTCAGGCTGATGGTGGTCCAGTCAAACTCATGAGGTGGAGCACATGGGCACCGAGGCTAGATGCTCCCTTTATGGGTCCCCAAAGAGTCCCTCCGGAGTTTTTCAGTGACTCACTCATTGGCCATGGGTCAGGCTGACCCAACCGACTCTTGGCCATTCACCGGTCTCCCCGGTCTCAGCACAATGTGGTGCTTTGTAGCACAGACTGTCTAGCAAGGCAGGGTGGGAGCAAACACTTATCTCAGCAACCGTGTCACCCGGGGGCAAGGTCCTAGCCTCTCGCCCTTGGAGGTCTGCGGTGGGGAGCAAGATCATGGATGTAATGCGCTTGGCACACGCTTGGCATTGAATAAACACTGGTGAAAACCAATGCAACTCAAGTGTCAGGTTTCTTTCCTCCTTCCCCCCACCATCCCCTGGGAGAGGAGGTCTTAACTCACACCCTCCCCGGCAGCTGCCTTTCAGTCCTTCCTGTGATGGTGTTCCCCAAGGACCGTCTGGTCACCCCCAGAGCATCAGAAAGCCGTCTCCTTAACAAGCAGTTGCTCCGCTTCCTGGCGTAGCAGGGGGTGAGTCTGAACAGGCCACGCTTCCCTTCACTGTCTGTCTCCTTCCCTGAGATGGTGTTAGGCTCCAGACTCTACCTGAGTCAATGCGATTAAAAGAGCAGGAGAAGTCACTGTGTGCCAGTGATTCCAACACCACTCAGTGACACAGATTACTATGTCATGATTTTCACAAAGCGGATAAAATGGGAACAGATGCATAATTACATGGGGAAAGGAATTTTTAAAAATCTTCAGTATACAAATCTTGCACTAACTTTGTGAGTTATTCTTAAGCATTTTATTCTTTTTGATGTTGTGATTAGAAGTGTTTTGGTTTTTTGTTTTTCGTTTCTATTTTATTACGGAATTTATTGGGGTGACATTGGTTCATAAAGTTATATAGGTTTCAGGTGTACAATTCCATAATACATCTTCTGTACACTGCATTGTACGTTCACCGCCGTAAGTCAAGTCTCCTTCCATCACTATTCATCCCCCCTTTACCCTCTGCCTCCTCCCCCCAGCCCCCTTTCCCTCTGGTAATCACCATGCAGGAGATTTTGTTCCAACATTTGGAAGTGTAATTAGTTGTTACAGTAAAGGAAAGAGAATAGATTGGTGTAAGTAAAACAGCTTCCATTAGGATTTCCCATGCGAGAGAGCTACTCTAGGGAGCAGCAGCCTCCCTCCTCACTCGGCCCTGTCCTTCGCGCGGGGTCGGCCCTGGATCCGGCAGTGGCTCTGCAGTGGCTCAGCTAGCTCCTGCCCCCCTCCCCCTCACCCCTCCAGGCCCCTGACCCGCCTTGGTGTCTGCTTCCCCAGGGCCCTGGGCTGGCACCTGGGCTGTTCTGACCAGGTGGGGGCTGTCAGAGAGCTCCAGCAGGAGAGACGCTGGGGCCACACCGGACAATTTCCAGAGTGGGGACCCAAGGAGGCCGACTTCTGGGTGTGAACTGTGGGTGTCCTCCAGAGGACTGGATGCGCGCACACACACACGCTCACACACACACACACACACACACACACACACCCCTGCACGTCTCGCAGGTAACCGCTAATTCTCAGAGATGTACATAACAAACCTGAAATGAGGAAAATAGATGTTTTCTTAAGTGCCTTCTTCACTCGCAAGGCAGGTCCCTCCAGCCCAGCAGGGCCCGACCTCCCTTATTATGCAGACCAGCTAGTTATCTCCCCTCAGCCTTCCCTTTTGCCCCCACCTTCAAACTGCCCCTTGGGACCTGCAGGGAATGAGAAAAGGGCGGTTGCTAAGCAACCAGGAGGGCAGGACTGATGCCTACACTCTTCCAGTTGCCCGATCTTGCTTATAATGTGCCAGCGAAGACACGTGACCTGGTGAAACCCTGGACCTTCCACAAAACCAGCGTGGCTCATCCTCTCGGTCTCTCTCCTACCCTCGGTCTTCCTGGGGAAGTGCTGCTCCTGCGCCGCCTGCCTGCCGCGTCTCCCCGCCTCGGCTGTCCCAGAGCAAGCCCTCCTCAGCAGGGGCCTGTGCCCTCCCCATTCCCGGGTGCTGTGCCCTCCTGGCGTTTACCCCCCAGAGCGCCAGAGCCGCCCACCTCTGCACCTGAGCGGCAGGGCCAGGCCCACGAAGTGGTTTCCTTTCAAGAAATGTGGAACCTTTCAAAGGCATGCTTCTACTCATGACAAACGTTCCAAGAGGAGCCATTTGGATAGACAGTAGGCCTTTCGAGGTGCCTGTCTGATTTGGGGGAGACAGGGCATTCCATTCACACAAGGACAAGTTCTAAAGAGCAAGAACCCTGAAAAGGTACAGGCCTTGGCAAAGTGGAGCCGAGTTCCGGGTCCCAGGAGCGGGGGCCGGTAGACCGCCGGGGCAAGAGCAGCCAGTCACTGCGGTGCCACCACCGGGGCGCGTTGTCCCTGGTCTGGACAGAAGAAGGAGTGACCGGGAAAGCTGAGCACGCACGTCAGCTCAGTTCATCTGAACAGCCTCAGGGACCGACGTTATTTTAATCAGTGCACCAAGAGAGGTAAGGACATGGTCTCTGGGCGCACCAAGCGAGACGTCAAAGCCAGGCTCACCTGTGATGCGCAGGCTCCCTGCCCCTCTGCTATGACCTCATCGATACAATTGATTATCACGAGGTGGACACGGCCCCCCGTGTGAGGGAAGAGAGGTTCAGTCACCATCCTGCCTCTGCTCCGGCTGTTAGAGAGCAGTTCTGACCGTGCACTTTCTGATACAGTACAAACCCATTGCAAAGCGCTGCGCTCATCACTTCAGGAATCGGGAAATGCAATTTCAGAGAATGTTAAAGTTGAAAACATAGTGAATTAACCAAATGTTGATATTTGCTTCCTCCTGAACTCAACAAAAAACAGGAGTAACGAAATTTTTAAAAGGTAAAATCCACAAAGACAAAGCAAACAGGAGAGGAGACAGCACAGTCAGGGGATTCCTACAAAGCTTAGGGAGCTGGGGGACAAATGCGCAGGGCTGAGCCGCGCAGCTGACCCAGGCGCCTGCGAGGGAGAGGGGCAGGGAGCCAGCGGCGAGCTCCCGCGGCTGGCCGTGGGCAGGCCCAGGTGCCTCGGCGGGGCAGGGCTGATGCCTGAGGCCTGAACGTGGGAAACTGGTTGAGAGTCTTCAGCAGGAACAGAAGCCTAGGCTTTGAGGTTTACTCTGGAGAAAACCAGAGTGTGGCTTTGGGTTCTTCAGGTGTAGCCGGGGGCTGGGGTGAAGCACCGTGCTGGGAACAGAGCGTGTGAATGGGAGACCCCAGCCCCTTCCTCCACTCAGTACCCAGGTGCCTGAGAGCAACCACGCAGGAGAAGGACAGAAGGATGGGGTTCCCACAGGAAAACCCAATGGGCTGAGAGGAAAGTCCTCCTGGTACTGACACCTGGGCATCTTCCTCTCAGCCCAGACCCAGCCCCCTCCTCCCAGCTTCCAAGGAGCTTGCTGGTGCCTCTCTAGAGCCTCCGTGCCAATAGGCAGCCAAGGGTCAGCAGACTTCTAAGGAAAGGCTCTAACAGGGAGGACAATCAAGGCAAGACATGCAGGAAACCTGGAGTAACAGAGACGAGGTAGGGAGCAAAATTCATTTGGCAAACCCACACATAGCTCCAGAGAGAAAAGACTAAGTTGTCGATGTGAAATAAGAACAGAAAGCTAGAAAAAAGATTCTAAGAATAAGAAAGAGCACTTGAAAATATTAGAACAGATAAAATAATTGGAAAGCAAAGCTGAGAAAACCTCCCAGGATTCTTTTTTAAGGACCAAGGACAGGAGAGGGAAAAAAAGATGAGTAGGGGGTCAATGCAGGAGACTTAGTGTCCCGTTGCCAGGAAGTGGCAGCCCCAAGGATGGACCCAGCCACCCTCCAACTACCTGGCAGAGCCAGCTGCAGCCCAGGCCTGTGCCTGCCGAATCCCTCGCAGTCTCTGCTGCGAGGTCCCCCGACCGCGGGCTGCTCCTGCTCCAGCCGCTGAGCAGGCGAGCCTGCGGAACCAGGATGCGCTCGTCCCTGGAAGAGACGGAACTCCTCTGAGGGGAGCTGGGGCTTCAGCTCCAGGACAGCGGCCTCGGACGTGTCCCCTCCAGCCTTCCCTCCCTGTCTCCTGTGCCGGGGGCCAGACTTGCCTCCCAGCCTTCCCTCTCCTCCCCCAACCCATTTCTCTTAAGAACATCTTCCTTAACAAAACCCTGATGTGTTTAATCCTGTCCTGGCATCTGCATCTTGGGGAACGCAGAGTAGCACATTACAGTTGTAGACAGAAAGAACTGAAAAGAAAATAGAAGGGAGAAATTATAAAATAAAGATATATTTTATTAAATTCTCAGAATTAAAGGCCATAAACCTCCAAGTGGAAAGGGCCCACAAAGAACTCAGACCAAAAAATTTAACAACACTCACGTCAAGGCAATTTTAGGAAATTTCAAAACACTGGAGATAAAGAAAAAGATATGAACCCATAAATGATTAGAAACCGAAATGCTACCTGAATCCCCAATAGCAACACAGGACACTGCAAAACAGCAGAGCAACTCCCAGCTGGAATTGTCAGGGGAGAAGGACTTCAGGCCTAATCAGACCTGCAGATGCGATGAAAACCATTTCGGACGGGCAAGGTTCAGCGACCGCTTTCCGTGGACCATTCCCCAAGAAGTTACTCAGAGATGCGCTTGTCGAAGAAGGGGAAAGAGACCCAGGAAACGGGATACAAGAAATTGCAGACACAGCGATGAGCACAGGTAAATGTGAAAGGAGTTGCCTGGGTGACGTTGACAGGCCTGCCTGGGGGACATCTGTCCAGCGGCCCTGTGCACAGCCAGGCCAGGGGGGTGGCTGCCTTTCAAAGAAAGTGGGACAAAGTCACAACCACCCTAAGGCTGACAGTTCTGCAGGAGATTTTCAAAATGAATTCAGTGATAGTTTTCTAGAGAACCAGGTCAATGAGAAAACTGTTAACTGTGCTACATAGAAGCTTTTATAAAGAAGAGAAAATGGCCCTGGCATGGTAGTTCAGTTGGTTAGAGCACCGTCCTGACCCGCTGCGGTTGCGGGTTCCACCCCGGCTCAAGGTACGTACAGGAATCAACCAATGAAGACATCAGTAAGTGGAGCTACTGATCGATGTTTCTCTCTTTTCCTCTCTCTCAAAAATCAATAAATACTTTTTTAAAAAACAGAAAATGGATCTATAATACACTGCTCAGCTCAGCTGTGAACAGTAATAGTCATAGTGATGTGAACACTCAGTTTTGAGGTAATAAACATTTGCTATAACTTTACGGAGAGGACGGAGGGAGAGGAAGGCAGAGGAATGGGGGCAGGGGTGGGAAAGCCGCCTCCACCCCTCCCGGGGGAGGACGTCGATTAGCAGTGTCTAACGTGGAAAAGCCAATATACTCCATTAACAGAATGAGCCCTTGGCTGGGAAAGAAGGAGGCAAATATTAAAAGAATGTCTTTTACCAGAGCAGCAGGACCTGAACGTGGTCCCCATACCCAACACTGAGCGACGTGGGTGTGTTTGTATCTTTTGGGTGAAAGGAAAGGAGGGTGAGCCCTCCACTGACCCCCTGACGGTCACGGGTGTGTGGACCCCTCTGCCCGAGGGCAGGGCCCTCCTCTCCGAGGCAAGCGCTCAGGTTTGGGCCGGGGTTGCTGATTCTTTTCTGCCGGACCACACAGGCCTCCACTGGACTCTACCTCTGACAGGGGTTCTTGTTGGGCCACATGGACAGCCCTCTCTACAGCCCCATGTGTCCCATAGACAGGAAGGGCCAAGCAGTGTCCTCTTTGAGACTTACTGATACCTGGCTGAGTCACCGAAATCTAATGCTCTTTGCAAAACAAGCACATCCACATGGTCTTCAAACACCGGAAGCTCTCAGTTATCTAGCCACAAACCTATAAGCGGTCTCCCCGTTGGTTGGTAAGGGAAGAGGTTCCCTGTATCCCAGGCCACTGCCCCCTCCGATGGTGACTCCTGAGAGAGCCCTCCTGTGACCCAAGAGGGACAGCACTGGCAATTCCGCCGCAAGCAAAGCGCACCGCCCACCCCTCAGGCCTCCCGGCTCCTAACCGGCACAGGACAGAGGGACTCTGCTGGACCACGTTCTTCCTCCGTGGGCTGTGATTGTCTTGCAACTCTCTGTCTGCCGAAAGCATGGTGGCAAATCTGAGGGCGCTTTCCACGGAGAACTGGATCATCACCCCAGGTGCCAAAAGGGAAGGAATGCTGTTCTGGGGCTTCCACCGCAGAGGGAAGCCAGCCAGCCCCGCGCTAGGGGAGATGCTTTTCCCTGGAACGTTCCCTGCCAGCCTTTGAAGACGAAAGCGAATCAGTCTGTGAGAAACGCCAGGCCAAGCACTTTAAAAAAAGAAATAGAATTGAACCAAGGGAGGATTCTGATAATCCCATTTAATTCATTAAAAGCTTGTTGAGGCCATTCCTTACAAAGATGAATAAAACATGGCTCTTGCCCTGCCCCTCGAGAGAGTAACATTTTTGTAGAGGAAAAGACCATCACAAATACAATAAGGAATAAATGCATGGGGAGTGTTATGATGAGAAGGAGAGGTTATTCCTTTTTTTTTCAAGTACAGTTCACATTCAATATTACTCTGTCCTTGTTTCAGAGGCACAGCGTTGTGGTTAGAGACAATCACGCACTTGCGGAGCCGTCTCCCAATATTTCAGGCACCGTCTTGGCCCGCAGTGTTACCGACCACATTCCGTGTGGCTGACCTCTCTGTGACTATTTTGTAACTACCAGTTTGTACTCCTTGATCCCTTCACCCTCTTCATCCAGCCCCGACCCCCCTCCCCTCGAAAACCATCCGCCTGTTCTCTGTATCTATGAGTCTGTCTCTGCTTTGTTTATTTGTGTATTTTGTTCTTTAAATTCCACATATAAGTGAAATCATATAGTATTTGTCTTTCTCTGTCTGACTTACTTCTTTTAGCATAATACAGCCCATCTATGCTGTTGCCAAAGGTAGATTTTATTAAAGAAGAAGTTATTTCTGACTGTAAACTTGAGGAGGCTTCTCAGGGATGGTGTTAGTTAGGCTGGACTCTGTCAGAAGGGCAGAACTGCCCCAGGTGGCTGTGGAAGGTGCAGGGGAGATGAAGGAGAGAAATAGCCTGAAGGCTGGAGAGCAAACAGGCTTTGGGATATGGGGAATACTCAAAAGAAGTCATGCTGTTTTAAGAGAAGAACTGTTGGTAGACAGGACAGGAGGGGGCAGGTGGAGACAACATGGTGGAAGGACATGCTGTGCTTGGGGTATTGACCTTTAATCTGTGTCCATCTATGTAACTACCATGGCTCTGGGGAAGGGGACAGACACTGGGAATCCCAGAACAATGGGTTTCTACAGAAGATGATGCTTACAGTTTATGTCTCGTATTTCCTATATGGAGGGATTTTGCCAGCTTTACCCCCAAAGTTTCATATTTACATATATGACTGCATATTTTGACACCGCTAGTATGTTGCTGACTGACCTTGGGGCGGGGCATATCCTGTAAACCCAGATCTCAAACGCAGAGACACGCGTGCGTTGCTTATGGAGCCCAGTCACCTGTGCCAGTCAGGGAAACGCCATTGAACAAAGGAGAGAGGCCGGGAGACTGCAGACCTGGGCTCATTCTTCCTCCTGCCAAGTTTTCTAGAAAGACATATCGCCCTTCGGCAATGCGCCGGGGCCTCAGAGCATCAAGGCTCAGAAATGCTTGGGAGACCAACCGGATTTCAGTCAGTTCCTTGGAGCAAATGCTGCATCGATACTACGCAGCAGCATTTACCCCTGCAGGCTCTTTCCTTCAGGTAGATCCGCGTCCTGAGCAGGACTGGATTTGACATGTCTCTCCTGAGACCTGATGCATCCCCCCCACCCCCACTGTCCCCCACCAGTCCTGCAGACTTTTAACCCTGATGCATGCTGTCAGCAGGAAAGTGCTCTCTCAAAGACACCGGAGCCGGGACTGCTGGGTCCGCACCTTGTTCCTGCACCACCTCCTCCGCTGAGGGCTTCTCTGCGACAGGTTTCACGAAGGAAGAGCAGAGGAGTGAGACGGAGGTGAGGGCCTCAGGTAAAAATACTGCTCTCTTCTCAGCTCTGCAGTTCACATGCACTCGCCGTTCTCCTTGTCTGTGTCTCTGTGACGGAGGCAGACAGAGATGCATTTTCCTAACCCGCGTTTTAGAGATGAGGACACAGAGACTTTGAGAGATCCATTCCAGCAGCATCTTGAAGACCCTTCCGACAGGGACCCTGGCATCGGCAGTCATACCTGGGTTGACACTGGGTCAAAATACAAGTAAGTCATCTTGGCCTCTTGGACCAAGAGGCAGTCTGTAGACTGAAGCAATGACTACCCACAGCGGTGGCTCCACCCAGAAACCCTGCTTTCCATTCTGAAAACTCCACCCTGCCACCCTCCTGACCCCAGCCTCAGTGAGCAGATGCGAAGACGGACAGTCTCCACCCAGAAGGCTGTCTTCCTGGTCTGCTCCACCAAGGGCCCCCAACCCCCGAGCCAGCAGCCACGCTCTCTCCCCTGACCCTTGCAGTCCTGGTTGGCACTTTTCTTGCCAATTGTATGCATAAGCACAGCTTTCTCAAAATTTCTGGGAGGCAACTTCTTCCTCCAGGTCATTGCCGCTTTCTCCAGAAATCCTTGAGCTCTAAAGCTGCAAAGCTTGATACCTTGTCCAATGAATAAATGATGACTAGGATTGAGTTTCATCTTCCCTTTGCCTTGCACAGCCTGTAATGTCAGATGTCTGTTCCTCTGTAAAGCGCCACCAAAAGAAATGTTCTAGGGGCTGTTACCAGCATGCTCAAGATCAAGGTACAGTTCCAGGTGGCACCCTGTAGTTTTTCTTTTCCTGCTGCATTGGCATCCCGGTGGTGAGGGTGTATCCACAAAGCACCCTATGCCTTTCTTGCATCAGGGTGATACACAGGGGTCCCTGTATGGGGCCAGGCTATGGCAAAGTGAGCAGAGGCAGCATCTGTCCTTGAGGGGGTTTCTGTTTGCTGGAAAGTTACCCAGGCAGCCTGGCAGGACCGAGACGTGCACCCTCAGAGGCCTAAGCTGAGGCCATCACTGGGTGGCCCCCACCACAGGGCGCTCCTCATCCTGCCGCCACTTGGAAGACTAAGGGTGGCTACTTGGTCACAGAATCAGGCCCATGTCCTTCCCTTGGGGCTACAAGGGACTCTGGGAAAAGCACCCTCATCTCCCGTAGTCATGCCCAGACTTGCCAGGACCCCACAGAGCCTGCAGGTCGAGCCCGGACAGCTGACCAGAGAGGGACGTGGTGGTTGACAGTTCTCCTCTTCACACTCGTCTGCTGGGGAGCTGGCTTGGGGTGGGGACAGAGAGTACTCTCTGGTCTCAGTATCGCAAGGCGAGGACCAGAGAGCCACGCTGGGTGGGGGGAGTGGTTAGGAAGCTAGAGGGAAGGGCCCCATGGATCTCTGGTTCTACACTTGATTTTAGCCAAAAGGCAGAGGAGCGATGGGTCTCTGGTTCTATGTTGCAGCGACTCTGGCTGGCAGTTTTCTAGGGCCTCTCACTTCAGTGTCTCATACACGGTATTCTGCATTCTCAGCAGCTCACCATGTCCCCATAACATCAGAAGTCAAGACAAATACGTTCACACGTTCCCAACTGGTCACCCTCTGGGCTCATCGAATACTCAGGGGACAAGGTGGGGAGGTGCCAGGTGGCAAATTCCCCTCGTGCAGATACTTGGCGGGGACTTTGGCCCAAGCTCACATGTTTATAAGGGTCAACCTCTTGACTCTGGCACACAAACCCCAGCTCTGGAAATTGCCAGCTTCTGCAATGACAAAACCCAGTCCCCAGGGCTAGTCAAGCGACCGACCTTGAAGTTGATGTCTTTTCAGCCACAGTAACTGATGTGAACAGTCTTTTCCCTCCCCGGTGACCAGCCCTGCATCTTACCACATGGCTCAAAGATCCACCCAGACCTAATGCTGTGGGACTGTCTTCAGGACCCAGAGTCCCTAAAGGACAGCCCATGAACCCCAGGCCCCCCAAGAATATCTTAACCACGGGTGTCCAACCTGCGATCCTTGGGCTGCATGCAGCCCACAATGGCTGTGAATGTGGCCCAACACAAAATCATACATTTACTTAAAACATTATGAGGTTTTTTTGTGAGTACGTGTCTCAGTGCATTTAATGTGTGACCTAAAACAACTCTTCCATTGTGGCCCAGAGACTCCAAAATTTTGGACACCCCCAAAAATCTTGGACCCCTAAGAGCGGTTCTCACTGGCCCTCCAGCCAGCGTCCCTGCTGACTCTTGGGCCCCACTGTGACTTTGGGTCCGAGGTAATGAGGATTCCGTTCGGGGGAGGAAAACTGCTTCAGAAAAAGGGCCCCAAATTTCAAGGTGACAGCCTCAGGGAGCTTGGGTGGTAGGAAGAACCCTGAACTTGCAGTCAGAAAAATCGAGGTTTGAGAACGCCTTGGCTACTCCATCACAGGGTGCAGCTGGGGTAGTTACTCAACATCCCTGAGCTTCAGCCTCCTCCTTTGAAAAAGGGACAGATTTGACTCGCCTTACACAATACCGTGTAAAAGTGCCTTGTTGTTGCTAAGTGCTATGGCAACGTACTGTTACCATTATTATAATTATGATTATGTGTAATAGTAAGATCAGATATAACCAGGAACTAGGAAATCATGGTTTCAGTTCTGAATCCTCTGCCGATGGACAGGCGGTATCAGGCCACGTTCTCCCCAGTGTGATGCTGGGGTGGAGACGGCTGTCTGCCGCGGCCCTGGGGGCCCCAGGGGATGTTGGCACGGAGGCGCTGGGTGACCGGGGTGCTCCTTGGAGACTGGAGAGCACAGACAGGGCCGAGCTGGGTTTGGATGCGATGGTGCGGGGTTGTGCCCACCCTCGGGCAAGAAAATCCCAGCAGTGAGTGCTCCTGAAAAAGGCCTTGGCACAGCTTCTCCCACAACCCTCCCAGGAGCCTCCCTTTATCTGCCTCGTCCTTTGCAAAGCACTTTTGTGAACAGTTTCGTATGAGGCCGTTGACACAAGGCAAAGGAGCTGCAGAGATGGGCTAGTGATGATTCGGGCCTCGTGACTCTGGGTCCGGTGGATAGTGTCGTCCTCGTTCGCCCAGCCGCCCTGCCATCAAGCAGCAGTGATTCGGGCATGAGCAATTCCCGCTCCCCACCCCGGTCCGTGCGCCCCTCCTTCCCTTCCCGACCTCTCCCGCCCTCCCTGGCTCTCCAGGCAGAAGCCATGAGCGCCCATCCCTGTGCCCACCCTGTCTTGGCCCCACCTGTCCCAGGTGGCCACTCTCACCAACAGCTCTGGGGCTTGATTTCTTCCTTTGCAAAAGGACACAGGGGCAAGTGACTGCCCGGTTTTCTGGAGATCAGGGGAAGCTTATTCTCTGGGGACAACTGTATTTTCTGATGTTACTCCAAAAGGAGGCAGAATGGACTTTTCCTGTAACCCTTTAGAGGCCCTCAGACCTCAGACAATTCTCCAGGCCCCCAGCAGGCGTGGCCACCATCAGACAGACTCAGGGCATCTCGTTCAGAACCCGCCACCCCCAACCCAGTGAGACCTCACATTGCCAGAGTGTCAGGGGAGGGACCGAGTGGCTGCGGCGGGGAGGGGGGAGTGCAGGGAGGAGGGAGTCTGAACCCCCTCGAGATGAAGCCCCACCCCTTTGGATCTTCACTCAAAGACTGAACCCCAGGTGCACCGTGAATCAGGGACTTCCTAGGGAAAGGCAAGCCTCATTCAACAGACTTCAATATTTCAGTCCACGGAACGTGACCTTCCTTCTAGTTCCATAGCCAAGACCAATAACCACCCGGTCAACGTACAATGAATGCCCTTTGCTGGATCCCAGGTTCACCCAGCCACATTCTACTCGTGATACGGCTTCCTGCCGAGCTCTGTCCCTGTAGGGGAAATGTGTTGCCACCCTGTGCGTTCTAGTTCTCAGCACAGTCCTAGTGCTTGCTGTAAATTAATGAGCTGGTAGCCTCCTCTAGGATGTGTTAGGAAGCTAGACTTGAATGCATGCTCTTGGGAATTAGTTGTGCTTGAAATCAGGTGACTGAATTTGCAAAGGGGACGTTGGCAAATGTTCTAGGCTGTGTCACCTTCTGGGTCTCTTGAAAGACAGCTGATGTGACCTCTATGGCAACGCCGTAGCATCACTATTAGCTACATGCCCTTTCCACATAAGCTTGTATAACTATTCACTGAACTTCTAGCACAAAGGTCAGCGTCCTTGCTGGCTGGGATTGCAGCCTTATTCATCACTGCGCATCTAGACCCTGGCACAGAGCCCGCGGCATAGCCGGGGTCAACAAATGTCTGCAGATGGATGATTTAAACTGAATGACTTGAGTACAAAGAGGGTAAATTAAAGAAATGCTTCTACTTTTCCTCTCATTGGGAATCCCAGTAAAAAAAAACCATCTTAAAAAAGGCATTAACCCTCAAGGGTAAGAACTGGACCAGAGACAATAACAACATTGTCAAAAACCAGAAAGCAGAGAAAATCTACACTTGTATAGAAAAGCAAAACAAAACAAAACAGGAACGAGCAAAATTTACACCTCAGAATCCCCAAAGTCTTAGCTACCTGCAGCACCATCTACCTCTGCAAGTGGGGACGGGACAAAGCAGCTGAAAGAAGGCCCATTAGGTGAGTCTGTTTAGGAAAGGCAGGAGTTAGACTTCCAGATCCCCTTCCTGACTCAGCCCAGGCTAAAAACTTGCCCTGGCCCTTCACAGCACAGGACCAGAGATTTATTCTCTGGCGAGGACGAGGCCAAGTCATCTGGGTGGAGGGACACACAACACCATTAAGGATTAGCTTATTCATTAGTTCCCCAAAAGATGGGCTAAGTAAACATATCCCCAGCAGACGTCAAGGACCCCAATTCTCTTCCCCAGATGATTCCAGAGGTGGGCAGTCAGGACTTGACCCTCCAAGCAGGAGATGGAAAGAGTTGTTCCTGGGAAACCTGGCCATCTGCCTCAAGGGGAAACTGCCACCAGGGTTTTTGCAATGAAATGGCCCAGCCAGAGCACCCTCCGGGGCCTGGCAGTGGTCAAGCCCCATCCTCTGGCCTGGAGCATCATCTCTGCAGGTTATCAGGTATCTACCTAAGCAGCTCAAACAAACAGACATGAAAAAATTGTCTTGGGGAAACTGAGACTGTGCAGGAAGAAGAAAACTTCAAATGGAAAAGATGCTGCCCAAAAATAATAATAAAGGGATCTTAAGGGACTACAAACGGGAGCTCTAGGAAATTAAAATATATAGCAAAACCCAAAATCTCAATGGAAGGAATGAAAGGAAGACTTGATGAAATCTTCTAGAACACAGAACAAAAACAAAAGGAGTGAAATTCAGAGAAAAAGACGTAAAGAAATGAGAGGTTTCTGAGGTTCAACATCTAAGTGACAGGGATTTCAGAACAAGCAAATGGAGAAAAAAGAGGAAGGAAAATAAATGGCAAGAAAATTCCCCAGAAGGAAAGGCAATGACAGAAACATCCACTTAATACCCAGCACAATGGACATAGGCCACACCAAGTCACATCGCTGGAACCTTCCAGAACACTACAGGCAAAGAGAATTCCTACTCATTTTCAGAAAGGAAAAAAAGGACATATAAAATGATGAGGAATGAAACTGGCTCTGGACACCTTCAACATGTCTAAAAGGTGAAGATATCCCTTTAATGTTGTGAAGGAAAATGGCGTCTTGATTTAGAATTCTATGCCTGGCTAAGCTGTCGATCAAGTAGAATAGAGATATTTTCAGATATGTAAAGTCTCCAAAAATTTTACCTCACATGCTCTCTTTCCCAAGAAACCATCATAGCATGTGTTCTTCCAAAGGAAGAGAGCAAACCAGGAAAGAAACACGCAGGGGTCGCAAGGGGCAGGGGACACAGGACAGGAGAGCAGGGAAAGGAAGGAGGTACCAGGAGGCCAGAGGCAGGGGTTAAGGGGAAAGGGCTCCAGCAGAGAATCTCCCATGAAATTAGGAGGACACCTGACATATCTGGACACCTTGAGAGACGATTGAAACTGCCAGGAACTTTTTGTTGAGCCTGATGATGAGATAAACAAACCAACCAACAAACAAACCAAAAACAAGACTAAGAAAATAAAATCAAGAATATTAGGGACTTCAGGGAAAACAAAGAGTTGTGCAGTCCAGAAAAAGTAGTCTGGTTTACTGTTATGAGTGGAATTCTGTAGACAAAATAACATTAAACATGAATATTTATCCAACAAAAATGATGATAGAATGCCGTTGGAGAACAGGAAACGGGAAAGGCGTGCATATGTGGTAGGGATAGGGGAGGAAAGGGAGCCAGGTTCCCATCTTTGGTAACAGTCTCTAAAACGGAAGCATCTAGAAGTATTACTATGGCATTTAAAGATAGGTGGAAAAACCAAGGGGGGAAAAATAGCCAAAAGAGATGAGAGTGGTAGCCCTGGAGGATGGGGGGGGGGGAAGGGAGGCCTGGCTGTTTTGCTATCAGACTAGTTGAAACAATGTGATGCTTTGAATATATGCATATAGTACTATCATAAAGCAAACACTAACAATAAAAATGAATGAATGGGCCCTGGCTGCATAGCTCAGTTAGAGTGTTGTCCCGATATACCAAGGTTGTGGGTTCGATCCCTGGTCAAGGCACATACACAAGAATCAGCCAATGAACGCACAAATAAGTGGAATAACAAATCAATGTTTCTCCCCCTCTACCCTTGCTCTCTTGCTCTCTGTCTCCCTTTCTCCCCCTTCCTCTCTCTCAAATCAATAAATTAAAAAAAAAAAAAAAAATGAACAGAAGAGTAAATAATGCATTCTACCTAGTGAGAAATCTCAACCACTAGATGGTGCTATTAGCCCCTTGTGGAAACAGAACCAGGGAAGGGCCAGTCCTTGCTGGTCAGCATTCCTGTGGAGTTTTCTACAAAACAAAAATAAAGTGACATTTTTATCAGTAGAGTTAGGAAGAAATACAGTTGTTTATTTTTTATTTTCAAATATCCCTCCTCATGGAGTAGGAAAGAAATTATTTGCCCCTGAAGGTGCAGTAATTGAAAGTTCAACTCACAAACTCCAGTCTCCTGGCTGGTGAAGTCTAGTCGCCTTCCAGTCTTCTGCCTTCTGGAAGCACAGGTGTTGATTCAATAAAATCAGCTGTGCAGCCACCTGTGTCAAATGTCTCCCTCAGGCACCTGGGCCTGGAGTCATGAATAAGGAAATTCGGGAATGGGAAGCCTGTTTTAGGAAAGGCAAAGCTATTGTTGGTGCTAATATCAGAAGTCAGGGACCTGAAGTGAGAAGTGGTTTGGGGACCCTAAGTGACAGGTGGGATGCTTATCTACAGGGAAGCAGAGGCCTGCGTGTTTAACACATCCTGCAATTACTAAGGACCTGCTGAGAGCCAATCAGTGTTTGGGGTTTTCCCCTTAAGCTCTATTTCCCTCGACTTTTCTGGACCTGTGGTCGGAACGGGGACCTCCGCTGTGCTGACCACAAGTCTTCATTCGGTAAGTCCTGCTGCATGAATATCTACTGAGGAACGAGTCTCTACACTGACTGCCCTCGTTTCTTGTCGCTCATCCTTTCCACACGGTGCCTCCACACTGGCCAGGCCATTCCCCAGCCATTCTGGCCACATCTCCTTGCCCTATTCTGGATCCTCCTCCCACCTTGCCCCGACGGGAGCGTGGCCCCAGCTCTGGCCTCTCCGCGCCCTCCCCACCTCGTGCAGGTCTCTGAACTAGCCTCAGAGTTCCAGGCGTCTCCTCTCAGTCGATGGCATTCCAAACTCCGCCGTGTTCCCGCCCAACCCCAGGCACCATTCCCTCCTCTCCTCAGACAATTCCTTTTAGGCGGTGCTTCCAGCCTTTTGTTAGTGTGCACCGTGTCTAAGATCAAAGTCTGCATTCCCTCCTATGCAAGTTACCTTTCTTTCTGATTTTCTCACGTCTATCACCAGGCATGTATGCATTCAGCCAGCACTCACAGAATAAAAGGGGTGACGCCAGACATGGGGAATTCAAGGGATTTTAAAAACAAGGTCCCACCCTCAAAGAACTTGTGGGTGCGGGTAGAGGAGAGAGGCAAGTAATGGAACCCCCAGGACCCAGTGATCAGAGCTGACAAGGAGGACGTGGAAGGAGCAACGTGGACACCCAGGATCCCCAGGGATTCCTGGGAGCTCTGTGCAGCTCAATAACAAGCCAGCCAGGTCTCTACTTCTTCTGCCTGTTCCGCAGATGCTATCAGACACTCTGTTCTGTTGAGTCTTTCTCACCTGTGTCTTCTACCTTGTTCTCTCCCTCAAACCCCCATGCACAAATGAATCGTTTAGGGATCTTGTTAAAATGAAGCTTCTCTTTGACATGGATTAGGGTGGAGGCAGAGATCCTTTATCTCTTACTTACAAGAACCCACAGGCTGGTGCTGGTGCTGCTGGACTGCGGCCACGCTCTGAGTCATGAGGCTCCGTCTTCCGCTGCCCTAGCCATCAGCTCTGGCCGGCACCAGTGCGTGGCCCACGGATGCAGTTCCTGCCTCCCAGCCTGGACAGTGCGGTCAGTATGCCAGCCACCAACCACAGCGACTATTTAAATTAAAATGAAATAAGATTTAAAATTCACTTTCTTATTCTCGGTAGCCACATTTTGCATGCTCAGTAGCCACACGTGCCATGTAACACAAAACAGATAGAGAACACTTCCTTCAATGCAAAAATCCTATTGGATGATGTGGCTTCATCTCTGCCCCACCTACACGGACTGCTTTGTGGGCCAGTTATGCACAGACTACTGTCCTCACTAGATTGTACCCTTCTTGAAGGCAACCTCTGTATCTGTCTTGCCATTGTTTCTATCCCCAGAACCTAGCCCATAACTTTCCTTTCATCTGACAATTTATGGATCACCTACTATGCACCAAAACAGTGTTCAGCGTGGACAGTGAATGGCATTCAGACATGAACAACACAAACACAGTCCCCGCAATTGCAGAGATCACAAAAGAGGTGCTCAGGAATTATTCATTGGCATGAATAAAAGAATGAAGAATATACACACCACCTCCAGGGAAATCTTCACAAAAAATGACTTTGAAAGTTCTCCCCACCTCAGAAATCTTCAGGAGGTGGTTCCCACCTGCAGCATAAAGTCCACATTTGGCGGCCTGGGATGCAAGGGGCTTCTGAGAGGCATCTGGGCCCCCGCCGTGCTCAGTCTGTTGGTTTGCTAGGCCGCCCTCCCAAAACACCACGGGGCAGCAGGCTTAGACAATGGTGGAGGCTGGAAGTCCAAGATCAGAGTGCCGGCAGGTTTAGTTTCTCCTGAAACCTCTCTCCTGGGCCACCTTCTCACTGTGTCCTCACACGTCTTTCTTCTGTGGGCACACGCCCCCAGGGTCTCTCTGTGTGACCAGACTTCTTTTTCTTAAACAAAAGTCCAGTCAAACTGGATCAGGGCTGTCATGAAGCCTTATTTTAACTTCATCACCTCTATAAAGGCCCTATCTTGAAATACTGAGATATTTGCTGAGGTGCAGGAGTGGAGGCTCCGACATGTCAGTCTGAGGATGAGCCGGGGTGGGGTTGGGGATACAGTTCAGCCCGTAACAGTTAGAAATATAATTTTGGCATCAAACAAAATCAGGCTCACTATTAAGCGCTATGCCAGCAAGAGGATTCATTGCTGGTGTGAGCCTCAGTTTCCACATCTGGAAAACAGCGGTAAGACTACCGCCCTCACCAGGTCACTGGGGACAATACAAGCTCTGACTTATGTGAAGCACTTGGCAGCACTCAGCACGCAGTAGGCACTCAGCCCATCAGAGTCACCAGTCACAACTTCCTCACCCTTTACCTGCCCTTGTTTCCAGCACCAACCGCCATTACTGCAGGTGAACGCACTTGGCCTTGCCCCGCCAGGCCTTGTTTCATACACCAGCCCCCTCGTATTCAAATCCCAGTCCTGTTTCCTGGCTCCCTTAAATGCCCCTTCTCTCTATAGTCAGACGTCAGCCACCAGCTCCGACTCACCAAGCTTTGTTGGCATTATTATCTAGTCTACAGCAACAAACCATCCAATTACCACCTAGGAATTAAAATCCCAAGTTGTGAATTTGTCTGCTAACGTTTCCTGCCCATAGGTTGACCCTCCCAAAGAGGGTGTAGGCATTGTAGATCAAAGCCCACCATCATACTTTTTTGTTGTTTCCACAGTACCTGTCAAAATGTCTCAAATATAACAGGCCATAATTAATCAATCAGAAGGGTTTGTAAATATAAAAATATTGGTATATGGTCAATATTCACTGATTAAACATACGTGCCTGTGTGTGTATATGTGTGTGTGTGTGTGCACACGCGCGCATGTGTGTGTTTGGTTGTAGCATAAAGAAATGTGAAAGAGAAACACCAAATTGATGTTTCTCTGGAGAAGGAGGCAGCCATCTAGGGCGGTTTCGATGGTGTTGGCAAACTTGTGTTGTGTTTTTTTAAGCTGAGTGACAGTTTCACGATTATTTGTTATACTGTTCTCACACCTTCTTGTTTCCTTAAATGTTGCAAATTAATATTTATTACTTGACTCATATCTGCTGTTTGTACATGGACTGATTAACACACACAACGAATATATGAGGAACTCTTCTGACATGATAGGAAATTACTTAAAATAATTGTCTGAGAAGAGCTTTGGTGAGGATTTCAGAGTATAACTCAACAAACTCTTTTAATTAATATTTTATCTGGCTGAAAATATTTATGAGACATTACTAGCCTCATAAATGCAAATGGAATTTCTATAAATAGGAGAACGGTAATTTCCTGTGTGTTGTATTCTACAGAGAAAACCCAGTTGTGAATCATCGGCCGCCTGAGGAAGGGAGGTAAGAGACGCAGGTGACGGCGGACAGAGGCAGCGTTCTGCGCGTTAATGAACGCAGGACACACGAGTCCTCCTTCGCAAAACCTCACCCATTTTCCAACCAGCACTGCCTCACCCATTTCCAGACAATGAAGGCAGCATAGCATCTTCTAAGCCCTGAGGAGTTCGACTGTGTCCCCTACCCTCAAACGTCACCTGTGTTCTTTGCGAAACTTGAGCATAAAAAAGAAAAAAAAAATAGGCTCACCTAAATTTGCAAAAACCAGGCAGGACCGGGAGCCCCATATTTCCTACTTTGCAGGCCTGAGCCAAGAACTGGACCCAGGTGTTCTGTCTCCTGGTCCAAGGTCCCATCACTGAGAGAATATTTACAAAATGACATTTACCAGATCACCCTATGCTTTGCTTCAGTCAACCCCCCATCAGGGCAGAGGAAACTCCATGGTCTTTACGCTAAGTCCCAAGTCACGGTCACCCCAGGCACGGAGACAGCGTGTGTCTCTCTGACCACAGAGCTGCACAGCCACAGCCTCTCCCAAGAACTCAGAAATGAAGACCCTTCTTCTCAGAGTGTTAAACCAGAGGATCAACATGTAATGGATGAGCAAGAAGACAGGCTAAATCCCCTAAGGGGGCTAATAGATTTCCTGGTCAGTCAGTGCCAATTGCAGCCACAGCGACTAATCGAAGGCTTTACAGAGGGAGGGGATGGGGGGGCGCAAGGCCAGCCCTGCAGGGCCTCGCTGCCTCTGTCCCTGGGGAGCGTGCCTGGGCCGGGGCTGTGTGCCCGCTGATGTCGGGCGTACGACGCGGCCAACCCAAGAGAATTTATCTGGAGTTTATTTGAGCCAAACGGACAAAAATTGTCGCAAAACCAAATCTCAATGGATTGAAAAAATGCTCCAGAGAATGGCAGTTTTACTGTTTACTTTATACATTAGAATCAAAGGAGGAAGATAAATGTAAGGAAGGTTACGTGGAATCCATTGATGGTAGATTAAGGGGGCAAAGAAAGCAAAACAGGGAAATCATCTGAGACTGGATAGAGGCAAACCTGAGAGACTCCTTCTTTTACATCGGTGGGTACAGGAGAGTTCAGAATTAACACTTACGGCCACCGAGAGGGCACGGGGCAGGGCGGGGGAGACAAGGTAGCAATGAGGGGCTCTGTGGTCTTGTGCCCTGAGGGGTCTGGAAAAGGAGGGTTACTCTGACATTTCAAAGGTCTGTTATCTTAAATGCACAAGGACATTAGACCGACTCAGTTAAGGTCAAGACTGACCTCTGTCCAGGAAGCTACAGGGCCTAGGACTGGCCTGCCTGCCCTAATCTGCTGTAAATTAGGAATTTTGACGTTCAGACCACCCTGTGTGGTTCCTTTCGGTCTCTGGGTTTGTAAACCCGCGCGGCCGCCTCCCCCGAGCCTGTCAGGGTTGCTGTGTGGCCGCGGGTCCGCCCGCGCTGCTCCCTGCGCCCCAGGAGCCCCCTGGTCGCCATCTCGCTCCTCAGAGCCGCCCGGTGCTCCGCCTACAGAAGAGGCCAGCCGCGTGCACCGCAGGCAGGCCCGGGCAGGCGTTTATCCCCTTGTAATTGAATAAAGCTTTTTTCCTGTTGTTGACAGTGTTCACCTGATAAATATTCATTAAGCACCTGTGCTGGATGCTGGGGACACAGCAGAGAACATGACAGTCATAGCCCCTGCTTGGTGGACACTGGTCTCACGGGCTTGATCAGGTGTCTGCCCCCCTACCCCCACGCCTAGGGAGACACACTCAGGGCCTAGGGCAGGGATGCTGAACCCCAAAGGCTGGGCAACAGACAAGGAGGTCCTAGGGAACCACCCCCTCCCCCGCCCCAGCGAGGAAGGGCCACCCTGACTGCACCAGACCTCAGAGAAGCCCGGCGGCCCCCCACCCCCTCAGACGCAGCCTTCCCTTTGCAGGAGCTGTGACGTCAGCAGCTGCCTTTTCCTACAAGTCACTGGAATTAAAGATTAAATGCGTGCCGTCATCCTTCCTCCAAGCAGGCAGGCAGGCAGGCAGGCAGGCAGGCAGGCGTCCAAAAGGGAGGGGAGTGGCTCTCCCCAGCCCGGCGCGCACTCTGCTCTGGCTCTGCCTCCGGGCTGCGCAGAGACGGGAGTGGAGGGAGCATTTCCCGCTATTCCAACCCCTTCACAGGCCGCACGCCTCTGGAGAAGAGGCTAGGAGGGAGCCGAGAGCCCGAGAGCCCGAGCCCCCGGGGGCAGCGGCGAACCTGCCTGCTTGCTATCTTTGGGCCGGCTCCACCTCCAGCCAGCGGGTCGGGGCGTCCCAGACCCTCGCTCCACCTAGAGAGCCACAGGGGTGGGGACGCGGCGTCCAGACCGCGGCTCCCCCAACTTCCCCAGGGCAAGTCTCCCTCCTGCTCAGTGCCAGCTGAAGAAACGCAACTAAATTTTGCCAGCCTCCCTCTCTGCGCACGGCGGAGTGACTGAGCAGCCCCTCCAGGACCCCATTCAAGATTTCTGCCCTCCCGGTGGCTCCCCTCTTTCGGTCGGCTCCGCCGCACCCCCTAACCACGCGCGCGCTCACACCAGCAGCCGGGGTCTCACACTCCTGCACACACACACGTTCACACCTGCACTTGCGGGCGCGCACACACATGCACACACGCTCACACCTGCACCCGCGTGCGGAGAGACCTCCGCCCTCCGCCCTCGCAGCACGACCGGAGGCACACCCAGCGCGGCCGCCCGGAGGCGCGGGGGGTGGCCCGAGCCTGGGGGAGGGGACGCAGATCCGCCCGCCCGCCCTCCGCTCCGGGTCCCTCTGCACCTCCCTGGCTCCGAGTCATTCAGAATTGACGGTATCCCCTGATCACGTGGGAACCCCTCCCCATTCTCCACCCCCGCCGCCTTTGCCTGGGGCCCTTTAAATCGGTTATTACACCTTATTAGTCGGAGATCCGTTTGTACTGGGGGCAGAAGGGGAGGAGAACTGGGGAGAGAAGAGGGCGGAGGGGAGGAGGGAGGGAGGGTGGGAACGGGGGGAAGAGAGAGAGGGGGAGAGAGAAAGAGAGAGCCTCCCGCTGCTCCCGCTGGAGGAGGGAGTGACTGAGGGACTGGCGACGAAGGGGCAGGATGGCTTAGAAGCCTCTGCCAACAGGACCCAAGACAGGGAGAGGCTCTAGGCAGGGTCTGAGGCTGTGGTAATGGCTGAGGCTGCAGAGTCCCCTCAAAGGCCCTGAGCGCCCGGGCCCCGCCTCTAAGGGACACCCCAGAAGTTAGCATCAGTGGCACTTGGAAGCTACGGTCGCAACAAGTAAGTTGTTTTCTTTTCCTCCTCCATTCCCTACCCCAGCTCAGCAGATCTGGGAGGCAGGGCGGCACTATCACGGTGCCCAGTGTCCCTAGCAACTGGCTTTTACCAGCCAGCAGCCTCTTTGGGAGCCGGGGGTGGGGGGGACAGGGAAGGGTTTAGGGTGGGTCCAAAGTTCAACCAGGAAGTCTGAGCTCTCGGAAGCCGGCGGCTGGGCAGCCTTGGGCTGGGGAATTGGGCGTTCATTGGAGTGTAAGGCTGCACCAGAGCAGGGATACCTGCCCCCTCCGCACCCCCTCAGCGGTGTGGGAGGCCAGGGCAGGGGGAGAGGGGCGCATTTCCTGCGAATGGGCTTTGGCTTCAGGTTGGGTTGTAGGGGCAGGGTGGGGCGGGGCGCTCCATCAACCTTAGACCCTCCGCTTAATCTTGCTTGCTTTTAAGTCTGGCCAAATGGATTGCATGGCCTTGCTCTCTCGGCCCTCTTGCTTCCTGCATGCCTCCCTATCTCTTTTTAAACATCTTTCAAATTGATCAGAAAGGCCAGGGATCCAGCTCCAAGGGCAGGGAGAGAGATTAGGGAAGGGCATGGTCATGATTCCCGTTTCCCCAAACCCACGGAGCCCCCTGGAGGGTTGCCTGTGGCCCCCCTCAAACATGCCTCTCCTCGCTCACCTTCTGTAGCGCAGGCTCCCAGACCACACCTGACCCTCACAGGTCCAGGGCCTATCCCACACTTCGGGCCAGGGCTCAGGTAGGACCAGGTTAGCAACACCAGAGGACCGTCGGGTACCTGAAGGTTAGATTTGTGTCCGACGGTACCAAGGACTTTGCTCTCTTTCACTCCTTTTAATGGAACAGATATTATTGCCCTCCATCTGCAGGACAGAAATCGCGGCATAGCGAGGCCGTGTAACTGTTGGATGTGCACTTACAAGTGAGATTCCCACCTGGGTCTGACTCCAAAACAGGCTGTTTTTTCATCACTGAGCTAAGCATCCTAGGGCTTTCTGGTTCATAAAGCAGTTCGCGTGTGGGAGAGAGGCAGCGGGAGAAGCGAATGTTTATGGCACCAAGTAGTGAGCTGGACTCACGGGTGTGACTTAATCTGGACACCAGTTTGGAGGCAGGGTCAGTCAATTCACTGGCTTCCTGGCTGACACTGAGGCTTAAAGCGTTCTGAGGACTAATAAGTGGCAGAGCTATTACCTTCTAAACCCTTGTCCTCTGACTTCAAATCCAGAGTCTTCCCACTACCAAGCACTAACCCCGGAAGGTGTTCCAGCCTTCCCAAAGCCGTGCCTATTCCTCAAACCCAAGTGCCATCCCGCCAGCTGCCTGAGCGAGGTCAGCTTCGCAGCGCCGCGCCGGGAGGGAGAGCCCAGCACAGGCGGTGCTGTGCGGTCAGAGAGGAGAGGCCCCTGGTTGGGCTCCGACACAGACGGCTTGGCCGGCTCCCCGGGGACCCCAAACTGTGCATCTCCTTGACCTGATCAGAGATGGCGTCACTCTGCTCAGAGGCGGCAGGCCATGCCTTCAGTGGGGGTACAAGGGTGCACAGGGTGTGTGCTTCTTGGCAATGATGTCAAAGAATCGTTACTTATTGAGTGCCTACTATGTGACCTTAAGCGTTTTCTATACATGATGTGATTGTTCTCCTCTCCCATCCACTGCTTTTCCCGTTCCTCCTCCCTCTGCCTCACTTCATCCCAGCCCCCTAGAGTATCCCGTACCCAAATACTCGGCAGCTAAGTTCACACGGTAGAGACTTGTAATCTAAGGCTAGAAAAAAACAAGCACTCTTTTCCCTTGCAAGGAATTGGGTGTGGGGGGGGGCATTTATCAAGTGTTTATTACTAGTCAGGCTCTGTTTATTATGAGATTGATAATAATGATTACAGTGGCATAAATTATTAGAGCAGCAACAGGGCCACCTCTGGAAGAGAAATGATCACATGGAGAACTTTCCTGCACATTCCACGAAAGCACAGAGCTGCCTGTTCTCCCCACACCACGTTCCAGGTTCACCCTCTAGCTCTGTGACAGAAAAGGGACCACTGAGACCCAGATGCCCCTGTGCCCTCCAAAAGCCACTGTCCACTGCTGGCACTCCTCACAGGTGGTGTCTCTTCATTAAGTAGCCCACCTGCATTAAACAGGGAATGGGTGAGCTATCTGGCAGCAGCTGGGGGGAGGGGCGGTGGGAAGCTCGCTGCCTCCTCTGACAGGTCCCCGTGGGATCCCCAACATGCGTGCCCCTGAGACTGAGGCACGTCCTCTGTGGGTCTGGCAGAAACGTCAGTGTGACTCCCCCACATTCCCGCAGCCTCGCTGCCCCCCGGCAGACTGTGCAGCGTGGTTGCTGCAGGGCTTTCTGCAAGCGCCTGCCCGGTTTCTTGTCCGGAACGGCCCCAGTCACCTGTGATGAAGTTAACCCCACAGCACACAGTAGAACTGGAGCGAACGAGAGGGCTCATTCTGCGCTTTCCATTTGCTCGAAAAATGGCCTGGTTCTTCTGTGGTCAGTCACAAAGGGCATACTGAGCGTTCATGAACTCAAAAACCATGTCTACTTCTAGTTTTTGTTTTTAAATCAGTTCAGCAACGCTTTATTAGATCACCTATAATGTGCCAGGAATAATTAATTTTTGAAAACCTTGGAATCTGGTCATTTGAGCAGGGCTCTGCCTTCCACTTAGTAGAATGCTCTCAAAAGCTTGCATTTTCTGAGCAATGCATATATAGGGTGGGGGTGGGGAGAGGACCTTGGAGAGGGAGGCAGAGTCCGAGAATCCACTTTGGAATTGGAAGGAGCCCTTCCCACCACGTCTGAGCCACATGCAGGCCACTGATGGCCGCCAGTGTTTTTAAGAGAGGGTTTCGCCATATGTCTATGGAGACAGTGGTCAGCCATGGAGGAATTTTTCTGTTTTTCCTGCAGACAAGATAAGAAGAATGTGAGTTTAGATGCAAAGAATTATAGGGAGACATTTGCGGCGGGGGACACCTAAATGTAGTATTCTAAGATACTATGGAGTGGCCGTCTCTGGCATGATTTTAACACAGAGGGGACAGCTTCCTCTTCCCGAGCCCCTGGCCGCGAGGGACGGCCTAGGGGCCCTGCCAGTGCGGCATAACTTATCTAGTCCCTCCTACCTGACATTCTGATAAGTGAGCTATTCTGGTCACCGGAGCACAGGCTGGCAGCAGCCCTTGCCAACAGCCGCGTTAAGTTAAATGTCAGGGCCAAATCTTTAACACATGACCCTGGAGATCTTGGCTGGTGTGCAAATGTTAAGTTCCATTTTCATTCCAAACCAGAGTGGGCTGAGGGGCAAAGGTCAAGAATAATCTGACCAGTCTGGCAGGTGGCAACAGCACTTCCTAGTCACCAAGGGTCAACCCACATGGTGGCCAGAGGCGGGGCTGGGGACGAAAAGGGACAGGGAGGGGGAGGGCAGGAGCAATCAGGACAAGCCTTCAGTCTCTCACTCTCGTCCCCTGTGACTTGGTTGTTTGCAGCTGCTGTGCTGCCCACCCTGATGGCCTCTCAGGCTCCTTACCCTAAAATCAGGTCGGGGCTGTCCTGGCCGGTGTGGCTCAGTCGGTTGGCGCATCATCCCATAAACCGAAAAGTGGCAGGTTCGGTCCCTGCCAGGGTACATGCCTAGGTCTTGGGTTTGGTCAGGGTGCGTACAAGAGGCAACCAACTGAATTTTTTTCCCTCTCTCTCACATCCATGTTTCTCTCCCTCTCCCCCCCTTCTCCTGTCTCTAAAGTCAATGTCCTTGGGTGAGGATTAAAAAAAAAATCAGGTAGGCCCTGATGCCATCATCTTACATTATTTCTTGCTGTTCAAAAAGGAGAGGGAGGGGAAGAGCTAGGGTGGAGAAGTGCCATCTGGGGACAAACCTCTGTCCTGTGCCTTGTCCTCAGAGCCTCCTCCCCTCCCAAGATTGTGCTATTGGGCCCCTGATGCTTCTAGGCTGCCCAGGAGGGGTCCGGACAGCATCGGAGACCCAGAGCTGCCTCTGCTCCAGGGAGCTCGCCAACCAGCAGGGGCAAGAGGCCCCACGGCTCCCTGGCTTGCAGGGACCCTTACAAACCAAGAGGATGACAGCCGGCTGACCTGGGCTATGACAGAACGACCCTCCTGGACGTCAGCATAGGCAGGCCGCCGCGTCCCAGTCAGGTTGCCTCAGTCACTTTCAAAGTGCCCTTCATATTGGATGAACTTAAAATCACTCATCTATCCCTTCAGAAGTGTGAGTGGGCCCTGGGCCCACCCTCCGATCCTGTCTTGGAGAGCCCTCCACCCTGAGGGGGCAGCAGGTGTGCCCGTACAGCACCGGGGAAGGTCCCGGTAGAGAGGTGCAGGGAGGGCCGGAGGAGGGCCAGGAAGAACCCAGGAGGGCTTTCCAAGGGGGCTGGGAACCCCGGAAGGTTTGTGGGGGTGGTGGAAGGGCGTGGGGAGCCTGAGAGAGGGGCCGGGAGAGGCCGGCTCCGTGCTCCTGAGCAGGCCCTGGGCCGACTCTCCTTCCTGGGCTTGCATTTCCCAGTTCCTTGAGCCCCCGCATTCAGTCACATTTTTTCCCCTCCTTTTTCATCTCAGTGTGCTCCCCCCCCCCATTTTTTACTTCATTTGTGTCTCCTTCTCTCACTCATTCTCTCCACCACAAATGTCCTGTAGTGATTCTTTAGTTCAATTCCTCTTCTACTGCCTTCATTCTTTCTTTTTTTTTATTAAACTTCTTCTTTTGAGATAATTATAGGTTTGTATGTAGTATAAGAAATAACGTGGAGGTCTCCTATATTACCTACCCAGTTTCTCTCAGTGGAACATCTTGCAAAGCTATAGTTTTTATATCAAAATCCTCAAAAAGTTGGCATAAAACATTTCTCACAGCAAAAGAAAACAATCAACAAAATGAAAAGACAACGTAAAGAATGGGGCAAATATCTGCCAATGTCGCATCTGTGAAGGGGTTAGTATCCAGAAATACATAAAAAACTCATACAACTCAGCAGCACAAAGTTTTTTAAAGGAATCTAACTAAAAATGGACACAAGAACTGAATAGAGTTTTCCTCCAGGTATGTGAAAAGATGCTGACTGTTACTAATCATTAAGGACATGCAAATCATAACCACAATAAGATATCTGACACCTGATAGCTGTTACAATGGCTGTGATGAAGAAGATAAGAAGTAAATGCTGGCGAGGATGTGGAGAAAGGGAAGCCCGTGCACTGTTGCTGAGAGTGTGAATTGGTGCAGCCGGTTTGAAAAACAGTGTGGAGGCTCCTCAAAAGACAAAAATAGAATGACCACATGACCCCGTGATTCCACTCCTGAGAATACATTGAAAGGAAACAAAACCATGTCGAACCTGCACCCCCACGTTCATAGCAGCATTATTTACAATAGCCAGGACATGGCATTTATACAAACACACACACACACATCCAGTATATATACATATACATTATATTTACATTAAATAGATGTATAATAGTAAATTCACATAATAATTCAGTATAAATTATTCACATAAATATATACTGAAATACATACATACATATATATGTATAGTGGAATACCATTCAACCATGAAAAACTAAAATCCTTTTTACAACAACATAGATGGGCTACATAGAGGGTTTTACAGTAAGTGAAATAAGTCAAATGGAAAGACAAATACTGTATGATCTCACTTAGAGATGGAATAAGAAAACCTCATAGAAAAAGAGATCAGGTCTGTGGTTACCAGAAGTGAGAGGAGAGGAGGACTTGGGGAAAAACCACAATATTTTCATCACCACAAAGATCGCACATTGTTGCCTTTTTTATAGCCACGCCTACTTCCTCCCATGCCACCTCCTCCTTAATCCCTGGCAGCCACTAATCTGCTCTCCATTATTACAATTTTTGTAGAACGCTATGTAAGATGAATCATGCAGCCTGTAACCTTTCAGAAAGGCCGTTTTTTTCACTCCATGAGTCTCTGGAGACTCATCCGGGTTGGTGTGTGTGGATGTGTGTGAATTGCTGCATAATATTCCACAGCATGGGTGGGCCGCAGCGTGTTTAACCATTCACCCCGGAAGACTCCTGGATTGTTTCTGGTTAGGAATGCCTATGAATAATGCTGCTGTAGGTGTGTGTGTACTGCCTTTTGGTGTGAACCTAAGTTTTCGCTTCTCTGGGATAAGTGACCCAAGTGTAATCGATGGTTCATGTGGTAGTTATATGTTTAGGGGTTTTTTTCTTTTTTTAAGAAATTGTCAGACTGCTTTTCATAGTGGCTGTACCATTTTACATTCCCACCAACACTGTATGAGTGATCCAGCTTCTTCACATCCTTGCCCGCATTTGGCGTTGTGGCTATTTTTTTATTTTAACCATTCTGATAGATGGGCAGTGATATCTCCTTATGGTTTCAATGTGCATTTTCCTAATGACTAGTGATCTCTTCCAAGTGCTTATTTGCCCTCCATTGATCTTCTTCAGCTAAATGTCTCTTCATGTCTTTTGCCCGTTTCCTAATTGGATTGTTTGCTTTTTTTACTGCTGAATTTTGAAAATCCTTTATATATCCTGGATACTAACCCTTGTCAAACAAGTAGTTTGCAAACATTTTCTACTACTCTGTAGCTTGTCTTTTCATATTCTGAACAGCGCCTTGTTCAGAGCAAATGTTTTTAATATTGATGAGGTCCGAATTTATCAGTTGTTTTTCTTTTATGGATCAGGCTTTTAGTCTAAGAACTCTTTGCCTGCTGTCGATCTCATAGAGTTTTCCCACTGTTTTGTTTTGTTTTTTTAGAAGTTTCATAGTTGTGTGCTTTACATTTAAGTTCATGATCCACTCTGGGTTAATTTTATGTCGGAGACTTAAAGGGCCGCGGTTCCCTTTCTTGCCTATGACGTCCAGTTGCTCTAGCACCATTTGTTGAAAAGACTGTCTTTCCCCCACTGAATTCCCGTGGCACTTTTGTCAAAAACCAGTTGGGCTTGTCTGTGAAGATCTATTTCTGGGTTCTCTGTTCTGTTTCATTGATCTATGGGTCTGGCTTTCTGCCGATACCATATAGTCTCGATCACTGCAGCTGTGTAATAAGTTTTAAAATGGAGTAGACTGATTCCATCTATTTCATTCTTTTTTCAAAATTGTTTTACCTATTCCAGTTCCTTTGGCTTTTTATATAGATTTTATTTTTTTTTTAAACCTTACCCAAGGATATGTTGTTTTCTAATTGATTTTAGAGATAAAGGAAGGGAGTGGGGAGGGAGAGGGAGAGAGAACCATTGATGTGAGAGAGAAATATCAACCTGTTGCCTACCGTACGTGCCCGGAACAGGGGTTGAACCTGTAGCCTAGGTATGTGCCCTGACTGGGGATGGAACCTGTAACATTTTGGTGTATGAGACGATGCTCCAACCAACTGAGCCAACCAGCCAGGGCTATATAGATTTTAGAATAATCTTATCTATAGCTGCAGAAAAACTTTAGGGGATTTTCATCAGAATTACATTAAATCTATGTCAATTCTGGGAGAATTGACATCTGTGCTGTATTGCATCTTCCCATCCATAAACACCGTTTGTTTCTCCATTTACTTAGATATTCTTTGATTTTTTTGCATCAATTTTAGAGTTAATGGCAGTTCTTTTTGATCTGTCTTGACTCACTGTGTGCCCTTGGGCATATGCTTTGGTTTCTCAGATCTTCGTTTTACTTCCTGTAAAGTGGGTGTAATGACACTACCTTGAAATGGCACGGAAAAGAGCAAATAACACAGCAAATGAGAGGCGTCTGTGAGAGTTCAATGACTTGTTTCCCTTTGACGGATGCTCTTATCTAGTCTTTTCTTCTTCCGAACTCTCATTCTGACGCTCAGCTCACTTTCACTTCTCTTCACTGTTCTTTCACTCCCGAGCCCTTGCTCCAATTCTCTTCACTTTAGTCTTCCTTCTCTCATCTCACGGGCCTTTCCTCTTTTATCCATCATCCCAGGATATTCGTCTCATTCCTGCTTATTGGGTCATTTGGGGCCGTCTCTTTTCCTTGGTTTTCTTAAACTTGGGGTTTGACTCTAGGGCTGGTCACCCAGAGTTTACATCCAGATCGCCAACACTAGCAGTGTATTCACCATACCTTGCGCTTCAGTTTCTTTATCTATAAAATGAGAAAAACAGACCCTATCTCATGTGTTTCCTGAAACGATGAAATGACTCAATACATGTAAAGCATGTAATAGGCTACCTGGAATATTATAAGCCCCGGGAGGTCTCAGCTACAATCATTAGAACTGTATCTATTATTCCCTGGGTTTCTGGTCCTTTCTCACCATCTCACTTACCTTCGATCACATCCCACCTTTTGTATTTGCTGTAAGTATATTCATTCATATCCACACCATCTTGCTTTCTTGATACTGTCTTCTCTGTATTACTCCTGTCTCTTCTTCCCTTATCGTCATTGATGAATTGGCACCTGCCCAGGAAATTCGTCCCTTGGGCAGTAGAGAGGCAAGAAGTGGTTTTTCATTTTGATTTAATTATTAATCTCCTTTATTATTTAGTGCAGAATACATAACCACAGTGTGGGTTTATAATGGAGAGAAGGTAGTATGACCATGCTGCTCACTTTCAAGGAGACAGCAGGCAATTAATTTGACTTCTGTGCCCTTTTGTTTATTATTTTGTATACGTCTCCGACGGCGATTCAGCACAGCGCATCTGGGCTGTGGCCAGGGAGCCAGGGCTAAGGAAGTAGTAAGATGAGTTGATAGAATGACCCCACGCGTGGCCCACAACAGCCGCCAAGGCGGGAAATGAAATATTTCATTTCAAGCAAGTGGGAGCCAAGCAAGTTGAGAACCTTAGTCACAAGCTGACAGCCTGTTCTACAGGTGCATTACTCAACCATTAGGTACAAATGAAACATTAAATTGCTTGAAAGGTACTCACGTGTGATTAAGTCTTTCAAGTCAATATTCTATACCTTGAATTAGGCCTAATTTTGGCCTTTTAAAAATTGCTAAATAGCCCTGGACAGGTGGGTCAGTTGGTTGGATCATCATCCCATAAACCAAAAGGCTGAAGGTTCAATTCCCAGTCAGGGCACAAGCCTAGTTTGCAGGTTCCATCCCCAGTTTGGGCACGCATGGGAGGCAACCAATCAATGTTCTCCTCTCTCTCTCTCCCCCTCTCCCTCTCTCTCAAATCAATGTGTGTGTGTGTGTGTGTGTGTGTGTGTGTGTGTGTGTGTGTGTAAATCCTCCTCAGGTAAGGATTTAAAAAGTGCTGAATATATCTGGACTCATTTAGATATACTCAAATGGATCTTTTAAATGCCATCAAAATGATTTTTTTGTCTCCATATTATTTTCTTCTTAAACCATTACCTGATCTCTCTGCTCCCATTTCAGACAAGATTTCTGTCTTCCTTTAAAAACCCGTAAGTGAAACACCATTTAATCCTCCTCATTCTTCCTTTTTGTCTTTGTTGTGAACTCTCGGTATTTTTGTTTATTTAATGACAAAGTAAGCGTGGAATTAGTCCACAGCTCTTCCTGCGGGGTGCATATTTCTCTCCAGACACCATAAAGTAATGCACAAGTTTTTACTGCTTCCTTAGAAGTGTGGTGGAGAATCCTCCAAGGAGGCAATTTAACGGGCTTCCGGTTATCTTCCCCTTGCCTGGGCTGCTGTGGCTCAGAAGGCCCCAGGCGCACCTCCTGGTGGCCTTTGTGGCACCGCCTGGCTCCCTCCCTCTACAGCTGGAAGTGAGGGCCACCTGTTAGACCTAGTGTTAAACCTCTGAGCGTGTGCACTACATGAACCTTCACATTCAGTGTTTATGCGTCTACGGGGTCGTCACCTCAGGAGTTAGCCAGCACTGTGTGCCCTGGGCCACCACACCACCCCGCTGTAAAGTGGGACTAGTCTTACAGGAATCCAAGAGTTCTGAAAGGACCCCGCAGAGATGCACAGAGATGCAAATTGCCACTGCGATTCCATAGTAATTCTATATAATGATATTGGTATTACATCATACCTCGTACCTGCTCTTAACCTGTGACAATTCAGGTAGGGAGCCAAGTGCATTCAACTGGTATTTGAAAGGGTAGGATCTTCCTGGTAAAAGGGCAGATATTTCACTGGTATCATGAATCCTGTGGACATTTCCATTTCTTTTATAGGATAGGGACCCGGGGTGGGGAGCTAATGGAGAAATGTGTCATTCAGGGCCGAGAGAGTCAGGGTTGTGATTCAGGACCAAGGTCACACAGTTTAGTGCCCTGGGCTTTGACGGCAGAGAGCGGGAGAGGGGGAAGAGCATGGGTCTGCGGCCAGGCCAGTGCTGCTCAGAGCCCGGCCCTGCTGCTCGCGCACCGTGTGATTGGGGCAGTGCCCTGCCTCCCCCGAGTCTCAGTCTCCGCATCCGTACAGTGGGCACATGGCGCTTCCTCTACAGCAGCTGCGATGAACACGTGAACTAACATAGGTAAGGCAGCTGGTGCAAAGGAGCACACACAGAAACGTCACTTCTGATGATGTTCTGCAAAGAAAAACAAGTCAGCTGCAGGACAAACGTCAAACGTACGATTAGAACAGAAGCAGGCAGAGTGGAAAGGGCACAGGGAAAGTGGCGCAGACGGGAGGGGCGCCCCCTAAGGAGCGCGCTCTGGCCAGGTTGCCTCCGAGTCAGAACGCGGGACAGCTGGGTCACTCAAGGAGCAAGCTAAGTCCCACAGCAACACCCTCACCCTGACTTTGCTCTGAACAAGAATCTCACCAGTGCTGAGGACCAGAGGCAGCCCTGGGATGGGGGCCTGGGGTGCCCGAGGAGGGGAGACAGAGGCCGCAGGGACGGTCATTCTGAGCATCAGGGCCTTTGTCCTCTGCCTCCCCCAGCAGCTCCCTTGCAGGGGCCTTAGCAGCTCAGCATCAAGAACACAGTGTGCAGGGACATCGTTGGTGATGAAGTGTCCTGTCTGACACGGCCTGTTCCTCTGTCCACATTTTCCCGGCTCCATGTGCCACAGGAAGCCCCTCGCCCTGCTCCTGGCACACATTCCCCCTCACACAGCCACGTGACACTTCATTCCAGGGAGAGAGGTGCCGACATTCACCTCGGCTCTGGCAGACCTGGGCAGAGCCCCCTTTCTCAGGCGCTCGGCTAGGAGCAGAGCCAACCTGCATACACTTTCCCCAGGCTCTCGGGAGTCCACGCAGCGAGGAGCATCCTGGGCATAAAAGCCAGCGCGCGCCGCCTTCCCTCCACTCCCCTCACCCGGCTGCACAGGCCAGTCTTTCCAGGACGCCCCAAAGGCTGGCCCTCAGCATGCCTGACGTCCGAGCCAGCAACAGCTCTGGAGGTGACCTGACCCACCCTCCTCCAGAGAGGGAGCTCCCGCCACCTTCTTTGAAGTATTTATAGTCAGAAACCTCTCCCCGTTGAGAACCGCTTCCACCAGCAGTGAAATGGAGGAGACTGCGTGCTCACCCGGCACTGCTCTCGGCAGCGTGTCTGCAGGGGGTGCAACTGGGGAAGAGGAGGCAGCCAGGCAGAGGATGCACCCTCAGGCGGGGCGGGGGGCAGTCACGGCAGCCACCTGAGTGATGGAGGGGACCGTGGCCCACACTGGGGTGGGGGGCGCAGGGGGTGGGACAAGGCTGTGGACATAGAGCCAGGGCTGGTTAGGACCATGGCAACCAGGATGGTGGGACCGAGGGAGCAGCCAGCCCTTCATCCCCTCTCTCGACCACGGTGCGAGCCCCTGCTCGGCCTCCCGGCTTCCTTTGTGCTGAGCGCCCATAGGTTGTGTTCATGGCAGACTCATTAGTGAGCCAGGAAGGCTGGGCGGAGAATTTATTGATGTTACCACGACTCTTAACACCAAGCGCAGCATAATTCAAAGTACAACCCAACGTGCGCATGTGAGGAAAAGTCTCTCTCTGACTCAGGGGCCCAGAAGTATAAATTGGCAGCTGTCAGACTGAGTCTGACTCACAGATATATTTTTTTAGTCCAGCTCGCTGTTTCAAAACCTGATGAGTGAGTTGTCAGACTTGTAAAAAAAGTGGGATTTCATGTTTAAAAGCCTTTGTTTCTAGCTTTTCTGGAAAAGGAAAGTGGCAGACCCTCCAGCACCAGCCCACGTTCTTGCTTGGCGAGAGCTTCCACACCGAGCGCTGAGTAGCGGTGGCGCCTTGACCATTTCATGTGTGTTCAGCTCACCCCAGGCCCCACCTCTCCCTATTGTGCCCCAAAACCCAGAGCAAGTTTTGGTTGCATTTACCATGTGTTCATATAATGGCTTTTCTTAAAATGAAGAGAACGATACCTTCTAAAATCTTTTTCTCTATCCAAAATGTGAAAACGAAAGCCTGAGAAGGCCTTGTATTTGAATAAAAATATGAAAAAGTGTGTCCTCTGATCAGTAAGCATCTGCCGTGTGTCCAGGCTGAAAGAAGCAGCAGCCCTGCTCGCTGACATCACTCGTCTGCCTTTGCAGGCGGCGGAGTTGGGTGCAAAGCTCAGGGGTCCTGGTTACTACAGCACGCACACCCTGCTCAGCTAAAACACGCAGGAGTGACGAGGTGCGTGCCCCCACTCCAGAGAGAGGCAGACACAGCTTAGATTGAGTGCGATCCAGCCGTGGGTTGATACAAATGAAATCGGTGGTTTCTAGCTTCCTTGGAACAGGCCATATTGTTCAAACAGCGACACTTCTGGGAGTTAACGGGGCACTTGGTGATTACTCCATCAATAGACGTTAGCTGGCACATGTGGACACCCTGTCTCCTTGAAGCAGTTAGGGACCTGTGGGACCAAACGCTTCTCTTAGAAAAATCCAGGGAGCAGCTGTAAGCGTGAAGGGGGCTGTAGCTCTGGAGGAAGGCGGGAGGCTGGGTAGGGGACGTGGCCCCGGCAGGACAGTGGGGGAGGCCGACCCAGCGCTGCTGCACAGCCTGGGCCCCACGGGAAGTCAGGTATGGGTCTCCTGGGACAGATCACAATGTGTCCCCAGGCTGCCTCCCGGGCCATGTGTTCTGAGGCCTGAGCCCCACGGAGGCTCAGAACCACTGGTGACCTAGGCAGACCCTGGGGGTTGAAGAGAAACTACCTGAGGGGCAGCACTGGAGTCAGACAGACCTGGTCGTGCCACTTAATAACCGGTGGCCTTAAGCAAGTTATGAAGCCCCTCCACCTGGGTGATCTGTAAATGAGGGGGCTAAGGCAGGCTTAACAGATGCCTTTAAGTATTAAATGAGACAGTGCCTACAAAGCACGCAGCCCGGAGATGGCACACAGTGGGTGTGTTGCATGTGAGCTGCTGGTGCAGTATTGTCCGCCCCCCGGCTTCTCAGGTCGAGGAGGCTCTCCTCCCCCTCTCCCCCAAAAGCTTGCCTGGCTCTTCCTCGCCACCCTGGCCAAGCAGAAGGAAGCACCGCTCCTCAGCCTCTCTGTCACCCTCTGCTGCACCAGTTGGCACCTATGTGTTACCGGCCATAACGTGAGCTCCCGGAAGGCAGGACATGGAGCTGAGGTCCTTCCAGTTTGCCTGTTAGAGTCCGGCTTGGGTCACGGGCCTCAGCCCAGGCTCCGGCTCCCAGCTGATGAACAGCCTGCGCCCGGGCGGGGCCTGGGCTCAGGACCAGCAGCATCTGCATCGCTGGGAGCTCCTTGAAAACATGCAGACTCAGGCATTGACATAAGAAACATCCAAACGTGTATAGAATTTATGAGTTTATTTGAGCCAAACTGACAACAATTGCTGAGAAACAAACTCTCAATGGATTGAAAAAAAAAATGCTGCATAGAAGGGCAGGTTTGCAGCTTATTTTATACATCAGAATCAAAGGAGGAGCTGTAAGGAGGGTTACACAGACTCCCTTGGTGGCAGGTTGAGGGGGTGGAAGAAGGCAAAGCAGGGACACCTCTGGGATTGGATAAAAAGGCAAAATAGAGGCACGGGTGTTTCTTTCACATTGGTGGGTACAGGAGAGTTCAGAATTGTCACTTGCAGCCACAGAGGTGGCATGGGGGGGAACAAGGTAACAAGAGGCAGTTCTGTGGTTTTGTGCCCTGAGGCGTCTGGAAGGGGACATTTCTCTGACATTTCCAAGGTCTGCTGTTATCTTAGGTGCACGAAGACTGGGTCACCTAAGGCAAAGATTGATCTTTTAAAAAAAAAATTATTGGGGTGACATTGGTTAATAGAATTATAGGTTTCGGGGGTACAATTCTATAATATACCGTCTGTGTATCGTGTGCTTGTCACCCTGGGCTCCTCCCATTACCGCGTACCCCCCTTTACCCTCTCCCACCTCCAAGAGAAGGGTGTGCAGTCACCATCCTCTTGTCGGTCTGTGAGGTTTTTTAAATTCTTTTTGCTCAAACCCTCCATCTTTTTCACCCCCGCAACATCCCTCCCCCCGCCAACAGCTGTCAGTCTGTAGTCTACCTATGAGTCTGCTTCTATTTTGTTCGTTAGTTTATCTTGTTCATTAGATTCTACATAAAAGTGAAATCCTGTGGTACTTGTCTTTCTCCGACTGGCTTAGTTCACTTAGCACAATGCTCTCCAGCTCCATCCATGCTGTCACAAAGGGTAAGATTGTCTTCCTTTCGACAGCTGCACAGTACTCTGTTATACAAACGCGCCACCACTCTTTTATTCACTCGTCTGCTGGGGGGTATTTGCTCTTTGCCAAGGAAGGCCTAGGACCCGACCGCCTGCCGCAATCTGCTCTTGTTGAGGAATTTTTGTGTTCAGACCGTCCTGTGTGTCCCAGCTGGGAAGGACCCCCCCTTCAGCCTCCCGTGAGGCTCAGGCTGTGGTGCCTTTCTCATCCACACAGGGGACCTTGGACCTACTGAACGAGGATCTGCATTTGACAGGAGCCATGGCGGGCTGGTGAGGCTCTGTCCCCCGCCCCCCATCCCACCCCAGGGCCTGCGCAGCGCCCACGGCAGAGGCTGCTCAGCGGGGGTCCCACTGGCTGACCCGCTGGACCTGTGTGTCACGGTTTCCCGTGGGTTCCACACCTCATGTCTCCTGTGCTAAAGCCAAGATATTTTTTGAACCCAAGTTCAAAAAGTAAAACCAGAAAACATCCAGGAATTAAAGAATAGACAGCCAGCCACCTAAGTTGATAAAATACCTGGTGGGTTTTTAAAGCTTTATTACTCCCAAGCTCTTTTCCATTAAACCTCCGAATGCACTGAAAAGGGGCTGTTGCTGTAGGTTTAAGGGTGGAAACGTTGCAGCGGGGAAACCAGATATGGCTCCCCGGGAGGGGCCAGCCCACCCGTGTGGCTTGGACACACAGGCTGTGGAGGGCCGAAGCCGCTGGCTGACCCCTCCTCGGCTAAGAGGGACTCAGACACTGGCTTCAGGGCTTGGTCCCCTGGGTCCACTCACTGGACCCTTCCGGCCCCTCTCAGCACTGCGTCTGTCCAGGGGCTCAGGGCCTGCAAGGGCTGGGGAGCGATGGGCCTGTGCCTCTTCCCCACAGTGGCTGCAGCTGTCCGGGCACTAGAGATGCTCTTTCCTACCTAGGGGGCATTTGTCCCCAAAGAGCCTGCTGAGAGAAGCAGTCATGGAAAGCCAGGCTCACGACTGGGCGCCCAGAGACCCCTGGTCCCGCCCTCCAGGCCGCTGTGCTCGGGGCACCTCTGTCCTGCCTCCCTCAGGGCTCCCCTGTCCCCACCACTGCACTTGGGGAGCCTAGTCCCAATCCCATCAGTCACCTCCCCTGCTCCTCTTCCCCACGTTCCTGCTGCGGGGCGGGAGCTTGTCGGGACCCAGGAAGCTCAGCAAAGGAGAGGACGGGGCGCCTGCAGGTCCCACAGGGAGCGGGCAGCTCCGGAGCAGGAGAAACGCCCGCACCTGAGCACCAGAACTGGCTTCCTTGGTGTGGGAGAGCCGAATGGGAAGTTCTTAGTTTTTCAGGCCCAACTTCTTAGGGAAAGGGAACAGAGTCCCCAGCCAGGATCCCAAAGAGATCCAGCGCTGGGACCTCCTCTCCGAGCAGCAGCATTAGGGACAATGGCTCTCCGCGCAGCCACCTCAGGTGTGGGGCTGTGTTTGACGCTCAGCTCTGAGGCATCTGCTGGGTGACTTCGGGCAAGTTATTAAAGCTCTGTCCGAGTTTCCCGTTTGGGAAAGAAAGACAGTCCCACCCTTTAGGGCAAATGACATGAAGCCACGGAAACGTGCCACTCACAGTGGGCGCTGGGGGGTCTGGTGGTTCTCCTGCCTGGTCCCTGAATTGCTCGAAGCCCTGGGTGGGCCTGTCCTCCCCCCTCCCAACCCTACCTCGAGACGGAAAACGAGAAGAATAGCTACCACTTCAGAGAGCTTCGGCCAGGCAGGCCCTGTACGTAGCATCTTGCCTTTAACCTTCCCAGCAACCCTCTTGGGTTGGCACCGTTATCATCCCCATTTTATAGGTAAAGTAACGAGTCTTAGAGAATTAACTTCCCCAAGAGTCCCGGGCTCAAGGTAAAGCAGGGTGCGGGGCGACCTGACACCGGACTCGCCTGACTGGGCCCTGCCTCTCCCTTCTGGCCCGCGCTAGCGTTTTATTCTGTCATCACAAATGGCCACCAACTCAGTGGCTTAAAACAACGCCTGTTTATGAGCTCCCAGCTCTGTAAGTCCGCAGTCCAGGCAGGACGGAACTGTGTTCTCTGCTCAGGGTGTCACGGGCTAAATTCAGGGGTTGGCCAGCCCTCTTCCCCTCTGGGACTCGGGGCCTCTTCCAAGCTCCTGTGGATGGTGCAGAATTTAGTTCTTTGGGACTTGCAGGGCGGAGGTCCCCATGTGCTCGCTGCTGTCAGCTCATTGAGGTCACCTGTCTTTGCTCCATGACCCCCTCCATCTCTAAGCCAGAAGAGGAGAATTTTCCTTTCTTACAGTCACCTGTACCATAACAATCCAATGATGCGAGTGAGTGTCTTGTCCCCACGTCTGGAGGAATATATTGTGAGTGTCTTAGAAATCAGCCTTCCTATACCTAGTGTGTTCTCTATTCATAACACCTTCACTACGCCCGGCTGACCTGCAGGATGTCAGGGGACATTGGGGCAGCCTAGTCACCAACCTGTCTGGAGCATTTTCATGTCTGAACACCCCGTACAGCCCCCATATTTGTACAGAAGTGTATACAGATACCTCAGTAGGAGACGTGAGTATATCCTGCATTACTCTCCCTCTGACCTCATCCCATAGCCCGTCTCTGGGCGTGCAGGCTTGGGCCCAGCATATATAAGAGAAAGAGGAGGAGACAGTTAAGGATGTCTGCGATTTCCATCTCCACAGCAGGGAAACTGAGTCTGAGGCAGGACTCCCGGCCCAGTGTTCCTTTTAGGAAACCCTGCCGATGCCCAAGGGCAGCTCCTATCAAGGGGCTGCGACCGTGACTCTTGGCTCTCCCGAGCTCCCCCATGACATAGGGCCTTTTTCGCTGGGGAGGGGCGGCGTGGGAACTCTTAACACTGAAGTGCACGTACATGGATGTGACATTCACCGATAATGTCATTGAAAACACAACTTCCTTTGATTTTGCCTCTTCTGATTCCTTCTCCACGTGTTTTTTTATATCAAAGAGATTCAACCACTTGGTTGGACTCTAAGCTCTGTTTTCCAGGAGCTTCATCCTGTCTCAGCACCGCTTCCCATTCAGGGACACCGGAAGGATTAAAGACGAAGCGCAGCGAGGGGACCGGGGAGGGTTAGCAGGATTTGCCCAAGCCGGCGCCTTTCACGGGCCCCGCGGAGAGCAGCTGGGGCACCAGCCTCCCGCCGCCTCTCCCTCCACGGGCAGCTCACCGCAGGGCTCACGGAGCGATGCCAGGACACTCACCACGCAGGGCTGGGTCCACACGGACCTGCTTCACTGCTTTATCCCCAGCGCTTCCGCGGAGTGGGCTACCGTAGATCCTCGGCTAACGCTTGTTGAATAGATGCATAAAGTAATAGAATGGATCTTGAAAATCTTACTAAAGTATCTCCCTTGTCCCTGAATATCCTTTTCCCCTGACAGGCCCACAGCACTGGAGGTTAAGATTTCTCACGTGGGCATTTCACTTGCTCTTTGAAGAAACCTGGGTAGCGGGGTTTCCAAGACTTTTAGCTCCAAGGCTGCCCTGCAAATCGCCCACGGGGGTGGGGGAGGGGGTGCTTTCTACATTTGACCTAGATGCGTAGGCCTCTTTCGTCATCTTTAAAATGAGGTTAATGGACTATTGCATTACATTTCAGTTCAAGGAGAGTTGATGAATGTGTAGGTTTGTAGTCAGACGCTCTTTCCCTGGGCCTCCGTAATGCCCCCAGGGCTGGACAGGCAGAAAAAGGTATTCTCACTTTATAGCAGTAAACTGAGGCAGAGACGGGACTGTTTCTTTGGATCACAAGGCAAGTTTGTAGGAAGCTGAGCAAGAATCCAGATCTGGGTTGAGCGAGGAATTGCTTCTAGACTATTGCAGCCCACTTGGAGAACGCATCCCAGCACCGAATCGGAAGTAAACTTCCTTTTCCCATCTGCTGGACGCCAACGTTCTCCATTCTGGGCTGAGGGGTTCTAGGAAGCCATGTTGTGTTTCCAGGACTGCACGAGGCCTTCTCCTACGAGAATGTAGGAAAGCATGTTTAAAAATAAAGAGGGAAACAGTGCAGAAAATCAGCAGAAAGCTGTTTTCCCAGAAGAGCTGAGGGAAGAGAACGCGCTTTCCCAGGCGCCCTGGCCATGGCCTGGCTCCTGTGGGCACTGTGCTGCCCTGCCTGACGCGGGGGCTTGGGGAGCCCAGCAGCACTCCCCGCAGCTGCCCCCCGCGTCCCGCAGCTGAGGTCCTCGGGCCCACACAGGGCTTGGGATTCGCAGCATGTCTCGCTGATCCTGGGCATCTCCTGTTACATTTTCAGTGAAAGGTCCCGTCCCCAGAGGCAGAGCGAAATCGTGCCTGGGACCCTGCAAAGCAGCACCGAGCTCGTCCTTCCCCTCTGGCCTTCCGTGGTGGGCGAACGCCTTCTCATGCAGCCAGGGAGGCAGTTGGCTTGGTAGCATAAAAAACATCCATCCCGATTGTTCTGTCGGGGACGCAGTTTCTGGGGAAGGTGAGAACCTGGGAAATTAAGAAAAGATTTTTGTAAAGATGAAGAAGGACTGAATGATAGTATCCCCAGAAGTGACTTCTCCTAGGATCAGAAGTTCATAGAACCTTCTGGAGGGAGCAGCTCATCGGTCTCAGCACGAGCCATGCATGTCCACTCTGCAGGCTGTGTAGGGCGGTGCCATGAGCTCTCAGGCTGCAGCCTGAGAAATCGAGATCCATACCTGACTCAGCTGTTCGCTGCCTGAGCATTTTCCTCATCTGAAGATTGGAGAAATAATAACAGCACTTGCCTAATAGCTTGTTGTGAGGATTATAAGTGAGCTAATGGATATACATTTCCTAGCACAGTGCCTAGATCACAAATGCTCAGAAATTCAACCTGCTGTTGACTTTCCTGAGCTCCCCCATGACCTACGGCTTTTTTCGCTGGGGAGGGGCGGTGTGGGAACTCTTAACACTGAAGTCCACGTACATGGATGTGACATTCACCGATATGTCATTGAAAACACAATTTCCTTTGATTTTGCCTCCTCTGATTCCTTCTCCACATGCGTCACGGTCGCAGACGCTGGATGGGAGCTGCCCTTGGGTGTCGGCAGGGTTTCCTGAAAGGAACCTGCTATTCCCAGCTGCAGAGATTCTCATGCTGCCTCCCAGCTTCATTAGTGCCTTAAAGTGTCTTAACCAGGTGGGAGCAGATTATCAGAAAAACAGACCGAGTGCGACAGGTTTCTGGGTGTTTCTTTAAAATGCAGCATTTACTCCAGAAACACCTTACAGCCTTTTACAAATGTATAATTTATTTATATAAAATGAACATATATCATTGTATTAGTTTTAGGTGTACAATATAATGGTTTGATACACATATATATTACAAAATGATTGCCACAGTCAGTCAGTCTAGGTAGCATTCTTCACCACGCAGAGTTACAATATTTTTTTCTTGTGCTGAGAACTTTTCAGATCTATTCTCTTAGCGACTCTCAAGTATACAATGCAGCGTTGTTAACTGCAGCCGGCATGCTGTACCCGGCGTCCTCGGGACTCACCACTGAAGTTTGCACCTTTGAACCCTCCACCCACTTCATGCATCCCCCTGCCTCTGGCAGCCGCCAGTCTCCTCTCTGTTCCTATGAGATTAGTTTTCTTTTTCAATTCCACATATAAGTTCACGGCCTTTGGAAAATCTTAGGGCATTAATAACTTGCCTGCCTCAATTACCTGGAGGGCGAAGAATTACTGTAACAAAGTTTTTAATGGTGGGTCTGCACAGCAATTTGTCGTATTTGTAAGCGCTCAGACAACTGCAGGCTCCCCACTCAGGCAGTAAGAGTGACCACACGGAGAATCAGACACCTGCTGCCTTTTTTCCCTCCTGGGTGCTGCTGAGATCTCAGATAAAAGGAAGGGAGACCGGGAGACAGAGAGGCAAGGGCACAGTTTTGGGCCCGATGACTGAGAATCTAAATATTAACTCTGCCACTTACTTGTTGGGTGTCCCAGGTGTCACTTAACCTCTGTGAGGTGTTTTCTCATTCATTTATCCCATTGATTCAATAAGCACGTGTTCAGTACATAGAATACGCCAGGCTATGACCTGGGCACCGGGAACAAAACAGACACAATTGTGCCCTTGTGGAGCTTACATTCCAATGCAGGGAAAGAGGCCATCGGAAATGAACATGATGCATAAGCAAACCATACAGTCTTTATATGATGGAGATGACAAGCTCTTATTGCTCCGGTGGGTTGCTGTGGTGGGTACAAGTGACACTCCACATATAATACGTGGACTATGGTAAGAATTTAATAACTTGTTGCAATTGTTGTTTTTAAAATCGCTCCCAGATTTTTTTCACCACATTGAACACGGTCTACTGGGCACTAGCCGAGAGGCCTCGGAGAGCCCAGAGGCGGAGTGATCTTGAAGCCTTGCGTTTCTGGCAATCAGAAAGGCCCGCTTTACTGACGACGTCTCTTTTAACTCAGGTATCCCCGCCATGGCTGGCGACTCGCGAAATGCTATGAACCAGAACATGGAGATTGGCGTCACTCCCAGGGACCCGAGGAAGATCCCCAAACAGGCTCGTGATGACCTGCCCCTCGCCACAGACCGCACCCGCCTGCTGGCGGAAGGCAAGAAGCCGCGCCAGCGCTACATGGAGAAGAGCGGCAAGTGCAACGTGCACCACGGCAACGTGCAGGAAACCTACCGGTACCTGAGCGACCTCTTCACCACGCTGGTGGACCTCAAGTGGCGCTTCAACCTGCTGGTGTTCACAATGGTCTACACCATCACGTGGCTGTCCTTTGGCTTCCTCTGGTGGCTCATCGCCTATATCCGGGGTGACCTGGACCATGTGGGCGACAAAGAGTGGATTCCCTGTGTGGAAAACCTCAGCGGCTTCGTGTCTGCTTTCCTGTTCTCCATTGAGACCGAGACCACCATCGGGTACGGCTTCCGCGTGATCACGGAGAAGTGTCCGGAGGGGATCGTCCTCCTCATGGTCCAGGCCATCCTGGGCTCCATCGTCAATGCCTTCATGGTGGGGTGCATGTTTGTCAAGATCAGTCAGCCAAAGAAGAGAGCGGAGACCCTCATGTTTTCCAACCACGCGGTCATCTCCATGCGGGACGAGAAGCTCTGCCTGATGTTCCGCGTGGGGGACCTTAGGAACTCCCACATCGTGGAGGCCTCCATCCGCGCCAAGCTCATCAAGTCCCGGCAGACCAAAGAAGGGGAATTCATCCCCTTGAACCAGATTGACATTAACGTGGGCTTTGACACTGGGGACGACCGTCTTTTCCTGGTGTCGCCCCTCATCATCTCCCACGAGATCAATGAGAAGAGCCCTTTCTGGGAGATGTCTCGGGCTCAGCTGCATCAAGAGGAGTTTGAAATCGTGGTCATTCTAGAAGGCATGGTGGAGGCCACAGGTAAGACACTTCCTCTTCCTCAGCCCTGACCAGGCCCAGGAGCTCAGGCCCCTGGGATTCCCGGAGATGGAAGTCTGTGCCTGAGAACCTGGAGATGACGCAGTCACCCAGCCCGGTCGTGAACTGTGACATGAGGAGTATTGTTGCTCAGAACAGACCAATAACAACAGCCACTGTTCACGGAACCCGCCCAACTTCCAGGCGCGGTTCTAAACGTTAAGCATGTAAGATCTCACCTGTGCCCTCCCACACCCCTATGACAGAGCGTTTCTCACATTGCAGATTGAGAAACAGGGACACAGACGGGCAAGTTAATTGTCCCAGAGAAGTGCCACTAAGTTGGAGGGCCAGGGTGCACATCTAGGCAGGGATCCCAAAACTGTCACTCGTTTCCAACAGGCCATACCGCTCGCCCCCTCCCATCCTGGAGCAGGTGTTGGCCCAAGAAAAGCTGTGTGTGGTCAAGTAACTTCAGGAACCATGGGGTTAAACAAAGGGGACCTAGTTCTTACCAGGATGACTTGACGGTGTCTTTACATGGTGTGAGTTGCTTCATGAGCAGAGGAGAGCGAGCAGCATTTCCCAGACTCAAGGACTCCCCAAGTCCCAGAAGCTGCTTTTTGAAGAGACGCCTATATCCCAGGCCTGTAGGAGGGGCTCTTCTAGCCCACGGCCCCCCACCCCCAGCAGCCTGTCCCCCAGCTTCCAGCTCAGCGGACGAGGGATGTGCAGAAAAGTGTACCCACACCCAGGCATGGCCACACCGTGCCCCCTTCACAGCCAGCCCGGCCCTGCCTGCCCAGCTCTGGGCTCTGACAGGCATCTGACCACCACCCTTCCGTCATGGCAGAGCCCCCGGGAGCCCCAGGCCTGAAGAGCCCAAGTCCCCACCCCCGCCACTGGCCAGACCTCCTGGGGCGAGGAGCCCCCAGCAAACCCTGCTCTGTGCCTCTTATTCCCACCCTTCCTTTTGTCCCCATTCTCTTTTTTTTTTCCACTGAGTAGATTGAGCACTCGTAGAAAAATTTTTCTAAGTTTTGCAACAACACCGCAGGGCCGGTTTCGATCCCTTTTCACAGGCGCAGCACCTGCAGGGGACAGCTCGTGCAGACAGGAAGTGGTCACAGCCAGGCCTTTCACTTTTAAGATTTATAAATCTAGAGCTTCAGTCCGCCACACCATGCTGCCCCCTAAGTGTTAGGGACCCGTCACAAAGGCGGCCAAAGGAGGCTTCCTCGCCTTTCAGAAAGTGGTTGCCAGGTGGGAGAGCAGCCGGGGGCAGCCACAGGCCTTCCCACGTGCAGCCCGCGGGGCCTGGCTGGCGATGCAAGTGGGTTCCGGGGCCTGGGGCGGCCAGGCGTTGGCCACCTGCCGGACTGAAAGGAGCCTGGCCGGCAGGCAGCACACGCTGGCAGCCGCGGGAGCGCCTGGGGCCGAGGACAGCGGGGATGCTGGAGGCCTCCTCCAGCAGGGCTGGGGGCTCAGAGGTCACGCTGCCCTTGATCCAGGCTCAGGGTCAGGACGCGGCTGAGTTTCTAGAGGAAGGGCTCAACTCCAAGGCCAAAATGAGGGGTCAGATCAGACACATGGGGACACATAGGAAGGCATTGCGTTCCCACTCTCCCGGCCACCCTCGCTGCCCCCTGAAGCAGGGGCAGTGGGTTTTGAGCCTGCCTAGCTGGATTCCTTCCTCTCATCTTCAAAGCTGGTGGCCTGCAGTTGACTTGCTCTCTCTGCTTGACCGCCTCCCCTGCAGTGACTTGGGTCGCCCTTGCTGCTGTCCTTGGGACTGCAGGGAGACCAAGGAGATAAAGGAAGTAGACCGTCCCCTCACATCTGTCCTGACCTCAGTGACTTGAATGGTTTGATCGCCACACGTGTGGAGGCCACGGGCTGTGGGTTCAGGCCCAGGTCTGACCAGCACAGCTCAGCCAGACCTGCTGTGAGTTGTCAAAAAATGAGGCTATTAGTCTCGCAGGGTGGCTGGGGGGTTGAACATCTAAATGAAGTCATGTCTAAAGCATGGTGCCTGGCAACTCAGGGGACGTCTGTCCTTTCCAAATGCATTGGAAGATGACTGCCAAGGGTACAGGTGGGATCTCTAGCTGAAGGGTCACCCACAGTCCACCCAGGAAGGGGGACAGAGAAGAGCAGGAAGAGCCCCAGAGGCATGGGCCCTGGCTCCCATGGAGGTCCTGTCTGGCTGTCTGTCTTGAGACCTAGAACCTGCAGACCTCTGACCTGCAGCTTCTAGGGGACCCAGCTTGGGCGCCCACAACTCTGCTGATGCTGGGGGTTGGGCAACGAGGGGAGGAAGTGCCAGTCTGACCCAGGCAGCCCCCACCCCCGCCCCCAGGACAGAGAGCGGGCTAGGAGCCTGCGGTGCGCGGTGTGCCCTGGGGTTGCCCGGCATGGAACACGGAGTCGTGCGAAGCAGCCGACCTGACAGGTTTGCATGAGAAAGCCCAAAGCAGGAGCAGGCTTCTCCTTCAGTTCCCAAGGAGCCCTTGCTCACACCTTCCTTGGCCAGGAGATTAAATACCAGAAAGCTGTTTTCTTGCTACCCTAAGCACAGAGGCTTCTTCAGCCGTAAACAAAGCTGCCCTCCCTCTCTGGAGAGAAAGCAACACCTAAAAATAAACAGGCATGCCAGGGCTGAGTGGATGGGGAGCCAGGCACCGGGGCATGCCCAAGACAAGGAGCCAAGATGTGCGCGCGCGCGTGTGTGTGTGTGTGTGTGTGTGTGTGTGAGGGGGGGAGAGAGAGAGAGAGAGAGAGAGAGAGAGAGAGAGAGAAAGGCAGGGAGGGAAGGGAAAGAAGAAAAATTTTCTGCCCATACGTGTCTATCCAAAGTAATCCACATGTGTTCTAAATGCCTATCACCTTCTCTGTGTTCACTCACTCTGAATTTATCTTTGTTCAAACTCTTTTCCTGCCTCTTTTCTTGTCTGTCTTTGGACCTTAATGCTTTTTTCTGGAACCATGTCCCTAGTTCTGGCTATTCTGGGATTACCCACTCCAGTCTCTAGGAACCTATGCCAGAATCTTGCATTTGATTTCTTACTTTCTGCCTCCACCACACCTTGAGCTCCTTCAGGGCAAGGACCGTTTCTTATTTAGCTTTATAGCACCATCACGCTTAGCACAAAGTAGATGTTTAGCAAATGTGTGATGAAGGATCAGATGGGTTGGATGGATGTATGGTTGGATGGATGGATGGATGGATGGATGGATGGCTGCGACCAGTCCTAATACATGTACGCTCGTCCCCCCAGGCATGACTTGCCAAGCACGGAGCTCCTACATGGATACAGAGGTGCTCTGGGGCCACCGGTTCACACCAGTCCTCACCTTGGAAAAAGGCTTCTATGAGGTGGACTACAACACCTTCCATGACACCTACGAGACCAACACTCCCAGCTGCTGTGCCAAGGAGCTGGCAGAAATGAAGCAGGAAGGCCGGCTCTTCCAGTTCCTCCCCAGCACCCCCCTGCCAGAAAGCTTCTCTAAAGCAGAGTTGGAGGCAGAGTTGGAGGCTGAACAGGATGGAGAGGATGAGCCCGAGGGGCTGGATGGGTCCCGGGAGACCAGGGGCTTGGTGTAAGGGCTGCCCTCTGCCCACGACCTCCCTTCGCTGGTTTCTGTGAGTTCCGATGCTACAGAGCGGGGGGTCAGGGAGGGGTAAACCAGCCCAGTGTGGTGTGGAGCGGCCCAGGAGCCATCAGGACGCTGCGGGGGTGGGGAATAGTATATCCAGTCCCAGAACCTCCCAGCTCAGGGCTTCTCCCAACAGACAGCCTGTTGCCTGGGCCCCCGCGGCAACCCTGCCCCTTCTCTCCCAGCCTCTGTCGGCGCTGGCTAAGGGCCAGGCCAGGATGGTCTCCCCACAGTGCAAGTTACAGGGTGGCCTCTGTCTTCACACACCTCTCCTTATCAACCGGCCCCAAATCACCTCCCCTCTCAGGTCTCACAGACCAGCTGGGGGCACCCCCAGGGGGGCTGACACCTAGAGAGGACGGTCGCCCCTCCCCTTCATTCCTACCAGCCTAAGGCTCGTCGTGGATTGGAGGAGGAGAGATTCTGCCCTCTGGGAGGCTCGAACGCCCATCCTGGACTCACGTCCTGGACATCCTAGGTTAGGCTTGTGCCAAGCCATGCGGGCAAGACCAAATGTGTCACCGTGGGGGCTGCAGAGGACAAGGCCCTGGGCAATCTCTCTGGCTGCCTGCAAAGGGTGTGTGCTCATCCTCTGTTGGGCTCTATCTGCCCAACGTAGCCCACTGGACAACTAACCTGCTTAGTGACTATCAAAGGTGGCGTGGGCCACAGAGCATTTCTGAGCATGTGCCACTGCCAGGCCATCCCCAGTCACCCTGTGCCCTGCGCCCCCTACTGAAGGGGGAACCCCAGAAGCCGATTCTTTTCTGTACTTTCAGCCCAAGAATCTCCAAGTGCTTCTAATCTTCACTGTGACATTCTTTCAACATCCCAGAGAGCCTGTGGCAGGTCCAGGGAGAGAGAGGGCTGAGTTTCAGAGGACAAGATGCACCAGGCAGTGTGGAAACAGGAAGGGCAAGAGGGAGGAAAAACAGAGAGAAAGGCAAGTGACTAGAATTTTAAAATAAGCCTCAGCACCAATTGTTGCTGAGGCTTCTGGCATCAGGGCTGGACACATCTTTGTTAACCAGCGAATTAGGGGCTGGGGGGCAAAAAGGAGAGGTGACCACGGAGGCAGTGCCCCTTCAAGCCCAGGCCGGACCAACTCTCAGCTGGTGCCCAGCAGCCCCTGCACCACCCCTCCCACCGCCAGGGGTCTGGGAAGGAGGCTGGGCTGGGCTGGGAGAGAGAGACGATACCCAGGGAAGGGGAAGAGAAGGCCGCCTGTCCCCTCTTGCAGACATTGGTGGAGGGAATCATGGGAGAATAAGGACAGGGTGAACATGAAGAGAGGAAAGGGCAGAGAAGAGCCTTAAAACTGACAGCTTCAGAGGGCTTTGCTTTTCCAGTGTAGATGGCACCGAAAGAGGACGGACGGATGGACGGACTGACAGTGCCGATTGTCCCGCCGATGGATGGAGCATGTCTGGTATCTGTTGAGGCGGACGGACTTGTGATTAGCTGGCCTAGACCTGGAGAGAGACGTCAAATGTTCCCCAGTCACAGCATTAGGGAGGTCTCACCCAGAATTTTTTTTAATCCTCACCCAAGGATGTGATTGATTTTAGAAAGGGGAAGGGAAGGGGAGAGAAAGGGAGAGAAATATCCATCGGTTGTCTCTCGCATGGGGACTGAAGCCAAGCATGTGCCCTGACTGGGAATTGAACCTGCATCCTTCTGGTTGATAGGATGATGCTCCAACCAGCTGAGCCACACTGGCCAGGCCTCACCCACAACTTTCACAGCTCTCCGCTGTCCTTTGAAAATAGAAGTGTTCACCTGCCCCCAACAGGAAGCGCCTTCCGCCTTCCCCGGACGTGAGAACAGAGCTGTAGTGAGGCAGGAAGCTAAGGCAGAGCAAAGGGAATAGCATTTGGATCTCAGGCCCTGGTCCCCTCGGGCTGCGGCTTCTAGCTCCTGGGGCAGGTGAGGAGGGGAGGTGGCAGCTGCCACCCTCAGGGCAGGGTAATCCCTGTGCTTGGGCACATGGGCTAGATCTTGAGGGGTGGGCACAGGGAAGCAGTGAGCGAGTGGGGGTCTTCTCCAGAGGTATAGCACTGAGTCAGGGTTCCAGGCACCCTTCCAGGGTGAAGCAGGTCTTGCAATGGCTGGAACCCTGCCCCCAGTGGGAAAGGGAAGCAGGCGGCTTGCAGCCCCGCAGTGGGAATGGCGTGCAGTTAGGAGTCTAGGGCGGGGAGCCCACTACTAAGATCGGAGGCCTGGGGGTGAGAGGAGCTGCAGCGGAACTCTCCGCACCAGTCCTGACCCGGGCCCACCAGATCCGGGGCTTAGGCAGCAGGACTCTTTCCTTGCCCCCTTGCCCCCTTGCCCCCTTGCCCTCCTGCCCCCCTGCCCCCTTGCCCCCCGCCAGATCTGCAGCCTCCCTCAGTCACCGCCCTCAGGGCCTGCAGGCTCCAGCCCTCGGGGAGACGGCTGATCAAGGACAGGCAACCACAGGTGAAAGGAGTCTTGCAGCTGGACTGGGGCCTGTTTCTCACCTGCCTCCTCAGTTTATGATTTGAAACATCTCCAACCGGCCAAGCGAGATGCTTCCCAGTTCTCTGACTCTGCGGTGGCCTCCACGAACTCAAATCACGGCTCTCTGCCCACCACAGAAGCTGGAAAGGTTACATACAGAAGGGGAAGGGAGAAATGCAGCCCTCCTCTAAAGCTCCCAATAGACCAGAGAGCCCACGTGTGCGGGGATTAGTCACACACTAATCCGAGTGTGCGTATTAGCTGCTTTCCCTCTCGGAAACACAGAAGCAAGACCGCCATTCACGTGCCTAGGAAACCCTCCTCTGTGGCCGGCTGATCCTACTAAAGCTTGAGAAGTTCTTCAGATCATTTTATGGAAGTCCTTGTATATACGTGGACTTACTCAATGGGAGGTCTGACGCTGGCCAGAGCTTCAGTGAGTCGCTTTAAAAATGTTGCACCCCCAAACCCGTCCCTGTGGGCCACAGCCCTGAGTTGTGTGGCTCAGAGCCCACCTGTTGCTGCCGTCAGGCCACGGAGAGCTGGGCCAGGCTGTGAGGCGGCGCCGCCGGCAGTTCCGACAGGCCTCGGCACCTCCCAGATCCCAAGCGTCCTCTCCGGGCTCAGACCCCGAAAGCGCTGGGAGCTGACTCCTGCCTTAGCGTCTAGGTCCTTCCTCTCTGAGAACAAACGTTCTGTAAAGGAAAAGCCCGAGGAAGGTAAGTTCCCCTAGCTCTCCTCCCCCAGCCCCGTCAATCTGGCAGCTGATAAGAGTTGACACTTTTACCCAGAGGACCCTGTTCCCAGGCCAGGTAGAAAGGGCATTGCCCATGATTCAGATGCCGCCCTGGCTGCAATCAGAGCCCACTTCTTGTCATTTCATTCTTCTGCCTTGAGATCGTGGCTGCAGCTGTTGACCTTGATGGAAGAGAAGGAGCCCTTATCTGTCCGGGGAGAGCCCTCCCTCTCCTGATCTGTAGCTTTACTCTCCCACGCCGTCTTCCGGCAGGTCTTGTGTCTGGGAGTCGTCGGGAGCCATAGAAACTTGAATTTTTATGTATTGATGTCGCCCCAAACAAAAAGAGTTGTCCTGCTCTCTTTTAAGAATATGCTCTAAATACCTCTCTGCACACACGCAGGTTACGCAGCACTTCTATGTGCCCAGCAGTGGACTGGGCATTCACACCTGGGTGACTGCCTTTAATTCCCAAAACACTGCAGAGAAGCCCTTAGAGACCCCTTGCTACCACTGAGACAACTGGGGTTCAGAGAGGCTAACTGGTTTGCTCAAAGCCACCCAGATAATGACAGGTGCCAAGCGCCTCCCAAACAAACACAGATGGGCCATCATCCTGCTAAACACCCACATCCGGTCTGGGGCCTCTCAGAGCTCGTGCAGCGGGAACAAGGATGCCCCGCCCCTTCGGATCAGCGGGTTGAGCGCCAGGCTGTGCTGTGGAGTGTCAGCTTCTCTGCCGGGAACCCATCTACCAGCAGGTTCCTGGTGGCAAGACAACTGGAAAACATCTTTCTCTGATTCCTAGAGAAAGACAGGAGATTAGAAGGGACTGATCGCTTCAGGAAGGGGCCAGGTCTGCTCAGCTTGGTTTTTGCTAATGACATCTCCTTAAACTGCTATGTCAAATCTTTCTCCCTGTGTAGGATTTGTCAGTCTTCTTATTAAAAAAACATCACCGCGCTGCTAAAAAATCATCCAATAAAGTGGATTTGATCTTATCAGACTCTTTCTTGTTTAAATAGATGACCATGGGCTTCCCATTGAAGTTCATTGCCAGTTGAAGCAAACTCATCCTTCTTATTTGCATCAGTCTAAAAACTCAGTAGCAATGTCTAGGCCAGTGTTGGGGTGACAGCGTGGGCGAAGGTGGGGAGGAGGAAACCGGATGAGGACGCTGGACCAGGAGTCGGGGCTCAGTGGGCAAAGCGCGGGCAGGGGAAGCAGAGAATGTAAACGATGTGGATTCTCGGGTTAGCTCATTCATTCCGTCCCCTCAAACAATCTCCACACATTCTTTAATGTTAAATATTCAGATCTACATTACATAGGTAACGAAGACACTAGAATCCCCGCTTCAGGGAGCCCCTGGACTGGCAGTCCACATTCAGGGCGTTAACTAGCAAAATGGCCAGCGCTGCCACACAAGGCAGAGCGGGTAGAGGAAGCTGTGATGTTTAGTATTGGCAAAGGACGCCAGCATGTTGCAGGTTAAGGCCAAAGGCCTCTGTTGACAAAAGCACTAGCAGGGGATTTCAGACTGGCTTCTCTTCCACTCTAGTCGACCCAGTGGGAAGTGACCAGTTCAGGTTTACAGAAGAGGTTAACTGAAGATCTCTCACTCAAACCATTCCGAAAGGGTAAAACGGCCGCCAGGGCTTGGACTTGGACCGGGAAGCAGTATTTTAAGTTGTGAAAGGCAGCGCAGCACCGATGTGCACAGGAGGTTTCGCGCGCCTGGCCCGTGGTACCCAGGCGTGCCTTTCTTAGTTTAGGCCGCTCTCCCAAACATCCCGCGGATTAGGCAGCTTGAACTATTTATTTCTCACAGTCCTGGGGGCTGGGAAGTCCACGATCAAGGGACCAGCCGATCCAGGGCTTGAGGAGAGCCTGCTTCCTGGTTCACTGTGGCCGTCTTCTCACAGTGTCCTCACATGATAGAAGGGTTGAGGGGCGACTCTAGGGACTCTTTTTATTTTATTTTTTATTTAGTGATTTTTAGAGAGAGAGGGAGAGAGAGGGAGGGAGAGAGAAAGAAAAACATTGATTCATTGCTCCCGTTATTGATGCGTTCGTTGGTTGCTTCTTGTATGTACCTTGACTGGAGGTGGAACCCACAACTTGGTGTATTGGGACAAAGTTCTAACCAACCGAAATACCCGCCCAGGGCCAGGGACTTGATTATAAGGGCGATAATCCCGCTCCTGAGGGCTTTGCCTCGGGACTACTCAGAAAGGCCCCGCCCCTAACACCGTCACAGGGGGGCAGGGTTTCGGTCTGAAGGGGCACACGCAGCCCGTCTGTTGCAAGGCACAGATTAGTGCCTGCGACCCAGGCCAAAGCAGCGGCAGGGCCCCGAAGGCAGCACTCGGCAAAAGGGCCTGGTAATACCCAGGGCGAAGTTGCCTTCGTGGTGGTCATGTAAGATAAATAGGTACGCAAAGGCCAGGAGGCTCTGGGAGTGGCTGGCTGCTTGCCTGGGGGTGGGGGGACCTCTTGTCTGTGAATCCCAGTTCAGAAACTGTTCAGTATCAGGAGGGAGACTCCAACAAGTCAGGGAGCAACACGGGGTGCCCCTCCATGGACACATTTGCTGGTTGAGCCTGAGTTGCAATGTGGGGAAGGAAAACTAGACACGCATTTCTAATAAAAACCAAAATCTGAACATTACCCTCGGCAAACCCACCCTGGCCCCAAAGGTCCAGACTGTGCACGTGCCAGGCGGAGGCCCAGCCTGGGACACACTCCCTGCATGTCCCTATAGACCCTGCACGATGCCGGCCATTATGTGTGTCGATGGCAAATAAATGCCTAGGAAAGAGCTTCAGAAACAGAAACATCGCTGACTTTTCCCTCAAGGGACTATTCGCTATTACCCAGAGCTGCCGCTACAGTGACCCAGCCTCCCTCCACGGAGGCAGAAACCTGACCTCACGGAGAGGGAACTAACGAGAAGGCGAGCACAGCAGCGTGAGCGGCCTTGAGCGGCCTCCTTCTACTCGGTGGCAAAAGCCTAGGTGGAGAGGCGAGGCCTGAGCGGGGCGAGGCTGCAGGGGGTAAGGACGTAGCTGACAGGCACAGTGTTTAGGGTCCCTCTGCGTTCACAAACTGAATGGCATTGTCACGTTCCAAATGGCCTCTTGGAGAAACATTCTCACGGGGGAGGCTGCAGTCACCCCTGTGTGACGCCAGCCTTCATGGTGGCGACTTCTTCTCTCTGAACCTGAAGGAGGGATCGGCCACCGCCACTCAGGAATTTACCCGCCATCTGCTCCCCTCCAAGAGGAAGAGACCAGCTGGGTCTGGTCCGTGGAGCAGGTGGGCGGGAGAGGAAGTGCTGGCTGAACCCAGACTGCACCCCGATGGGTAGCAATGTGGCCGCCACCTCCCTGCCATTGCCATTCAGGAACTGCGACAGTGGGGCCCTCACCCCCGTCAGCTTCCCATGAAGCTCCGGCCTGGAATTCTGCCGGGCGGACATGCCCGTCCTTCAGGGGGCCTCAAGGCCTTTTCCTGGAAGAGATGAGATTCCTGGTACAGGAGAGGATGGGGCTGTTCCTCTTTCCTGTCTCCCAGAATCCCAGCGGGCTCACGGCAGCAGGAGAACCTGGCCAGAAGTCCCACGGCCGCCGTCCTGATCGCTGCCCCCAGGCCCGCCGGACCTTTGTCAGGCGTCCTGACAGCCAGCCCGTTGTGTCGGAAAGCAGGGCCGACTCTGCACAGTGTTCAAAGCGTCTCTCACGTTTCCCTGTCTCGTTTCCTACAGGTGCCTCCATCCAGCAGACACTCTCTGAGCACCTCCCGTGCGCCTGAAGCAAGTCCGTCTTGACTCAGCCACAGTCAAGACAGACATTCCCTCCCCCCTCGCCCCGCCCCACCCCCCATCCCCTGGAATTAACCGGCCACTGGGGAGTGAGGAGCGATGGAAAAGCACCCAAACAGATGAGAGGATGGGTGTGTGCAAGAAGGGCTGTGAAGGAAACAAGCAGGGTGCTGAGGTCAAGAACAGCAGGGCGCACCTAAGGACAGACCGAGGACTGTCTCCCCAAGGAGGTGCCCCTCCCAGCTGAGGCGTGACACCTGAACAGGAATGAACTCATTAGGCAAAGTGGTGGAGTGACTGCTTCTGGGCAGAGGGAACAGCGTGAATATGAATGTGCTGAGGTGGAAGCTGGGGAAGAACCGGCCAGGGAGGCTGCGGCACAGGGGGTGCGGCTGGGGGAGGGGCAGAGGGGTCAGGCCCTGCTGGACTGGGTGACGTGGCTGCGAGTGTGAACGGCGATCCACGTGCAGTGGTAAATGGCGGAAAGGGTTTTGCCGGGGGGTGACCCTGCAGTTCCACGCTGAGAGGGCGTGGGCTTGCTGCACGGCCCCCAGGGTATCAGCCACACGGGGACCCTTTCTCAGCTGCTCAGTCTGGCTGTACCCAACCTCGACCTCCAAGACCGAAAAGCCACAGCTCATTCTCAATACTTCTTTATAAACATTTCCAAGTTGTACCCTCAGGAGTACGGCTGAGCCATTCTGAACAAACTCATTGTATTATTGCACGTCCTGCGCGTCAGCCACCGATCGGACCGTGTGAGGACCCCTGTAGGTGCCCCAAACCGCAGCCCAGGTCCACCAGCAGCATTGCCCGCCTGCGCCGGCACCGGCCTCACCGAGCCACCTCCGCCGGTTGTCGAGCCGCCCCCGGGCCACGCAAGAACATCCAGGAAGCCTCCCTGACAGCGCGCAGCACTGGCCTTGGCCTCCCGCTCTGCGCTCGCTTCAAACAGGCAGCCGGCTCTTTTCACTGCAGCGCTTCCAGGCAGCATCTGAAGAGAAAACCAGTCTCTTCTCAAAGCCTTTCAAGTGTCCCCTTGAAAAAGGAAATTTCATTCTGTGAGGAGCTGCGTGTGTGTGTGATGTGCACACAGCGTCTGGAAAACTAGGATTGGTTGCGTGAGGGCCCGGAGACGTCCAGCTCCCTTCCCCTTCCTCATCCCTCTCCCCCTTCCCATGTGGACCATGGACCCCCGGTGGCTCACACTCTGCCCCCCTCCCCTCCCCTCCCCATGGCTTAATGCATCACACGCTCTAGCTTTTCCTTGTGAAGCTCCTTCAAGAATAGCAGCCCCCAACCAGTTTAAACTCACTATTCCTTTCTCCTCTGTATGTGAAATAAGGTTGTATTTTAAAAATAAAATAACCAATAAACCCTCTTCAGGATGGAACAGTTCAGGAGAGTGGGACTAGGTTGTGTCCCAGAGTCCTTCCAGGCTACCCTCTCAGGCCGGACTTAACTCCTAGCCATTCACTCGGTCATTCAGCAAACACTGATGAGCACCTTCTGTGTTCTGAGCATCCTGCCAGAAACCAGGGAGACAGACCCAAATAAGATACGGTCCCGGCTCTTTGGGAGCCCAGAGCCAAGTTGGATGGAGGGTTTCAAACGGGTTGCTCTGACTAGTCTCACTGACCAATGATCTTCATGGTTTATAGACACAAATGCCTGCGTTGTTGGTTCCTAGAGGAAAGAACCAGGTCAAAATGGCATACGTGGTATATTTGTGAAAAATTATTCAAAGAAAGGATTCAAAATCCAAGTTTTGTCTATAAAATTGATGATTGGTCATCAAATAAGTATCGATGCTTTATGCATTTAAAATGTGCCATTAAAAGACAGTTGTAATTCCAGGAAAAAGCTTTACACCCTTCAAGCCTACCGCTCTCAGATCTTGTTTAGACTTCTCATTTTAATCAACGGAGAACTGGTCAATCAGCAACACTTAACCCGTAATTATTGGCCATTTACCATCTGTGATGAGTGCAGAGTTCACAGCGGGCAGAGAGCACGTCTGCTTATTGTGGGGATTTTTCTGAGCTCCTCTTGGCTAAACCATGGGCACGGATTGGATCTATGTATTATTTTCCTTTATGTTACACAGTCCCTGGATTGTTTTCATGCTGCAAATTTAAAAAAAGCAAAACAAAACCCAGCCATTCATCCACAGGCCTGGGAAAACCCTGCTGCCCTGCAGGCCTCCCGAGGCCCTCCCTCGTCCACGTCACCGCGGCCAGCGGGGAGGCAGCCCTTCCCAACCACAGGGGACTTCCACAGGGCCTGCAGTCCAGGCTTCTCCCTCACACCCCCATCTGTGACTGAACCTCAGTGAGAGCCCATGCCAGGGGACACAGGGGGCCTGGCACTGTGTCTGGGACCGGAGTTCCAACTGTAGGCAAAAGAGACATGGTCCTTGTCCTCAAGGAACTGATACTGGAGCAGAGGCAAGGGTCAATCTAATAAATTTGCACAGTATAAATGTAGGCTTGCACTCCTGGCCAGTCCTTTGAAAGAGAGGCACAAGGGGCGATGAAAGCATAAGAAGCATAGAGCAGGGGGTTCTGCCTGGTCTGCAGAAGCGGCCTGGCGCTGAGATCCGAAGCATGAGAGATGCTTGATCTGGAAGAGTCAGATGGAGGCCACGCCCCCACCGCGGGGGGCACTGCTTTGAGAAAGACTCAGATTGGATGAAGACTGGATGATGCTCTAAAAGAACCAAAAGGAAGCGGGGGGAGGGCCGGCACATGGGCTGGGGGCAGAAGGGAAGATGCTGGGCAACGGGTCAGAGGCCGGCAGGGCCTGGGCTGCACCAAGGCTACCAAGGCAGGTTTTGCTCGTTACCCTAAGGGCCATGGAACACCGCTGAACAGCTGGCATTATTACAGCAATTACCTGGCTAAGAGTAGAGGATACATTGAAAGAGGCAAGAGGATGCTTTCAGAGGCCAGTTGGATGAGAAATGATGGTGACTTGGACTAAGAAGGCAGCAGTGGAGTTGAAGAGATGTCGACGGGTTTGAGAAAGTACAGTAGGAATAATTAACAGAACGATGGATCCCGGTGACAGAGGAATGTTAGGAAAAGTGCCAGGCCCCTGGCTTGCAGAACCAGAGGGCTGGGTCACCCCCTGCGCCTGGCCGCGCTGGAGCACAATCCAGTTCTGGTGGGGGCGGTGGTGGTGGAGAGGGGGAGGCTGGTATGAGTTTGGTTTTGGACCCCACGGGAGAGTCATGAGGTGAAAACAGCAGGACCGAGCGACACGAGGCAATACATTTATCTGCAGAGCAAGTCCTTCAACCTTCCCACGGCGGCCCCCTGCTTGTCCCCAAGCGCACCAGCATCCCAGAACGGCCAAACTAGAGAGCCCATCTCCAAACAAGAGAACGGCTGCATTTCATGCGGATCCCCTCCTCTCTTTTCTCTGCATATGGCCTATTCTTTTCTTCCTGTTTTTAAAAAAAAGATTTTATTTATTTATTTTTAGAGAGAAGGGAAGGAGAAAGAGAGGGAGAGAAACATCGATGTGTGGTTGCCTCTCATGAACCCCTTAAGGGGGGCCCTGGCCTGCAACCCAGGCATGTGCCCTGACTGGGAATTGAACCAGCGACCCTTCGGTTTGCAGGCTGGCGCTCAATCCACTGAGCCACACCAGCCAGGGTCAGCTTTTCTTCTTTCTTACATGCCACCTGATCTAGCTTGCTATAAATTTCTCTCCTAATTAGTTCTTTTTACATTGTACCTTTGGAATTGCTTTCAAATGCCTTGTTTTCATCCTTGAAGCTTTCCTTTAAACTTGCTGTCATCTTGTTGGTTTCTATCATGATGTACGACATGTGGCTAGCTTAAAAGAGTGAGTTTCAACATCATCCTTACAGATTTCCATTTTCATATCAACTGGGGAACAGACGGTCCAGCCCCGTGAAATTGCTGGCGGGCAGAAAGGCGTGCGGAATGAGACAACTGGCTGCTTGTGCGCTGTGCGGCCCAGGGAAGATGTCTGAACAAATTAACTGTGGGCAGAGAATTTTATCAACAACGGTTCATTTAAAATTTGATTCCTACGTTATTGCCCTCATTTTGTCCCATCCTCTTTAATTTGTATTCACTGTGCCTAGACCAGCCTATTCTGGAAGAGAATCCAGAAACAGCCTAGGGTGCAGTTTCAATGAACTGTCCCAAATAGTCCCACTTTATTAATTTTACTTTATTCATTTAAGGAAGGCCTTTGTGTGTCATGAGTCAGTGCCTTTTACTTCCAGGGTATCCATTCATCATTACTCTTCCATTCTCAAGAGAGTTGTGCTTCAAGTTTCTATAGCAAAATCTTCAGCCAAGTTTCAGGAAAATGTTCAATTGAGGATAATATTTCACTCACACACTTACAACACAGTACACAACACACACACCCTCCCAAGATCTGCAGCTCGGTTTTGTCTTACTGACCTTTGAGGTGATTATAATAACCATTACCTCACACACTAATTCATAATTAGAGTTATAAGAAGAAAACTACACACAAATATGAATATCCTATGCTTGCGTTAATATATCACTGTTATCTTCAAATGCCATATAGGTGAGAAGCAAAAAGTGCTCCTGCAGGAAGCGCTTTTGTCTGAACTTTGAGTGGCCACCCATCTGGGAAAGAAGAAAGCCTTCAGTCAGACAGCCCCAGATTCAACCTCGGAGTCTCCATCCCTGCCGTCGATAATGACAACAGCCTCGTGGAAGGTCATAGAATTAATTGAGACTGCATGGGAGGGCCCCACTCAAAGTAGCTCTTTTTCCTTTAATTCAGGGGTCATGTGTAGAGAAAAGAACCATCTTTTCTCACTCTCCTGTCCCTCAGGTTTACCTTGACCTTTGGCTAGCCACAAATTAAGGTGTCCGAGGCTGTCCTACGTTTCCCTCAGCTCCTCTTTTCCTTCACCATTCCACTGTTTTCCACATACTTATTGGCTTTCCAAGAACGTCTTGGTCCAAGCTAAACAGGCCTGTTCTCCTGGAGCTGACGGCCTTGCTCCTGGGGCCGCCCTTCTGAGCAGAACTCTTTCTGACTGACAGGGCCACCCTCAGTCTGCCTCCTCTTCCCTCTCTGCAGCTCACCCAGCCTTTCATTCATTCTCCTTTTCCACAGCAATTTACTGAGAACCTTCTGCAAACCTGGTCACTCTGTGCCCAGCACCAAGTTTACAGTAAGTGTTTGAGACAAAACCTACTCTTGCTTCACATATGCCTTGTGAGCAGGGCACCTGGGCAGTGCACCCATCTTGGCTAACAAGGGTCAGCTCCCCTGTTCCTCCAATACACACAAGGAAGGATCAGAGGACAGGCTCAGCTTTCCTGTGTCAGAAACCACAAGAGGCCAGCCCTGCTCAGAGCTCCACCAGATCCTTCTGCTCTTGCTCACTCCGCTGCCACCATCTGTTGACCATGAGGGTGAGACAGGGCTACCCAGATCGTATGTGCACAGGGTGCAGCCGTGGGACCGGGTGCTCAGCTCTGGCAAAGAGGGTGAACGGTCGGGGACAACAGGACAGCCCGGCCCCGGGAGCGCAGGGTTGCCGTAGGGGCAGGCTAGATGGGGCAACGGTCCCCGGGGTCTGCAGCAGCACCAGGGCCTGGACTCTGAATGGATTTTGGCCACTGGGGTGAGAAAACGGAATTGGAAAGACCACCTGGGGCTCCCAGAGCCCTGAGATGCCCCTGATGCAGGTGGCCTCAGGTCGCCCATTGCAGATGTTCTATGGGACTGTCATCCTGCCCTTCTCATCGTCATGAGGAGCCCACCTGGCCTCTTTAGGCTCCTGGTGCTGCTGCAGGTGCAGCCAAGACCTCAGGGAACACCCTAACTCTTCTGATAGCAAGAACCCCATCTTGCTCTGTTTTCTCCTCATACCTGACAGCACGGCCACTGCCCCAAGGCCACTTGGGTCAGCAATTAAGTGTATGGACAATGGAAGCAGGTGATCTGGAATCAAGCCCTGGATCCACAGCCTGCCCGAGACCTAGTGTCAGTTAGGTCTGCAACCTCCTCTGCAAAAGGAGCTAATGATCTTCCTTCATGCCAGAACCAGCCACAGCATATGATTAGCTGACACTCTCCATGCCTTTGAGCCATGTCTCAGCTTTCAAAACCGAGCCCACGTGCTTCTCAAGCAATGCCAGCCGGTGACTAGCATCCTCGCCGGGCCATTTTGTGCCAGAGCCCTCCCCGGGGTTCACTGAGCTTCTCCAAGCTCCACTGTAATCTGAGGACCTCTCTGGCCCCCCTCCTTCTCCCTCTCCTTTCATAGAAGCCAGACCTGCTCTGTGACCTGAAGGCTCCCTCTACCCACTCTGCTTCCTCTCCCACTCACCCTTCACCCTCCATAAATCTCTTGCACATCAGCTACGTCTTGGCACAGCCGCCCTGAAAGACACAACTGGCTCATGATTGGCCCTTCCAGGGAACCTGGAAGGTTTATACACCGACTGTCTTCCCTCATCATTTGAGGGTTGCCCTGGAGTGTTTACACCCCTAGAATGTCAGAGCTGAGCTGCCCTGCGTGCAGGCTGAGGGCACTAAAAGAAAAAAAAAAGTCCTCAAGTACATGAGGCAGGAACTTGTCAGCAAGAATGGGGACTGTCCACTGCATCTGTGCAAAACCCAGAGGCGGACCAAGGGGAGGGGCAGGCATGTCAGCATCCTCTTCTTTGAAGGACATCAAACCAGCACTTCTCAGACTTAGGGGCTTATATTCCTGGCAGTGCTTGGTGGCCATCACAGCATGTGATCTGGTCCCCCCTTCATTTGGAGGGTCTACAAATTGGCCCAAGTCGGGGTATTCATCAAGGGGCCACGACTCTTTTTGTATGATTTGGGCAGACTGCTGTTCACTTGACTTAGAACTTTTATCCTTATGTAAACTGATTAAAAAATCAGTCAGTGTGCTATTTATTCCTCTGCTAGGAATACCACAATTCACTAGCCAAGTCCGTAGGTCTGCAGCGGTCAGGGTGTTAGGATTGCTGTTTTGACTCTGCTGTCCATTTTGGCAATAACGCCCATTTTGCTTTTGGTGGTTGCCTCCACTTGGCCCCTGCCACCCAGGATCCAATTATCCCCATTGCACTGAGGTTCCCCAAGTCACTGACTATAGTTCCCACCAGAACAATAGGTCTACAGGTCTGCCCTGTAGAGAAGAGCAAACACAGAGCCCTTCAAGGATGCTGGGGCTTCCCCCACACATTTATTCCTCACAGTGATGTGGAAGGTGTGTCTACTCGCCTCCTCCCAGTGTAGGTGAGTGGGTCTTAAAGGACAGCCTACTCAAAAATTCCAATCTCCCTAAACCTTTGAATCCCTTCCTCTACATTAAACCAAATTTCTGGCATTTCCATTTGTTCGGTCCACGGTTTAGCCAGTTAGCCAAAAGGTCTCAAATGGTAAACACCCTGCAAGGCGAGGCGTTCAGCTTGCATTGTAAGCCAGCCACTCAAAAGATGAGACTCTGCATTTGACTTCTTGTCACCTCAGCCCACTGATCCTCCAGGTAAGGGTCCCATCAGGGCACCTGTAGGAGCTCTTAGGACATTTAAGTGGGGCTTGAGCTCGGAATTCGAATCACTGAACTCACCCTTTTCTTCCACCACTTTCTTCAGGGATGTTGGGAGCAACCAACCAACGTCACTATAGTTATTAGTTTCCCAGAAATGTTCAAAAGTATCATGTACACAGTCACCCAGCATCTTGCTTCTTAAAAGTAGTTGATGAGGAGTGCCCAATGCAGAGATTTTGCATATCTGTAGGAACCGTTCACGTCCTGGACAACCTGTGCTCTCTTTGCTACTGGAAATAGAATCATTCGCATCTTCAAATCGAATTAGATTAGAGAGCTATTTCCAGAAACCCCGGAACCAATTCTGGAAACTCATCCTTAACATTCTATTCCTCCAGAACCACAGTTGGGACCAAAATCTATATGAGTCATGGTTCTCCAGAGAAACAGAACAAGGAGGCGGGTTTCTTTCTTTCTTCATTCTGAGGAACAGGCTCACCTAATGATGGAGGTTGCGAAGTTCCGCCACCTGCCATCTGCAAGCTGAAGACCCAGGAAGGTGGTGGTGTGATCGAGCCCCAGTCTGACTGCTTGGGAACCGAGGGAGCCGATGGTGTGAATCCCAGGAAGAAAAAGATAAATTCTTCCCTTTTCTACTTTTTGTTCTATTCAGTTCCTCAATGAATTGGATGACAGCCCCCCACCAACACACACACTGAGGAGGACAATCTGCTTTATAAAGTCCTCTGATTCAAATGCTAATGTCGTACCGCAAAACAATATTTAATCTGAGTATCTGAGCACTCTGTGGCCAATCACATTGACACACAAAATTAACCACCATAATAGTCAATATAAGAAGAAACAGATAGCTTCAGGTGATATTTAAGAAGTAATACTGACAGGTGAGCAAAAGAAGTGGACAGAGTAGGCAAGAGACGTAAGGATCAACTCACTTGGTTTGGGCTTGAGCGACTGGATGAAGGCGTGGTAACATTTACTGAGAGGAAAGAGTGGAGAATGAACAGACTTGGGGAAAAATGCACGTGAAAATGTGGAGTTGGGAAAGAAGCCTGAATAGAACAGCCCCAAGGCAGGAGACAAACCAGTAGAACCTGCCTGGGGTCCCTGAGAACAATGGAAAGAGCAACGAGAGCGTTTAACACCATCACTTGTGGCTGAGAGGTGTGAGGAGGGCTGAAAATTGTCCCTTAGCGAGGTCTGCCCCGGGCAGTGTGAGCAAGGCGGCCTCTTGGAGTGCTCCGAGGGCTGGGCGGGGTCGGACAATGCCCGGCCTGCTCAGAGCCTGGCTCTAAGCAGAGGAGGGAACCAGGTCTGGAGAGAAAAGAGGGGAAGGTGGTTTTAGAGTTTTGGTTGCGTGCTGCTGTCTTGGGATGCTGGAGGCTTGGCTGGTTTGGTGCTGATAGGACACGTGAACCAGGCAGGAGGACGCAGAAGCTGCACCGCGGCGAAGGAGCCACCCGGAGGAGGTCCCGGAGGAAGCGGAGGCTGGGCTGCGGAGCGCACCGCGCAGGCTGCCCTGGAAAGCGCCTCCGGGAGGCCTCCCCCTCTCCCCTGGCCCTTCGCAGCGATCTCCGCCTCCTTTCTTTGTGCCTCTTCAAAATCCTATTTAGTCTTCACTGCCCAGGTGAACTGAGCACCTTTTTCACTTCTTACCCAGCCCAGCCCTCGGGGTCCCTTGTGTCACCGCAAGTGTGTGGTCTTAGCAGCAGTGCCCATTGCTCTCACCAAACAGCGACCCGTGTCCTCTAGATGCGCCAAAGAGCTCACCTGCCCTTTGGCCGGCCAATCACGGTAGCATGTCCCTTTTTTTTTACTGTGACTCCTTCAGCACCAAGCCCTTGCCTGACAAGAAAGATAAACGGGCTTTTACTGCAGAGATATCCCCAGAGAGGAGCCAGGCTGAGGAGGAGGACCTCACGGCTCCCCGTGCTCCCTGACGGAGCGCTCGGAGACACCGGCGTCCTGCTAGCGCGGACCCCATCGCTCGCGGTGGTGGGGCTGCGCCACTGGCGATTAACAAAAGGCACAAAATGTAAATTCGGGATGGTGTACCTAGGAGAGCCTGGGGTGTTGACAGCGCCTCTGGTTCCTGTATGTGTCCTCCTGTCGCAATCGAATGTGTCACACAAACAGAGGAGCTAATCTCCGGAGCCATGAGAAGGTGCTAAGAACAGATGAGGTGTGAACACCGCGGAGGGGCATGCGCCCCCTGACAGGCAGTAATCAGCGCTCCCTAAAAATAGCAGGGAGGAGGACTGGCAGGTAGGAGAGCGATAAGCAGCCCCAGGCGGCGCAGAACTCCCTGTGTCCCGCCGAGGCAGTGCTGAGGGCAGGCCCCTCGCACCTTCAGATCCCTTGTTTCTCACAGCTGTCCTCAGCATTCCAGGGGATGGTCAGGATGCTGCGGTAATGAGGAAGATTGGTATTTGTAAAGTGCTTGGAACAGCAGTGCCCAAAACATAGTAAACGTGAGGGTTCAATATAATAATAAAACAATAGCAATAATAATTGCTATCCTCAACAAGTGCTGCCTAAACACAAACTTGGATTTGAATAACATATCCTCTAGTTTTTTCAGTTATCTGCTGGTAAGTCCTTTAAACTCTGATGTCTGTTTCTTCATTTGAAAATGAAAATATTCCACAGATCGCGCAGGGTGGCCGTGGGGACAGCATAAAAAGCCGGTGAGAAGTTCGGCTCAGCCCAGCAGGACCTCACAGCGAGGAGGAGAAGTCTCCCCGGCAGCACCGGTCTTCCACACAGGCAGCGCCTGCCCTCCGGGAAGCTGCCCCACGGGGCCCCGGGATGGTGAACTTACATGTCAACTTGGTTGGGCCAAGGCGCCTGGGTATTTGGTCAAACATTATTCCAGATGTTTCTGTGAGGAAGTTTTGGAAGGGATTCACATTTAAATCAGTGGACTTCGAGTAAAGCAGACTGCCCTCTGCCGTGTGGTGGCCTCATCCAATCTACTGAAGGCTACACGGGACAAGAGACCAACTGCCTCCCCGACAAGGTGCACATACACCGCTGACAGCCCGTGGGGCTGACCTGCAACACCGACTCGCTCCCGGGGCTCCGGCCTGCGGACACGTTCTGCAGATTTTGCACTTGCCAGTCATGTAATCACATGATCCACTTCCTTAAAAATATACATAGAAATATGAACATATTTCTATGTGTATACATTATTGTAAATATAGGCAGATACAATAGACATTCTATTGGTTCTGTTTCTCTATATAACTCCAATACAGACACAAAACTCCCTCTGTTATCACAATGATAGAAAATGAAGCAGCCCCCCTGTGCAGCCCCGAAGGGCCAGCCGAAATGCATGAACTGATGGCCCAGGAGAAGGAAACGTGATGGTCACGTGTCTGGTATCGGTGGCTGTTTGGCTGCCTAGCTGAGGTTCTGCTCTGATCATTGCTGAACCCACACTGATGACACCCGAGGCGCTGTGACTTCAGGAACGGAAGGCCTGAGAGAGACACAGGAGAGAGAGAATTGAGCCTTCCTGAAAGCATGTGTTTGACCAGACGTGCTAGAGTTGAGATAATAACAACTATAATAATGAGTGTAATTGAATCTAAAATATAATCCATTGTAAGGCATGCTACATTTTATGTACTAAGAAGATTAAAAAAAAAATCTTCAGATTTCAGAGATGTCAAAACAGGAAAAAATTCTATCTCAAAATAAATAACACAGATAATAATAAGATGAGTAGGACTTACTATGAGCAGATACTGTTCTGAGCACTTAACATGTATTCATATATTTAATACTCACTGCAAATTTATGAGCTAGAACCTGCTGTTGGCCCATTTTACAGATGAGGACACTGAGACCAGCTGGGCTGGGCTCACACAGCTCCTAAGTGGTGGAACTAGGACTTGAACCTGGGCGGACTGGCTCCAAAGTCCATGCTTTCAACAGCTCTATAAGGACAAAAATTAGACTGCTCATTCCACATCTGTCCCATTGTCTTGGGTCCTGCTGAGCAGCCCAAAGCCCATTCCAGAAAGTCCAATGGCTTGTCTGTAAGGGACCATGTTTCAATGTTCCATTTGTTTCTTTGAGACGTTCAAATAAAATATATCTACAGCAGTTCATGACTCTGTCAGGAAGTCACTTCATCAGATGGCAAATTTGGGGAGAGGCCAAGACTCAGAGATCCCTATGTGGTTACCTGGATTTATTAAGAGGACACCAAATTACTTCATTTGATGGCAGCCCAGGCCCAGGAATTCACTCAGTGAGTAATTGCCACACACCTTCCAGGGACTGGGCAAGTCGCTTGGGACCAAAGATCAGCTGAAGAGGGAAGAGAGCACCTGGCTCCAGCAGCCTCTGTGAACTTGGGGACAGACAGAAAACTAAGCACCTAAAACTTAGGAGAAAACGGAGGCAGAATGTCAGGAAGTGCCCTGCTAGGTAACTCCTGGGATGGTTAATTCTTCTCTGGTAGCTTTTCCCCTAGGTATTCATGGCGTCCTGGGGGCATTTCACCTCCGCACAGTGATGACGCTGCCACTTTGGTTCCCATGGAGACTGAACCAGGACAGGAGGAACAAAAGGCTCTTCAAGGTCATCTGAGCAAAGGAGAGCGGAGACCAAGGCAGCAAGTAACTGGGCACCCTTCCTCCCCTTCTCCCTGAGACGTGCGCCCTCCGTCAGCCCCAGACGTCAGCCCCCAGGCCTTGGGGCTGCAGCCTGTGCAGCGGGAGGAGGGGAACCTGTGCCTCGGCCCAGGGGCGAGGCTTGGGGGACTGGGCGTGCCTGGCTCCCAGAGGCCTCCCGCCTCAGCCTGGCCTCTGGGCTCTGGAAACACTCTACGTGCTTTGGGAATGAATGAGTGTCCCACATGCCTTTCCCAGCCTCGGGGCCAGGATGCCTCCAGGGCATCATCTTCATTACCAGCTTGGGAAGAGGCTTCCCGGAGTCAAGGACTGCTGCTCTGAGAAGCATCTGCTCAGAAAGCGGAGCTGTGACGGAGAGCTCCAGCCACCCCCCACCCCGTCCCCATGCCCCCCACCCCCACGCTCCTCGCCGCACTCCCCTCTGTGCGGCTTCCCCATTAGCTCTTCGGTGCTTAACACCCAGCCATGAACTTGTCCTTCCTTCCCAGGGCCCAGGCTGTTTCTCAAGAAAAGACCTTGCCGCCTTCCAGCACCAGCATTCAGGGAAGGCTGACTGCCCCTGGGAGCTGTTCATCGGGCAGGACGCCCCCAGCCCTCTCCGGCCCCAGAGGTCCCAAGGAGGCTGGGAGTCAGGTACAGACCTCAAGGGCTGAGCGACTTCCATGAGAGTCGAGTCCTCCCATGGTGACTGGCAAGTGGAAGTTCAGGCGGTCTGCTCCGGTTTTCATTAGGGCCCAGACAGAGCCAGGCGTCCACCAGCTGGGCAGGGGCACCTGGGCCCTGTCCCCGTCGAGTGTCCCCACGGGCTTCTGGGGGTTCCTCCAGCCCGGCCTGCCTTCCAGAGCCACTGCCTGAAGCTTGAGCGAAGCCTGAGTCTGCGCCGGGGAGATCTTGTCGGCAGAACCTGGGGAGTAAGGATTCCTGTTATTGTTAGAAGTGGTATTGCTTTTGCAGTTTTCCTAAGATCACCCCGGGAGAAGTCTACCCACCCGGTGTGGAAGGGCAGGGCTGGGCTGCAGTCACACACCTTAGAGATGCTTCTACAAGCTCAGACTGAAGGCCACTTGCACATGACTTGGGGGACGGGTCGGGTCTGGGTGGTGGTGTTAGGAGCACAGTCAGTAATTAGCCAGGTGACTTTAAGGGAGACAACAGCCCCTCTGTTTCCACAATGGCAAAGCGTGGCCCACCGTCATTCTTTAAGGCTTCTTCCAGCTCCCAAATCTCAGGACTCCGTGGAGGGAAATCATATTAATGACTAGCATTCGTTGATTCCTGGGGCCCAGGAGGAGAGCTGAGAAGCGCCTGCCCGAACTAGACCGCCCTGCCCGTCGGCCCAGAAACTGAGGGCCACGGGAGCGGAGGGCGGGCGGTGGCCGCCGGGAGCAGAGGAGGCGGCAGGCGCGGGTAGGGGCTGCAGGGCAGGCTCCCTGGAGCGGGGCTTAGACAGTATTTGGCATGCGCCCCCAGTTCAATCCGCATGACAAGCCACCTCAGATGAGCTGTTGCTGTGCCATTTCACACACAAGACTTGGGGAAACGCGTCTGTGGGACCGGAGTCATAGCCAGGGGTTGAGGCGGGTGGTGAGATGGGGTTTTGATCCCGACAGCCTGGCTTCAGAATCCATACTTGTAACAGGGACAGGGCCCAGAGGGTCCCTGAGAATTCTGGAGAAGGTGCATCTCATTATTAGTCAGGGTCCCAGCTAGAAACAGATGGCTCCTTCAGAGTGATCGATGGAGTCCAATAGAAGGACCCTGCCCGCAGCTCCCGTCTCTGGGACTGCAGAGTCGAGGTGAGGGGAGGTGACCTGAAGCCCGGAGACCTCAGCATGGGGCAGCCCACCAGCCAGGAGCTGTGGCCTCCGCAGCGAGACCCAGCCCCCCGGACCCAGCACACACGGCGGCCGTGTCCTCCTTCACCCCTTGACTGGCAGCCCTTCCAGTGGCCGAACCCCACGGACGGACGCAGGTGTGCTGTCGGTGCCAGGTGTCGATGGGGAGGGCAGAGCTGGAGGGACGAATGGAGGCGTGGCGCGCAGGAGGCCGCAGTGCCCCCCGCGTGGGGTCCCCAGTCAGGCAGCCTCCCCAGGACACTCCTCCTGGGGGCACCCCGCCTGGGCCCGGCACCCGCGCCAGCCCCGGGCGCAGAGAAGGGGAGCTCCCGGAAGGCCGGCCAGCCCCGGGGACGCGGCCGGGTAGAGTCAGCGGGAGCTGGGGGCAGCTCCCCACGGTTGGGTTGAGGTAATTCCCCTTCTGCGGAGATTCCCGCCCTGGCCGGGTGGCTCCGCGGCTTGGAGCGTCGTCCCACAAGGGAAAGGCCTGCGGCTTCCATCCCTGGTCAGGGTACATAGGGGAGGCAACCAGTCGAGGTTTCCCCCTCAGGTCAATGCTTCTCTCTTTCTCTCTCTCTCCTTCCTCTCTAAAATCAATAAACATACACTCAGATGAAGATTTAAAAAAAGAAGAAAGAAAAGATCCCGACAGTGCCCTCGTTCCTGACCCCAAGGCTAGACATGCACCTGAAGGTCAGGGGTCACTGACAACAGCGACCGCGCCCTGGGCCTGGCGAGCAGCAGCCGCCCCTGCCCCTGGGCCTGGCTTTCCGGAGAACCTCCAGGAACAGCTCGCAGGCTGAGGGGCAGACAGGGTCCTGTCACAGGGGAGGGCCTGACACGACACCGTCCCGGGCCGGAGGGAGAGGGCCGGACGCCAGCCGCCCTCTGCACCTCCCGCTGTCCTGGCCCCTCTGCCCAGGGCTTCTCCAGCCGCTGTCCTTGTCCTCTGCGCTCCTCTGCATGACCGTCCTCAGCCCAGGGGAGCGGCCCCCCCGCGAGGGTCCTCCCCACTGCCTGGGGGCCCCTTGCTGCTCCCTTTCTCCCAGGAGCCCTGGCCGCCCAGGCCTGCGGGAGGAGCATCTTCGGGAACCACAGACAGCTTCCCCATGGACGCCGGTGCCAGAATGCCCACGAGTTCCAGAGGCCACCGGCAGAAGCAGCTCAGCGCACTGTGGCGCCGAGAGAAGAGAGGCCAGGCAAGGCCACCCCGGCCCCTCGGAGGCCACAGAGCGGATACGCGCTCCAGCTGGAGCCGAGGGTCACAGAGCCACACACGTCAGCTGGAAAAGAGCGGCCGGATCTGCGTTTCCTCCCCTCCCTGTTTCCAGTCGGACAGGCTTGCCGGCACTCCCGGTTCCGTGAGCACCAAGATAAGCCTGCCCTTTCTTAGAATCCTCCCTGCAATCTTAGAAAGTCCCTTTCCAATTTGATTAAGAAATAACCAAACTCCAGAGGGAGTCCACCCAGTGCCACTCATTGGGGAAGGGTGAGAGAAGTGGGGTTCAATGCCAGGACAGAGTTCAAAGGTCATGTTCTTCCGACAAGGGAGGCTCCGTCTCCCACCTGTGTTGGGGGAGGTATCGCAGCCCCCACCAGTCTGTGTGCCCTGGGGCTCCGGAAGCTCAATGAGGAGAAACTGCTGATCTGGGGAGCTGTCCCCATCCCACCCTAACTCCTGCAGAGCGTGACCCAGCTGTGACCGGAAGGCCCGAGCGGCCCACCCAGGTCTGAGAGGGAGAGGTCGGGCGCTAAGAGCTTGAGCTGGCACCTCCGTCCCATCCGCCAGCCACTGAGAACAGGAGTCTCCAGACTTCATTTCTATTTGTCTGGCTCTCTGCCTGGTGCTTTGCCAGGTGTCAACCAGTAGAGGTGCAGTGACACATCCTGTCAGGAGGCAGGGGACCACCTCAGGGGCCACCTGCTGATGCATGTCCTCAGAATCAAGTCCCAACCTGTCCTGAACTGTCTGGGTCTCTAAGAGGTGCCGCTATAGCCCACCTTAATTCAAGGCTGCCGGGCAGACGCCTAGGAGGCCCCCGGGAACGCGGCGCCTCCGTGCAATGAGCAGCAGCTGCTGCCTTTGGAGCATCGCGCTGTCTCTCCCTACAGCTGTCTGCCCACGCGGTGTGTCCAGCTCACACTCGGCTTAAACATTAGAGGCTTCATGTCAAAGCAAGCTTTATTCTCCTTCTATTTCCTGTTGGAAAAGCGGGGTTACTGAGCGCAGGAGGGGTCCAAGCTGTGCTTGGGACACAGAATTCGGGCTGCACAGGGCAAGAGGACCTGCAAAGGAAGTGAAATTTGAGGAGGGAAAATGTCATTGTACATTGAGTGTGAGGGGCCCATGGGAGACCCAGCTGGGAGTGGTCCAGGAAGAAGTTGGACTGAGGCTTGGAGCTCGGGAGAAAGTTCTGAGCAAAAGGTACAAATGAGGGGGAAAGGAAATCCGGCATGTATGAGATTTCCCAGGAAGACTGTGAGAGCCAACAGAGGAACTTAGAAAGATGAAAGGGCTGGGCAGGGGAGAAGTTAGCCAATGAATGGAGCTTGTTATTAGGGAAAGTACTTTTCGTGTGTCCCGTTTAGATCAATTTAAATTTTAACAAGACAATGTTTTGGTGAGTTGTGATTGGTAAATACAGTTCTATTTAAGAATCACCCCAGGCTTTTAAATAAAAGTACTCAATCATCAGAATAGGATGAATGCAATAACCGCATTTAAACGCACCCCCCGCACCCCCGGTTAGAAGCAGGAGGAGAGAGGCCTGGGCGGGGGTGGGGGGTGGGAGAGAACCGCTCTTTGGCCCTTCAGATTCCAGTGGTGGGGCATAAGCAGACCCTCTTCACCGAGGCTGCGGCCCCTGCACATGGAGAAAGTAAAAATTCTTTCAGTAAAACCGACTTCAGTAAGAAATATCACTAGCCAATTCTTTCAGACATGAGTGCGAGAAAGATCAAAAACGTGTTTTTGAAAGAACAAGTGGAAATTGTTTTTCTATCCCTCTCATTTGAATGGGAACAGGAAGGATATTTATTTCAATGTTTCTTGGTTGGTAACAAAATGGATTTTCCCCTTTGCTTCTCTATGTGTATGCTGTCGCTAATAATTCATGACATATTTTCCTTTTTACAGTTCAGTTCCCCCAAGGAAATGTTTCACCATGGGTGCACCTTGAGAAAAATAAGAATTTCCCTGGCTGGTGTGCCTTAGTTGGTCGGAGTGTCACACGGTAACTGAAAGGTGGCGGGTTCGAGTCCTGGTCCAGGCGCGTATGGGAGGCAACAAATTGGTGCTTCTGTCTCACATTTATGTTTCTCTCTCTCCCTGCTTCTCTCTCTACAAGCAATGAAAAAAAAAAAATAATAAGGACTTACACTGAGCGCTTTACCATGCCCCAGAATTTGTTCTAAGTGCATTGTTGATTTCTACCCATTTGTTCTGTACAGGCATGTGATGAAGTAGGTACTAGTACCCTTATTTTACAGAAAAGTAAAAGAGTGGAGTCGTAGGGAGGTCAAATGATTCAACCAAGGTCACTCAACAAGGGAGATGTCACACCCAGGCAGTATGACTCCTGCACCTGCGCCCTTGCCTATTATTTTACGACACTTTCAGTTCGTAGGTCTTGGTGGCTATTAATAAACGAAGCTGTTTAGATTACGCAGCTACATTTGATTTTCTCCGAGGAAGCCCACGACAGTCACCACTGCGGACTGCCATGGAGGGGGTTATGATAAAAAATCAGAGAAGCAGAAAAACTCATAAATGTCCTTTCCTGCTATTAGGCTCTGTAATATATGCATATTTCATTACATGATCTTATGCATATGTATCACTTCAGATGCTTTTCACCTGCCTGGTTTTAGCGAGATTATAAATTCTCTGTGGCTAAGTGTGCGCTTCCTAATGCTCGGAGCTCCAGTGCGAGAAAGCAGGCGAGCCCAGCGACGCATTTTTAATGGATGAGTCAGGTAATGACTGGGAGCCCGAAAAAGCTTCTTTTAGTTACAAAAATATTTTCAGTTATTTTCCAAATGGCCCAAGTTGGGAAGTCTACATCCAAAATAAGTTAGAGATTCATATTTATTTCTCCTTTAGAAGACATTTTAAACACATTTGTATAACTTAAAAGGAAATGCATCCCTATAGACACAATTCATTTTGAAAGGATTCTATGAGATCCATAGTATTCAGAGCGCTTTTTTTTTTAAATAAAGGAACAAAATTTCTCACCTGAGCCAATCTCTGAACAAAAGGGCTGCCACTGAAGGCTGATTGTTGTTCAAAGTTACCTTCCAATTCTTGTGCCCACACACTGAATGCTTCCCCCCGCTACCGCCTCAAATACAGCTTCGGCCTCCTGGACCATATCTGGCATTAAACGGTAAAGAATAAATACTAGTGGTCAGAGCTCCCGTGAAGGAAACCCTGAGAAGCCTCCTGCTGCTGCTTATGGAGCATTCAGTGATGTAGAGCGACCCTCCTGCTGAGGACAGATATCAAAGGAGGGGAAATATTTTGAAGCTGCTCGGAAGGCATCCTTAGGCTGACTGAGGGAGCGACAGGACCCCCAGGAATCACTGGGAAAGCCCCTCCCTTCCTTCCCGCTCCCCCTCCCCTCCCCACTACCTTTCTCAGGAAGACCCTGCTCACCTCTCAGTAGTAATCGTACTTCCTCGTGGAGAGAACCTACTGAATCTCAGCCTCAGTGGTGGCATCTTCGAGGGTTCCTCAGGCTTTCTTCCAACTTTTGGATTTTAATATATTCTCTCAATATTCTTAATGCACTAGGCTCTTTAAATTCTCAAATTGTAATTCTTTAAAACCTAAAACCTCTCTTGGACTGGGAGCTTATTATGCTGAATTCAGGCTGCTCCTTCTCAGAGATCTTAAGCTTCCTTATGAGGCTTAGCTTTTCAGGGATGGGTTTTAGTTAGGAAGACTCTGTCTCGGTGGTCCTCCCGTACAGACAAAACTCATTTCTTAAGAGAAACAATGGAAGTCAGAAGACAGTGGAAAGAAAATAATAACCAGCCTGCATACGGTGACAATGCCCTTCCAAAATGCAGGTGAAATAGAAACCTTCCCAAATAAACAAAGACTAAGGTAATTAATTAATAGCAGGTTCACACTAAAGAAAACACTAAAAGGAGTTATTCAGACAGAAGGACATGATCCTATACTGAATTTCAAAGATACAGTAAGGAACAAAGAGCAATGAAAATGATAAGTATATGAGTAAATCTAAACAAATATCTAAACGTTGGGTTTATTTAAAAAACATGACATTGATTAACTTCAGGAAAAGGATTTTTTCATTAATTTTTGTTATACAATTTAGATATCCATATTAAAAATATTAAACTTGACCCCATCTCACACTATATAAAAAAATCAAATCCAAGTGAATTGTGGATCAAAGCAAAAGGTAAAACAATAGAGCTTCTATACTCATGACCTTAGGGTAAGGAGTGACTTTTAAGCAGGACATAAAATTCACCAATCATACATGAAAAAACCTGATAAATCTGACTCCACTGAATTAAAACCTTTTCCTCCCAAGGGATCACTGAAGGAGTGAGAAGACGAGCCTCATGTCACGGTCCTTGGCCTGACCTAGGTGGGCTGTGAGGAAGCGGGAGGTCCACAGAGAATATTAGATATTGACTCAAGGACTGTACTGCAATTAGAATAGAAAAATGGAAGCGGGAGCAGGGATGCCTGTATGTTGTTGGGACAGGGGCGGAGCGGGGACTGGCCACGGTGCGGGCGAAAGAGGGTCCTTCCTGAGTGGGACGTCAACACGCAGTAGTTAAACTGGAAAGATCAAGAAATAGCACAGTATTTAGAAACTGGGTGGTGAATGCCAGAAAAGACAACTAGAGGAGTTGACAGAGGTTGTCTCTGGGCAGTAGAAATTAGAAAATGAATGGGAATGAGGCTTTATTATAAGTCTTGTGATCTTGTCGACTTTCAAAGCTAAGTACTTGAATGCTTTTTAATCACAGAAAACTTGTTTTACAGATGACAGCGACTATAATAATGGTTATAAATGTATACACTTGCTTGAAAACCTTTACCCTTCTGGAGCTATTGGAGTGGTTCTCACATCCTACTAGACACACCACCACCTCTCACTTTATGCCACTTCATTCTTGCCATAGAATCCTCTCACATGTCCCTTGCTTTGTCCCCTGGCAATTCCGAGTTGGTCGTGACTGCGATCACTAACCCCATCTACAGATAAGGCAATGAAGGCTTCAAGGATGGAATCACTTAGCCATGGCACATGGCCAGTTTCCTCAAATTTGGTGTGGCATCAGGTGGGTATAAATAAATTGGTCACGTTGTTATTAATAAAGAAGCTGGGACCAAAACCAAATATTCCTGGCACCAAATTCAGATCACATTCAACGAGACAATACTTATGCTCTGTGAGCAAAAGCATTCTGCAACCCAACACTAGATGCTCCTCCTAAGAAGCTTTCATGTCCTCTGGCGTGGTGTGGATCTCGAAGAGATTCAGCAGTGAAACAAACAATCCTATTCCATCCACTACTTTCTAAGCTTTGGGATCATGCAATCTTGGGGAGGGGAGACTCCCATTAACTCTGAAGATCGTGAAACAAAACTAGGGTGGCAGGGTAAGCCCCGGGCGAGTGGAGGAGGGGGGGGGGGTGAACCTGGAAGGTTCTAGGACAGGGACTGGAGAGAGAGAGAGCTCTGCTGCAGGAACAAGGGCTCCTACATCCTGGATGACACCGAATCTTCCAGGGAGTTCCTTCTGAACGTGCCGGTTCTCTGATCATCAGAGACAACTTGGTGGCACATAGAAATGTATTATCTTTAGAAAGCTCTGCAGGGAGTTCTCATGAGCATCTAAGTTGGGAAATTCTGCCCAGGTTCAGGAGCCCCACATAGACTTAGCATAGGGAAATAGAGAAGCCAGGCTCTAAATATTTTATACTATTTCCTTAATATAGCAATAAACAATATCTGAGAATTTGGAAACATGAAATCATCCTTGGAGTGAAAGTAAAGCCCCCTTTGGGTTCTTCAGACTGATGGCATTTTTATCCAAGCCCTGTGTGTCATTCTTCAAATCTTACCCTTCTTTTTTAGTGCTGGCTCTGGGAAAAAAAAAAAAAAAAGTTGTCCCTTCTATCGGATCCCAGGATGCGCTCGCTGCCAGGTCCCCGCCCTTCTACTGCTCTTGTGAAAGTGAGGTGGAAAGAGATGAAATAGCACAGGCCCATTGAATCCCATGGGGGCCCAGGGGAACCTAGCAATAAACAGATCGCTTGAAATAAAAAGTGTGTCAAGAGCGCCATCTGGTGGATTCTTCAAAATAGGCTGATCTCTATGTAATAGGCAGGTCGAGTCTCCTTGTGGTAAACCCTTTCACACAAGCAAAATAACAAAGTTTTCTAAAGTTATTGTTCCCATGACCTCTTTCTTCCTTTTTTATTTTTTTCAAATACAGTTCACATTCAATATTACTGTGTATTAGTTTCCGATGTACAGCAGAGTGGTTAGACAATCATGCCCTTTACAGAGTGGTCCTCCCAGTATCTCCAGTACCCACCTGGCCCCATACTGGTCACTCCAATATTATTACCTATGTCCCCTACACTGCAATATACCTCTCTGTGACTGTCCTGTAACTACCAATTTGCACTTCTTAATCTGGTCAGTTTTTTCATCCAGTCCTCTACACTTTCTTAAACACCATTCATTCCTTCATTGCTTCCTTCTTTCATTCATTCAACAAACCTATTTGAGAACATATCATGCACCAAGCCCTCATGGAGCTTACAAAGTAAGTGAAGAAGCAGGGACAACTAGTAGATAAACAAATGAGTAAAAATAGTTTCTGAGTGATGCTATTTATAGAATTAAGAGGGTGATGCAATCGAGATGCCCCCTCGGACTGGACCACCTAGGAAGGCCTGCTGTGCTGGGATCTTGGCGAAGGGAAGTGGTCTCCCATAAGGACATTGTAGGCAGAGACAACAGCTTGTACTAGGAACCTGGGGTAGGAACCGGTTTGTCATGGGAATAAAAGAGAAGGCTGCTGCCGTCTGAACTGTGATGAGGAAGGGAGAACAGAGAGAGGCCAGGGCCAGACGGAGGTGTTTGGGGTTCATTTTAAGGACATTGGAAGTGTCTGGAGGGGTCAGGTGCAAGAGGGGAGAAGAGGACCCCAGGGGTAGAAGGGCGCACTCCCTCAGCAGTACACAGGCAGCTCCCGAAGGACCGACAGGCAGCACAGACCAGCAGTCCTTAGGATTTCAGAAATGCAACACAACCTCAAGGGTGGAAAGAACTTCAGGGTGTACTCCAGTTACACATCTAGTGATCCAATCCCTCCTAAATATCTTTGCTCAATGTTACCCATTTCTGGTTGTTTCCACCCCTGGGATCCGTCAGAACAAGTCTACATCCTTTTCTCCTGAGAGCTCTGCAGGCACTGAGGGGGCCTCTCAGGCCCGGCCCCCTCCCCCGGTTCCGTGCTTCACGATCGTGCGGGTTACAGGGTAGCTGACTGTTGCTGAGGCGCCCAGGGCGAGCCAGCGCAGGTGACCAGGTATCTTCCAAGGTGGTGAGGAGGTCTTTGGACGGTCATATTTTCTAGATAGGGGACCAAAGGTGTCCATCTCTGTCAGGTGGAAACAGCCCAGAAAGGCAAAAGGATTACCTTGAAGTAGGAGAGTGACGGTATTAGCTCTCCTGGGATATTTATTTGTTACTACTGTAGCTAAATATGTTTCTAGTCCAACATTGTATGCTTTTGCCTAGCCCCTAGGTAGCTACTCTTCCTACATGTTTTAGTTAGTTTTCTCTTAAGCGAAGGGCCATAAAAATTAAAGGAGTCAAGACAGCCTTTGGAGTCAAGACAGCCTTTGGCACGTTAATAATCATAAATGCGGGAGGGGGAGAAGCAGTGGTGTCCACAGGACCGCAGAGGGAAGGCGGGGACAGGCACCAGGGGAATCAGGGGCTTCTGGGGTCTTAGAGTCCCAGTAACTTTATCCTGTAGGGGCTACTGTAACATCAATGAGATCGTTTCCTATACTTGTATTTATCTGTGCCCTTTCAAACTCATGTAACTTAGAGAAGCAGATCATTCAGGGGCTAACTCATTTATGTCTCCCTACATTCTCTTCTCCCCTGGTACATAGATTAGTATGTAAGTTTGTTGAAAACTATCCAAGCCTTGGCCTGACCAGCATGGCTCCGTGGGCTGGTCGTTGTCCCGCCGGCTGAAAGGTCGCTGGTTCGATTGGATGTTTCTCTCTTTCTCCCTCCCTTCCCTTTTCTCTAAAAATAAGTAAATAAAATCTTTAAGAAAGAAAGAAAAGACAACTATCCGAGTTTTAATTTTTTATTCTCTGGAAGAAAAGGGTGTATGACTTTTTCTCAGGCCCACACCCTAAGATGCTTTGCAGGGTGGGTTTGAGGGTGGGACACCTAGAACGTGTTCATTTCCCTCCTCCAAGTAACTCTCCTTCACTATTTCCCAAACACTTTTCAAAACTGACCTCCTTTAAAAAGATTCTAGCAGTGAATTAGTGAGCCATCAACCAACATCTGCAGCCCAAAAGCACTTGTAACATAGAAAGCAGACCAAGCAACTGGCGCTGGATTCGTTCCTGCCACCGAAGACAGATAACCGGCTATGGGCTGTATTCCGGCGCCCAGACAAGGGTCCCTAGCCCCGGTCCTCCATGGCATCACCATGGCAAGGAGGCCCCGCAGTTCACGCGTCGGCAAATACCGAAGCGCCTATTACACTCTAGCACCGACTGAGGCGCTAGGATACGCCGGTGAACAAGACAAAGCGCTGTCCTCTTGGAGTTCATGTTCTAGAGGTACAGACACGACACACAGGACATAGGAAGGCAGAGTACGTGTGTGGGGAGTAATCAGAGAGATAATGTTAGACAGGGTGGTCAAGGGAAGGCTTCCCTAAGCTGTCGGCCTCTGGGCAAAGCCTGAAAGCGAGGGAGCAGGCCAGGTAAACACCTGGGAGCTGAGCATTGTGGGGGAGGACCGTCAGGCAGTGCGACAGCTCAGATGGGCGTGCAGTCGGCACGTTTCTGAACGAATGAGATCAGTGGGGCCAGAGTGACAGGACAGGGGACCGAAGTGTACTTGACTCTCGCGCCCCTCGGTGAGTCTGCCTCCATTTCCTGGGACGGGAGCAAGACACACCCTCGCTGACTTCCGGAAGCCTCTCTCTCCAGTCTGTGATCTGGAGTGTCTGGATGCGGGCCCACCTTCTTGCCACGACTGTGGGTCTCCCCAAAGTGACACCTCCCAGGCGTGACATCTGCCAGCCCTACACTTCCCCTTGATATTATTATTAGTATTAATTAATTTATTTGTGGTCCAAAAAACCCTGTTTGTTATTTTTGGCCTTGTCTCAAGCTTGAGCAGTTTTCCCGTGCTACGCTTTGATCGTCGGTAATTTAAGCAAGTGCTAGAATCTGAGTAGAGCTCAGCGTGTGTGGCAGACGTGAGCGCTGCGCCCTGCCACGCAGAGCAGCTCTCGGTCCCCGCCCACCGAGGACCCCGCGGAGCGTGCGCCTGCCCAGCGGCGGGGCGGGGCCTCCAGGCTAGTTCTGGCTCAGGAGCTACGAGCGCAGATGACTTATGTTACTCCTTCTGGGCTACATTTTCCTAGTCGCACAAGACGGCAGGTGCTCTCCTCCCTTGCCATTCCACCCCAGGAACATGTGTTTCCCGTGATGTAGCTCACGGACGGGGGAGACCCCCTCGGCGGAGTGACCACACAGGGGACTGTTGCCCAGGAGAGTCACCTGGACGTGCAGCAGGCTTTGCCTGAGCTGGAAATACAGCGTGTGTGCGCGCGCGTGTGTGTGAAGATTCTGAGACTCTGATGTCACTACAGCATAGACTTAGCCCATCCTGATAGGAAGGAGTTGACTGCTATCTTGCCCGCTCCCGTTGTTGGGGTTCGGGATCCCTGAAATTCCACTTTGGGCAGCGGCCTAGCAGAGTCAGAGAGCTGAGGCCTGCATCCCTCCCCCGCCCCTCGCCCCCGCCAGAGATACGGACTCAAGCCCATAAGGTAAACTTCCTGGGTCTCAGTTTCTTTATCTGTAAAGTGGCAATGAAATAATGCTACTTTGCATAATTGTTAGGAAGACTGTGTTCATATTAGTATATGTAAAACACTTAGAAGAGCCTGGTCTATGGTAACTGGTCAATTAGTACTGGTTAGTACTCTTAGTTACTAGCAATGCAGTCACTACACTCTTCTCCGTATAGGCATTTTTGCTTTGACAGATCTTGTATCGGGAAAAACGTGCTTGTGTTTAGGAATAATGGAAGGGGCCTCATCAGTTACTGTAAGTTTTACCATTCAAAGATGGAGAGACAGTCATCCCTCTACAGTAACGCTCGTGAACCACCAAGCCAGTCTCCCCTGCCGCCTCCCGCCGCAAAGGGGTGCGTTCCTGTGCGGCCGCAAGGGGGCGCGCTCCTGCGCGGCCGCGCGTGCGCGCCTCGGCCAGGCCCGGCGCGGTTAGGCTGATCCAGGACCGCGGGCTGCAAGGCGGCAGCTTCATCAGCAGGGAAGGCACATGTTACAGAGGTTCTCGAGCCGCTCACCCTGTGCTGCAAAGTCATCAGATTCAATGGAGTAAAAACGAGACTACATATCTCCAATACAGAATGTAGACATTGTTTAGTAGTCATAGCGCTATCTACATAAAGATTTCCACAGAAAAACTGCAAATTATTGTTAGAAAGCAAGGGCTTCTCCACGACCACGCCATGCTCCATGCTTCCCTGTGAAGTTTTGTTTTAACCACTAAATCACGTCCCGCATCCCTACCTGCCCAGGCTCTCTTCCTGCAAAGTATCAACTAGGTGACCCTTGTTTTCCAGAAAGGTTGATCCAACTGATTACATTCTTCATGATGTAACTGAATAAGCATAATATGGCCTCCCCCCCACCCCCGCACCCCCTGCTCTGTGGTCTTGCACCACTGCAAGGTGAAAATCCGGGAGAACTTGCACGGAGTCCTTGCTCTCCTGCGAAGCCCTTTAGGAGCGTGCATTACCTAATGCAGTCCTCCAAGCAACGCTGAGCAGCCGGCACTGTTAATATTGCAACTTCATATATGAGAAGCCACGGCTGTTAGAAATAGTATCAGAAGGGCCTATTCCTTTAGTGAGGGTTTTAGAATGAGTAAGCAGCAGTTTGAAACCCACTACCCACAACAAAGCCCTCTTTGTCAAAACAGAAGAAACTCGTGTCCCGCGCGCGAGGGTCTGGCCTTCGGCTCCAGCACAGAGGCCGAGGCTTGATCCTCTGGGCAGCCTGGCCTCCCCGTGGGTTGTGAGAGACAAATGAGTTCCTCGAGGGAAAACGCTCGTGACAGTGGCTGGCACAATAGTAGAGCAAGCAGCTGTCAGCAGTTACCGGTAGCTGTTAAAAACGCCCCTATACTGTTGTCTGTGATTGATAAAATACTTAAAACTTAAGTCAGATAAGCTCATTATGTGCTCGGGGTTCTTGAAAAGGTCCCAGTGAGGAAGGAGGGCACATGGCTTGGTTCTAGGAGCTGTTTCTGTTTTCCACAGAAACTGTATTTGAAACATTGGGTTGGCCAAAAGTCCGTTTAGTATTTTTCTGTAAAATGAAAGACACATTTTTCATTTTCACCAATTACTTTATTGATTTGGATATTCTGAACGTGTCGGCTGTCTCCCACTATTGGCTTCTGGTGGGTAGAGGCCAGGGCTGCTGCTAAACACCTTCCAATGCGTAAGACAGCCCCACAGCAAAGCATTATTTGGCCCAAATGTCAAGAAGCTTCACAAACCACTTTTGACCTGTTTACTCAGTCACAGCACCTTCTCCACACACTGCACAAATCTTTTCTTCACATTTCAGCTGCGTTTTTACCTTTATTATTTCTTGAAATAATAAAGCATAATACAACAAAAATGTTGTGTATCTTCTTTCACCTTCAGTATTAAAGTGGCTGCACAAAAATTCATCCATTTTGATTTTTTTTAAAAAAATGCATGCTGGTAGGACAGCTGTCACAATACAATCTAACAAAACTGTTTTGAATGAAGTTAAAGACAACTAAGCACTGTTAGAGCCATCGTATGGGAAAAACTAAACAAACTTTTTGGCCAACCCAACAGTTGACTGCCTGAACAGTAAACATGCATTACCTACACTTCCTAAGCAGCCCAAACATCCCACACCTGAAAGACTTAACAATGTCTATATAATTGGAGCCAATAGTATAATGTTCAGTATTTTTGTTTTTTTTTTTTACACATTAGGGAATGAATTGTTTTCTCCTTTTCTCATCTGCTGTTAGTCCAAATTTCCTTCACTGTTTTAAATAACTGAATCTGGGCTTAATACTTAAAAACACTGAGGGCAGAGAAATTAATAAATTTCTGTTCTAGTACCACTATAGTGATGTGGAACCAAGGCACAAATGAGAGAAAGCGGTCAAGTCATGTAAACTAGAGATGGTTTCCCTTTGAGAGAAGCCTATGAAATACACTTTCTAGATCAGTAACTATGTACACCAAAATCACATGCAGTGGTGGCTACAGCTGGAGATTATAGAGTCCAACCCCTGACCTGCTGATGCCACTGTCCAGTGGTTGCTCAGGTATCTTATGTTTATCTGGCTCTCCGGCTGCTTTGTGGGACCTCAAAGTCTACGGACTACTTACCCTGTTTTAAACATGAACCAGTTGCTGAGGAATCTCAAGCTGGTGTTCAAAATGTTCTTACGGCACTAACTGAATGGCGCAGTGACTGATGAAACTACGTGTGCGTGACACTCTCTTCTTTCCTCCCCGTAGAGCTGTGCAGACGCTCAATGCGAATGCACGTTCTTACATGGAGAGAAACACTTTGCGGTCACTATTGCGGACAATGTCATTGTGTCTAACTATACAGCTTCCTCACAAAATGTCAAATGCAGGGAGAACTCAAGAGTCTTTGCTTCATTCTTCTAAGCATCTTCAACAGTGGCATTTCCCCTTGCGAAACTGGGCCACCCAGCACTGCTAGGAGAACAGCAGCTGCGCACGTGGAAAAATAAGATGATGGGAAGCCTGACTCTCCCGGGACCCCAGTTCAGAACTTCTTTTGCTCACCATTTTGACGAGCTTCTTTATTTTTAATATTTATTTAGAGGAAGAAAAAGGGTTACAGGTAGTTCATTGACAACAGCAAGAAGTGACGGAAGGAAGAGGATATAAGAAACCTTAAAAAGTTAACACAAGAACATAGGAGGACAGTGGTGGGGGAGGATTTGGTATAGAAGCGAGACTCCTTCCAGCCCAGGGTGTCCCCAAGGGTATGAGTCACTCTGTTACAGAGTACAGCAACCCGCAGGCATACATGAACTTCTGGGTGTATTAACAGCAAAGGTTATGGTTTGAAATATATTCTGGAAACATTTTTAATTAAAATACTTAAAAATTGAACCTCACAGTTTTAAGAGGTACACTCTCTTCTATGTGCGAAACATGGCCACCTAAAAAAGTCTTATTTCAGGTGGCTGCAGATGCCCGAAGCCTCCTTGCGATGGGGCATCAGCGCTGCTTTAAAATGTGCCTTTTCCTGTGGAACTACAGATGGTTAAAATCTCAACTGCCACCAAGTTATGTCACCCACTACTCCACGTACTGTATTTTCTGTAAGAGGTATGTACTGTATTCCCATCAGTATGAAGGACATTTGATCACGAAATGCTTGGTACAGAAATAAGGGTCCCAAAAAATTAAGTAGAAGACAGTGGAAATGCCACACATGTCTTGTCTTTAATCCCATCGGAGCAGTTGCCATAGGAACGCTTGTGTAGGTCTGGCCCTGTTTACTGAAAGCAGATGCTGCATCTCTGCTTCCGGTCTAGAGCATGGTAGAGGTATATATATATAGAAGACGGCTGGCTCTCCAGGGTCATGGGCACTGACCAGGCAACTCTCCCTATTTCTGGCAAAAGGGAAACACTCTAATATTTCAGAATGAAGAATGGTGTGTAATTGATACCTTCCAGTAAGAAAACTAGGATTTCAATAGCTTAATATTGAAGACGGATTTTTTCCCCCTTGAAAAACATCTTAATATCGCAATATTTCTTTTTGAGAACTTGGCAAAGGAACACGCTCAAGATGCCGTCAGGCAGCTGGGTTCCTTGCAGCCGTTGTCTGACTGAAATACTTTATCTGGGTCACTTGTCTGAATGAAATACTTAAATCTGGGTTTGCCACAAACGAGCTTGCCACAAGGTGACCAAGCCTAAGAGGTGACTGTATTTTTCTGGTCGTTACACTCTGCTAAGTAAACAAGATGTCCAAGGTGCTTTGTGGCAATCCTTAGAAATACAGTTGTTATTCAAAATCCCCTTCTGGGAATCCAGAGGTGGAAGAAGTCAGCTCTTTCCTGGGCACCACGGTCCTGGGCCAGGCAGCTGGGGCCCGACCTGTGTTGCCTCGGGCGGTCTGAGGGCGGCAGGGCTGCACGGCTGGCTTCCCAGCAATCTCAGGAGACCCCTGCAGTTCTAAGGTAGCGTGTGGCCCGGGGACAATTTGGCCAGACAGCTGTGCGGTGCCCAATAGCTATAAAAGGGAGATATTAAACGCCTTCTGTCAAATCACACACCCTTTGGAATAATAATCTGTGTCTTCTGGTCTGAATATCCCCAGTCAATTACCCCATCTCGTTATAATTTGTATTAGGTTAAAAAGGAAACACACACAGAGAAGTCCACTTTAACCTGAAATAATTTTGTTGATAACTGGATTACTTTCAGTGGGACATTTGCTTTAAATCACAGAATTCTCCATCTGGATTATCAAGAGTACAAAATCCCTTCTCCCTCCCTCCCCCCCATCCAAAATGAACAAACAAACAAAACCCCAAACCCACAACTCAGTTTCAAATAAGTTTTAAAGAAATGAGACTCTAAATATTTACATATGGATCAAGAAATAAATCACAAAATTATTTACAAAAATACACAAGCGTATATGCAAACAATTTACACCAGTTCACAAAAAATATTAAAACATAAAAAAAAACACTATAAATTAAAATTTAAAACTCAAAAGTATGGTCTAAGACATCCTAGGATGCTTCTCTCATGCAGGTCATGGTTGAAAAATCAGGTCTTTGTTACCTTAGAATCTAAACTGTAAAATAACCATTTAAAATTTTTAGACACTAGCAGTACTAGTCAGAAAAAGAAAAAGAGCCTCCGTGCACAGACACGCTCTTGCACAGTTAAAACAGACCATTCCTGACATTTCCGTCACACACAGTACTAACGACCACATGCCTCTAGCCATTTGGAAGTAACTTTCTGACACGCTTTTGCTTTCACTAGCATTGCTTTACACACACTGCTCAGAAAACACTTTGCCAAGATACCGGACGCGTGGTTGACAGGGCTGGGAAGACACAGGAACTTTGCAGGTCCCTTTGTTGACTAAAGGGGTAAATTTCACATTTACATTGTCTGCATCTATGGCTGCTTCGAATGTGCTAACCTGCTCTCTACCCCGACTCACATGAATGGTCCCTCTTTACAGAATTAGTTGTAGAATTTTTCAACCTGACCCTAATGTTTAAAAATGCTGTCATCATACAAATGTGCCTATCCTTGGAACCATCCAGGGATTGCGTTTAAAAAGGAAACTGAACACAGTAAGCAAAAGGCTCAGATGAAATTCGGTCATAAAAAATGGCGCGTCTGGGGCTGTCGGCAAAGTCTCTGGCCGGACATCCAGGGAATATTTATTCCAATCACACCGCACTGTGGCATCAGGATTTTGCCAAAGAAAAACACCTGGGGATATGAATATGAAAATACTAGTAGAATGATGGGTTTAATGCATAAGGCAGCTCCATTTCCTGGATCATAATGCTCCATGTCAAAATTTGAAAGCAATCATCTCTGATTACTCTATTTGTGAACTAGACTGAGGTAACCTGGCTCACAGTGATTTGCCATCCAAGTTCTACCTACAATATTAGAAAGGGAAAGATACAGGCAAAGTTCTTCAAATTACAAACCCCGAAGTTAAGGCTGTATCTATACACAGGGAGCGAAACAACTCTAGATTTTATCTAAAGTTTGTGTTTCACACTCATACCAGTAATTTGAGTCATTATTCAAAATCAAAATATTTACCTGATATTTCTAAGCCATAGGACACTGATAAAGTAATTGCTTTGAGGCATCAACCTTGGTATTTATAAAATAGACTTCGGTTTCAGGAGTAAATGCGTGTGACGATAAACTCACAAGGATTAAGACTGGACAGGACTTCTTCAGCCACATCCTTCTGGACCCTCACATCCTTCTAAGTTCTTTTTCTTTTTAATGAAAAAACAAATACTGCTTTAGGAGAACAAATGGTGTGACACATTTCAGTAGGATTACAATTTACCATTATTGAGGGAAAAAACCTGCTACTAAAGCCAGCTGCATGTCCTTGTCACATCAGCTCCTCTTTCTAATGTCTGTGCTGCTGGTGGGAACTTGGGAACTTGTAGGGCTGAGTGAGCTCAAAGGGGCAATGGGTTGCCTACTTTATTAAGAGCTGGTTAAAGTAAAAACATGAAATCAGTGCTGTGTATTCACCAGAGCCCAAGCTCCGGCATACGGCACCCAACAGAAGTACCTCCAGGCCTCCTAACACGGTGACTGTGCTTTGCACATAAAAGCCTGAATTTCCACAGTATTTCGGGATTTCTACCATGGTCTTTACTGAATCCCTCGGATCAGTTCTGGGGGAACAAAAGAAAACTTTATTATAGAGTATGTTCACATATAAATGCATTCTTAAAACTTTATTTCTTTTTCTAAATATAAATCCTTAAAATGCAATCACATTTTTTTAAATTAAAAAAACTGGCATGACTCCTAATCTTTATACAAATTCACAGCAATAATAGCAGCATAAATTTAGCCTCTTAAAAGATTTCTTCCTTTGCTCTAAATAAAAGTTAATTCCAAGTTTTAAAAAGCCAGAGCAGTGACCACCCAGTAAATGGAATGTAAGTCCCTTAACGTCTTCTACAAACCGAGCATGTGAAACATGTGAATGTATAAAAATCAAGTATTATTAAAAGTCACGGAATGAAATGATTACATCTAAACTTGTTTTGTAAATACAGGACTGCCTTGCTAGGTAGTCTGGCACGTACGTTTTGCGGGGAGCTGAGAAAATGGAATGGGGTCGGGCTGGAGGTGTCTAGCCCAGCTCTCACAAGGAATGCAATTTTCAAAAGAAGTTCTGGGTCCTGAACATGGTTAACATGTCTACAGTTATCCAAACTATAGCCGAAATGCTGGTGAAGATGGCGACCAGAGTGGACTGGGGCCGCAGAGGTCCTGAGCCAACAGCGCGCTAACTCCTTAGCGCAGAAACAGCGGCTGCCCCCAATTCCAGCAGGTACAGCGGGGTTGTGCGCCGAGCGGTCATTGCAGTCTTACTAACAGGAGCTACGCAGCTGCTTTAGAATTCCCAGCAAACCTGTAGCCTGGTTTGGAAACAGAAGTTAGCATGTAGACCTGTAACCATGATAAACTATGTGTTCATCTTACCAAACCACGCTGGGTTTTCAATGAAAAAAGTTGCTTTAGGGAAAAGCATGGCGTGAAATGTTTTTTAGTAGGATTACAATTTACCAATTATTGAGAGAGGAAAAAAAATAAATGGAGGCAGGCAACACATTAAAAGCATTTATATAGTTTTCTGGTGCTAACAGTGCTCACTGACTTCCATCTGAGAAGCATCTTTAATTCTAATTTTTTTAACACTCTCTTCCAGCGGTCTGAGCCTGTTCACTGAACTGTGAGACAGCTATGAGAAGAACATGAAGAATATGCTCCAGCCTGGGACTAAATGGTTTGACATTCTATGATGACTCTTTATTAAATGCTTCGTCCTGATTCCTTTATGTTTTTAATTATAAATTTGCTAAATGCTCAACAGGCTTATCTGAAGAATCAGGGGGGAGTTTTTCTCTGTTCTAACTGAACACAAAAGACAGGGAGCGTGCCGTGAGGGACATGAGCGTCAGTGCCGGCAAGCGCCATGGCCACCGAGGGTGGGAGGGACGCAAAGGAAAACGCAAAAACCTCCCAGGAAATAGACACAAACTGCTTGGAACTGTACAGCAAATACAAAGAAGGACAAAGTCAAATTCAAATGCAGGTAAAGGCAGTCCTCAGGCTCTTACAAATTAGCTCTATATGGCAAGTATGCTCTGTGACACATTGTTTTACTACGTTTTCATCACAGTGCTTTACACTCATTCAGTTCTCGTTTAATGACAAAAATGAGTCTATAGATAAAGAGGTGGTAATGAAACAGCAAGGGAAAAAAGATAGTGATTTATTTTTCTTACTATTTTTTTTTTTAATGTGGTCAGGGGGTTTGTAGCTTTTTTCTTTTTCTTTCTTTTTTTTTTTTAAATCTTTTTGGTTACTGAAAAAAATAGAACAGTCCGCTGTCCAGCAGAGGCTGCTTCAACTCTATTGCTCTCGGGGCTCATTCCGCATGGACCTGGGTTTCCGGATGCTGCAGGGACAGCTCCGCGGGCAGGAAGGCCCCCTGCCCCAGAGCAGTGGCGTATGTCCTGTTCTGCGGGTGGGGAAAGCCGGAGGGCGCGTACGCCCCCACGGCTGCTCCTCCAAAGCCTCCGCGCTGGGGCTGAGGCGGAGAGTGGTAGCCCTCCAGGTTGTCATACTGGGACACGGCGGTCATGCCGCCCTGGCGCTTGCCGTGCGCCTGGTACTGGAACAGCGCACCGGGGTCCCTCTCCATGTTCTGGGTGTGATGCAGCTTCAGGCTATGACTCCTCTCTGGTTTAGGGGGTGGGACTGTGGACTGACTAAGGTGCTCCTCCTCCTTGTAGCAGTCTCTGGAGTGTTTGTCTGGGGCAGGAGGCTGCCTCGCCCGAGGCCTCTCCATCTCTTTGGAGAGCCTTACCTCTTTGTGGTTCAGTCTTAACGACTCCTGCCCTGCTGTGATGTACTTCCCTCCAGAGTTATGGTAGCTGACGGGCTCAGAAGCGTCTGGAATCCCTTTGGACCCATAATCCAACTGGCCAGCCCCCTGGGGGTAAGGGGGTCCATTTTTGGAATCACACAGTTGCCTATGGCTTGCTTCCTGGTGGGCCCTGTGCTCAGGGAGACTGCAGCCCATGTCGTGAAGCTTCCTGTTCCTGAGGCTGCTCTGCTTCTGCGGCAGGGACGGCCTCTCTGCCTGCCCGTTGCCGTGGCCTCCGGGGTGATGGGCTCTGTCGAACTCTGCCTCCGGGTGCTTCCTGTAGAAGCGGTCCCCTCCCTCGGGACTGAGGGCCTTGGCCGGGTGCCGCCCCTCCTTCCCCTCTGCCACGGAGAGGAGTCCAGTTTTCCCAGGATCGGATTTACTGCGCAGGTGGATGACGTAGATCCCCCCCAAGTCGTCCTGCATAGCCGGGGTCATGTTATCGTACTGGGACATAACAGGCCCTTTCACCTTCTGCCGGGCCCGGCTCTCTCTCCGGATGGACTGCATGCGGTATTTTTCCATGTCCTCAAAATCCCACGAGGAGTAGGTGTGCTTTACATCAGCGGGTGGAGGCATGTTGACCACATTATGGTCATTACCCGAGAAATAACCAGTCACGGTGGCCCGGGGCCGGGGAGGCAAACCAGCGTACCCGTACACGTTCTTCCCCTGCAGCCGAGGATTGTAGAAAGCGAAATCGCGGCCGGGCAGGCGGTGCAGGGGCCTCAGCTGGACGGTGCTGTAGGCATCCACGTCACACAGCGCCCCGTCGGGGCTGTAGTAGGAGCTGGAAGAACTGGAATAGGGGCTATACCGGTAGTGGACCCGACCGTTCTCGAAGTAAGGCTGGAGCTGAGTCACGTGGTAATCCGAGCGAGCCTGGGAGGACTGATATGGCTTATACTGGTACAGGGGTCTGGGGCAGTAGGCTGGTTCGTCATCCGGGGGCACTTCCGTCCGCGAAATGGGAACAGAGCGAATCATGGCGGCTGGAGGGGCGTGGAGAGACTGCACCCTCCGGATGGTCGGGTACGGGGGAATATCCTCAGGGTAGCAACCACTCCTGACAGACGAGCTCAAAGAAGACACGTACTCGACCCGGCTACACGGCTTGGGGTGGTGTCCCGATGCACTTCTTCCTGGGGCCACGTACGTGTTGTAACGAGGGCCCATGGAGGCGGGTGGCTCTGACCTGGAGCCATACACCAGGTGTGGCTCCACTTTATTGTGATGTGGAGGTACGCTCTGGGGGCGGTACTGGCAGTTTGGAGTCATATTGAAATGCAAACAGTTTTCTGGACCAAAAGGCTCAGTGGCGACATCAGGCCTGGCAAAGCTGGAGTAAGGAGCTTTCTGAGAAGCATGCTTAGGTTGTGGGACAGGGAGTGGCAAAGGCAAAGCGTCATCCACAGAGGCCGAGGAAGCAGCAACAAAGGGGTGATAACTGGAACTGCCGGTCACATCCACGCTGCTGGAGTGAATGGCGGCGGCAGCTTTGCTCTCCATCGTCCTGGTCGGGGGCAGCGGTGCAGGGAAGCCACAGGGCGCGTGCACCGGGACAGGCTCGGCGCGCAGGTGCAGCGGCGGGGCCCTGGGACCTTCCCGCAGCTTTTCGGGAAGGCCGGGCTGGAGAGCGGGAGCAGAGCCAGGACACTGAGTGGCGCTGCTGCCATCACCGACGAGGACAGGAGCAGGTTCGTCCATGGCTCTGGGTTCCGGTGGCCTCTCTGGAACCGGAGCTACTCCCTGAACCTATTGAAAAATTACAATAGTGTGAGTGTGTTTCCTGTGCTCCCCTGTGTGAGATCAAACACTATGACATTTGTAACTCACAAGTTGTGGCTATTTGGGTGGCAGTCTGAAATCTCCCAAGCCTTGTGGTCGCGTGGGACAGGACAGTAGGTCAAGCTGTCCCCAGCCAGGAAATGGCCTGAGTGCCTATATGGCGTAACAGCCACTACCATCTTGAGGACTGTTCTAATTTAGTAGGTTTCAAACGTGAGGAGGTTGCCTATGACATTACCTTCATGCGTAGGCCAAAACAGGGTTCATCAAATAACAGTCACACTTAAAAATCCACATGCAGCCTCTCTGTCCCACTCAGGCCTAACACCAGGAACACTTTGATAAACAAAGAGCCCGTTCTCCCTCTTTTTCAAAAGAGAGATTTTTGAAGTGGCTCACAGTGGCACAGTGAGCAGCAGTTTTAGCCCCCAAATCTAGGGAAAGGTAATAAAGTGACTTGTCTAAGGTGGCATTCAACTCAGTCATTGTCCCCTGCCATGCACTCCCCCCTGGTGTGTGGCAGCAGCAGCCAGGGTCTTCACAGCAACACTGCCATGCGCTGCCCTTGAGAGGCAGCTGCTAGAGAAACAGTGTCCTCCACTGCAGATGGGTACTGAAGTACTTTTAGCTCAAGGTGGCCACGAACAAACCTGGGGCACTTTAAAATATGAGAAAATGAGGAAGCAACCTTAGCACTCTGCATACAATACTCTCTCATCCAACATCCAAACAGGTGCTCCATGACAGAGCCTGCTGGCTAGCGTGGAGAAATAACAAAAAGTCCTATGACCTAACACTTACAACAAGCCTGCAGGCAGAGAGTCGTCCAAAAGTCTTGAGAATAAAGCACTTTTGTGAGGCAGAGGTGATGACTGGCAGACAGGACTTGCCCAAAGTCACAATGAGTCAGCGATGGGGCTGGGGAAAAAACCCAGCAACCCCGACACCGAGAGCCCAGCCTGACTCAGCTGGATGTTACGTCTCTGTACTGCCAGGGAGGAACCGCCTGGGTGCTTTAGGAAGGTAGCAGGGAGCAGATCTGGCTACACCACAGCCATTGCGTAACTTCTTTCGCAGAGGAAAACCTGCGTCAGGGAAAAACCTCCGTGGGAAAGGTTTCCGGAGAACCTGCCAGAGGACTTTGTCCAACTCAGAGGAAACGCACGATGCGGAAAAGGGACGTACCTTTAAAAAAAGTACATTTCATCTCACTGACCCTCTCCCCTCCTTACCTTGTGCGAATTATTTGGTCCTATGCTGGTGGCTGCTTGTACCTGCCCCACAGCTGGTAACTGCTCTGCTGCCCTTTGGGAAGGAGGCGGGGGAAGGGGACGGCTGGTTCTGTGAGGACGCTGAAGGGTGGCGGCAGCGAAATCCGCTGCGATGGGCTGTTCAGCCACATCCCAGTGCACTTCCCTGGCGCTGATTTCAGCTGTTGCTGGAGCAATTGTCATGTAAGCCAGGGTGGCTGTGTTGGTGTTCTCTTCAGGGGACCCAGAGGGAGGGTAGATTTTGTCCCGGGGCAAAGTAGAAGGTGTGGGAGTCTTGTCTGCAAGTTGTGAGGGGTGATGGGGCTTCTCCACACTGGCACCAAGATAAGAAGGAGGCTGGTCTCCACTGTAGAAATGAACTTGAGGTTGGTCCTGATCCGCAAAGGAGACAGTCGGCACAATGGTCTTCCCAGACTGGTCTTCGGGGAAAACGATGTGATCGTCAGACTTAGACTCTGTTAGGGGGACTGAAGTGACTCTGGCCTTTTCTGGGTCCCCAGGTAAATACGTTCGATGGGGCTGGAAGTCTGCCTGGTGGAGCTGCTCCCCAGATTCGGTCGCACTGGGGTGGGCACGATCCCGGACAGCCGCTGGGTCTGCGGTGAGCTGGTCACAGCTCCCAGCGGCGTTGTTCTGGAGGACAGATTGCTCTGCAGGCCTGTCCGCTGGGAAGTAGGCTTTATCTAGAGTAACATGAGAGTGGGAGCCAGGCAGCTTGTCTTCAGTTGCAGCCACCGCTACATCTCCGTAGTTTGTGGGGGCAGCCTGGGGGGCCCCTGGTCTCTTCAAGGGCTGGGTGGAGGCTTGCTGTGCAGACTCAGCTAGTGCTAGCGCCAACAGGCGGGCGACATTTTTCGGAGGCGGCGGTGGTGGGATAAGAGAGACTGAACTGACAGGGATGGAATCCTGAGGGGGGTCATGGGGAACTGCTCCTGGTGGGAAATTAGGAAAAAAAATGAGAGTGAAAAGGCAGCTTGCATTATCCTCTAGATGGAGAGCCAACACTCCCCGTCTGATCACTACAAAACAGGTGCCTTCCGTATTTCAGAATGGCAATCCACGGTCTTCCATCCCACATGCAAATGCTGAAGAAAACACATCTGGTTCAGAAGGAAAACTAAAACAAAAAGTGTTTAGGGACTGCAATCTCCTCTTGAATTGCTACAGAGACTGGGGCAAAAAAAAAAGCAGGTCCCTCATCTGGCTCAGAAAAGACTGCTTAGCAAACAAGCTTCAAGTGCTTGAGATGGTTTAGAATAGTTTTTACATGTGATGTGCAGGCTGGCTGATTAACATGTTAGGCTAAAATATAGGTATTTTATTAGAAGAGAAAACAGAATTAAGAGCTATGAAGTTGTGCAAAAAAAAAAAAAAAAAAAAAAATTCTGTCCAAAGAGATTAGGGAACTTTACGGAGCTGAGAGGCAGGACCACTGGCCCTTCGGGGGATTGTTGTTTGATTTTAATTTAAGGCTTCGAGCCATCAGCACCACCCGTTCTCTTTGATTAAAGGGCAGGCGCAGAGCGTACTTCCCTCTTACAAGGCACAGATGGCACACAGAACTGAAGATCCCTCTTAGCTTAAAGAAAGAACGGAGGAAAACAAACGGTACCTGTCTGAGCCTGTCCAGAAGGGACGGCCTTACTCTGCCCGCCAGAGGCGGGCGGCTCCTCCTCTGCCGGCGATTCTGCGTCGGCAGCAGCCACCTGCTCCGGGGGCTGGACTTCAGACTCGCGCCCTTCCTGGGCCTCTCTCTCGTCTGTCTTCATCTTCCCTGCCTGGGGAGGGGACCTACTTATGACAGCACTTGCGTCAACACCTGTGTTCCAGGTTGGAGAAGGCGCGGCCTGGGCTGCGGTAGCTGAGGCTGCGCCCATCACTTCTGACACCCGAGTGGGAAGAGTCACTGAGATTGGCTCAGAGATGTTCATAGAAGGCGATTTGCTTAATTTCCGTCCAATATTTGGAGAAAAAGCATAGACCACCTTTTCGGTGAATGAGGATGGCTTGGATGATTTCTCTTCACTTGGGCTCAAGTCCAGGGTGAAGAATGGACTCAGTTTCTCCTGAAGAGGAGACACGGGCTCCGAGCTTGCAGTGCTTCCTGGGGTCTGCGACTGGCTACCACCTGCCTCTGAATCCTTTTTATTTGTACTGGGCTTATCCTTGGAGCATCCTATGGAATCTAAGAAGGAAGTGCCGCTCTCCAGACATTCTGATTCAGCCTTAGGAGGACTGCACTGGAATGACATTGGATCAAAATCCAGGCTGGCTACTCCAATGTCCGGGGGGCTCAAATCCACATCCTCAGCGGAATGCGGAGACACCAGAGCTGGAATGTGAAGCAGCCCCACATCCTCCTCGCTTTCATTGTCGTGGGGCAGGTTATCATAGGAATTACAGCGGTTCCCCAGCATGTCCCCGTTGAAGGAGGCGCTCAGGGCATCGCTGCTGGATCTGGGTCTCCTCGGCCGGAACAGTTTGGAGTCACCTGGTAAGATGGACAATAATATCTGAGTGCGAATGTCACAGGAGCACAATGCCACAAGGCACCTCCTTAGCTAGCGCATGTGGGGGAAGACATGCTACTTCTCCTTTTCTTTCGGGTAATTATCTCCTGGGGCACACAGATGAAACACCCAGACCAGATGCTAAATAACAAACGCCTCTGATATGCTCAAAGCGAGAATGCAGCAGTCGGTGGTTTCAGCAGGGAAAGAAAGGGACTCAGAGCTCTTAGGTTCTATTCCTAGGCCAACACTGGCTCTTGTGACTTCAGGCACATTTTTAATTTCTTTTTGTCTTATTTTATCACAAACCTCACATATGACTTGTAAGGTGGAATGAATCACTTTAAATAGTACTTGAGAGAGACAGCAGCAAGAGCCTTTTTTGGTTTTGTTTTGGTTTTGGTGGGGAAAAATGTTTTCCTGACACCCAAATTTCTAAAAATAAATAAATAAATAAACTTCTCAATTAAAATATCTCTACAATCTCATAAAACATTAACACATATTTAGTAAGGGATTGCTTTCAGATACTTAAAAATAATTTTATTTTTTTCCCCCGTAAGAATAGGCTCTAAGTTTCTCAGGCAGAATCAGTCCTCAAAAGCGGTAGGGGACTTGTGAAATCACACAATTTTTTGACATTGCTAAATATCTACCTATCCACCTGATAGAAGTCCTCTCTCTCTGCATTCAATTACAACTATTATAATTGCCATAGTAAAAATGTACTACAAAGAGGCAGAGATTGTCTTAACATAAAACATTCACTAATGCACTGGCCACATGGAAAATTAATCCCTACTCAAATATTGTTTTCTGCTTAACAGTAGCATCTACCCAGCCCACTACCTAGTTTTGTGAAGCATTCTCACAACTGAAGTGAAATGGAAAATCTTGAAAAACCTGTAAGTGGTAGGTACCCAACTAAAGTGACTTGTGAGGATGTCCTGTCTCACAGGCACAGTCAACGAGGACGTGGCAGTGCGGACCGTCTGAAGACGAGAAAGCTGACCAGGATGATGGCATCCAGGACGCTTCAGGAGGGCATGATCTGAACATCTACAGATTGAGAAATGCCCTCGGGAAAGCAACGTAGCTCTTGGTTATCTTTGTAAAGGGGGCCTTCTTCACAATCCTGCTGCACAAGCCGAAAATGAGGTAAAGGATGTCCTACTTGCTAGTACATGGTTTGGTCAAAAAAGTTTTATTTCCTTCCCAGTAAACAGTGAAGTAGTTCTTTGTTCCTTCTAAAAATCAGTAAACAGTTGCAACAATAACCCGACTTTATTTGATAGACGCTAAAATTTATTTTCATAACTTTTTAGTTTTGTTTTTCAAGTTACAATCAAACATTTTTGCATTATTTAGAATAACATTTTGGTCCCCATTTTAAACAGATTCATTTCTCCTGGTACTAACTATGCTCAGATAATGAGGAAAGCCTATACTCAATCTGATCTATGCAATTTAATATTAGGTTAGCCATCTTCAAGACAAAAAACTGCTAGTCTGAATATCAAAACTGCTTGATTTTATACTTTGCAACACTGTACTCATTGTGAAATCTAAAGAAATACTAATAATACAATTTTTCACTGAGCATTAATAATTATATATGGTTAACTTTAACTGTGTCATCTCTTTTTATGTAAACTGAATAGCAATGAGGTCAAAAATAAAGAAATACAAGGCTGGTCTCACATTTAAACATCAATGGACAGTACAAAACAGATACTAGTGTTCCTAAGAAATGATGGCCTATAGCCTATTTATTAAGCATAAATTTATAAAATAAACTAACTTGTTACGTTCTTTCATGAAATATAGAATAAAATGATTGATGCTTTTAATCTTACCATCGCCTGCATGGAGAGAAGTAAGTGACTCTTCACTTTTAGCTGATCGGAGGGTTCCTTCTGCCCGGCCACCTTAAGAATCAAAACCAAACAGTGCAAAGTTTTATTCATTGTTACATATGTAGTAACAGGGAGCAGTGTTTTTCTCTACATGTACTTAAACTTCCAAGAGTGATTAGTTGTACACTGACAATCATATTCCATTTAGCATCCTGTTATATAACATATTGTTCTCAAATGGTTGCCTCTATGAAAAATCTTTTTCTTAAAGGATTATGAACTTGAGAAAAAAGATGAATTTTAAAATGTCTTCCTTTTATACTTCCTAATGACCAGTATGATGCCATACTGGATTCAGGGTAGGCCCTAAATCCAGTGAAGGGGGATGTGTCCCTTCAGGAAGAGAAGACACGGAGAGACGGAGGCAGTCTCTGCCACGTGAAGACCGAGGCAGAGACTGGAGTGATGCCACCACAAGCCAAGGGATGGCAAGGGGCACCAGGAGCTGGAAGAGGCAAGGATTCGTCCCTGCTGGCACCCTGACTGCGGACTTTTAGGCCTCCAGTGCTTTAAGGTAATCATTTTTTGCTGTTTTAAGCCACCCAATTTGTGGCAATTGGTTATAGCAGCCCTAGGAAACTACACAGGTACTATACACCTGTTGAATCTGATCTGTTAAACATGTCCACCCTCTTTCACCTTGACACAGTCAACACAGCCGACACTTTCTCTTCAAGCTCCTCCCCCACTATTTCGGGTGGTAGGACTCATCTCTTCTGTTCTCTGCCTACCTTTCTCGCCATTACTTCTCACTCTCCTCTCAGGACGACGCTGCCTTTTCCCGTCCTTTAAACACCGCTTTTCTCCAGGATTCAACCCCCAACCTGCTTCTCTCACTCAACAGGCTCTCTATGGGCCACAGCATCTATTTCTAGGATTCTATGTGGTTGCTGACGACTCCCAAGTCCGTATCTGGTGATGGCAGATGCCTTCACTGAGTTCCAGACCCACACTGCTAACCCGCCCCAGGCACGTCCGACTCACTACTGCACAGATAGACACAGTACTTTTCTTCCCTCCCTTATCATTTCACCAAAACCTGAAAATGTTCTTTGTTCCTCTTCTCCCCTCATCCTTCACAATCACTTGGTCACCCAGTACAGTAGAACCTGCTTCCTAAATGTCTGTCATATCTATTTCCCACTCCCAGTGCCACTGCTTATTCCAGACACTCGCCGTTTCTTGCTTGTATGACAGTAGCTGTCCCCTAACTTGCTGTCCCCTAACTTGCTGTCCAGTCTCCAGTCTTGATTCTCTCTCCAAATGTTCCTTACACTGCTGCTGGAGTCATCTTTCTTAAATCCAAATTTGATCATGTTACAATACTGAAGCCGTTCAATAACCACCCCCCTCCCCAAGAAATGCAGGACAAAACCAAAACTCTTTGGCAAGCATACAATGGTCTGAACCTCGTCTTGTACCACACTACGCAGCCAAGTTCTTTACAGTTCCCTGTTTCACACACAAGCAACACACTGCACTCCCACCTCCTGAGTGGGAATCCCTACTTAGTCTTCAAAACCCAAGCCAAAGGTTCTATTTTCTGACCACCAGCTCCTCTCCCGGCACGAACCGATAATTCCTACCATAACTATCTTTCACAAACCTTTATTTCAATAGCTATGCATGAAATTTATTTTCTTACACATACGGCTTCCCAGGTAAGACTATGAAGGCAGGAGCAGTGTCTCACCTTCCTGTCTGCGGAGGCTGCTCTCAGTAATCTCGCACGTGCTCAGGACGCTACTGCCAACTGCCTAAGTGCGGGATTAAGTGACCTGAACATTATTTCTAACGTTACCTGAGAAGAACGCATATGATCTTTCCAAGGTTTAGAAGCTGATAGTTATCAGTAGAACATGGGTTTTAAACTATTTTTAAAAGAGTGGTCTTTTCAATAAAAGTAATAGATTTATTTGACCCTCTAAGATACTTGCATCAATCAGTTCTCTAGTAAAAAGATAGATTCTTCTGGTAATAAAAGTTATAAACTTGAAAGGTATGTTGAACATGGTTTTGTCATTTTTTAAATATCTGTAAAAATACCAGTTAATAAATGCAAACACCACAGCAGTAATTTTTAATTACCTACTACCAACAATAAACAAAGTTGCAAATTTTTAACCATTCACAAAATATATACAGTTTCCCTAAGAAATTAGGTATCCTACATTATTTACATATAATTTATGCATTTGGGGATAAAAAAAGACAATTCACATGTAGCAACACAACTGTGGGTTGTCCCACGGAAGCACATCAGGACGACATACTGAGCACATGCCCCGAGTAGGAAGGGGCCGACGGGCCACCTGCGCCCCGGTGGCAGCTCAGGGGCGGCGGGAGGGCACTGACCTTTCAGGGCCATGGCTTTCATCTCGGAAGGCTCGCTCTCATTACGCTGCAACTTCCGCTTCGAAACAGATGACGATTTCCCCAGGTTGAAAAAGGAACGCCAGCTGCCCACAGGAGATTTTTTCATTTTATTTTGAGGCCGCCTCCTAGGAGAGAGAAAATAATTTGTACTAAGATATCCAAGGGGCTGGTTTTACTTAAAGAAAAGGAACAAATGATGGAAAGACCCAAACAGCCGGGAGAGACACGTCCACCATCCACATGGCGCCCTCTACACAGCGCAGCGAGACTGCACAGCGACAGCATGGAATGGAAGTGACCGCCTGGATTTTAGTCAGTAATTAGTTTCACAAAGATAATTTTTATACAGATTGTCATATTTAGATCTAACCTCACTATCTGGGAAATAAGTGAGAGTAACATATATTTGGGAATAGGAAATATTAAAACTCCAGAAACAGAGTTAAAGAAAATGATTTTAGTTGTGAATAAGACAAATTAAGCCAAAAATGAAAAGAATTAAGAATAGTAACTAACATATACTGAATGCCAGACACTGTGCTACCTCCCTTATATGTAGTTATCTCCCTTAAATTATCTACAATATGAGGCAGTCACTATCATCCTCCTTTTACAACTAAGGAAATTACAACATGAAAAAATTTAGGTAACTTCCTTAATGTTATAAAACCAGTGAATGATAGAGTCAGGGTTGGAGGCCAGGCCTATCCGTATCACAGTACCTACTCTCTTGATTACTACTCTCTAAAGAGATTTTTGAGAAAATTATGAAGCTAAAACATAAATTCAAGACACTGAAGACAAACTCAGAACGACAAAGTAAGAGTGTGTTCTAATTTTATGTTGTCAGGACATTTTTTAGTCATGGGAAGTGAAAGGAAGTTAAGAGAAGTATACTAAAAAAATGGAAAGAATAAATTCTCCATCAGGTTTTATTACTGCTACCCAATCCATGAAATTGAAATCCTGACTTTCATGTGTAATAGCCAAAGGAGTAACAGATGTACCAAAATTAATTTACATACATTAGTCTTCCTACAACATTTTAGTAAAAAAAACCCAAACAAACCCCAAAACAAAAAAACATGTCATTATCACTTCTTTAGAGAAACAGAGAACTTCAGAGCTGGAAGGGACTCGGGGCGGGTCACCCACAGTGGCTCTCACACCAGCACACACAGCGGGGCCCTCTGGGGGGCCGGGCAACAGACTCAGTGCTGGACCCGCGCCCCTAGCCCCCGAGTTTCTGATTCCATGGGTCCGGGTGGGGCCTGAGAATTAGCATTTCCGGCAACTTTCTGGTGCTGCGGGTGCTGCTACCGGGGAGCTCGCCCTGCGAGGGGCACTGGTCTATTCTAAACTTAACGCGGAACCAACGTCAAGTCATCATCCATTCATTACTTTCTGAATAAGCTATTCCCACACAGCTTATTTCTGAACAAATTTTAAAGCAACGTGTCTCAGAGAGAAAAATCACATCCTGTACAGTGGAAGTGTATCATTTTTCCTAACAATTTTCCCTATACACTTGATTTCCTTCTTGTTTAAAATGACGTGGTGTTGCAGTGCTTCTCAAATCATTTCTATCATTCCCTATGAAGTATCACCCACAGTCAAAAGACCAGGTTTTCCTGGGACTGGCCCAGAATCAATACAGTAATACTAAAATACAAAAGTAAAGTAAAATAAAAGAGAACACAGAGCCATGAAATCACATTCATGAAGATTTAATGAACTTTAATTTACCTTTCAAGTGGGAACTCGATGATGGTATGAAACTTCCCCTGAAGTGCAGCAGGTCCCTCTCCTACTTCGATGTATTTATTTTCTGTCACAATGGGAGAATTGACCTGAGCCTGTGTTCTCGCCTGGGCTTCCTCCAACGTCAGCAGCTTGGTGGATGGCGAGGAAACCAGCAGGGATTTGGGTCTTGACAGAGAGGCTTTGGAAAGAAAGAAATACAATAAAGACAGTCACGCCTTTCTGCATGGGAAAACGATACGTGTGAGTATGTGTATATCCATCTATTTATCTGTCTATCCATGTACCTATCTATGTCTTGTTTTAAGTTTTCTTCATTAAGTTTTTTGAATGGCAAACATAATACAGCTTTGTACTAAGTGAGGAACAGAAGGTGACGTGCCAGGTTGTTAACAATGACATACACACATACGTATTTAGAATTTTTAAGTAATTTAACTATTTTTCCTTTCCTAAGGCCTTGCCCAATATCACTCAAATATGTTTAGATTTGGAAGGAATTTTTCTGCTGCTGCTCCAAATTAGACCTTTATATAAACCAACAGGAAGTAACACAAGACTTTTTTTTAATGTATCATGAACTTAGATCACAAAATGTCTAATATATAGTTTTCACTAAGTACACACAAAATACCTTATATTGTGCATTTTGCGAAGTGGGCATAATTTGCCGCTTTCTACCAAAGACAGATTTATTTAACTAAGATAAGAAACGCAGTTTTCCATTCCTTGCAAAGCTTTGATATGTGTTCCTGGCAGTGAACAAAATCTGCGCGGGCCCCACCTGCTCCCTCCTGAATGGCTGCGCCGATTTTCCCACTGAAGAGGACGTCAACGTGATTGAGGATGAATTCAACCACCACAGACTGAATCCTCACTTCCATGAAGGCTGCAGTTCCGCTGAAGCAGGCAGACTCGATCTGTTTTGACCTGCGGAGTAAATACAGTTACCATCAGTGAAAAGCCACAGAGATGGCAGTCTTAAAGGGCTTTCTTTCTTTTTTTTTAAAACATGTCAATCACAGAGACACCAGAGGGAGAAAGTATACTTTCACAGTACCTTGGCTAAGTACCAATGGCCTCTTTTGGGAAGATGCTCATAAAACAACAGATTAATTTTACTTTTAAAAATTGTCCTTATGAAACACTGATGAATTAGGCTTTCATTTAAGATGATTGGCTCTACTTAAGGTCATATGTCAAATGCAACGTACCTGAGCAGGTTTGGAGCCCAGACAATTGCTAGGTTTTTTGCATGCATATTTGTGATGGAACAATAGTCAGCTAGAAGTGACAAGTGTCTCATCAGGAACTCCAGTGTTCTGGAAAATGAAATACAACATATTAAAAACAACAAGAAACCATTATGTGGCAGTGCGGAGCATAAAAGCTCCACTGTTAAGTTTTCAGTGCAAAATGGAAAAAGAGCCGTACAAACCCCAGCAAATGTTGTGCTGCTCATTGGGTTTGAATGTTATTACTACAGAACTGCCGGAAGATTTGCTCCTGGCTGTCAGAAATCTAGTTTCAAGATACCAGTGAAATGAATCCTCCAATCCAGTTTCTAGACAAATGACTCTGAAGTTATGCTAGTCTACTTGCAGCCGACATGCTAACAGGAAAGGATTTCAACTTTCCTTCTATAAAAGAAAACATTTCACAAGCCTGAAAAGAATTAAAATTAAAATTCCAGTAGGCACCAAGAGGAGAATATTTGAGCAAATATGTGCTTGTAAAATAGAAAGCCTACTCCAAATCCTCATTATCCTGGCCTAGCTTATACGTTCTAAGTTTGCTTTATTTAAACAATTTACATATATAAAAATTTCTATATTCTATATTATATAATCTATATATCTATATAATATGTAGATACAGTATATAATATATAGATATATCTACACATTATATATAATAAATATATAATTACAGATATATATTATAATCTATAACTATGTACCTATATATAACATATATAGACATATAAATAAATATATAGCTATATCTATATAGAAAGAGGGAAAGAGAGGGGTATGGACAGATATAAAATAAAAAGGCAGAGTAGTTTTGGAAATAAAGCATGACTGGCTTAAATGTAAGTTAAAACACATAAACACAAATAGGTATTACCTACCAGCCCCCACATCTCTCAAAGCGTTCCTGCCTAACTGTATAGGAATGAAAACTATTAAAGACAATGGATGGGAGACAGAAGTTTAAGACTATTACTTGAAACAGTAATGGAAGTTAATTTTTGGTAAACGTATGAGTCTCAAACGTCTAGATGAGCTTAACATGACTTTGAGAAGAAAAGGAAGGTAACGGCAGGATGTTTTGTTCAAGATGCCTTGACAGGGAACAAGTATCTCATGTAACTCTCACAAGGGCCCTCCCTAGCACAGTGTCACCGCCCCTCACTCATGGAGCGGTGAACCCCAGTTTGCCCACATTACACAGGCACGCGGTGCTGGGGGTCCATCAGGCTCAGCTCCTCCCCAAAGCCTTGGCTCATTCAACAGAACCTACGAAAGCCGCTGTATGGCAAAAACCAGAATTCTCTGTCCCTCTTGTACAGAAGTAAAGACAGACAGAGTGAAGCTGGCCTGGAGGCAACACAGAGGTGAGAGGCTTGAGAAATGTGTGTAGAAAACAATGTTAAAATTCCTTATTTGGAGGTGGGGGGGTGGTATATGAAGGAAAGAGAAGGTTAAAGTACTTCAGAAACATATTTTATGAGAAATGCAACAACCAAAGATAGCATTTTATTCACATTATCTAATTATAAAAATGCTTTTAAGAGCTAATGGAGAATTTTAATCAGAATCTCATAAATGAGCAATTTCATATGTAGCAGAGTGCAAACTGCATAAACCTTCATGGAATACAATTTGGAAATTGCTGTATGTTGAGAAGAAAATCTAACTTGTCTTTTGATTTGTAAGAATTCTGGTTAGATCTTTATCCTAATAAAAATAATCTAGGTTCCCAAAAAGATTCATGCAAATGTATGGTCCTCAAAGTCTTGTTTAAAACTGGACTGGGTTGTGTAAGAAAAACCCCACCTTACAGATTAAATAAGCACCTTCGGGGAAGGTGAAATAATGTGCGGCCTATCGACAGTAGAGAACACTGCTGAAAGCCAGGCTTCCCAAAAACATTCAAGGAACCAGGAATTGTGAATGTTAACATCTTTTAAAAATCTGGATCAAAAAAGATATATAAAGTAGGAGATACATCAATTATTTAAAAGCAGCTAGACTATAAAAGCGCATTACATAGCAGGAGATATGTAACAAGGAAGTATATATAATTATAGAGTGGAGTAGGAGATATGGAATATACTTGAAAAACAGGTGGGCATATCCAGTAGGTAATACACAGGGTCCAGCAGAGGCGGCACCTGCTTGAGTATGGTTGGGAGGGTAATAATATGGCTGTAATAATTTATAGTTTTAATTTGAACATTTCATCTAAAATGTCATATGATGTGCTTGAGTGTGATACTGCTTTGTGACAGAATTACATGTTTATGATTTTGTAATTAAAGACTGTGCAATAAAGAGGGAGGGTTATTTTGTGCCAGACCCTGCATATTAGGAGAGAGATATTAGGATATATGCACACATCTATCAGCAGGCTATAAAATATACAGTGTTTAAAGATATAAAGAATATGTGCAATATATATCGTTGAACATTCACTATGTGCAAAACTCTAGTCTCAGAATACAGTGATAAACGAGACAGAATTCAGGGCCTCAAGGAGTCTGTGTTTTGGAGGGGCATAAATGGGCAATGCAGTGTGTATAAAAACATGTAGTAGGATATATGCACAAATACAGCAGGAAAAGGCATGTGATGTTCAATAAAAGATTAAGTAGATAGCAAGGGAGCTATAGATGTAATTAGTAGGGGAAATGTCTACCTATTTTGAGAAATATCTGTATATAATAAAGGAGACTATATACTATAATAGGGAAAATGTAATTACAGTAGAATAGAATAACACTGTAGAAAGGTAATATATCTATCAATGTAGTAGAAGATATATGTGTGAGATATGCACTTATATTTGTAGGTATATGTGTGTATAATAAAACACATAGTAAATATATGGGCATATATAACAGGTAATAACTGATAATAATGGTAATTAATTCATATAAATAACACTTATTTAACAGGCCTCATTCTAAGTGCCTTTCCTTTAATATTCATAATGATCCTATGAGAAAAGTACTATTATTTTCATTTTACAGATAATGCAACTGAACCCAGAGACAAAAGAACTTGCTCAAGGTTGCAAGGTCATACAGCTAATAAATGCAGTTTGGCTCCAAAGTCTAGAAAGTCTATAATATATAGATATTATATATAGTAGGTGATATAAATGTACTACAAAGTATGGGATAAATAAATGAGATACAAATAAAGCATGGTGGGAGACTTACTTATATAAAATATATAGGAGATATACATACTTTACGATAAGAGAAATACATGTATATGTTTATATGCATGTATGACATATATGTACATACATTCTCTTTATTATATCTGTATATGTACACATAAAGACTTTATATATGTGATAGAGCCTCTTATTAATAATGTTTTCTTAATTGACCCACAAGCTTAACCAGTATTATTAATTCTTTCGGTAAAATGAACTGATTGGTGTCCAAGGCACAGTAAGCTTTTCTGGCGAATAGGTTTCTCTGTGGTATCCCTGAACACTTCAACTAACATTGCTTGAATTGTAAGCTCACCTAAAACCAGTTTTAAGTATTTCTGTAACTATTTATGTAAGGTTATTTTAATTCATAACTAAGTTAAATGCTATCAACATTTATAAAACACAAAAAAGTTTTGTTTCTTGCTTCTACGAAACCTCAGTTGAGTATTTTGCAAAGTCTTGATAAAGGTGAGCTGCCAAATGAGAATCAAATACTGTGATGAGCAGATAACAATTTAAACAAAACCAAACCTGTAACTGTCAATAATATTCTCATAGAGTGATAAGATAATATCCACGCTATAAGAATAGGCTACTATAAAGTAGGAACATTTGGAGAAACAAGAAAGGGAGAGAGGTATGGGTGAATGAGAGGAAGGAAGGAGGGAAGGAGGGAGCAAAGGAGGGAGGGAAGGTTAATTCCTGGAAATAAATGTATTTAAATCAAGAGATGTGTTGGAAGAAATCCATACCTGAAAACTGACAAAGAGAATGTAAGAAAATAAGAGTTAATTCAAGAGTTATGATTCCAGGAAAACAATAAAAAAGAACAGAGAAGTGGGATAGGGTTTAAATTGTAGTGAGAAGTTGTAATAATACAAGAAACTTTTTCAGAAGTTTTCAAAAAGAAAAGGCCCTTGTTGAGTGCTCAGAGCAAAGAATGAGAAAGAACCCATTCCAAGATGAGTCAATGTGAAAACTGATCACGAGGTATGTTCTAAATTTCAGCGAATCCAGAAAGGATATAAACAAAACAAAATGGTCCTACAAAAATTTGGCAAACTAGTTTAATCAGACTATGCTGCAGTGTTTTTGCTTAGATGGCAATGGCGTAATACCATCAAAACTGTGAGGAAAAAAAAACTTAGTGACTAAAATTCTATAGGCAACTATCTATCAAATGCAAGAGTAGAATAACAGTGTTTTCCTGTCAGAGTCTCAAGACATTTACTACCTCCCATACACCTTTTCTTGGAGAGCTACCGAAAGAGAACATTACAAAAGCAAGAAGTAAAAATAAGAAAAATGACAAGAGACCCAGGAAAGAAGGGATCTCACTCACGAGGGAGCAATGAAGGGAATTTGCAGGATGAGGGAGGGTGAAGGGCGGGCAGCTGCACTGCACATCTGGAAAGCAACCAGCCTGGACCGAGGAGTGGGGCAGAAGGCCCTCGGAGGGGTGTTTTCGTGGGAAAGAGAGAGAGCTGCTCGCTATGTCTGAACATGCTGAGAGAGCATTTACCATGCTGTTTAAGAATTTAGCGCATAAAGTAGTGACAGAAACTAACAAGCCAAAAATGGGCAATCACTCCGCAAAAACACACAAAGTCAGAGAGGAGATACAACTCTAGTATATGATTAGGTGCAGTTGTGAACAACTGTTACCTAGGGATGACAATCCAAGGGTCCCCAACCTGTGGCCCGTGGGCCACAGGCGGCCCAGGACGGCTGTGAAGGCAGCCCAACACAAAATCGTCAATTTACTTAAAACATTAGGAGATTGTTTTTGTGATTACATGTCACAATGTATTTACTGTGTGGCCCAAGACAACTCTTCTTCTCCCAGGGTGGCCCAGAGACGCCAAAGGGTTGGACACCCCTGACAGACAATGAACACCAACGTAACTCCGCATGCAGACGGAGCTACAGATGAAGAAAATGAGAGAAGGGCGGGCGTGTGTTTATGCGGTCCTGGAGGGGGACAGGCGCAGTTATAAGAAAGCTAAATATGCATTTACCATAAGAGATAAAATATAATATGGAACAAGGAAAAATCAAGAAATAAAAACGTAAGCATGGTATTTAGAAAGAGGAGTAACCTCTGGAGTTGAGCAGTGACTTCTGGAAAAGAGAAATCCGAAATGGGAAGGCGTGGAGCAGGAAACTGCTGTTCTTCACTGTCAGCTCTGAATACCACTGGACTTTCTAAAACTATGTACGTATATTTTATCAATCTTTTTTTTTTAATTTAGAGAAAAATTAATATTTACATAGTACCTTATGTAAAATTACCAAGACTTCTTGGCCTAAACCTAATCATCTGTCTCGCTATGCTTGATATTAAACATAAACAAACAAAGGGCCAGGCTCATTCACACATTTGATCTCATTTTCACATTAAAAAAATCCTCTTAAGAAGGTATCACTACGCGGTGGCCACTGCCGCCGCCTCCCTGGCTGCAGCTCCCAGTGTGCCCCGCACTCGCGGCTGCCCACCTGCCCCTCCTCTGTCTCCTCCCAGCGCCGCCAGCCGGGGCCCCGCCGGAGCCCCAGCTGCTGCTGCGACCGTCACTGGGGGCACTATGGCTTCTGGAGTTACAGGGAGCGATGAAGTCATCAAAGTGTTTAATGATATGAGAGTAAGGAAATCTTCTACACCAGGGAAGGTCAAAAAAAGAAAGCAAGTTCTCTTCTGTGTAAGTGATGACAAAACACACAATTGTAGAGGAAGCGCAGCAGATCTTCGTGGGTGACGGGTGATACTGCAAAGGATGTACACATCTTCTGAGAGGTGGCTAACACGCTCTGTATGATGCACATATAAAACAAAAGAGGCTAAGAAAGAAGACCCGGTATTTATATTCTGGGCTCCTGAAAGCGCACCTTTAAAAAGCAAGATGATTTATGCCAGCTCTAAAGATGCCATTGAAAAGAAATTTACAGGTATTAAACGTGAGTGGCAAGTAAATGGCTTCGATGACATAAAGTACCATTTGACACTTGGAGAGAAATTGGAGGCAACGTAATAGTTACACTTGAAAGAGAACCCTTATAAAATGACAGTCAAGTGCCATCTGGATCTTAAGGAGTTTTCATTTCTCCAGCTCAGTCAAATTGGTTTTTGGTTTTTTTCTCTTCCCACTGGGTCCTTCCAATACAACAAATGAAGGAGATATCATTCATACAAGCAGCCTGTCAACAACTATCTGTTTAATACTGTTACTTTGATGCAGAACCCAAGGAATGCTTTCCCGTGATATTTTAGCCAGAACAACTGGTAACATGCCTCCCTTGCAGCAAGCGCTAAGGTGAATGTGCTTGTCAGTGTGAATAGCTCAGAATGCTGCAAAGGGTAAGCTGATTGAATGGCTTGAAAGCATTATCCACTGGCCTGACAGGAAACTTTATTCAGTATTATTTGTAGTTGCATTTGATTGCAGGTCTGTAAGGCTCCACCACTCACACACCTCACGTGCCTTGACAAGCCTGTTTTTGTGATGTGGCAGCACAGATATAACACGGTGCATTAAAAGCACTTTTTTGTATTGAGTTGAACTCCTCACCCTCTAAAGGAATGCCAATCACGTTGTGTTAACTGTGTCATCAACTTATGCTACTACCTCAGTGTTCATTCCTGTGACCTGAATATCTTCTTAAAAGAACAAGCTGTTATTAATGCCTTTTTGTTTTCCATTGAGTGTACACTGCTGAATAAGTGCAGTTTTATGCTTACCATGTAAGTCTTATAACATTAAAGATATTTTATCAGTTATGATGGCAATTTCTATTTAAAAGAGTCTTAAATGGAACATTTTTGGGATCAAACTCCCCACCCTCACAAAATGGCCACGTTGCAATAAAAATTGTGGCGTATTATGGAAAAAATAAAAAGAAGGCATTATTAGTATTCTTTTCACAGATGTGAAGATTGATGCTTAGAATAGTCTTAGTAAGGGATGAAGTTGAAAATTCAAACTCAAGTTATCAAAGTCAACATTCTTTATATACTGCACAAGGTTTCTTTTTCTGGTAAGTTACAAATAACTGTATACTGATTATTTTGTCTCCTTAGCCTTCTTTCTCAGGCCAAATACCTCTATTTCTTGCACTGGCTTCACAAAAGCTCTTTTGAGGGTGTGTGCGTGTGTGTGTGTGTTTACACTTCATGGATCCTTAAGACCTCTTTAATTTCCTCAAAGAATGCATTGATAGGAAAATGCTAAGCTACCTTCTGGCTCCTGACTATGATAAACTGATAGCTAAAATGTTGACTAAAAAAATGTGGTTTTTAATGTTGATTAAAAATTTTAGTGTTGGTTTATTACCAAATTCAATGCTGCTTTTAAGTATGTATAAAAAAAGTCATTTTTTTCAAAATTAGCACTATGTTACTTAATTTGTGTATTATTAAAACATCTACTGAATTTAATTTCTTGTCAATAACTAAAATTTAAATTTTTTATTTTTACTTTTCCTTAATTTATGCTGTTTTCATTCATTCACCAATTTTGTTCTGGTCTTCCCAGGTATACGCAAAAACATTTGAGTGTCCAAACTGACATACAAATTAAATTTGAGTTTTAAAAAGTAGGAACAACAAAACCAATAAACGATAACAAAACCTAAAACAAACCAAAACAAAAAACAGGTTTGATGATTAGAGAGTGTCTCATGAAGAGGAATTCTGAGACAACTGTTAGAGTTTATCATTCTATTTGGTTTTGACACATTTTAAAAAACAGAAGAGGATTGGAGAAAAGGAAACAGGCACCTGGCAGCATGTCCACATTTTGGGCTCAGGAAATCACAAGAAAAGTATGCACACTTGTGGTCATACACCCCAGTACCTTCAGCAATATTTCTCAGTGTCTCAAAACACACATACAATGGACAGGCTTAGTCAACCATCCATTTATTCATCCACGCATTCGTTCATTCAACATTTTTTAAATGCCTGTTGGTTTTTTTTAAGTTGAGATTTTTTTTTAAATATTTTATTTATTTATTTTTAGAGAGAGGGGAAGGGAGGGAGAAAGAGGTGGAGAGAGTCATCGATGTGTAAGATTAACATGTGTCCTGACTGGGAATCAAACCAGTGACCTTTCAGTTCCCAGGCCAGCGCTCATTCACCAGCCAGGGCCTATTAAGTGCCTACTGGATGCCAAGCACTGCGCCAGGCCCTGAGGATACACAGACAAATATAAATGTATGGACAAACAAAAGTTTAAACAGTTGGAACTCCCAGAAAATTTCAATAGTTAGAAACCCAAAGAAAAACAGCACTTGTATACCTCAGCTCACTTCTACTTTTGGCTGGTACTTTACATGCGGTTTACCTGTAGTGTGGAGGTGGGAGTTGCTGGATGACATCATGAATTTTTATCAGCCGCTCTTCATCTGTTGCTGCTGAAACAGCATCCTGTAACCATGATAATACGAAATAAACCAGTGGGCTTTGTTGGTAAAAAGGGAAGTCTTCACTTACAAGTTAGTTTTCACTCTGAGAGACATCACTCCATCTACTCTTTGATGCTGAACAATGAGGAAACACCATATAGTACCAAGGAAGTAAACACTTTTCCACATTATGTGGACATTGAAATCTATTAAAAGATTAATTTTTTAAAAACTCTATGGTAACCCATAGTAACTGTCATAAGACTAGTGGCTCAAAGTCAGGAACTAAAAGAATGGACATGTGAAATCAGCAAAGACTAGGACCTATCTAGCAATGACCACTTTTTGTTTTTTGTTCCCTTCAAAAAAGCTATTTTAGTCCTAGAACTATTTCTTACATAACCAAAACAGTTTTTACACATTTTGAACAAAATTACAACAAAATTCCAAATAGGACTTGATTTAAAAGTGACTTGTACTCACGGAAAATTTCTCATAGAGCTGGTAGGTGAGCAGAGGGTTTGGGAGCTCACGAAAATAGAGCTTACAGAGGGAACCCACGGAATGGATGTCTTGAACATACGGTTCCTTTGTCAAGTCGGGGACATGTTCAGAGTCAAATTCATGGCTAGCAAAGTCAGCAGAGGGAAAAAGTTATTTTATTAAAGGAAAAGCAAGAATATGACTTCAAAACAGAAAGCAAAGGCCCAAAGTGTTAACCTCTACCTCAGTGAATTAAATATTTTTTCCAAAGGATTATATTTGGACTTCAGCAGTAATTGGATGTTTGATCATAAGAAGAGTGCTTTTGTATGTGAAAATTAAGGGCATAGCTTTAATATTAAAATGGATAGCAATCTCTGAAATGCATATGAATGAGCAGCTCTTACTGCATGGATCTGAAAATGGGACTCTTAATTCCTAATGGTTTGAATATCTGATACTTTGGCAATTAATAAAAATCAGGATTGAGTGGCAGCTGGCCCATGAAGAATCATGCACAGAAATCCCTCAGATACAAGAAGTATGGTTCAGGAATGATTTATTAAAGAGGGATAAGAAAGACAGAAATAATATACATTGATTCCCAGCTCTAACACCAAATTTTAATAGATGGTAAAATCTGTAGTATTCAAGTGAATGAAATAAAAGTTGTGCTCTGAATGCTAAGGCATATTAAGCTCACTCTTCGGGAGGTTAATTAATATTAATCTATAGGCATGAGACCTCTTAACCTAGAGGATTAGTGTATGTGGATTTATTACTGGATATGAGATTTGCTGTATATGAAAGTAAAGACTGAAAGGGTCTTTAGTACAAGAATCAATTTAAGTGTTTTCCAGTATGTATTCCTGAAAGTAGAGATGAGCTGTGAGGTCGACGAGAACATTCAAACCCCTATAGAGTACATGGCAGTCTGCAAGCACCAAAGCGAAAACTAAAGGAAAATAAAAGTCTATTAAGAATAGACTAGAATCTAAGAGATTGAGCATAACATTTCTGTTGCTGGCATAAAGGTTACCATTACTTTTGTCTTAGAAGATAATGAGAGAGGATGTAAAATATGTAACACATCCATACTTGAGCATATACTACAGAACCAGTATCAAAGGAGATTAGAAAATGTTTCCCTCATCAATTTTAATTAAGAACTAAAGACTATTCTATTACAATGTAAATTTTCATCTGTCATGTTGTCATGGGTTCAAGTTCTATTTGCTAAACTCTTCAAATGTTGCAAAGAGACAAAATACAAGTACTAAAGTGGATGAGGGGTGTAGTTTCCTGATACTATAAATGGCGTTTCGGAACATACACACAGAAAACAATACAGATGTTATTTCTTACTTTTTCTAAGCTCTCTTATTGAAAAGCATGGTTATCAATGAAAGGGATTTAATTTGAAATAATTTCATTTTAAAGAATTACAACAGGAATGAAAAAGAAAATGCCATATAAGGATTTACCGTAGTCTCTGGATGTTGGAGGCCACACCAGAGAGACGATATATTCCATCCACAATGCCATACCTCTCAATGAATGCTGTGCAGCTTTGAAGAACCTGGGGTACTAAAGAGAATTTTTAAAGACATGGATTAAACTGGGAGTATGCAGCTTCGCCAAAACATGAGAATATCTTCGTTCTCAAAAACAAAATAAAATTTGTGAGTTAAAGGTATAAGGGGTGGAGTTAATCTACCACAAAAACCGATGAGGGCATGTTTATTAAATTTCACATCTCAACCAGGTAACTGCTTCCTGAGTAATCAAAACCGGCTCTACCTTGTTACATTTAGGTAAGTGCAAGAGTTCATATATTATCAGGAATGGTCTCTGTAAGATCTTCTGCAGTAGATATTTACATCATGTTATAACAGTAAAGTGAACTGATTAGTCATAACACCATACCAGATAAAAATATATAGCTGCTCAGCTTAATTTCACATATAGCAAATGGATATAAAAAAGTTATATGCTTATCCCAACAAGATAACCGCCTGTAAGTGCTGCCATTTTTCACTGTTAAAAAAGTTTGTTTTATCTTTTCATAGTTAATGCTAATTCTAATTTTATCCAACAAACAAAATAGCAACATAACGCAAAGGTCACAGCAATTATCAAGTAAATAAAATCTTAATCTCGTAACTATCTTTATGTTATAATTACTGACTTTTTGACTTAATATTATCAGCTCATTATAAAGAGCACTCTAGTAACGAGTAGGTAGAAGGACCCTCGCTCTGGTTACCTCACTGAGTAATCTGACAAAAATGGCTGCTCTTCCGGGCCTGCAGTCTAGAAAAGAATGTCAAGGTATACGATAAAAAAAAATTTATAATCATTAAAAATGTTTAATAGCTGAAATATGACCTTTACTTGTTCTGCAACACAGACTGATAAATACTTAGTAACTGTTCATTTGACAGTATTAGTTAAAATCCCTGAAAAGAAGTGCTTGGACAAACATTATTTGGTCTGCAAAGAACTACTATACCTGGGATGAAACATAAAGAGTGGTGAGTATTCTAATGAGATAATTTTAGCTAATGCATCTCACATAGTATACAATAAGTCCTCACTTAATGTTGTTAAGAGGTTCTGCAACTTTAAGTAAAATGACATAATGAAACCGACTTTACCATTGCCTGACTGATACAAACAAGAGTTAGGTTCCTACAGCGGCACCTCACCAACATTACAACAAAATGATGTTATTCTAGGACTTGCTATATATATGTATCAGTCCTTTATTATTACCACAGACTTTTCCTTGGTTTTCCTGCTTTTTGTTGTTCTTCCTGCATTCTGTTTTAAATTGTCAGATCTTATAACTTACATTTAAAATTTAAACTCCTTAGCTTTGAATAATTTTTTTAGGCAGCTATACTATTGAACATGTAGTAAGTACCAGGCTCAGTGCTTGATAATCACATACCCTCACTAGTTGTCACAGAAATTCTACAGGAAAAATTCTGTCTTTTTCTCCAGGTCAGAGAGAGGAAACTGGGTCCTCTTCAACCCAGATGAAAAAGCCAGGTTTCGTTCTCGGGGCAGTGGCTCCCAGGCCAGGAGGACCTTGGTGAAATGCCACCTATTAGAATGTGCATCATGATTTTTGGCTAAGAAAATATGATTACCAAAAGGAGGTTATTTGGGCCTTGTTTTTTGTTTTTTTTTCAGTGTGCTCTTATTATAATACCCCTGTTTGTTTCAGCTATTGTAAAACAAATATTGTAAAAACAACAATTTTTTTAAAAAACTCCAAATAAAGAAATCCAGGATCCAGGATTTCCTCACCTTAAGTTTTAAAATATATTTACTATTTTGTATCAAATATAGTTTTATCTAGTTTCCTACAAAGTACTTGCTTTTTTTCAAAAAGAAATCTCATCGGAAATTTAATTTTCAGGAAATTCAGTTTCAAATTGTGCAACAAGTAAAACAAGTTCTAATAGAAAATCGATGACATCTGAAAACTCTGTGTTCCACTAGAATAAGTTTTACCATGGTTACAGAATGCATGAACACTGGAGTTATTAATTTTTTTTTTTAAATCTTGGCATCCATTGTCGCCTATTGAACTTACTAAGAATGGACACACACATCAGCAAACTGCCAAATACAACTAACTTGCTGAATTGATGTGTGAAAGCTAACAGGCATGGCAAACTCACTGGAAAACACTCCCTCATATTAATGATCATGTTCAAGCAAGGTTAAACCAAAAGAAATACAAAAGAAGAAAGACATACAAAAAGAAAAAGAAACAAAAAGCATTTGCCTCTGTAATTAAGAATGCCCAAGTAAACGACAAATTAGTCTGATCTATGCACAAAAACATACTGTGTGGAGATTTTTAAAAAAACTAAAAAACTCAGTTCTGTAAATAACTGTGATAGATAGACCTTTCATCAACTCAGTTACGAGCCCCGAGGTTTGTGGTAGCTGAACCTGGTGAGATCATCCTGAGTGGATTCTGGCACCGGGGTCACAAATAAAAGAGTTTTTAAAATGCCTTGCCAGGCTCCTGCATGAATTCATACAACACTCTGGGTAGAAGAAACAGGTCAGGTCTGCCTTCACTCCAGCAGAGAGGTGCTCGAAAGTCTAGAAAGTGTTACCCATATTCATTAGAAATAAGATTCAGAGAATGAGTCACAAAGCAAAACATTATACTGATATGGGCTTTCTTCTTAGAAAAATATGGTGCAAAATCTATTTTATATATTTATATTTTAAAGTCCCAACTAAAACAAGGTAACCATAAGGCAGAATGATTATACAGATTATATATCTAGCCATATTCTCCTCTCACAAATGTGTGTGTGTGTGTGTGTGTAAAACTGATGTATCATTTTTCCTCCTCAGGATTATTCTATTGGTTCTCACTTAGACTTTAAAATATTATATAGAATATACATTCAATTCTACGTGTTTTAATTTAGACTTTGAGAGAGCCTCTCTATATATATCTACATATACATACACACATATGGTATGACTGTAGTTATAGACTATATACAGTATTTATAAAGTATCACAATCTTTAAAAACTTCAATTTCTCACACATTCATTAAATCGAAGACAAACTAGTAAATCGGTTTAATATTAAAAACCATTTTCTTTCCTAATTAAAACTCTAGTTGATAAACTTAAAAGGTTTCCCTTTTTGTGTTAATTTGGTCTTTATTTGAATATTCAAATGATATCCTTCACATGAATATTTATTCTCCATTTTCACCATCTCCAAAGAGGAAATTATTTTAATATGCTAACTAGAATGTATCTGACCTCAGTCTTCAAGGTTTGTCACATGACGATTATACTCTAATGTCACAAATTAACTTTTTTTTCCTTTTTTTGTTTTTCTAATCACTTGAATAGACTCTCCTCGGGATCAGCCTTTAGCAGAGAGTTCTCTTCCAAGACTATAAATTCATTTCTAATATTCTTCTACTATTTTTTCTTCTTTTTAATTAAAAGCAGGAAAACACAGAAAAAAAAAAATCACAAAATTTCTGCATTAACACTCTACCATAATTATATTCATTTTATGTATCATCTAAGTATCCATACTTTTGAAAAGGTAAATTTAGTTACATTTTTCAAATTTCCACACTATATTCAAATTTACAATTTTAACAGTTTTATAATTTAAAGAACAATTACTCTGAAAGTGAGTATTCAATTTTTTTGCTTTCATACCTAATGCTATAATGAACATTTTTGTTTCTACTGAAATATAAACCTTAGGATAAATCCCTAAGGGGAATTGCTAAATGAACACTATAAAGCCTCTTGCTATAAAGTACCAAAATGTTTCCCAAAAAGCAAGTAATTCACGGAACTACCCAAAATCAACAATTTTTATCTATTGATAAAACTGCTGCTGTTCTTTAATAGTATTGGGTATTGTGAAAATTAGTAAACAAAGATCTCATTTAACAAAAGTCAGGAGCCTAGAAGAGAGAACTCTCACACATCTGTGCTTAACGCACACTACTGACCCAACAGGAGGAAACATACCTTGCATCTCCAAGACAAAGTGATGTTTTTTTGTTTTGTTTTTTTGGTCACAGGAAGTGATACTTTACTACCTCAGCAGGAGGAAGGGAAGACTCCTCCCTTCCCAGACAATGGGACACTGCCGTAAGTCAGCACATGCTAAGTCACTATGCTTCATACTTTTAGTTTCCTCCAGTGGACGCCAGGTTTACAACAGCCCCTCCCAAGTCCATAGAAAAAGCACTCTTCTCTCCTTTGTTCCGAATTGCAATTCTTTGTTGTTTCTGAATAAAGCTATTTTGCTGGAGAAATATGTAGCTGTCGATTTCATTATGATGAAGAGTATCATAATTTAGAAATGCAGCTTTATTATATTAATAATGTTTCTCAATATAAAATGGTGTCCCAAAATTACTTAAAGATACATTTCCATGATTACAACAAATGAGCCTACACACTTTGCTGTAATTTGTTTACTACCTAGCTCCTTGTGACAATTATGTTTTTATTTTTCTTCAGTCTTCTACTGAAGGGCTTAATTTTCTCACAAATGTGAATGATATTTTCATACACTATATTATAAGCATTTTATTATAGCCAAAAAAAGATGATTTTTCCTGCCTGTTGTATCTTTCCATTTGTTATTTTCATTACATGGAAATTACGTATTTGAGACTACCTGTTCCTTTATATTTTTTTAATATGAGAAAGTTAGCATCCCTCTTTGATCTCAAAACAAAATCATAACATATCAGCATTTCTACGAGCTTAAAACAGTTAACTCATTTATATATCTGGAATTTTCAGTGTGATAAAGTGAGAATTTTTTTTCAAAATTCCTATTTATCTCAAAATATATTTAATAAGTAACCCTTCCTCCTCATGATCTGTTTTTAAAACCATACTTTATATTGGTGGATTCTTATCTACAGTAAGGATTACTTCTGCACATTCCAACCTGTTTTATTCATACCTCATTCTCATTTTGAATAATTCTAGTTCTGAATAACGTTTTCAGTATCTAATAAAGGCGTATGTTTCATATCCTGTAACTGATTTTTTTCCCCCTACTACGCTCTTTGATATTCTCAGTGGCTTATTTTTCCACGTGTATTTAACTAGTTGCAAAAATAATTCTCAGGGTTTTTTGTCCTCCTTTTTTTGGTAACTGTAATATGTTCGCAATATTTTGGGAATAACACCTTTTATTGTTTTCTCTCAAGAAACATGGCATAATTTGCATTAAATTCATATTACAAGTACACTGGCTTTCTTTAAACAATGAGTACAGTCTTAATTTGAACTTGATTATTTATTGGTATTTATACTAGTTTTCATCAGTAGCCTTAAAAAGTACAATGGGTATTTTCCATCAGGATTCAGAATTCTACAAATCATCTATTTCTTGTACTTATCAACATTATAGGTACTTTGGATACTTCTTTAATATTCTAGCTTCTCTACAAGAACTGGTAGAGGAAAGGGCTATTTTTAAAAAATCAAAGGAAAATCTCATTTTTGCTTTCTTTCTATCCATTCATTCCTCTTCATCGATTCATCCAACCACTGAATTCTTGAGTCAGAATTCGATTTACAAAGAAAAGAATTAAAATTTTTGGCTATAAAACTTGGGAAACTAGTCTTGGTATTTTATAGCCTCAAAACTATGACTATATTTTTTAATGAAGGAACATTAAATAAATATTTTAGAATAAAATGTGAGAGGGGAAAGCTGGCTGAGAACGGTGTTGGGACATATATAAAAATAATGCAAACTGATAGTGCTATTGTACTCTTTATATAAATGACTTACCTTCCTCCACAGACCAGAAGTATCTCTGATGGCCAAAGCACATTATTAGACCTCTCTTTATTCTCAGCTATCCCCAGAACTAAGAGAAGGACCTGAGAATGCTCAACACACGCTGCTGAACTTAAATGAAACAGATATTATTTGCCTAATCTATGCCATGATTGGTTCTCAAAAATTAAAATGAAGAGGTTAGAAACTGAAATTATAAGGTTATAAATTTTAAATGTTATTTTTACCTTCAAAACCAGAATTCAGAAGGTGTTCCCCGAGGTCACAACCAAACACCCTCTCTTTCAAGATTCCCCGCTGCTTCAGCTTCTGTTTTGTTGGGCGAGACTTCATGAATGTGCGTAGGAAAGTAATGAGCTTGCCGTGCTTTTTAGACACTAAAAAAGAGTAATAATGGGAAAACATTTTAGTTGTAAGCAAGAGGCTATGTTTTTATGTAGTGTGAAAAGAAAGGGAGATCTCAACAGGCTGACTGCAAAAAAACCTATTAAATGTACACTTCATATTTCATAGGAAATTTTCAGCAGAAGTTTAGGAAACAGCTACTTTTAAATAACATCACAATTTTGCACTTCTTACCAGTAAGTGATCTTGAAGGGAGTGTGAGCAAATATAAGTATTGCCATCTGTGACTTCTAGATCAAGCCTGGTAAACCAGCCATTTTCCCAACGCACTCCTATGGGTGCTATGGGGTTATGACTGGTGCCTGAGTTTTACTCTAATGCACTACCTTTGGAGGTGTTCCTAATAAGTAAGACTGAATATGGTGTAAAATATGTGGCTTTCCTTTCTAGTTGATTTCTAAAATATTTTACTTGGTGGTTAGAAATTTTTATGGCACTTATAATCTGGAAAGTAAAACAACAACAACAAAAACCAACTCCCTCTTTTCATTTTATTATGGACAATCCCATTATGATACAGAGCATACTTGTCAAACGAATTATTGTGTAAATACAAAACAAAAAACCATTAGATCTTTATTAAGATTCAACTACAGTATACTAAATATCAATATATAACCTTAAATCTTTTGTAGATCAAGGCAAAAGATAGGTAAATTAATACATAGTAAAATATTTCCACTGACTGGTATATTAGAAAGATAGCAGTGAAAGAATTGAATGCAAACAAATCCCTAAGTGCAGCTTACAGGGTAAATTATTCTAAAACTCAACATACAAATATCCTAAGCCCAGAGCTTAGTTGCTGGACAGAAGGCTAAGCCGCATGGCCTTAATCCTGCCCCTCAGTTTGCAGATGATCACTGGGAGTGACTGAATCCTACGAAAGATTCCTGCCTGAACTCAAATCTTAAATCTCTTGAACTGATGAAGCCTCCTACAAAAATTCTGTCGCCAAGATTAACGTGTAGCCTAGACGGACCGGGTCAGACCAGATAGGGCATTTGCCATCAATACCTTTTCATTTTATGGGAAACGCTATTTCAGGCATAAGCATCTCTTTTATGAACTGTACAGGGGTAACTGACTGTATAACGGGCTTGTCCATAACTGAGAGGTTTCCTGAAACACGGGACTGTAACTGCTAAAACCAGGGAGGTCCTGGGCAAAGCGGGTCAAGGCAGTCACCCTGGACTATACACAGATTAAGTGGGAAACTTATTTTTTGTGTATCCATTATTAAAATACACTTACAATCATCAGTATAATTTTGATGCTCTCTCTGACATGCTCTGAGATTCTGGGTGAACTGCAGCCGCACTGGTATCAGGGGTTCCTTGCAATATGATTAAATGACGTGGCTCAGTTACCTGCTAGTGAGACACTCAGAGCCCACTGGGTGACTGCAGAAGTGTGTCCCAAGCAGCCTGTCGCTTCGTTAAAAGTTACTGGACTTGCAGGGCTTTTACTCTCCCCCAGTTCCTAGCGGAGTGTGTGTTATGAATCTTCGTTAAAAAGTGGCCATCGAACTATTTCTGTTCACTCTCATTGTCTACATAAACTTTAAAATGATTTTGACAAGATGTACAGAAAATGCAAGTGAGTTTGGTTTGTAATAAATTCAACTTAGATATATTTTAATATATTGACATTATAATTATATATTTGAAAGAATTTTAATTTCTACAGTATTTCCACCTGGAATCAGGGCATGTCATCATTTTTTTTAAACCTGTTATATTTCTCAGTAAAGTTTTCTCATTTTCTTTATAAACATATACATCGCACATATGTCTTGTTAGGGATATTACTAGGTATTTTACATTTTTTTAACTTGTAGAATACTCTTCTCCAATTATGATCTTAACTGGCAATTACTGGTATGCTAGAAAATAAGTTCTTTATGTATAGCTCACATCTAATTATTTACTAAACTCTCAGCAGTTTTAGAAGGATTTTAGTTGATCCTTTTGTATTTCATGGATCTATAATTGTGTCAAAGCAGAGATGAGATAAAGTATTTCTGATAGAAATAATTTGATTTTTTTAATTGTAATAATTGGCCAGAATTTCCAAGATCCATGTTAATGATAGGCATTCATATTTAGATGCCGAATTTGATGAAAATATCTGCTGAATTTGACACTGCATAAGATATATATGTGAGGAAGTGTTCTTTTAATCTCAGATTTTCAAGAATGTTGCAAAAGAATGGGAATTGAATTTTAACTATTATTCACTCAGCAACAAATACGCAAGTGCCCGCGATACCAGAAACTGTTCTAACTCCTGAGATCACAGTGGGGACAGAGAGACGGGGGCTCTGCCACCAAAGAGCTCACTGAGGGGAGCAGACAACAAGCGATTCAACAACAGTAAAATACTCAGCACTTATTTTACACGTACTAAGTGCTGGCAATTGCACAAGTGTGTATATTCATCAATCATTCATTTCTCAGAGACCCCTAAAAGGAAAACACTATCATTATCCCTGTATTTTGATGAAGAAGCTCAGCCGCAGAGTGCTAACTAACCTGTCCAAGGTCACAGAGCTAAGACTCAAAATCGGGTGGTCTAGCTCAAAACCCACGCTCCTGGCCACTATACAATAGTGCTCAAGTTCACACAGCAAGGCAATATCAGATTGCTTTTAACTTCTAGTAAGGAAACAGAGGAAGCGAAGTAATAGCGACAGGGGAAAGAAACTACATTGAATAGGGCGGTCAGGAAGATCGGAGGAAGTCACATCTGAACTGGCACATGGGAGTGTAGTTACCAGCAAAAAAGACAGTAGTATGAAATGACAGTAGTAGGTTGAAGGGGTATATATACAAAAGCCAGGTGCTAGAGGCCTAATATAGAGTTTGGATTTTATGTAATGAGAACACACTGACGGAACAGTTTAAACATTTTTTGGAAGGTTACTTTAAAAATAAACCAATATATGTGTTACAAACCCAAATGTGCATTAATAGGGAATTGGCTGAATAAACTATAATATACCTGATACAGAGGATATTACTGTTTGGCTTTTTAAAAAAGTACATTCTCTTCCTTACCAATATGAAGTAATGTTCAGAAAATATCAGTCAAAAAGGAAGGTAATATAAACTCTGAGTTGGAAATGTGAACACGAACTCAAAATTAAAATTAAAATACGGTCATATCAATGACAAACCGCATATACGATGGTGGTCCTGTAAGAAGGACCCCTCAAGAAAATTCACAGTAAAGGGGTTGGCAGAAGCTTTTGCAGACCTCAACAAGCTCCTTAAAGAGTTCGAGAACATGGCCCCTAACAACAAAAGGTTTCTATTGCTAGAGAGGAATGTTCATGGTACATTACCTGCTTACCTGCAATCTATGATGAAAAAACAAAAAACAAAAAAAACCACCAAACAAGCAAACCACCATGGTCATATCTCTTAAAAGAGTGACACCTCCTCAAGAAGAGCCTCAGGCAGGTCCTTAAGAAGCTATTTCAGAAAGTGGCACTGTTATCACAGATGGCAGCTCCATGCGTGCTACTGCCCCTGAAGACCTTCCAGTGGGACCGGATGTGGACGCGGAAGTCAGCGATATTCATGACCCTGGCGCTGTGTAAACCTAGGATAACGTGTGTGCTTGTCTTCGTTTTAACATTTAAAGAGTAAAAAAATAAATAAATAAAATATTTAAAAGTAGAAAAAGTTTATAGAATAAAGATGTAAGAAAATATTTTTGTACAGCTGTACAATATTGTGTGTATTTTTGGCTAAGTATTATTACGAAAACGTCAAAAAGTTAAAAAAATTACAAAATTCATAGGGGACTCCACGACGGTGGCAAAGTGGGTGGTAGTTACACTCACCTCCTCCCAGGACCACGGCAAAATTACAATTAAATTATAAAACAGTCAACCTGGATAACCATCCGAAGGCTAAGTGAACAGAAGTCTTATAACTAAGAATATACAGAAGAAGCCATGTTGAGACTGGTAGGCAGTGAAGAAGCGAACAGGGCAGGACTTGCACGCGCTGTGGCAGCTGAGAACCCGGAGGGATGTGGCAGCTGCAGATGTCTACCCTGAGGGGCACAGGGTCTCAATCTCACTCCGGGCTCCTCAGCCAGAAGCACCAGTACCAGGAGGAGGTGCCTGCCTAACATTGGGTGTGAAAATCAGTGGGGATTCTGCCTTCCTGGGTGAGAAGGGAGATTTTGCTGGACACCTAGGTGCCCTATTAAAAGGGCTGGCACGCAAACCCACGCTCAGTAGCACTTACCAAGGGTTCTACTTTCTGCAAGACCTGGAGTCATACAGAAAGAGATTGTGGTATGTGGCTGCAGGGAGAGGCTTGAGGGACAGCCGCCAATGTTCCTGTGCTGAGTCCCTATTTCACACTGCCCACAGATGCCATCTTTCCTGGGTTGGGCACTTCCCTCTGTATCGCATCAGCGTGGGGACAGGCACTAGCCCTACCTTCCCAACTCCCTGGGGTCCCACCAAGCCAAGGTCACAGCCTGCAAAGGAATCTGCTGGCTGCAGTCAACCTGGGCCTGTGCTGCTGTCTTCCTTTAAAAGCACTCAGAAAATCCAAGGAAGCTCAGAGGGTGTCAGAGACACACAGGGAAAGACTAGTTTTATGGCATTAGCCTGAGGTCCATGTTTTCCTGCCTGCCAGACAGGCACCACTACTCCTGTGCAGAGCGCGCCTTCCGCATCACCAAATCTTAATCTGTCTTAGTCCAATGAACTCTACTGGCTGCACCCTGACAGCTCCCGGAGCCCTGAGACTTTTGCTGAGTAGCCTCAGATCCAGCTCTGGCACCAAGTTTCTATCTGTGTTAACCTGGTGAAGACCTGCCACCCCTACCTGAAGAATCACTGAGAAACTGGCTCACACAACTTGTGAACCAAGAGAAGCTCCTTCAGCAGCTGAGCTTAACAGTCAGCCTGCAGGCGGAAGCTGATCTTATGGTGTCTTGGTCCTTTTGCTGACCTGCCCTAAGCCCGTTACTGGTTGAAGGTGACCTTGGGACACAGTTTGACTGCTCCCACACACACTCATGGCCCAGCAAAGGCAGTGACCAACTGTGGATCACTCTGTAGCTCCTAGGCAGCGTCTGACATTGACTTGAACCAGAGACCCTCCCAAGGGGCTCCGGAACAAACACACCCTATGGCTGGCTTCAGACTCCATCAGAGCATGACTCTATTAGCTCCAAAAAGGCACATCCAAAGCAAAAGGAGGATCCGGCAGGCACCAGGCGCTGCTGCCGCAAGTGCTGCTTCCCAGGGGCCACCTTTACACAGCAGTTCTTACGTACAAGGTGGTCAGGGTCAATTATCAGTCAACCAGCCTGGAAGTGAACCCCACCCAGACAGGCCAACAGCAATCAAGATTTAACTACAACAGGAGAGCTCACATAATCCACAAAGGTGCACTGCTGGGTTATAATGCTCCGGTGATCTGGGGAACTGTGCCTACATGACACTTACAACATAAAACCATACTGCCACCCCTGTGAGACGGAACGGATCTAATAAAAACGAAACAGAGTCAGCCAAAACAAAGAAACTTCCACCAAATGAACGAATGAGAAATTCCAAGAGAAAGAACTAAATGAAATAAAGGCGAGCAATCTACCAGACATGGAGTTCAAAACAATGGTTATAAGGATGCTTGAGGAACTTAGGAAAAGAATGAATGAACTCAATGAAAACTTCAAAAAAAAAAAAAAGGAAAGAAAAGAAAGTAAGCATTAAAAAGAACATAAAAACCATAAAAAAGAGCCAGTCAGAAAAAAAAGAATAAATATATGAAAAGAATACATTAGAATGAATCAGCAGCAGATTAGATTTAGCAGAGGACTGACTCAGTGATTTGAAAGACAAAGTTAGAGAAAACACCTAATAAGATCAGCAAAAAAGAAAAAAAGAATTTTAAAAAATGAGGGTAGTTTAAGGGACATCTGGAACAACATTAAGCATAACGATGTGCATCATAGGGATACCAGAAGGTAAAGAGCGAAAGCAAGGAATTGAGAACCTATTTGAAGAAATAAGGACTGAAAAATTCCCTAACTTGGTGAAGAAAAAAGACACAATTTCAGGAAACAGTCCCAAACAAGATGAACTCAAAAAGGCCCTTACCAAGACACATCACAATTAAAATGGCAAGGATTAAAGACAAAGAGAGCTTAAAAGCAGCAAGACAGTTACCTACCTACAAGGGAGCTCCCATAAGACTGTCAGCCTATTTCTCAACAGAAGCATTATCAGGCTAGCTGGACTGGCACAAACTAATCAAAGTGAAGAAAAACAAGGACTTACAAACAGGACTGCTATACGTAAGAAAGCTATCACTTAAAATTTAAGAAGAAATAAAAAGAATCCCAGGAAAGAAAAAACTAAGTCCGTATTACAAGAAATATTAAAGGGACTTCTTTGAGAAGGAAGGAAAAAAACAAAAAGAACATGAGGGAAAAAAAAGAAAAACCCTAAAATTAAACGAAGCATCTTCTCCAATCACAACAGTATAAAACGAGAGATCAATTACAAGACAAAAACTGAAAAACACACAACACACGAAGGCTAAAAAACACATTATTAGACAGTGAATGGGTTAACAATGAGTTCAAGGAAGAAATCCAAAGAGATCTTGAGACAAATGAAAATGAAAATACAGCCACCCAAAATCTATGCAAAACAGAGAAAGCAGTCCTAAGAGGGAAATTCATAGCAATACTCCAGGAACAAGAAAAATCCCAGATGAATAATCTAACCTTATATATAAGGGAACTAGAAAAAGAACCACCACCAAAACCCAAGAGAGCTGAAGGAAGAAAATAAAAAATGTCAAAAGTGGAAGTGAAATAAAGTCTAAAAAATACAAAACAGCAATGAAATAAAGAGGTGATTCTTTGAAAAGATAAACAAGATTGATAAACTTTAACCAGACACATGAAGAAAAATGAAAGGACCTCCTAAAATGAGATAAAAGAGACGTTACAACTGATACCACAGAAATATAAAGGGTTAGAGATAACACTATAAACAATTATTTGCCAAGAAATTAAACAATCTGGAAAATAAATAAATTCCTAGAAACACAAAATCTCCCAAGACTAAACAAAGAAAAAATGAAATCTACAAAAAAAAATGGATTTCAATCAATGATATCGAAGTAGCCATCAAAAAAACTCCCAACAAACAAAAGTCCTGGACTGGATGGCCTAATAGGTGAATTTTACCAAACACTTGTCAAAACAAAAACAAACCCTAACACCTATCCTTTTTAAACTATTATAAAAAATTCAAGAGGAGAGATGATGCCCAAGCTCATTTTGCAAGGCCAGCATTACCCTAATTCCAAAACCAAATAAAGCACTATAAAGAAAATTACATGCCAATATCCCCACTGAACATTGATGCAAAAATCCTCAACACAACACTGTATTTTGCCATGTAAAATGCACACCCATGTTTTTGACCCAAACTTTCAGGGGAAAAAAATCTTGTTTTATATTTTAATTCAATTTTTATTTATATTTAGATATGTATTTTTTGTATTATAAAGGAATTTTAGCATTTATTTTTGAACACATTATAGTTCAAAAATAAAGCCAGCATCATCTGTCTTACCAAGTGGATAACAACTGGCATCGTCTGTCTTACTCTGCAGATAACAATATGTTGCGCTCCATCTTATTTCGCTGAATGGTTGGCCGGAACTGCTTTCATTGCAAGTTCCTCTTAAATTCAACGAAATCGATTACCGTATTCCAGAGTATTATTTTGCATATGGATATTGTTACTGCTTTCTAGAGTTACACTTTTAATTCACAAGCGTAAGTAAAAGAATGAAAAACATTTATATAGATACAGAATGAGTACTACCCATGTATAACATGCACCCTTATTTTCCCCTCAAAAATATGGGCAAAAAACTGTGCATTATACATGGCAAAATATGGTACTATTGTAGCAATCTGAATTCAGCACTACATTAAAAAGATCATACACCATGAGCAAGTGGATTTATTCCTATGATGCAAACTTGGTTCTGTATCCGCAAATCAATTAACATGATACACCACATAAATAAAATTCATGATAATATCAATAGCTGCAGAAGAAGCATTTGACAAAATCCTCCACCCACTTATAATAAAAACTCTCTGCAAAGTGGGAATACAAGAGACATATCTCAACATAACAAAGGCTGTATATGACAAACTCACACCTAACATCACACTCAACTGGGAAAAACGAAAAGCATTTCCCTTAAAATCTGGAAAGACCACTTTGTAAAGGATATGAGTGTCTAACCACTATGCTGTATACCTATAACTAATATAAAATAATATTAAATGTAAACTAATTGAAAATAAAATTTAGAAAAGTTTACAAGGTAAAAAACTTATCATTTGCTATGGTAAATTATTATTGAATAAAAATTTCTTTTTATAAACAGCGCAGCCAAAGCGTACCGTGTTTATGAAGTCTACAGTGGTGTACAGTAATGTCCTAGGTCTTCACACTCACTCGCCCAGAGCAACTTCCAGTCCTGCGAAGTCCATTCATAGTAATTGCGCTATACAGGTGTACCATTTTATCTTTCACACCTTGTTTTTGTTGTACCTTTTCTATGTTTAGATAGAGAAATACCACTGTACAATTGTCTACAGTAGTCAGTACAGTAACATGCTGCTTGTAGCCTAGGAGCGATAGGCCATCCCACAGAGCTTAGATGTATAGTGCACTATACCAAAGTCTGTGTGAATGCGCTCCATGATGTTTGCACAACAATGAAATCGCCTAACAATGCTTTTCTCAGAATGTACATCCATCATTAGGTGGAATATTTTCCCTAAGCTCTAGCCACTGAAAAGGCTTTGAAACAATGACATCCCAGTCGCAATGAACGCTTTTGGTTTCAGATCTGGGTTTCTAAATATTCCCCAATAAAATCCACCAGGACTGCTTACAGTAACACCTTTTTGCAAGTGGACAGTAGGAAATAGACAAGGTGAGACTGGAACATTTTGTTGCGACAGAAAAAAGCAAGGGAAACGCCCATACCCATTAGGAGCCATGCCAAGAGGACCGAGTTGGGCACACACTGGGAAGCTTTAGGACATCATAAAGATTCAATCATCCCATAGAGTGACTATAACCTATTATGAAACATCAAATAAATAAAAAATGTAAGTCCATAATAACAGCCCCCAGAAGAAAGGAAGGCGGGAAGGGAGCGACAGCTTCCAGCACTAACAGGGACAGACCCATTAAACAACTGCATGCCTAGATTTCCATAGTGAACAGGATCCTCACTAGTAGAGAAAAAAACATGTGTACTTCTTTCACATGGATTAGCAATATCGTATCTGGAGTTATTGACTGGAAGTAATTATATATTAACCAGGAAATATGCACATGCACAATTCCATGCTGCCTGCTAGGATGCAGATTTGTGATTGTGCTCCTCCAGCCGAACTCTCATACCCAACCACGCACACCGGTGAGCGGCAGCCCTTGAAGAACGGGCCTGCCCGCCTCTGCGAGTGGTGTGCAAAGGTCGGCTCAGGGACAAGGAAACCTGGCTGCCCTCTTCAGTTAAAGGCTGTTTATTTTTCCTAAATAATGACACAAGACTCAAGTAAAGGCTCTACGGTAACACAAAATTAAGACCCGTGGAAAGTGTCATTAGCAACTCTGCCCTCATTTGGTACCTGAGCGTTCTAAGGGTTCTGGGCAACCGCTGACGTGTGTGAAACCTGGCTTCTACTCTGTGTGGCCAACTTCTGTTACCTTTCCAAAAGCACTGCTAAATAAATTGGGGACTTTAAATCTGAACTTGTAATACTTGGCAGGGGTGGCCTCTCCCTAACAATCTATATTCCAGTCTGAGATACTGTAATAATTAATATCCATAATGGTGACTAGAATATCATCTTACGTGACTACTAAGTCCTCAAAGAAAGATTAAGCTGCACTGTACACAGTTCGTGTTGCTGTTATTTAGTACAAATGGTGTGCTAGCCCACTGGGATATAGCTGTGGCCAAAAGTTCTGGCTGGCATTCATAATTAAATAATCAATCATCTGTCAAGATAAATAAATTTTACTGTATTTGAAATGTACACTAATATAAACTAGTTTAAACTAATATAAATATTAATGTTAGTTATACTCAAATATACTTCCCAATATTAATGTCTCTTCATATTAATCTCTTTATAATTTTTCATTTCTTAGACAATAAAATGGCCAAAACAAGCTTATTTTTAGACACCTACAATGTCTCCCACACATTGCCTCTGAGCAAATGAGAAAACGGGTTTGTAAAATTATCTTTTGAGGAACAGAATTCTGAAATACTAGCAATAATATCATAAGACTTCCACTGAAGGATGTAGAATAGGTGTGTGGTTTTGGGCAGTTAAGTGCTTATAAAAATATTTCAACAGAGGTGCATGAAATGCAGCTCTGAGAGTGTGAAGGTTAAAGTCTACAAATATGCTGGGTTAGAGAAACAAACATGATAATCATGGCATTTCCATCGGTAACACACATCAAAAATAAAACACAAACGATACCTAGATAAAAGCAGATCATACCATTTTACAGTCCATTTTCGCATTCTAGAGTGAAAATACAACATATGGTACAATGTCGCCTTCTTCCATGTTATTTAGACAATATAGATTTTATATCTGCGATCTGTTCAAACCTGAGGCAAACCCAACAAAACCAGTCTTTCCAGCAGTTAAAAGCTCTGGCAGTATGACACAAAACTTATCATCTCCAAGGCAAATCTTTATGACACCAATAACCAGTTTATGGGGATACATTAAAAACATACAGCTTAGTAAGCCATAGCGAACTTTGACATGGAGAAGTGTGGCACCGGGTGTTTCCAACTGCACAGATATAATATTTCTCTACAAAACCAAAGAATTCTGTCCTGGTCAGGCAGCTCGGCTGGTTAGAGTGCCACCCCCATATGCCAAGGTTGGGGGTTCAATCCTGGGTCAGGGAACATAGAAGAAGCAACCACTGAATGCGTGAGTTAAGTGGAACAACAAATTGATGTATCTCTCTCTCGCGCGCGCAAATCAATATTTAAAAAAGAACTTTCACTTTCTCATATTTCACCTAAATTAGAGTTCTCTAAATTAGGTCTCAGAAATCTCCTAAACTGGTTTAAGTAAAGTCTAGGGTTGAATTAATTTCTTAGGTAATTAAGAGAGGTTGATTTGTGCCAGGTAATGGCCTCCTCATTATGCTGATTATCTGCCTCACGTTCTAAGATCTGTAATAAATTCAGAGTCAAGCAGACAAAAAGAGAGGGTAGAGGTGGGAAGCACAATACCTGATGATACTGTACTGATTAAACATAACACATAATAAAAGATGAGAGAAATGTGTGCCATGTCCAATGGAGTCTCACAATTGTACCCAAATCCTTCTATTGCTCAGAGTTTTCAAGCAGATTAAATGACCATTTGGTGGAAATTTAACAGCAAAAGTACAGGCCACTGAACTACACGAAATTTAAGGGTCTCATAATTATAACCGCCCAAATGCGAAGTCTCTGTGGCATACTTTGAAATACTTTGAGCATCATGGCAGACTGAGAGGGCCCCTTTTATCGATCTCCCCTTCAATCTACAACTAACAGGGCATTTATAACACAATGAAGGTTCCTCTGCTCAGCGAGGAGACTGAGGAAAGATGCACCCAGAGGCACATGTGAAGGTGCGTGTGTTGCTGCGTGTGGCGAAGGCAGAATGATAAAGAGACAGAACCCACAACCCTGACTCCCCAGACACCTCAGCTGAACCCACAGCCCCAGTGAAAATGGTAGCAGCGGAGGAGTCTGGGTACAGCCCCTCAACACAGCCCAGCCTGGCAGAGGGTCAAAGGGCAGAAGCAGCCTCCGCACCCGGGTATCTGGCTCCCCCGCAACTATGACAGTGCTCCTACCGTGGGAGAGCCTGGCAGCAGCGGTGAAGGGAGACCTCCAGCCTCCTGGCCACGCCACTGCAATGGCAGCAGCCTTGGGAAACCAGGTGCCAGCAGGTGGCAGGGTCGGGGTGGGGGGGACGGGGAGCGGCCTTGCAAACTTGACTCCCCTGTCAACTGCCACAAACCCATAACACAGTGGCTGCGTCCTGAGACCCAGGTGACCCAGACACAGCAGGGACACCTGGTCGCCCAGGCCATGGCTCCCATGATGACCACAGCGTTTCCCGCACCCCCAAGATGTAGACAGAGGCAGGGCCCAGAGATCCCAGAGGTACAGGTAACACTCAGGTGAGAGGGAACCAAAACTTGCCCCGTAGCACCATCTACTGAAAAACAAAAGATGTAATTATTGACCTGCTGAATCATTAGTATCAAAGTGGTACCTGAATAAGAAAGGTGCTCACTACTCCAAATGAGCTGCCAGAGGAACAATACATCAAACATCATGAATAGCCAAGGTAACACGGTGTTCAAAAACGACAATTCTCTGGAAACCAAATTCAGAGTCCGGAAAGACTGTGCTCGATCTCAAACGATAAAGAATTTAAAACTGCAGTCATGCTGAAACTCAGTAAGACACAAGAAAACTGAGGCAGTTCAGTCAGCTCAGGAATAAAATTTCATTAGCAGAAAGAAGACTTCATCAAAGAAGCTGAAAGTCTAAAAAAGAACCCAACGAAAGTCCTGGCTCTGAAGGACCCCACCGTGAGATGAAGAACGGGCCCGAGAGCACCGGAAACGGAGCCGGCCGGCGGGAGGCAGAGTGGCCGAGCTCAGAGATCAAGACCTAGCAACGGCGCAGCTGGAAGAGGAGAACGATGTTTTTCAAATCCAAGAACTCTATGAAAACTATCTGACTCCATGAGAGAGGGCAACATGAGGATAATGGGTATCGCAGAAGGAGAAGAGAGGGAGAAGGAAACAGAGAGCCTATTCAAACATGATAAGAACTTCTCAAACCTGGGGTAGAAACTGGACATTTAAGTACAAAAAGCTAACAAAACACCTAATTTTCTCAATGTAAAAAGACCTTCTCCAGGTCACATTATATTAAAATTGACAAAAGACAATAATGAAGAAGAAATTCTCAAAGCAGTGGCAGGGTAGGAGGAGGGAGAGTAACCTAAAAGGAAGCCCCATCAAGCTAACATCGTATTTCTCAGCAGAAACTCTGTAGGCCAAGAAACAGTGGAATAATACATTCAAAATATTGAGAGAGAAAAATCACCGGGAACATTATACTTTATATATTAAGGGGAAATAAAGGCTTTCCCAGACAAAAGCTGAAGGAATTTACCAACACAAGACCTACAGTACAAGAAAGTTAAAAGGAGTTTTTCTACCTGAGACAAAAAGACAAAAAGGGCACAAAACTTTGAGTAAAGTGACAAACGTAGGCAGAAAATTGCAACTCTATTTCAGAATAAGGTGTTTAACACAATTATAACAAAGGTTAAAAGAGGAAGACAAGTATCAAAAATAACCTTAGTTACCTCAATTTGGAAATGAACACAACATAAAAAGGGGTAATTTGTGACAATAAAAGCATAAAGGGAAGAAGGAAAAGATGGAACTTGTATAGGTGGAAATAAAGATAAGATGCTATCAGAAGAAAATGGACTGACACATTTTATACAAACCTCATGGTAGCCACAGAACAGAAATCCAAAGCTGAGACGTGAAAAAAAGGAAATGAAGGAATATTTTATGTCAAATAAATATGAAAAGATTGAATTTTAATACAAAATTCCATGAACTTGCTTTTGTTTAAGGCATAACAATGTATCTATTCATACCAAGAAATATGGACAAAAAATTTTTCTGAATAATATCAAATTGATTTTTTCTCTTAGGTTGTTATATAACATGGACTAATGTAAAAAATTCTGCTCTTTGCCCTGGCTGAGTGGCTCAGATGGTTGGAACATTGTCCCATACATCAAAGGTTGTGAGTTCAATTCCCAGTCAGGGCACATACTTAGGTTGCAGATTTGATCCCTGGTTGGGGCGCATAAGGGAGGCAACCAATTGATCTCTCTCACATTGATGTTTGTTGTTTGTTGTTTTTTTTTCCTCTCCCCCCCTTTCTCTCTCTTTGGTATCAGCAGACATGTCCTAGGGTGAGGGTTAAAAATAATTCCTCTCTTCAGAAGAATATCTAAAAACTGAATTTAGAAAAAAATTGCTGACTCTTAAAAAATTGTATTACTCTTAGTTTTAACCTGGTTACTACTCCTATGGCTACAGGCCTATACCTTGCTAGCTTCGTATGACTTTATGGTCTTCAAAGACTGTTTTCAGGACAAACTAATTGAAACACACAACCAGAAGAAATAGGCCTGGGGTCACAGTTACCTTGGGTAATCAAGAGCTAAGAACTGACAGAAATATTAAATCCCAAAGTAAAAATACTTCATAAAAATTACTCAATACTTTGCTTATACAGAAAACTTTAAGAGAATAATATGACAAATATCCAGGTAGCCATCTAGTTTTTACCACATCTTAACATTTAACCATACTACTTCCTCAGATTTATTTTACCTTTTTTAAAATTAAAAAAAAAAATAAAGTGCTACAGATAGAGCTGAACTCTTGTGTATTTCCCCCAACCCTATTCTTACAGATGAAACCTATATCCTGAATTTAGTACAAAGCCCATGCATGTTTTTACAGTTTAACTCTGTGCATCTAGCCATAAATAATATCTACTGTCTTTCTGCATGTTTTTAAAATTTGCAGAAATGAGTGAAAATATACTATATCAAACCTTCGAAGTTGTAAATTTTGAAAATACATAACTGGGGCTCAGGATATTCATTTTAACTACACTACAGTATTCCCTTCCAAGTATATATACCACAGCTTATATTTTCATTCTTCTGTTGACTGCCATTTAGAGGGTCCCCAAGTTTTTGTTACTGGACTCAGCAATGCAGTCACATTTTCAGAAGCGTCCCCCTGGGCACAAGTGGGAGAACTTCTCTGGCACTCATGTCTAGGAGCAGGACTGTTGAGTTGTAGATTATTTTATTTTCAACCATATTTCAATTCTGCAAAAATATTCTCTAAGATGATTTACAAATATACATTCCCACAGAATGTATTTTTGGGTCACCATTCTTCATTTCTTGACCTATTTAGTTCTATCAGACACCTTCATTTTTTGCCAGTCTGATCAATATGAAATTTTATTCGTCTTCAAAATACATTTCTTTCCTTGCTAATAGGTTATGCATTGTTTCTTCTACTCACTGGCCATTCAATTTTCCTCTTCAGTGAAATAACCATTCATACACCCTTTGCCCATTTTACTATTTGGTTGTCTTTTTCTTAAAGACAGGTAAAAATTCTTTAATCTGGAAATAAGTCCTTTATCAATTAACACATTATAAGCATCTTTTCCAAGTCTGCGGCTTATCTCTCACTGTATAAAATTTTGCATGTCAAAAAATACAGGTTCCCATGCTTTAAGATACCTTTCCTTACCCAAAGTCCTCTATTTTTTCTACACCTCTTTTTGCTTCTAAAAATTTTTCATTTTTACAATTTTTAGTTGACTTTGAACTTTTTTTACGTATTTGGGGTGAGCAGATGCACAGTCATATTATTTTGTCCTTATGTATATAACCAATTGTCACTTCCCCTTTTATTGAATAATCCTCTCTCTCTACTAACCTGTACGACTGACTCTTACATGAGAAACGTGTATAGTACGTAATGGAATTCTGTCAGTCTCTCTCTCCATCAATACCTCCTTTTCTTAATTTCTAAGACTTTATAAGTCTTAATATCTGGCAATATAAGCCCCTCCACTTACTCTTCAAAACTGCCTTGATATTAACCCCTTACTCTTCCATGTGAAATTTAGAATCAGCCTGTCAAACTCTAAAAGGGGACGCCCCTCCCGGGAACCTGACGAACAGCTCACCGGTTTCCAGCTCCCTCCAGGGGGCCTGGCCTCTTGGTCCCAGCGAGCATTCCCCGCCCTGAACACAGTATCCTCTCGCCACTTATTTAAGATTCTTCTAAGTCCTTCCATGAATGTTCTGATCTTTTTCCATAAAACATCCTTTTATTATATTCTTAGGAACTTTATGATGTTTGCTGTCTTTGTAAATGGTACAATTTTCTAAATTACATTTTCTAGTAGCTCATGGCTAGTGTAGAGAACGCAGTTTGTCCCGTGTGCCAGGCCGCCGGGACGCCACCGTGCCCCGGAGGCTTCTAGCTGTGTGTCTATGAACAAAGTGCCTAGCTCTCAGTCCTTATTTTCTCATCTGTGAAAAAGTAAAAAATATTAGCTACCTAAGAGGAGAGCTGTGAGGATTAAATAAGAGTATAAAGCCCCTAGTGCTAGACAGAAAAAAACTTAGTAAATGTTAAGTATTTTTGTTGGCATTGTGTTATCTTTTATTCAACAACACTCCTTAATTCTTTTATTACTTCTAATCATTTATAGATTCTTCTCGATTTGCAGACAATCATCTGTAAAGAATAAAGATTTGCTTCTTTCTTTCCAATCTTTCTATTTTTTTTGTCTAATTTCACTAATCCTCCAATACATGATTTTCTGCTTCCTGACTAAATAGATTGTTTCTTATGTCTCACTACCAAGAACAGAATCTTCTTAAGGTCTGAGAGTAGAAATCTTAAACATATTAAAGAAATTCCCTGTGCTAATTTTCAGATTCCCTGTGCTAATTTTCAGATATTTATGAACAAATGTTTAACTTCTTATCAAATGATTCCTCTGCATCTATTAAGATGACCATTTCTTTTGTCTTGTGTAATTTTTAAGTTTTAAATGTGGCGAACTACATTTATATGCACAGTTAAAAATCTTGCTTGTATACGTATGTAATGAGCCCCCTTTCCTCCCACTCCCCCTGTGTTCTTCGCAGGGACAGAAATGAGTGAGTGTAGAGGACGGGAAAAGGCAAGTCGCAAATTAAAAAACTAAAGCCTTAAGCCAAGGCAAAATGCCCTCCTAGAAATTGCAAAAACAGACACTGTAAACATATTAGAAGTGACTTTTCGTAAATAAAAGTCTATCATAAAAACAATCTATAGGGTACAATGTAGACAAAGAGTTCTAAAAAGAGAAAAAAACTCTCAGAGGTTGCTGATGCCTTAAATAGCAGCAAAGAAGTATGACACAGATTTACATTTACAGTCGTAAGTAAATAGTTAAAGTGAACTGTTACTTAGTATTTTTAAATTTATTAAAAAGAATATGGGAAAAAATATAAAAATTAGTTTATTTTTAATATGCATTGTCACACGTCCTGAAAGGATCGTTGGGCACCTGAGAAACATAGCTTTGGAACCCGTTCAGTCAGCACTCATGCTGGATGATGCGCCATCATTCTTATTTAGTTTACAGTGCTGGGTATATCAAATTAGTTTAAATGGTCTCAGAAAGGAATCTATGATTCAATAAGTTAACGACTCTTCAAATCTTTTAAAGACAAATTTGTAGATAGTTGAGAAGATTCTAATGTGTGACTCAAATATTAGTTAACTGAACTAAAAACACTTTTTCCAGTAACTAAAATAAAGAACATCTTGTAACTTTCCCTTTTTTTCATAATATAACAGAGCTTTAATATAAATAAAGCTTTGAGGATGAACAACGATATAAAGGAAGCTCTTTCGAGCCAATTATTGAAAATACAATTCATTTGGTCTTACGAAAAACACCATCCAAATCAGAGGGAAGGAGTTTCTTTTGAACCACACTCTGAATAAGTCTGTATCTGATGAAAGGAGGGCATGTGCAAGAAATTCTATCACTGAGTCTATTTTTATCTCTGTAAATCTTCTGGTCACTCTTGTGTTAGATCTGCCTTCTCCCTCCTACAAACTCAAGATGAAGAAAAAGAAAAACTGAAACCTAAACTGGATATCCAACAAAAATTGAAAGAAAATCCAGAAACTACAGTAATATCATAACAATAATGATAGTTTCGCTAACATTTATCAAGTGCTCATTATGTTCCAGTGCTTTACATGGGTTTGCTGTTAGCATCACACAATTCAAAATATAAACCAGTATCTGATCACTAGAATTTAGTCCATAATAGTTTGTCATAAGAACAGGTATATTAAAAAATCTAATTAACCTCCCATTGCATTCAGTGTAATGACTTCTTAATGTAACAAGGGTTACCAGATTAATGATACTTTATGCCTTTCCTCTCCTCTCTAATTATCCAGCCCTAAATCAAGATGACTTAATACATATATTCCAACTGTTTTTCATTAGTGTATCTGGTACTATCCTATAACATCTAAAAACATAGCTTTTGTATGTGGTAAAAATATTCGGTGAGCATAAAATGTTAGGAATCCTATTTGAAGATTTAGAAATATATCCTTGAACCAATGATGTAATAATTGAAAGCTTTTATGCCTTTCCAATAATAAAATATATAGTCTAACGAAGGTCGTCCATCCAATCATGCCTATTACTGCCTACGCATGAGCTAGTGAAAATGTGATAGTGGCAGTTTAAACTTGTATGATTTTAGACAAAGTAGTTAACAGGTTTAGATCACATTTAACAATATGAAAAAACAGTTTAACCAAGTAATTTATGAATTCTAGATTTCAGTGAAAATAGTTGAGAAATCATGAAAAACCGTGAAATCATGAGAAGCATAAAGCACAGACAGCTCTACAGTCTGGGAAAAATGTCTTTGCTTTAGCAAAATTTATCAGGAGGAAAAGAAACACAGCATTTAAAACTTGATTGCCAAGCAGTGCCAAAAATAAATTAGGCTTTCTAATTCATCTTGGAAAGGGCTGGTATAAAAATTTAAGATAGAAAGATCATGGTTAAATGTTACTCTTTTATGTATAGTATATTAAGTTTAGCACTTTTACAATTAAATTAATTTAAATTATTTATTTTTCCCTATGACAACTTAGAATGGTAAGGAGTGCTTTTACAACTAATTCATACAACACGCTTATAATTATTTCCAGAACTTAATGCATAATCATACTATTTTTAATTGTTAAGGCCAATTGCAGTCGTTGATCATGCCACATAATATACTGTTTGTTTCCTTGATTTATTTGCTGGAAAGACCCTGGTGAACAGTATAATGGTCACTTATAATATTGTTTTTATTAGAAAATGTCACATGATTTGTACAGATTAATTTTTGACCTAGGTTTAAGAATTCACTCTAGTAAGAGAAAAAGAGGTAAACAGTATCTATAGATACTAAACTTCTGCAAACTTATATTCTACTTAGGATGATAATCAAAACGCAAAGCGCTCACTGTCTCTCTAGAAACTGCTGAGTTTACTTCTAATTTTTAAAGCAAGAATACAGGAGCCTCAGCCTCGGATTTCATCTCTTCTCACCACCTCACAAAGTCCAAGAAAATCTTCAGGTAAATTTGAGTATTAAATCTTAATACACTGTTGAATATACGTGGAAGAAAGTACATGATCATTTTTTATCAATACATCAAACAATTTTGTTAGAGGAAAAACCCAATTCTCTAACTGAGGCATGTAACAGCTGCAAGGGACTACCAGAGTAAATATCTAGGACCAGCCCAGGGAAGAGGTTCCGGAATGCGGATGACTGTTTAACAGTTTGATATCTGTACATTCCAACCTCAAAGGAAGGAAACCAGGTATTTGAGAAATGTCATGTACATGCAATGCTGAACTAAAAATAACATTGGCAGTAATGGCTCTTGATGGAAAAGTTACAAAGCTACTAACAGTTACGTAAGTCAAATTGGTTTCCATTTACTTGAGAGAGAGGAGACACAGAATGCAAACAGATGACACTAGGGATCTATAAAATAAATCTGTAGTGAATTCTAAAGAAGAACCTTTCAGACAAAAAGGATAAGAACAATTCACTTGGAAAAAAGAAAGCAGAAAGCAAGCAACAAAATTGCTTCTTCAGAATATCCAGCACAACATTTATGTGTCATGACATGCTTGTGCTTAAAATATTTGGGTATTTGAATAAAAATGTATCTCTCCCTCTTACTTAAGAATGAAACCAAAGCAACATCATGCTGCTCTTCCTAGGGTAAAGCTATACATTAGAACGGGTATGATACATGAGATCTTAAAAATCACAGTTCCCTTGGGAAAATGGTCGTCAGGTTAAGATAAGACACTCTTATCATTTATATTCTATATTTACTTTTCCAGGAGCTATAAATTTCAGTAATAAGTATCAAAGAAGGCTCAAATTTAGCTTGCATGATTTTAGGGAGATATAAGTAAGCTATACTTTATCTTGCTAAAATCAATATTAATTTTTCTTTTTAAAAATCTAAATAATAAGTGATTCGTTTGTTCCTTAACTTTGTAAAAAAAAAAATTAACTTGGTGACTTTACCACCTCAGTTATATAAGACTCTGACTAACTGCATTGCTAAATACAGCACAAAAAGATTTGCATTTTAGCAGAGAGTAGGAGGAAACATGATGTGGATATAAATTCCTGACACTAAAGGATTCTAATGCGCTAGAATGGTTATAAGATAGAGCCTATGAAAGCGTCTCTGCTAAGGAATTTTAAATAATCTGGGTTCCTATTTTTCTAAGAGGAACTAGTACTGTTTGATAAAAGTTTAAACACTAGTACTATTGCAGGAAAAATTTTATTTATATATTTCCTCATAGAAATTAAGATAACAATAACTATGCGTTCTTAGGAATTTAGTAACATCAGTAAGAGGACTATCAAAAGCACTACATGAATTTCTAGGAATCTGAAAATTTAGATCCTTAATCTTAACAGCATGCAAACTCTCATCTTGAAATTTATTAGACTAAAATGTAATCACATTCATTTTGATGTCATATAATTTTTTGCACTTTATTAAGCTATGGAGTTTGGTGTTGACCACTGATACTATCGTAGGTGGTTTTTGTTTCTTCCATGGGTTGTTTTTTTCCCCTCCCTTTCCTAAGCTGGAGGGGAATGTTTTTATAATTGGAGAGCTCCGAACTGATGATGAAGACTCTATTAAGAGCAAACAAACATCTTAGAATTTTGCCCTTCAGCAAGACCTGACCTTTAGCACAGGGACCAAGAACATGGGCTTCTGAGAGAAGACAGACTTGAGAGTTTGAATCCACTCTCCAATCACTTCCCAATTTGCAAGATCTTAAGCAAACTGCCTATTTAAGCCTCAATTCCCTCAAATACACAACAAGAATGACAATAATAATACGTATCACTCAGGTTTACTGCTATGTGCTTTCAAGAAATTATATATATGCCAAGCAATAACTCAGTATCTATAAACAGGGGTTATTTTTATTACTGTAATTTTTCTTTACCTTTGCTCTGAAAACTTTTAGAATCCTCCACAGTACTGAGCTTAACCAAAACCTGAGTCAGCTTCCCAGACCAGTTTCAAGCGAATCTGGTTGTACCTCCTAAATTCAGGGCTGAGAGCACTCAGGAAGGGGGGGGGGCGGTGTGTACACACACACACACCCCCTCCCCCCAAATTCAGGGCTGAGAGCACTCAGGAAGGGTACACACACACACACACACACACACACTCCCTTTCTACTTCCTCGTGCAACTGTCTTAAATGTAAACCTAACCTAGGAAACCTCCGATTTTGCTCTCTTCCACTGAACACCATGGAAAGCATCACTACATAATACTTTTCAAGAGAGAAGTCTGGTCTCAAACCATTAGCAGAGGAGTTACAGGTGCTTTTTTTTTAAGTTGCCAATGAAAAAGAGGTCTACAATTGGAGATTCCACCATTCATGGTTTTGAAAATTAAAATATTGATATCATTTTAATAGTAAAACAAACATTCCTGGGCGAGGGGAGCAATGTTCAAATTCTTAAGAGGGCTGACCTGTGACTCAGAGAACATTCTGGTGTCCATATGAGCTGAATGAAAAGGTCTAGAGAAGCACCACAGAAATCTGGACTACTACCCTCATGGGGAAAAAACCTCTGCAAGAAGAAAAAGAGTAAATACAAGTATTTCATGGATAGACAGGGCTATCCTTACTGATGCCAATGAGGAAAAGCCACGCACAGTACTTGAAGGGAAAGGCCAGGCGGGGCACTTCCCCATGCTAAGGCAAACAGCCTCTTCAAACAGTCCTCCAAGCTCTCAGTAAATCAGTGCTGCCCATGAAATATTAACCCATCAGGGGAAAATGTTAATATGATATATACTGGCGCCTTAGGAAACAAAGGTAGGTTCTTTTAATCATGAAACTTTTGTACATTAATCTAAGGTCTTGAAAACATTAAGAAATAAGCTGATTTCAGAAAGAAAAATGAATTAATTCTTGACTAGGAAAGAGATACGTTGCCCAATCCATATGTGGTACAATCTACTTCAAAAAATGATCATTTCTCCACAAACATGAAGGCTCGGTTATTCAATTTCTGAACAGTCCAAAAAGTAACTATTCACTTAAAAGCAACCAATGACACATGTGCCCAAACAGAATATAAAAACAGTCTCAGTGAAATATTCTGAGTGTTACTGGAGGCAAACGCTGGAGAAACGAATTGAGATATCCTTACCTCTTGCTGTGTGGCACAGGTTTTAGGATCAATACTTTAGATTATTCCAAGGGACTGCACTTAGCAGCTGACTCCTCAGGACCCGGCGGCTCTGTGTTCCAGGCAACCGCGCACAGAACGGATCGCAACGATTCTGGCTCAGACCTCTTCAGGCACAGGAGAGCTCCAAGTCAAACCTCCGCAGCGCTTTCAGTCTCCCCCTCTGTTTTCAGGCCCCCCATCAGCAGCTTTCTTGGCTTGCTTTTGGTTTTGAATCAACCCTAGCTGGCTTGTGGGCGGGGTAGCGCGCTCGCCTTCAAGAGCTAAATCCTTCCTTCTCTGCACGTCCGGCTTTGCAACACCCAGTACAAACTCACACTTGCAGAACAGGCTGCCCCAGTATAGCTCCACCCACCAATCTCACACAGGTGAAAACTTCCTGCTCAGAAAACACCAGTATGAAATTGCTATTTAATTATGTTTGTATGCGTTTTAAAAATCACTGTTCAGTTGTTTATATTTGCTATCGTGATGGGAGACACTGTATCCAATGATATTGATGGAACTTAAGTCCCAAATAAATAAGAGAAATAATCGATCATGTAGGAAGTATACCAGTAAAAATCTGAATCATTAAACTAGCACCAACAGACTAAAAACACACCCTTCAATACCTTTGCTGATAATAAGCTGTGATTGTTGCTTTAATAACACGTAAAAAAAAAGTATCAATTTATACTGCCTCTGTCTGAAAAATCTGGAGACAATTTCTTAACCATCTATTAAAAGAATAGTTTTTTTCAGAATTGAAAACCTAGAATTAAACAAATTTTGCCGAGTATCGCCACCTTTTTTATACACTGACCAAGTGTTAAAACTAACTTCACCTGTATAAATACCAAGAGATTCAATATTTATACAAATTACAGTACTACACTGTGTTAACTCTATTAGATTTGAAGAAATAAATGAATTGAAAGAGTAACATATTTTCTGTTCCAAAAGACTTTTTACTAATACCAATGTGAACCCACACTGAGAAACTTGTTTTTAATAAGCACAGTAATGTTATGATGGGTCAGACATGAGCTATATGTCGGACACGGGTCTGTGTAGTTTACCAATAGTCTTTAATATAACCCTATGAAGTTGATTCTATTATTCCCATCCCAGAGAGAGGATTAAACAAGGTCACACACGTGGGAACTGCCACATTCAAGATATGCAGGGGTATTTATGATGCACCTTGCCAAAATCTTCTGTTCCTGATCAAATGTATTCTTTCCTTCCTCTTAGAACATAGCTCTGAATACAAAATTGCTCATAAATGGGAAGCCACAGTAAGAAAAACAATGAACTGATAAGATTTTAAAATATGAAAGACCACAGAAAATTCTAATATGTGACAGGAACAAAATGTTAATTTTTACCAGTGAAAAAATTGTGTGTTTATAGATTTCACTGAGTAGGAAATGAGGCTCCTAAACTTTATTCATAGTGGAGAACTCAAAGGCACCCTTCTGTGGTGAAAATTTAAATTAAACCTCCCCTCCTCCCACTCTTTCCTTGGTCAGTACTAGAGACAGCAAGGGAAAGAGAAACGGAAAACAGAAGGGGAAGACAAAACAAAAAGAAGAGGGAGGGGAAATCCATGCTGCAGAAAAGCCATTTTGGGAATACTTAGTACAACTCATAATCCCCTCGTATTACCTAACATACAAACACAGATAGGAATAAATAGTTCAACAATGGTTTGCCTGAGTGCAGAAGACTGATTTAGTAACAGTAACTCACACCCGAAAGAGCTGCCCTATGCCACACAGAAATACATGGTAAGAAAAGTGAGCGTGTGCAAAGCTGGGGAAATTGGAGTAAGGTCTGTAATCTAGTTCAACAGAATTTCAACAAGGTTGACTTTCTGGTTTGGATAATGTACTATATATAGTTATGTAATCTGTTACAAGTGGGAGAAGTTGAGTTTTGTGGTATATGGGACCTCGGTGCTGTTTTTGCAACTTCTTCTGAGATTATAGTTAATTCAAAATAAAAAGCTAAATAACAGCGCTGACTGAAAAGCATTATGCTTCGTCTCCTAATGCTGCCTATGGCATAGGAGAGGTCACATGTTATTTTTCGCTCAAATTTAACAAAATGTGTGGGGGCTGTCTCGTGAAGGACTGTGTGCATCTGTGTGGAAGAGGGGGTTGGGGCAGGAGAATTCACTGGATAGGCAATAAAAAGTCACTGCTATCCTTCTATGAGAAAAACTACCGGATTTTTTCAGACTCTTCACAGTATGTCTGCAAATGCTGCCAGCTTCATAGCCAAAAATATATCCAGAATCAGATCACCTCCCACGACCTGCAGAGCCACCCTCCTGGTCTAAGCCACCATCACGTCTTGCCCGTCTCTTCCCAAAAGCACTGCCAAGCTTCGTCTTCTACTCGTGCCCCGTCCTGTCCTTAACACAGCAACCAAAGTGGTCTGTGAAGGAAAGTCAGGTCAAACAACAACTGCTCAAAACCGTCTAGTGCCTTCCCACCTAATGTTAAATGAAAACCGAAATGGACAGTGGCCCCCAAAGAAATTTTGATCCTCCTTCACCTCTGGACCTCATCTCATGCCTTCACTCTCTGCTTTAGTCCAGGCGGCCTTCCTGCTGACGCTTTAGCAAGCCAGACGCACATCCAGCTCCGTACACTACCACAGGTAGTTAGCTAATTATTAATAAGGAAAGGGCAAAGGGAATGAGACATGGAATGAGGCTTGGTAAACTGGGGAGCATAAGCCTGTTTGTCTAGCCCGGAAGCTACAGCTTCACACACTACAGGGGATTCCAGCATTTCTCTGCCAAGGGGATTAACACTCTTCCCTTCCCCTGCTCCAGTACCAAACTGTTGGGGGGCACAGGAGAGGTGCTTGGACACAGAGGCCTGTCTGTATACCAGGGGGTAGATGTATCAGAAGCCCACAAAAGCTTGGGAAGTTGATTGGTTATTTTCAAAAAGCACCTGGTTATAACTCCAGGGGAACAAAGATGCTCCCTCTCTGCTCAGTGACCCCTACTTGTCCCATTCGTTCATATGTTCTCTCTCTCTCAAAGGGGAACACAGGCAACCACATGGGTCAAGCCACCGTGAGTGGGACCCATAGTAGACCATGTGGGGTCCAAAGGACTAAGCCTTAATATGAAAGGTGTCCTTGCTGAGGACACAATTGGACTTTTTCATGGTGGTACAGAGATGAGACGCCGGGGAAGGCTTCTACCTGAATAAACCTCGCCACACCACAATCTCCCATGCGTGGGTCCGTGAAATGCTTTTCTCACGATCTTGTGAAGGGCCTGATTCCTACTGGCAACCAGTATCCTTGCACTTGTAGTTCCCTCTCTGGAAAGCTCTCCCCCAGGTACCTGCACATCTCCCTTCCTCATCCCCTTCAATTCTTGCTCAAAAAGAGCCTTCGGAAGAGCCCTTCCCTGACCATTGTACTGCTTTTAATTATAACCCCACATGAACCACACACCAGCACCTCCTCTCCCCTGAGGCTCCCTTGTAGGCTCCATTTTTCCCCATGGCTTCGCCCAGCAAACTATGTATTTCACCTGTTTACCTTTTTCTCTCCCTCTCATCCCACTTGAATACAAACACCAAAATGACAGTATTTCTGTCTGTTATGTTGACTGCTTTAGCCCTAGGACATAATATACACTCAATACAATTCTAATCAATGAATAAATGAATACTGGAAATGACCCAAAATGGAAAAGCTGCTTTACTTAAGGCAAGGAGGAGGCTGATTAGGGACCTACTCCTAGCAATGGCAAAAGGGTACGTTGGAGTTCAAGAAACAGTCTTGGTAACTATAGTAGGAACTGTCCATCTTATCAATCACTTGTTTTGGAGTAAACATTATGTATAAAGGATACAAATTCGTATAAAATAGAATATCTGCCCATAAGCAAAAAATAATATGAAATTCATTGCCATACACTATTTCCAAGTGAACGATACAAACACCAGCTCCTGTAGGCTGAAATGCAGTCCCTTCTTTTCCAAAGTCAGGAACTAAATGAAAGTTATATTCTAAAAAGTTATTTTAGTAGTTATTATTAGGATAGAGTAATGCAACTGGCACTCACGGTACATCCACTGTACATACAACCTTTTGGGAAGATACAGATGAATGAGGCAAACTTGTCACTTGTCAGGACACTGCAGTTTATGAGCAAGTGAAACAGTCACTATTAGATTTGACTAGAAGTAAACAGGAGGTGGAGTCAGGGAGAGAGGGGCAAGGGATGCTCATGGACAAAGTAGATCATGGCCTGAGTCTTGAAATGCAAGAAGGATTTCAACTGGGTAGCACAGTGAGGAGGGCATTCCATCCACAGAAACAGGAGGAGCAGGGGAAAGCTGTGAAGCACATGGTTTGTTTAGAGACAGGAGTAGCCCGAGCCCAGCAGAGAGAAAGGCTAGTATAGGAGAGTGGAAGAGGAGGTGGCTGAAATGCCATATAAAAGAGAGTCTGGAGTTACATTTTATACACAATGAAGACAGACTGAAAGATATGTTTTGAATTAGAGAGGTATTAGAAAGATGATGGCTGAAACAGATCAGCAAATTAAATAGGTTTCCACAAGCACTTTCCCCCTAATTTCTGTTCTGTTCTGTTCAGTAAGGCCTCTGGAAATCCGAATACATCTTTATTTACTCCTGTTTTGAGAGAAAGAACAATAAACTTTATCTCTATTCAATGTGGTATAGTGGGAAGAATTCTGGGTTTTGTGTTAATTAATTGCAAAGGAGTTAATCTTTGTCAATACTTGGTTCAGTGCCTAGCACATAGTATGACGATGTTAGTGTTGGCTCTGATTACTATCAGATGTCAGATTTCTCTAAATCCTCATTGTGAAACCTCAGGCAAGTTGTTTAACCTTTCTGGGTCTCTGTTGCTCCATTTGTTAAAAAAGGAATGTGATTGGGAGATAGAAATATATCAAGATTCAAATTCCAATTTAAACAATATAAATACAAGCATCATAAACTATAAAGCACTTTGCGCATATGTGGTATTATACATTTTCTAACTGTTTTTCCCTGACACAAAGTGAGAAAATAGTATCTTGAGCTATTCCTTGCAATGTATTAAGAGAGAAAATTCCCTGCCCACTCTAGCGCTTTGGTCCTCCTTTGAATCTTACATCAATGCCTCCTAAGATACTGATTTTAATAATCTGATCCTTAAAGTATTCGCTTCCAGAATACAAGGAAGCATATGTTCCATGGGACAATTATTCAATACAGCATTCCACACAGGGTGAGTGACAACCTTGGCCTATATTATAGAATGTTTAGCCACTTCATAGTCAAGTGGCATGTGAAGAAACAGGATTACAGAGGAGCAAAGTGCTGGAAACTCAGAAAACAATCCACCCTAGAAACAATCCAGAAGCAAACAAATGAAAACAGAGGTTAAAACACTATAATTAGGCAAAATTGCAAGTAACACAACAAAAAGCTAGATATGAGGGGACCAGTCCCCTAAAAGAACAGAACAAAATGAAAGCTTCGGCTTCTTCTGTCTGCTAACCAAAAAATTCAGCTGTCATCAAAAAAGAAAAGCTTATGGCGCAAACTCTTTTAGAGCGACGGTCCAAGGAGGCTCCCTTCCCCACCAGAGTCCCATGAGAACTACTGTAATTCACTTGTTTCTGTGGTGTACCTGGGGATCCTGGTAAATAGATTATACCAACAATAATATGCTAACTAAGTCTTTACATAAACTAAACTGATCTAGTTTCTAACACTTGGACTTTCAATGACATGACATAGTAAATACACATAAAGCCAACTAATAAAGCAAAATAAATAAATAAATAAATAACAGCTGGCATTTATTAAGTATTCAGAGGCTTTAAATGCCTTATCCCTAAAGTTCAAGAGAATCTTGCCTCACTTTTCAGATAAGGAGATTAGAAATCAGAGAAGCCAAATGATGTACATACAGACAGTAACAACGTGGCACAGGGATTAAAACTCAAGGTTAGAGCCTAGGCTCTTTGTCCTATCAGCTGTGTTGCTTTTGTGCTTTTGACACAGGTATGTAAATTAAATAAAATATCTACATTGTATCTATTGTCAAAATTATTTTATGAGATGGATGCATTAAAGACTCCTGGAAATTTCCTATTTAGACAGGATGGAGTAAGGGGGAGATTACAATCTGTTTGTTTTCGTATTTCATAAAGTAGTGTATGTTTATAATAAAGGACTAAAAGCCAAAGCACATGGAGAAAAAAATGAAATGTCTCTTGCTACCTCCATAATCCTATTCTTTTCCATCAGGTATGGATCCTTCCAGATTCTCTTCTACGAATTTACAATGGGATTATACTGTTCTGTAATTTGCTTTTTCATTTAAAAATACCCCACAGAAAAAGAATGTCCTAGAGGAGCACATATGCCTCTACTTCTTCTTTTGGGCAGTTGCAGAGTATCTTCCAGCATGGAAGTATCGAATCTATTTTGAAAATGTGATTTCCAACATTTGTACATTAAAGCAATGCTGCAAAGGATATTCATCTGGATGTGAGGTGTATTTTAAAAATGCAGTGACCAATCCAAACATAACAAAGAACTTCAATACATGAAAAGATGCTTGACATCATCTTGCCATATAATTACCACCTGGATCAACAGAACGAACACTACCAGCCACTTGGAAATCCTCTCTCCTAACAATCCCAATTATCTACCCCTCTTCTCTTCTCAGAATGTAACTGCTATCCTAACTTCTTGCACAAACTCTGCTGACTGTGAACTCTCTTTGTTTATAAGGAATTTTACAATGGAAGTATGTATGCACGTCACGCTTCTTTCACCAGCATTTATTTTTGTGAGATCCATCCATGTTATTACACAGAGCCAGAACGTATTTCATTTCTATTGGTGCAGAGAAAGCCACTGAGTGAACATGGCTTTATTTACCCATTTCACTACGGATATATCTTTTGAGTTTTTTTTCTAGTTTTCTGACAATTAGGAACAAGGTTATTATGAACATCCTTCATATACCTAGGAGTCTATAAAGAATGATTGTCCCACATCATACTCCTCACCAGCAATATGAGAATTCCCACTAATTTATATCCTTACTAACTTTTGGTACTGTTACTCCTAAATTTTAACTATTCTAGTGGGTGTGTAGTGGGTGTGTAAGGTTTTAATTTGTGTTTCTCTAAAGACTAACAAAGTTGAACATCTTATCAAATGCTTATTGAGCATTTTGGGTATTTGTTGTGAAGTATCTGTTCAAATTTTCAATCAATTAAAAAAATCATTTTATCTGTTGTTATCTTGTTTGCTTCTTTACATAGTTTGGTTGCCTGATCTTTCTCAGATATGTGTACTGCAAACATATTTTCACTTTGTGGTTTGCCATTTTCATTACTGTAATAGTATCATATGATAGTGCTCTGAACTTTAATTACTAAGCTTTTATAATGATTACTGCTTTATGTCTAACCCAAGACCATGAAAATACGTCATGAGGATATTCTAACGAATTATCTTTTAAAAGTTTTGTTTTATCTTCCACATACAGATCTATAATTCTCCTGGAGAGGATTTTGTACATGGGCTTAAAGAAGGATCAGATATATAATTTGTCCAGGTAACCTCACACCATTTATTGAAATGACTGCCTTTTGGACAATGCTCTGCAATGCCACTTTTAACATAAATCAAGGATCTGAGTATACACTGTTGGTTTCTGAACCCCATTTTGTTCCACCGAGTTATTTGTCTGTCCTGCACCAATACCAGTATCTTAGTGAAGCTTTAACAATAAATCTTGGCATCCATTATAGTAAGTTTCCCACTTCTTCTATCCTTTAAAATTGTCTTAAGTATTTTTGGATCTACAGTGCCATTTACATTTGAGAATCAGTTGTCAATTCTCACAAAAATTCCAAATCAAAACTTGGGACATTTATTCGTAACTCTGCCCCGGTTCTGAACTGCAATTTTTTCCCCTAGCTCTATGACTTTGTCACCTCCACCAGCAGCTACACCAGGGAATGATGTCTCCATCTCCCAGGGTCTTGCCTCACCGGATTTCCTTCATCTGCTTACTTAGCCTTAATTGTTTCCTGCCTTATTAATTCTCAAATGCTTCAAAAAGATATTTTCATTTCTGTCCAAACTGTCTCCTTTCAGAGAGAAGGTTTGTCTAAATTCTCTAGTCCTTCATTTTTAGAAATTTATGCCTCAGGAGTAAGCTTTGCCTTTCTTCTCTCTTCATCTTTTTTTTATACTTTATTTTTTTCTCTTTACCATTTCTTCCCACAGTCTCCCTGTCTTCCCCACCCCTCTCTTTCTTACTTTCAAGGGGAAAAGGTAAATAATATCAGAAGATAGAGAATTCCACCTTGGAAACTATTAAAAAAGACCTAATGCTGATCCTAAAACCTATGAGACTTTAAGAACTTATTAGGTAGGCTTAAGAGATGACTACACAGAGGGAAGAGTCAGTGAACTTGGAGAGAGGTCACCACAAAATATCCAAACAGTAAAGAGAGGATGTGTGAGGCGATATTAAAGAATGTGACTGATGTGTCAGGCAAAGAGGAGCAGAGAACTGAACAAAAGAAATAACTAAAGAGGTAATAGTTGAGAACATTAAGAATTGAAAGAAAGAAATCAATAAAAAGAACCAACTGCTCAGTAAAGTCCAAGCAGGGCATGATGACTCATTAATTTTATTTTTACACACACAAATAATTGAACAAATTGAGAACATTAAGAAGAACTCCAAAGAGAAATTTTTTTCCTATTGCCCTTGTTGTGCAATGATATAGGGAGATTTAAATTTCAGTCTCAGAACTATAACTACATCTTTCAGATCTGGCATCTAACAGTGACAGATGGCAATGTTAAAAATAAATAGAACATTCACGTTGCTTATACTGTAGGCAAAGACAGTTTAAACGTGTGAAGCAAGCCTCAGGCTGATAGAATTCACATCATCCTTTCCAAAATGGATTAAGAATATACATTTCCCAATGACAACCCTGCAATGCTGCTCACAAAAAATAAAATAATTAGCTATGTCATTACTAATTTAGAATTAACAATGCCACGTAAGTCTATTAATAGAAATTTATTTCCCAGAAATATCAATAACTGATTAACTTTCTCAAGTTTCAAAAGCTTCTGGAGGTTATCACAATTAGAAATGTCACTTTCCCATCTAAAATATGAGAAAGTATTTGATTGACACAGTTTAATACCAATATTAAGAAAATTAAAAACACTCAATTTACAGTATTTCTGAGATAAAATTATCAAAAATGAAGCTTACTAATAAAAGTTAAGCTTTTACAGCAGAAATTTATAAAAATAATGCAAAAGGAATCACAATAAATTTTGATGTTATATTTTAATAACACCAAAGTACTTACCACAAATAGTCACGATCACCTCAACAGATAAAGAAAAATATTGATTTCAACACCCTTTTATGAGAAAATCACTCAAAAAAACTAAGAATTGAAGGGTACTTCCTCAACCTGCTAAAGGGCAGCTATAAAAACCCCATAGCTAAATTCTAGTTAATGTCTGGATGGTTTCTCCTAAGATCAAAAACAAGACAAGGATGCCTATTCTTAAAACTTCTATTCATCATTGTATTAGAGGTTACTGCTAAAGCAATTGGGCAAGAAAAAGGAAAAAAAATCCAGACTGGAAGGAAAAAAGTAAAAATATCTCTATTCACAGATCACATGATCTTGCGAATAGAATATCCCAAGGAATCCACTAAAAATTATAGAATAAACATTTCAACAATGTTTCAGAATATAAAATTAACATATAAAAATTAACTGTATTTCTATGCACTTGCAATGAATAAGAAATTAAATTTTTAAAATTCCATTTTAATAGTATCAAAAAGAATAAAAATAAATTTAACAAAAGAAATGCTAACCATATACTCTGGAAAAAACAAAAATTTAAAAAATTAAAGGTCTAAATAAATGGAGTAACTCCCCATGTTCATGGATTGGAAGATTTAATAACTACTGATAAGATGGAATACTTCCCAAATTGATATATAGATTTAACACAATCCCTATCCAAATCTCAGCTGACTTCTTTGTAAAAATTGAAAAGCTGATTTTAAAATTCATATGAAATTGCAAGGGACCCTGAAAAACCAAATCAGTCCTGAAAAAAAAGAACAAAATAGGACTTCCAATTGCAAATTATTTACTATAAAACAATAGTAATCAAGACACGGTGATATCAGCATAACAACAGATATACAGATCAATGGAACAGAATTGAAAATCCAAAAATAACTTCCTATGTCTACAGTCAATTGACTTCCTACAAGCAAGTCAAGACAATTTAATGGGGAAGTAGTAATCTCTTCAACAAATAATGCTAGGACAACTGAATATCCAACAGATTGAATCTCACTCCATTAACAAAAATTAACTCAAAATTAAATCATAGACTGAAATTTAAGATCTAAAACTATAAACTTCTTTAAAGAATATTTAGGAGTAAATCTTGACCTTGGGTTAAGCAAAGCCTTCTTAGATAAGACACAAAAAGCATAAACGGCAAAAGAAAAAAAATAAATTGAACTTCATTGAAATCAAAAACTATTATGCCTCAATGGTTTTGTAGACAGAGATGGGAAAATATTAAGTAAGTAAAGAATAAACTGCCCTCCCCCAATTCCACACAAAGAATCTAAAACTAGAAAATACATTAAGGTAAACAATACAAATAAATTCTGAGGCCCAGAAATGTTTTTTCCTTTTCTTTAATTGGGGGTGAGGGCTGGGGTTAGAGCAGGGAAGAACAGAGGGAATATAACCTAGGAAAAATAAATTTGATTACTTCTTATTCTCTCAAAAATCTTGTATTCTTTTTTTAGTTAATTTTCTTTTGAAAAATTTACATCACATTTAAAAATTCCAGACTAGATACTCTGCAGTATTTGCCAAGATTATGTCACCCCAATAAGAAAAAAAATCTAACACTGCTTTAATTATTTGTACAATACTCCACATATTTATACAGCACTGTAAATATACTATGTAAGTAAGAAATGCTGTTTAAAATAGTTTTGAAATTCACAAGCACTGATAAAATATCATTCATTTATGTATTAATTTTCAGCTAATCATACTATCTCCATGTCCGTTCTTTAAAACTATTATCATGTTATTCATTAATAAGCTATATTCCTGCGATATAATTGATATAATTGTAAAAACAAATAACAACAAAGCTTAATGGAGCAAATAGTTCTTTAAAATTGTCTAAAATTTTGAGTGCATGTAAATCTTTGTGAAATGATCGAGAGAAATAAAAATCTCTTAATATCAAAGCCACATAAAATTAAGAATGCATATTACATCAATAAATACAAAGAACAGCAAAACGAGCTATGCGACCAGAAGAGAAAATCCGTACCATTAAGCAGTTGATAAAATAACCAACCACACTAATGAAAAAGTGTACTCACCTGGTTTTGGCACTGAGTTGGTCACTGACTGGGGAACTTTCTGATTAATTAACTCAACACAGTGTCCAGGGAAGAGCCCCACCTAAGAAAAGCAGCAAAGAGAGGATTCTAAACCAGAGAACGGACCAGTGTGTGAACAATGCCAATTCAATTCCAGTAATGTCCTCCACAGTCCCTCCCAAATGATTCTATTATTCCAAGACTGTAAAGCACAGACGATGCCAATTACACAAACAAATAATGAAACAATCTGTTGCTATGAGTATATAGAGTTATGCGTTTTAATTTCCCAAATATCTGTCTGTTTTTCAAGTTTTAGCTTTTAATTTCCCACACTTTTTTTACACCAGTATTTAATCTGATACCAGCCTACGCATGTAGTAGGTATAATTTTTACCACTCAATAATTTATTCTGTTGAAATTTCAATCTAGTTGTGTTAATATCTCTCCTGCCAATTTTTATATTTGTTATCATCTCTATAATTCTTTAAAAGCGTACACTAAACCACATTCAAATTTTTAAAATTTTCTCTTCATACTTCCACAGGTTTCATGAAAAATGACAAAACTAAAATAAACTGGTTAAATAACTTCTCATTTAAAATCCTGGTTCTTGCTGTTGTTAAAGAGCTAGTAGTGTGTGGATAAGTGGGAAAACAAGAGAGAAAAAAAGAGTCCCTCTCAGCATCTGGCTTTAAAAACACACCACTTTGACCTGGTGGAATTACTCACGGACCAAGTCAAATCCTGAGGAGGTCAAATCCTAGGAAAATACTGAGCACCAAATCACTCAAGAGACTATAGTGCAGCCAAAAGAATGACTACAGAGATAAGCAGCCTGGAAACAAATGTAAAAAGGAAATCTTTACCAATATTTATAGATGTTTCTTTAATAGGATTATAATCGAGCTGCCATGCAGCAGATGCTAAAGCTAAAACATGAAAATTACATCACTTTGTACGTCCCTCTGTTGACAGACTCTGGGGAAGAATGCAATGGTCTTCCAAGAATATGATTCATCATGAAGTTCTGAGCTGTGTAATTTCCATCTGTGTAGGATTATTTTCACATACTCATTTGCTGCATTATTATTTCAATTTCTAGATCGATACTCTATGGTAGTTCTTAACATTACAAAGATGTAACCAGCTATCATGTGCTAAAAAGGGGTTATTAACAATTATCAGTTTGTTTGAAAGATCTGAATTTGGGATTGAGTAAGATAAAATGACTGTAGTAAGTCCTGATACATCAATAATTACCCTAAATGTGAATGGACTGAATTCACCAATCAAAAGGCACAGAGTACCAAAACAGATTAAAAAACAAGATCCAATTATATGCTGCCTTTAGGAGACTCATGTGTGTTACAAAACCAAACACAGGCTCAATGTAAGGATTAAAAAATGATGTTCCAAGCAATGGTACCCAGAGAAAAGAAGATGCAGTTATATTTATACCAAACAAAATAGCCTTCATGACAAAAAATAAGAGAGACAAACATGGACATTTTATAATGATACATAAGACATCAAAAAGATAAACATTTTATTAGTATATAAGTACCAAACCTAGGAGTATGAAAATATATAAAGTAATTATGAACCTTCCTATACAGAGGAACTGACAGTACTCCACTTATATTAATGGATATATCAAGAAGACAGAGTCTACATGGAAATACTGGCTTTAAATGACACGGAGCAGATGGACTTAGTAGATATATTAGAACTTTCCATCCAAAACAACAGAATACATGTTCATCTCAAGTGCACATGGAACATTCTCAAGGACAGACCAAATGTTGGGACAAAAAACAAGTCTTAATAAATTTAAGAAGACTGAAATCCTAACAAGCATCTCATCCAACCAAAATGGTATGAAACTATAAATCAACTAGAGAAAGGAAACTGGAAAAAAATCACAAACGTGGAGATTAAACAACATGCTGCTGAAAAACTATTGGGTAAAAGAACTCAAAAGACATACACAGACAAAAAAATGAAAATATGACATATTATAATTTCTGGGATGCAGCAAAAGCAGTACAAAGAGGGAATATACTAATAAAAATCTAATATTACACTTCAAGAGAATAGTAAAAGGAGAACAAACAAAGCCCAAAGTTAGTAGAAGGAAGGAAATACTAAAATTCAGAGTGAAAAGAAGTGAAAGAAAATAAAAAAACAATAGAAAAATTCATAAAACAAGTGGTTCTTTGAAGAGATAAATAAAATTGACAAACCTCTAGCTAAACTCACTAAGGAAAAAAGAGAGAAGATTCAAATAAATAAAAAACAAAAGAGGTGAAATTACAATGATACTACAAAAACACAAAGGATTATACAAGAATACTATGAAAAGCTATAGACCATTACATTAAAAACCTAGAGGAAATGGACAAATTCTTAGAAGCACACAACCTTTCTAGATTGAACCATGAAGAACTGGAAAACCTGAAAAGACTGATCAGTAGTTAACAAAATTAAAACACTATTCAAAAACATCCTAAAACACAAAAGTCCGGGACCATGGCTTCAACTGGTGAATTCTATTGCACAAAACGTGCAAAAAAAAATTTAATATATTTTCTTCTCAAACTCTCCCAAAAAATTGAAAAGGAAAAAATACTTGCTAATTCATTTTACAAAGCCAGGATTACCCTGATAGTAAAAGTAGGCCAGGGCAGCACCTGCATACATACACACACACAGGCCAGTGTCTCTGATGGACACAGACTAAAAAGTCCTCAACAAAATGCTAGCAAACACAACATAACAATACATTAAAAGTTTCATATACCATAATCAAGTGGGATTCATTCCAGGGATGCAAGGATGATTTAACATCTGCAAATTAATAAACATGATACACCACAATAACAAAAGGTAAAAATCATATGATCATCTCTATAGATGCATTAAAAGCATTTGAAAAGATACAACATCCATTTATAATAAAAACTCTCAATAAGTATAAAAGAAACATACCTCAACATAATAAAAGACACACATGACAAATTCTCAGCTAACATTGTACTCGATGGTAAAAAACTGAAAGCTTTTTCCTATAAAATGAGAACCAAGACAGGGATGCCCATTCTCCTCACTGTTATTCAACAAAGTACTTGAAGTACTAGCCAGAGTAATTAGGCAAGAAAAATAAATAAATAAAAGCCATCCAAATTGAAAAAGAAGTAAAACTGTCACTATTTTCAGATGAGATGATCGTATACATTAAAAACCTTAAAGACTTGACCAAAAAATATCAGAAATAATAAGATACTACAGTAGAGTTTCAAGATACAAAAATCAATATACAAAAATCTGCTGCATTTCTATATAAATATTAGAAAAATCCCATTTACAATCACAATAAAAAAATAAAATACCTAGGAATAAATTCGACAAAATAAGTGAAGGACCTGTACACTGAAAACTCTGACATTGTTGAAAGAACTTAAAGACACACACAAAAAAATGGAATGATATTCTATATTCATGGATTGGAATATTAAACACTGTTAAAATGTCCATATTACCTATGAAATATACAGATTCAATGTAATTCCTACCAAAACCCCAATGGCATTTTTCACAGAAATAGACGAAGAATTCTCAAATTTGTATGAAATTCCCCAAGACCCCACAATGCCAAAGTAATCCAGAGGGGGAAAAATCTGGAGTTATCACATATCCTTATTTCAAACTATACTATATCCCTGACCAGTTGGCTCAGTTGGTTGGAGCATTATCCCATACACCAAAAGGTGTGGGTTCAATCCTGGCCAGGACATGTACCAGAGACAATCAATTGATGTTTCTCTCTCACAACAGTGTCTGTCTGTCAGTCTGTCTCTCTCCCTCCCAATTCTTCTTTCTCTCTCTCTTGAAAAAAAAATCAATAAACATATCTTTTGGTGAGGATTTAAAAAAAAGAAACTATACTATACATCTATAGTAATCAAAACAGTGTGGTATTGGCAGAAAAACTGAAACACAGACCAGTGGAACATAATTGAGACTTCAGAAATAAATCCACACATACAAGGGTAATTTATGAAAAAGGAGCCAAAAATACACAACGGAAAAAGTAAAGTCTCTTCAATAAATGGAGCTGGAAAAACTAAACAGCCTTATTCAGAAGAATGAAACTAGACCAGTATCTTACAGCAACACATACAAATTCACTCAAGTGAACTAAAAATATGAATGCAAGACCTCAAACAATAAAAGTCATGGAAGAAAACTTAGCTTCTGTACTTAGCTTCTGTACATTAGTTTCACAAGTATTTTTATGAATTTGACTCCTGAGCAAGGGAAACAAAAGCAATAATAAATGAATGGGACCACATCAAAGTAAAAAGCTTCTGCACAGCAAAAGAAACCATCGATGAAGTCTGACCAGGTGGCTTAGTTAGTTGGATTGCTGTTCTGCACATCAAAATATTGCAGGTTCAATCCCTGGTCAGGGTGCACACAGGAGGCAACCAATCAATGTTACTCTCTCACATCAATATTTCTCACTCTCCCATCAATATTTCTCCCTCTCCTTTTCCCTCCCTTCCTCTCTCTCTAAAGTCAGTAAACATATCCTCTGGTGAGGATTAAAAAAACATACAGAAAAACATTTTTTAAAACCATCAAGAAAACAAAAAGGCAGCTAGCCTAATGGAAAAAGGTATTTGCAAACAATACTTTCAATAACGGATTAATATCCAAAATATGTAAAGAACCTGTACGCCTCAACAACAACAAAAAACAATAGAATTAAAAAATAGGCAGAGGATCTGAACAGATATTTTTCTAAGGAAGACATACATATAGCCACCACACATTTAAAAAGATGTTCAACATCAGTAGTTACTAGGTAAATGCATATCAAAAACAAAATGAGAAATCACCTCACACCTGTTACAATGGCTATTATTTTTTAAAAAACAAACAAGAAATAACAAGTGTTGGAAAGGATTTGGAGGAAAGGGAACCCTTCTATCCTGTTGGTGGGAATGTAAATTGGCACCACCACTCTGGAAAACAGTATGGAGGTTCCTTAAAAAGTTAAGAATAGAACTACCATATGACCCAGCAATTCCTATTCTGGGTGTTTACCTGAAAAAAAAACACAACTAATTCATAAAGATATATGCATTCCCTTTTTTCATAGCAACATTAATCATAATAGCCAAAACACAGAAATAACCAAAGTGTCCATCAATGGAAGATTGGATAAAGAAGATGAGGTACATATATATAATGGAATACTTCTCAGCCATAAAAAAAAAAAAAGAAAGAAATACGGCTATTTGCAACAACAGGGATGGAACAAATGCTATCAGTATCATGCTAAGTAAAATAAGTCAGAAAAAGACAAAAACCATGATTTCACTCACATGTGGAATATAAAACAAAAAGTAACTCACAGGTACAGACAACAAAATGGTGATTACCAGAGGGAAAGAGGGAGTGGAATAGAGTGAATTAGGTAAAAGGCGATCAAATATATGGTAGCCAATGTTACTTCAATAAATTTAATTTTAAAAATAAAGTATATCACTAAAAACATTGCCACCATAGAAAAAGCTATTTTCTTTTGATTATGCACACAAGAATTAACCTTAAAATATAGTTAATAAACACTGATACTTTTTGATGGCACTTTAATATTCCAACAAATATAAATAATTCTGGTAAACTCAAAATGGCAAACATTAAAAGTAATTGCATCTCTGGCAATATGATCTATGAATTGTCTCGCTGTTTTACATATTATTCTTTCTTAAGCAGCAGCAATTTCGAAAGTGCTGATTTATATGCTGGGAAGAGTGAGGGGAATTGGGTATACTGGCAGCAGTCCAAACGAGATTCAACTCCAGGAAGACGAACAAGGAAGGAAAAAAACAGCATCTAGGGCCCATTGAGTAGAGGAGTAAGTAAGTAATAAAAATATAGTAATAGAAGAAAAAGAACAATATAAAGATAAAACTGAAACAGGTTAGGGATGGGGTTAGAAGAAGGAAAGAGGACCTTCAATATGGTAGTTTCCCCCCAAGTCTTGGAGTTAAAAGAGTGAGAAGACGCTAGAGATGCTATTATAGCTTATGGTAAGCTGGTAAATGGTACACAATGAACTCTTCAGAAGGAAAGGCCTTGATGTATAGAGTTTGCTGGCTGGTTCCAGGCTCTCAAGGTAACACAACCGAATGCAGAGTACCATACAATACACAGGTGTAAGTACCCTCCAGAGCATCGATAACAAATATTTTTTAAAAGTTTTAAGTATTTACCACCTTTGTTTTTAATAATAATTTATGTATAAATGTGTATGCTTTAATGTTTAATAATGGCTGTGTTTAATAATGGCCCTACAAAATTCCTCAAAATGACCCAGCTGGCCCCAGCTCACCTCTCATCTATCCCTGTTCATGGGCCCCAAGCCTGCCCCACCTGTGACACTCCTGGAAAGAGGTTTGTAGCAGCTTGACAAGAACCTGGCCCACCGAGCACAAGGAGAGATCTGAACCGAACAGACTACGATCTGGCTCTTCTGATCTTATTCTACCTTGAGGATATACTCACGCTAGAAAGAAGACAGGTTTGGCTACAAAGATGAATGTACTGAAAGATATTTTGGTACAACTTAGAAGAAACGTTAGGTACGAAGCTACTGCAATAAAACAGCCAAGAGCTTCAGCAGCAGTGAGAATGTAAAGGAATCACTGCTGAAGGATGAAGCCTCATTCTAACTAAGGTCTCTCTGAGGTAACCAAGCAAAATCTAAAGAGAAATTTCAGCATAGCATGTGTTCACCACTAACTTTTTAAGAAATCCCTATTTTAATGATTTATTGATTTATTTTATGGCAAGTGAAACTCTGATTAAGCTTAGCAGAGTACTGCTCTTGCTCCTGGGGATATACCACAAAGTTTTCCTCAGCAGAAAGGACCTGGCCTCAGAGTTTCCAATTTCTTCATTTTCTGACTATGACTTCCTGTCCCCCCAGGGCTCTAGTGCTCCTGTTCCATAATGAGTGAAGTTCAAGTTCAGAGACATCGCATCTCCTGCCTTCCTGTTTCCCCGCCCCCACCCAAGGTACCTACCTACCTTCCAGTCTCTTTTTCTGATACCCAGTATGACCTCTGTGATTAATCATTTAGAGTTCTTAAAAAAAAAAAAAAAATCAGTACCTTTAATTTCCTTGCAGTATTAACCTTCTGCCAAACCAATCCAGCAAACCAAAGACGTGTCAGTGTACTTCCCTGCTTGCATGCCTCTCTATTGCTGGAGAAAAATCACATCACCGAAGAGATGCAAAGCAAGACAAATTCATAATCTGCCACCTAGAGATGCCAATTATTTCTTTCCACTCCCCGAACTTTCTCAGAGAACCATTCCCCTTAGGGTCTCTGTCCAGCCCAGCCTCCATGCCCTGCCAACAACAGGACACAAGTTAATGAGTGAATTAGTTTGTCTCCTAAGATTTTTGAACTGAGTTAGAATTTTTAATCATCTCCATTGAGTTATTATAACTAGTAGATTTAAAAAAAAGAAAGAAAGAGAGAAAAGGATAAGATAAAGAAGCAGCTGCTGCTATGAAGCAAAAAAGTAGAAGCAAATTCCCTAAATTCCTTACTTCCTGGTTTCTGGTTCCATTTACTTGTGGCTCAATCATTCTTGCATTGGGTGTTTTTTAAAGATACTTCTATTTATATCTCTCCCTCTCCTCACTCACCCACAAACTCCTCCAAAATACCACAGTGCTTCTGGTTCCTTTGCTTGATTTTTGCTTCTACTAAACTGTAAATGCCAGCTCCCTAATTTCCACTTTTAAAAACATTACTCTTGCAGCAGGATATACAGGTGTGAGACTCAGAAATAAGGTCAGGGATCAGGATATAAATTTGAGATCTGAGCAGATGCATGGCATTTTAAGCTAAGAAGTGAGTAAGATAGTCTATGACAAGGAGCGTAGAACGAGAAGGTAGTCCCACCCCGACTTTGAGGTCTAGTAGAGGAGAATGAAGTGCAAAAGACGACTGAGAAAAGAGGAGGAACTCAGAGTGTTGTGTCATGTGTGTCAAGAGAAGAGCACGCCAGGAAAAGATAAATCAAATATCGATGAAGGTTAAAGTACTGTAAGAGGAGTAATGATGTATCCATTCTTTGCATGAAGCCAAACAGAGACCACTTTGTGCAAGAGAGGAAACCAAGGGTAAAGGACGTGTCTGTGACAGGTGAACGTAATAATGATGGTCCTAGAACCCCAGCTGGATCGGAAGGCCAGTGAAGGCAGGAAGTGAGTGACAGCAGAAACTCGAGGGGCCGAAGGAATAATCCTGAGAATGAGTACTGAGCGTAATCACTTATTAAATAGCAAATAACCTAACGAACAAAATTGAATTTCTCTTCCCCGTTAGCTCAATGAAATATTAAATAAGACAAAATTATACCTGCTTTAAAATTTTAACTCCTTTGTCTTACCTTTCCTCCTTGGAAGAAGCAAGAGAAGGATAGAGAAGGCATTATAAGTGGAGGACAGGTGGATGGAAAGAGACGCCTGTGAAATGGGGAGGAAATGAAAGTTAAATTTGCACAGAATTTATAAAATTGAGTATCAGAAAGACTGGAAAAGTAATAACAAGGTTAGAGATCTGGAAGGTCTTATGTATCGTGACAAAGAGTTGGAAGTTTCTTCTGAATGAAATGAAAGTGACAAGTTCTGAGGCAAACAGGGAAAAGAACAGTAAGAAAATTCTAATAGCCATGTATACCTTTCAGGGTAGATGGAAGAAATAAAGACAAAATGCAGAAGATTATATTAGAAATTTACAAACACAGACTAGAAAAGAATTAGTAAAAGCCTATACTACAAAATGACATGAAGAATAAAAAAAGAATATGTAAGTTTTGAGAGTTCTTTCTATGTTATGAATATTAGATATAATCATCGCAAATATTTTTCCAGTCTCTGGATTGTCATTTTATTCTCTTATTAGAAATGTCTTCAAAGAGCACAAGTTTTAAATTTTGGTGAAATTTGGTTTATTATTTTATGAATTGTTCTTTTCATGTTGCCTCTAAGAAGTCTCTGCCTAACCTAAGGTCACAAAAGTTTTCTCCTATTTTTCTTCTAGAGGCTTTATAGTTTAAACTTTATATTGGGGTAGATAATCCATTTTGAGCTAATTTTTGCAGATGGCAAAGAAATAAATCAAAGTTTCTCTGAAGGCATACGGGTATCCAATTATTCCCATACCATTTTGTAAGATGGATCATGTTTTCTTCACAGAAATGACTTGGAATCTTTGCTGAAAATCAGTTGCACAAGCAGAGGTTTGTATCTAGGCCCTGAATTCTGTTTCATTTTTCTATCTGTCCACTGATACCATACTCGTGACATTGCAGCTTTATAATAATTCTTCAATTCATGTTAGTTCTCCAACTCTGTTTTTCTTTTTCAGATTTATTTGGTTCTTCTATTCTAGGTCCTTTGTATTTTCATACACATTGTTTAATCTGTTTATCAATGTCTACAAAAGAAGCTTGCTGAGATTTTGACTGGGATCAATTTAGGGAGAAATGACCCCTTAGTAATAATATAATGACATAAAACCCAAACACAGGATGTATTTCTCCATTTATTTGGATAATCTTTGACTTCTCTCAGAAATGTTTTATAGTTTTAAGTACACAGATTTTTCATATCTTTTTTCAGATATATCCCTAAGTAGATCATATTTTGATGTTATCATAAATGGGTCTTACTATATTTTCTGACATTAATGCTGCTCAACTGACTACATTTAAATTACAAGATTCTCACACAGTTGTCCCAATTATTTATATTGTAAGTATATATTGTATACTTTAAATTCATAAATTGCTTTCCTTTTTTTCTCTTCTATCATGTGAAAAATTATACTGATCTTTTTGAAACCGTGTTTGTAGATCGTTATTTCATTTGCAAACATATCATTTCTAAATTTCGCTTTAGAATCTTAAAGAGTTTAGAAAATACTTAGCATAACAAGGGGTTATAAAATTGACGAGGTTAAGAACTACTGCTTGGAGCCATTTAGTCAATAATTTTCATGAAACTGAATGTTAAGCATCATTTGGTAGGACATATTCTGATGTTATAAATTTAACAAAAAGCGTTCAAGGAACAAATTTATCTCTAAATATCAATGGCAGCTGCAAACCATACTAATAAGTAAAATAAAAAAACAGCAACAGAAAATAATTTAAGAGAATTTACATATTTTTGTGATCCAAGGGGGGAAAATACAAAATTGAAACTTACCAACACTGTGTTCTAGTCCTAGTTATACCATTGATTACTGTCTTTGTGAGTCAGAACAATTTATGCATATTCTTTTCTGTCTAGAATTCTATAATTTTAAAATGACAGTTTAGGCCCAGATGACTCACTGTCATCTTCTCCACTATCGAAATCCATGGCTCTCACAAGTAGACAAGTAGAAGCCAAGTAGACAAGTAATTTAATGGCTTATTAAATTACTTCTATGACCTGTTCTTTGGCCAGAATTTCTAGGTTTCTAAGCTCTGAAACCGAATAACAGAATAATAATGGGCTAGTTGTTTAACTCCTGTCTGCCTTAGTTTGCTCATGACTAAAACAGAGATAATAATAGTACTTTTCTCAGAGCTGTAAGAATTGGAGGTTCAAACACTTAGAAGAGCACACTCAGGAATGCTACAAATTACTTCTACTTGTGGTATCACATTTTGAATGTTTCCTCTTCCCTTGAAATTATATAACATTCCAGATGAAAATTTACAGTACATGATTTCCTATTAATGAACTAAAGAGGAAATGGCTTGCTCTATTTAATTTTGAGTAATAAAAAGATGAGCTCTGCATTCCATACATAAAGATGACGTCTTTATATAAATAATCAGGTAAATTGCCTTCTTCCATTAAACTACTACAATGGACAAGGTTTCCGAGTATTTTCCATTCTGCATAAAAACTACTTTTCTGAAAATCAGTTATTTGCAATGAAGTAAGAAAATTTTTCTTGTCCAAGAATTGCTTCTTTGATACTTGTGCACAAAACCACTTATATAATAATCTGTGCTAACTATGAAAAATAAAATAGATAATCTTGATCCTCTTGTGGAGAAACAAGAGAATGTGAGCTGTATAAAATTCTGTCAATCTCTACATGGTATTTTTATCTATTACATTAACATCCCAAATCTGTTTTAAGGAAAAAGTTCTGGGAGAAAAACATCTTCTGAAGTGTCTGATTTCTTGTGTTATCTGTGTACATGATAAACAATGGGAGGCTACATCAGTGGTCCTTACATTTTGCTCTTAATAATTGGAAGAACTGGGTAACATTCAGATTCGTGTTCCCATCCGCCAAGATCCGGATTAGTAATATCTAGTTTTAACATGCTTCTCAGCTCCTTCTGCTGCTTGTGGATCCCACATAAACCTCTGAGAACCTCTGCACAAATACTCCTCAAATACTCCTCCAAGGTACCTGCGTTTTGTATCCGTGTGATACCTTTCACCCAGGAAGAACAGGCTTCCCAGACACCTCACCTCACATTCCCAACAAAAGTCTACACAAAGGCACAAAAGCTGATGCCACTTAGTTTTAAAAAGATTTCAAAAGTGAAGAGTATTTTTTGGCTAAAGTAAATTATATGAAGAAACACCTCAGAAAGCAAAAAATTCAGTATTCTTTAGGAGACAAAAAATAAAGAACAGATTTCAGAATTTAAAATTACTATAGTTAATATAATTTAACACTTCCTACTCCCAGAAGTTTAAGAAAAGAAATAGAGTCATGGTATAATTTAAACACATGGGTGAACTAATCCTTCTGTTCACATAGCTAAGTTGTGGTTCAGGCTAAAACAACACATAGACTAGATCTTGGCAAATGCTGATCTTTATCAACTACCACCTGACTCACAGAGTTTACCTAGAGCACACAGCGCGCACAGTTTCCAGAAGAGCGGTCTGAGGAACACCCAGGCCAGAATTGCATGTCTAGGACACAGTCTCATCCGGTACCATAACCGTGGAAACAATTTGTGGGATTAGGTCCTGGGATTTTACATTTTAACATGTTCCCGTGGTAATTCCTAAATACACTAAAGTTTGAGAATCTGGCAAAGGGAGAACAGAAAGAATTATAGGTAACAGAAATACAAAGACAGCAGTATATAGCACCATTAGTATATTAGTAAATGCTTCTCCTTGGACCAACTTCATGTGTAAATTAAGACAACAATGCAATACCACTACACAGCTATTACAATGGCTAAAATCCAAAACAAAAAGCCAAACAAAACCTGAGAACTATCAAATACTGGGGAGAATGCAGAGTAGCATCAATATCAATGCTGGTAGAAATGCAAAATGGTACAACCACTTTGAAAGATAGTTTTGGTTTCTTACAAAGCTAAACAAAGGCTTCCCATATGATCTGGCAATTGCACTCCTTGGTATTTACCTAAAAAAGCTGATAAATATCACACAAACCCTGCACATGGGTGTTCCCATTTATAGCAGCGTTACTCATAAATGACAAAACTGGAAGAAATGAAGATGTTCTTTAGTAAGTGAACAGAAAAATAAACTGTGACATATCCATAACAATGATTAATTTGATTTAATCAGTGATTTAAAAGGGACTCTTAAACCATGAAAAGACATGAATGAACCTAAAATGAATAATGCTAAGTTTGAAAAGGCTACATACTGTAGGATTCCAACTATAGGATGTTCTGGAAGGCAAAACTATGCAGACAGCAAATGATCAGTTTGCAGGGCTAGGAGGAGAGAGGGATAAGTAAGTGGAGCACAGGGCATTTTTAGGGCAGTGAAGCTACTCTGTGTGAAACCGTAAGGATGGATACATGTCATTATACGTTTGTTAAAATCGTTCAAGCTATACGTCACAAAGGGGTGAACTTTAAGGTAAATAATGGACTGTAGTTACTAGTAATATAGGAATATTGGTTCACTGATTATAACAAAAAGCAAGCCCCAAAATCGTTTCAATCACTGTGGAGGAGGATGTGAAACCAATACTCTTTATCCTGGTGACTCTGGCCCACGTGTCCCTCAGACCACTCTTCTAGAAGCGGTGCTCACCCTGTGCGGTGGGCAAACTTTGCACATCAGCTGGCAGCTGATAAACATGAGCATCTTGTCAATTCTATTCAATGAATTATAAAGCAAGATGTTAATAATATAGGAGAAACTGTGTGTCGGGGGAGGGGAACATTATGAAATTCTGTGACCTCAATTTCTCTGTGAATTTGTAGTAAAATCTAAGGTCTATAATTTATCTTTTAAAGTAATAATAAAATAAAACACAAAGTCGCAACCCAGCAAAGCACAGCATCAGTGCCCAGCAATAGAAAGGAAAGGCCTCCACAGTGAAACCGGGTCCTGGTCATGCCCTGACAGCAGCCAGGAAGAAAGGAGACAATAAGCAAACATGTGACCAAGACAAGAAAGAGGTGGGGTCCATGCAAAATGTCAAAACACATCAAGTGGAGCAGAGCTGCAGGTGGACACACACGGGCCAGAAGGCCTTCCTGTGGTGCCAGAGCCCTACACCCCACACTTCAGGGGCGGCCTCCACTCTCGGAAGCAGCGGCCCACGTCCTTGCTCCCATTCCCTCTCTCTTGAGTGGTCCGCTCTAAACGGTCTTGATCCCCAGGAAGACCACTGGCCAATCCAAGCCCTCGCCTCCTCCTACACTATTAGGGAGGACAGGCTTCCTGCCTCTGTGCTTCCTCCTTCGTGGTCTCCTCACAAAGCACAGGTTACAGGGTCCACCTGTGTCACCAGAACCAGTCAAGCTGGCTAACCAGTCACATGGCTATCCCGCGTCTGGCCGGCGCACCCAGGTCATACAGATGTCCGCTCCTCAGAGGACGTACACAAGCCTCTGCATTCCAAAGTCAACTCCTCCAGGAACCCCTCCTAGACTTTACAAGGGCTCTACACTTCCCACTCATCTGAACAGCCCTCTGGAGAGCACCGAGGCCTGCCTGTCTCTCTGTCCTGCCTCAGGGCATAGTGCCCCGTGTCCAGGGGGCCTTCTGCCATGAAGGAAATGAAGGTCTGATACCAGACTGTGAGCTCAAGAAGGCTCCTTCTCAGAGGCGGCCCAGCCGTTCCCGAGAGTGCTTCCTCTGGAGGCCTTCGAGCTCTCTGCAGTCTCGGCCAAGGTCCCCAAGCTCTGCCTGCTCTCGGTGCAGGGCCAGCCTGGCTCAGGTTAGGGCCTCGCTGCGTATCAAGTCTGTGTGAGAACGTCCCTGAACAGCTTTCATGCCAGCCCTAAAGGTGACCCCCAGCCACCTAGCCCTCCAGGACTGGTTGAAGCCTATTCATACTTTAAAGCCCTAATCCCCACGATCACAAAATGTATTTGAAGACAGGGCGTTTAAAAAGGCAATTAAGGTTAAATAAGGTCATATAAGTGTGTCTATTGTAATCTAACTGGTGTCTTTATAAGAAGACATTAGGAGACAGAGACAAAGACATTGAGAATGTGCACATAGAGAAAAGCATGTGAGGACATAGTAAAAAGGTGGCCACGGCAAGCCAAGCAGAGAAGGTTCAGAAGAAATCAACCCTGGCAACATCTTCATCTTGGACTTCTAGTTCCCAGAACACTGAGAAAGTAAATTTCTGTTAAGTCATACAGTGGGTAGCATGTGGTTATGAGAGCCCCAGAAAACAAATATATCACCTAATAGTCAAGTGAAGGAAGAGATGAACCTTAGAAACGGCAATACTAACAGAAGAAAAACTCACAGAAAGATGATTATCATTCACATTCTAAATTCCTATCATCCACCTACACCAGAATATATGAAATACATGGAATTCAGATATAATTTACTTTAGAGAAATTTAAAAATCAACATATTACCCTTGTAAAAGGAGTCACATTAAAAAATATTATATAAAGAACAAGTTTCTTTAATACCTTTAGCATGCTACCTGGCTTTTTTATTTTTTTCTTTTTAAATCATGTTTATTCTATTATAATTGTCTCAGTTTTTCCCCCTTTACCGCCCTCCACCCATCCCACCCAGCCCCCTGCTCCGACAGTCAATTCCCACTCTGTTGTCCAAGTCCACGGGTCATTCATACATGTTCTTTGTTTAGTCCCTTCTCTTTCTTTACACCATTGCCCTCCTTCCCCATCCCCTCTGGTCACTTTCAATCTGTTCCGTGTTTCCATGCCTGTGGTTTATTTTATTTGTTAGCTTATTTTGTTGAATAGATTCCACTTAATAGATGAGATCACATGGTATTTGTCTTTCACTGGCTGGCTTATTTCACTCAGCATAATATTCTCCAGTTCCATCTATGTTGTCACAAAATGTAGGAGTTCCTTCTTTTTTTTTTTTAAATGCAGATTGATTTTATTTTTTTAAATGTCAAAATCCATTATAAAATATTTAAAAATTCAAATCCATTATAAAGTCTCAGCAATTAAAACATGACACCAGCACAGAAATAAGTAGATCAATGAAATAAAATGAGCATTCTAGAAACAAATGTATATATCTAATAATGTAATATATGATTAAACTGATATTTCAAATCAATGGGGAAAACAAGGCTTATTCAACAAATAAGGTGCATGGACAACTACTACTTGAAATAAAACAAATACAGAGCCCTATTTCACACATTATACAAGAAATATTCATGTGAGTTAAAAATCAGTATGTAAAATTTAAGGAGTTTTAGGAGAAAATACTGAATGATATTTTCCTTACTCTGCAGTAAAATATTCAAACCCAGAAGCTATAAAATATTGACAATATGACTATATTAAACATTTAAGACTATAAAGTAATATACATATAAAAAAAGTTAAAGGACAAGTAATAGACTAGGAATGTATTTGCAACACATCTAAAAAAGGTTTAATAGTTTGTTTTTTTAGCGAAAAAAATTCTGCAAATATTTAATCGAAAATGGATAAAGAATACCAAAGTCATTTAAAGCTTTTTTACAAACAATAGAAATAGGCAAAAAATATACAAAAACAGGTTTAGTTTCAACAAATAATAAAGTAACAATTAAAATAATACATTAATAATAAGTATTAAGTAATAATAAGTATTAAAAATATTAGTAATATCAAGTATGGGTGACTGTGAAAGAAACTAAGTATTCATAGACTCTTTTTCTTCATCTTCTTAACGCAGTCTCTTTGGCAATTTTGTCAATGCTGGTTTGGTGGTGATGTATTCTTTTAGGCTTCTTTTGTCTGAGGAACTCCTTATTTCGCCTTCCATTTTAATTGAGCGCCTTGCTGGCTAGAGCAGTCTTGGTTGCAGGCCTTTGCTTTTCATGATTTGGAATATTTCTCGCCATTCCCTTCTGGCTTGTAGTGTTTCTGTTCAGAAGTCAGCTGCTTGACATTTTGGGATTCCCTTATATGTTACTACCTGTTTCTCTCTTGCTGCCTTTAGGATTCTGTTTGTCTTTGATGTTTGCCATTTTAATGATGATGTGTCTTGGAGTGGGCCTCATTGGGTTCCTCTTGAATGGGACCCTCTTTGCCTCCTGGACTTGTGCAACATTTTCTCTCCTCCAATTAAGGAAGTTTTCCATCATTACTTTTTCAAACGGGTTCTCTATCCCTTGCTCCTCCTCTTCTCCTTCTGGTATCCCTATTATAAGGATATTACTACATTTCAGGTTGTCCTGCATTTCCATAAATGCCTCTTCATTCTTTTTGAGTCTTTTTTCATTTTCTTGCTCTTTCTGGGAGCTTTTTTCCCTCCTTTATCCTCCAGCTTGCTGATTTGATCCTCTGCTTCGTCTAGCCTGCTTTTGATTCTTTTTACTGTGTTCTCCAATTTAAAAATTGTATTCTTCATTTCCTCTTGTCTCTTATTGGTAGTTCCTATGTCCTTTTTCATGCTGATACAGTTTGCAGTAAGTTCCTTGTAGTTCACCTGTAGGTTTTTGTAATTCTCTCTGAGCTCATTGAGCTCAATGAGCTTCCTTAGAACCATTATTTGGAACTCAGTATCTGGTAGTTTACTTGCCTCTGTTTCATTTAGTTCTCTTTCTGGGGATTCTACCTTCCCCTTCGACTGGGGGGTGTTTCTTTGTCTTCCCATTATTTATGAGACTCTTCTTTTTTCCTTGTTTCTTAAATTATCTGTCTTGATTTTCTGACTTTGTGGTGTGAACTTGTATGGTAGGAGACCGCTGTTTTTTCTTTCTGGATCTGCCTCTGATGATGCCAGATGTGACCATCTGACCTTAGGTAGTCTCTTTGAGACTTCCAGGAATCTACTGTCTGTGGCTGTCTCCTCTGGCTGTTAATCTAGTCACTCTGCACTCACCAGGCTAGCTTAGGACACCACAGGGCAGGGCAGAGTACCTCCTGGGGGCAGGGTTATTGGGTCTTCTCACACTGCTGCCACTCAGGGCAATAGTATGCCAGAGCCAGATGGCTGCTGCCATATGGGGGATAAGTCAGCACCAGGATCCTGCCAGCTACTCTCTCAGTTCTTTCTCCAAACCCTCTGTCTCCAGTCTCTCCTCAAGTGTCTCTGGACCACTCTTTGCTCCCTTTAGCCAAGGATCCTGTCTGTGGCTGCCACTCTGTATTCAGCAGTCAGGCTTTAGCACCACCAGGCCAGAGCAGAGTCTCCTGGGGGTGGGGTTATTATGTCTTCTCACACTGCTGCAGCTCAGGGGAGTGGTCAGCCTGAGCAAGATGGCTGCTGCCACATGGGGGATAAGTCAGCACCGGGATCCTGACAGCTACTCTCTCAGTTCTCTCCCCGAAGCCTCCTTGCCCAGTCTCTCCTCAGGCGCCTCCAGCCCACTCTGCCCCTGCCTTTGCTGGAGACCAGGGTAAGTGGCTGCAAATAAAAATGTATGCATTGGCCTTTTAAATGGCTCTTTACATCTCCAGCTGCCTATCTCTGGCAAAGAGCAACCCTGCCACTTTTTGCAGCTGGCTGTTTTCTGCGTATTTTCTGGGCTCTGGTACTGTAGGCTGGAGATTCCCACTTACAGTTTAGACCCCGCTTTTCTCTGGGGGATCCAACTGGCCATTTCAATATCCTGCTGGTGCTGCATGTGGGCACCACGCCTGCCTTTTTGAGTCTCTACCACACTCCTTACCAGTTAGGTTGTGCTAAAGCTTATTCTTCTGTCTGTCCGAGGTTATGAGTCTGCTCTCTCGCTGTTGTTCAGTGGTTTGTTCCAGGCGATTTCTCCACAATTTAGTTGTAATTCCAGATTGGTCCTGGGAGGAGTTCAGCGTGACTTCCACTCACTCCTCTGCCATCCTGATTCTCCCTGTTACCTGGCTTTTAAAAGTTCAAATGATAAAACAGCCTTTGATGTAATACAAAGTCTGTCTAGAAAGTATCCAGCTATGTAATGAAAAATGGAGACATTTATTGAAGAAGATACAAGATACAAGAGACATGGTACATAGGACAGTGACGCCTCAGTCCCCTCCAAAGTAGGCACCTTGAGACCTCACGCAGTTCTTCCAATGGCTATCAGCTGCCCCATCCTATTTTCCTGAATCTCATTGACTGTCTGAAATGTCTTCCCTTTCAAAGGTGATTTTAGTTTGGGGAAAAGAAAGAAGTCACAAGGGACCAAGTCTGCGTTGTTGGGGAACTGAGTCACCTGGGTGATTTGATGTTTCGCCAAAAAACTCTGATGAGACGTGATGCATGTGTAGGTGCACTGTTGTAATGAAGCTGCCGATCAGCGGTTGCCCACAGCTGCGGCCTTCTGACTAATTTCCACAGGGGAATGATGTTCCAGCTCAGTACTAAATTTGATGATTTGTTGCTGTGTTCACTCATTTTGAATGTGACGGCCACACAGTACATATGCTCACTTAATGGTGTCTACCACACCCACTGACTAGTACAGTGAAGTCTTCATTGTTCACACATGCACATTCCAGTCCACTCTCACCGACTACCAGGTTACATCAATCTTGTGCAAACTGTCCCTGTTATACTAAAAATGGACTTTTTCTGGATAGGCCTCGGTTATGCACTACATAAAACAAGGTCTACTAGTAACCTGAACTAGTGGTTTTCCAGCAGTGTTACTTGTACACACTCTTCTGATTCCCATCTGGGATACTGCAGGAAGTCAAAGAGACATCAACCACGCATATTTCTTGGGGCGTAAGGCCCAAGGTGCCTGACTAAACTAACTTGGGCAGTTCCACTAGTACATTTTCTCACACTGAGGTTACATCTAAGTTCTGTCTGATTAAAAATTTCACTACTTTTTTTTTTTTTATCATTATGACAACCAAAGGACTAAGCCATTATTCTAGTTATTTCAAACTTAAAAATCAGGTTTTTACAGGGATCTGATCTACAATTATCGTATCAAGCAGGTCCTGGAATAACATCATTTCGTTCAATGTCACTTCATTTTGTTGTAAAGTTGATGAGATGTCATAGGAACAGAACTCTGCATCAAGTAGCCGATGGTAAAACTAGCTTTGTTATACATTGTTTCTCTTAAAGTCACAGAACCTATTGACCATATGAGGTGAGGGCTTACTGTATATGCAGTAAACTATCATTATCTTCCTCTCTCAACAGAATATTTGAGGAGGGACAGGCATTGCTCACAATTTAACAATATCCAAAAAAGGCTAATAGCCTTTTTTGACACAAATAGCCTGAAGAGGAGTTTTTACCCAGATACAATGTATTAATCATCACATAAAAATGTAACACCTGGTCACAGCAATGTTTCCACCAGTAAACCTGAATACTTTGCAGTCCACAGTTGCTTAATCTTTATAACGTTCATTGTTGGCTGCAAAGAAAATATGCTCTAGAAAGGAACTTTCTATGGCCCAGAAAACTGAGGTGGAGAAAGTTAGTAACGTCAGAGTAAATGTAGAAATCAGGCTTAATGACTGAGCAGCTCTGATGGGAGTCCCTGCTCCATCTCCCATTGACTGGCATCCTGGCTTTTGATTAACCTTCTCAAATTATCCTTTTCATAAAATGGAGCACAATGACTACCATGAAGTTCTGCGAAGATTAAAGAAAACGTGTATAAAGTGCTTCGCAATACTTTGCACATAGCAGATGCTTTAGCAGATGCCCTCCCTGCAAGAAACTATAATAAGGTGCACTTACCTATGGATATTATTTGGGAACAGCAAGGAAGAGTTAAATCGTGTGGATTCTTTCCTTAAAGTATTAGATTCCCTTTTTAAATGACGTTTTGATAGTGGCATTTAGGACCCTGCTCCTGGTTTCATGGGGGCCCTACCAATCCAAATCACAGGCATATTCCAACCTGATCTAAATGGATAGGACTATCTTTCCAGGACCAATCAGGATGGAAAAGAGCATTTATATATCAAAAGACCTTTCATTATAAATTACAAATCAATTCTTCAAGTTTAAAAATCCTGTATTTATTTTAAATAATTTGTTTTGACAATAAACAAATTTTTAACTACTTATTTTATTCCAATTTAAAAAAAAATCATTTGTTTAAGCAATAAACTAATTTATGTGACCCTAAATCAAAGAGCTAGGAAGATAAATCTAGACCTAGCACCAACTAAATATTTAATACACGTGCGTCACATGAAAGAAGGGAAAATATGCAATATTTTTACAATCATAAAATTGAAATGCTGAGAACCACAAAGATTGTAAGTGGAACTCTCCAATTAAGAAGAAACTAAAGTTTGAAGAAAGTAACTGACTTGTCTAGAAGTATAAGAAAGGTAACAATATCTAAACCAAAATATAACTGTCATTTTAAAGCCAAATATATTTTTTGATCATCTTTGAGACTCTAAAGTTCTTATCTCATTTCCATGAACATGGAGAATTGACCTCTTAATAGAAAAAAGATAACCCCAGTCTTCTATTTACTCTTATATTTAATCAAAGGTACCAATTATTCATAGCAACTAAGAAATTCGTGCACAGATAAAGAACCCCAACTGTACAAACAAATAATTTGTGGAGAAACATGGATATAATTTTTCTGGTCTTAATCATTAAATTGAATTGCTATTAATATTTTATAATAGATAAAGAGATACATAAAATTAAATTTGTAAAATAAAAAACAAAATTATTTAAATTTTAAAATCAACATTTACTGAGTGAAAAATATGCTTCAGGCCTGATCCAAGTACTTTGCATGCTTTATCCTCACAGATTTAATCTTTACAATAATCTTATAAGGTAAAGAAAAGTCCTACCATCTCCACTTAACAAATAAACGGAAGCACAGAGATGTTAAATAACATGCTCACGGTAACCTAGGACTGAAAGCCAGGAAATCTGGCTCCAGGGCCCATGTTCTTAATGATTCTTTTTTAATACATTTTATAAAAACCTAATGAATAGTTTTTATTTAATATGTAGTTAAAGCTCAATACTTGTAATAGTTATTAATATTTTCAACTATATAGCATTAAGTATTTTATTTATGCAGGACTTTAGGACCACTTTTATAAATAGAGCACAAAAACACAGGTTATACATTAAGAATACAATCTTAGGGCATTTCTAGATACTCTTACACTGGTAGTTTTAAAAGATTAAAGAAAACCTATCAATACTATGGAAATTAGTGCTAGTGAACCTAAATCATCATTATCATGCCTAAAATTATTTAGCCACATATGGAAAAAGAAATGAGAATGCTTTAGGTTCTGTTGTTGTTCTCCAATAAATACATTGCTTATATTAACAGTTATCAATGTATTTTAAAGAAAAAAATTGATCAAACTGACTTAATTCTGGAGAGAAAATACATGTGAATCATGATTTAAAACCAGTATTAGAAGCAAGGCAGAGTCACAGGCCTGATAATCGCAGAGTGATGGTCAGGCTTCTGCTTCTGCTCACACCTTGGCTGTATCATCACTTAGAAAAGGAGGAGTTAAAAATAACCACAACAGGAACAGAAGAAAATCCAAATCTACCATCAGCTACATTTTCCTGTCGCTGCAGAGAGAATTTCCGATGATAAAACCTACCGCCAGTACATGCTGTAAACCACGGCATTACTGACGAAGTAAGAAAAACTCGCCTTGAATTTTTCCACATCTGATTCCCCACTGCCTACCTGAAATCCGTGCTTGCCTCTCCACCAGGTGCTCAACACTTTGGGAGGCATGTCAATAACAGAAACAATGTCGCCCACCTAGGAGAGAAAATTGAAGTGAAATGTTTTTCAAATTCTAAATCAACTGTTCCATCTAGAATTTAATCTGAACTCTTTCTAAAAACAACATAACACTTCTTTCTGGAAAGAATTTAATAATCCTAGCCATCTGTTAAGGAGAGGGCTTCAGAAAGTAAAGTAGCACGAAGGTTGTGATCCAACTGTAACATGAGCAGTAACTTCAGAGAGCCAGGCTTCCAGTGTCAGATTTTTGAAGGCTAAGCATCATACCTTCATCAATACTTCTGTTACGATACTGTTAACTGCTGTTACTAAAAGTGACCTGATTCATTTATGACAGACAGATATAAATACTCATACTTAAAGCAACAGCAGCTTCTATTAATACCACGGTTAGCGCTCACCATGTGCCAGGCACTGTGCTGAGCACTTGACATTATCTTATTTAATCATCTAAGAAAGCCCTAAAATGCCTACAATTACTGGGTTATTCTTATTAAGCGTAAAATTTGGTGACAACTATACTTCTCTCAAGAGATAGTACAATAGCTTACTTCCTCCACTCTTAAGAAAACAACTAGTGGGTTTATACAAATTTTTACAAAATCCTAAGTATAAAATCGCAGTAATTGTTTTTAATACTATTTAATGGAAGTTACACTCTGATCACAGTAAGTGACGATCTCTGTGATAGAACAAAGTATTTCAGAGCAATGTTACTGTAATGTATACAATGTTGCTTTAAGAATTTTTCTTTCATATTCACAACTAATTTTTCAGGTCAGGAAAGAATCATCTTCACAAAGCCGTATTTGCTAACAGGCTTGGCATCTTCCAAAAATCTACATTCCTTTGGCTATAGAACCTAAAAACTGAGTTTGAGAACAGTTCAAATTCTCTACAGTAAAAACTTAAACTGCTTTTTCTTAAAATGAGTATCTGTCAGGATTTTGGTTGTTATCTCTCATCAGCCAACACTAAAGAAATTTAATTCCCCTCCTTTTACATCTGAAAGCAAGACATTTTTATTCCTCTTCTCACTTTTCTATTAGCTCAATCTTTGAACAAATAATGAGGGGAAAAAAGTATCATTGGGATTGGGTATTATTTTTAGGTAGTAAAAATACAAAGAAGAAAAAAATACAGACCTGGCTTTCAAGAAGCTAAGAGAAACCAATGGGAGAAAAATTATGATTGAATGTACTTAAGTGATATGTCAGCAATAAGCCATGAACAGTTCCAAATGGCATTCAGTCCAGACCTTTTCTTTTTTTGGGTGGGGGGGGGGCGGTGCGGGTGGTGTATTTGCATGGAGTAGGGAAAGGAGATCAAGAATTACTTTCCAGAAGAAACGGGAGACAATGAAGTAGAAATTTTCAAAGATGAGTACAGTCATTTAAGTAAAAACAGATAGCATGCCAAGCTAAAAGATAATGGGGTATAAAAAAATATGGTGCTTTTAATTTAAAAAATGATTAAAACATTCAGATGAGGCTAGAAAAGTAGCAGGGACTGAGCTAGCATAGAGCAGCAACTTCAGGCATTTACCTCTAAGGTCAATTCATCAGGGGCCCGAGCAGTGTACCTCTTGATAACATGCGCAGCACCAACAGCAGGAGTGTTAATGGATGATTCTTCATGTACTAGAAGGTGATTCCCCTTATTATCAATCTGTAACAACAAAAAAAAAAAGTCACATGAGGTGGTGAAAGACACAAGACTTGGCAGAAGTTCCTCTGACATCAATTTGATTTAGGGAAACTGTAACCAAAAGAATCTTTTTTTGAAAAACATAATACCATCTATTGAATACTTAATGTATGCCAGCCATTGTGCTGTGCATAAAACATATGATTTAATTTAGTCCCTGTAACTCTAAAAGATACTAATTATCATTATCATTATTTAAAGATGAAGGTGCTAAAGTTAAAAAGAGGTTATATAATTTCCAACATATCAAATAATTTCTCCAAGATCGCACAGACAATAATAAAAGAGCCAAGATCTCAGCACAAGTTGGCTTGGGTCAGTTCTACAATCTTTCTACTTTCTATCCTGCCTTCCAATTTCCAATGAGAAAAGAATAATATAACTCTGTATACACAAATTAAGGAAAAATGCCTAACATATTTCCTGAATATAGTATCATCTAAGACTTATTCTTTTTTTTTTGTTTATTCTGTTTTTTAGACTCCACATGTAAAGGAATTCATATATTTGTATTTCTCTGCCTGACTTATTTCACATACCATTAATACTTTCTGTTCATCCATGTTGTCACAAATGGTAAGATTTCATTCTCTTTTATAGCTCAGTAATAGTCCACTGTACATGTGTACCATTTCTTCTGTATCCATTTGACTAGCGATGGATACTTTGGTTGCCTCCATACCTTGGCTATTAATAAATAATGCTGCAATGAACATAAGGGTGCATATAACTTTTCTAATTAGTGTTTTGGGGTTTTTCAGATAATACCCAGAAATGGAATTACTGGGTCATATAGAAGTTCTATTCTTAACTTTCCAAGGAACCTTCATACTGTTTTCCATAGTGGCTGCTGCAATTTACAATCCCATCAACAGTGCACAAGGGGTTCCCTTTTCTCAACATCCTCGCCTATATTTGTTTCTTGATTTACTGATGACAACCATTTTCGCAGGTGCGAGGTGATGTCTCATGGTTTTAATTTGCACTTCCCTGAGGATTCAGAATGTTGAGTATCTTTTCATGTATCTGCTGGCCATTTGTATATCTTCAGAGAAATGTGTATTCCGGCCCATTTTTTAATTGGAGCATTTTTTTTTGGTGTTAACTTGTATAATTCCTGATATATTTTAGATATAATATGTTGTTTAGTTAGCAAATATGTTTTCCCATTTATTAGGTTTTCTTTTCACTTTGTTGATGCTTTCCTTCACTCTGCGAATACTTTTTAGTTTGATGTAGATCCACTTGTTTTTCTATTGTTTCCCTCTCCCAAGAAAACATACCCACAAAAATACTGCTAACAGCAATGGCAAAAAGTTTACTGCCTAAGTTTTTTTTCTAGGACTTTTGTGGTTTCAGGTCTTACATTTAATTCTTTAATTGACTTTGAGTTTATTCTATATGGTGTAAGAAAGCTGCCTAGTTTATTGAACCAATTTTTTTTCATGTTATCTATCGAGTTCTCCCAATACTACTAGTTGAAGAGGCTGTCTTTACTGCATTGTGTTTTCTTGTCTTCTTTGTCATGGATTAGTTAACCATATAGACATGGGTTTATTTCTAGGATCTCTATTTTATTCCCCTGATCTATGTGTCTCTACTTACCACCAGCAAAAATACTTTTTTTGATTATTATAGTCTTGTAGTATTGTTTGTCAGGAAATGTAACACCTCCAGCTTTGTTATTCTTTTTGTTCCACATAAATTTTAAGGCTTATTTGTTCTAGTTCTGTGAAAAATGCCATTGGTATTTTGATAGGGATTGCAATGAATCTATAGGTTGCTTTGGGTAGTGTGGATATTTTAGGAATGTTAATTATTCCTATCCATGAACATGATTTATGCTTCCATTTATTTTTATCTCCCTGAATTTCTTCAATGTCTTATTGTTTTTGGAGTACAAGTTTTTTGTTACCTCCTCGTTTAAATTTATTCATAGGTGTTTTACTCTATTTGATGCTATTGTAAATATAATTGCTTTCTTACTCATTCTGATAGTTCATTATTAGTGTACTAAAATGCAACCAATTTCTGCATATTAATTTTGTATTGTACAACTTTACTGAATTCATTTATTAGCTCTAAATAGTTTCTTGACGGAATCTTTAGAGTTCTCTATATCATGTCATATGCAAATAAGGACAGTTTTACTTCTTCCCTTACAGCTAGGAATGTCTTTTATTTCTTTATTATGTCTAATTACTGTGGCTAGTATATCCAATACTACGATGGCTCCAAGTGGTGAAAGTGGACTCATTGTCTTGTTGCTAATTTTAAAGAAAAGTTTTTAGCTTTTCACTATTGAGTATGATGTTGGCTGTAGGTTTGTCATATATGGCCTCTATTATATTGAGGTATGTTCATTCCATCTTTTCTGAGAGTTTTTTTTCATTGTAAATGGATGTTGGATTTTGTCAAATGCTTTGTATCTACTAATATGACCACATGATTTTTGTCCTTCATTCTGTTTATGTGGTGTATCACATTAATTATTTTGCAGATATTGAACCAACCTTGTATCCCAGGAACAAATCCCACTTGATCATGGCATATGAACTTCTATTACTGAATTCGGTTTGCTAATATTTTGTTGAGGATTTTTGTATATATGTTCACCAGGGATACTGGCCTCTAATTTTCTTTTTTTGTAGTGTCTTTGTCTGATTTTGATACCAGGATACCTCATAAAATTAGTTTAGATGCCTTCCCTGCTCCTCAATATTTTAAAATAGTTTGAGAAGGACAAATGTTAATTCTTCTTTGAATGTTTGGTAAAAGTTTTCTGTCAAGCCATCTGGTCCAAAACTTGTTTGCTGGTAGTTTTTTGATTACTGATTCAATTTCATTAGTAGTTACCAGTTGGTTCAGATTCAGTCTTAGATAACTTACGTTTCTAGGAATTTTTCCATTTCTTCCCACTGTCCAATCTGTTGGCATATAATTGCTTGTAACATTTTCTTATAATTCTTTGTATTTCTGTGGTGTCAGCTGTTGCTTTCCCTTCATTTATGATTTTATTAATCTGGGCTCTCTTTTATTCTTGATGCATTATCTTTTTCCATTCCTTTACTTCCTGTGTGTGTTTTATGATCTGAAGTGGGTCTCTTTTAGGCAGCATATGTACAGGTCATGTTTGTTCTGCATTCAGCCATCCTGTCTTTTTATTGGACCATTTGGTTCATTTACATTAAAAGTAATTATTGACAGGTATTTAGTTTAGCCGTTTTTATTAACTGTCTTCTGAATGTTTTTGTAGTTTTATGTTCCTTCCTTACTCTCCTGCTATCTTCTCTCGTATTAAGATGACATTCTATAGTGTTATGTTTAGGTTCCATTCTCTTTTATTCATGCATATCTTTTATCGATTTGTGATTTGAGGCTGACTTGTGCTTCATATAAACCAAGCAATGCTTGTAGCATTCTTTCAATTTTTATTTATGTATTTATTTTTTTAGAGGGAAGGGAAGGAAGAAAGAGAGGAAGAGAAACGTCAATGTGAAAAACAACAATTAGTTGCCTTTCATATATGCCCCAACTGGGGACCAAACCCACAGCCCAGTCATGCGCCTTGACCAGAAACCTAATTGGTGACCATTCACTTTGGGGGACAATGACCAACCAACTGAGCCACGCCAGTCAGGAAGCTGATGGTAGCTTAAGTTCAAACACATTCTATAATCACTACAATTTTATTCATCCCTTCCACATTTACCTGTTTTTCATTGTTTTGTACTTGCTTCGTGTGTGCATTTGTGTGTATCCCTTAATTTGTGGTTGCAATTACACATGATCTTCCTACTTCTGCTTTTTAACCTTTGTGCTAGTATTACAGTTGGTCGATCCACTGTTTCTACTAAGGGTTTACCTTTGTCAGTGAGAATTTTTTCTTTTCTCTATTTTCTTATTCATATTTTTATCTTTTTTACTTAAAAAGGACACGTTTAACATTTGTTGTAATAATGGTTTAGTGGTGATAAACTTTTAGCTTTTTCTTTTCTGGGAACTCTTTATCTCGTCTTCCATTCTAAATGATAGCCTTGCTGGGTAGATCAATTTTGGTTGTAGGTCTTTGCTTTTCATCACCTTGAATATTTCTTGCCAATCCCTTCTGGCCTGCAGAGTTTCTGTTGAGAAACCAACTGACAATCTTATGGTAGCTCCTTTGCAGGTGATTAACTGCTTTTCTCTTTCTGCTTCTAAGATTCTCTATTTTTAATCTTTGGCATTTTAATTATGATGTGTCTTAGTGTGGGCTTCTTTGGGTTCATCTTGATTCGGTTTCTTTGTGCCTCCTTTGTGGGTTTATTTCCTTTACCAGGATAGAGAAGTTTTCAGTCATTACTTCTTCAAATAGGTTTTAAATCCCTTGTTCAATCTCTTCACCTTCTGATAGACCTATGACACAAATGTTGACATGCTTAATGTTGTACCAGAGGTCCTTTAAACTCTCCTCATTTCTTGAAAAGCTTTCTCTCCTTACTGCTACAATTGGGTGTTTTCTGCTACCTTGTCTTTCAAATCACTGATTAAATCCTGTGCTTCATCTAATCTGCTGTTGATGGCTTCTAATGTATGCTTTATTTTGGTTTTTGTACTTTTCATTTCTGACTACTTCTTTTTTAGGATTTTATCTCATTTTTGTGTTTTTTACCTCTTTGTTGAAGTCCTCACTGAGTCCACGTATTCCTTATAACCAGTGTTCTGAACTCTGTATCTGGCAAACTGCTTGTCTCATTTCATTTAGTTCTTTTTCTGAAGTTCTGTCCTGTTCTTTTATTTGAGGCATTTTTTTTCTGGTCTCATTTTGGCTGACTCCCTCTGTTTGTTTTTAAGTATTAGGGAGATCCACTGTGTCTCACAGTCTCAACAGTGGTTTTATAAAGAAGGCTCCCTGTGGTTTCCAGGGATGCAGCCTCCTTAGTCACATGAGCCGAGTGCTCTATGAACGTCCCATGTGGTTTGTGTGTGCCCTCCTGTAGTATTTAAGTTTCGACTGCTCTTTGTAAGCCAGTGGGTGCGGCTGACCCTCAGGATCACTGCCATAGAGGGCGGACTGTGAATACAGTGCATGAGCTGTAGTACAGGAGCCGACCCCATAGCAAGGGAGCAACTTCTGCAGGGCTTGGGTAGGTGCTGAGTCCATCCCGCATGTATGTCATCTGGGGAGACGGGCAGCGCTGCTCTAGTGTGGTCTGAAGCTGGCGGCCAGGTGTGTTGTTTCTGGGCCTCTTAGCAGGAACGCTGGTATAGATCAAGGTCAGCCGTCATTTGCACAGGGCCTGGAGTCTCTTGGTAGAAGATTCAAAGTGATCTGTGGTAGGTTGCCACTTGTGTTGGGCTTGGAGGTACTTGGGAAAAGCTCCACTGTGTACTGACGTTGGCGGGCACTTGTGCCGAGCTTATGATCCTTTGGTGGGCTTCACAGTGTGAGCTGAGACCAACCACCTCTTGTACTGGGCTTGTGGGCGGCTTAATTGAAGCTGGCTTCCAGTGTAAAACTTGCCGCCACTTATGCTAAGCATGGAGGCACTGGATGTGAGTTAAAATGCACACTGGGACCTGTCATTGCTTGTGCTGGCCTTGGGGCCGCTCAGCAATAACTACCAAGCATGCTGAGGCCAGCAGCTGCTTGCTTAGGGTTTGTAGAAGTTTGAGTTATTTTGGAAAAGTCCACAGCATGAGCTGAGGCAGACCACTTGTGTAAAGGAGCCACCTGAGGTGGGCAGGCAAGTTGGGTTGGTGGAGTCTCAGGGACTCGCTAAGGCACAGTGAACAGTGTTAGCCAGATGAATGGACTCAGACTTGGCACTCTCCTGCACTGGGCTGGCTGGAAGGAAGGGGAGTTCCACAATGTTACAATATTGCCCACTAGCACTTTTGCCCCTGGAGAGAGGTCCCAACCTCTGCCACGACAGCCCTTACCCTGAAGTTAATAAATTTATTTCCTTCCTGTATGTCCCTGGCACTTTCTGAGCTGTTGCCTCTGTGCTGAAGCTTAGTGCCAGGGAGTCTATGAGTGAATGAGTCTAGGCATGGGCCCTTTAAGAGATGCACTTTGGTCTCTATTTTTTCTTTCATGGATAGAATCCCCGCTGGTTTTCACAGGAAAATGTTGTGGGGACTTTTCTTCCCAGCACTGAAATTCTGGGCTAGGGAGCCTGGTGTGAGCTGGGACCACGTGCTCCTAAGAGGAGACCTGCAGAGCTGAGATAGCCCTCCCAATTCTTAATCTCCACACCCTGGATTGGGACCTGCCTGTTCCACATCTCCACCCTTCCTACCAATCTCAACACGGATTCTTTTTTATGTCCTTGGTTATAGGAATTCTTTTCAGCTAATATTCAAATGGTTCTCAATAACAGTTGTTCTATAATTCAGCTGTAGTTCTGATATGGTCATGGGAAGAGGTGAGCACAGAGTTTACCTACTCTGTCATCCTGACCAAACATCCCTCAAGACTTAAATCTGGTCCTTTAAAAGGTTAACTGTCTCTTGTTCATAAATAACTAAAAGATATTTTCAATTACTAAGTCAACTGAAAATATATACATACCTTTCTAAATGTATACATTTACATATTAAACACCAAAATAACAACATTAAAATTACTTTCCTGGATCATCAAAGAAAGATTTGAGATGACAAATATTTAATGTGTCATTTATCTTTCCAAAATACAGAAGTCCTTTTTTTTTGTTGTTCCTAAAATTCAACTGCTGTCAAAATTAAACTAATATTAAATTTCTTAAGCAGACAATTTAAAAATAAACTTTAATAAGAATGAATTAGATAATACCTCCATCCAAGTAAGGGCAGGCCCACAATTGATCTTGTTGCCAGCAATAGCAGAAAGGCGGGACAGGTAAGCGATAAGCATCTGAGTGACTGACTAAAAAGAAAGAGAAGATTCAGTGGTAACTCATAAAGATACTATACTGTGTCAGAGGAACTACTGTAAGTCAGTTGCTTCGAGAGAAAAAGCAAATCAACAGACTTTTTGGCACTTTAATCATTACAGAGAGTTCTTCACAGAGGCTAGACAGTTCCTTGAACTGAAACTACAGGCACTTACCTAGTAAGTCCTTGTCTTGTATGGAACTATAATATTTAACCCATCATCATCACGGGACAGGCTATTTTATAGCTTCTAATTTTACTGCTTTTTCTTTCTATTTTTGTATGGAAACCTTACAGATCACAATAGCAACGACACACCTAGTTTTTCTGCCTGGCTTCTCCCAGCTACCCTGAAACTCTTTCCCTGCAACCTGCTGTGATTCTCCAGCCACAGCAGGATGGCCATGTTCACCCATGATCCTACCTCCCAGACCAGCTGAGTGGTCCAGGAATGTGATGCAACGTGACCTGGCCCAACACAGGTTACTGCAGGAATCAGGAATTTTGATATAAAATTTCAGCTCAGTCTGGCTGCTGTCTTAAAATAGACAAAAACCCAGGACCTGTTGGTAGTGACCATGTTTGGAGACAGTATGATAGAGAAAATTATGCAACAGAGAGAAAGAGATGGGAAATGGAGATAGATTTCTTAGTTCTCTATAATACAAAAAAAAATCTGTGGTTTTAAGATGTTCCCAAGACTCTGCTGTAGTGTCAGTTCTTGTATGATCGATGGTATTGCTACTTTGCCCTACATACTTAATTGCCCTGGAATTAATTATAGAACTGAAAGGGCCTCCCATCAGGACTTGGAAGATATTTTGCACTGTTTTTGAGCATCCACTGTAGCTGCCAAGGAGCCTAATGCTAATACAATTCTTGTTCTATTGAGAAATCTGTTGTTTGCTCTCCAGAAGCCTTTCTGGTTTGCTGTTTTGGCATTTTGAAATTTCACTACATGTTTCTAGATGTGTGTCTTTTCACTCATTATATGAGCACTTAATGGGACCATTTAATTTGAAAACATGACTTTTGTAAACTTTAGAGAATTTTCTTTGATCAATTTTTAGTTAATTCCAATAAGACGAAAGTAGGGACTTCTCGATCTATTCTTCATGTGTCCCAACTACTCTCTCACAACTTCTTATATCTTCGGAGGCTGTATTTTTATAAAGTCTGATCTTTCAGCTCACTAATTCTCTATTTATCTGTGTCCATTTTTTATGTAGTCCAGCTATTCAGGTTTGCTATTATTAAAGTCCGTTTAAATGACCATATGTTCAATTCTAAGATCTCCTGATTATTTTATTTTTGTAAAGTTCGGCTCTCATTCTATGAATGTGATTGCTTCACTCTCTGAGCACAGGAATCATGTTCCTCAAGGCCCTCTGTTTGCTCTTCTGTTGTTTTGTTTACAGTCATGCACCACTTAACTGAGGGGGATGTGTCCTGAGAGATGCATCCTTAGGAGATTTCATCATGTGTGAACATCACAGAGTGCACACCCATACACAAACCCAGGTGGTATAGCCTACTGTACACCTGGGCTATATGGTATAGCCTACTGCTCTTACAAACCTGTACAGCATGTTAACAGTACAAACCAACATGGGATTAAATCATGCACAAGAGAAACTGATGTAATCAAGAGGCATAATAAATGGGAGATGAATGAGGCGGCTGCCAGCAGAACACGGCACATTGTTTTAAGGCAAACATTTTTTTAAGTAAAAAGAATACTTTCAAAAACAACGCTATCAGAGTATATTATAGTAAACACATAAACCGGTAACATAGTCATTTATTATAAAGTGTTATGTATTGTATATAATTATATGTGCTATACTTTTCTGTGACTGGCAGCACAGTAGGTTTGTGTTTGTTGACACTCATATCACCATAAACACTTGAGTAATTAATGCATTGCACTATGGCATTGTGACAGCTACAATGTCATTAGGACGTGGAAAATTTTCAGCTCTGTAATAATCATCTGGGGACCCTGCCATAAATGCAGTCCACTGTTGACCAAAACACTGTCACACAGCACATAACTGCATGCTATTTTTTCCTGTAACGTTTCTAGTTTATCTGTCTTCTGCACTCTTCTTGCACGTGTATTTCAGGCTATATTCTCTTGTCCTCATAAGCCTGATCCCATCTACTTTCAAATATTCCTCACAATTTTTATTCCCTGATGGTGCTTTTCATTTTTTGATGTTATAAAAACAAAAAATCTTGTCCTTTTTAAAACATTTTAAATCATTTATATCTTTACGAGAAATATTTGGCAGGATGGAGGTGGATTCATAGGTATAGCCTGTCATCATAAACTAAGCAAACAGCATCATTTTAATATGCATTTATTTGAGTATTACTGAAGTCAATGTCTTTCATATTTTTGCTTCCATATTTTATATTCTCTTTGGAGAATATCTGCTCATATACATTACTCATTTATATATTATTACAATATGAGGTTTTTTCATTATAAAATTATATATTAAGCCTACTTTACTAACCATCCTATATAACATTACTAATTTTTCAGTCATGAAATAATTAAATAATCCCAGGAATCATCCTGAGTGTCAGTATAGGCTTTTATTTAGTATACAAGCAAAAACTTTTGCTAATTTATATATACTTAATTACCTCTGGACTGTCCTTCAGGGCATCTGAACGGGGAAGTTCTGAGAGCTGGGAGAATCGTCGGTCATAAATACATAGATGAAGATGTTTGTCAAGTACTCGAAAATCTTCATAGCTTCTTTTAACAATCCAACTTTTGCCCTGCAGGTAAGAAAAAAAGGCTCCTGTAATTTTTGTCTATTAGGAAATGCTTATGAACTGGGTCTTACTATAAAGTGGTATTTCATTCAGGGCATTTTATATTTTCTAATGGAAAGCTTCTATTAACTCAATAATAGAGAGTTAAACTCCAAAGCAGTCTCTGGGTTATATTACATTAAAGGGTCCGTAACAGACGGTAAGACCGGACTCCCCACCAACCCTCTTCCCACCACTCCTCAGAGTCCACTGGCCTCTGGGAGCAACAACTGTTAGACGGTTAAGACAGCATGTGACCTTCACCCTGCAAAAAGAACCATAACATACTCTTGAGTGAGAGGAAATTAAACTGCTACTAAGAATTAAAGAAAAATAAAACCAGGTTATTGATTAGTTATCACCAACATTTCCTGTGACTGAGACTAGAAATATACTAAAATTAAAATTAAATCTTCATCTATAATGACTCCATATGCATGTATTACCTGGAACCCATCATCCTTCCCCACTTCTCAGGCTTCCTTCCTTTCCTTGCCCAATCTCACAAACTCATTAAAAATAAATATCTACTCACACAGCATTTTTATTACCTACTGTCCTCTAATTTTATCTTGAATCTATCACTTCCTACAGCCGTAGCTTTAATAAGGACTGACATCATTTCTTACCTGGAATGCTGCTAAAGCTCCTTGCCTATGATCTCCTCCCTCACTCTACTCCCCCTAATACAAAACACAAAGCTTATCAGGCCTTAAGAAATCCTTAAAAAGCAGTGTGGTCAGCCATGATGAACAGGTCCTGACTGCACACTATCTGGTTTTTCAACTTAATCTAATTTTATATGGAGACTTTCATCTCATAAAAATCTGGAGGAACGAGGAGAATAAGCCTCCAGAGTAACCAGTCATCTCAGAATGAAAGACAACATTTTTCATGTAGCCCTTCTCCATTGTCCTCAGCCAAATGGGGCAGAAATAGAATGTATCACTTCACAGGGGAGGTGCTGAATTTTAAAAGAGTTATGTCAAAAACTAACATCACAAACTTGTCTACTCCTACTTCGGACTATAATTCTCCATGACATAGATCTCCTCTTTCAGACAGTAGTTTGAATAAGATAAGAGAAGAGGTGTGGCAAACATGTTTAAAGAACAGTATCCTGTATTTAAAGAATAGTATTCTAGTCCCTATTCTAAGAAATGCTAGCACAATCACTCTGGAATAAGATTCAGTTAATTCTGACGATCAGTCTGAATTGACAACCACTGACCCACAGGATTACGTCCAAATGTATGTATGTGTATATATCAGAGTTTTCATTACCTGGGTCCCATCTAAATTGATAGTCTCATCTCACTCACTACTCATCCATGCCCTTTCTTTGCTTCCAGCTATGCTCAATTACTTCCATTTCTTCATTTTATGAGATGTATGCCCTTTCTTGCCTCCAAGATTTTTAAATGCTATTTCATCTGCCATGGAAAGTCATTTTTTTATTCCTTGCTCAATCAAGTAAGCTCCTTTGTTTGCTTAGTTCAACAGATGCCTTCTACCCAACTCTTTCCTAAAAGACCACAGGGGGGTAAAATGCTTCTCTTTGGGATGGCAAAAAGAAAAAATAAAAATGCACAACAAAGGCAGAAAAAGTAGAGACTAACTTCTTATCAGAGAGTTGCAATAGTTTTTCTTTCACACTTACATATATAGTACAAATTATGCAGCAGTTCAAATATCAGCAAAGTACAAAAAAATAACACATACCTGTCTCTTATCACAGAGATTAACTACATTGTTGACTCTTGTTTCAAAGCTCTTTATATTTTTTAAGAACCAATTATTATAGATGTAAAGCCCCAACCTCTCGTGTTCTCTTTCTAAGGATAAGGATTGGAGTTAATGTGCATAGTTATCATGCACAAATACATGTTTTACATCTTTACTATATATTAATATATCCATAAATAAGGTACCTTATTACTTTGAATTTTATATAATTCATATATTTTTGGAACATGGAGTTTTCACACCACAGTATGTTGAGATTTTTCCATGTTGATATAGATAGCTCTATTATTAGACAAATGCTAAAGTGCAATTTACTGGAGGAATAAAACCCCAGTTTATATTTCCATTCCCCTATGGAAGGCAGGTATTTTCACGCTCGGCCTTTTGGCATGTAGTACTGCAAAGAATATGTTCATGTCTTATGCCTCACATTTGGGAGAGATTCTCCACAGGAACTATCTGCAAGTGGAACTGCTGGATTATAATGTATGACCATCATCAACTTTCTTTTAAATTTGCCAATCTGGCCTCCAAAGTAATAATACCAATTTGGTGTGAATTGCATGTTCCTAACTAGAAACCTGTTCATGTTCTCCATTAAAATGATGGCTTTTACTTACTGATATGTGTGAAAGAATAGGGATTAAAATAAGTATCAAATAAAATAACTTAAACTTGTATTTGGACAAGAAGGTCTAGCTGCCCTCATCCAAGTATCTTAAACTTATCCACTCTATCCTCTGATTTGGGTTAGGCCTGAAAAATTTTAAAAATTGTATATGAATACGTTTAAGAACAGGACAGCACAGTTTAATGTGTCAAAGTGATTACCACACCAAGCCATTTTTCTTATTTATATTACCTGCATAGATTCTGAAGCTACGTAGATTTATCTACTACTGAAATAAATAGCTGAGAACTTGGTTCTAGGATGTCCCAGTAACTCGTGGCTATTAAGAACTACATGCAGTACATTAATATAAAGTGCTTAATAGAGTACCAGAAATAGTTCACTTTAATTCAAGAAACTTTCTAAGCTGAACATATCAGAATTAGGGAATAAGGTTTCCAAACAAAACCCCATGGTATTTAGCAGAACAAATGACTGGTCTCAAAAAGCTCAGCAACTAAAAAGACAAGGATATTCTTATTGTTTACTTTTATGCATATTAGGGTTTAGCCAGGAAAGAGTTAATGTATCTTCAGATGTTGAAAGTGGCTTTCCATATTGGGTGAATTATTTGCTTCAACTCTGGGGAGTGAAATCTTAAATTTAATATAAAGAATTTTATGAATGTTATAAATTATGAACTTTATAAATTTAATGGCAAAAGATGTATAATGCTGACACTATCAAAAGAAAGCAGGAATAGCTACATTAATTTCACAGAGAGCTGAACTCAGATCAACGACAGTTATCAGGGAAGAAGAGTATTACATAGTAATATAGAGGATAATTCTCCAAAGAGATATAACAATCAATCCTTAACGCCTACAACGGAGCATCAAAATATGTGAAGCAAAAACTGATAGAACCGTGAAAGGAAATAGGTGAAGTCTCCACTATTACAGTTGGAGACTTCAACATCCCTCTAACAAAAATGGACTGATCCAGCAGGCAGAAAATCAGTAAGGATATATTTGAACTCAACATCACCACCAATTAACTGCATATAGTGGACATCTATAGATTACTTCATCCAAAAAAACATTCCTCTCAAGCTCACATGGATCATTGCCAAGAGAGACCACATTCTGGGCCATAAAACAAATGTTAATGAATTTAAATTTTTAAATACAATGTCTGCTCTCAAACAATGATGCAATGCTCTCAAATAATGATGCAATTAAAATAGAAATCAGTAACAAGAAGATAGCATGAAAGTCCCAAAATACTGGCAAGATTAAGCAAAACATTTCTAAATTAACACATGGGCTAAAGAAAAAACTCCCAGGAAAAAATTTAAAAAATTGAAATACGGCATATCAAAAAGTGTCAGATGCAGCAAAAGCAGTGCTTAGTAGAATTATTGAGAGCACTGAATACATGTATTAGAAAAAAAGGATCCAAATCAATTATCTAAAATTCCATCTTAGGAAAATAAAGAAAAACAAACTAAAACCAAAATAAACAGAATAAAAGAAATAAAAATTAAAGCAGAAATCAATGACCTTGATAACAGAAAATCAAGTGAGATAATCAACAAAACCAAAGGTGGTTCTTTGAAAAGATCAGTGAAATCATAAAAATCAAGCCAAGATAAGTATGGAAAAAAAAAAAAGGACATAAATTACTAATATCAGAAATGAGAGGGAGCATCATGACCAATCCTATAAACATACAAAGGAATACTATACTATAAACAATTTGGATGCCCACCAATTTCATATCCAAGATAAAATGGACCAATTCCATGAAAGACACAATCTGCCAAAACTCACACAAGAAATGTGCAATCTGAGTAGGTCTATATCTGTTAAATAAATTTAATAAATAATTAATAAACTTCCAAAAGAGAAAGCACCAGGCCAAAATGGGTTCACTGGTGAATTATACCAAACATTTAGAGAGGAAATTATATCAACTCCCTACAATCTCTTTCAAAAGATTTAAAGCAGAAAGAATACTTCTAATTCATTCTATGAGGCTAGAACAAGAAAGAAAAATTACAGACTGATATCTCTTGCAAATATCTATGTAAAAATCCTCAATAAAATTTAATCTACTAGAATCCAACAACATATAAAAATAATTATTCACCACAATCAAGTGGAATCTATCCCAGATATTGAAGGCTGGTTCAACATTCGAAAGTCAATTAATGTAACCCATGACATCATCAGAAGAAAAAAATCACAGGATCCCATCAACAGACAGAGAAAAGTATCTGACAAAATTTTACACTCATTCATGATAAAAACCTCTCAGTAAACTAGGAATACAGGAAAACTTCCTCAAGCTGATGAAGAATACCTATTAAAATTTAGTTAATATCATAGTTAATGTTGAGAAACTTGAAGCTTTCTTATTAAGATTAGGAAAGAGGCCAACATATCCCCTTCTCATCAATGCTTTTCAACACTCTACTGGAATTACTAGCTAATGTAATAAGACAAGAAAAACAAATAAAAGATACAGACTGGGAAGGAAAAAGTAAAACTGCTTTTGTACACAGATGGCATGATCATCTAGGTGAAATACGCAAAAAAATTGACAAAAAAATTTCTGAAATAAGTGATTATTGTAAAACAGGAAAATTCATGGTTAATGTAAAAAAGTCAATTGCTTTCCTATATACCAGCAATGAGTAAGTGAAATTTGAAATTAACATATTTTGACATGTATAATGCACAGTTTTTTGCCCAAGTTTTGGAGGGAAAAATAAGGGTGCGCATTATACATGGGTGGTACTAATTCCGTATCTATATAAGTAAATGTTTTTCATTCTTTTATTTATGCTTATGCATTAAAAGTGTAACTCTAGAAACTAGTAACAATATCCATACACAAAATAATACCCTGGAATACAATAATCAGTTTTATTTCTAAATATAAAAAATGAAAACATCAATTAAAAAATTAAAATGACAGATTTTTTTTCCCTGAAAGTTTGGGTCAAAAACATGCGTGCACATTATACATGGCAAAGTACAGTACTGGTAAAAACCAGTACTGACAAAGTACAGTACTCCACATTACCATAAAATACTTAGGTATAAATCTAACAAAATAGGTACAAGATCTATATGAGGAAAACTGCAAAACTCCAGTGAAAGACATCAAAGGACTAAATAAATTTTATGTATAGTAAAACCCAATATTGTCAAGCTCTTCCCAACTTGACCTATATATTCATAATGCTATCACAATCAAAACCCCAGCAAGTTATTTTTGTGTATCAAAAAACTGATTCTAAATTTTATCTGAAGAACAGAAAGACCAGTATAGCTAATAAACTCTTGATGAAGAAGAACAAAGCTGACAGACTGACACTATCTTACTTCAAGATTTACCATAGAGTATGATATTAACAAAGGAATAGACAAATACATCCATGGAACAAAAGAGCTCAGAAACAGATCCACCTAAAAATAGTCTGCTGATCTTTGTTTGACAAAGGAGCAAAGGCAATAAAATACAGAAAAGAGAGTTTTTTAACAAATGGTGCTGCAACAACTGGACATCCAGAGGCAAAAAGAAATTAATCTAGACATAGCCTTTACAACTTTCAATAAAACCAACTCAAAATGGGTTACAGACCTTAATGTTAAATGGGAAACAATAAAACCCCTAGAAGATGGCATAGAAGAAAATATAGATGACCTTGGGTTAGGTGATGACTCTTTTCAGATTTAATACCAAATGCATGGTCCATAAAAGACAGAATTGATAAGCTGGATTTCACTGAAATTAAAACTTCCCACTGTCAAAGACACTGTCAAGAAAATAAGACAATCCACAGGCTTGGGTAAACTATTCACAAAAGCTGTATCTGCTAAGGGACTGTTATCCAAAATACACAAAGAACTTTTTAAACTTCAAAAATAAGAAAGCAACTGATTCAAAAATGGACAAAAGGCCTTAACAGACTCCTCACCAAAAAGATATACGGATGACAGCTAAGCATAGGAAGAGATTCTCCACACTATATGTCATCAAAGAAATGCAAATTAAAACAACAGCAAGATACCACTACATACCTATTGGAATGGCGAAAATCCAGAACACTGACAACACCGAAAGGATGTGAAGCAACAGAACTTTCCTTCACTGCTGAAATGACACAGCCACTTTGGAAGGCAGTTTGTTAGTTACGGAACTAAGCATACTCTAATCATAGGATCCAACAATTACACTCCTCGGTGTTTACCCAGATGAGATGAAAAGTTACGTCCACACAAAAACCTACATGCAAATGCTTACAGAAGCTTTAATTATCATGTCAAAACTTGGAAGCAATCTTCAGCTGATGAATGAATAAACAAACTGTGGTACATCTAAACAATGGAATATTATTCAGCAATAAAACGAAGTAAACTACGAAGCTATAAAAAAGGAAACTTAAATGCACATTACTAAGTGAAAGAAGCCAACCTGAAAAAGCTACTTTTGGCATAATTCCAATATTCTGACATTCTGGAAAAGGCAAAACTATGAAGACAATAAAAAGATCAGTGGTTACTGGGAGTTAATGGGAAGTGAGAAATGAACAGGTGGGGCATACTTTTTAGGAAAGTTAAAATTATTCTGTATAGCACTATAATGGTGGATACGTGTCATTTTAAATGTATCCAATCCCACAGAATTTGCACCATCATGAGTGAGCTCTTGACGACAGTGGTATGTCAATGTAGGTCCATCAACTGCAACAAATGCACTGTGTTGCTGGGAAGTGTCCACAGTGGAGGAGGTTGTGCATTATGTGGGAACTACGTACTCTCTACTTAGTTTGTTGGGAATCTAAAACTGCTCTAAAAAATAAAGTTCATGAGTTTAAAAAAGTAATGATTTCCTCTTCCGCCTAAGCAGTCTTGATCACAGAAATAAATATCAACAACCAACCCCATAAATGCGGTAACTGTTAACGGTCTCAAAAAGTAAATGCTGGAGACTGGATTTCAAAATTCATTTCTTCATATATAAGTGAATTGATTTCTTTCAACTTTTAAAAATGTCTGTGTGCCAGGCAAGTCTGCTTTTTATAGATTTTTATTCACGAAATTAAAACCTTAACACATAATTTGTAAATCATCTAAAACTGTTGAATTCACCAAGTAAATTGTAAAAACAGGAAAATATCTCATATTTTTGGCAGCTATAAAAGCACTTTAAATTTCTTATGTAAAAACAAATAGGCTTAATCATCCAATTCCCAAACAGACTAAATAAATGATCAGAGTATTTCAGAAGTTCAATTACTGTATAAAAAACAAAACAGACCACAAACGCATTACATACATCTGCCTAAACTGTAACTTGGTGCTAATTTCTATCCTTAATAATTACTACAATCAAGTAATTATTGTTATTCATGGGTAACAAAAATCAACAATTCTTTACAAGGCTTAAAATTAAGAATGAGGGAAAAAGAATATCCCAATGTGTACAGGATCACAATTTCTAAGATAAAAATTTGACCTTTCTCTCATTTACTCACCTGACAGTTTCTGAGTACCTAAGTGACACTAAGCCCTGAAGTGAGCATTAGAGATGCAAGAGAGAAAGGACCATCAAACCTCTGACTTCTTAGAACTTACTTCTAGTGAGAAAACAAATACTTTTTAAAACAAATAAATACATAAATGAAATGATAGTTTTGCACTATAAAGAAATAAGAACCTACTTCATTTAGGATGGTCAGGAAAAGCCCTTCTGAGGACATGATACCTAAACTGTATCCTGAGAACTGAAAAGGCACTAAACACAGCAAGTGCGCAAAATGAATAGTTATGAGCTGATCAAAGTTCACAGGAAAGAGCTTAGGAAAGTTGTAGGAAAGAGCTTAGGGTCTTTTAGGAGCTGACTGAAGCTAGTGTGACCAGAGCAGAGCAGTGGGAAGGCTGTCATGACAACATGTGGAAGAGACAGGCCAGTCCATATGGTGTGGGGTCCTCACAGGCTAAGTAGTAGTTGGGTTGAGTTCTAAACACAGCGAACATCGATTGTAGAGCTTTAACCATAAGAGTAACATGTTTCAATTAACACTTTATGCCATTTTGGCAGTTTAGAGGGTTATATTCAATTACAGAGTGCAAACACAGATGCTATCACACTGGCTCAAGAGGTAGCGGCTTGTGCAAGCTTGGTAGTAACAGAGATAGGAAGAGATAGTCAAATTCGAGATATAATTGCTGTTCTTTCTGAGAAGAATAGACTTCCCCCATGTCCTTGGAAGTGACTTTATCATGGGAAAAGTTAATGCTATGAATGGCATCTTCAACCACATGATAAGGCTCAGTAAAAAGAGAGAGACCCGATTTAAATCTCAGCCTGGCCTTATCCTAGATACATGACTTACTTAACACCTATGAGCAGAAGTTTACTCATCTGCAACATGGGAACAGCAACACCTACATTTCACAGAAGAGGTACGAGGTTTAAATAACAATGTTTGCAATCAGCCTACATATTTTGTTCATACAGATGCTCTACAAATGTTAATATGCAACCGCACCCCCTTAGTAACAGCATTTTCTAAATGGGCTGAGTGGAGAAGATATTTAATACCAAAGAATGCATTTCTGCTTATGGAATTTCAAGCATCAAAATACAGGAAATATTTTGAGGTAGAGAAGCAGTCCCCTAAAACCAACTGTTTACCTTACCAACTGGGATATAGTGGAGGCTTCATATTACTGTAACAAACTTGATCTTCAGGGGAAAAAATAAACTATTATATTGTTGGATTCTGGTTAAAATGTAGAGGTAGTTAATGCAATCCAATCGCAGTAAGAAACATTAACTTCCACTACTCTAAAGCTTACTAAGGGACAATAAAATATTTACTATTTTATGAAGCAACAATTATTTTTACAATAACAAAACTATACTTACAAAAGGGAACGATCAGAACAGGATTTTTATTAGAGCACAGGTTAAAATAAATTCTTGGAACAGCTAGATTTAAAATTGTTATTTTAAAATTAACTCTTAAAAGCTGATGTTTGCTTATTTGCTAAAGAATAAAAACATAGAATATAGAATGTTTTTAAGATTCACTACCTTGTCATTACATTTATAAATGCTTTATTCTATGTAGTGGAGCTCAATATTGACAGGGTTTATTTAACTTTGGTCTTTTTTTAATTATTGAATTTTTAACATTTGAAAAAATAAAAGTTTATCCTAGTCCTGAATTTTCTAAGATTTGCATTAATTTTCATTGATTTCAAACTGAATACATTGTTTCCTGAAAAGTAGGAGGAACACAGAGGAAAAATTAATATGATTTTTCAGGGAAAAAAAAGTATTCCCATTCAGATAAATATCATAATACAAATTGGGAAGTGTTTCTTCATCCACACTCGCTAACTTGTTTTTCCTACATAACACTTTTTTTTCCAGTTTATTTAATTGGAGAATAGAATAAAAAGAAAAGGGTGGAAATATCTAAAGTACAACATGCCTATATTGGTTAAGACAGCTTCTTCTACATAATAATTAGTATAAGAGGGAGGAGCTGAGGGCTCAAGCAGGGCATTAAACATCTGTTTTCCAAGGCATCCGGGAGAGCTGTTTTATCCATGGTTAATACCCAGCTGGGCCACCATCGTATGGGTAACTGAGGTTTGCATGACAGGTATCTGTTCCAGTTGCACTAGACCCATGCTATGCCAGCTGTTAAATATTTTTACTGTCACTCAGACTATATAAAATCTTGGCCTGGGCTTAAACCCAGTTGGCCTAGACTCTCCATCCTTGGCTCTTTGAGACTTCCAGTTAAAGTTCTCTCTATAACTATCTTAATTTATATATAAATGCTACTGATACCCTGTCCATTTAAATCATGCAAAGAAACTTAGATGGGGTCCTGTCCAGGTAGCTCAGATGTTTAGAGTGCTGTCCCAATAAAATAAGGTTGTGGGTTCCATCCCGCATCAGAGCACATACAAGAATCAACCAGTGAATACAGAAATAAGTAAAACAACAAACTAGTGTTTCTCTCCCTCTCTCTCAAATCAATAATTAAAAAAAAATTTAAAGAGACTCAGATGGTCAGTTTCAGTGCCTTTTATAATTCTTTATTAACATCTGGAATATGCTCACAAATTTCAGAGGAGCCAACCAAGTATACATCATATTAGAAAATGGTGAAAGAATAGGAAAAAAAAAAACAAAACCCTAGACTAAGGTTCAAATCTTAATCTTTCTCTTTTTTTTGAGGATTTTATTTATTTATTTTTAGAAGTGGGGAAGGGAAGGAAAAAGAGAGGGAGAGAAATATCAGTATGTGGTTGCCTCTCATGCACCCTCTACTGGGGATCTGGCCCTTAACTCAGGTATGTGCCCTGACTGGGAATCAAATCAGCAACCGTTTGGTTCACAGGCCGGCACTCAATCTACCAAGCCACACCAGCCAGGGCTTGATCTTTGTCTTTAATTAACATTCTTGAGTCTTAAGTTCATCATCTGTAAAAAGGAACTAGACTATTTACCTCACAGACTGTTGTAAGAATTAAATGATATACTGCATGTCATAATATCTGTGTACTACACATAGGTGGTCAAAAATGCCTACTAAATCTGTATCAATTTGTTATGAAAAACATGGTTTACATTTCTGAGTTCATGATTTAAGAAGAAATCAAAACTTTTAAAGGGCAGAGGCAAAGACACAATTAAAAGGTTCAAAGGTAAGACCTAAAAGAATCAGTACCACTTAACCTACAGACGGGGAAAATATCACAATTTAATTGGCCATTTTCTATAAAAGAACAAGGGAAGAGAGTAGGTTAAGACAAAGCACCAAGAATTTTGGTTAAATAAAAAATCTGAAGAGCCCATTATTAAAATTAGAAATTAGCAAAAATATGAAATACATGCATAGTTTTGGAATGGACAGATTACATCAGTGTGTAATGACCTCATCTGAAGGGTAAACAATCTCTCAACTCTGTTGCTTGCAAATTCCAAGGAGATGCAAGAAAAAAGGGCAATCAGAAAACTGAAGCCTTTATAGTAGCTCCTGCTAAGATTTCATATAGCTTAGGAAAGCCACTTCAGTAATTTGGGCCTCAATTTCCTCATTTGCAAAATTAGAGGGCTTGATTGTGAGTCTTCTGTAGCTATAAAAAATATATGATTCTCATTTAATATGGTTTATGGCTGACACCTATCCAAGAATACAGGAGGTAAGCCATGGGAATGCATCAATGACTATTTACGGGGAGGCAGAGAAGTGTGACGGCATTGTTACAATGCAATAAATTACTGTTTTGATGTAATAAATAGTGTACCGAGTAGCCTAAAATTTGGTAAGCGGCCTAACAAGATATTTACAACCAGGAATTAACCTAACTATCTAGGTCACTATTCATGGAAGCACAACCAAGTAACAATTACACATTCTAATGTATGGTATCAAAATACCAAGGATAAGTTTTGAAAGTCATTTTTAAAAAACAGCAGAGATATTTGTGACATTGTGTTTTGCTTAAGAGAATAAAAATATCTGCATTGTCAGAACACATGGAAATTAACAGTGAGAAGATGCTAAAAGGTGTTAGGCTGTAGAGGGATTAAATTCATTATGATATGCCAACCATGTACTCTAGATAAAGATATGTTTTATAGTCATCTGTTAGTAAAGGTTCATCATAAGAGCACTTAACATTTTCACTTAAAAATTAACTCACCAAGTAGAAAACTTTTATGAAATATGACATGAAACTTAGAGCTACCTACTTCCTCAAAGGAACTGAGATGACATGCAATAAAACATGGATAAACAATAAGTGACTTTGGACATCTTATATAAAAGTAAAATCAATTTCCAATAACATATTCTGACATCTATAAATAAAAGCACTTAATTATGAAATGTTTTCCGTAAGTTCACCAAGACAAAGTATTTCCCATATGAGATAAGCATCAGACTTTTCCAGGCTACTTAATTTTAGACTTCATGTACATGAATAATACTTTCTGGGGGGGGGGGGGCGGGGAACCACAGATACCCCTATCTTACTCTCTCCCAAAGAAAACTAAAATCTCTGTATATAAGAAAGTTTTCCTTGAAAACTCTTGCTTTACAATGGCTAATTCTAAAATAGGGAGAAAGCTCAATGAATACAGACTAAATAAACTATAACTGATTACATGATGGAAGAAATAATCAATGCTATATATGACATAATTTAAATCTCATTAAAAGCAAGTCATGGTTCCCTGGCCCGGTGGCTCAGTTAGTTGGAGCATCGTCCCTACACCAAAAGATTGTAGCTTTGATTCCTGGTCAGGGCATATACCTAGATTGTGAGTTCAATCCTGGGTCGGGGTGAATATAGGGGGCAACTGATCGATATTTCTCTCTAACATCAAAGATTCCTTCCCTTCCTCTTCCTCTAAAATTGATAAACACATCCTTGTGTGAGGATTTAAAAACAATAATAAAATAAAAAATAAAATAAATGAAAGCAAGCCATGGTAGTTACCCACAGAAAAAGCTCTAGTACAAAGCATCAAGATACAGCACAGTTCTAAAACATACACACATTATATTGATACGCCACAGTGGAACTTACCATCTTGGTTAGAAAAGTGAGAATGTGAGGCAGAGACAACTTAGCCTGCTTCTTTATCATATGTGCTCTTATTATCCTACTATAAACAATGCATTTCCCTTACTCTTACAAGAAGAATTTTCATTTACATTTATAAATTAAATATCTATAGAACTGATTCTTTTAAATTGTCTCAACTCTAAGTACATATAGAAATATCAAAATGACTAGGAGGAAGAATAAAATAAAACATCTATATTACCATATTAACTCTTATTTATTCACAAGTGTCTGAAACCTTAAAAAACTTTCTGAAAATGCAGACAGATATGCAAGTTGCAGTACCAAACTGTGCATTCCACTTAGTATTATATGAACACATTATTTTTCTTTTTAAAAGGATACCATCTATTTTCTTTTCTTAACAATAGTCATTCATAGTCCAATTTCATTTCAATATTGTACACGTATTTTTCTGTGGATTCTATTAGGCAATGTGAGAAACTCATTACAGAAAGAATTGTAATAGTCCCTCAAAATAATTCTTACTCAATTTTATGTGAAATGGAAAACACAACCACAAAATTACCTGACAAGCAATGTGCACGAGGTAGACCAGCTCTTTAGATTCACAGCCATTTTTCGTTATGTCATTCTGTTCTTCTGAAAGTGAAAGCTGCGTCAAAGAAGAAAGGGCAGGAGAGAGGGAGAGACATGATTAATGAACAAGAATTAAATACTCAGTAATACTTGGATTCTCGCATAATCTTAATATACGATATGCCTTATAAGAGAACTCTACTACATTAAGGCAGATAAAGAATTCAGGATTTTAAAAAATATCCTATTAGTAGTAAGTAAAATACATTCATTCAAGAGCAGGCCTTCCCTTTCTGAACTTGGAGCGCACAGGGGAAAGGAAGACACCAAGGGGGCCGGGAGCGGCAGCGCAGCCTGGGAGCTGACAGCGCTCAGGCTCTGCGGCAGAGACGGCAGGCTGGCTGCCCGGGACACAAGCTGGCCCTACGGAGATGCTTTATTTCAGACTCACCGTGGAGGCCTGAGCACTGGATTGATTTTTTTTTTTTTGAACCACCAACTAGCATTTAGAAACTGAGTGTTTTCAAATGAAAGATACAAGTTTCTGGCTTCTATTGACAAGTCAGGAAATGTGAAATACCGGACCGTACTTTCACACAACCACTGGCTGGAGCTGAGAAGCGACCGTCCCCTTGGAATGTGTCCTCCAAGAGACTATGCCACGGAATCCATTACTCCATTTTCCACCAGTATCTAGATGAATGTTAACCGTCGTTCACTGTACTGCTGGCTTTATTTTTTATACCCTACTCACTGCACTCGTTCATCTTACATACCTGCCCTCACTAGAAATGGGAATTTGCAAACTCTGCTCCAAAAACAGACAACCCTGATTTCAAAAGTGTCACTAACTGGTTGTATAATATTGACCTGCCCACTTAATCTCTCATTTGGAAAATGGAGATGATGTAATAATACCTGTTCTCAAGTTTGTGAGTATTCAATGGGATATTGCCTTTGAAGTGTTCACCAAGGTACCTGGCACTCAGAAGGTACTTAATATATGTTACCTATTATTACAGTTAATGTTATAAGAAATATATGGTTTGAAGATATATTCTCTGTTTTTGAAAGCAGTGTAACAGGAAAAATTTTAAAAATACCTCCTGGTATTAGGTAAGAAATGTTTACAAGAGATAATGATCATTCTCACACTATCCAATTTAAGCTAAATTAATCACAAAGTCATTTTTTTAATAAAAAAATTAAGGGGGGAAATGAAACCTAAATAAATTAAGCTGCAGAAAGTGACAATACTTTATGAGACAAAAGGGCTGATGGATGTGTTGGATAGCCTGGAAAAGACCCCAGAGGAAAAAGAATCTGCCTTAGACAGGGGAGGGAGAAACCGGCCAAACCTACAACCGACGGTAGGTGGACTAGAGTGACAAACTAAAATTCAAGGAACACCCGTAACAGAGCGTGCACACCCACTCACCAACAGATTCCCACAGGCACTCACCAAGCGCACGCACGAGGCCAGCAGACCAAAGGCAGGAGGGAGAGCAGGAGAACGAGTTGCAGGAGAACCGAGGGGGGCAAACCCGGGAAGCGCACGCTACCTCCCCGTGCAGCGGGCGGCGAGCTCACTGCTGGGGATGGGGAGCAGAGCCCGGAAGCACAACGGAACAGATCACTCTAGACACTCCGGACATTCAGCAACTGAAGGCATCTGGTGGCCCAGAGAAGCTGAGAAAAACCCTACAGAGGCAATTCGACCTCACAGAACATACGGCAGCTACCAAGACCCAGGCTGGGGAAGGGAACAGGAGCTGTTTCAGCACAGAGAGCTGGACAAAGCCCGGAGAACAAGAGAACTAGCAACTGGGCGGTAAGGCGGAGATGGGCAAAAGAAAGTGGGTTTTCCATCAGTTCAGAAACCTAATGGCTTAGCTGTAAAGCACAAAGAGATCTTCAGACATCGCGCCCATTTTAAACTCCTCTTGATAGGAAAAAGCAAAAAAACAAAACCAAAAAAAACCCTCTTGAACTTACACTCAAAATATTTAAATGATAAACTATAGCTGCCAGAAGGCCATATCTGTATAAGCTACAGGTCAGCTTCACTCAGCTCCTCCCACCCCCAATCAAACATGACTGACATATTTAATATAACAATTTAACAGACTAGAAGAAGAAGGGATAGACCCATTCCTGGAGGTAAATATTTACTGACTTTACATAATTGGCATAAAAAATTACAAACGCACACAGAAGTAAGAAATTGTGACTGATGGTCAAGAGAAGAAACAGTAAAAGGAATGAGACACAAATGGCCCAGATACTGAAATAATAAAGAGAATGTAAATTATGATAGAAATTCTAAAATTAAGTTGAAAAGATAATAATATGTAGCACATGGGAAAATCTAGCAGAGACAAACTACAAAAATATTCAAGATAAAATGCTGGAAATAAAAACTACATCTGATATTAATAGCAAACTAGACATAGCAGGTGAAAGGATCAGTAAACTTGAAAAGAGTCCATTAGAAATTATCAAGTTAATACAAAAAGATAAAAACAAGAATAGCCAAAAATAACTATGTTTGAGATCACCGAGGGAATGCCAAAAGACAACTACATGTACAACTGGACAATTAGAAGAAAATCAGACAGACAACAAGAGAAATATTTGGTGAAATCAGAAGAGAACTTTCTAAAACTGGTAAAAACTATCAGTTAACAAATTCAAGAAATGTAGTGAACCTCAAATAGGATAAATTTTAAAAATCGATACTAGACACATTATCATCACACTTTTAAACAACAAAAAGACAGAATCTTTAAAGTAGGCTAAAAAAATATTACATAAAGGGGAAAAATATGATTGACAGCTGAAATCTCACCAGAAAGAAGGACATAAGAGAAAAGGAAACATCTTTAAAGAGGTGAAGGAAAAGAGTGTTAAATCTATATCCCATGAAAATAACCTTAACAAATTTAAGAAACATGGACACATTTACAAATGATAAAAGCTAAGAGACATCATCTTCCAACAGACCAATGCAAGAAAGAAAGGTGAAACAACTTAGGTTGAAGGGAAATAGTACCAGATTAAAAAAAACCAGAAATGCAGAAAGGAATAAACAATAACTAGAACGGGGTAAATATTTAAGTAAATATAAAACACCTTATTCACAACAATAACAGGTGAAAGAAGTTTGAGACTATCTTAATAGTTCTAAAAAAGGAAAATAAATTATCCTAGATTTTATTCATACCTAAACTACAAGAAAAAAATAAGAGCAAAAAAATTAGCATTTTCTGATTAATAAAAACTTTGAACTTCCAACATCAAGTTCTCACTAAATTAACCTTCTAAAATATGCACTAAAGAAAGAAAAAACAGATTCCAGGAAAAAGAACTAAGATGGAAAGTAGAAATACTGAGCAAAGAATTTAGCAAGTATTTCATCAAAATAAATTTTAACTGTATAAAAAATGATAAATTGTAGAAGATAAAGAGATGGTATTATAATCCTAGACAACACTAGTATGAGAGACAAGAAAGAGTGATCCAGTTAAAACATCCCCAAGTACTAGTGTTGCTTAAGAGAAGTAGAGATACTGATAAACTTTAGGCTGAGAATTAGATATTCAAGTTAAAATTTAATTGTAGCCACTAAAAGAACTGAAGAACCATAATTTCTAAACCATGAGGAGGGGGGTAAGAATTTTAAATGTCAATAACTACAACAGAAATAAAAAATATAAGTAAAATCAATCTTCCTAAGCAGACCTGGGCAGAGGAGGGGAGAGAGGAGAAGGAGAGAGCTTCCCTTCCAAGTTAAGGCAAGGAGATATGGGGGGTGGGGTGGGGAATAAAATTAAAAGCAAAGGACCATGGTCAAATGGTGTCAACGAAACAGTGGAGTAGGCAGCTCCAGACTCTAGTCCCTTCACAGAAACATGGGAAAACAAACTAAAAACTCTCAGAATCCATTTTCTCACTGCTCTAGAAAACAGTAAAAGGTTACAACACCGTAAGAACACTGAATCAAAAAAGCCAACTTAAAAACTGCAGGAAAGCATTGTAGCATCTTTACTTGCCCTTGCTCCAACCCCACCCCCGACCCCGCCCAGCACAGCAGCGCTCCTGCGGAAGGCAACTCTAGTTCTCTAGCGTGGGACCCTGGTCCCTGGGTCCGAAGAAGTAGGACACTATTAGCAAATGACCGAGTCTGTTATCTATTCCAATCTGTCTGGTGACGACCTGAGGAACTGCTGCAAGACACAAACCTGTTTCATTACATTTGGAACTGACTCAGGGACAATAAGCAGCAGCATTGTTCAAAAATATTGTAAAGTAACCAAGACATCTGCAGTCACCTGGAGCAAAGGATTATAGCTAAGACATAAAACAGTTTAAAACCCAGGAGGAAAAGCTGAGGAGAGAGGTTCTTTGTGAAATTAGGGCATTCAAAAACCCATGAATGTGTCCAGGGCAGAGCACATGCGTACAAAAGATGTAAGAACATCCTAACCTTTAACCTCTAACGAATCTTTAGTGTTGAATGAGTGCTCCAACACAAAGAAAATGTGCAAAGACTGGAGAAAGTATTTATTTTGTTTATTTTTAGCTCCTCGCTTTCAAGGAATTACCTGGAAAAAAAATTACTACCTCAACACGAGCTAAAAGAAGAGAGAATTGACTGAGAAGCTATGACAGAAAATAGTCTTTGCAAAAATAATCTGGAAAAGTTACTAACCACACAACTACAGCCTTCATGAACAAAAACAACAAAACTCTAGAAACGTATAGAATCTGATTTCCAGGATTACCACACTGTAATATTCCAATATCCAGTATGCAACAAAAAAAATCACAACATATACAAAAACAAAAACAAAAAATAAGACGTATGAAGACAGGGGTTATTATCAGGAAAAATAAAAAATAAAACAACAGAAACTGTCTCTGGAAAGTCCAGATACAGGGCTTTAAGTAGAGTTTAAATGAACTATCTAAAATACACTCTAAGAGCTCAAAGAAATCTCAAAGAACTAAAGGAAAAAGCAGGAAAACAATACAATGAAGAGAACTACGAGAGAGAATCAAACACAAACTCAGGAGATGACAAATCACTAAAACAAAAATTTCACTGAAAGGATCAACAGAAGATCTGGGCAAGAAGAAAAATCAACTTATTTAAAGAAAGTACAAATAAAATTATACAGTCCAAAGAACAACAAGAACAAAAAGAAGGAATTTTTAAAAGTGCAAATTGCCTAAGGGAGCTATGGGACCCTTAGTCAATCTGGTCATCAAAAGGACCAAAACTTGTCCTGGCAGGTGTGACTCAGTTGACTAGAACATCCTCCTGTAGATGGAAAGGTCGTGGGTTGGATCACCGGTAAGGGCAGGTACCCAGGCTGCAGATGCGATCCCTGTTCGGGGCACATGTGAGAAGGACGTTTCTCTCTCACAGTGATGTCTGTCTGTATGTCTTTCTCCCTCTGCCCACCACTTTCCCCTCTCACTGCTAAAAAGAAATGAAAAAATATCCTCGGGTAAGGATTAAAAAAAAAAGAACCAAAACTTACATTACGGAAATCTCAGAAGAAAAAAGCAAAACACATGAAGAGGTTATTTCAGAAGAGATATTAGGAATATGGAGGAATAACACCTACCCATTAACAAGAATGCCTCTGCGAAAATACTAGAACCTGGGGTGAAGCCAAAGTAAACCCTTGGAGCAAAAATTTGAGAGAAGTCGCATTAAAAAGGTAAGAGAAGGGGCTTCACTTTGACGGCCTCGCCCCTCTTCCAGGGCAGCAGAGAATCACATTAAGAGGGATTCCCTGGGAACATGATTTCTCCAGTAGGAAAAAAAAAGCCCAAGATGGACATCCAGCTTCCCCGGTGTTTGGACACAAATGTCAAGGCCTCTATCTTGCCCCAGGAAACATAGGGGAAATGGCAGGGATATGCCCTCTGACGTCACCTAGTGACAAAGAAGGGGGATTCGGTGTAGAGCAACCAGTAATGGGTCTTGGAAGTGGCACCCTGTCCCTACTGGTGACACTGCCCAACGAGAGGACTCAGCCAACAGCTCTGCCCAAGCCCTGAGCCGAAATGGTGGCCATGGAAGGCCGGAGGCACAATCATCAGTTTGCCCAACTGGAGTCTCCAATCGACAGCCCCATGAACCCCTGAGCATAGCCAGCGATCCTAACCAACTGTGGGATCCAAACTACAGTCACACCCCACTCACTGCAAGGCACTGCTTTTGGCCCTGCCCATCCCGGGAATCCAGTCTGTGATCACTCTTGACCAACAGCCCTGCCTAGATGGGGAATCCAGCAAGTTACCCCACACGAATGAATGGTAAGGCCTATGGGCACCAACCCACCATCCCAAAGCCAACTTGTAATCCCACCCACATGCACAGAGCGGCCTTCAGCCTCACCAAACCGCAGAGCCCAGCCTGCAGTCCTGCCTGAACACCAACGCAGTCAGTGGCGCCAACTGAGGAGGGGGTGCCGTCCGTAGCCACACCTGACCAGTGGTAATTACGAGCCCAGCATGCAGCGCGGCCCAGTCGTGGAGCCCATCAAGCAGTCCTGCCCGAGGGTGAAGTCCAGCCAGCAACCCCGCCTGACAACCTCAGACAATCAGCAGCAGCCCAGAAGGCCCTGCAGCAAGCCCACCTTCCCGCAGATACTACTGAGGCCAGGGAGTCACAAGCCAGGAAATTCCTGGGCAGTGGAATGGGGAAACTGAGACAAGAAAATAAAACAAGGCCAAACAGTCAGCAAGTCACCGCCAGCTGGTGAATCACAAGATCTTATCTCCCCTAGCCAAAGGCACTGGAGAGCAAATGGTTTATACCACTCCTCCCTAACCAAAGAATCCAGAGCTTAAATCTCCCTGGTTTGGGAGATAGAGAACAGGGACTCAATTAATGTCATTTGTGCCAGCTAAACCCAAGGACAGCTGAAGTCAGGGGAACAAATAACTAATGCCTCATTAAAAGCCAGGAAGACTCAAGACCGAAAGTAAAACAGTGTAGTAAACCAAAGAATATTCCCAAAACCCGCTATGCGCCCGTTTTGATGCATCAGCATATTTAAAATGCACCTGGAAAGCTGATGAATATTCTGCTGAAACCCTCCCCTATGATTCTCACTCACAGAAAAAAAAATGCAAATAGCCCTCAGGACTAAGGCTCAGGGAAGGCTCGCCCTAGAGCACACCCATGCCCCTGCTCGCGCACAAACCTCGGTTTCCTCCGAGACCTGATGGGTCCTGAGGAGACTTGCAGCCGGAGGAGCAGCAGGCAGCAGCAGCAGCTCGACTGGGGCTCACCCCCGATCCTGTCTCCAGGGCCCCCTTTTCTCTGGCTCTCCAGTGAGCTGAGAGCAGCTCCGCCGTGGCTGACTTCCTTCCCACGGTGACTCTAGGGAGCCGAGCAGAGCACCGCCCAGGCTCTCCTGCTGCTGCTTCTACCCTACGTCCTCTCTTTGTTTCACTGTCCCAGCCTTACTGAATGTCCTCTCACAGTCACCTGGACTCGTGTTGTGAAATCTTTCCCACACGAAGTCAAGAACCCACATGCTACAGGCCGGCCTGAGGCAGACACGCTCTGGGCCAGTACCTGTCCAGTGGAGCTACCAAGGGGCCACTCAAAACCACAAGCTGGGATGACTGGTTTAAGTCTTCTCCACCAAAACAAACACGTCAAGGCTGGAAGAGGTGACCACTACTGCAAATGCACAGACACTAATGCAAGCACATAAAGATGATGACAAATCAGGGAACATGACACTACCAAAGGTAACAAATAAAAATCCAAAAAAGGATCCTAAAAAATGGACCTCTGTGAGCTGACAGAGAATTCAGAATAATCACCTTAAAGAAGTCAAATGAAATTCAAGAAAACACAGATAACCAAAGGAAATTAAGGAAGTGAGAAGTTTAACAAAGAAACAAAAACCATTAAAAAGTACAAATTACAGAGCTAAAGGGCATAATGACTAAACCAAAAAATACAACTGATAGTTTAAACAGTAGACTCAATCAAGTAACAGAAAGAATCAGTGAATTTAAAAGCAGGTCACTCAAAATTATCCAGGCAGAAGAGCAAAAAGAAAAATGAATGAAAAAGAGTGAAGAAAGACTATGGAATGTAGGGAAATGAACAGGCATGCATTACTAGAAACCCAGAAAAGAGGGAAGAGAGAGGGCAGAAAACCTATTTAAAGAAAAAAATGGCTAAAAACATCACAAATTCAAAGAATATGAATATCCGAACATCCCCAACCATATGTAATACAAATAGGCCAACCATATGCAATCCAAATAGGACTTCACCAAGACACATTATAATCAAACTACAAAAAACAAACAAACAAAAAAACCCCCAAAAAGGCAGAATTTTAAAAGCAGCAAGAGAGAAAAGACTCTTCAAATACAAGGGAACCCTATAAGGGTATCAGCAGAAACTCAGTAGGCAAAGAGAGAGTGAGCTGTTATGTTCAAAATGTTGAAAGAAAAAAATGTAAAACAGAACTACACTCCACAGCAAAGTTGCCTGTCAAAGAGGGAGAGGAAATAAAGACTCAAACAAATAAGAGCTGAGGAAGTTCCCCACTAAATCTGCTTTACAAGAAATTGTAAAGAAAGTTCTTCAAACTGAAATAAAAAGGTACTAAGTAACAAGGTAAAAACATAAATGATAAAACGCACTGGTAAAGATGAAAAATAGTCAAATTCAGAATAATAATGTAATGATGTGTACACCACTTTATTCTCAACTATAAAAATTTAAAAATAAACAATACAGCTGCAATAATTTTTAAGTGGATACATAATACAAAAAGACATAATCTATAACATCAATAACCTTTTTAAAATGTGAGAAAGAGGAAATAAGCAAGGTTTTTCTAGTCGATTGAACTTAACTTGTTACCAGCTTAAAATAGAATGCTGTAGGATATTTTATGTAAATCTCATAGTAAGCATAAAGGGAGAAACTGCAGAAGACACACACAAAAGACAAAGAAAGGAATCAAAACATAATGCCACAAATAGTCATCAAATCACCAAGGAAGACAGCAAAAGATGAAGACAGTAACAAAGACCCTAAAAATCAAACTGCAAACAACTAACAAAATGGTTCTAGGAAGCCCTGACCTATCAATAATGACTTTAAATGTACATTAATTGAATTCCCGAGTCAAAAAATACAGAGTGACTAAATAGATAACAAAGAAGATTCAACTGTAAGTTGTCTTAAAGAGAATCACTTTAGCTTTAAGGATATATACAGGCTGCGAGTCAAGGGATAGGGATAGATATTCCACGCAAATGAAAACCGGAAGACTGGAGAGATGACTATGCTCATATTACATAAAGTACACGTTCAGTCAAAAACTGTCACAACACCCAAATGAAGGTATTATAAAAAGACAAAAGGGTTGACTTATCAAGAAGATATGTATCAGTGAAATAGTAGTGTGCTCCCACCATCAGGAACCTAAATATATAAAGCAAATATTAACAGAAATGAAAGAAGAAATAAACAGCAACACAGTAACAGTGAGGGATTTTACTACCCTACTCTCAACAATGGGCAGATCATCCAGACAGAAAATCAACAAGGAATTGCTGTAGGATCAGCAATTTTCAACCTTTTCATATCATGGCACACATAAACTAATTACTAAATATCTACAGCACACCAAGAAAATATATTTTCTGCCAATCTGACAACAAAAGGTATAATTTTGATTCATTCACACTGAACAGATATTGTTGTGTGAGCTGTTGTCATTTTTTGACCCCCTAAGAGAAAACAGGTCAGTGCCCCTAACTAAGTCAGGTATTACATGTTTTAAAAATTCTCGTGGCACACCAGTTGAAAATTGCTGCTACAGGTAAAAGGACGTAACAGACATACACAAAACACTCCGTACAACAGCAGCACCATACACGTGCTTCTCAAATGCACATGTAACATTCTCTAAATAGATCACATGTTAGATCACAAAACAAGTCTCAGGAAATTTAAGAACACTGACATCATAACGGGTATGTATTCCAACCACAATGGTAAGAAACTAGCATCAGTAACAGGAGAAAAACTAGAAAATTCACAAATATGTGAAAATTAAACAATATACTCATGAACTACCAATAGATTAAACAAGAAATCAAAGGGAAATTTAAAAATCTAGGAAAAAAAACCAAAATGGACACATAACATACCAAAACATATGAGATGGTATAAAAACAGTTCTAAGAGAGAAGTGTAGCACTAGAGTCTTACATTAAAAAAATAAATAAAATTAAAAAATATTTTAAAAATCTCAAATAAACAACCTATCTTTACAACTCAAAGAACTAGAAAAAAGATGAACGAACTAAACCCAAAGTTAGAAGGAAAGAAATAACAAAAATCGGAGCAGAAATAAATAAAACTAGAAACCACAAAAACTGTAAAAATGATCAATAAAACTAAGAGTTGGGTTTTCTGAAAAGATTAAAACAAAACTGACAGACTAATTAGACTAACAAAAAAAGACAAGACTCAAAATTATAAATGAAAAACGAAAAATTGTAACTGACACTGAAGAAATACAATGGATCATGCTATCAACAGTTTCTCATACATTAACAAATTGGACAACCTTGACAAAATGAATAAATTCTTGGAAACACATAAACTACCAAGACTGAATCATAATAGAAATTCTGAACGAATAACAAGAAAATTGAATCAGCAATCAAAAACCTCTCCCAAAGAGGAAAAGTCCCTCAACTTATGAATTCAGTAGTGATTTCTACCAACTGTTTAAAGACAAATTAACACCAAGCACTGGCAAACTCTTCCATAAAAATGAACTGGAGAGAACACTTACAAACTTATTTTAGAAGCTAGCGTTACTCTGATATTAAAGCCAGTAAATTCCAAGAAAAGAAAATTACAGGTCAATATCTCTGATTATGATGAATATAAAAATTCTCAGCAAAATACTAGCAAACCAAATTCAACAGCACATTTAAAAAAATCATACACCATGATCAAGATACACAGATTGTTCAACGTACATAAATCAATAAATGCGATACACCACAATGAAGGATGAAGATCATAATTTTCACAGAAATAGAAAAAACAATCTTGGGCTGCCTTTCACTCTTAATAGGGTTCTTGGATGTACAAATGTTTTTAATTTTGATCAAGTTCAATTTATCTTTTTTTTTTTTTTTTGCCTTTACTTTGGGTACCATACCAAAGAAATCTCGCCAAATCCAATGTTGTATTTTCTGATATGTATTCTAAGTTGTACAGTTTTCATTTTCACATTTAGGTCTTAAATCCATTTTTAGTTCATCTTTACACCATGATTTAAGGCAAGAATCAAACATCATCCTTTTGCATATGTATACCCAGTCTCCCAGCACCATTTGTTCAAAGGTCGTTGTTTCCTTCATTATGTGGACTTGGCAACCTCACTGCAAACCAATAGGCCATAAATGTAAGGGTTTACTTTGGGGTTCTCTAGCCTATTCTGCTGGTATTCATACGTCTGTCTTCTATCAGTTATCACACTGTTTTGGCGACTTTAGCTTTATGGTAAGCTCTGATACTGAAAAATGTGAGTTCTTCAACTCTGTCCTTCAAAATTGTTTTAGCTATTTAGGGTCCCTTGAGAATTACTATGAATTATAATATGGGTTTTTCTATTCCTGCACCAAAAAAAAAAAAAAGACACTGGAATTTTGACAGGATTGCACTACAGATGTGGATCATTTTGCATAGTACTGTCATCTTAACAATATGAAATCTTCCAATCTATGAAAATTGAATGTCTTTACATTTATTAGGATTTGTCTAAATTCTTTGAGTGACATGTGGTAGCTTTCTGTGTACAAGTCTTTCACCTTTCTTAAGTTTGTCCCCAAGTGTTTTATTATTTTGGATAGTACTGTAAATGGAATTATTTTAATTTTCTTTTTCAGATGGTTCCTTGTAGTGTATAGAAACATAACTGACACATGATTGTTAATTTTACATTCTGCAACTCTGTTGAACTTATTTATTATTTCTAAGAGTTTTCTTGTAAAATCTTTATGATTATCTACATATAACACCATTTCATTTGGAAACAGAGATAATTTTGCTTCTTTCCAATTTCTTTTTTTTGCCTAATTGCTCTGCCTAGGTCATCCAGTACCATGTTCACCTAGCTCCTGATTTTAGGGGAAAATGCTTTCAGTTTTTCACCACTGACATCATGTTAGCTATGGGTTTCTCATATTTGGTATCCTGGTTTGTTGAATGGTTTCACCATGATAGGGTGCTAAATTTGGCAAATGTTTTTTCTGCATCAACATAGGTAAACATGTGGGACTTTTTTTCATTCATTCAGTTAATGTAGTGTATTATACTGATCAATTATTTCATATGTTGAATCGTCCTCGTAATTCCTTACTTTGTGTTGATGGAAAGTTCTGGAGATGAACAGTGGTGATTTTTGCACAACAATGTGAATGTACTTAATGTGACTGAGTCATACACATAAAATGATTAAAAAAAAACCCAGAAAAATTAACAGTCTACTCCTTCTTCCCCAAAGCAGAAGTCTCTCAGATGTATTAAATTTAAAATGCAAAATTAAAAATGCATAAAATGCAGTGTGAAGCCAGACAATGGAACATTGTTTAATGATAAAAACAATGAAGTACTGATGCATGCTATATCTTAACTTTGAAAACAATATGCCAAATGAAAAAGCCCGCCACAAAAGAAAGCATACTGTATGATTCCATTTACGTGAACTGTCCAGAATCAGCAAGTCTGTAACGACAGAGAGTAGATCACTGGTGCCCAGAGCCGCATGGGAGGGAGAGGGCCCACAGGTTTGGAAGGGAAAGGTTATGACTGATCATGGGTACAGGGTTTCTTTTTGGAGTAAAATAAATGTTCTAAAATTAGACTTTGGTGATGGTTGCACAACACTGTGAATATACTAAAAAAGAGTGAATTTATATTCTGTAATATACGGTAAATTTATGGTCTATGAGTTATACCTCAATAAATCTCTCTAAAAGTGTTTTAATGTGAAAAAATCACCATTTCAATAATTACTAAAATCTACTTTTAAAATGTAATTAAAAAATATCTCATTCACATTACTATAATAAAAACTAGAAAGTACCTAAAATTAACCAAACAAAAAGTGCAGATTATCAAGAAAAATTACCAAACATTACTGAAAAGTGTGAAGGAAGACATAAATACATCAAAATTATTTTTGAAAAACTAACTATGGTAAATGCAATAATCATCCCTCAATTAACCCATATATTAAATGCATTTCTTAAAATGTTAGTAACTTTTTTTTTTCTTCACAGGATTTGTCAGGGGAAACCTAAAATATATATGGGAAAAACAATAGCCCAAAATAACCAAGGTAATTTGTTGAAGTCAGATTAGGCCTACCAGATATCAAGACTTATTAGGAAGCTACAACTCAGTGCCTCCCTGTATGAACTTGCTATTCTTCCCATCAAGAGATAGAGGCTCCCCACTCTGTTAAATTTTTGCTACACTTACAACTCTTTGAACCAATAAAATGTGGAGAAAAAAATGTTCTTGAACTTCCAAGACTGGTGATTAGAAGATCTAACTGCTCTTCTGTAATACACATTTGGCAGATTTTTTAACCATAATATAAAAATGGAGAAAAATAGATTTACAGTTGTATGTCAAACAAGAGTTTATTCTTGTATTATTTATTAATTATTGTATTACTTACTTGTATTACAACTATAAACCTACTTTTGCCGACTACTGTATATAAGGAAAAAATGAGATAGGTGTATGCTTAACCCAAACATCTTGAAAAGTATCTGCAGTTTAAGTAAGGATCACTAATTATTTGGTGAATGACTGAATAAACAAATATTGTTTCACTGGAATATAATACTCATTTTCTAAACTAAATACATTATTTTTCCTCACATAGTGTCTTCCTCCTCCTTCATTCCCAAAGTAAATAAATATCATAACCAACCTAATCATCTCAGCCTCCTCTACCACTCCACCTCTCCACACAAGCTTTCCTTTTATACTCCCGGGGTCAAGATCTAATCTCAACCTTTGATTCCTTAATTGTTCCTGTCTCCTAACACTTGCCTCTCACACCTGTTTCCTTCTTCTCATTCTCCATTGCTGCTTCCCCAGCTCTGAGTCTAAAAGCATCTGGACTCTAGACAACTGAAGACTCTATGATTACAGTAGTCTTACAACTGATCTCCCTCTATTTCCCTTAAACATTGATCATGGCACTTTCTTCTCAAAATCCCTCAATACTTTCTCATTTCCTACTAAGAAAGTAACTTAAATGCAGACAAAGTCCAGAACCTTAGATAAGCTTTGAAGACTGGCATTTCTCCAAATATCTCGTAAACCACATTTTTTCCCATAATCATTCTAAGCCATTCATGTCATTCCTTTCCAGGTACCTTTGTCTAAGCTAATTTCCTCTGTCTAAATGCTCTTCACTTCTATCTTTGCATAGCCAAAACCTACTCAATCTTTAATAAAGACTTCCTTGTATGCCACAGGAAAGAACTTCTCTTGACTCTGAATACCTATAAGCACTCTTAAAACATGTATTACACTATTGTTAAGTTTATTGGTATATTGCTTGTTTCCCCTGAGGAAAGAATGTCTTACAAGGTACTCAATAAAACCATTCTGAATGAATTGGCTGTGGGTTTTAAGACATCCAATGCACAAGTCGGAACAGCAATGCTTCATACACTATCTAAACCACATGTTCCCAGAGTATACATTATAAATGCTTAGGCTACATTCGCCTACAGAATACATTAATGTAATGACTTCAATTATTTTTACTTTCTTCAACTTAACAATATCTTAATGCTTTGTCTATAAGAAATGGAAAACAGAATTTCCAAGTCCCATACTTCTACATTCCTTACAAATCTATTTTTGGAGTTATTTTTCCTATATTGAATTCACTTTTCTATTACCATGGAAACCAATCTGCAATTAGTGTTGTTAGAATCTTTAAAAATAAAACTCAACTCAGAAAGTCTTCAAATATTAAGAAAACTCTTCTTTCAACAAGGAGCATGGAAATCGGTTGTAAATAAGGGTACAATTATAATACATCGTCCCACCCACATAAAAAACTATTCAGCAAAGCCTAATCTACAGATTACAAATGGGGCACAGAAAAAGTTCTCTTCTTTTATTCATTTTTATTTAGTTCTCTTACGGTTGCAATTTCACTGTGACATACTTCTGGAGTTTGTAAGGTTTCCTTTACCCCTGTAGCTTACAGTAGATGTGGAAAAATAAAAACTCATTTGTTTCACAATTATTATGTGGTTCACTCATACCCACCATCAACATCCTAATATATAACAGTGAAAATACTACTTTAAAACTCTTGAGTTGACAATGTCAAGTGGAGAGAACCAAGATGGCAGAGGAGTGAGTAAAAGTCACACTGAACTCCTTCTGGGAACAATCTGGAATTACAACTAAATTGTGGAGAAATCACCTGGAACAAACCACTGAACAATAGCAAGAGAGGAGCCTTATAACCTCAGACAAACAGAAGAATCAGCTTTAGCACAACCTAACTGGTAAGGAGTATGGTAGAGACTAGAGAAGGCAGGCGGGGTGCCCATGGGCAGCAGCACCAGAAGGATATTGAAAAAGCCAGTTGGATCCTCTTGAAAAGAGTGGGATCTAAACCATAAGTGGGGATCTCCAGCGTACAGCATCACAGCCTAAAAAGGACACAGATAACAGCCAGCTGCGAAAAGCAGCAAGGTTGCTCTCTGCCAGAGACGGGCGACTGAAGATGCAAAGAGCCATTTAAAAGGCAAACGCATACATTTTTATTTGCAGCCACTTACCCTGGTCTCCAGCAAAGGCAGGGGCAGAGTGGGTTGGAGGCGCCTGAGGAGAGACTGGGCAAGGCGGCTTTGGGAAGAGAACTGAGAGAGTAGCTAGCGGGATCCCAGTGCTGACTCATCCCTCATACGGCAGCAGCCACCTTGCTGAGGCAGAGACCACTCCCCCTGAGCGGCAAAGGGCAAGAGGAAACAATGGCCCCGCCCCCAGAAGAGACTCTGCCCTGGCCTGGCAGTGCTAAAGCCTAACTGGTGAGTACAGAGTGGCAGCCACAGATAGTAGACCCCTGGCTAACAGGGGCACAGAGTGGTCTGGAGACACTTAATGGGAAACTGGAGAGAAAGGCTTTGGGGAGAGAACTGAGAGATAGAGAGCAGGATCCCAACGCTGACTCATCCCCCATATGGCAGCAGCCATCTTGCTCAGGCAGAGACCACTCCCCTGAGCAGCAACAGAATAAGAGGACACAATAGACCCACCCCCAGGAGGAACTTAGCCCTGCCCTATGGTATCTAAGCTGGCCTGCTGAGTACAGAGTAGAAGCCACAAATACTAGATCCCTGGCTAATGGGGGCACAGAGTGGTCTAGAGACACTTGAAGAGAGACCGGAGATGGAGGCTTTAGGGAGAGAACTGAGAGAGTAGCTAGTGGGATCCCGATGCTGACTCCTCCCCCAAACAGCAGCAGCCATCTTGCTCAGGCAGGGACCACTCCCCTGAGTGGCAGCAGTGTGAGAGAACCCAATAACCCTGCCCCCAGGAGGTACTCTGTCCTGCCCTGTGGTGTCCTAAGCTGGCCTGCTGAATGCAGAGTGACTAGATTAACAGCTGAAGGAGACAGCCACAGACAGTAGATTTCTGGAAGTCTCAAACAGACTGCCTAAGGTCAGATAGGGTTACATCTCACATCATCAGAGGTAGATCCAGAAATTAAAAACAGCGGTCTCCTACCATAGAAGTTCACACCACAAAGGAAATCAAGACAGATCAATTTAAGAAGCAGAAGCAAAAAAGAAGAGTCTCACAAATAATGGGAATACAAAGAAACACCCCCCCCAGTCAAAGGGGAAGGAAGAATCCACAGATAGAGAACTAAATGAAATAGAGGCAAGTAAACTATCAGATATTGAGTTCCAAACAATGGTTCTAAGGAAGCTCATTGAGCTCAGTGAGCCCAGAGAGAATTACAAAAATCTGCAGGGAAACTACGAGGAACTTACTTGCACACTATAACAGCATGAAAAAGGACACAGAAAGTATCAATAAGAGACAAGACGAAATGAAGAATATAATTTCTGAATTGAAGAACACAGTAGAAGGAATCAAAAGCAGGCTAGATGAAGAAGAGGATCGAATCAGCAAGATGGAGGATAAGGTAGAAAAAAGCTCCCAGAAAGAGCAAGAAAATGAAAAAAGACTCAAAAAGCACAAAGAAGCATTTACAGAAATGCAGGACAACCTAAAATGTAATGATGTCCTTATAATAGGGATACCAGAAGGAGAAGAGGAGGAGCAAGGGATAGAGAACCCGTTTGAAAAAGTAATGATGGAAAACTTCCTTAACTGGAGGAGAGAAAATGTCGCACAAGTCCAGGAAGCACAGAGGGTCCCATTCAAAAGGAACCCAATGAGGCCCACTCCAAGACACATCATCATTAAAATGGCAAATATCAAAGACAAACAGAATCCTAAAGGCAGCAAGGGAGAAACAGGTAGTAACATAAAAGGGAGGCCCGGTATGGCTAGCAGCTGACTTCTCAACAGACACCACAAGCCAGAAGAGAATGGTGAGAAATATTCCAAGGAATGAAAAGCAAAAGCCTGCAACCAAGACTGCTCTACCCAGCAAGGCTCTCCATTAAAATGGAAGGCAAAATAAGGAGTTCCCCAAACAAAAGAAGGCTAAAAGAATACACCTCCACCAAACCAGCATTGCAAAATATGCCAAAGGGACGCTTTAAGAAGATGAAGAAAGAGTCTATGAATACCTAGTTTCTTTCACAGTCACAAATACTTGGTATTACCAATATTTTTAATACTGAATACCAGATTAAGTGACTGGTTTGCTCACCTTCAGACACTAGAATCATCCTCAGCGCAGAGATGCCCACAGCATGATGAACACATGGGAAATGACAGCAAATTCACATCTCCCATCTTATAGATGCTCGCTCCAGAACATATACTTGCCAGGGAACAATGCTTCACGGGTATTTTTGCATTTCTGCATCGTCAGGACTTTCTAAGCCCACAGCTTTGGCGCCGGGTTAAAGGGCGACTGAACAGCAACCCTAAACATGGAGCCCTCCAGAGAGGGAAGAATTTCCTCTCTCCCAAGAGCCGTATGTTTACATCCCAGGATGTTTATGAAATAGAGCCCTTTCCTTCTCTCCCTCACCTTCCAGGGAATCTATTTACATTCCACAGCCAAGGTCCCTCTCTCCATATCCAGAGAGGCAAATGGACAAAGGGCCAGCCATCTTGTGTAAGCTCCAAGTTTCCTAATTTCAGAGTTTGTCTCTTGTGGTACAACATGCCACTCACTGTACACCTAAGGTGTCTGGTTCTCAGTGCATCACCCCATGGACACTGGGGCACAGGGAACCAACCCAAGTTACTCTACAAGTAAATAAAAGGTCTAATCTCTGACACAGAGACCTCATTTTTTTATTTTAGAGTGTGAGTGTGCAGTTGTCTATAACTGTAGCGAGCTGACTTGTTAGATTTTAAGCAGAGTAAAATGTCAGACCCTTGACAGTTTCAGACTCAACAATATTGTTTTACAGAGCATATTCAGTCAAATTCTTGGAAGTAAATTACATATGTAATGTGGCTCTGATACATAATATCTTTTTTCATTGTTCAACCAATTTCATACACCTGGTTCTTGGACTGGATAATCTCAAATGAGATACTTGTGTGAAATCTCAAATGACATACTTCTAACATGTGAACTTTTCATTTCAAAGCTACCCCTCAAATGACAATGATTTCTCGGTGTAAGAGCTGGTATTAATTTTAATTACTGCAGAAAAGGCAAAAAAATAGACCTTCAATTTTTATTTGTTTTGGTTTGAGGAAAACAAAACTTTTCAGTAGGGGTGAGAATAGTAAAATCACCACAGCTTTTGTTTCAAATGGTTACACACACATGTACTTCTATATAAGATATTTTTAAACTGGAAATATCTACAAGTTAAACTTGAAATTGCAAGTAGCATTAACAGGATGGAAAAAATAACGTCTTTATTGGTTAAATTAGCTTTTATTAATGACTGAAAGTCTCACAGGCATGTACCAAAAATTTTTGCTGATACATTTTTCTACAAACTGTAATGGACCAGAGAAGTTAAGGGATTTATTTAAGCTCACATGGTACTATTATGCATCATATCTGTTTAACTACATTAAACGTGTAGGACACTTCAAAACTATGGTTTATTCCTCCTTGTTAGAAACAGCAGTTTTGTCAGTTTCTCCTTCTCTAGCACTACCAAAGAACATGCAGAATGGCCTTGATTCAAACACAGACTCCACCACTTACCAGCTGTGAACTCTCTTTACCTCAATTTCTGCCTATGAAACTGTTGTGAAGACTTAATCAGACATTATACAAATAGTACTTGGTGTAATATCTAGCTCACAGAAAGGATTCCATAAATACTGGCTTGTATTCATTTATTATAATGCTGATAACTCCATTTAAAAATAAAAGTCAGGATTTTTATATTATTAGTCCTCAACGTTTTCACACTCAGGTCAGATAGTACCACCTCTTTCCACACGTCTCAGCATCAAGGCAAGAGTGCACGTGATCATAAAAGCAACGGCAGTGTTTCTGAGGCAGCTGCACAGTAACATCAGCAGAGAATGCTCAAGGAATAGGTATTAAACTCATACTTTTCTTCTGCATTTCTTTCAGTTAAAGCCTGACCTCTCGCATCCAGGGTAAGTTAACTTAATGCTTCGTATGAAATCAGATAAAAAGAAACATTAATTCGCAGCTTCAGATAAGCAACCGATAATAGAAAACGGAAACCGTGCAAGTATTTTAGGACCCTTCACAGGAGAGGCCGCACCTCGCGCAGCGCAGCGGGGAGCGAGCAACGCCTCGGGCACCAGGGCTCCCGTGCGTCCTTGCACGTTGCAGGAGATTTTTTCCCTTTTCACTGAAAAATATTCCTGAAATTTGAATAAATCTTTGTTTTTGAACAATGGAGATGATCGAATAGAGAGGTGGAATAAAGATACTAAATTTACAAAATCTAAAATTCCTTCAAACAAGAAGTTCTTTCTAGGAATTATCTTTTCCTCCCCCTGCGGTTTCTATTTCTCTGAACAAAACATAATACAGCACTATACGTTAAACTCTACAGAGCTGGCCCAAGGTACTACTCATTCAGGGGGGAAATTTCCAAACCTAAATGCACTTATTAAAAAACAGTAACATAATATTGTAATAACTATGTACGGTATCAGATGGGTACTAGACTTACCAGAGTGATCACTTTGTAAGTTATTTAAGTGTCTAATCACTATGTTTGTATACCTGAAACAAATATTATAGTAGTATAATATATGTAATATAAACTGCAATTGGAAAATAAAAATTGTTTTTAAAAAACAATTAACTGAAAATGAACCAAATCTCAATAGCACCTACAGACCTGATTTCCCTGAAGGAGCATACACAGGTTTCCTTCTGTACCCAAAAGTAAAGCATGTCTATAAAACCTTTTATAAGCAGGAATGGCATACAGCAAAGAAGAAACTACTGTTAATTTATAAGAAAAAATTCTGAGTGTTCTCAAACCCAAAATTCAACACACACACAATGCTTTTATTTCATTCACCACAACTGAAATGCTTAATTATGTCCAGTTTTACGCAAGCTCTTTTAGGCTTTTCAGATACCTCGGGACACACCTTGCTTACAGACAAACACTATAAATGGAGGTGACACACAGATGCTCACAAACACAGTTCCAAGCTGTGGCAGCTGGAGCTGAGGTGCTGAGTGTGGTTCCCATGGAAGGAGCTTGGGGGCCACTTGCAATGTTCTGGGTGCGCACCGCCTCCAAGGCGGCCCGTGCAAAACAAACGCTGACTGCTGGCTTCGCTTTTCACCTTTTTTCATAAAAGTGAAAATCGTTTTCAAGTTTCTTTTAGGTAGTGAATACAGGTACTAATGTAGGTCTTTTGTAAAAGCAAAGGGGTGTAACAGGAAGTGGGGTTAGGCAAACTTTTGAAAAACCAGTATAGAATAATATTAATATTTGTCAGAGTTGATTTATGAGTAAAGCTAGTTTTTGATCAGCAAGTAGGTACCTGTTTGCTATTCATAGCTCTTTTTCAGAAACAAAATAAATAAAAGAACTAAACTTTGAATTCAAGAAACAAAGTAGACAAACACCAAAAAAAGTAGAATGGAAACAAATATTGTTAAAAATTAATAGTATGATGAGGACAAAAGAGAGGGAGATAGGAAAGAAAAGAAGGCAAGAAGGAAGGAGACCGGCAGGCTCAAGCTGATCAATAAAATCACAGGCTGGTTTCTAAAAAAGGCCAAATTTAATAATATATTGTGTACAACTTACCATAATAAACTTTCAAACCTATATTAAATGGACAATTTTTTAAGAAATTATAAATGATAAAGACTGACCTAACTAAATATGAAAGAACTTGACTAGACCCATGATCAAATCATAAGTTGAAATGATAATTAAAGATTAAGCCCTCAAATGGGAACCAGGCCCCAAAGGTTTTAAAAAGAAAATTCTAGTCCACCTTCAAAAAACAGGTAATTCCAATTTATACAAACTACTTCAGGGAATGCATTTTTAAAAGAGGGAGGACCCGTGAAATTCCCTAACTCAGGCTAGTGGACAAGCACAGAACGAAGGTCAGCATCACCCGTCAACACAGACACAAAAATCATCATCTTAATAGAGTAAAAACGAACATACTTATTTTTAAAATATTTAACCTAATAGAGTATGCCCCAGGAATAGAACGGCGTTTCAACAATCTATTCCTATGACCAGAGTAATTCTTTGCACTAACTTTTAAAGACAGTTTATTCGTGCTCTGTAACATGGCCTCAGTTAAGACCACGGCGTGGCACAGCCTCTTCTGACTCTGTTTTCCTCTCCCCCTTGTCACATCCCAGCTTATCTAAATCACAGCTCACAGTTCTCCTGCAACATCTTCGCTGGAAGGAACATCCAGTGTTCTAGTCTACTGGTCATCTAGAGTGCTAGTGTATCCAGGGTCTGCGCTTCCTTTTCAGAACGAAGATCAGAAAAACAAGATCAGGATAAACTGACAGTCTCTCTGGCAGTCAAGAGAGTGCGCGCGCCACACGAGAACGCACTACGGGCTGGCCTCGCCCGCCGCCCAGCAAGCTCACCAGGGTCATTTCTCGCCCACGTGGCAGTGCCATCTTATACTACCTTCCACCTGAAGATACTGAGCTGCGGTTGGAACAGGAAAAGTCAGATAATTTGACCAAAGTGTGCCAGAAATAAGCTGATAGAGAATTTAAACACATCTGTGCACAATAAAGCATGTGTTGCCAATTCACCAGAAAAATATACCCACAGGCCTGGGAATTATTTCATCCGGCTGTGGTTAAATTAGAAACAAAGAAATTACTCAAGAATGCTCAGTGGCAACTCTGCTCTCAAAGGTGGAATACTCTTCCCTTCAGAATAAGGAAGGAAATTTCTGTTTTACAAAACCATGTATGAAAGAATATCGCACTACTTTGCTCTAACCGCTAAACAAGTCATCTTTCTGACCATCAAAGGTATTCCTTCCCAAATTATAACTATCTTTTTCTTACAAGTTCTTCTAAGTATTTTTGTACTTACATATAATTTTTATAGAAATATAGTCTTGTTTTTGAGCTTTTTAATTTATCAATCTAACATGAACATTGTTTCTACTTCCATCACTATTCTACATAATTTATAGTGCTGCATAAGATTTCCCTGTGTGAATAGTGCATAATTTATGACCCATTCCTATTTTTGAACGTTTAGATTATTTCTAGTAAAGAACTAGATGCAACATGAAAGGATTAACATCCAAAACTTGTAAAGCATTACCATGAATAAATAAAAAATACAAACAAACCTATACAACATTATGAGCAAAAGACTTAATCTAGAAGAGTTTAAAAATTAGGAATATCAACTGCCAAGCAACATTTGAAAAGATGCTCACCTGCATTATAAATGAGGGGACTGACAATTAAAATACAGGGAGAGAGAGCTACATCTCCATCAGACTGGTGAAATGGCAAGGGTCAGACAACCGAGAGTCAGCAACGGTGGAAAACAACAGCTCTCACTGACTGCTTCTGTGTGAGTATAAATTTGTCAGTCACTTGAAAAAGTAGTTTGGCTTTACCTAGTAAAGCTGATACGTGGGAACACTATCGCCCTGAAACTCCATTCCCGGGTATACACCGTGAGAAGCCCCTGAACAAGTGCACCGGGATTCGCGTACAATGTTCACAGAGAGGTTGTTTAGAATAGTCCAAAACTGGCAACAATCCAAATTTCAAAAAAAAAAAAAAAAGGATAAATTACTTGTGACATGTGCATGATATGAATTAATAGACAGCAATGAACTGAGTGAAGTATAATTATGTATATCTACAGTGATAAAATTTCCCAGTGTTAAATGAAAGATGCAAGACAAGAAAGAACACTACTTTGATGTTTCAAGCTCCCACCAGTAGCCCTGGTTCCTTCTTCGCCGGTCCTACTTTTTTTTTCCCCATAGTTCTAATCTTCTTGGCCATCCTCTCTGCTCCGTAAGCATGAATCTTTGATTTTTGTTGTTGTTCACTAATGTAGCCAAAGCACCTAAAACTGTGGCTGGTACCTAGTTACTTGCTCAGTAAATATTTGCTGAAGGAATTAAATAATTGCTTCATATAATTAGGGACGCATACAGATATTAGAATGATAAAAAGATACGGCAATGAATATTATAAAAGCCATGGTGCAAGTAGCCTCCAGGGTAGGGAAGGTAAATGCCACACAGCAAGGACACCGAAAATTTCTCACTCTTAATCTAGGCTTTCAAATGTGCATATATATGTGTGTACACACACACACACACACACTCACACAAAGGGTGGAAGAAAAAGGTAGGTTTACAGTTGTTCACATGGAAAAACACACACAGACTATGATCACTACAACAGCTTCATTAACTCAGAAGAATGTCACAATGGCACAGTGCACGCAGATACAATCTCCTAGGTGCTCAAATTGCCGGCCCTCATTGTTTACACATTCCTGTAGCCTGCTTGCTATATTCAAGCACACTTCGGTACTGAGTTCTTTTTAAAGCTACTTTTGCCCACCCCAATGTGTGTGTGGGGGGGGGTGTATGCATATATATCTGTATATACATACAGACATACATCACAATAAGAAAAAGGATTGGAAAAAAACTCCATTAGCCTTCCTTCCCCTAACCCCTACTCCACTGCGCCCCAACTCTTGATTTCTTGTTACTGTGACCCAACATGAGTGTCAGGCAACAGCTAGAATAGATCATGCTGTAAAACAGTGGCAAACTCTGTCTAGGAATCTGATGGGAATTTTTGGATTTCCACTAATTTCACTACTGTTTCCAATTGAATTAGGAGCCATCGGACATTATTAGTAAACGTAAGAAAATAAAAGTTTTCACATCAACCAATAAAACATCAACTTCTGAGTATCACCACTCAGTATGTGGATCTGGATACAGGTAGATGTACATGTGGATGCACAACAGATATAATTCGGTATGAGGGAAATATTTCAAATATACCTGTATGCTGCCAAACTCAACATTCTCGTAATGGAAATGTGCACATTCAGCCATCTTCGGAAAGTGACCTTTAGTGAAGGGTAACCTGAAGTACATGGAATAAAGAGGTGAGATATGAGGCACTGGAGTGGTGAAAATTACTAGCCTACGGAGAAAATAAAATGGGTTCAAGAGCTCATGCAAGCAAAACTATTTAGTAAGCACATGCGCATGAGCACACATATACCCACACAAACGTTTTCAGAAACTGAATCAAATGAAAATAACAGTTAGCGCACAGCTCAAAAATCAAAAAAAAAAAAAAAATTGAAAAGCATCACTATACTCTCCTAATCATGGCTCAAGTCAATGCCCATAGAAAAACTACGCTTCCAGTGGGTGTTACGCAGACTGCGGACAGCCAGCTTCTAACGAGAAGCAGCATTCCCACCACAAAATACAAAGCCAGATTTTACCTGTGAATGTTGTCGCAGCCCATCAGTCCTGGGTGGGTGGGTCTGGGTGCAGAATGAACATTTTTATCCTTGTCTTTTCTACACTTGCATGAAAACATAGCTATCTAACCCTCTACCAGGTGAAAAGAGGGCTTTTCGGTTTAAAACTGAAGCAGACACCTTAAGATACTTCACTTAAATGTCAACTGCTGGCATCCATCTCAGGCCGTCTCAAAGGCAAAGCTGAGATGCAGCAATTCTCGTAACTTAAACAAACCTCAGTTTTCTCAATGAATGAGAATATGTATTAAAGGTACCTAGAGAGATATACTTGGGCTGTTCCTATTGAACAAACACAACCTAACAGACAATGACATAAAGTTGCAAGAACAAAATTTAAGTATATTCATAGGCCAGAGATAAATCTTCAGATGTATTTCACTAACCATTGAGTCATAATTTAAGGCTTACTGGTATAAGTTAATGTATGGAGAGTAAGAGTTTATTTAGTAAGAAATCTAAAGAAGAGTTTTAAGAGAACTGAAGAACTGATTTCCATTTATAGGAATTCATTTAAAAACCACTATAAAATTATACTTACTTTTTCACATGTTTAACCTTCATACTAGCTGTACTGCCACATGTCTTAAGACTAAGGTCTCCGGGGATCTCAGGGACATCTGCTCCTCTTGCCTTCAAAATAATAAAAACAGAAGATGCATGACTATTCCTTTATCATGAATACGTTTTTAAAAGCAGAGTATATAGTTCATTGTAATGGTTTTGCTGACTCTGTACCAACAGCAATACATAATGATTTAATAATCTCTTCTTAAAATAACTTATTCAGTTTAATTAAGAGTAAGAAAAAATATTCACCTAATTTAAATAGTTAACTTTACTGTATGAGGAAAAGTCTTCTGTGACAAGGGTTTTCATGCTCTTATACTCACATCTCAAAATCGGCTATTATGCATTGCAGCACAAACTTAAATCTCCCCAGGGGGGCGGTGGACTAAAGTAACCTTAGTTACAATGATTAATAAAAGGTACAATGGCAATACGAATACCATTAGGCACTCAGAAAAATGCATTTCTCACACCAAAACGTGAAAGTGACATCTCCAAACTTACTGCTTCCTCTGCCCCAGTTCCCATGTGGGGATTTTTTAAATTCTAGTGACACATTCAACCGCAAGGGTCTTCACACTCTGAACAAGATCAACAGCAAATCCAAAAATCCATTTTTAAAGAACACATTTATGTTATATTATCCATGGTTTCTTCATTAAATTTACTGGTGTGACACTGGTTAATAGGGTCACATATACAGGTTTTGGGTGCGCATTTCTGTGCTGCAAGACCTGTACATATTGCATAGTGTGCCCGCCACCCGAAGCCACGCTTCCCATGACCCGCGCCCTTAGTTATCACGGCCCATGCCGCCCGATGCAACAGGGGAGGATAAACTGGGCTGCGCGGCTGAACTGAGCAAAGGGGAGAATCACGAAGAAGATACGGTAAATGCACACAATGGGATGCTATTCAGCCATGAAAGAATGAACTCTTGCCATTTAGGACAACAGGATTGGACCTTCAGGGCCTTACACGAAGTAAAACATGTCAGATAAAGGAAGATACACACCCTATGATCTCACTTATCTGTGGCATCTAAAAATACAAAGCAAAAAAAAAAAAAAAAAAAAAGCTAAAAAACAGAAGAGATCGGTGTTTCACAGAGCCAGCAGGTAGGGAGCGGGCAAAATGGGTGAACAGGGTCAAAATGCACAAACTTTCCATGATAAAATGAAGAGGTCTGGGGATATAATGTACACTCTGGTGACTGTATTGCATATTTGAAAGTGGCTAAGAGAGTGTATCTTAGAAGTTCTTATCACACAAAAAAAGAAAAACACTTGTAATACGCATAGCGATGAATGTTTAACTAGACCTACTGTGGTGATTATACAAAAGCTCTTATGAACATTTATATGCATGCCTATTTGTGTACACATGGAGTATTTTGGGGGTCTACATTTGGGAGTATAGTTTTGTATCATGTGACATTGGCTATGATAATTAAACTTACAAATTATTATGTTGTGCACCTACTCCACTTAAGCCTATCCTAGTAACTTAGCCAAACGCTGTTGTTTTCTCTTATTAATCTCCCATAGGTAACACCCTCTATACAGCAAGTTGAAGCATTTTATTATATTATTATTGATATTTTATTGAAAAGCACTTTGCCTTTCTCTTACCTTTTTTTCCAATCATCAAAAGAATAACTTCCCTGAACAAGAGCTAATGGAGTGACAAATGCACATACTTTATTGATATCTGACATCCTCTACCCTCGTTACAACGCTAAAATTTAACAGCATTCAAGGAAAACACTCAAAGAATCCCAGTACTGCTAACTACCCTCGAGAAGCAAATCAGGGCTTTTATCTCTCATCTTATAATTCTCCTGGCTAATAAGCAGTACCTGTGAAAGTCTACAGTTAACAAAATTAAATTCTGCATGTTAACAGCTCTATTTTTATAAGTAAAAATATTTTACTATTACGATTTTGTTACACTTTGCTAAATAATCCTCCAGACTCACTGACCCATTTTCAGTGCCACCAACCATGTATGTGAGTGCCTATTTTTCACAACCTCACAAACACAGGATATTATCAATCTTTATCTTTGTCATCTGATAGGATTACATCCTTATCTTTCTTTTCTAATTTAAGTAAAAGAGTTTATTAAAATTCCCTTTTTAATGGGCATCTGTACTACCATATACATATATATCTGTGCATGTGTGTTACACACACGCTTAGTTTCAGATTCTGTTGTTTTTTAGATTTTTCAAAGAAAACATTTTTTAAGTCAAAGGTAGAAATATTTGTCTGACATAAAATAATCAAGATATTTAATGGCTTGCCATATAAATTATAAGCCTGGAAGGTCTAGTCCTTACATATCTTGATTTCAAGACTTACTATAAAGCAATAGTAATTTAAGTCAGTGTGGTACTGGACTGGGATGGACAAATTAAATAAATGTAGCAGAAAGTCTGGAGAAAGCCCACATATGACAACAAAGCTTGACTTATGACAAAAGTAACAATGCAATTCAAAAGAATATTACTGTGTCAATAAGATTGGCGTAGTTTTCTAAAATATGCAAAATAGGAATAAACCTTGAGCCTTCTCTAAACAATCTGCACAAAAAATCATTCAAGGTAGAAATTCACTCAATGTGAAGATTTAATGCTTCTAAAATTAAACAAGAATAATAAATAACATGTAAAAATGCCTTTAACAAGAAACAAAAAAGTTCTACCTATAAGAAAAAATGAATTCAATTACATCCAAATTAAAAACAACTTAAGTCATAAAAGCTCCTTAAAATAAATACTAACAACCCAATTCTTAAATGCCAAAACACCTAAAAGGGTACTTCATAAAAAAGGATACCAAATGGCCAATAATTGTAGATATTCAATGCCATTACTCATCAAGAAATGCAGACTAAAATCCTAACGGGATAATACTGAACAATCTCCAAACAGCTAAAAATTTTTTTTTAATTAAAATACCCAAGCTGGCAAAAAAACATGGAGCACTAAAATTCTCATTTATTGCTGATTGAAGTATAAAATAGTAATAACCACTCTGGAAAATTGTTTGATAATTCCTACTAACTTAAATATACATACACCCCCATGATCCTACAACTACACTCCCAAATGTCGACCCCCAAAATACTCCATATGTACACAAATACGCATGTATATAAACAGTCATAAGAACTTTTGTACAATCACCAGAAATGGAAACAACATGAATACACAAAAACAGAGGACTGCCTGAATAAATTAAGGTGTAATTAGACAATGAAATGCTGTGTTTGAAAAAAGATATTTATTAACATATTAAACAGCATGAATATATCTAACCATTACTACAATATGCGAAGGTGTGTATTGAGCTTAAATTAAAAATTAACAGAAAAATGTATCAACAGAATTTTTAATGACACTTAAGCTGGTTCTACATTTGTCTAAAATAGCTGTAACTGGAAAGACAATAAGGAAAGAACAGTATTCAAAGCCCACAAACAGAAGGCTGTTTTCTAACTTATGATAAGTTAACAGACGCCAAAACCATTTAAGAGGCGTTAGGACACCAGCAAGGAGAAGACTAAGACAATCAGAAAAGTTGTATAAATGCATTTAAGCACTAACGTGCAACCATATAGAAAAGACATCAATAAAGAAAAGACATAAGAGGCTATGATCTTTGAGAGAGATAAATCATGGAAGGTGAACTCTCTAGTCAGCCAAACCCCTGATAAAGAGAAAAGTTTAACAGCAGCTGGGAAAAGAACATATACACACATTACATTCACAGGACTACATATGAGAAAAGCAAAATGCTTGGATTGAGTTCCTTTAATTGCTTTTTTAAACTGTCAAAACAGAGTTCTATATCCAGCAAAATTTATTTCAAAAAAAAATGTGAGAATTCTAGTCTCTTCCACTGCTGATAATGAAAACTCTACAAAAAACAAAATGAAATAAAATAACAAGCAACTACCTGATAATTCTAAAAAATTTAATGAGAGCGAGTGGATTGGAAAGCAAAGTCAAAACCTGAGAAATGACTAATAATATACCGGCAGTGTGCTTCCCGGTTTCCCCCAAGCCCACCCCACCCCCTCTCAGAACTGCCTAAGGAGAAGCTGTATCATGATATAAGCAGCAAGCAATAAACAGACTGTTTCAAAAAATACAATTTCTGGCCACAGGACTTCAAAAATACCCCTTGAATATGGAAAAATAGCCAAGAGATTCCTTTTATTCCTCTTCTTCCAACGTGGCCCAAGGACAGGCTTGAGAGCAGTACCCCAGCTGTAGCAGGGGCATATGAGACTCTCAGTGGGAACCCGTTCTTCGCAATAGTCTTCGAGACCCTGTTGCGTAAAGACTGTAGGGAAAATCCTTGCTATTTTTTTCCTCTTTCTTCTCCCCCTGTTTAGGCCTGGAGCGGCCCCAGTCATGAAACACTGTGTGCAGCCCAGAGACTAACAGGCCTGGCGAACTCCTTCCTTCCAGCCAGAGAAATCAGGGAAAGCATCCTTTGAGAGCAGACAATGTGTACAAAATAGAAACTGATGTTAAAATCGCCACCCAAACAAGGCTAGACAGAAACTTCTGTCTAAACCCCACCAGGTTAATGCCTGGTAAGAGAGAAAAGCCAAGATTCTCCAGAGGATTTTATTAGGAGTCAGTCTCAGAACATAATAGTCCAAGTGTCCACAATAGAATAAAAAATAACTGGATAAACCAAAAGCCAGTAAAATATGAGAAATTTCCCCCAAGAAGATAATCAAATACCAAATATGAGATGAAACATGTTGGATTTATCAAAGACTTTAAAACATGTATTATAAACATGCTACATTAGATACTGAAACCAGTGGTAAAACAAAAATTTCTCCAAAACTGTGCCTATACAAAAATACCAAACTTTTAGATAGGACAAGGGCCTCAAGGTCTGAGCAGTTCTTACTAAATGATATTGTTGCTAAATGTTAAAAGGTAACACAGTATTTTGCAGATGCAGCTGTAGACAGGATGAGCTTGACAGAAACTAAACCAGATACATGTAGCCAACAAAACAGGAAGAAATTAACATTAAATTAACCATATAGCATATATAAGCAATGGTTAAGCCTCCCATCAGAGAGAACTTTGTTTGAATCCAGTTGTCTCCTTTACCTACTGCAAGTAAGTAAACAAACCTTGCAACAATCTTATCTCCTTCCTAAATAGAACACCCCAAGAAGGAAACTCCTTGCATTCAGTAACAAACAACATGAAAATTTTGAAACTGAAAAAAGTAGTATCTGAAATTAAAACAAAATTGGCTCAGCAGAATGGAGATAACAGGGTACCTGACATTAGACAATCTGAAAAGATAGCTAAAAATTTTTTTAAAGATTCAAAAATAGAAATGGATCCATATAGATACCTGGGGAGAAGAAACATTCTGGCATAGGGAAAAAAAAACTATTTAAAGAAATAATTCCTGAAAACATTATAAATTTATTGAAATGTATTTACAGATTCAAGATCAGAGAAAATCAAAGAAAACCACAAAACCAAAACAATAATAATCAAGCTCTTCAAACCAAATATAAGAGAAATATCTTGAGAGCAGCCAGAGGAAAAAAAGACATTACATATAGTTCAATAATTTAAATGACTGGATTTCTCTCAACAGTTATAAAATTCTGCAAGAACACTCAAACCAATAAAGTACATCGAGTGAAAATATCTTTCAAATTGAAGTAAAAATAAGACCACACTCAGGTGAAGAGGAATTTATCACCAATAGGTCCTAAAAGAAATGCTTGCGGAAGTTCTTCCTGTAAAGGAGAATGCCACCAGCGTAAAACTTGAACATTCTCCTTTGAAGGAAGGGCCACAGAAATGGTAAATAATTAGATAAATGTAACAGGTTAATAGCCTCTTAATTTTTGTAAATACATGTGCAAGTTCAAAGAAAATATGACAGCATTATTTGATACATGTAGATGTGATACTTGTAAAAAGTACAACATAAAGGGGAAAATAAAGGCACCTACATGGTGGAAAAGGGGCTACCTACTCCACTTGAAGTGCAAAATTATAGCTTTAAGTAGCATATGAAAATATAGAAAAATAAAACTAACAACACACAAAAAAGGATAAAACACCCTGACCAGTAGATTAGGCCAGGAATGTAAGATCAGTGAAACACCTAAAAACAAAACAACATTTCATCACATTAACAGAGAAAAAAATCACATGATCATCTCTTAGGAAGTACACACCTTAGAAAAAATTCCAAACCCTAGTGATGAAAAAATAAACATCAATAAATTAAAAACAGAAGAGAACACCCTTAATGTAATATTTTAAAAGTATCCAGAAAGGGACTAAGGAAAACATGATACTGAATGGGAAAATATTTAAAGTTTCCCCAAATGTCAACAGTACAAGGATGTATGCAATTATCACATCTATGTATCATGTTAGAGTGCCTAACCAGTGCAATGTGGGAAAAAACCACACACAAACCCTTGTACAAGGATTTACAAACTCTTAGAATTAACCAAAGAATTAAAAAGAATTTATCAAGATTTCTGGGCATAATTTTACAAAAATTAATTACATTTCTACATAGTAGGTACAAACAAGTAGAAAATAAAATTTTAAAACAATAGCAATAGAATAACATTAAGAAAACATCAAATACCTAGGACCATATAAAAATATAAAAAAGATTTCTACACTAAGAACGACAAACATTTTTCAAAATTTAAGACAATGTAAAGTAACATATTACACACATATACACATCTCATTTGTATGGACTGACTGATACAATACTGTCACAGTGCCAGTTCTTCCCCAAATTATCCATAGATTTATCTGTGTAAATTAGAAAACGAATTCTAAGAATTTATATGGAAATGCAAAAAACATATCAGTGCCAAGTCAAGAAGAGCAGAGCTAGAAGTCTTGCTCTACCAGTTCGCAAGATCTACTACAAAACTGTAACTAAGACAGTGTGATATTTGCCCAAGAACAGAAAAATGGACCAATGGAGCCCATAAGAAAATGCAGGCAGCAGCTGATAATATAGTCATCTGATTCACAACAAAGGTAACACTCAAATTAAGTCAAAAGGAGAGACAGTCATTTTAATATATGTATTAAGTCAATTGTATTTCTAAAGGATAAAAGGGAATGTTGATCCCTTATCTCATATCACACACAAAGTTCAATTTATTTTTTTTAATTTTATTTTATTGTTTCAAATACATTTGTCTCCACCTCCCCTCTACCAACAAAGTTCAATTTAAATTAGCTCACTGACCCAAACATAAAAAGTAAACATGTTCTTCAACACAATACCTTCATAATTTTGGAGTGGGCAAAGATTTCTTTAAAATGCACAGAAAAAATTATTACTATAATCAAAGAAATTTTTAATAAATTGGGACTTCACCTAAGGGTGTGAAAAGCCAAGCTAGAACCTGAAAGAACTGAAAATACATATATCTGATAAAGGACTAGTATCCGTAATTTATGAAGAACTACTAAAATTCAATTTTTTAAAAGGCAGGCAACCCCACAGAAGAAAAATGCATGATTTGAAAGAACATATAACAGAAAAAGACATCTCAATGCTAAATAAGCAAATGAAATGATGCTAAACATAAATCATCATCATAGAAACACAAATAAAAACCACAGTGACACTCTTTTACATACACAACAGAAAGCAGGCACAGTGAGTAGAGAATGTAGGATGTCATGTGTAGAAACAATGGTTGCCTTTGGTGGAAAAGTACTGACTGAGAGGCATGCAAGGGAACATCCTGAATTTCAGGAAAAGTTGTATGTTTAAATCTGGATGGTGGTCACATGGGAAAAACAAAAGTGAAAATTCATCAAGTTCTACATATGAGATTTGTGACTTCTTTGTATGCTAGTTATACCAATGACAACTGATAGGAAAAAAATTAAATGTGAAAAAAAACAGACGATATGAGAATAGGAATTTATTGTCAACCTCATTTATTGAATAAAGATGCATAAAAACATACTAAACAAACTAGCAATCCAAATCTATCACTATGTTAATTTTTAGAAATATATCATAACTCAACCGAATTTATGCCAGGAATGCAGGACATATTAACAACTGAATATTTATTATTAGTAATAATTAAAGTTAGTTAGGAAAAAATATTAGATTGTTGCAACAGATGCAGAAAATTATCTGATAAAACTCAACCCCCATTCATGGTAACATCTAGTAAGGCTTCTCGTTGAAAATAGTGAAGACACATTCATCTCTGCTCTCAAACATGTATTACCAAAATAATTTTCAAAATATCATTTTGTTCTTATATTGGCAGAAGTAAAAGTGTCATATGTATAAGGTCATTCTTTGCAGGACTATCTCCAGTAACTGTGAAAAAGACAATAGGCCAAAATGGAGTCACTGGTGCTAAAACCACACGCTCAAACTTAATACCAAGCGTAACTGCACTTCCGGTCTCTCCCAGAAACGTAATCTTAACCAGTTTGGAATCTTCTGTTCAGCACCCCAGAGGCGACCTGCCACACAGGCCCTTTCCTCCCGAAAAGGAAGATGAGGTAATCCGTCCCTTCCCTATCTCTTCCCCTTTTGCCCCTAAAAGCCCTGCATTTTATACAGCCCCTCAGAAGTCTTTTCTCCTTCCTCGATGGCATGCTGCCTGGTTCACGGAGCATTCAAAACGCCAATGAGGTCTTTAAAATTGCACAAGTGCATGGCAGGCCTTACAAAGCCAGAGACCTAAAGCAGCCACGTAGGATGATCTGAAATTAAAACTTCCTAACAAAAAGGGAGCTATGGCGAGCAGTCATGCCCTAGACCAGTTATCTTCCTTGACACACGTGTTCACCTTAACTGAGCCTATCCGCTGTCTCTCTGCACCTACAATAGCACGCCTTTGGAATGTCAGAGTAATCGCCTTTCTCCAGACTCCTCAGGGCGTCATTTCCCACTAGAACATGAGACCACGGAACTGAGGCAGGACAGTAGGAAGCAAGGAGAATTCCTAGGCCAGGTGGAATGAGGAAACTGAGACAATTACATGGCCAAGCAATTTATAGCCAGATAACAAATCACAAGGTCTTATCTTCCTAACCAAGGACACTTATTAGGAGCAAATGGTTTCCTAGGGTGTCCAGCCTTCTGGCATTTCTGAGCCACACTGGAAGAAGAACAGTTGTCTTGGGCCACACATTAAATACACTGCAACATGTAATCACAAAATAATCTCATAACGTTTTAAGGAAATTGACGATTTTGTGGTGGGCTGCCATCATAGCCATCCTGGGCTGCAGGGGGGACCCCCGTGGCACATTCCGGACCTTGCTGTGGCAGACCCGCCTCCGTCCCATCCCCTCTTCGGTGACATTGTTAAACCAGAGAATGCTCCTGACCCCTCTATACTCTCATTTTGAGGCATCAGCGTATTAGACGCACCTCGAAAATTGATGAATATTCTCTTGAGATTCTCCCCTGAGATATTCACTAAAATTTCTGCCTTTAGAAAAAAAGATAAGAACCCAGAGCACACCCGTGCCTTCCACTCCTTCCTTCAGGCGTGTGTCTTTAAGGGTCCCAAGGAGACTTGCAACCAGGGCAGCAATAGGCGGCAGCAGCTCATTCCGGGCTGAGCCCCTGAATCTGCCTCCAAGGGCCCTCCGTTTGCCTAACTTTTCACTGAGCCAAAAGGCAGTTCCACCTTGGCTCACTCCTGTTGCTGTGATCTTGCCTCTTCTATCTTAAGCCCTTCCCTGTTTTGCTGTCTCCAGCTTTATTAAGTGTACTCTCAAAATCACCTGGACTGTGTTGTGAAATTTTTCCTGCATGTAAGTCAAGAGCCCAGGAGCCCACACACTGCAGACCATGCCAGGGCAGAGTCGCCCCACTCCCAGTCCCTTTGCAGGGACGAAACCCCTCATTTGTATCTTGTTCTCCCACATACCATCTCTATATGCTTTAAATGTTAAGTGCTAACTCTTCTATACCCACCAATGTAAAAGAAGTATGTATTTCTCTCTTTTACTTTCTACCCAATCTCAGAGATGTCCCCACTTTGCTTTCTCCTGCCTCCCTAATCCACCACCAATGGATTTCATGTAACCCACTTATGTCTTCTCTTTTGATTCTGATGTATAAAATAAGGTACAAAACTGTCTGAAGCACTTTCTCAATCCACTGAGATTTTCCTTCCCAGCAACTACTGTCAGTTTGGCTCAAATAAACTCATAAAAATTCTTACAGGCTTGGACGTCTCTTATGTCAAGAAGACAAAAACCAAATATATAAGAGAAAGATATTTTGGTCATTTGAATAATCAAGTAGGTATTTCCTATAAATCATAAAAGCCAAATAAAACAAATGAACCTAATCTGTTGGAGGTTGGGTTCACCCAGAGAGGAATGACTTCAATAGAGAGCAATACAAAGTAAAAGACCCCTAATGGGATATAGCCTAGACAGGAAACAAACTCTTTTCATTAATATTTGCATTATTATTTTGAAACTATCAAAAACTAAATAATTAAAGCAAGCAAATGTCAATGTCATCAAAAGCTAAGGTTTGTATTCATACAAATATGAATCAGAAGACTAAGAAACAAACGTTACTGATTTCCTTTGTGTGGGGTGGGGCAGGCAGTGGGGACTATTGAAATACGGCTGCTAGAAAGACAAAACAGTTGCAGAAGGCACACAAACAATCACACCACGGGATATGCGGGGCTGGCCGAAAAGTTCACTTCCTTCTTTTCCCTATGATGGCTCTAGCAGTGCTTTGCTGTCTTTAACGTCATTAGAATTTTGTTAAATAATATTGTGACAGCTGTCATATCAATGGGCATTAAAAAATATTTATCAAAACTGGTGAATTTTTGTGCAGGCATTTTAATATTGGAGATGGAAGATATATAACATTTTCAGTGTATTATGCGTTATTATTTCAAGAATGGTAAAAACACAACAGAAATGGGAAAAAAATTGTGTTGTATATGGAGAAGGTGCTGTGGCTGATCAGACGTGTCAAAAGTGGTTTGCAAAGTTTCTTGGTACTATTGACATTGTGAGCAAATAATTCTTTGCTGTGGGAGCTGCCTCAGGCACTGGAAGCGCCCCTGGTTTGGCAGCACCCCTGGCCTCTGCCCACTAGAAGCCAATAGCGGGAGACAGTCGACATACTCAAGACATCCAAATCAATAAAGTTATTGGTGCAAATGAAAAATGTGTCTTTTATTTCATGCAAAAAACTAAACGGGGACTTACTGGCCAACCCAATACCTGAGTATTTTTGTGATATACCCATTGTTAGGATTTTAAAATGGAAATCCCCTATTAATACGGTTAGATTTATTCGAAGCAGATTAAATACTCAATGTTAGGTAACTGTCAACTACACTGCAAATCACTCTGCACCAAGGAGGGAGCCGATCATAGGGCTCTTTTATTCCTAAATGTCTCAGAAAATTTTTATAAAAGACAAGAACATGACATTCATCAAATTTATGGAGAGGAAATAAATGAAAAGGATATTAACACGCTAATGGCAGAATTCAAAGTGATTTTATTTTAATAGGCTGCAAAAACAAACTAAAATGACTATGAAGTTCATCAAGAATAAAAATTAAAGCCCTGAATTTATATTCAAAACTCAATCACCTAAATATGGTGGGGAGCTGCACACTTTGACAAAAATGCAAGTAACAAGATCAAAAGCCTATAGTTTGGCACTAGCTAAATAAATACAAGTCAAAAGTATATCCTCACTGGTAAAAAAGCTAATGCAGTCTGAAAAACTGTGGCGTCTATCACAAGGAAAGTATTTTGGTTCTCCATAATCTGAACTGTTAAACCACACAGAGGACAGTTCATCCATTTCAGGAAAATATAATAGGATGTGGAAATTTGCAAAAACAAGAATTGGCGGTATTTAATCCTGTCTGCTTCACCGCTGACTAAACCCAGAAAAGTAGTCTACCATTTCTGCCACTGGTAAAGATCTTTAACAAATCTTTCAAATGGCCATTCTCTTGATCCCAAATCCAGGGAAAGATCTAACGCTGACTGGGTAACTGTGAAATGGTGTAACAGGAGCGTATCGCTGCGTTCCAAGACACAGCTGTTACGCTAGCTACTCCTGCAGCCGCCCCGCCTCAGTGCCCGCCCCTTTTGTATTATCTATGTCTGTGACTATCTCATCCAAAGTCTATAAAGTCCATCTTAACAAGTGTGAGCCAAATGCTAATGGACAGTAAGATTTTTACCTAAGGGGAAAAAAAAACCAGCATTGGAAGATGCTTAATATAAAATGACAGAACTGAAGGGAAACTCACTCAGCTCTTCCACTGCAACGAGGAAACTGAGACCAAGAAGGAAGGAGCTACTTGGCACAGCGTGTTTAGTCACAGTGCTTAAATTAAATTGGACTTTTATCCTAAAAATTACTATATCTAATATATTAGGCATTTGGAAGAAAAGTTCAAAGGCTGTCCAATTTTTAAATGAAAAATTACAAATATATACATATGTACGTATATATAGCTTTCCTCCTATCAAAATATGAAAGACTACAAATATTTGATTAAAAAGATATGGCACAAAGGACACTAAACATTACTGCCTAGAATACAAATTAGCAAAATCCTTTTATACTCTTTAGATAGTGCCCCGTAAAATAATAGTTTAAGGAAGGCCAAATTCATCATGAAGATATTCATCAAAGTGAAAAATGTAAAACAAACTCAAAGTCCTACCAATTAATGAAACGTCAATAATGCACCCTATATTATAGGGTTTTATGTAGTCATTGCATTTATTAAGATTTTTTCATGTAACACACTGTATACATAAATTTCTCCCAGGCAAGTTTTATGAAATGTTAGTGGTTTTAAAATTTCTGGAATATTTGTAATTTCCATCAGCTAATGTTATCACATATGGTAACTATATTATCAAGTATAAATAACGGAGAGAAACTGTGTAACACTGTGGTAGGAAAAATTCTAAAGAGAACCCCCGCCAAGATTCCTACCTTCTGGCTATTCAAACATTAACTTGAGTAATGCTGGGAAGAGATGGTTCAGATATAATTAAAGTTCCAGGTCAGTTGATCTTAAAATAGGAAAATTATCTGGGTAGGCCTGCTTCAGTGGTCTCCCAAGGTTCCCGTGAAGCATCCCTCACAGGAGCATGCTGTTCCCGGGAAGGGAAGCCCTAGAATCAAGGGCAAATTCCGCCGGTAGAGGCGGTAACGGGCGGAGGGCACAGGGAGATGACTGGGTGCAACAGCCGCCTCTCCTTCTCCCTCGCAATCATGTATTTCACTGTGCGCGCTACAATCTGCTTGTTCCGTATCTCATTTTGCAGATCTCAAAACGCTCATTATTTTCTCCGAAGGGAAACTAATTTCCTTTTCCTCTTCACAACGTTGTTCTTTAATCCCCCTTCGCAGGTGTCGCTACAATGTGTCCGCCCGCTAGTCACTTCCAGAGACTTCATCCTTCCAGTGACACTTCCCATAATGGACAATGGGAAATATTCAATTTTCTCTTAACTGCAGCACCTTCATAATAAGGTAGAATGCCTATGTTAAATGGGAAGAAAGAAGAGACAAAATTGTATATGGCTTACGATTATCAATCACATTTCCAGACACGATGGGGAAGGAGAATATATTAACAAAGCAATACCCTTTGAAAGAAACGATTTGGAGAGTTTTATGTAAGATAATCGTGTTTATATGTTAAATTTAAAACTCCCGGCATTGTACAAAATCATGAAAGAAATATAGCAAAATAATCTCCCCAGTATGGGAAGTGGGGTTTGGGGTGACAGTCTTTATTTTTTTTTCTGCCTTTTCTATATAAGCATGTTCTGCTTTTATAAAAGAGGAAGGCTTTATGATAAGAGAGAAAAAAAGAAAGCAAACTAGTTTTTGTCACCTCTGCATGCTACCTACTTACAGCAACAATTTGCAAATGTATAACTGTAATGAATAAATGAGATCATATATTCTATATAACTCTAATGTGCAAAACTAGGTATTCACACTTAGGGAAGAACAAGACTAAAAACAAGTTTATGATGGGAAGTATCCATGTTATGGTAAAAAATGGATTTTTTACTAGTCATTGAGCCAAATTATGAGATACCTGGTATATCATATGCATATACATATACAGTCAGCTCAGAAAGCGATTTTGAATGAGAAATTCGTTCTGTCTAGAAAGGCAAATAGGACTGCCAGTTTCCAAATTCAAACACAGGTTAATCGTAGTAAATAAATGCAACAAATCTCTTTAATGAAACATGTTTACAGAATTTTTTAGTCTAAGTATTATTCCCTTTCTTACAAAGGAACAAGAGATAATGGGGTACAATTTAATAAAAAATCATTCCAATACAACAGAAGAGCTAAATTTATTAGATCTACAGTATCGTACATTATCACTAAAATGATTCTTAAAAAACAAGTATATCACAAAGAAAATCAATTAACTGAGTTATCTGTATATTTTCAAAAGAATTTTGATGCAGCAAAATACCCTTGATGTTAAAAACACAATACAAAACAATTTTCTTCATTTATTTCCTCCAGTATGTTATCTAGAATTCCCAATGTGCAAGTGCGAAAAACACAAATAGGAACCAAAGAAGGAGGCAGTTGGGTTTAAGTATGTGGATAATTCACAAACCATACAAGTAAGCCATCAAATAAGTCCAGGAGTAAACTATATAGTTATTTCTATTTAATTCTCTATTTTGATGGAATTAGGGTGGAATACTAAAACAAACCAAACAAACAAAAAAAAACCCCAAACATGATTTCTGACACTGATTATAAAACTAGTTCTTTTGCAGCAAAGGACTCGCCTTCAAAGTTTACTTCTACTAGAAAACAGGTCCTCAGAAAGAACTACCCAACAGCTGGGAAAAAATTATTCAGGAGCAATGTTTAAAATAATTTAGGAAAAATTATCAGCAAGGGCCATTAGTATAATAATTACAAATTCTCTAGTAGGCAACAGCTGGGTAATCAATTTAAAAATTAACATACTGACATATCAGCAAAGTTTTTAATATTCGTAGGTTTCTACTTTTCTTTTCTATAATGGATGTTCATCTATTCCTTCATTTCACTCCTCTCTGCCCCAATCATTAAAAATAATCCTACCGATTCAGCATGTAATTTATCTGCTGAAAATACGAGGTTCCTTTGTAGTATAGAATTTTACCAGATATTTTATAAAAAGGTTCCTAGGAAAATCTAAAAACAGTATAGAATTAACTTTACTGGCACTTTATTCAGGAAAATGGTCTGTTCCAACACTTGAATTTTGTACACAAGATCTACTAATAAAAATGTACATATAATATTTAAACATGTAGTATAAAAACATGAACTATAAATTCTTTCTGGAACAGGGTATGAACAGAAGAAGAGTAGAAGGGAGAACAAAGAACCATAAATGATGGAGACACTCAACTGAAAATCTTCTATTAAAGGAAGAAATGGCAAGATTCTAAACTATCCATGACACTCCGGCTGAGATCAGTAACAATAATTATTCTTCTAACCGTACTTTTTCCTTCAGTATTTTATAAGTTTAAAATTTTTCTGAAAATCCACATAATAAATTCTATCTGTAAAAGTAACATCCACATCACTTGAAGTCTTAAATAGCACAATATTTGTAATGTAGTTTTCAGTATAAGAATTAAACAATAAAATACTGGGTTTAAGATCACTTCACCAGCTCAAAAGATTTTAAGCTTAACCTTATAAAACTATCCATTTTCAACACTTTTTAACCTATAAAATTAACAATGTCATACAATTCAACCGAGTATAAATTCCAGAACTCCCAATAGTGCATTAATTATCATCAATAATTAACACCATTTGATTCATGCCAGAGAATTCCCACCATCTCCAGCCAGAACAGAATGACCATGTAAGGGGATGGGCTTGGAGTTGTTTATGGAAGAGCTTTGTATAATATACTGGCAAAAATTCAAAATCTGGGCTTTGCATATTAATCAATGGTTGCATTTGTGATTGTTCACAAAGCAACACTAAATAAAACATTCAGCTTTTAAAGGCTGTGAAATGATAAACATCATCCGTTTCTCTGAATTACAAGTAAAATTCACCCATCAGTCAAAAATAAAGAGTTAAACCACACAGTAATAAAGAGCTAAAGAAATTCATTGAAGGAGCCTGTGCAAAGACTATCTTTTTCTTTTATTCCAATTGCAAATGTTTTTTATAACTGACTGGTAAAAGATACCAGTGTGAGTACCATAGGGAGTGGACAACTATCAATCCAAGGGGCGATACATAAAATACACATCTCTTCCAAAATTACTTATTCAAGATTATTGAGAATTACTGTCCTCAATCCTCATTCCTCTTTAGAAAGCAGGCAATAAAGGAGGTGGGGGGGATGGTCCAAATACAAAGGGTACTTTTGAGAAGTCTAAGAAAAATGCAATGGCCTCACTTTTGTTTTAAAAGCGAAAGAAAAGAGAGCGGGGGTTGGGGGGGAGAAGAAAAGAAAATTCCTACTACCACCCTACAAATGAGATAAAGAAAAGCAGGAAAATTCAGGGAATCCTCAAGGAAAATCAAGTCGTTCAATGTCTAGAGAATGACAATTTCATTCGTTCCCAAAATATCTACTGAGAATTTACTATGCCAGGCACAGGTGACAAAACAGTAAATGGAAGTGATGAAGTCCCCGTACTCAAGAACCTTACAATCTAATGGAAACAAAATGCATATTCATACAGATATTCAGTATTTCCAAGCACCGTGGAGAAAACTAAAGCAGCATTAGAGAGACAAGAGAGCGGGGGCTGGGTTATTATTTCGTCTAAGACAGCGAGTAAAGGCAGCACTGAGCTTTGCAGATCATAGAAGGGAAGAACTTTCAGAGACGAAGAATACAAACACAGCGGCCCCCGAGGGGGGGAACAGGTGGCATATTCAAGGAATCACTAGTAAAGATGTCAAATGTAAAAATGATCAAGGAAGGAAGGCCTCTGCCTTTTAAGGAAAACTAATTGAAACCACTTCATTTATAACAAATACAAGGTTTTTGAACCTGGGTAACTGAAATAAACTTAGTGTTATAAACACTCTCTGCACAGTTAGAAAGAAACTCACATCAAGGAGCAGAAAGATGAGATTTAGTGAAATTCTATGGCGCACGGTTTCTACAGGACTGTCCGCGGGGAAAGGAGCTCTCACAGAGCTAGAGCCACGGACGTGGAAGTCACCGGAGGGAGCGCACAGTTAAACCTGCAGGAGCAGCGCAGAGCGCGGGGAGGAAACAAGCTTCCAGAGAGCGAGTGCGGCCCGTGCGAATGTCGGCTGTTAGCGGGTGGGAAGGAGAGGCGGGAGGGGGGTACAGGAGCGGGGGGGGGGCACCGGGAGCCAAGGGGGGTCCCACCCTTCAGGAGTGAGTCGGTGTGAGTGTGTGTACAGGTGTGAGAGAGAGAGGACACACGTACACGAGAGCACATGCTCACGCACGTATGTGTGTTAACATATATATTGAGAGGAAGAGGGAGAAAAGGAGGAAGGGAAAGTGTGAGCAGGGACAAACATATGGTGTTGACACCAAGAATTAATGTTTTTATCGTCCTTCTCAAAATGTTCGGTATTTTGGACGTTCAAAATTTATGCCTTGTTTTAATTTTCATGACTCTAGTTGTTAGCATAAGTATTTTGACCCAGGACCACTGATTTTGTTATCAATAACAATTTCATTTCTTACAACAAAACCTACTTTAGCCCTGAGCTTTGAACATAATAATTTTAATAGAAAAGATAACAAATGAGAAACTTTATAACAAAGGAAGTTTGAGAAATAAGATATATTCTGAGAATACTGAAACGATCAATACTAAAAATAAAACAAATCAAGGAACAGTAAGAAGTATTATGATCAAAACTGGAAAAGATTTCTTCTATTTACATCTTTTAAAATATCCTAACATTTATTTACAATACAATTTATTGTTAAATCATGCAAATAAATATTATACTCTTAATTTTTAAAAACTCTAGCTTTCTATTAGATTTCTTAAGATAGTTATTTTGTTACATCAAAAAAGGAAAGCTCTATTTTAGGGTTTGTTCTTTTTGTTTTGATTTAAAAATGACTATTTGGAACAGACCAAACACTAAAAAGGGGATTGAATAAGTAAAAAAAAAAAATCTCCCAACAAACAAAACTTCCAGGACCAGATAGCTTCATTGATAAATTCTACTACACATTTAAAGATGTTAATATCAATGCTTCTCAAACTCTTCCAAAAAATAAGAGGGAAAACTTACAAAGTCATTTTATGAAGCCAAAATTACCCTGATACTAAAAGCAGACAAAGAAGCCATAAGATAATTACAAGCCAATATCCCTGACAAACACAGACACAAAAATTCTGAGCAAAATATTAGCAAACTAAATTCAACAGTACATTAAAAGCATCATACATCATGATCAAGTGGGATTTAATGCAGATTCAAAAATGGCTTAATATCCACAAATCAATCAATGTGGTACACCACATTAACAAAATGATGGATAAAAATCATACAGTCCTCTCAACAGATGCAGCAAAAGCATTTGACAAAATTCAACATACATTTACCATAAAAGCTCTCAATAAAGTAAGTATAGAGAGAAGGTGCTTCCACATAATAAAGGCCATATATGACAAGACCGGAATTTACATCATATTCAAAAATGAAAGCTGAAAGCTTTTCCTCCAAAATCGGGAGCAAGACAAGGATGCCTGCCCTTTCTCACTGCATCTATTCAACATGGTACTGGAAGTCCTAGCCAGGATAATTAGGCAAGAAAAAGAAATAAAATGCATCCAGTTTGGAAAGGAAGAAATAAAACTTTTCAGATGACATATAGAAAACCCTAACGGTGCCATCAAAGAACTGTTAGAACTAACTAATAAACAAACTCAAAAGTTGGAGGGTACCAAGTCATTACACAAAAATCTGTTGTGCTTCTCTACACTAATAGCAAACTATCAGAAAGAGAAACTTAAAGAACAATCCCATTTACAATTACATCAAAAAGAATAAAACATCTAGGAATAAATTTAACCAAGGAGGTAAAAAACCTGAACACTGAAAACTATGTCATTGATGAGAGAAATTGAAGACACAAAAAAATTGAAAGATATTCCATGCCCATGGGTTGTAATAATGAATACTGTTAAAATGCCCAAAACCAATGTAATCTACAGATTCAATGCAATCTCTAGCAAAATTCCAAAGGCATTTTTCACAGATAGAAGAAACAATCCTAAGTTTTGTAATGAACCACACAAAAAAAATCAAATAGGCAAAGCAACCTTGATGAAGAAGCACAAAGCTGAAGATATCACACATCTTGATTTCAAACTACATTACAAAGCTATAGGAACCAAAACCTTACAGTAGTGGCCTTTAAAAAAAAAAGGACATAGAGATCAATGGAACAGAGTAGCGAGCCCAGGAAAAAATCCACACACGTTGTCAATTAATTTATGATAAATGAGCCAAGAATATACAAAGGAGAAAAGACAGTCACTTCAATAAATGGTGTTGGGGAACTGGACAGGCACATGCAAAACAATGACACTAGATCACTATCTTATGCCGTACACAAAAATTAACTCAAAATGGAGTAAAGACTTGAACATAAGACCTGAAACCATAAAACTTCCAGAAGGAAACATAGGCAGCAAGTCCTTGAAAATGGTTCTGCGGACGATTTTTTTGGACTTGACACTAAGAACAAAGGCAACAAAAGCAAAAATAAACAAGTGAGTGGGGTTACATCAAATAAAAAAGCTTCTGCAGAGCAATGGAAACCACCAACAAAGTAAAAAAGCAACCTACTGAGCGGGAGAAAATATTTTCAAATTATATATCTGATATGAGTTATTATGCAGAATAGAAGGAAACTCATGTTGCTGTAGACAGAGCACCAGAGAGTCTCCCATTGGCCAAGATAACACAAAAGAAGGTTCGTATGCTGAGCACCCAAAAGCTAGGAAGATGAATGAACAGGTCCCCAGCAAGCCAAACGCTAACAGGATGAATGGACAGGATCTGAGCACACCAAAAGCTAGCAAGATAATTAGATTGAAAAAAAAAGCCCCCCTTCCCTATCCCTGTAAGAACCACACGCTTGAGCCGGAAGTGGGGATGGTTTTAGAGACAGGAGTCCACAACTGTCCCGGGTCACTTTTCTTTTATACCAGCACCTGTCTCACGAGTCTCGCTTTTGTTGCACCAGGCAGCTGAACATGGGTTTCAGTTATACTCGCACAACTAACAGTGGGGGAAAAAATAAATTAAGTGGACAGAGAATCTGAAAAGACATTTTCCAAAGAAGACATACAGGTGGCCAAAAAGTATATGAAAAGGTGCTCAACATCACTAGTGATCAGTGGAGTGCAAAACCACATTATCACCTCATATCACTTAGAATGGCAATTATAAAAAAAATAAGTAGTGTTGGCGAGGATGTAGAAAAAAGGAAACCTTTGTGCACTGTTGATGGGTGTGTAAGTAGTTACAGCCAGTATGGAAAACAGTATGAAGGTTCCTCAAAAAATGAAAAACAGGACTATAATACAATACAGAAATTCCACTTCAGGGTTTTTTTTTCCTGAAGGAAACAAAAACAGAAACAAAAACAGTAACCTGGAAAAGGTTTCTGCACCCCCTTGTTCACTGCAACATTATGTACAAGAGCCAAGACTTGAAGTCGACCAAATGGTGCCTTGATAGATGAATGGGGGAAAATGTGGCATGGGGTGAGGGGGAGAGCACTATAAAAACAAAGGAAATCTTGCCACTTGTGACAACATGCATGAATCTGAGAGCATTATGTTAAGTGAAATAAGTCAGGTCGGCAAAGACAAATACTGTACGACCTCAATTATACATGGAATCCAAAAAATAAAAATAAACTCAACTCCCTGATACAGAGAACAGATTGGTGGTTGCCAAAGGAAGGGAGTTGGGGGTAGGCAAAATGTGTGAAAGCGGTCAAAAAGTACAAACTTCCAGTTATAAAATAAGTCAGTCCTGACTATGTAATGAACTACAGTTACTATAGTTAATACTGTATTGTATATTTGAAAATTACTAAGAGTAAATCTTAAAAGACCTCATCACAAGGAAAAAAATCTGTAACTGTGCGGGTACAGATTAAGTAAACTATTATGTTGATCGTTTCATAACATACACATACATTGAATCATTATGCTATATACATAACATTATGGTATAATGTTATATATCAATTATATCTCAATTAAAATGACTGTAATTTTTTTTAAATTCTTAACAAGTTGGAAATTTCTGACTTTCTTTTAAATGTGTATTTTGTAAACTAATATTCTGCCATGGCCCATGTGATTCATTTGGTTGGAGCACCATCTCATGCACCAAGAGATCATGGGTTCAATTCACAGGGCACATACCTAGATTGCACTAGACTGCAGGTTTGGTCACTGGAGGCAACTACTTGATGTTTTCTTCTCTCTCTCTCCCCCCCTCCCTCTCTCTCTTCTTTTTCTCTCATATCAATGACTGTATCCTCAGGTGAGAATTTTTTTTTAAAAGATAAAAAAGTAATATTCTGGCTACACCCCACAAATACAAAGTTTCACAGTGAGGCCTTTTATTTCTAAAGCAACTCAAAAATTCACTAAATGGGATTGTTTTGAAGAAATACTTCCTAAGAGTTTTTCTTAATAATAAACTTCATCCTCAAAGTGCTATTTCACTTAGATTATTATCGGAGGGAAAAAAGGTCCCAAACTTTCGTTACTCTTACTTCTTCATTAAAAGCAATGCAACTTTCTAGAAAAAGTGTAATCTAAAAGGGTGCTATAACATATGACAAAAATGGTAATTCCCATAGACGAATCAGCGTGGACTCCAGAAAGGAAAATTCAGTAACTTTCTGTGTAAGAGGTCTAGGAGAAGTCTAACCAGTTAATTTAACAAGGATGGTTTGTGTGACATCAATGTAACTTGGCAGCTAAGGAGAGTGGGCTGGAATGGGCATGGGTGAACCATGGTGACTTCCCTGTACTAGTCACTGGGAGGAGTAGATACCACTGAGCGAGCATGTGCAATGTGTGGCCATGGCATTCAAAATGACTGAGCAAGTGGAGCAATGAATCTGCATCAGATGTTGCATTAAGCTTGAACATGCCTCAATGGAAACTATTTGGATGATTCAGAATGCCGCATCCACGGGCAACTGGTGATTGGCAGCTTCAGCACAACAATACATCCACTCACGCATCATGCTTTGTGCAGCGTTTCTGGTGAAACATAAAATCCCCCAGGTGGCTCAGCCCTGCTACAGCCCAGATTGGGCACCCTGCAACTTCTGGCTTTTCCCAAAACTAAAATCACCTTTGAAAGGGAAGAGATTTCAGACAATTGAGGAAATTCAACATGACAGGGCAGCTGATGGTGATTGGGAGAACTGTGTGAGGTCCCAAGGTGCCTACTTTTAAGGGGATTTAGGTGTCATTGTCCTGTGTACAGTGTTTCTTGTATCTTGTATCTTCTTCAATAAATGTCTATTTTTCATAGTACACAGTTGGATACTTTCTGGCCAGACCTCATACACAGCATGTGACATTTCAATACAAACCACCATATAATAACAAATAACCACCTGTCTTCCCACTTGATAAATTCAATGTAGATTTTTTGGAAGTTATAAAAACTGTCCGGAAAGAATGTGGAAGATTTAAAAATGGGGCAAAACAGAATACTGAATATCCTTTCAATGGAATGCTGGCAACTCCACGGATTAATTGATTCAACAGGGGTATGTGACTTGCTTGTGTTTTTGCCTAGACTATTTTACACCTCTGCAGAAAAGTTAACTGTAGAAAACTCATAGTACAAATGATTTTTGCTCATAAAAATGCGAACTATATCCAGTGGAATGGAACAGCCTTGCCAGTCCTCCATCCATTTGCATCCATTTTAGCATGATTGATCTGTAACAGTAAGGTACTTAGTACTTTGAATTCTTCTTTGAACCAGTTGTTACACTTGACTGATTCCTTCATCAATTATTGAATTAAATATCTTTGGTATGTGTTCATTTTATATTTTTATGAGAGTCATGATTATATCTTCCTCTAAAATTTATTCTTCAGTACAATAAATACAAAATGATCCCTATGCCTCCTTAGAGAGCTCACCATAAAGGAGAAAAATACATTAATAGCCAACTAGAATGAGATTTAGTATTACAATAGAGAGATGAACAACATATAAGAAGTAAAATAAAACCATTTTCTATCTGGAAGGTTTAAGAATGCCTTACATCTTAAGTTAAAATTATATAATAAAGCAGTGAGGGGTCCAAAAACGAGGGCCAATCCAGCCCACTGCCTGTTTTTGTACAGCCCATGAGCTAAAAGTAATTTTCACATTTTTAAATGTTTGGGAAAAAAAATCAAAGAAGTATGACTAATAATGTGTGAAAATGACATGACATTCACATATCACCGTCCACAAGTAACGCCTTATTGGAACACAGCCCCACTCACGTATGTATTATCTATGGCTGCTCTCACATTGCAAAGACAGCACTGAGTAGCTGCGAGAGGCCTTCTGGGGCACTCATCACTTCACCCCATAAACTGCAGTACCGAGGTGTAAATTTAACAGCATCTCAAGTTCCACAGGTAGCACCATACCACATTTTGAAATTGCCGATTCATACAGACCATGTAAAAATAAGTAAAGAAGAGATAAGTGAGCTCTGGATGTCATGCTTTTATGGCACAGAAGGATGTGGGTTTTTGTTATAAAATTAGATGATAAACATTGTAGTTTGGCACACAACACTTGTGCCAAAAGAATAGAATGTGCATCTATATTGCCGAACTCTGGCTCTGCCTGGTGTGACTCAGTGGACTGAGTGTCAGCGTTCAAACCAAAGGATCACCCGTTCGATTTCCAGTCAGGGCACATGCCTGGGATGCAGGCCAGGTGTCCAGCTGGGGGCGCACAAGAGGCAATCACACATTGATGTTTCTCTCCCTCTTTTTCTCCCTCCCTGCCCTTCTGCTTAAAAATAAATAAATAAAGTCTTTAAAAAAATACATATTACCAAACTCTGCACTCATCACAGTATTCTCAAGTCACGGGAAAGCAATAATATGAAAAATGCAAAAATTCTAAAAGATTGTATCATCGCACGGAATTTCTTCATGAAAATAAAAACAAGACTGCATCCAAAGTAAATTTCTAGGAAGCTGATTTGTTAGCCAAGCAAGGAAAAGTCATTTACCATTTATCAATGATGAGTCACTTAAATTGTATTTGCTTAAGCAGCCAAAGAAATGCATCCAGAGGAAACAAACTGTTAAGACTATTAGCCTTTCGGTGAGAACAGTTGCTTGAAGAGTTGAGGTTCTTGAGAGAAAAATCAATAGTAAATTTAAAAACAAGGCAATTGATTTCAATTGGCTTGCCATGACTCTAGATGAATCCACAAATGGAACCAATATTACTCAGTTGTTGCGGAGTCAATGTGGAGTTTCAAGGGGCTCAAGAATTAGCTCCTATGAACAGTCCTCATGGGGCAACTATGGGTGACAATATTCTCAGCAAACATTAATTCAGTACAACCTGAAGTGGAATCTACTACAATACACTATAACTGATTCTGGCAAAAAACAAAACAAAACAAAAAAACAAGAAACATGCATGGAGCAGAAAATAGCCTGGACATACTTTCAACTTGTTACTGAACCCTAAACAGCTTTTATGATTAGTTTCTGCTGTAGATTTGGTGCTATTTCTTTTTTTTTTTCCCTAAGCACAGTTGGTGTCTTGTAGTACATGACAGGGGTGCTGGAGTCACAGTGGGTACAGTTGCACGCGGCGCGGAGGCCGCAGGGAGCTTGAGCAGTGCTGCCAGCCTGAGGCCAAAGAGACAGGAGGCCGGGGGACAGAGCCAGCAGAGTGTCGGGTCAGTGGGCAAGCACGCAGGCTGCTCTTCACCCTGCGAGTGCCAGCACCTAGGGTACTGGCAGGGGCTGGCTTACGGGGATGTGGAGTGTTGGTGTCTGGCTCCAGATACGCTGAGGTGGGGATGTAGGACGGACCGTGGGGAAGCCCCGCCCCTGGGGTCTTGAGCCAATAGGAGACAAGCATGGGAAGTAGGGCGGTACCATTCAGGGTGTGGGGAAGAGCACTTGGGAAGACAGGCAAGGGGTGGAGCTGGTGGTAGCAGTGGCTATAGAGAGGGGCAAGGAACAGTGGGGTGGTAAGAGGCCCCCAGGGGGAGGGGGACTCGGGTCTTTGGGCAGCTCCTCTGAGCCCCAACATGGTAGGGACACCACTCCCGAGTCCAGGCCCAGTAAGATAGCTCCTTGGGGGTGACATCTTTTCAGCACAGGCAGTTTACAATAGCCTGGACGCCAGTCCTTGCCCACAGCTTGTCCTTCTGACGCAGGAAGTCTACCACCCGACTATGCCGACCTTTGCCCAGGGCCCCCAAAAAAGAAAAAAAAAATCACACATTTGGCGTCCTCCAGGTCCTCCTCTGTATCATTTGCAAGGTGCCTGGACACAGAGCTGCAATCTGGAAACAGGGACTCTCTGGAGAGGAATTCCTGAAGAAAACCGTGCTCCAGAAGGTTGAAGGAGGCCTGAAGCTCCCGGTTCTGGCAGGAACAGAGAGACCCACTGCCCCATCCTGATGGCTCCTGCCCCAAAGCTGCATCTTTGTGTCAACCATATGGGCAGGGTCTTGGGCTTCACTCATCGGGCATGGGGGCAAGTGGGGTGGGGCTGGGGTGACCTGAACTCAGGGATCACCTACAGCATGGTGCTGCTATTTGTTAATGAATGTTGCCTGAAATTACAAGGCAAGACATAGCTTACATGAGAAACTTACACTGGGATAATACCGGCAGAATTGCAAGTAAGCATGAGCTGCTATACGTGCTTCCCAGCTACCAAACATTAAAACAAGAAGGGAGACGTCCTTCACAACATCAATTGGCAATGAATATATTTCCTAAGCTCAAACTGCAGTTCCAGCAGGATTTTTCAGTTCACAATACAAATTCAAAGTAAATTTCCATATTGCAAAATCCACTTAACTGTGTAACTGAGGAGCTTCCATCTAACCTCAACTGGAAGTTGCCATGTTATGCTAAAAGGTAAATCTTAAAAGAAAAATCTAATAGAATTCTGAAGATGCCTTCTAAGCAATACATATGCTCAATTAGAATCATATGCTCACAAACTGGTGTCAGTTTCCAGCAGTACATATCTGAGAGAAAAAATACATAAAATCTCATTACAAATCAGCACTCAGAGATGAACATTTTACATTCAATTCTGATGATATGAAACGCTTTTAACTATGATTAAATAAAATGTTATTTTCCACAAAAAATATTCCATTGTTCTTATTAAGAGACCTGAATTACATAAAGCTGTAATAAATTAAATGAGTGTTTTAAACTTATGTGGAAAACTATACTACATGGGGAGTTACCCCCAACAATAACTGTTTTTCTAACGTCTTAGTGAATATAAACTCCATTCTTCAGGTTGATCAAGCCAAAAAATTTACAGTCATCCTTGACGTCTCTTTATCTCACCCTCTGTATCCCATTCATCAGCAAGAACAGTTGGCTCTATCTGTAAAACTATATCCAGAATCTAACCATTTTTCATCCTACCTACCATCCTGGTTCAAACTAGCATCACTGTTCACCTATTACAGTAACCTTCTAACTGGTCTCCTTACTTCCTCTTTTACTTCCGCTGAGCCTATTCTCAGCAACCAGAGGCTCCCTTTAAAATCTTAAGCCAAATCATGTCACTTCTCAGCCATAAATTCTCCAGTGCTTTCCCATCTCACTTGGCAGGAAAGAAAAACAAGTTTTTGTAAGACATGACAAGAAACTCCATTATCTGCTCTCCACCCACCCAAACCGCTTCTCTGATGTCATCTGCTTCTCCTCTCCCCTGGCTCGATTTCAGCCACATGTCCTAGTTTTGTGTTTTTTTCCAACACTTTTTAATCCTTTGCCACACTATTTAACTTGTTCTCTCATGGCCGAAAATGATCTGTTCCCAGATAAATCAGCTCCCAGAGGCCATGTGTGGCCACCCTGTGTAACCAGCAACTACCCTTTCACACTCTGTCCTACTGCTCTGTAACCCCGCTCCTCTGCATTAAGTTTCTGCAATAGCACATACCACCACTTGACATACTATGTAATGGGTTGGCCAAAAAGTCCATTTAGTACTTCCATAAAATAAAAAACACATTTTCCATTTTCATCAACTTTATTGATTTAGATATCTTGAGTATGTTGGCTGTCTCCCGCCATTGGCTTCTAGTGGGCAGAGGCCAGGGATGCTGCCAAACACCTCCCAATGCATAAGACAGTCCCACAGCAAAGGATTCTTTGGCCACAATGTCAATAGTACTAAGAAACTTCGCCAGCCACTTTTGACACAATCGATCAATCCCAGCAGCTTCTCCATACACTGCACAAGTCTCATGTTGTGTTTCAGTTGTGTTTTTACCTGTCCTGAAATAACAAGGTATATAACACACCGAAAATGTTGCATATCTTCTTCCATCTGCAATATTAAAATGCCTGCACAAAAATTCACCAATTTTGATAAGTTTTTTTTAAGTGCACACTGATATGACAGCTATCACAATACAATCTAACAAAATTGTTTCTAATGAAGTTAAAGACAACTAAGCACTACTATAGGCATCCTTTGAAAAAACTAAAACTTTCGGACCAACCCAATATTTAATGGTTTGCTTTTCCTCCTACCACATTAATATGTAAGTTCTACAAAGGCAGGAAATTTGTGTGTATTACTCAAGGATCTACCCACAGAATCTAAAACAGTGCCTGGAATAAATTGTTCACTCAATAGGTAATTCCTCAATAAATGAACAAGCAACAACAAAAAGAATTTTTTTCTGTAAGTAATGCTTCTTCAGTTTCTTTTCCTTATGTAAGTAAAAAATACATACATACATATGGATAAAACTGATTTGCCCCCCTGACCAGTGTGGCTCAGCTGGTTGGGCGTCATTCCGCAAAGCAACAGCAAGCAGGTTCAATCCCGGGTCAGGACATATGCCTAAATGGCAAGATTGGTCCCGGTCAAGGCGCGTATGAGAGGCAACTGATTGCTGTTTCTCACATCAATGAGTCTTTCCCTCCTCTTTCTCTCTCCCTTCCCCTCTCTCTAAAAATAAACCAATAGAATCTTTTTTAAAGAACTGATTTACCATTGCACTAAGCGTTTCCTCCCAGTCAGGCCGCTCTCGAGGGTGCACGTTTCTGTGTAGTTCAGGGACAAAATCATCCTCTTCAGAATGTACCGAGGACTTCATCTTCCTGGAAATCAAAACATGAAAGATTTTGATAAGATTTTATATTCTATAAAAACTTTCCAATGATCACAATTCAAAGAACGGACAACTGTGTGAGATTTAAAGCTTAGTTAAAAGAGCTTTCGTGACTATTACTGTTCCTTCATTTCTACTCTAGTTTTCTGAGATCTTTCCTGGTGGACCAAATACCTACTTTTATTCCAGGAGATAAAACTAAAGTTTATATAACTAGTTAACTTTTATGGTCTGTGGTAATTTTTGTAGAAGGACTGATTTTATCAGCTGAACATAGTTGGAACCTTGAAAAGATCTGCAACAGCCATCAATATTTATAGAACTGGACTAAGCATTAGTAAAATTCCAGGATAAAGAAAGAGGTACAATAGTTCTACTTCCAATTTACAGAGGAGGTATATTAGATTAGCGCTCTCAAGGAGAACAACGATGAATATTAGACAAAACATATAAAATTACTTGTCTGAGGCACAGGAAACAATCCATACAAATAGAATTTCTGGGACTACCTTCTTTGAGAGAAGAAAACCCATGAAGCAAATTCCATATTTAATCATTCTTTTTGTATAACAGACTTTCTAAATCAATGATGGAAACTAGGTGCCAAGCATAACACTGTAGTCTACCTAGGCTGAAGAGTCAGAGGTCAGATGTTGAGGCTGCCAAAGCAGATGGGGCCTCAGGGAAAAAATGCCAAAAATCTACATGGAAATTCCCCTCAAACTGTTAACCGAGTCCTCAGCTTACATGTATGTAGACCAAGATGCCAAGAAACTCCTCAAAAAACAGCTGAGGGGCAGCTACCGAGCCGAGCAGATATTCTCCAGCCCTGTCACGCTCAGGAATGGAGGCTGGCAAGCAAGCACAGCCCAGAACGAATCGGGGCACTGAAAGAAACACGCACACCCCTGGATGCTCAGCTGAGACTCCAGGGAACCCAGGCCTTAGGACTAAGGTGTCCAAGAAACATTATAAGGCATGCTCTAAAACACCAGGACCAAATGAATAAAAATTGGAAAAAACGTAGTCAAAACAGAGAGAGACTCACATTTGATTTGCATTTTAGGATTTTCAGAAAGGGACTAAAAAATGGCTATACTGGGTTTCTGGCTTTTGTGTATGATGTAGGCAGCTGTGAAAAGCATACCTCCACGGCCTTACAACAAGAAAGATAATCTATGAAATCGTAACTTTTCTTGAATCCATAAGAAAACTGAGGTCTCTGGGCAACCAATTAGGGATAGACAGGAATATCCAAGATGATCTAAATCACAAGCAATAAATTGCCTAGAGCAAGGAAGGCACAGAAGAGAGATAGATAAGCAAGTTGCTAAGAAAAGTCCAGTTAAATTTTTATCAAACTGCTAAAAATATTTTAATAAATATGTTCAGAAAAATATGTTCATATAAAAAACAGATGAAAAGGTAAAGAACTTCAACAGAATATTGTAATCTATGAAAAACAATCAAATGTTCATCCTAAAAATGAAAAATAAAATACCTGAAATTAAGAAGTCAATGGATAGGTTTAACAGAACAATGGACATGGCTGAAGAAAATATTCACATTGAAGAACAAAGGAAGTAGGAACAGATATACCTAACAGCATAACATACAATAGACTTGGTACAACGTCTCAAATACGTCTAAGCTAGCTACTCAAAGATAAGAAATATGAAGGAACGGGACAAAAGCAGTAATTGAAAAACAAGGGCTAGGAACTTTCTGAAACTGATAAAGTCAGCCAACTACAGATTCGAGAAGTCTTTAAACAGGATTTAAAAAAAAAATAAAATAAAACCGCCTAGGTATATTATACTCGAACTACTGTTTAAAAAAAAAAACTAATAAATTCTTTAAAACAGCCAGAGAATAAATGACAAGTTGACTTTAAAGGGGATATAATAACAACATGACAGAACATTTCAACAGAAATGAGAAGATAATGGACTAAAATTTTAACTCAATAAAAGTAAAAGATACTGCCAACCTAGAATCCTCTACCGCACAAAGTCATACATTTACAGAGCAGGTAAAATAAGTTATTTTCAAGCAAAAGATGAACAAAATTGCTACCAGGAGACCTGCTCAAAAAAAAAAAAAAAAAAAAAGGATTGTTTTTCCACTGAAGGAAACTGATCCCAGAACTACAGAAATGAATAGAGTATAAAAAGTGAAAATATAGAAAAATTTAATTAAATATTGATGTAAAAACTAATGTACACACAAAAATAACATCCTATGGGGTTTATAATAAACATAAAGCACAGAGGATAGGAAAAGTACATGCAAAGAGTTTAAGAGTCCTCCTCTATTGTTTGGGAAGTGAACTAAGACCAATTTCAAAGAATGCAGTAAGTCAAAGATAAGAGCTGCAATCTCTATGGTAACCACTAAAAGAATAATAAATGAATGTATGACTAAAATGCTGACAAAAGAGGAAATTTTGAAAAATAAAACATACTTGATTAATCCAAAAGGAAGCAGTAAAGAATAAAGACAAAAAGAATACAAAAGGCAAATAAAAAATTAAGATGGTAAACTTCAATATAAGTATATTGCTATAATTTTTTAAATGAATGGAATAGTACGTAAGCATTTGGAGAAACTGGAACCCTCATTCATTGCTTGCAAAAATTTAAATGTTGCACCACTGTAGAAAACAGTTTGGTAGTTTCTCAAAATGTTAAACATACAAATACCATAAGATCCAGCAATTCCATTCCTAGGTATTTAACCAAGAGAAATAAAAACATACCCACCATGAACTTGTACATGGATATTCATACCAATATTATTCATCATATTAGCCAGAAAGTAAACAACCAAAATGCCCTACAACTGAAAAATGAAGAAACAAAATGTACCAGGCCCATACAATAAAATATTTTCCAGCCATTAAAATAAAGAAGGAAGTGCTGATACATACTATCACATGGATGAAGAGTAAAAGCATTGTGCTAAATGAAGTCCAACACAAAAAGCCACATATTATATTATTCCATTTATACAAAGGGTCCAGATTAGTAAATCCATAGAGACAGAAAGTATATGGTTGCCAGGGACTCAGGGTAGGAGGACCTGAAGTTTTACTACTAATGGGTAAGGGATTTCTTTTTGGAATGTTCAAAAATTACATAGTGGTAGTAGCTGTATAACTAAACATATATACTAAAAACCACTTAATGGTGTACTTTAAAAGAGTGAATTTTATGTGTGTGAATTATATCTCAAAAAGCAAGTAAATGGACTAAAAAATCCATTGAAATGGCTAAAGGAGTACATTTCACAGTGATAAAAGTGCCAAACCAACAGGGTGATACCATAAAATCTGAATGCAACAAATAACACAGCTTCAAAATAAATAGTCAGTCTGAAAGAACTACAAGGAAAAGAGATAAATCCACAATTAGAGTTGCAGATTTTAACAAACATTTCTCCTTAACTGACAAAATAATGAGACAGAGAAAGTCAAAAGTATATAGAACATTTGAAACCAATATATCACCCTAAACTGATACAGGACATTAAACCCAAAAACTACAGAATATACAGTTTTTCAAGTACATACATAAAACATTTACCAAGAGACCATAAATAGACAATGAAGTAAATCTTAACAAAGAATTTAAATTATTAATGAAGTGTTCTGTGACCACCATAGAATTACACTAAGAATTAACTATTGAATGGTAACTACAAATTCTCCCAAATATTTGGAAATTAAGAAACACATCTCTGAATAACTTTTGAGTCAAGTACACAGTATCACCATGAAAATTATAAAATATTTTGAACCAAATGATAATATACAGCAGATTAATGTGTGGATACAACTAAAACAAAGGAAAATCCATAGCCCTGAATGCAACTTATTGGAAATAAGACAAGTTAAAAAATAAATGTTCTAAGCTACTATCACAAAAAGCTATCAAGAAACAGCTATCAAAAAAAAGAATATCAAGTTAACCCAAGAAAAGTAAAAAGAAGAGAAAATGTTAAATATTGGAAATCAATAAAAGCAGGTATTCGATAGAGAAAAATCAAAGCGAAAAGCACAACCCCTAGGAGAAGAGCCATTAAGAAAATACATATAAAAATGAAAAGGGAGATACATATATAACTAGAAAGCCTACAGACATTAAAAAGATTCTGAGCACTTAAGAACAACGTTTTTTCCAACACCGTTGTGAATTAAGTTGAAATGGAAAAATTCCTTGCAGAACACCAATTATCAAAACTGAAACAAGAAACCAAAAATCATAAATTCTTATAGCTATTCAAGAAATTGAATTTGGAAGAAAACTGCAACCCAAATGGATTGTTTGGTGAATTTCAAACATTCAAGGAATAAATAATAACAATCTTAAATACATTTTTCCAGAATATAAAAACAAAAGGAAGACCTCCAAGTTGTTTCATGAGGCCAGGACAATCTCCATAACAAAAGCTGATAGAGACATTACTAGAAGACGAAATTATAAGTCAGTATCATGAACACAGCTGCAGAACTCCTAAATAAAATAATAGCAAATCAAACTCATTGGTATACAAAAAAGATACAGAGTGACCAAGTGAGTTTTAGTCCAAAATAAAAATTATTTTAGTATTCTAAAATCAGTTCTTATAAGTGCCACATCATTAAATACAGGAATAAAAGCATATCACTTCAGTAAAGTTTAATACCTAGTCATAATTTTTAAATATATATTAATAAAAGTTATAAAAACACACACAGAGATAACATCACACTTAATGGTGAAATACTGATGCTTTCCTGCTGACAAGCAAGGGCAACAATGTCCTGAACAAGAGAAGCATGTCCTGTATTCAACACAGCACTTGAGGTCTTAATTCAGCTTTTCGTAAAGGCTTGGAAAAAAAATAAAAAGTATAAAAATTAGAAAGAAGAAATAAAATTCTCCTCATGAAGATGACATAATGTGTACACCATCTAAAAGAGTTCAAAAAACAATTAGAATCAGTAAGTTATCAAGACTGAAGGATATAAGGTCAAATGCAAAAATCAAGTGTTTATATACCAGCATCATACAATTAGTGGTCAAGAAAGTTCATCAAAAAACATCGGATAAATAATTTGGACAACTTTGCAAGGAATAGATTCTTACACAGAAATGAAAAAGAATCACTGTAAGATTCGTCAACTTACAACTTGCTGAATCTCATAAATGTTGTAAAAAAGAATCCAGACATGAGAGTACATAGTGTTCCCAATATTTACATTGTACACCTTAAACTTTCATGTCTATTATATCTCAATAAAGCTGAAAACAGAGTACCTATTGTATAATCTTCTTTGCATGAAGTTCAAAGACAAGCAAAGCTAATCTACTGTGACAGAGTCCGCATAATGCACCTTTGAGAGATGTGCTGACTGGGAGGGGCACGGGTTTTAAGGGGCGCTGGACATAACTTATGCTGAGACTGCATTGTGATTACATGGGTATATACATTTATATAAATTATTCAAGCTATAGACACATTTATAATCTGTGGACTTTATGATGTGCAAGTTATACCTAAGTAAAAGTGAAACAAAAGTTTACTGGCAAGTGTTATATTATTTTAAAAGCTATAAAAATTATGTTTATATACATTGTGTCATGGAACAATGAATCAACTCCATAAACACAATATCTATTTATTTAATTGACTCTGTTCTCTGTACATTATGGACAGATTTTACCCTTAAAGTGATTATAGTTTCATATATCTAACGGAACAGATATGGTGTGAAGATGAGGCGACTAACTGAACAATAAATTTCTTTTAAAAAAGAATTGTGAGGGAGGAAACATAGATTACCAACCATGAAACCTGAAGAATCTAATGCTCTATTTACAAGAATTTTCTGTAAAATATCTTTAGATTTGAAACTACGCATTTTTAATGAAAAGAATCAGCTGGCGGGGGCGGGGGGCACATGCTTCAAGCTGTGGGGACCAGCCGTACTATCCCGCTGCTTCCCCCATTCAAAGCTGTTTAAATCTCTGACACATACTCGTTTTATATTCTGTATGAACTTCTTGTTCATAACTTAGGAAAAATTATACTTGATTGTGTTAAATTTCCACCAAGAAGTCAAAGTGACAAAATATCTGCAACATGTCCCTATGGGGCTGCTTTGTCTCACGCATCTATTTTCTTGATCCCTGGAGTAAATCTGAAGAAACAATAGAACTTCAGCTTTCTCGTTTTAGTCTCATCTTTCTTTTTGATTATTTCTGGTTCTTGACTGAGTTTGGTTTTAGTTCTGCAACACTCGTGGCCAGTTAGGTATTTCGTCATTGGTATGGAGCTTTTTCTATGGCCTGACCATGTGGTGGTAGTTGACAGAGACAGACAGGCATCTATTCTGTCAGAGACAAGAGAGCATTTGGCTTGTTAGTAAGGTGCCTCATCAGTTCCTCTGGAGAGAAGAGCAGCTCCTTGAGATATGTGAAGTCTGGGGTTCTCTGTTTATTTCACCCATTGCTAAAGTTGTAAAACTGAAGCTGGAAGGTGTCTATGTGAGTCTGTAATTGGTAGAAATCATTACCTGTCATCGCAGGGAATAATATATTTTCCTACTTTTAGAGGGCATCAATAAATTAGATTATAAGGCCCCTTAAATTATAAGAGCTCTATTCTGGTTGGTTTATAGACTAAGTGCTTACATAAATCTAACAGTCCCAGGATTCCCAGAAAACTAACTGAACGCTAACACCAACGGGGTCAGCTGCACTGCGGTGAAAACAGATGAGAGGTCTGCTGAACCTACTGGAACTGAGTTTTGGGGTCACCTCCAACTGGAAATGCTTGCACTGTAATAATTACATGCTGCACTATAATTATTAATAGGTATTATCATTTTCTCATCCAAAAAGCAAAAGGTACAAAAAGATTTATCTTGAAAAACCTTCCTTTCCTGTTTCCAATCTGCCCAATTCCTACCAATTAAACTTTCTATCTTAAGCCCTGACTGGCGTGGCTCAGTGGGTGGAGCCTTGTCGTACAAACCGAAAAGGTCACCAGTTCAGTTCCCAGTCAGGACACATGTCTGGGTTGCTCGCCAGGGCGTCGGCTGGGGGGTGTGCAAGAGGCAGCCAATCACTGTTTCTCTCACACATCATTGTTTCTCTGCCTCTCATTTTCCCTCCCTTCTCCTCTCTCAAATAAGTAAAAAAATAAATAAAATCTTTAAACTCCCCATTTTTATATATTCTTCTAGACTTCCTTTATAAATTACACACATACCTGAGAGATACTGTGAGTTCAGTTCCAGACCACCACAATAAAGTGAATGTCGCAATAAACTGACTCACACAAAGTTTTGATTTCCTAGTACACACAAAAGTTTGTTTACACTATACTGTAGTCCACTATGTGTACTAAGTGTGGTCTACTAAGTGTATGTCCAAAAAGTGTACATATCTATTAAAAAAATACTTTATTGCTAAAAAATGCTAACCATCATCTGAGCCTTCAGTGAGTCATAATACTTTTGCTGATGGATGATCTAACCTTCAATTTGTAAAAAACAGTATCAGCAAAGTACAATTAACAAGGTATGCCTATATATAGATATATTCATATGTATGTTTTTCATATATATTAACGAATATATCCACACATAGCAAAATGTGAAAGTAATGTATAAATATGTTACTCTATATGTAAAAAACATGAAAGAGTAAGTTTTATTCCTCCATTACCACCCTACTTTTCACATAAGAAGTACATCTACACAGTGTTGTATAGTTTTCTAATATATTCTGGAGAACTTTCCATGTTAGTATATAAAGAGCTTCTTTGTTGTTTTCACTGAGTGGATATTCCATACTTTATTTGACCAGTCCTCTTCTGATAAATACTTGAATTAGTTCCAATCTTTTGCTATACAAACAATGCTACAATAAGATTGTAAACACGTCACTTCTACACATGTATAAGTATAGCTGAAAGACAAACTCTCATCCATGAAAAAAATTATTTTCTTGCATTTGCCCATTTTTCTCCTGGGTTGTTGGTCTTTTTCCTATCTATTCTTAGTTCTTTATATGTATATGAAACAGATTAGTCCTTTATCTGTAATGTGAATTCCAAGTATTCTTCCAGATTATCATTTATCCTTGTTTATTTTGTTTTTATAATGCATATATCTTATTTTTATGTAGCTGAATTTCACAGCCATTTCTTCTATTGGTTTGCATTTGAAATCATAATTCAAACTGCCTACCCTGATCCCAAATAATTTTTAAAAATTTCCCATTTCCTTTTAAAAATTTTCTGGTTTCATTGGATATACTTATATCTTTAATTATTTGGATTTTATCCTTGGTATGGGGTAGAACTGTAGAACTCCAATTTTATTTTCTACAAATGCACATCCAGTTTCCCACAAAGTATTTACTGAATAATACATATTGTCCCACTGGTTTTTGAGAAGACATCTTTACCATATCTAAGTATTTCTGTACTTGAGTATATTCCTAGGCTTTCCATTCTACCCCACTGTACCTTCTATTCATGACATACTGCTGACATGGAGAAAGTTTTGGTGGTCTGGATAGAAAATCAAATCAGCCACAACGCTCCCCTCAGCCAAAGCCAAATCCAGAGTAAGGCCCTAACTCTCTTCAATTCCTTGAAGGCTGAGAGAGGTAAAGGAACTGCAGAAGAAAAGTCTGAAGCTAGGACAGTTTGGTTCATGAGGTTTAAAGAAAAGAGCCACGTCCATAACATAAAAGAAGTGCAAAGGGGAAGCAGCATGTGCTGATGCAGAAGCTGCAACAAGCTATCCAGGAGATCTAGGTAAGATAATTAAAGAAGATGGTTACAACAAGCAACAGAGTTTCAATGTAGACAGAACAGCTTATATTGGAAGAAAGCGCCATCCAGGATTTTCATAGCTGGAGAGGAGACATCAATGCCTGGCTTTAAAATTTCAAAGGGGTGACATTGGTTAATGAGACTATATAAGTTTCAAGCGTACAGTTCTAGGATACATCCTCTGTGTATTGCATTGTGTGCTCACGACCCAAAGTCAAATGTTGATTCCCTTTACCTTTTATTAACCCCCACCCTCGGTCCTTCCTGTAACCACCATATAGTTATCTGTGTCTGAGTTTTTGTTTTTCTTGCTTGTTGGGTTTTAGAAAGAAAAGGTCCAAAGGACAGGCTGACTCTCTTGTTAGGGGCTAAGGCAACTTGCAACTTTAAGTTGAAGCCTGTGCTCATTTACATTCCAAAATACTAGGGCCCTCAAGTAATATGTTGAATCTACTCTGCTAAATGGAACAAAGCTTGGATGATAGCACATCTGTTCCCAACATGGTTTACTCAACATTTTAAGCCCACTATTGAGGCATACCACTCAGGATATATTCCTTTCAAAAATATTACTGTTAATTGGCAATGCACCCAGTCACCCAAGAGCTCTGGAGAGAATATCCAAGATTAATTTTGTGCCTGGAACACAACATTCCTTCTGCAGCCCATGGATCAAGGAGTAACTCTGACTTTAAGTCTTATTATTTAAGAAACATATTTCATAAGCCTATAGCTGCCATAGGTAGTGATTCCTCTGACGGATCTGGGAAAAAATCAATTGAAAACCTTCTGGAAAGGACTCACCATTCTAGATGCCATTAAGAACGTCCATGATTCATGGGTAGAAGGTCAAAATATTCACCCTCATGGATGACTTTGAGGGGTTCAAGACTTCAGTGGATAAAGTAATTATAGGTGTGGTAGAATGAGCAAGAAAAATAAAATTAGAAATAGATCCTGAAGGTGTGAATGGACTGCTAAAATTTCATGGTAAAACTTGAATAACTGAGGACTTGCAGCATCTTATGGATGAACAAAAAAAATAATTTCTTGAGATTGAATCTACTTTTGGTGAGATGATGTGAAAATTGTTGAAACAGCAACAAAGGATTTTAGACTATTACATAACCTTAGTTGATAAAGCAGCAGCAGGGTTTGAGAGGTCTGACTCCAATTTTGAAAGAACTTCTACTGTGAGTAAAATGCTATGAAACAGCATCACATGCCACAGAGAAATCATTCATGAAAGGAAGATGAATCAATGCAGCAAACTTCATGTTACCTTAGAAATTGCCACAGCAGCCACCACCCTGATCAGCCAGCAGCTATCAACCTGGAGACCAGACCTCCCCACCACAAGCAAAAAGATTACGACTAGCTTAAGTCTCAGATGATAGTTAGCATTTTTTAACAATAACGTATTTTTAATTAAGACGTGTACATTATATTTTTAGACATAATGCTACTGTGCACCTAACAGACTACGGTACAGTGTAAACGTAACTTTTATATGCACTAGGAAACCAAAGAAGTCATGTGACTCACTTTAGTGCAACGGTCACTTCATTGAGCTGGTCTGGAATGAACCCACAGTATCTCTGAGGTCTGCCTGTACTGGTTAAATCTAAATAAATGGCCAAATATATTAAATCATGTCGACAAGAAAATAGGATTGGGGGTGAGGGAGAATGGTGATAAATAAAGAGTACCAAAGTCTCATCCGGGGAGAAGGAAACTGAGAGAAACTGGAAATAAAAGTATTCTGAAGATCTGAAGAGGAGAAGAAGAGGAAAAGAAAAGAAAGAGACATGATAGGAAAAAACAGCACATCTGGATGGAGAATATTATTTGATTTTTCAAATAATGGAAAAAGCACATATATAAGTATGCGAACATAGACAGGGAAGCTGATCATTAATGAACAATAAAAGTACAGCAGAAGTTCTAAATTTAAATATCTAGAAAGATTTTGCTTGTTCGGACTGTAATCTTGCTAGGTTACATGATAGTTTTCTTTATACTTCTTTTCTTTTAACTTTTTTATTGTTCAATTACAGTTGTCCCCATTTTCCCCCCTATAAACAGAAATTTAAATGTTTCAGAAATTATTATTTCCTAAGTTTGAACATACAATTGACTGTTTTAAATCAGTTTAACGTTTAAGTTGAACACAAAAGTTAAGAAAAAAAGGTTTTTAAACTTTTAACTGTATGTGACTTAATAACTAGGAACTTCTATATAGTTTTATATAGTTTCTGTGTTGAAGTCCCTTCTTGAATTTCAAAAACCTTATACAAAAAGATATAAGAAAGGCTCACCTTGGATTCCATTGCAAGAGTTCAGTGACTGAAATGCCAAGAAATCTTGTACTAACATACCTCATTATTAAGACAGATTCACTTCAGAGATGATAAAGATAGTTGTTGGGCTAATGGCCATACTCCAACATGGCATAAAATTCACTGAGATTAAGTGATGTTCACAACAGAGTCTGCTGATGACAATTAAATTTGTTATTTTTGTGACACCAGTAGGAGTATGTCCGGTGAAAATTCTATTTATTATTAGAAGAATATATAGGGGCTAACTCTAAACTATCCTCCAGATCACAAATAAAAGGTTACAAAGTAATATAAATATAATCTTTTTTTTTTTTTTTTTTTTTTTGCAAAATACACATCTTTTTGCCCTGTCCAGGTGGCTCAGTTAGTTGGAGCACTGTCCTGTACACCAAAAGGTTTGGGGTTCAATTCATGGTCAGGACACACACCTAGGTTGAGAGTTCGATCCCTGGTCAGGGCACACATGGAGGCAACCAACTGATGATTCCCTCTCATATCAATAGTTTCTCCCCCTCCCTTTCTCGCCTCCCCCCTTCTTTTTCCTTTAAAAATTAATGAACATTTCTTCAGGTGAGGATTAAAAAAATACACATCTTTTTTTGGTATTGTACATAATAGATTATTAAGGATGAGATGCCTATGAGAAGTCACAGAGTATAATGTAGGTCTGGGTATGACTGGCATATATGTTAATGGTTAATTGTTAATGCTACCTCTCTCTCCTTCCAGGCTCATAAAAACTGAGAATCCCCAAATCAAGAATTTCTACCAAAGACAAAGGAACAGCCATGGTATTAAAAGCAGGAAATTATGAGATAGTGTATGGGCTTCTAGAATAATTTAGTCCATTAAAGTAAATGGTCCTATTGTGACTGAAAACAAGAATGAGAAGCAATGTAATACCACATCCCAGACTCTTGTTACCTACTTGGACTGCTGCAACATCTTCTAAGTCAGAGCATCATTTTCAATAAGGCAGAGAATGAAAGCCACTGACCAACCAATCAAGTGCCTGAACTACATTAGTCCTGGGATGCTATAAACCAAGAGACAATCCAAGGAAATTAAATTATGTCCACCAAACCATCTAGTTTAAATAAGGACAAAACTGTCATATCTCACTTAAAATAAATTGCCTTACAATGGAGATACATGGAATGATCTGATTGAGTGATGTGGGCATCTGCAGACTCTGGTTTTAAAGATAAACAAGTTCTAACACTGTGGTTCAATTATGCACTATATGAGTATCGTCTCTGTAACTGTTTCAAACCGTATGTCATATTTGCCAGGCTACTGTTATCTATCAATAACGTAATATTAGAGACTAAAAAAGATTATATGATAAGCATTCCTACCCTCCGATGCCAAAGAACCAGAACCTTTTGTGATTGTGAGTTAGTAATAATGCCGAGGTGTCCTAAAGGTCCTGTCTTTAAAAGGTCACATTATTGCATGCATTAATTCACTTTTACATTGGCTGAATAATCTATACATCACAGATACTCAAAAACTCCTACAAGAAGGAATTTTGGGACTAAGATTATCAGCTACAGTTTCTAAGAGTTCTTACTTACCAGGGAATAAATTTAGCAGCAGCAATGCCAAAAAACGTATAAAATTAGTCTTTCACTTTCAACATTAATTATACCTGAGTTCAATTTTTTGTTCTACTAAATTCTGACAACATGGTCAATTGGCTTTATGAGCCATAATTTCTTCATCTGGAAAATAAGAAAATAAGACACTCTATAAGAGGAATAGGCAGATAACTTAAATACTGAAGAGAACATACTTGATTTAGTACTCTGCACGTAACAACTCCTGAGTAACATTTTTCCATCTTAAAAAAATTAAAACATTTGTTTTTCCTCCTCTGCCTCACATTCCCCCTTCTGATCTACAGATGGGTACTTCTAATAACCCTTAAGGACTATTCTACTCTAAGGACTCTAGGGAGCACTAAAGAGTCAGTCCAAGAAGTATTTTACCACCATGATAAGGTAGCTATTAACTCCACTCTACAAATTAGAAATCATAAAATGAGAGATTTGTGACTCGATGGTAGACAAGTTTGAACTACTGCCATGGAGGAGATTGGGCAACTTACCACAGTGCTAAACTATAAGGAAAAGTATCCTTTCCTCCAACCAAGTCCAAAAATAAATGCTATTCCAAAAGCTAGTGGACAAACATTAATGCCCATCTGTGTGAGGCGGAAGCAGAACCTATATTCCAGGTGCAGTATGACTTGATCTCTTAGCCGTGGTGCCTCAAGTGACACAATGCTATTCTTTAAGAGGGAATTTAAAATCTAGGTTAGAAGCTATCAGAGAAAAGGAATAATGCATAATCGTCTGCTCCCATTGTTTGTGTGTGTGTGTGTGTATGCGTGGAAATTAACTAGAATGTAATCAATAATGATAGTTAGGTTTAATGTGTATCAGCATAGACTTTCCTGTATATTTTTCAAATTATTAAGTTGATTTTACAAAAACAATTCTCATATACAACACTGAAAATACTTTTTGGTTCTTCCAAGGTTACAGCTACAACTCTTCCTCTGCAACCCTTCCCCTTCGATGCCCACACACACATTTTTTCCTGCCAGGCATTTCAGCTAGAACAGTGCGTGGCTGTTGTGGAGGCACCCGGTGCCCCATTTCCTCAGGTGTCACTGCTGAATAGGTGAGCTACACGACATGAAATGTGTGCTGATCTCCTGATCTCTTTGTTGCTTTTATAAGTAAAATAAGACCAAATCTCAACGATATAATTGGTTTGGGAGAGCCATGATAGTCAGATATGAAATACCACTATAAACAGGACAAGTACCCTAGGGAACAATGGTTTCCTAAAACAATGCATTGAATACTTCAGTTTCTCAGGAGGAAGATGCTGTCACACAGGCCTGAGGAACAGAAAAGCTCAATCTTACACAGATTTGCTTTTAAATTTTACTGCCAGGAGAAAATTCTGGGAAGGAAGGCTCTTGTTGCCTAACAAGTAAATCAAGGATCACTGTACCAAATCTATTACCACAACAAAGTCTAGGTTGTTTCTTCCTTTGACAAATACCCCCAAATAACTTCTACAATTTTAATACTGGGTCAAACAGATACAAACAAATTATTCCTACTAACTGTTCATGAGACTGACCAAATTGAAAACTAAGGAATCTGAGTAACCTCAGCACACCTTGGGAGAAAAGCAGCTTATTTAAAAAAAAAAAAAAAAAAAAAAAAAAAGGCTAAATAACCTTATGGAGAGAATGAGAAACTTGGCACAAGAATTTCACTGCTAAGAAAATAGTTTCTTTAAACAATAAATCAGTCTTTAAAATTTAAAACACACTTCTCATTCATTGTAACCACTGATTAGAAGATTTAACATGGGTTATCAAGAGTTCCTAATATTCAGTAATTTTTGTCATTTAACCTAGACTTTAAAAGTAAAATCTGTGGCTAAAGAAACCCTTTAGCTTGAGAAAGTGAGACACTTTTTTTGCACATTAAACATAAAGATAAGATCTGATGAAAATAATGGTATGTTCACCTACCCAAGTACTCACAGGTAAAGTTATAAAAGATGTTTAATTACCCATGTGGGTGGCAGTGATAATATGTACTATGAACTTCAAGAGATTTTGTTAATGCCTCTGGAAAAGTTAAGTTGCTAACCCTAATGGAAAAAGAAAAGCAAAAAAAAAAAAAGCCTCCAAAACCCTGTAACACTGCAACAGATTTAAGAAACAAATGGCATTGTTTCCACAAGCTGGGTAAGACCTTCTTCAGGGACACCACTGAACTTTGAGAGCTGCCTATTCAGGAGGCATTTGCTACAAATTTGCAGTTGTGAAGCTACAGCTAGAGATTCAACACCAAAGAAGAGCGGCAGAGCAGGAGGGGGCAGGGGGCGGTGAGGTATGAGGTCAGAGACCAGTGAGGATCAAAGCCGTGATATAATGCATTTGTATGTAAACAAAATGTTTCATGCACATGAACCAGACAACAAAAGCAGCCACATACAGACATACCCATACACATGCTAAGAGAGAGAGAAAGAAAAACCATTATATTCAAATTCAGATTAAATCTATCAGGTACAAATCAGGTACAGGAAGGGGTAGTAGTTCACTATGAGTCTCTACTTGAAATTCCTGAAATGCCACTACAAAACCTGTCTAACACCTTCTCTTCCTGGTGCTCCAACAAGTCATTCAGAACGCATTTTACAAGCGCAGGGCAAGTTGTGGGATGAAAAGTGCTATGTGCAACTAGAAACCTGCCCTCTCCCGCACCAAACCTTTCCCCAGAGGGGGAAATACAAGTCTTATTGGAAAGAGATTAAAACACAGAGGATGGGAAGGGGGTAGTGGGAGTGAACAGAAACCGAGCGAGAGAGAGAGAGAGAGAGAGAGAGAGAGAGAGAGAGAGAGAGAGAGAGAGAGAGAGAGAGAGAGAACTGAGAATTCCAGAATTACCTGAAGTCTTCTTCCCTTTCTCCCCCTTTACTGCCAGTCACCTGGCGGGTAACTTCAGACTCCCACCAAAAGACACTGTCATCTCCTAAGGTGCTGCTCTCACTTTCGGTCTCCATCTTCTATTCCAAAATGCGAACCTCCAGGCATGGAGTAAAGAACACCGATGTTCGGGCTGTCCGGCTGTGTTTGTGTGCACTCAGGTGCGCGGCCGGCGCCCCGGCGATCTGCGAGCACGCCCGGCCGGTCGGCTGCCTGCTGGTGTCATCACAGCTGGGCGCAGACAGGAAACCACGGGCGGCACACTCACCGCGTCGGCCTGCGGCACCTGCGACACCCAGACCCTCCCACGGCCTCCGGCTCTGTGACCTACATCACCAAATGCAGGACCCAGAGGAAGGCGTTTTTCCAGTAATTACTTATTTAATAACTATTTTTAGCTATTCTCAAAGTATCCAATTAAGTTGAAAATACATGTTTTCAAAATGCAGGCTTTTCTTATTTATATCCTTCTGCTATTTCAGACTTAGGAAAAAGGAACAGAAAACCAGAAAAGAGAATAGTGTGTGTCAAGTTCTCCCGGGCCAGCCGCGATGGGAGCACACTTGTAGATCTCGCAGTTAAGGAGGATCACAATGTACAGAGAAGATAAGTCTGAGGACCTGCCCAACTTCATGCCTTCTTAATATTACACAACCGCCCTTCCTTCCCCTCAGCCATAACTGTTACACACACGTTTGCTTGGGTATCCAAAGCAGGACATTGAGAGCCAAGCCTGTCCATCGCCTTGAAGAAACAAGCGTCCAAAGCTAAAATACGCTGAAAATTATATCAAAGAAAAAGCATGCAACATATTTACAAGTCATTTAAATGACAGATGCTGATAGCAGCAATAAAATGGCTTTCTGGGAATTGAGTGAAACGTATACAGCGTCTAGGACACCGGCACTTAAAAAACAGCCCTGTTGGTGCCACCCACTGACATGTCATATAGTCATAGGTGTTCAGGCCTTTTAACTGAGCAGCAGCAAACTCCTGTGCCCTGATTTTCTATTAAATCTGACAGATTAAAAAAAATTAAAGGTATCCACTGGGATGCCCATGAATTTTCATATTTGAAAATAAGGAAAATGAAACTTTAGTCCATTTTATTTATACAATTTTTTCCCTCCTACAAAATTATAACTTACATAATGTGTTACTGTTTCAATATTGCTGCTTCAAAACTCTGAATCATTTTCATCTACTGACTGTGGTCATTAAATGTATTTCTATTAAAAACTGAAATTCACTGTCAAGCCTGGGTATAGATTTACAAACTGTTCTTTATAGCAGCAAATTTGGAAAAAAATTCCTGAACAATTTACACAGAGATATCTTACAAACCAGTCTATTAATTTCCACTCAAGACAAATCCATAGCAAATTTTGGCCTGAATAATCAATTTTAAAAATTAAAGGATTTTTGAAATCTCTCTATGCTATAAATCCCCTACCATATTCCAGATTCTGAAGAGATGGAATTTAATACCTCCTTCACTCCATCCATCAAAATAAATTCCCAATGAATCAAAAATTTAAATGTAAAAATAAAACCATAAAAGAAAATCACAGAAAAGCTTTTATCATCTCACAGTGGGAAAGTCCTTTCTAAGCATAATTTTAAGAAGCCCTGAAAATAAAAATCTGATACATTTTACATTTTTATGAATTTTAAAATTATATTTAATATATATATGGGGAAGTCAAGGCAAAAATAAATAATTAAGAAAAAAATATTTGGAACATATCACCCAGTGTTCATTTCCTTAACATATAAAGGGTTCCTATATATATGAAAGACTCAACAACCCAAAACAAGCAACAAATATAAACATAATAATAATAGAAAAATACAAAATAACCTTAAAACATAACTAGTATTTAATTTCACGCATAAATGCAAGAAAACCACAATAAGATGCCTTTTTTAATCAGGCAAAGATTTTTAAATGTTTTTAACAAACTGTTTGAAACGAGATGTGGGAAAATAAATACAGACCGTTGATGGAAATATAAAATGGTATGACCTCTGTGCAAGGCAATTGGCAAAACCTACCAAAATTCAAAATGCACAAATTTTTGGCCCAGCAACTCCCCATCCAGGAAATTATCTTATTTTCACCACGTGGAAATAAGAGATGAATAGAAGTGTTCATTGTAGTAAACTTCATAATCGCTAAATAGAATCGCAAAAACAACCTAACTTGCCCATTAACAAAAGCCAGATAATTAAATATGGGATATCCATAGAATGGCAATGCTATACAGCTGAGTAAGTGAGAAACACAAGGCAAACACGACACAATGTCATGATATGAAACAAACCCTAAGGGACACTTGAAGACAAAGAAGAAAGAGGTGAAAGTATAGAATAGTATGCATATGAAATCCTGCAGTTCATATTTTTGAAACACCTATGACTATGTATGTGCAGAATATCGATGGAGGGACAGCACAAGTGACAGTTGTCTCCAAAGGAAAAAATACAGCTGGAGAAGAAGAATGAGATGGAGACTGTTTTTTACTGTATCGTGCACATAGAACCCTCGCAAAAATAAGTAACTTATTTTAAATGTAACCTTTTTATCCCTCAGTAAAGAATCAGATCTTTAAATATTATTTTAAGTATCTTGGTGTTCTTTTTTTCAAACAATTTCAACTCCTTTAATATGTTTCTATTAACCCTATTTACTTTTTCTTTTAAATCATTTCTTTTGCTCTTCCATTACGGTGATTGGTTTACCGCACTTTCTCAAGCCCTTTTAAACACGAAAAAGTGGACTGTAAGCACTACTTTCCCACAGAACACTGACGGCAGCCGAATGTCTCCCACCAATCTGCCCTGCACCAAGGCAGACCGCCCAAGGCTTGTTGTCACAGTTTTGACTCGACTCGAGGAGTGGTCAAGTTTGTTTTTAACTTTAAAACCAACATGTGCTCCATTTTCTTTTCCCTTCTTTACAGCTAATGAAAATCTAGCACAAACAAAAAGTACTGAATAGCAGGAAGCAGGAAAGAAAGCAGAGTCAATCCAATCACTGAAGCTATGAAGTTCAAAGAGGGGCCTATTCCTGAAGACCCCATGATAGCTCTTCCTGCCCGGCTTACAGCCTGATCATCAGGAGTTAACACGAATTGAATCCCTTCTCCAGGTATTTCCCACGGCACCCAATGAAAAACCAAAATCCATGGTATTTGCATTTCGTCAATAAAGAAATCTAATCTCCATACTACACAAGTGCAGAGAATGCATCTACTTAACTATCAAATTCGTAAGCCACATCACTTTCTTTCACTGTTTCCCTTTACAAAAATTCACAAAATCCAACCGGGTAGTACTATGTTCCAACACTCAGGAGGCTCAAAGTACTCTAACCCAAGGCGAAAAGAAAGAACATGGTATCAACATTAACATATTCTACCAAATGAAATGAAAGTAGTCAAGTAGTCAGAGGCTACAGAGAACAACCCATGCAACTACCCAGCCATGGGCACATACAATGAGCAAGCTGTATTAACTTCAGTATTCTGTTGGCTGACTCAATAAACAACAAAACAGAAACAACTTGCATTATCAGACACATTAGATTTCAGAGATTTCAGGAAATCCTCACTGGTCTGGGGGGGCACTTATTTTTGCTTTCAATTTACAGAAAAAAATAAATCAAAACTATGTATAAGAAATCAAAACTATATAATTGTTAACATGTAAAGTCTGAAACAAGTTATAATCTTAAAAAGCAATGAATTAAATGCTACAAAAATACATCTACAAATAGTGGTTAAATGAAAATATTGGCAAAAAGTAATCTATAACATTTAACAGAGTGAAATCATCTTTGTAAATAACCATTCAATACTAAAACAATATTTCTGAGTAAATCTATAGATCTAAAGAAAGAAAGTGGATCACAATTAATGTAAAAGTATAGTGTTGAAAATTAAGAATTATAGATTGTGCTGCTATGAACATTGGGGTGCATAGGTTCAGTCAAGTGTTGGAAGCAACCTAAGTGCCCAGCAGTAAATAAGTGGATCAAAAAACTATGGTACAGTTACACAACGGAATACTGCCCTGCAGAAAGAGAGAAAGAGAGAGAGAGAGGGAGAGAGGGAAGGAGAGAGAAGGAAGGGAGGGAGGGAGGGAGGGAGGGAGGGAGAAAGGAAGGAAGGGAGGAAGGAAGGAAGGAAGGAGGGAAGGAAGGAAGGAAGGAAGGAAGGAAGGAAGGAAGGAAGGAAGGAAGGAAGGAAGGAAGGGCTGCTGCCCTTTGCGATGGCATGGATGGAACTAGAGGGCATCATGCTAAGTGAAATAAGCCAGGGGGTGAAAGAAAAGTACCAGATGATCTCACCTGTAAGTGGAACATAATCAACAAAACAAACAAGCAAGCAAAACAGAACCAGAGACATGGAAATAAAGAACAAACTGACGGTAACCAGAGGGGAGGGGGGAGAGGGATAACAGGAAAAAAGGGGAAGGGTCATCAAGGAACACATGTGAAGGACCCATGGACAAAGCCAAAGGGGCGAAGGATTGAGGGTGGGAGGCAGGGGAAAGTGGTGACGGGAAAAATGGAGACAACTGCCTGTGCTTGAACAACAATTAAAAAGTAAAAAGAAAAAAGAAAAAAAATAAATAAATTAAGAATTCATTATGCCACAACTGATTTGATAAAAGATCCTGTAAAGACAATGAAGGTTGAGTATCCTTTAATATAATGTTCAATTAAAGGAAATATTTCCTGAGTTAGAATTTTGATTGAATATGTCATAGTTTGTGAGCTGTAGAGCAAGAAAGCTACCACATTTATAAATTTAGGGTCAGAAAATTACAGTCTTGGCATACACCACTGTACCTGGACCTCCTCCTAATGTTAACAGTACTACAAAAAATGCTAAATATAAGTTTAATGAATAACAATCGGGGGAGAAACCAAATGATCATCTCAGTGAAGACCTGGGAAGCAGTCTGGGAGGGACTCAAGGGAAATCACTAGGGAACGTAAACTGTGAATAAAGAAGGGGGAAGGGAAATGGGTCGTACCAAGCCTGAGTATTTATTCAAGGTACTGCATAAACTTACTAGCATTATTTCCCCTCAACTACTTGAAAAATGCCAGTAAATCAAATATTTTAATACACTGCTTTACCTACTATCTGGATAGCTCAACTCTACTACGTGTTTATTTGAGAAGGAAGTAATTTTGCAGCTTGCTATTCATCTTACTCTGCCTGCTTGCCTGCTCCCCAGCCACCTCCACAGGGGGTGTCAAGAGTAAGAGTGCGAGTCAACAATCACTGGTTACCTACGGTTTCAGAGAACCCTCAACTGCTTATACAATTACAAGCATTTTTCTCAAATCACACCCATCCCATCCTCAAGCAATAGAAGCTAAACATTGATCTAAGGTATATTGTTCTGACTTAAGTAAGTACATTTCTGATGGAAGTGTTCAGGCTGCTGCTGCTTCCGCAGCTACAGGACCATCACGCAAGTATGATATGCAAAAAATGGGAAAGAAACTAGGTACTGTTATCACTGCAGGTACGTGGAAAAGCAGTGCAAGGAATACCACAGGAAGTTGGGGAAGGAAGCTGAATGAAAATAAAGCTTTGGCCAAAAAAAAAAAAAAAAAAAAAGGCAAGCCAGATTCGATCCATTTGGAGAGAATAAGGTTTCCACTTGCAGAATTTGTAGAAGTTCTGTGAACCAATCAGGTTCTTATTACTTGCCAGGGCTGTGCCTACATAAAGGGTCTCTGTGCAATGTGTGGAAAAAAAGGTTTCGGTTAACAAAAACTACAAGCAAACATCTGTCTAGATGTATTGATAAATTTTCTGGCTTTCTATATGATTTTGCTCTTTGCTAAATCAAGGCATATTGTAAATGTTTAACTTACAAAAAACGTATTTTAAGACAATTAAATTTAAACTAGGGAAGTTGACTGGTATTCATTCCTTTGTTCTCAAGACATTCTGGATAGCAACAATATAAAAATAAATAAAATAATAATAATAATTTTAAAATAAGTATGCTTCTCCTGGTATGAGGAGGAGGGGCAGAGGAAGTGGGAGAAGAAGGTGGCAGCACCTTCTGGTATCAGTAATTCTTCAGTTTTATTTTCCGAAAGGGAGAATTAAGTTACTACCAGTTCACTTAAATTTATTTCAGGAGACAGGCATTTTTCCCATTATCTTCATTGTAGAAATTTGTTCTAGTCAATATTATCAATGGTAAAAATAATAATATGAAACTTTTGAAAAATAAAATAGAGAAAACAAAGTTAATATTGATAGCTCTTTAAAGACGTACAGACTTATATTTAAATTTGAATGATACATTATTTAAGAATTGAATATCTGCCTATTTCTGATTTATTTTGCTAGAGCCAGATATTAATGTTATTATCTATGGTGCTTTACATCTGACATTTTCCGAAGATATAACAAACACAAAGCACATCTTGTGATGTCTCCAACAGAACTGGCAAAATAATAATGCTATTTTTAAAGTTTCAATTCAGAATCTTCAAGTTACATTACTAGTCTCTTGTGGTAAAATAAGCAGGTTTAGAAACTAACTCATGACTAAGTGGTATGCAATGTATTAGCTACTATTTCACTATTATAAATAAGTATTCCAGTTAAATAGACAAAGCAATTGAAAACAACAGTAGTACTTTTGAGTATCCATGGTTTTCATTTTGGAAATACTGTTAGATTTTTTTTTAATTTAATGAAGCTCAAATGACTCCAATTCCTTCTGTTCCACCTACTACCTTAAGTAACCTAAGATCTCTGAAGTTCAGTCAGCAGCCTGAACCTGTGTCTGGGCTTCTCACCATCGTCCCTGAATATGAGCTTCATCACCTGCTCCAGCTTCTCCACCAGCCACCAGACCCTGGGCTCCACGCAGTTGCCTGGCCAGCAGCCCAGCCAGCCAACAGCAGGGCCAGCGTCTATGCAGGCACCGGGCACTCAGGTTCCCGGATTTCCGGGGCGTAATCCACCAGCATCTGGTGCAGGTGGGGACTCAAGGACCTGGCCATGGGAATGGCGACGCGTCTGAGGGCACATGGGGCACCCAGAAAGAGAGGGAGACTATGCAATGCCTGCATCGCTACCTGGCCTCCTACCTGGAAAGGGCGAGGAGCCAGGAGGCTGAAAATCACAGACTGGAAAGCAAAATCCAGAAGGACCCCAGGTCAGAGGCTGGGGACATTAATTCAACATTATCGAGGGCCTGAGGGCTCAGATCTTTGCAAGTTCTGTGGTCAGTGCTTGTCTTGCTGCTGATGACTTCAGAACCAAGTATGAGATAGAGCTGGTCATGTGCCAGTCTCTGGGGAGTGACACCAATGGGCTCCAAAAGGTCACTGAGGGCACCGATATTACTCGGCTGCAGCTGGGGACAGAGACCGAGGCCCTCGAGGAGGAGCTGCTTCTTCATGAAGAAGAACCACAAGGAGGAAGTCAACGGTCTACCGACCCAGACTGCCAACCCTGGATTGACCACGGAGTAGGGTGCCCCCCAAATCTCAGGACTCAGCCAGACCCTGGCAGACACCAGGCCCAGGGTGGTGAGCTGGCCTGAAGAACTGAGAGGAGCAGACAAGTCCTGGGTCCAGCAGGCCGAGGAGAGCACCACAGCCGTCGCCTTGCAGGCCACTTAGGGAGGAGTGTCGAGGTGACACTCACAGAGCCGAGACACATGGTTCGGTCCTTGGAGACCCACCTGGGTCCATGAGAAATCTGAAGGCCGCACTGCAGAACTGCTTCAGGGAGGCAGCGGCGGACGGTGCCACGACCATGGAACAGCTCAACGAGATCCTGCTGCTCTTGGAGCCAGGGGTTCCCCAGGCCTGGGCAGAGGGGCAGGGCCAGGCCCAGGATTTTGAGGCCCTGCTAAACGTTAAGGTCAACGTGGAGGCTGAGATCGCCACCTACCACCGCCCGCTGGGAGACAGGAGGACTTTGATCTTGGTGACTCCCTGGACAACAGCAACTCCATGCAATCCAGCCAAAAAGCTACCACCCGCTGGACTGTGGACAACCGAGTGGTGTCTGAGGTGGACCAAAGTTCTGACACATTTAAGGCAACGGAAGGGGGTACCCCCGTGGGGTGCAGTAGGCAAATAAAAAGTTCTGAAATCATGAAACCGCAAAAAAACAAGATCTCTACAGTTAAAATTCCTTATCTGAACATAACCACCATGCCTGTTCATATTGCAATCAACATGATCATATGCAACAGTACATACAAAGTATCTATGTAACACAATACTTCATAAAAGATTCTGAGGAAATGGAAGGTATAACCAAAGAAAGGTGTTTCGTGAATCTAGGTTTTGGATCTACTAAAATATGTTAAACTCCTTTAGATGAGGAATCAGAAGTCTCCTAAGAACTCTTTTTTTAATTACTAAAATATCATTATCTCACTTGAAGATATTAACCAATAATTCTCTAATACCACAATTATCCAGTCACTGTACAAACTTTTCCAATTGCCAGGAATTTTTTTTTAACAGTTGGTTTGTTTAAATCAGAAAGTCTTACATGATATTTAACTATACAAGGGGGAACCCAAAAAAACCCAGGAATTTATTTATAAAAAACTGAGTATTTATTCTTACATGCTTTGGTCACCTTCAAAGTCCTCTCCATTTGATCCAGCTCACCTAACAAGCCATTTTTTCCACTGCCCAAAACAGTTTCTGACCTCATCAATTGATACCTTTTAGTGTTTCTGCCATTTTTTATTTCACCTCTTCCACACTGGCAAAAAATTTCCCTTTGAGGACTTTTTCATCCAGGGAAACAAAAATGTTGCTCTGGGTGAGATCAGGTGAATGGCGGGGGGCGGGGGGAGGAGGCATGGGGGTCATGCCGTTTTGGATCAACAACTGTTGACCACTCAGCGTGGCGTGGGCAGGTTGCTCCTAAATCACCAATCACGAAATGGGCAAACATGCTGAGTCTTCAAAAGAAATTCACTGAAGCCGAACACAGCCTCTCACAATGACACCAGCTGGTACACTGATACAAATGGGTTCTTAGGACACTCACCTATCAGGTGAAGCCTGTACTAAAAGGGGCCCACCCTCCACAAAATAATTCTGGATTTTTGGGTTCCCCCCTATTCTGACTTAAAGGCTCCCCTTACTTCTTCTGTGATGTATTTTTTTTAAGAAACCAGGTCCTGTATAACCTCTAACATTCTGGATCTTGCTGACTATATTCCACTGGTGGTGTTCTGCAGGTTCCTCTGTTTTATTTCACTTACAGGTATTAATTCTTAAAGCTATGCCAAATGCTTTAATCTGATGTTTTCTGCCTTATCTTCCAGCCTTCTAAGAAAATATATTAATCAAATTAACTTCAAATTAATCAAGTGTTGTTTGACTTCTAACCTATGGGCTCTTGCACCCTCTACTGCCGCCCATGACATTTCTATGTCCTCCTACACAATCTGCTGAGGACGATGGCAACACCTGCACACATCTGAACAATCTATGACTAATATTAAGGCTCTACCCAGTATGTTTGTCACTAATTAGTTCCTATTATTTAAACAACAACAACAACAACATAAAAGCTGCATGAACTATGGAATATCCTTAAGGTACAGGACAGAAACATCATCTATCAATCCTACTTGGGCAGGAAGGAACAACTCATATCCCAGAATAAATGATCCATTACACGAAAAAGTTGAAATGCCAGAATATCCCATTTTAGGACACCAAATTTAGTTCACCAACTCCTAAACATCGGAGAGTAAATGGCTGTAGGCATAAGAGGGTCAAAGAATTACCTGTAACAGGCTGCATATCTGAGAAAACAGGGACTCATATGATATAATGAACATAGAGGGATGAACATGAATAAACTTTCATGAGTTTGGAAATCCAACATGGTAATACCAAGTGTCACAAATCTGCCAGAGAGCTAGACAATGTCCTCCTCCACCCCCAAGAAAGCACTATTATTCTTTGGTCAGTGCATCAGAATCTCGAAGTCAAAGAACAGTTACAACAGTAAAAGGTTCTACAAGTAGCAGCTATACCCACAAACAAGCAAGGAGTTTTCATATGAACACATGGAAAAGACAATTCATTGTGCACTGGTTTTTCTGCCACCATCAACCAACCAGCCAGTAATAAAAATACTGCCTTAGAATAGTACATCAGTTTGCTATTTCCAAAGCCCTCAGATGTATTTCAAAGCAAATGACAAGTGACAGAAATAAACGAATGTGGGAATTCTATATTTAAAATACATATTTTAGGAAACTAAACTTTTAAGAAAAAAAAGCATTAAGAATTGAATTCATTATAATCTTTCAATAACTACATAGTCTCGCATAAAAGAGCTTAATAATGAAAATAGGTGAGATATGTTCCAGGAAATGAGTACAATAGGAAAGTATGGTCACTTGCTGCATTGTCTTCCAAAGAAAAAAAACTAAGGCTATTGCTTTAACTGTGGCTTTAAAACAGATTCTCAATCCTTTTTTCTGCCCCAATAAAGCTCAGGAATATGCACACACTCATTAGTAATAATGACTCATAACCTATTTAGAGATTTATTTTGATTAACAATTTAAAAAGCAAATTATCTTTGAGAGTGTCAAGCTTGTTGAGCATTCAAACCTTAAGATGAAAATTATTTTAATTAGAACTTAATTTACTTGGCATCAGGAGCACACGAAAGAAGTTATTTTTATGGAGAGATAGGAAGGGAAGAAGAACTGAAGGAAACGAAGACTCTGGTCAGCTAAGGACAGTATGAGCAAAAAAGGATGACGGCAAAGAGTAAACTTCGTGTGACTCCTTAAACACTCACAGATGAGACAGACATAAAACCCAGACATCACCCAGAACGTCCAGGGGCCGTCAGTAAAGGGGGCAGTACTGTTCCTCAAGACACCCTGTAAATGACACCAGGCGACACAATGACCAACTGCATGGCCCCCAGTTATGAATCAACATGGGGGCAATTCCTAGGCTGCTGTGGACATCTTTGTTAGGCTATCACCTCTAAAATTAGGAATATTTGCCCAACTGGATATCCCATGCAGAGGTCTACGACAGTAAAGAATCTGACCAGTGGCTACTTACTGCTAAAATAAATGAACAGCCAGAGAAGTATCTGTGTCAGAGAACACAAAGAACTTGAAACCATTAGCTCTTAGAGAAATTTCAGAGATTCAAATAACGTAGTACACAGAAGAAATCTTGAAGACCATCTCTTCTGAAGTCAGTAAACTAAACTCCCGCAATTCAGGTTTCCTTTTTCTACCTTACAGTGTAAACAGCTCAGCTGTGACACAGCACAGCTGTGGAAGAGCTCAATCGTGTTACAGTTCAATTATAAAGCAGCATGGCTGTGAAGCAGCACAGCTATGACAGGCTCCTCCCGGGCTAGAGAGCTCTGCTAAGCTCTGCTCCACGCCGGGCTGCGCCGGGCCGGGCTGGGCTGCACAGCTCTGCTCAGCTCTACTCTGCCTGCCCTGCCCTGCCCCAGCCCTGCTCGGCCTGTTCTTCTTGGCTCTGGTCCAGAGAGACTTCCTTGGCACTTTATCTTGTGTTTCAGCTCCAGCCGGGAAAACACAACCTTCATTCATTGGTGGAAAGGGAAAGTTCGCTCTCTGAGCCAGAGGGGCGATGACCTCTACAGACAGAAGTTCCTGGCCCGTTAATCCCTCATTGGTTCATCCTCAAAAATAGGAGGATTCCAAATCCCAGCAGTCTGATTGATCCAAAAGACACTGTACTCAATTGGCAGACCAGAACCACTATGATTGGTTGGTGAAGATGCTGCTGGGGGTATAGTTCCACAGTTCCAATCATACAAGAAAATCCTCACTCCTGGTGGTTGAAAGAGGATTCCAGGAACTCCTTTATAAGGACTCGCACATGTGGCAGGAACACAGGGCAGGTAGGCAGTTCAGTGCAGGGGGCAAGCAGCTTAGCGCAGGCTTCTCTCTGAAGTGCAGTTTGCAGGAGAGGCCCCCCATGTAGAAACGTCTGCTAGGCTCTGTCTTTTCAATTTGAGCCCAGTTAGCCACCAAGAGTCCTTCTTGGTAGGTATTGTTTTTGCAGGGTTAACAATTATTAGGACTGCTACTGCTTTTATTAGTTCTCTGGACACAAAGCTGTCTAGATTTTGGGTTATTTGGGCAACCTTATTTTTACCAGACTTTTATTTTTAGTGCATGGTTTGCAAAACCACAAGATTTTTGAGAAATATACACATTATAGCAAAAACACTGTATAAGAATAATGTTTTAAAACCAATATCAATATTTACTATACATGCCTTTATGGACAGTCAGGTCTTTAAAGTCTTACTACAGGATAAAATTACTACCATCAAAAATACTGGGCATTGCCCTGGCTGGTGTGGCTCCATGGACTGAGCGCCAGCCTGTGAACCAAAGGGTTGCTGGTTCGATTGCCAGTCAGGGCACATGCCTGGGTTGCAGGCCAGGTCCCCAGTAGTGGGCACACAAGAGGCAACCACACACTGATGTTTCTCTCCCTCTCTTTCTCCCTCCGTTCCCCTCTGTAAAAATAAATAAAATCTTTAAAAAGGAATACTGGGCATCTAACACTACAGAACAGCTATCTATGCTGGGATCACCTCAGTGCCTTCTACCTAAACCAAAAGCCAGGAGTCCTTCGGAATGTGTGTGAGAGAACTACACAAAGGTGCTATCGCTGGCTCCTAAACTTAACTGGGCATCACATGAGGGGCTTTAAAAAAATACAGGTTCTCCCACACCCACAGGGACCTGCTGTGTTTCCAGAGACCAGATCCTGGAATCTGCATCAGAGGTTCTTCAGTTAATTTTCTTTATCCAACAGCCCAGCTGTTCAATGGTCAGGTACTTACATAAGAAAAACAAGCACAAAAATGAAGCCCCCATAATTACATGCTTTTACTTTCTGAAATGATCAATAGTTCAGGCAAAAGAAACAGCATCCGTGAACAAACAGTATTAAAACTGTGTAAATAGCCATTTTTTAATCCTATAGCTCAGAACTGATCAATTCGAATATGGAAGGGTTGTTCATTGGCTGTAGTGTAGTTAATACAAGGCTTGAATGAAAGAAAATAGTAACATTACTATCAACTATATCCTCTACCTTATTGCCCTACATGCCGTACAAATAAGACCCTCACTGTGGGAAATGGAAGCAGAACCATGATGTTTGTAACATATGCACATGAGAAAAGTTATATTTCCATAGCACAAAGATCTGGCAATCTGAAAGAAGGAAATCACCATCTTATTTTAACTTTTTTATTTTGCACTTCTTGGGTCTATGGGAGCAAACGATTCTCATGAAGGCTATACTAGTATCATTTACGCTATTAAAAACCACACTGCTTATTTTACCTCAACATAATAATGTACACTTATTTCTCCATTAATATTTCTTATTTTAAATGCTTATATGACTCAACCACAGTTGGTAGAATGTTATAGCTACTATAGTACATAATGTAGTACAATACAAATGTAACCATTCTAGCTGGCAATTAGGTCTGCTTATACAAAATGCCCTATAAAAAAACTTCATAGCATTTTATGAATTTATATGTGTGTACTTAAATAACATGTACTTAAAATATTTCTGATCCAGAATACTTACAAGAAGGCAGCAGGGTTTTAATTTGGAGACTAAAAAATTACTCATTCTACATATAAAGAACAAACCTTATCTGGGCTACCAAACGATTCATTTGGATCTCAAATTATATTTTCATTTGAACTTCACCCAGTTGTTCCCAAAAATATATGTCTTATTTTTATTCACTAAATACCAAAAGTTTATATTTCATAATACATTTCAAAAAAAACAGTATACTTAAAGAATCCAAGTTTTTATCTAAGTCCCAAGTGTTTTGACTCACTTGGTAGTTATGCTGCTTGAAAATTTAAATGATACAAATTATATACAAGGTAATTAAGAAATGTTCCCTAAGGCACAAGCATGTTGCTGTGCTCAAGGAAAGTCACATTTCATTGCAAATGAACAAAATCACTGCTTGGGCTACACCAGAAAAATACCCCAGCAGGTATTTCATCTGATACAAAGGATGTGGTTTACCACTTACAGCACCTAAATTTTAATCTTCCATTTGTCAGCATTAATCGCCAAAGGCACATGGCTGCATGCAGCAATGTACTGAAACTTGGCAACAAGTGCTACAACTGGCAACAGGTGCTGTGATAGTAAAGGAGAACCGTCACGGACCCAAGAGTCCAAGCCGTCATCACAGCAGCCTTGGAGCCCTTACTAAATAGCGTTGCAGCATGTGTCACAAATGGTACGCCATATCTCACTTGTATCAAATGAATTCTGCATTATTAAAACACAAATATTAGACTAAAACTCCTGAAAATGTGACAGGTTCCCTTACCTTGAATTAAATTTTATGTTGCAGCCCCAACCAGTGTGGTTCAGTTGGCTGGGCACCATCCCTCACAGAGAAAGGTTGTCCATTCAATCCCTGGTCAGGCCACATGCCTGGGTTATGGGTTTGGTCCCCAGTCCAGGTGTGTAAACCAGTTGATGTTTCTTACACACATGGATGTTTCTCTCCCTCTCTTTCTCCCTCCCTTCCCCTCTCTCTAAAAAATAATCTTTTAAAAAATGTATGTTGCAGATAATATATATGTACATATTTTTAATCCTCATCTGATGATAAATTTGAGTTCAGGGAGAGAGAAACATCGACATGAGAAACACCAATTGGTTGCCTTTCATGTGAGCCCCCAATGGGGACTGAACCCACCACCTAGGTATGTGCCCTGACCAGGAACTGAACCTGCAACCTTTTGGTGCATGGGATGACACTCCAATCAACTGAGCCACCTGGCCAGGGTTGAGGATATTTTTAAAAGTGCAACATTTTCATAATGCTACATGAGCCATTTAAAAAGATTTATTTCAAATATATGCAGTGCTCTCTGACTTCCGAAATGATGTATCTTACATGAAGAAACCATAGGGGTGATAAATTAAGGCATTGTTGAGGGCAGAAACAATTACGGAATGAGACTATATACTCTCATTTTGGGGGGGTGCGAAGGTGGGTATGAAATTTAAATGATGTTAAATAAACATTATTAAAATCTTGAAGATAAGAACAATGTCTCATATTTACCTTACCTTGTCCATGCTCGTTCCTCAGGGAACGATTTTTAAAAGAGAACTACAATAACACTCCTCCCAAAAATCCACGACCTCCGTCTAACCATGAAAAAAAAAAGTCATACTCAAACTGAGGGACATTCTAAAAATGAGCCAACAAATACCCGTCGAAACAGGAGGCCATCAAAGTGACGGGGAGTCTGAAAAGCCCTCACGGCCAAGGTGAGTCCAAGGAGAAATAACAGCGACATGTAATTGGATATCCCAGGGCAGAAAAAGAGCGTTAGGTAGAAACTAAAGATTCAGATAAAGCGATAATAATTATGTATCAATACTGGTTCATTACAGATGATAAACGTACCACAGCAATGTAAGATGTGAACAAAAGGGGAAGCTGGATAAGGGGTAAAGGGAAACTCTCTGTACCATCCGGAATCCTATTACTAAAAGTGATTTAAAATGCAACTCCAACTCGATTAAACATAAAAGAAATGTATTGGCTCATATAACTGAACATGCCTAAGGGCTGGGCTGCCTTGCTTTAAGCACAGAGAGTCAGGGGAACTCCTGTGGCTTCAGAAAGGTGTCTCTCCATTTGTTAGCTTTATTCTGCTCTCCAGGTATTGGCTATAGTCTTAGATTTCACGCACAGTTCTGCTATTATATTTGTTTTAAAAACGAAAGTTTGTTCCAAAGTGACTGATACATTAGGGAACAATTTGAACATACTATGAGTTTTCCATTTGCTTATACGGGATTTCATCTGCTGGAAGCACTAGGTGAGAAGTCAGCGAACGTTTTCTGTATAGGGCCAGATACTAAATATTGTGTGGTCTCTGTTACAATGACTCAACTATGCCTTTGTGGAAGGAACAGCCAGAGCAACAGTGAATAAGTAGGCAAGGATGTTTTCCAATAAAACTTTATTTAAACAAAAACAAGCAGACCCTTCGCTTGTCAATTGGGTATTAAGCGACTGCAGAAAAGTGCGCCCAGGTAAACCAGGCCACTTAGGAATACCAAGAGCGCACTAGGACGGTGAGCCGCAGCCGTCCCCACGTGGTGCCGTGACTTCCCGTTTGATTTCGGATCAGCCCCCTTCCTTCACATTTCAACTCACAGGCTGCAGGCCCTGTAACCACAAGGCAGCCGCAGTCCCCCATCTTCTCTTCTCACAGCCCCAAGAGACTCAGTGGAATTGGGTCCGCTTCGATTTCTTACCGACGTCGGAACCCACCACTGTGTCCAAAGGAAGTATACTGTGCTGACTGGTCTGGACATCCTTGCAACAGGAAGATGGAGTTCCCACCTGGTCCCCAAGGAACCAAGACTAGGATGGGAAAGGATTTCCAAACAAAAGTCAAGGGAGAAAAAAAGGGAGAGGGAGAAGGAAAGGGTGGGAAGGGAAGGGTAAAAGAGAAGGAAACAAGTATCTACTATAACATCTATACACAACAGTGACAGAGTGGCACAGCTTAAATTTGATTATGCAAACTCAACAATACCGATTCAGTATTGGGTAAGATGACAAGTAGGCATGAAGTTTTAATATAAAAGAGCTTCTAAGAAAAATCTAACTCAGTGTATTTCACCTGTACTCAACTGGAAAAAAGAAAAAAAAGCAAACCTATTAAAAAAAAGCTGCTGGGAAAAAATATGAAAAGTTTAGTGAAGGCAGCATACTTTTATTCTTTCTGGTACGTTTAAAGGGTTATCGATGATACTTTCAACTAGGCATTACTTTCAGTTTGCCCAGTTACTTCAGAACTAACCCATGGATTAAGAAAAAGCTCATGGATATTAAAGTAAGCAATCACAAAATTCCCAAAAAATATTCTCAGAGCTTAACAGGACATTAACTAGCTTAAGTTCTTGTTTAACTCCAATCAATTAGACTATAGTTCCTCCTACCTCTTGCGACAGCACGGACGGAACTGGAGAAAACTAGGCTAAGTCAGTGAAAGACAAATGTCATATGACCTCACCTATAAGAAGAATGTAATGAACAAAATAGAACCACAGGCATGGAAACACGCAACAGACAAAAAGTGACCAGAGGGGACAGCGGGGAGGAAATGGTGGAAAGGCGGGAAGGGACTAGACAAAGAAGATGTAAGAATGACCCAAGGACACGCACAACAGTTTGGAAACGGACTGTGGGGGACGGAGGGAGGGGGCAAAGCGCGGGAAACTGGTACAACTGTAACAGAGTAACAATAAAAATGATTTTTAAATATATTTTTGAAAATGCTTTTTAAAAACCACCTCTCTTTATGAACTCTACTGAAATTGTATAGAAAAATCACTTCCCTGAACGCGCCAATTTTTTTTGCATCGTTATACCTTTGAACTGATCAGCCCCTCTCCTTTGAATAGCCTTTCACGCATCTGCTTTCTAAACAGAGACCAATCCTTCAAGGGTCAACTTAAGCAACACTTTCCTTTCTGAACCCCTTCTTCCCACTGATTATTGTGTAATTTTGGTTAATAATAATGTTTCCAGTGTTTGCCTAGTAATAATGATGCTAGCTTTTGGAAACAGAAACACACACCACACGAAGATTTCATCATGTTAAAGCAAATAGCCATCTATTCCTTTTATCAAGAATGGACATAGAATTTTAACAAACACTTCTTCAAAATCTTGTAGATGATTGATGAAATGAGGGGTTTTTTTCATTTAATTTATTTATAGGGTGATTTACAAAAAGAACTATCTTTCTATTCCTAGGCGGATAGAACACTCACATCAGATTGCAGTGTGTTGTTATTCTTTCATGAGCTTTCGGTTCTGCTAATATTTGAAGGATTTCACACTGAAGTTCTTTTGTGAGGCTGATTAAGAAATAAAGCGTTGGAGAAGATGTGGGGAAAAAGGAACTCTGGCACACCGCTGGTGGGAATGTAACTCGGGCATATCCTACTGAAAATAGTATGGAGGTTCCTTAAAAAACTAATATTAGAACTACCATCTGATACAGCAATTCCCCTCTGAGTATTCCCCCAAAAAGTATGAAAACACGAATTCATAAAAATATGTACCCCTATGTTCATTATAGCATTATTTATAATAACCATGATCTAAAATACAGCCCAAATGTCCATCCACAGATGAATGGATAAAGAAGATGTGGTATGTATATATAATGGAATACTATTCAGCCATAAAAAAGATGAAATACTGCCATTTGCAGGAACAGAGGTGGAACTTTGGGGTATTAAGGTAAATGAAGTAAGTCATATAAAAATAGATTTTTTAAAAAACACTTAACCTACCAGTCTTTCTTAATACTTTCTATGCTCTCTTTGGATATATTTGGTATTTTTTCCTCTCCTTGAGTTGGATGGATTTATTCTAATTCTTTCTTGTTTATTAATATGCATCTTAAGACAAATCATCTTCCCATATAATCAGTTTCTGCTAGATCCCATAGGTTTTAATGTGTTTTGTTTTCATTGTCATTTTCTATATTTTTTATTTTCTCATTAATCCAAAAATTAGTTAAAGCATTTTAATTTTCAAGTGATAGTAATTTTGCATTTTGTGTTTTTTTAAATCATTAGTTTATATATTTATTGCAATATGACCAGGAACTCTGCCTCAACTATTTCTATTTCAGGGCTCTTGTTGGGTGTTTTTTAATGGCCCAATACATGACCAGTTTTTGTAATGTTCTAAGAGAACTTGAACAGATGTGTTCTGTTTTTAGAGTATAAAGTTCAATATATTTTAATTAGATTTACACTATGTTAATTGAATTTTTCTAAATTTTAATTTTTTATCTACTGCTATTTCCAACATGTTTCTGTTTTTCCTATTTTCTATAGTTTTGACTTCATGTTTGTTAATGTTGTTATTTGATACATAAATAATCGTTGTATTCCCTTTATCACTATGAACCTTTTTTGCCTCTTAATTCTTTCCGTCCTGAATTCAACCCTGTCTGATATCAAAACCTATATTCCTCCTTTGTTAGCTACGGCTTCAAATAACACAGAAAGCTCTCTTCCATGCCCTGAAAACAAAGCTGCCATGAGAAAGTAACATTACCCTCTACAAGGTTAATGAAGACACTGATATAAAACAGTGGTATAAACAGTTAAACGCCGCTCATCTCCTCAAACAACCACAATGAAATTACAACTAAAATATAGGACAACCATCACTCAGAACCATCAGAAATCAAGTTGAATCGAAGTCTGACAACTATGGAGTTAAAGAAACCACATCCATCCAGACTGGTAGGAGGGATGGAGACATGTCACCAGCTGGTTCCATACACACATGTGGTGGATAAAAGGAGGGATATCTCAGGAGTGAGGAATCCCAGCCCTACGCCAGGCCCCCAGCCCAGGGTTCCAGTGCCAGGAAGACAAGTCCCCATAACTTCTTGCTGCAAAAACCGGTGGAGATTGAATCAGTGGAAGAAACTAGTATACTAGAGTCCCAAGCAGTTCTTCTTAAAGAACCCATATACAAACCCATACTCAGACGTAATCCCTCTGAGCTCCAGCACCAGGGTAGCTGTTTGAAAGGCACCAGTGGCATACAGGAAGGAACTGAAGTGTCTGGCATCAAGGCCAGAGCTGGGGGACAGCTATATGCCTGAGAGAAAGGTAAGCTGAGGCCACTGTCCCTTTTCTGAACCCTCCCCGCACAGAGCCACAGACCTGCAGAGCTGGCAAGCTGATGCCATATCTGGGACTCCACCAACCTGGCTAACACTGTTGGACCTGCCCTGAAGATCCCGATATTCAGGCCCACCATGTTTCCATATGAATGGTTCATCATTGCTCATACTTTACAACCTCCTAAATCCTTTTAAACAAGCAAGTTGACCACAGTGAGCTCCCAGCCCCCATACCTCTTGCTAAGTGGCCCAGGTCTGGACCAGCAGTAGCCACCCTAGAGTCACTGCTTGGCTTTGCCTGGGAATCTCCAAGCCCTGCACCAGTAGCTGCCATCTCAGATTGCTTTATAACTCATGTAGGGTGGCCCCAGGCAGAACACAGGTCGGGGATGACCTTGGCGTGCACCACCCAGGAAACCCCAGGGCCTGTGTACCCAGTGGACAGCTACTGACCACACTGGAGCACCATGACCCTGCCCCTGCATGGCTGATCCTCCACAGGAGATGGAGGTTGGTGGTCAGTGGTCACAGCCAATCCTTGCCGCTGACTGGCCTGGGTAAACCCCTCCCACTGACCTGTCAACAGTCATCAAGGCTCAACTACAAAAGGAGGGTGTACCTGGCCCACATGAAGGTACCCAGCTTGGATAATAGAGGAGGCTGTGCCACTGGACAGTATAGGACACCTACTACATTAGGCCACGCTGCCAAAACACAGAGTCGAAGCAGCTCTACCTAATACATAGAAACAAACACAGGGAGGCTGCCACAACAAGGACACAAAGAAACATGACCCAAAAAAGAACGTATCAAAACTCCAGAAAAAGAACTATGCAAAATAAAGATAAGCAATCTATTGGATGCAGAGTTCAAAATACTGGTTGTAAAGATTCTCAAAGAACTTAGTGAGGACCTCAAGAGCATAAAAAAACAATCCTGTCAGAAATGAAGGATATACTAATTGAAATGAAGGACAATTTACAGGGAAACAACAGTAGAGTGGATGAAGCTGAGAATCAGATCAATGATTGGGAAAGTAAGGAAGCAAAAAACAACCAGAACAAGAAAAAAGAAGCCCAATAAACAAGGATAGTGTAAGCAGCCTTTGGGACAACTTCAAGCATTCCAACATTTGCATCATAGGGGTGCCTGAAGTTGAAGAGAAAGAGCAAGAAATTGAAAAATATTTGAAAAAATAATGAAAGAACACTTCCCTAATTTGGTGAAGGAAATAGACATACATGTCCAGGAATCACAGAGTGTCCCAGACAAAGTGGATGCAAAGAGTCCCACTCTAAGATACATCATAATTAAAATGCCAAAGGTTAAAAACAGAGACTCTCAAAAGCAGCAAGAGAAAAGCAGTCAGTTACCTACGGGGGAGTCCATAAGATTCTCAGCTGATTTCTCAAAAGAAACTCTGAAGTCTAGAAGGGACTGGCAATGAATATTCAAAGTCACGAAAAGCAGGAACCTATAGCCAAGATTGCTCTACTCAGCAAAGATACCATTTAGAATCAAAAGACAGATAAAAAGTTTCCCAGAGAAGAAAAACTAAGAGTTCATCATCACCAAACCATTATTATATGAAATGTTAAAGGGACTTACTTAAGAAAAAGAAGAAAATCAAAACTATGAATAATAAAATCCCAAAAAACACTTATCTACCAACAACTGAATCTAAAAAACAAACTAAGCAAACAAGAACAGAGACAGAACCATGGACAAGGAGAGCATTTTGATGGTTGCCAGATGGAATGAGGGTGTAGGGGATTAGGTGAAGAGGTTGAGGGGATTAAGAAGTACAAATAGGTAGTTACAGAACAGCCATGGGGATGTAAAGTGCAGTACAGGAAATGGAGTGGCCGAAGGACTGATACATACGACCCATGGACATGAAAAATGCTGTGGAGACTGCCTGAGGGAAGGGGCTGCTGGGTGGAGGGAGGCAAAGGGTGAAAAATCAGGACAACTGTAATGGCATAATCAATAAAATATAATTTAAAAACCAAAATTAAGTCATCATTCACATGCAATAGATATTTGGAAGGAATATTACTTTAAATAATTTTCCTTAAACCATATCTATAGTAACTTAATTTGTACATTTATTAAGAAACAATTTTCCTAATTAAACTTTGTACTCTTGGCTCAAGTATCCAACATTCTGAATTACTTAAAAGCTAATTAATATTATTTTTACATTGTATTATGATAAGCTCTAGCCCATCCCTACTACCACGGAGCAACCCCGGTGGCTGCTGCATCAACTGCCACTTGAAGACTGGAGGTCTGTAGAGAGAGCAGGGGCACAAAATGTAGCTAGTGGAGAGGCTATCAGCAAGGTTTGGGGCCACGGGAAATGAATCACATCTGAATCCCTTAACATGTCAATAACTTTTAATTAAGTTACTTAAAGATCTTAATTTTTATCACACTGGCTAGAAGAGACAGTCTACATAGTACGAGATACATATATGAAACATTAATGTGGCCAAATAACAAGGAACAAAAATATTTTAGCTGCCAAATGAAATATGGGGCCAGCTGCTAATAGAGAGTCAGAACATCAGGGGGCAGTCTTGTGAAAGAAATAATTACTGTAACGTAGACGCTAAGAGCAGGAACCTAAAGTTTATTATCATACTGCATGGCCAATCCAAATTATTTTATAAAACATACTTGAAAGAAACTATTTTTTTCCCCAAACCCACAATCAATATCATTAAGGAAATGCTTCAGATGCTACTAGAAAATACAATTGTCTTGAGACCTGGTTAAAAGTATGCACTCTCCTTAATCTCTCCCAGTGGAGTTTACAGTGAAAATCCAAGTAAAATATGCAATAAATGACACAACTGTCTGTATTCCATACATATTTACTGGTTTGTTCTATTTACTCTTTTTAATCTGCTTTCAAAACATCTCAAAACATTTTAACTTGCTAGAAAACAACTTTAATTTTGGCATTTTTGTCCTCTACAAGCTAAATTTGAGACATCAAACTAGAAAATACTTTTAAAATAATATTTCACCAGTGCATGCCTGAGAGTAAAACTCTTTTAAAAATAAGATTAAACTATCTTTAAACTAAATTATTTCAAAATAAACTGTATCAGATACTACATTTCGAATCAATTCAATGATTGACTAACTAGCAAAATATAAGGATCTATCAAATAGAGCCTAGAACTTAAAATGATAATAATATTATAAAGTAATTTTTCATAGTTATACAGCACATACATAAGTTATGGTTCTTGTGCAAATATTTACTCTGTTGTGTTGATGTTGTTGTTTTGTATTAAGAAATCCTCCCCTATTTTTGACAGCTTTTAAATATGTTGTTAACAATTATGTTTTCTGGTTATAGATAAAACCTCAGGAGAAGAGCACTTTTCTGTTAAATTAAATATACTAACAAGCAGTTCAGAGTAAATCCAAAATAACTGGAATGTATTTCCATTGGCAAATATAAACATAGTATATATACTATGGGCAAACCAAATATACGTAACTTCCAATTTTAAAAACCTAGAAAGGTCCTGCTTTTGGTAATGGTGAAATAGTTTGTATTTTTTCATCAAATTATGTATCTCCAGCAAGTTAAGAACCATCAGTCGTGGACACCAATGTAAGACAAGTACTTGAAAAGACTGAAGAGTGACTACAGACAAACATCTAATGAAGGGACATCAAGTCTGCCCCAGATACCCCGAGCAGAGGCAACTCTGAAGCGTCATCACGTTTCAGAATCCCCTAGGGCTTAGCCCTTTCTTAAGATTTCATCCCAACCCAACTTTTTCTACCCATTTCTTGCTTTCCTTCCTTTTCCCCTCCCCTCTCCTCCATAGGTGTTGATACTAATAATATGCTAATAAACTTTCTTCCCAGGAATCTCTGTCCCATTGAGTCTGCAATAGCAACAAAAAGCCAGCAAAACGACTGGGGATTCGACCATTTAAAACACAGCCACACTCATGGGTGAGCTCCACGCTGCTCAGCTTTTCCCCTGTGAGGACAATTCCCAGGGTGGCAGTGCCAGGAGTTCAAGCAGAAAGCCAGTCTTACATTGTGGAAGTGTCAAATGACAATTCACAACCACCAAAGTGAGTGTGTATTTGAGGGCAGAAATCCCAGAAAGAGGAGGGCTCCATAGGAAACTTAAATCCTAAAATAAGCTCGCTTCAAATCCCCTTAACTCATGTGCACAAAAGACTGCGTGGAGTCAGTGAAAGCAACAGCCGGAAGGATGAAAGCGTCAGAGCAGGTATCTCAGCGGCTGCTCCCCACCAGGGAAACAGAATGTCCTATTTGAGCCAAGCTCAGTTAAACTGCTAGGTAAACAGCTCGACTTTACACTGCATACCTTAAAAGTAAAGACGATATCCCAGGATTAAGGAGTCTCCTTGGACTAGATAGAGCAAAACTCACCCTGACGTAGTATAAAACCAAGGTACCAAATATTCAATGTGATCAGACAATAGTTTAATCACTAGAAGCAAAATTAACAGAAAGACAACAGAAGATAAGTTCTCTACAATGCAGCATCCGCAATGATTAGAATACAGCAAAGAATTACTGGGCCACAATAAAGAGGAAAAGCTGACAATGGAGACAAACCATGCAACGACCCAGATATTGCAATTAGCAGGTAGTTTAAATATAGACTAAATACTCTAATTAAAATGAAGATATTGCCAAACTGGATAAAAAAGTGTAGACCCTGAGAAAGAAGATGAAGATACCTCCGAAGTGCTCCGGGTAGCTAACTGGGCCCAAATTTAAAAACAAAACAAAAGAAACCCCACAGAGCCTAGCAGCCATTTCTGTACAGGGTCTCTCACACAAACTGCACTTGAGTGAGAAGCCTGCACTAAGCTGCTTGCCTGCTGTTTGTTCCCAACACCTGAGCCAGACCTTGTAAAGGAGCTCCTGGAATTGTATTTCCACCAATAGGACTGAGGCTCCCTGTACAATTGGAGTTATGCAGCCACACTCCTATCAGCAACTTTACCAACCAGTGTGGCTCCATTCTGACTAATCAGAACAGTGCCATTTGGACCAATCAAACTGCAAAGATTTGAAGTACTTATTTGCATGAGGATAGACCAGTTAGGGACCACGGGTCAGGGATTTCTGTCTATGTAAGTCAGCTCCCTTCTGGCTCACAGCACACTTTCCCCTTCCTGCACCAACTAGCGACTGTGTCTCCCCAGCTGGAGCTAAAACACTGAAGATGAAACACCAAAAACAACTCACCAAACCAGAGTAGAGAAAAGCAGGGAAGAGCAGGGCAGTGCAGAGCAGAATACAGCTGTGTATGGATGAACACTTAGGTTGCTTCCATATCTTGGCTATTATAAATAATGCTGCAATAAGCATATGGATATACGAGGTCTGTCCAGAAGGTGTCCAGCCATGTAATAAGAAAAATAGAGACATTTATTAAAGAAGATACGAGATACAAGAAACACTGTACATAGGACAATGATACTCTAGTCCCCTTCAAAGAAGGCCCCTTTGACCCTCACACAGTTCTCCCAATCGCCATCAGCTGCCAGGTTGTATTTTCCTGAATTTCATCAATGGTCTGAAATCTCTTCCCTTTCAAAGGCGATTTTACTTTTGGGACAACCCAGAAGTCTCAGGCACCAAATCTGGGCTGTAGGGGGCCTGAGTCACCTGGGTGATAGGCTGTTTCACAAAAAACTCTGCCCAAGGCGTGATGCCTCAGCAGACACATTGTGGTGATGAAGCTGCGGCCTTCTGAATCATCCAAATAGTTTCCACAGAGAAATGTTCCAGCTTAATGCAAAATTTGATACAGATTTGTTACTCTACTTGCTCATTTTGAATGTGATGGCCACACAATACACATGATCATTCAATGGAGTCTACTGCCCCCAGTGACTGGTACAATGAAGTTGTCGATGTTCACGCACGCATACTTCAGTTCACTCTCCTTGGCTGCCACGATACATCGATGTCACACAAACCGTTCTCACTATATTAACAACGGTTGGACTTTTTCCAGACGGACCTAATGTATGTCTTTTCAAGTTAAGAGTTTTGATTTTCTGTGAATAAATACCTAGAACCGGAAGTGTCTTCTTTGTCATTTTTTATAGCCTTTGTCCTAAAGTCTGTTTTGTCTGCTGTAAGTATTGCTACCCCAGATTTTTTTGTTGTTGTTTTGTTTTAATTTTCTTGTATTATCTTTTCCCATCTCTTTGCTTTCAGTCTGTGACTTTCAATCTAAAGTGAGTCTCTTGTAAACAGCATATGTAAGGGTCTTGTTTTCTTAGCCATTCAGCCACCCTATATCTTTTGATTATGTTGAAGCATTTAATCCATTCTCATTTAAAGTAATTGTGTGTTTATAAAGATGTATTTATTGCTATTTTATTATTCAAATTTTGGAGCTTTATTCTTATTCCTCAAGAAGACCCGTTAGAAGAACATTTCTTGTAATAATGATTTGGTGGTGATGAACTCCTTTAGCTTTTCTTTCTTTTCTTTCCTTCTTTCTTTCTTTCCTTCTTTCTTTCCTTCTTTCTTTCTTTCTTTCTTTCTTTTTTTTTTGGTCTTGGAAGTTTATTACCTGTCCTTTGACTCTAAATGACAGCTTTTCTGGGTAAAGTAATCTTAGTTGTAGGTCTTTGCTTTCCACCACTTTGAATATTTCATGCCTATCCCTTCTGGCCTACAAAGTTTCTGTTGAGAAATCAGTCAACAGTCTTACAGGAGATCCCTTGTAGGTAACTAGCTGCATTTCTCTTGTTGCTTTTAAGATTCTTTGTCTTTAACCTTTGACATTTTAATTTAAGACAAGTCATGGTGTTGGACTCTCTGCACTTCCTGGAATTGTTTGTCTATTTCCTTTACCAGGTTAGGGAATTTTCTGTCATTATTTCTTCAAATAGGTTTTCCATCCTTATTCTCTCTCTCCCTTCTCCTTCTGGTACCCCAACAATGGGAATGTTGTAACACTTGATGTTGTCCCAAGGCCCCTTACACTATCCTCATTTTTGGACTTTCTTCTTTTTGCTGCTCTAATTGGGTGTTTTCTGCTTCCTTATTTCCCAAGTTGCTGATTCTATCCTTTGCTTTATGTGGCAGACTATTGATTCCTTCTAATGTATCCTTCATTTTGATTATTGTTTTCTTCATTTCTCACTGGTTCTTTACATTTTCTGTCTCCATTTTTATATTTCCTAACTCTTTGTGGAAGTTCTTACTGAGATCAATGAGCCTCCTTACGTTTTAAAGTCTCTATCTGGTAGATTGCCTATCTCCATTTTGTTTGTTCTTTTTTGGAGTTTTGTTCTGTCCTTTCATTTGCAACCTGGTTCTTTGTTTCATTTTAGTTCCCTCCCTGTGTTTGTTTCAATGTATTATATAGTGCCGCTATTACTCCTGGTCAAAGTAAAATGGCCTTATCTAGCATGGGTCCTATGGGGCCCAGTGGCACAGTCTCCCTGGTCACTTGAAACTGGTGCTACAGGTATGTCCCTTGACTGGGTTGTATATACTCCCAGCTGTAATGAAGCCTTGATTGCTGTTGGCACATCAAGAGGAACTGACCCTCGGGCTAACTGGTTTTGAGACCCGGCCGTGACTACAGTGGAGGAGCTGTTGTACAGGGGCAGACGCTACAGAGTAGGATTCACTTTAGTGGGGCTCCGGTCCCTACTCAGTCTGCCCTTTGAGTGTGTCATTTGTGGAGGTGGCCAGGTGGTGCTCTGATGTGGTCTGAGGACATCCACTGGGTGTGTTGATTCTGAGGCCTCTTGGGAGGTACAGACCAAGGTCAGACACTGCCTGTGCCCTGCTCAGGGCCACCTGGTGTGGGCTAGAAAGGGATCTGCAGTTGGTTGCCACTTGTGCTGGGCTCAGATGTGCCCGGGATAGCTGCAAATTGAGGCCAGAGGCCACTCTTGCTGGGCTTGGGGCTGTTTATTAGAAAGAGGTATGGGGCACACCAAGGCCAGATGTGGCTTGTTCCAGATTTGTGAACCTTTGAGAGATTTTTAAAATGTCTATAGCATGAGCCAAGAAAAGCTGTTTTTATGTAAAACCACTGGAAATGGCTTGGGTGGGCCCAAAAGTTAAGTGGGGCAGGCTCTCAGGGAATCACCAGGGTGTGGTAAATGGCATTAACTAAGTTAATAGAGATTCAGATATGGCATCAGCTGTGTCTGCAGTGGGAGGGAGCAGCAAAAGAATGGGGATTCTGCCAGCACTTCTGTCTGGGAGGAATCTGCCCCTCCGGCCCTTGTCCTAAAGCCACACAATTCAGTTCCTCCCCACATGTCCCTTGGGCCTTTCGAGTTGCTGCCTCAGGACTGGAGCGCTAAACAAGCGAGTCTGTCCGCAAGGCAGTCCATGCACGGGCTCTTGAAGAGGGACGCCGGCAACTCCAACAGCCCCCCATCTGACTCAGCCCCGGCCCCCACTAGTGTCCACAGCCAGAAGTTGTGGGGACTTCCGTTCTAAGCACTGGGACCCTGGGCGGGGGAACCTGGTGTGGGGCTGGGATCCCTCGCTCCTCAGTGGGGACCTTCGCAGCAGAGAACCCTCCCAATTTGGCCACCACACTGGGTGTAGGCCAGCCCGTTCTGCATCACTGCCCCACCGACCAGTCTGGCCCCAGCTTCTTCTGCACATCCTACTGCAGCTAGACTTCAGGCGGTTCTCAGTGAAGACGGTTCTACAGTTTGGCTGTAATCCTGATGTGATCATGGGAGGGGGCAAGTACAGCATTTACCTACTCCACCACCGTGACCAGCAGCCTAACTTTATTCAATCTTGACCCACATATCTATTTAATATTCTGTGTGATGAAATGGGAAGTATGCATAAAAGCTCTTTAGACTTCAAAACACAACATATGGTGTGTCTTGAGGAAATCACTTGAGTGCTAAAGATACAAGATGAACAAGCCCCATTCTTTACTACCAGGATAGATCATCCAAACAGAAAACTGATAAGGAAATATCAGCCTTAAATGACACCTTAAACCAAATGGACACAGCCAATATTTACAGAGCCTTTTATCCCAGAGCATCAGATTATACACTGTTCTCTAGTGCAATGGAACATTCTCAAGGATACACCATACTTGAGACATAAAACTAGCCTCAACAAAATTAATAAAACTGAAATCATACCAACCATATTCTCTGACCACAATGCTTTGAAAAGGAAAATCAACTGTAAAGAGAAAGCAGGAAAAACCACAAATACGTGGAGATTAAACAACATGCTGCTGAATAGTGACTGGGTAAAGAAGACATAAAAGAGATCAAAAGATACAGAGATCAAAGACAAATGAGAATGGTAATATTACATATCAAAATTTGGGGGATATAGCAACAGCAGTAATTAGAGGAAAGTTTATATATCATTACAGGCCTATCTTAAGAAACCAGGAAAACTTCAAATAAATAACTTAACCTTTCACCTTAAAAAGAACTAGGAAAAAAAGAACAAAACCCAGTCAGGAGAAGGGAGGAAATAAAAATCAGAGCAGAATTCCACTGAATACCATTTTTATTTGAGATGTTCAGTACACAAATTATGGTTACTTAATATGATATATAGCAGACAATTTCTCAAAAACAAAGTGAGCCTGTTACTTCAAAGAAAACAATTGTCAGTATGTGCAGTCATAAAATTTGGACTTTCAAGTAAAGTTGAATTTTTGGAAAATCTGTATCTGACACTGTGAGCTTGAAAGCTTTCCTGATGAGTTTAGTGGTGATACTAACAAATGCCCCAGGAGGCCAAAATCAGGGTGTCAGCCAGGCTTGGCTCTCACCTGTCAGCTCTGGGAAGAACTTGCTTCCAAACTTGAATTCAAGTTGTTGGCCAAATTCACTTTCTTGCAGTTGATATATAAACTTTCCTCTAATTACCGCTATTGCTATATCCCCCAAATTTTGATATGTAATATTACCATTCCCATTTCCCTGCTGGCAGTCAGCCACGGGCTACTCGTAGCTTCTAGCGAATACTCACATCCCTCATTACATGTCCCCCTTCTATCCCTGGGCCAGCAATGACACACCTAATCTCTCTGACTTCCCCTTCTGCCACCAGCCTGAGAAAACTCTCTTTTAAAGGGCCCCAGTCATCAGTCTGGGTGACCCCAGATCATCTCCTTATCTAAAGGTCAACTGATTTGGGACTTTCATTACATCTGCAAAAATCCCTTCACGACGGTACCTGGAGTAGTGTTTGACTGAATAGCCCGGGAACAGGAAGCACAGGGGGCCACCTTTAGAACTCAGCCTACCACACTTCTTGGGGCTGCTCCCAGAGCCAATGACTGAGTGCCAGAGGGAGATAAAGGCACGCCTCTTCCTGGGGCGCATGTGGCTCTCCCAGCTGGTGACTTGGACTCAATGGCTCCTCACTGGCCCTGCCAAAACTTTAAGAACTACTCCATATTATTTTTGGTTAAACTTAACAGAAAGGGTATCATGAATGAGTATGGTAATGTACCAAATTCAGGATAACGGGTACTACTAGGTAAAAAGAAAGAAAATAATAGCAGAGGTTCAACTATGCATCTAATGATTCGTTTTTTTAAAAAACTACCTGAAACAAGATGATGAAACATAAGAAAGTAATGGAGCTGGAATGTTGGTTTATGTTCCTCTCTGTACTTTCCTGTTTATTTAAAATATTTCAATATTTAAAAAAATAAGGCTATTTCAATAGTTCAAGAGCGATTACTACTTCATTAACTCACAAGTTGCCTAACATTAAAGCTTCTAAATAAGATTTTCTTTTAAGAATCAATTTAATCAATTTCAAATGTGACCTAGTTGATTCATGCTATTTCAGAACTATAAGCTTTTTCACTTCAAAATACCCACAGTTAAATATTGATTTAAAAGTCCTGCTGATGCCAGCATAATATATACTATAAAAATATGAATTATAATAATTAAATGCTAAAATGTGCTCAAAGCATTATACCAAATAATTTTAAGATTGTAACAACATATGTAAAATGAATATCCTACTGTATTTTATTATTATTCTTAAAATATATATATATCCTAAATAAATACGGCAAATTGTGAAATTTTACTAAATTTAGGTGAGGGACACAAGAATGCTGTGATTCTCTATACTTTTCTGTATATTTTGAACGTTTTTATATAATGAAGAAAAATACTGAAATAAGTAAAGAATGGTTTAAAAAACATTTCTTTCTAGGAAATTCTTCCCCAAAGACCTCCTTGCCAGTTGTTCAAAAATGAATGATGTTTACTTATTTTTAACCTGCTACCTAAATAAATCTGCCAACTTTTATACGAACAAAACTCTCTCTCCAGGGTGGAGTGGGGAGAACTACTCAGCCTATGAACTTACGCTCTATGAAGCTTACGATGCTTTGAAAGGGAGCCTCCATCATGGTAACTAGGTTCTAGAGGGGGAAAGAACAACAAAGGTAGTTGTTCCTATACCTTTGATTCCCCACTTCACACTCCCTTCACTTTCTAGGTTTGTAAGTAGCACTTCACAGGTTTGGGTCACTGTAGCACAGGGGTCCCCAACTTCTGGGTCTCGGGCGGTACCAGTCCAGGCTTGTTAGAAACCGGGCCACACAGCAGGAGGTGAGCTTGAATGTAATATGCTCCAATCATCCCAAAACCATCCCTGCCTCCCCCGCACCCCGGAGTCTGCAGAAAAACTGTCTTCCACAAAGCTGGTCCCTGGCACCAAAACCGCGAGGGACGGCTGCTGTAGCGGGTCGGATGGTGGCCCCCAAGAAGATAGGTCCATATCCTCACACCCAGGCCAGTGACCACTACCCCATTACGAAAAAGGATCTTCACAGTCGTTAGCCAGGAATCTTGAGATGAAATCATCCTGGATTTCAGGTGGGCCCTACATCCCATAACAAGCGCATTATGAGACAGAGGAGAAGGAGACCAGGGCACAAGGAGAAGTCCATGTGAAGACAGAGGCACTAATCAGAGTTCCAGAGCCACAAGCCAAGGGATGCCTAGAGCCACCGAAAGCTGGAAGAGCCAAAGAAGCCCAGCACCTTTCTCAGGGAATGTGGCCCTGCCAGTGTCTTGCCTTCCCACTTCTGCCCTCCAAAACTGGGAGACACTAAATTTCTGCAGTTTTAAGCCACCAGGTTTATGGTCATTTGTTACAGCAGCCACAAAACGCTAATACAGTATCTCCTTCTCAAACATTCCCTGCTATTCATTCAACTATCTACGTAGCATAGCACCTGCCGTGACCCTGCTCTAGAATTTCAACCACATTTTCTGTGCTCTTCCCCACTCGACTGAGTCCCTACACTAGATGCCGTATGTGTCAGTATAATCTATTCCGGAACTTCCATCGCCTGCAGCAAAAGTGGGTTTGGACCATTTTTCAGTTATCTGCTGGAATTCAAGGGCTGGTACAATACAGATTTGTGGGCACCCCTGAGCTTGGTCTGCAAGTAAGAGAAAATGAAATTCTTCCCCTGAGGGTGATAATAGTAAAAAAGAGAGAGAGAGATAAGTGATATTATTGGAGTACAGAGTCTCTGATCACAAGAAATTAGAGACTTTTGAGCATAAGTACAGCATGGTATGATTTACAAAATTCATCTGGTTAGAATGTGAAGGCTACATTAATAGATGTGGTTAAACCTAACATCAACTGATGAATCAGGTGTATCTTATCAATTCTAATTATATAGAAATGAAAGTAACTGAATTATGCATAAATTCTGATAGTTAAGATTCAACTACTTTCCTCACTGCAAATATCCAAGGTCTCAGGATGCTCTGGCCCAGCCTGCCATGCACGGTTTCAGGTTTGGTGGCCTGGCCCTAACTCTACAGATGCCTGCAGAGGGAAGCACAGAAGCAAGAATGCAGAACACACACCAAGAAATGGCTGGTAGAACAAGGGCAGATGTGCCCAGGCAGGGGCCAGGAAAGGGACTACAACATGAAAGACCAGGATTTACAGCCACAAAACAAGGAGCAGTGACAGAAAACACGCAAGAAAGAACTGGAGCTAGACCCTGGGACTAGCTTTCCGTATTTGCTGGGCCATCCCAGAAAACAGATTCAAATGGATGGGCAAAAATCAGTTAACACTACTAAAATCACTGAGTGAATTCTTTAAATCAGAGACAAAGCTTCTAAATAGCATTCTGCTTTTTATTTATTTATTAATTTATTACCATTAAGGGGCATGTTTTTGAGATTAAAAGCTCATACCTCCCTAAAAATACAGAAGTAATTTATGAGCATATCCTGTCACTTTATCCAAAACCAATTTGTCGGCAAATCCTGTCCCTTCAGCACAGAACCTCACTATTTCTCTCCCCTCCACGGCCTCCGTAGTCTAACATCACCTTCCACCTAGACTGGCAGTTGCTTCTAGGCGACCTCCCTGTTTTGACCCCTGCCCATCCTCATCTGGTATTCATTACCGAAAGAAGAGTGAGAGTGATCATTTCAATATCTAAATAAGCTCACATCGCCCCCGCCTTTCCATTCCCGACGGTCCGACTTTGGCCCCGCCCACCTCTCCCCGCCCTCTCGGTCCCCGCCTCCCAGCCACGCGGGCTCCGGTTCCGGCCGCGGACCCTGGGCCTTCCTCCCCCGGTACCTCTGTGCGCACCCCACCTGCAGTCCAGGTTCTGTGGCGTCTGCCTCTTCATGCAGATCTCACCTCAGATGCCCCCTCCGAGGCCTCCCACAATCGCAGTAACGAAAACCACCTCTCCAATCACTCTTTACCTCCAGCAGTTAGAGACTGGACGAAGACCAGGCATCGGCCAGCTCCCAACACCCGTCTAGTCTTGGCGTAACACTGCAATAATGCTAAGATTATCGTGGGTATTTATTTAACGAGAATGTAATTCCCATGAGAACAGGAACTCTACCTGTACTCACAACACACAGAAGCAGAAACTTAGGCGTTGCAGTACAAGCACTTGGTAAAATGACTGACATTGTTTCCTCATGTGGAAAATTCACATCGGCTCTACCGTAGCAACTCCTTTCCTATGTATGTAACAGAGAAATTCTTGTACCTATACAAGAGAAAATAAGCATAATATGCTCGTAGAGGCACGGTTCCCAATAACAAAAACAGGGAGAAACAACCCAAATGTCCATGAAGAGAGGAACACGGAATTAAATTCTGGTTATAGTCACAATGAAATATACGTAATAATGAAAGATGGATCAATCTTAATGACAAAGCAACAATACAGATGAATTTTAGCAAGGTAATATTAAGTGGGAGAAATCCCGAATATTAGACAGGGCATCATAATCTTTTTATAAAATTTAAAAGCACTTTTTGAAAAAGTAAAATATATTTTGGAGCATATAAATGTAATAAAACTATATTAAAAAGCAAAAAAAATGATGAACAAAGGAACCACTGCTTAAACTATTTACGACTAGGGTTTTCTTATTATTATTACAAAAACAATTTTAAAAGGGTAAAGGAAAAAAGAAACAGTCGTTTGAGACCCTCAGGCTTGCCCACAGTCCCGGCGGGGCAGGCAGGCAGCCGGCGAGGCCCCGGCGCCGTGACACAGGGCCCCCTGCAGAGGCCCACGTACGCGCGGGACCGCGCGAGGCTTTTCTTTTCTCTCTTAAGCCCTGTCTCTGTGATGCTACTACGTATGTGCAGACACATGTGATAAGACTAAGAAACTGATTTTAAATAGGAAAAAAGTCTCTATATGAACTCTTTACCTCTAACAAAAACTAGCTAAAGTCTAGCCTTCTTCACCCAGCTGGCCAACGCTCTTTATTCTTCTCATAACTCTGCAGTATTTCAGTCTGAAAGGCAGAAACAATGGTCTTCTACACTAAAATATTTTTTGGAGTTAAGACAATAATGCAACAAGCTAAAAGTGTTAACAGGAGGCAATGGTTAGAAAAACTGAGATACAGCCATTCATGGGAATACCAGGCAGTCCTTAAAAAAAAAAAAATAAAGTTTGAAGAAGGCACATTACATAATGATACAGAATGACGTGTTTGTTAATGTAAAAACCTTTTTTCCTAAGGTACCGAAAAATACCTATAAATATGCTATAATTTCAGCTTAAAGGAGGGGAAAGAAATATCTATAGTAACTATATTAATACTTGCAAATGCTTAAAAATCTCTAGGATACACAAGGAGTAAATATTGTAAACTCTTCTCTTTCTTTTGAATTTTGAACTTGTAAGTATATTTATTATTAAAAAATAAATTCTAAATTTTAAAATAAAAAAGACTACAATGAAAAACAAATATATCCTGAAGAGCACTGAATTTTTAATGTCGTATTTTTTTCAAACAAAAACTACTCCATGGCAGTTGTCCTTATTGTCTTAATTTTGTCCACTCACAATCTCAGGACAAAAACGCTGTCCATAGAGAAAGAGTGCACTGTTCAGAGGTCCTGACAGATCTTATTTGAAGCTTTTTAAGAATTTTAAATTAGGTTTCATCAAGTGAGTTAACAATTCTTTTCACATTTTGAATGCTATGTTTCTTACCTACATATAAATTAGACCAGTTTGTTTCTTTTTTCAACTTGAAAAAGATTTGTATCTATTATTACCAAAACTGTACCAACGACCAGCAGCAACTCATGTCTATATTTTCAATCACTGGCGAGATTAGTTCATATTTTTAACTAGAAAAAAACATTGGCCTTATTTGCTTTTTGATAAGAATTGTAGGGGTTTTCCCCTTAGGTTAGATAACTGAGTATTTACATCTGAATTAACCTGTAACTGCCTTTGCACACCACCACATACTATAAAACCATGCATTCAAAAGTGAAGTAAATGCTGGCTGTACTTCCCAGTGTGGGACATGTCAAACTATTAAATTTTAAACCAGATAATTAAATCAAAACTGACCATCAGCACCTTCAAAAACTGGAAGTACTATAGCAAGCACCAAGGAATATAGTAAGTTAAAATGGAACATTGTTTGAGGGAGTCAATTTTAAACATTGTTGTATTTATATAATTTTGAATGTGTTATGCTGTGTGCACTGCAAAAGTCATGTGGATTTTTAAAATAAGTGTGAAATTTCCAAGAAATTTAGAGCTCCTTAACTCTCATTTGACATTTAAGCATACCTTTATAGAATGTTTGTGACTTACTGACCTACCAGTAGCTGGTAGTTTAGTTAAGAGGCATACAAATAAGAAATTAGGATTCTATTTACAAGGCCCCTATTTTTTCCCCAGGAATTCTGTGTTTAATTTGAAAGCAGTTATTAAGATAACAGATCAACTCCCTAGTACTTTCCAAACTATTCCTGATATTTGGTCATCAGTTCTCATTAGGTCCTAGATGTGTGAATTGGCACTAAATGGTGATGACCTATTTACTTATTGACAATTTAGTATAGGTAATGTTCAGCAGAGTATTTATACAAAAACTGACAGAACAACCCTTCGCTGTTGTGCTGTAATGGATAAGTCTTCCTTGCTCACTGCCTCAGAGTTCCTTTCAATGTGACGCTCCTGAGTCTTCCTGGCCTTTTCATTCTGCCCTTCTTCAAATGGCTGCTAATGTCCTCTTCGCTGCAGCTCATTTACTCACGGATCCCTCACTTGCAGTGTAGAATAGGAACACAAGGTCCCCTTAAAAACAGCACTGGTACCCACCTTTATGTTTATGTACACAGAAATCAAAGTAAAGAATGATAAATCATTTCCACACAGATAAAGCACACATTCTGCAAGAAGGCCACAAACGCAACCTCCATTTCTTTTAGTCAAGCTTTTTCCAGGGACTTCCTCTATGCAAACACTGGTTGCTGCCTGCGAGACTGCTTTCCCTGCTAGTATTTTCCGGTACGGTGTATTTTTATACAACTCTGTATCTCAAATGGAATTTCTGTTGCGGTAGCCTCCAGCAATGTACCTCTGTGTGCCATACTTAAAAAAGCAAGATACCAGAAGGAGCTGATATTTGCATTTACAGTTGCACAAATCTTAATGACAATTTGCAAAATTCCTACATTGTACATTCAGCTTATTCCAAGGCAACTTTCAAGTTAACTGCCTCTAAGTTATTTCCTGAATGATAATTCTATTTTTTCACCCAATGACTCTGCTTAACCATACATGTGTTTTTCCGTTTCTCTACACAGCTGGAGGAGGGGGGTAAGATATAGAGACTCAAAGGATGTTTCTAAGTATTTTCTATAGGTTATGACCACAGCAGTGCCATTGAGTGCTCTATCAAATAAGTTGCAAGCAACTCAATGTTTTTTTTATCAGTCATTATTGTAACATTGTTTTTACAAGCCCATTTTATACATCTTATTGCTTTCTTAAAGCACATTCAGAGGACTCAGGAGAAATGATGTTTTTCTTACTGCTGCCTCTGGGTTCATTAAAATCTATATTTCATGGAATGAAGCTAGTTATCTCACCTGAGAGATAGAAGACTATAAAAGCATCTAAGGAGTGAAACTACACCACAAAATGTTAAGCATGAAAAGGTTCTCTAATAAAGTTGGTATCTGCATCTCAAAATTTCAATATGTAACTTTATTTTACTGAGCCATATTTTGCACTTGGCTTAGACTAAGATTAATGAGATGACCAAGCACATCTATAGTATAATTTTAAAATTCAGTTACAGAGCTTTAGTAATATAGATCTGAAAAGTTTTTAAACTTTAAAAGCAGAAATGATATAACATTCTCATATGAATAACTTCTAGTACTGTCTTAAGTAATATTAATGCAAAATATACCTGCTTTTTTAAAGTTAAATATGCAAAATAAATTGACTAGATTTCATGACAATTGAATGGATTTTAAAATATGTCAGGTAATACTGTCAGATACCTTTGGAAAATTAGAAATAATAAATCACAACTATCAAAATATAAAAAAGTAGACACCTGGCAGTCTATGCATATAAAATTACTATATAATATCATCTACCATGTATTATGTACCAACTATGAGATACAAATATCTTCTTATTAAATTCATACATCAACCCTGTATAGTAGCTAGGTAACAATAGCTAGGTAACATTTTACTTGTTGGAAAAACAGACTCAAGAAAGGTTAAATAACTCGTCCAAAATCACAATACTCATAAGAAAGAATTCCTATTTAAGTATGACAAATCTAAGACCCCTGTTTTATGCACCAAGGCGTGCTGGGTTTCCTAATAATCCTAAAGATCATTCTGGTACTTGTGAAACCGAGGGTCCGGGTTTAATTGATGCTTTTCATTTACTGTGCAGCCCCAGCACCCTGCTTCGTTTCTACAGAGCATGCCCTGTAAGCCTTAGCCCTGGCCCTTATTGCTCATCAACCCCCTGGGGGCCAGGAACAATGGCCAAGCCTTGACTAAAGGTCTGGAGGTATGGGTTTCTTTTAAACTAAAGATAACATCTTGATCTAAGTTAAGTTACATGACAGCCTTTAGGTGGAACAACCCCCTGGCTACTTTTTCATTTAACTAAACGGAGAAACACCTGCAAGAGACCTCAGCACTATCTTCGAGACCTAAAGAAATGATTTATTATCCTTCCCTCACCTCTGAACCACCAACACAACCCTCAAACTCCACGTAATCTGTAACCTACACAACACGGGGAGTCCGGCTTTCGAGCATTAGCTTCCCGCTGCTCTCCTGGGAGGTGCCTCAGAGGAACGCAGCCACCCCTTCTCCCTGCAGCTCTCGGCGCAGCGTTTGGATCTGCTAGTGCTGGAAGGGCCACCTCTCTGTTCGGTCACGTTTGCTTTGTTTTTTTCACTTCAGCATTTAAATTCAATATAGCTCTCTGGTATTTGGAACTGAGATTTTAACCCCTTATCAAAACTTGGTCTAGAGCTGAAATGTGGTCTTTTAACCTAAAGTTTAAAAAGCCAAAGTGAGAGGCAAAAAGTGTTTGAGATCAAAAAGTTGCAATTCAGGCAGGACCGATTTGGTCAGAAACCCAATGTCCTGGCTACAGGGCGAAAACAAGTTTTTATGAGAAAAAGGAAGAGTCATTACTCCAATATATGAAAAGAAAAAATTCCTACTGGCGCTGACAAGCTGAGCCACCCTTGGCCACACGTGGCTGGTTACTGATTCTGCCTTCAGAGAGAAGGTCCACACTCATCGGTCCCTGTGGTCAGGACGCGCCCTCCTGCCGACGTGACCATAATTATTTGTGAAACAACTGTGGCTCAGCCCCGTCCAGAAGTTTCATGGAACAAGACGAGCGGCGCACTTCCTCTGGAAAGGCTACTCTGGCTCCATTTTAAAACGGTTCCTTTCGTGTCATTTTTCACAGCTTTAAGATTGCAAATTTCTGAATAGGTACGGTGCGACCTAATTTTGAAAAAAAAAAAGCACAAGGTTAAGACCACACTGTTAACCAGAGTTACAAAATCAATCAAAATCAATCAAAACGTAAATATATCAGTAAGATACCTTTTCATCCCAGCCCTCAAGTTTAGCACAGACAATGCCGTAAGAAAGAGAGTTTACAGCCTCAGAGAAAGCAGCATTTAAAGAATCTAGTCTCTATACTACCGAGTGTTATCTGAACCAAAAGCTTCTTGGCTATCAAATGATAATCCCCCCCCCCCCCGTTATCCTAGTTGTTCCTTTTCTTAAATACGTTGTATTTTTATTTTGCCTGCTCCAGTACCCGGATGAAAATAAGTATTGATGAGAATAGTAAATCTCAGATTTAAAGACATATAAATCTCCTTTGTTTATACATCATTCATCCACCAAACATATAAGTACCGGCCATTGATCACGTCCTAGCCGAGGGGCACACTTCAGAAAATCCCTGCTCCCTTGGAGTTCCGATTCTACGGGGGGGACACGGGTTCTCAAAGACCTGTCTGCCGGGTAGCGCTAGGAAGCCCGGTAAGCACGCCCAGGGCGCGGAGAAAGCCTGGGACGGCTGCTCCCGAGAGGGTGACCGGAGAAACGTCCGTGAGGAGGTGACCTATGGACAGAGACCTGAAAGAACGGAGTGAACTGGGCGGATCTCCGCGGAAAGAAGGACCATCTAGGCGGGGCACCCGGAAGCGCCAAGACCGCGGGGCAAGGGCCGCTCGACGGCCGGGGAGTAGAGCGACAGGAGCCAAGGCTCCGGACACAGGGTGCGGCCGCACAGGGCTTTTCGAGTGGCGCTGAGAACCCCTGAAACAGGGGGCACCTGAGAGGTGTTGGTGAAAGAAGAACATGGCCTTGCCTCTATTAAAAAGGACTAACCTGGACATCGCGTCAGGCCAGCCCGGGGCAGGGCACACATCCAACAAGACCCGTTCGGCGCTGCTGCCTTGCTCTAGCCCGCGAGGTGACTGACTGACACCGGAGTGCCAGTGACAGAGGAAGTGACAAGTGGCCAGGCTCAAGATACATTCTGAAGGTGAGGACAACAGAGTTTGCTGATATAGTGAGCCGGAAAAAAGGACAGTCACAGCTCATGCCAAGGTTTCTGATGACTCGGTAATTTTCAATTTTCTCGAATACGGTTCTGACTAATCCTAATTCTTCCTGTAAATTTGGGTAAAACCAATTCAGCCTGAATCTCCCATCTCAGAAGCCAAATAATTATGAAATAAATTTATAGTCCCTGCGAACTTTGAGGACACAGAGCACCTTTAAGTCAAAGGATTCTTCCTTCTAACTTTTATGCCCTGTCAGCAAAAACTCCGAACAACTCACTCAAGGTAAATGGTGCCTGTGCCCTTTCATCCTCTTCTCAGTTCTCAGGATCCAAGAAGAAAACAAAGTTGCAAAGTGATAGCCCCGCCCCTCAATCATTTCCCAGGCAGTTGAGGTAACTCATCATTACATGTTCCTCCACCACCACCACTGCAGATCCACGATAACTGTCCCTGACAGGTGCCCTCACACACATTTAAGAGGACTCTGATACACAGACTGATGAAATTTAAAGTAACCAATTGCCTTTTCACAGAACTTGTTGTAACATATACACACACACACGCCCCTAACAAACACAATTAAGATTTTTTCGATAGTGTGATAAAATGTTATCTCCACAATAAGAAAAGCCCTAGCATATTACTTACCTTATTAAATATACAGACTGACTTTCCTACATCTTGCATGGTATGGTGTTTCTACCTCTAGCCTTTGCCCTTTTCCAGAATGACACTGCTCTATAGCCAACATTTGTGTGTGTGTAAGACAGCACTGACTCGATGTTAACACATGAAATAAGCCCTCCATTGCATCATTTATTCATCGCAACAGTTCTTTTTTTTTAAGATTTTATTTACTTACTTTCCTGAGAAGGGAAGGAAGGGAGAAAGAGAGGGAGAGAAACAACAATGTGCAAGAGATACCTGGTTGCCTCTTGCACACCCCCAACCACGGACCTGGCCACAACCCAAACACGTGCCCTGAGCAGAAATTGAACCGGCGACCTTTTGGTTCACAGGCCTGCGCTCAGTCCACCGCACCACACCAGCCAGGGAACAACAGTTCTATAGGCACCCCCATTACCCCTATTTTGCAGGCGAGTAAACTCGTAACTGATCATCAGATCAGATCAGATCACCAAGAGTGACAGAGCCAGAAGGCGCCCCCGGACTGCAAGCGCTAAAGCTCATTTTCCTCCCATCCCAGCAACCGCCCCTTAGCCCGCCTGGGCTAACGTTCCTAAAGCAGAACCCGAATGGTGCCAGTTCCTGCGCAAATAAAGTACTTCCCGGCGCTTTCAAACACCCACGAAACAGACTCCAAGCTCCGCAGCATGTTAGCCTTACCGCCATGGCCAATGAATTGTACTCCCTCCCCACATTATTGCTAATACTGAACACTGGCCATATTCAAGTATGTGCTATATTCCACATGTGTCTTTTCTTACTTTAATCCATCAATCTGTTGAAACCAAGCCATCTCTCTAAAATCTAACTCAAATGCCACTTTTCATGAAATTATTATTCAAATACCAGTAAGACATATAATTTTTTTTAAAAAAATAGGTTTTTCCCCACTTGAAGATCCCATGGCACCCTCTCTGGTTTCTCAAGCAACTGTCATTCTGTCTTGCTTGCACAAATTTCTTCTCTGGCCTCTCAGACAATAAATTCCAAGGGTTTTTAAGTTTTAGATACGTGCTGCCGAAGCGAGCACTTCAAGTTATAAAACTTAAGTTTTGTTGGACAATGATCTTAAAATTTGACTTCCAGAACCAAAACCCGTAAAATATTTAACCAAGTTACTGAATTCCTAAACTGTAAGCACATTCCCCTCTTTTAGATAGCTAGTCAACAAAATCAAACTCTTCCTTACTGAACACCATTAAGTCCATGAAGTATTTCTTCACTGATCTAATCTTCTGTTTCTCCACATATGAAAAATACATTATTGAAAATGTAGCTGCGCAATATGGTTTAAAGACAAGAATTGAAGCGATAGCACTGTAGCTTTTTATAATATCAAATAATTTTTATTTTCATAATGAACTAACCTTGAGTTACCACTTAACTTCACTAAGTACAATCAGAAGTAACTTTTTAAATAATCTGACATACGAAATTTTTCTCAGTATAATTTAAATGCCTCCTTTAAAGAGTAGCAAAAAGAAAAATGTGAAGTCACCTTTGATGCCCTTCCCACAGCTCCACTTAGAACCCTGAGGCCAACGAACTGCGTCAGGTATCACATTCCTGTCAGCCTCTCTCCATCGCTGACACCCAACTGAGCCCCACTCTTCCATGCTCCTGTTGGTTAACCCAGTCCCCCTCTACGGCCTGCCTTCTCATCTCCTTCCCGTGGCCCCCCAGGAAACGTGCCCCCTTGTACAGAATTTCCCTAAATGCCCCACCTCTCCACAGAACACTCCCCAACTCTGGCCTTAGGGGTTACTAGACAATCTTCTAGGTGAGGATGCAGCAATTTAGCACACTAGCTATTACTGCAGACTCTGGGGGCAGACTGCCTGGGATTCCAATTCCATTTCAAGCACTTATTAGCTACGTGAACTTGGGAGAGACACTCTAATCAAATTCAACTCTTTTATGTTCTACACACACATCCCCCAAATTGCCTGCCTCTGTAAATTTCTACTGAAATGGTCATTCCATAACTGTGCTATCCACCCTGCAGCAGGCCCATCCCAAGTTACTTCCTTTTCTACAAGCTTTCCTATGTCGTCAGTAAATTCCCATAGTGACTAACTTTCCTTAAAGGATATTTATATTGCCTTACGATATATTTGTAGTTGAACTATTCATGAGGGGAGAAGCTTTTTATCTCTAAATTTCTTGAGACACATAACACAGTGCCTTAAACAAGCACAAATATCTGTGAACCAAGCAAGATGGAGATAATCTATCTAATTATATTAATTTCTCCTCTCCCTTCTTCCAAGCTGGTAATGCTTGAGCATGACATTTACATTTCCTTTTAGGTTTTCAGTCATTATAACCATAATAAACCACTGCACAAATCTTTTTTATCTTTAGTAATATAAACTGTAAAAAAAAAAATTGAGTCTGCAAAAGCCGATTTTATATAAATTTTAAAGACCATACTTAAAAGCATCATTTCAGCCGAAGTAGAAAGGAATATTCTTGGAGAAATCTGGGAAGCCTGAAGAAAAGAATATAGCTCAACTTAGGAGTTAAGAATATGGATTTAAGACACAGAATTTAAATTCTAGCTCCACTATTTGCCACCAATTGCTCTATGGGCAAATTATTTAACTTCTCTCTTTGTTTCACCTGTAAAATGGGGATACTGGCATCTGTGCATTGCAAGTAATAAAGGAAATCATACATACAAAAAACAAAGGTCAGTTCCTGGTACATAGCTGATATTCAATAAACAAACATCTTTTAAATCTTAATTATAATTAAAGGACAGACACACAATAACTTACACCTCGTTAAAACTTCGTTAGATTTTCTTTTGTATGAAAAGATAACAAAAAATGAAGTTATATAAAATGTTAAGAGTCACTATTGACACTCAACTGAACAAATAAATTGGATATTCTACTGAATTTAGTGTAAATAAGGTCTACGTAAAAAGCTCTTACAGAGAAGCCTTTCAAAATCACAGCGAGATAATTTTGACTAAACCATTCAACATGAAAAGCCCCGTGACAAATCCAAGACTGTCTCTACAGAAAATGATAAAATAAAAAAGCACTGGATGATGTCTAAATGAATTGCGATAATATCAATATATGATAAGGAAACACCAGCAAAAGTATATTTAGAAATATGGGAACAGGAGGCCGGATGAGGTAAAGCCAGACGGGACGGAACAGGGCTGTTGTTCCCGCTCAAAAGTCCCATGCAGTACAGCTTCTAAAAGTGATGCTCGCTGTTTACCTAATAAAAGTACAAACTAATTCCAAGAGAATGTTTACTATTAGAATCACTTTTCAGGCAGGGCCAGGGCTCGGCGAAGCTCGCAGGAGGCCTGGATGGAGGCCCAGCTCTCGGAGGCCCCCTCCGGGCCACGCCCGGGACGACCCCAGCGTGCACCCCAGGCCTGTGCGGGGCTAGTGCTTTAGGGCTTCGGGGGTCGTAAACAAACTCCCAAGAGAGTGAGCTGTGATCGTCAGTCATGATATGAAACAAAATACACTGTTCGACACGTAATAGATTTCTAAAATTATTTCTATCTATCTACAAATGCGTATAGAAAGAAATCTAGAATGATCTTCCTGAATATTAATGATAGTTACTTCTGGTTACCAAGATTTTTCTGGGTAGTGAGATTTTGGATATACCCTCTGCACCGCTATAAATGGGAATGGACATATATAGTGTCTAAAGGAATTATTTTTAAAAAACAAAAATGTTAAGCTCCCACTCGCCCACAGTACCCGCACACCCCCCCGCCACACAACGCATTCCCTCCTGACAGCGTCATCCACGTCAGGCTCCGTCTACCAGCTCTCTGGACACCATTTACAAATCTGTAACCTTTAAAGCTCTAATCCCTAGTCCCTGGCTCCCCCAAATTGCAATTCCTCATTGCCAATTGCCTCCAATTCAATATTCCACTGGCAATTCAAGCCAAATAAATACCTTTTGTCCACATGTACTAGGATGATAACCTCTTTATTTCCCAATATGCGTTAAGAATAATAAATCTCCCAAGTCACTCAGGTTTAAAACCTAAAAGTTGTCTTTAACTTCTCCCTCTCCCTTACCCTGTCCACAAACTTATCAAGCCTATCATCCCACCTCTACAATGCAGCTGGTGTCTACCTTCCATTCCTACCGCCACCGCACTAGTTTCAGTCTTCACTAGCTATGCTCTTCAATACCACTAGCAATCATAGATCGAGTAAATATGGTTCAGCTTATTATCCTCAACACAAAGCATAAAACACGGTAAAGAACAGGCAAGCAACAAATGTTTTTTGAATGAATGAGTGAATGAATGAATGAGTGAATGAATGCATAAGAAAAAACAAGCCTTCCCACCTCCCACCTCTTCTACCTCCACCAAATCGTTTTGCAGTTATTCAAGCTTCTCACAACAGAGCCCTTACCAGGTCACAAAAGCCACACTCACCAATGGCACATGAGTAAAATAAAAACACCTCAGCTCAGCATTCAAACCATCCCAACACGGGGACTTCTCCTGTCTCCTCAGCGTTCCCTCCCATAACTCTATTCTATTCTCTACACGATCTGTTTTCCAACCTGTGTCTTTGCTCATGTGCCTCATGAAACATCATCTCATAACTTTACTTCTCAAAATTCTGTTTACCCTTCAAAGCTCACTAAAATGGTCACCTTTCCACTTCCACAAACCCAAAATAATCTGTGATCTTCCCTGTGTTAGAGCTCGCATAGCATTTTGTTACTCTTATTACATCACTTACCACATACTGACCTGTAATTAAAATTATTTATAAATATATTTAATTCACCACCAAATAAATTTTAAGTTGCTTGTAAATAAGAACCACAACTTTCATTTCTTTATCTCCCATTGTATATAACATAATGCCTGGCACAATTACATAAAAGTCTCCAGGAAATGAGAGACCTATGTATCACTAGTAGTAAAACACAACAGCAGCAGCCAAATTTGAGTGCTTTATTCATGCCAGATACTACTCTGACATTTCATTTATTCCTCACAGCAACAAGAGGAAGGTACTATTATTATCTCCGCTTTACAGATAAGAAAATGAGGCAGAGGGATAATTAACTTACGCAAGGTTTAACACTGTAATATTCTTCAATTGTATAAATAACTCTACAATTAACATCTATATATAGCTAGTTCCTTATTTTGGACTACTTCCTTAGACTCTAAAAGTTAAAACCTTGGGCAAACAGTATAGATGTTTCGATGGTTCTCATACTTTTTAAAATCTTTTCTAAAAGGATTAACCGTTTTATACAGCCACCAACAAATAACAAGAGTAACAATTTTACTGCCTCTCTGTCAGCCTAGTTATCACCACTATTTTCGCATTCTCCTTGTTGGCGTAGGCAACAAATGATATGCATAAGTCTTGATCTTAAATAATATACTACACTTAAGGTTTATGACCAGTGTTTTGGGGTGGTTATCGCTATAGTCACAAATGATGTTTTTAAGAGACATTATGCCTAAATAATCTATTGGGGTTTATTTCATAGTATTCACATAGATTTTAAAAAATCAAGCACTTAGTAAGATCAACTTAGTCAGATATCCATGAAACCTTTGACAACCCATTCGTTCATTTATTCAACGAGCCTTTATTAAGAGCCAACTGGGATCTGATACTGTATTAGCTGTCCCTGGGCATAAATCAATAAAGTACAATCCCTGCCTTTAAAGGGATCACAGTTTTCTAAACATCAGAGTCATGCTTGAATGAGTTGGTTCATGGATCACAAACTGACTTAAAGAGCAGTAGCTCTCAAGTCAGTTTTAGTACTGATTCCAAATAAGAGTGTTTAAATTTCACCCAAATCTGAGAGAACTGATGTAGGGACAAAGAAGTTCAACAAAGGTATCAACTAAAGTAAAGGGAGTCCAAAATAAAAGTCTGCAGGTAGAAAAGGTAGTGGCGGGGAGAAAACAACCTATGAAAGCATAGGTGGTCCACAGATTTGAGTTCATCAAGTCCAAAACGATCGCTTTGGTAGTATCCTTCGAGGTGAAGAGGATAAACAAGAAGAAGACGTAAGTTGTATTTCCTGTAGTATTAAACAAAATTATGAAAATCAACACCTCAAATTTTAATGAATAGAGGTATAAAACCAACACAAAGTTTCTGGAAAAAACTGAGGCCAACCTATAAATCAAATTCAAGGACACAGGGCAATACTTAACCTTTAAGGGACTGAGAAGAAAACCATGCTCTCCCATAGCAGTAAAAACTATTTTTAACTGTAGATCACTAGTGGCAATCAAATCTGAGATTAAAGCTTTAGTCTGATCTATTCTAGCAATTTCTAATTCAACCCTCTGGCTCTACAGGCATTTCAAACTAATTTGCCAGGGTGATCAATCATAACACTAAGAAGAGATTTTAAAGGGGCCTATCCTTCATCCTGTTCTCCTCCTTTCAAACTCATCTCTACCGTCATCAACCATGCTACTAAAATTTGTCTTTTAAGACATACACACCGTAACATCAATGTTTCAAATTGGAACTTGACGGTGGCTAACTTCATTATCAGTTCGGAAGGGGCGCTTCCCCCACTCAGCGCGCCCCCTTTGTTCCCCACCCAGGTCTGCCTTCCATATTCTACAATAAACACACCGATGCGCTACAGCTGATCCTTATTCATCATTCCTCCTACAAGCCCAACACTGCTTTGCATCTCATAAAGGGTTAATAATGTGCACTAAACTGATTAAAAACAGCAACAAAATGTTTATTCCACAATTCTCAGAAATGAGCAGAAAATTATCGCTCTCATGTCAACAATCCATGGTCAAAGACCAAGGGTGTTTATTCATTAAAAGTGTAAGTGATGTGCAGACCTAGCTCTATTCATCATTCAAAGCTGGATGAGGCTAGTTGCCAGGAGTCATAAGATTTTTAACTGATTAATTAAATTCAGTCATAGGTTTATTTTCTCATGCATTCACACTTCCTGTTTGGAGACTTCAAAGTAACCTGAGACTTTTCAAAGGAGTTTAAAGAGCCCTCACAAATAACATGCATCAAAGAAGGAGAAAAATACAACTATTGTGGTAATATTTCCCCCAGAAGAAAAAGGGTACCAAATTTTATTAGTCTGCCTTCAAAGAAATTTGTCTAAAAAAAATCAATCTTCCAATTCTACCTCAGTGAAGAAAAAGGCTTTCTTTTAAAACATATGAAAGGTATGATACAGCAATTTCCATCCATCTTTTGAAGGCAATTTTTAACACATTAAAACACTGCAAAATGTATAAGCACAACCTTTGCATGCTAATAAAGATGCTCTCTGCAAGATAAAAACTCTCGCACAGCAAAACAGGAAAAGAATTTCATGTTTTGACTCAAAGTATTCGTGGGAGGGGAATGCAAAGGACTGGGTCTTCCCCAGTTCCTAAATTTAAATAGTGTCACTGAAAGTTTTCCCTTAGACATTTAAATCCTCTTCACTTTAAATTAACCCTAACTTTGTCTAATAAAAGGCAAATGAAGAAACCAAACATCTTCCTTCAAAATGACATACATTCAATCTGGATGAGCCATAGAAGAACCCCAGTGGAAAGGACTTTGGAAGCCTATCTCAGCCGGCCTATCAGCATTCCAGGGACGGCCTTTTTCTGGAGGCTGCGTGAGCCTAGCCTTTCATTACCCCCTCCTCACCGAACTTTACACCAAGAGGACTTCTGGGGATGAGATCCCAAGTTTTTATTTATGTCTTGCCTCTCAATATTTTGACTACAGTATTATTCAAAGTTTTTAAATTTACTTCTGACCTAAATCTAATTGAAAATCATCCTACTGTGTTCTACCAATACTTTGACAGCTCCTGTACAAAACATCTTTCCAGCTCTGACCGGCGTGGCTCAGTTAGCTGTCATCCCGCAAAGCACAAGGTCACCAGTTCAAGGCACATTCCCGGTCACGGCACAAGCCTGGGTTGCACCCTGGTCCCTGGCTGGGCCGGGTGGGAGAGGCAATGCATCAGTGTTTCTCTCTCACATCAAAGCTTCCCCCCAACACACCCTTATCCCCTCTCTCAAAAAAATTAAAAAACCTTTGTAAGTGGGACCTATATCTAACTCACCCCTTTACTTCCGCTAACCAGAACATGTTTCCCCTTCCAATTATTTCTTTTGTCGTGTTGTTGATGTTTGTACTTGCTACAAATTAAACAAAGGACTACATAGAAAGCTCACAGCACAGGCTGGAATATGTCTTCAAAAATATTGTTACAAATAGCATTCGTTTCTCCACAAACTCTCAAAAACCTGGCTGAATCTTCCCTCTCCTCCTTTTCCTGTGCCGCACTACCCTAAAAATACATCGATGATTCAGGCTGCACTTAACTACAGCCCCACTGTTTGTTCTGCCGCGTCTGTGCTTAGCCATGCCCTCACATACTGTCTTACCATGTGCGCACTGATCACCAGGCGCCGGGCCAGATACAGTATTCCTCAGAGAGCCAGCAACACCGCCATGTCCTCTGCCCTCCGAGGGCTCGGAGGCCCCTTCCTCTCTCATGCAGTCATTTAGCAAACCAAGAGAAAAGGACAACACAACACCCCACAGGTTAGCCCTCACAACAAAGGATGCAGTGCAGGAAGGGTAACAGCAATATACTGGATTAGATAAGGAGATTGGTAGGTTTCTATAAGATAAGGGACAGAGTCAAGAGAACCACTCTGGAATCCATTAGAAAGAGTAGAAAATTTAAGACAATCCACGATTACTCAAGCACCTACCTATACAGCAAGTTAAAAATATAAAGATACTACCGAGACACAAAAAACATTGACCACTGATCGATCTACAAAAAAGATATGGTTTCACTAAAAGGACAGTATATTCCAAGAGATTTTGGGCTTGTTGCGGGGGGGGGGGGGGGGGAGGAAATCCTACAAAATGAAGAAAAATCAATATGCCAGAGTGGAAATGAACTCCGAGGGATGGACTCTGTGAAGGATTCTACTTGTTTCTGGAAAGCGCTGAATCGGCATTAATACTGAGATTGTTATTCCCAGCCGTAGTAACTCAGGGGCACAGGGCTAGGGCAGGGCAGGGCTGCAGGCACCTGACTCGCCTGCTGACTCAGAGCCCAACGCCACAGCAGTTTCCCAAAGTCCGCTCACTTTCTACCATGCGGGAATCTATCCCAAACTGCTTTCAATACACGGCATTCTTGAAAGGCTGCAATTCAAGAGAAGGACTGTAAGAAGAAGAAATAAAAAATGACATCAAATGTATTCATTCGAGAAATGTGGCCAAGTAAGGGAACGGAATAATAGAAACATTTGATATCCACCAAACCTTCAAAAAAAACCTGATTCTTTTTATGAAAACATCTGGAGGCAGCAATACTAGAGACAGCAGGATTAGTGTTTCTGAAGTCCAGTGTGTCTAGAATTAGAGCCCTATGTTACCACTTCACTGGCTGTTCGATATCAATTAATCTTCCTTTGCAAGCCTGTGACACCCCTCTGCAAAACAGGCGAATGTCTCCATGTTCCACTGTGCGCCTGATAAACATGTGTAAGAAGAACATAATTGTGCACTGCTTTGAGAATATGCTGGTGTCTATTTTCCCTCATTATCTTATGCCACTGAAATATAACCTCTGAAATGAATGGAGAGATCTCATTTTACATATTGAATTACTACTACAAGACTTTTATCCTGAAATCCTGAATACTTTAAGTTCTTAATCTTAACAGTCACGGTGAATAAAAAACAGCAAAAAACTACAACATAGCTTTTTAGGAAGTTATCAGGTTGAACCTGTGGGGAGTTTTTTTAAGTTATGCTCAGAAAACGACGTTATTACGAACCAGCAGTTCAGACAGAAGAGCGACGCTCCAGCCCCGGCCCTTCTACAGTCAGAGGGAAACACCATCTCTCTTTGTTTTGCTCTAATGAATCTTCTCATTTTCTATCCTGCAGCACAATTATTTCTGAAACTATCATGTCATAAGCTCTTCAACTAATGTATTTTTTTAAATACATTTGTGGTTTTGTTAATAGTTTTATGAGATTTTCCATGTTCGGAAGAATTTTAACTATTATGTCATTAGAGACAAAAATAAGAAGGCAATTAGCGTATATTAAGCACCAAAAGTGTATCAAACACTCTAAAGACTAACTTACAGAAGTCGAATCTCACTTGATCTTCAAAGAAAGCCTGCGAGGAGAGCAAAGCAGCCCCCTGCCCTCCGAGGCCACACAGGTTGGGGGTGGGGCCAGGATCTGAACCGAAGTGACCTGCGCTACACTCCACGGCTCTTCCATGTGACACCGCCTTTTAAAAACACTCTTACTGCTCTTCCTCGTTATAAAAAGAATAGCTGTTAATTGCCAAAATTCTGGCATACACAGAAAAATACGAAGAAAATTAAGAACTATCTAACTCCTGCCTTCCAAAGATAACCAATGCTCATCTCTTAGTGAATTTCTTTACAAAACAGAATCTTATGTTTGAGGGGCTTTTTTAAATTATTTACTTTAAATTATAAATTAACATATGAATACTCTTTCACTGTTAAAATTCAAGCAGGAGTCAAAGTGCACCTTCTCCTGTCTCCAGTTCCAGTCACTGCTATGAATAGTTAGACTAAACAGACTTTCTTCTATGCATGTACATGCCCATATATGAATAGAAATATGGCTCATTTAATGTACTTTTATAAATATCTTACTTTCTGTGCATGTGCATGTGTATGTGTATGTATATTATTCTACACCATTTTTCTGCATTTAATTTCACTTGATCTTTCCAGATCTGTATATTAACGGTCTGATTTGTGTTTCTATTTGCCATTTATTATTTGTTAGAGCTGAACTTCTCACAGAGTTCCCCTTACCTTTTTCCACTTTCATATCATGATCTTTCCTTGTTATTAGTCTTCAGAAATAAGCTCTGTAATAGCTAAGTAATATTCCTCTATATGGAAACACCACAAGTAACTATTTGTTTTAAGATTTTATTTATTTTTAGAGAAAGGGAGGCAGAGAGGGAGAGAAACATCAATGTGTGGTTGCCTCTCACGCGCCCCCTTCTGGGGACCTGGCCCGCAACCCAGGCATGTGCCCTGACTGGGAATCAAACCGGGGACCCTTTGGTTCACAGGTCGGCACTCCATCCATTGAGCCACATGCGCGAGGGCACACAATTAATTATTTCTTATTGGACATTATGATTTACCAAATTTCCACCATTAGATATACTACTACAATGAATATCTTTGGTTAAATCTTTTTGTAAATTTTATATTGTTTTCTTAGAATAAGATCCAATAGTGGAATCACTAGGTCAAAACCAACATTCCAAGGGTCTTGATCCATATTCCTAACTTGCCCTTGGAAAAAATCTCACCATTTAAAACATCCACAACAGTGTATGAATTCCATTACATTAGTTTTGCCTTTGAAAGAGTTATTTATTCAAAAAACAGATGTTTAAAAGTTACAGTGAATGATAAAATCCAACCTCCAGTTTTGTTTACATCCTATGTTATCATTTAAACCATCAAGTTGTGACTTCTTAGACGTTAAGAGAATTCTAAAACAGCAGACAAGAAAGTAATTGATCCTATCTTGATGACGCACCACTAAGTAACTCCAAAGGTGATGGTGATAAGATAATATCTCATCTGGTTTACAGACCTCCCTTAATGAAATATGATGCGCCCCAATAACCTTCCCTGTCGAATAGAATCCTATTAAATGAATTATTTTTCCATCAGTCTACATCACAAAATCTTGGAAGCGTTTCACTAAGATAATGTGGCTCTGAATAAAAAAGACACATGGCAGAAGCAGGAGACTTTTAAAAATAGGTGACTGTATATGGAAACATAAAATCACATCTAATTTGCTTAAGCTGAATGTTTAAATGCAACTATACTTTAAAAGTATACATTTACAGAAATTTGTCTAATAATATCACTGAAACGCATCAGCAATATATGAATTGCACATATTTTTAACTAAAATATTATTAAATAGAGCAGAAAATATTGAAGGTTAAAAACAGTAATCAAGGACCTTTACCACAAACATGCCACGTATGTGGCACGTATGAAGCAAACATGCTTCACCCTTTTGTCACCACCATGGACGACAATGTAGAGTTTAGAACCAATTCCAAACTAACGTTAACTTTACATCTACAGGGTAGTTTTATCATCTTTAACACCTTAACCATCACCTACACTAATTGGTCTATTTCCAGCTTAACCGCTTTACTCTGGGCTCTCGTCATGTCTAATCTTTGATTATCAATGGAAGAAAAGAATTCCACTAGACCTACTGTCAGAAAAACTGGCAAGAAGAGGCAAGCTGATTAGTAGATGGCACCTGTGCTGCCTGCGCTGCTTTGGGATGCTGCCCGTGCTGATATACTGCCTTCCAGTCTGACTGACAACTTGGTCCTTGACAGGGGACTCCAACTCACCAAAGATATTTGATGAACTGGGCAAAATACTGATCACCATTACAAATGACCGTATTTTGCTGTGTATAATGCACACGCACGTTTTTGGCCCAAACTTTCAGGGGGAAAAAAAATCTTTCATTTTAATTTTTTAATTCAGTGTTTTATCTATTTACATTTAGATAATTGTTTATTATTATAAAGGGTATTATTTTGTATGTGGATATTGTTATTGCTTTCTAGATTATACTTTTAATGCATAAGGATATGTAGAAGAATTAAAAACATTTATATAGGTATGGAATTAGCACTACCCATGTATAATGTGCATCCTCATTTTCCCCTCAAAAATCTGCACAAAAAAGCACACATTATGCATGGTAAAGTATGGTAGTTATTTCTATTCACCAAATACTACAGGAAAGTGTTAACAGTAACAAGCTGTTAGATAGAAATGGCAGGTCTTCCAAATTCAGCTGTGTAAGAAAAGCAAGGTTCACATGTATCTGTAATCGAACTAAAGCAAGGATATACCACCATAAATATGGCTGATGCTGCCAGCATGCCCCCGGGTAAACAATGATTAGGTTAAAAGGACTACATCCTTTCTGGAGGTCATCTTGATGCAATGATTTAAAACACCAAAGCCCTTGCAAACGCTCCTCCCTCTACTCAGCATGCTTTTGCCTCTTTCTAGGCCCAACACTACACCCAGTCATCTAAGGAAGCTCCCTGAATTCCCACATGAGCCAATCAGAAATTATTCTGACTTCAAAATGGAGGAAGAATAGAAAAGCTTTATGCAGGGAGAGCAAGAAGGAAGTTGCTACAGTAGCTGGAGGAGAGGGAACACTTATCAGACTGGGGTAGCAGCAATGGCGATGGAGAAGGGCAGACACGTCTGACATTGACTTGAAAGGTGTAAAAGTAACAGAGCTACACAGGTAATAAGCCCAGATGTGCTTTGGGGAAAGGGTTTGGAGAGCCAGAGAGTAAGTTCAGATGGCAGAGGTTAACCCCTTGGAGATTAGCAGAGCGGGGACCAAAAAGCGAAAAAAGGGAGGCGCAACAAACCTACCTAACTTTGAATAAAACTGGTCCTAATCTTGCCCTTCTCCAAGACTCCTAGAGTGTTGTCACCTAAATTTCAACACATAAAGATCTATCCCTCTCCCTGTTCATTACCTTGCTTTGCTTCTTCAACAGGAACTTAGTGACATAAGCAGACAAATCACATCTATAAGGAAGAACATACTCTGCTTTACCAAACATGGCTTTAGTGTATGGATTGGCAGGTCTACGCGTTCTCGTTATTTTCCAATCCAGGCAAAAACAAAAACAAAAAAAAAGGGTACTGGACAGGAAATGTGATATATAAGGAACAGGCAATGCACATTCGTTTTGGAGGCTTGTTTCCAAGAGCAGTAATGAAACAGAGCCTAATACTTTCAGACACAATGTGCTCTGCATGGAGTGCAAATAGCCAATATGTGAAAATCTGATACTAACGCATTGTACTAGAAACTTTATACTTACCTAGAGCAGAAAGCCTGAATCCTCCCAGGGAAAATGAAAAGTATTTACTCATAAAAAAAGAGTAGATTGGTGGTTGCTAGGGGCTGGGGAGTTGGGGAAATAAGGAAATGTTTATCAAAGGGTACACACTTCCAGGTATAAGCTGAATAAGTTCTGGGGATCTAAGGTATAGCACAGTGACTATAATTAACCATGTTGCATTGTACACTTGAAAGTTGCTGAAAGAATAGGTTCTAAATATTTTCACCATTACTGCAACAACAACAACAAAAAACTGTAATCTTGAGAGGTGAACTAACCTCATGTGGTAATTATTTCCCAACACACATATGGGTCAAATCATCACAGTATACACCTTAAACTTATACAATATTATATGTCAATTATAATTCCATAAAGCTGGGGGGAAATAGTCATTGTTACCAGTGTGCAAATACACCAAGTTAAAAGCCTGAGGCATACCACTTTAGTCAAATAGTTCTGTGATGGCAGGAATCACATCTATTTTGCTCATCTTTGATTCCAGTGCTTATGAAGTATTTGAAAAATCAATATGCATTCAATATCTGTTAAATAAATATCACCACTGAGATCCTTCAGCAAAAATGTGCCTGACCCACTGAAACAGGAGAGTTCCTGCCCACCATATAGCCGTATAAAGGTTCTACTGTCAGATATCAGATCAAGTTGGAGTTGCATAGTCATTCATGGAAACTGTTCAAGTTTACATTAAAATTTCAATAAATAAAATGGTAAATTTGTCACTAAAATCAAATAGGTGTATTTAGAGCCTTATATATCTAACTCACGTTCAGTTCCAATTTCTGAGTCAAACATGAACCCTTGCATTGAGTTGGACAAAAAGTTTGTTTGGCTTTTTTCCATTAGATGGCTCTAGCAGTGCTTACTTCTTTAAATTCATTCAAAACAATTTTGTTAGATTGTACTGCGACAACTGTCATATAAGCATGAATTTTTTTTAAACATCAAAATTGGTGAATTTTTATGTAGCCCTTTTAGTACTGAAGATGGAAAATAAGCAACACTTTGGCATATTATACTTTATTATTTCAAGAAAGGTAAAAACACAGCTGAAACGCAAAGAAAGATTTGTGCAATGTATGGAGAAGGTTCTGTGACCGATCAAATGTGTCAAAAGTGGTTTGCGAAGTTTTGTGCAGGAGATTTCTTGCTGGACAATGCTCCACAGTCAGGTAGACCAGGTGAAGTTGATAGTGACCAAACTGAGATATTAATTGAGGACAATCAACATTATACCACGCAGGGGACACACATACTCAGAATATCCAAATCAATAAAGTTCATGGTGAAAATGAAAAATGTGTTTTATTTTACAGAAAAATCCATATGAACTTTTGGCCAATCCAATAACTCACCATTTATTAATTGAAAAGGGGGGGAAACCCATGCTACCCACAATGCTCTGATCATTTGGCCCCCCCATTTTAAAAACTAGAAAAAAGCTTCCCCAAAGTTATTGTACTGATCACATATTTTCAATTTCTCAGGACAGTCTCCATTGTAAATAATGCATCATGTGTGATAACATGTCACATAGGAACTTGGAACACACGATCACTGAGTCCAGAAGGCTCCCCGCTCTCCATCTCGTTCCGATCCCCACTCCCCAAAGGAAATAAGACAAGTCATGAATAATCAGTTTTGAAGAAAAACAATTATTTTACTTTAAAACCTATGATTTCCAGCAATTGAATAAACATGAAATGGAAGGGGAAAAGGCAGGATATTGGGAGAAATTTATTCCAATTGACAATATCACATGGTTACTAACAAAGATCACTGCCTTCAAATGTCACACACAGATGATTCATTCTTCCAGATGGATTCCACTTATTTTTATTTCACTATTCCTGTTTCATCTTTTTGAAGCACTCTGATTCCCAAACACGGCTTCTACAGAGCTGGTCATAACAGACAAAACAGCTGATTACTTACAAATGAGAAAATTAAGCATCAGAGCAATTAAATACGCACATTTAAACTAAGTATTTGATTACAGCGCACACTGCGGTTACTTATGCTAAAAGTAAGCCATGATTTTAAATGTGATGTACTGTGTGTGCACCAAGAAATTATTTTGTTTACTCAATAAATCTGAAAACCCATTAGGAGGTTAGAGGTCCTAACGAGATTCTCTTGATAGTTAAGAAGATTAAGCCAATATTTCAGTCAGTTGGTTGAGGGATATAAATGGTAAAAGTTAGAGGGCATACAAAACAATGATTAACTCCACCTATCTGGCCATCTTAAAGAACAGAGCTGAAGAACCTAACACTAACAGTTACAAAATCTGTTATAAAGCTGTAATAATTAAGACAGTATGGCATTCACAAAAGGGTAGAAAAACTGACTAACAGAATAGAGTGCAGAAACAAGCCACACTTATGTGATTACCTGATTTACAACAAAGCTGACACTACAGAGTAGTGGGGGAAAGGATAATTTTTTAATAAACGGTGCTGACTCAACTAAGTACCCATATGAAAAAAATGTATTATGACCTCCTCATATCCTTGATGGAGGGCAGGTCTAAATATTAAAGTTAAAATAATCAAATATAAAAGGTAAAAAACAATGAAGCTTTCATGTAAAAAAAAAATCATCATCTTTGTAATGCTGGAATAGGCAAAGGTGTTTTGTAACAGTACTCAAAAAGTACTAACCATAAAGAAAAAGCTGATAAAAAGCTGAATAAGACCTATTCCTCAAAATACACTAAAGAGTGAAAGAATGATTCACACAATATGAAAAGATATTCACAACACAAACATCTGACAAAGGACTCCCACAAACAATAAGAAAAGGCATACAACTCAATAGAAAAATGGACAAAAGGCTTGAACAGGTGCTTCACGAAATACACACCCACCAGAGTGACTCAGTTAAAAGCAAGAACAAAGTACTACTGAGAGCACAGAGGAGCAAGTCGCACACGTTGCTGATACCCTACGGTTCAGCAGTTCCACTCCAAGGTACATATATCCCCACACTCCAAGGTACATATATCCCCAACAGAATAATGACATATGCCAACCAGAAGGTATGTACTGGAATGTTTAGGCAGCAGTATTCAGTTTTGATGGTACGGTGATCACTTTTAAGTTATATAAATCTCTAATCACTATTACACACCTGAAACTAATGTGATACTGAATATCAAACTGAAAATAAACAAAATTTAAAAATAAAATAATAATAATAAAATTGAGAAACTAAAAACAATACAAATGCCCACCAACGTGGATGAAATAAGCTGGTATATAGTTGCTCACACAATGGAATGCTACGCAGCAATGAAAATGAACAATCTATAATTATATGTAATATAGATAAATATCAGAAAATGCTGAACAAAAGAAACCAGACACAAAAGACTTCACTCCATATGATTCCAGGTATATAAAGTAGAAATAGAGGCAAAAACTAGTCTATGCTGTTTTTAAGTCTGGACACTAATAACCCACAAGGGCAACGGAAGAACTTTATTTCTTCATCTCATGCCACTTAAACAAGTATGTTCAGTTTGTGAAAGGTCACATAGCTGTACATGTATAATCTATGCACTTTCCCTGTATGTATATTACACATGAATACATTTTTGGAAGGAAGGGGAGAGGGGAGGGGAGGGGCTCTCCATCGTTAACCTTGACCTGATGGATGTTAGGTCATCAGTTCGAGTCTTGTCCTTCCTTAACCAACCCAAGTGACCCTAATTGTGCTACGACTACCTGTAATCTCCTCCATTCAGAGGGAGCTCTACTAGTTTTAATAGAGATTCTGTTGCCAGGTGAAGCCAGGGACTTGAAATGAAAGAGTGGATGAAATGACAGTGGGAAATGCTAAACTGTTTATGAACACTCCTATATTTCCTTCAAATCTCCAGCAGCAACCAATATCCACCCAGTTGGATATGCAGCTCTTCCAATCAAATCTAAAAGAAATAATTCCAAAAATCCTCAAGTCTTCTGCATTTGAAGTTAGATAAAAATCCCTTGTTAAAGTATCAGAAGATTCCAAATGTCCTGAAAGGATGTCATAAATGCCCTAACGGGCATGTAAACTATTATATTAGTTAGGGATGATATTCTGATGCATGTAACAGGAAGTCCAAATTATAGTGGCTTAAACAAAGCAGTGAAATGGAAATTCAGAGAGAGGCACTTTCTAACAGCTCAAAAATACATGGGCTGATACTTAGGTAAATTTCTTGGCTTTTCTCTAAAGTCTCTAGAATACTGGTCCAACTCAAGTCATCACGTCTAATTTCTAGGCAGGAGAACAAAGAAATAGGTAAAAGGGCTTTCCCAAGCACTTCATCCAGAAATTTCTGTATACATCTCATTGGTCAGGACTGTCACTTGGCTACTCCAGGGGGAAAAAAGGCTAAGAAACATACAGCTTTTTTTTCTAGCTAGGCACAGTTCTGCTTCTGAACAAAATGTAACCTTCTGTGAGAAAGGAAAAGGAAGATGTGGAGGCAGGGCAGTGCATAAATGGACATTAGACACCTAGGAGTCATGGCCACAGATAGGATGAGTTTGCAAACAGTGAATATATTATTTTTAATCTAGCAACTTACACGTCTGTGGCTCATGACACAACAAGCGATTTTCTGTGATACAATTCTGACAACCATTTTTCCCAAGTATTTTTCATACTATTTACCACAGGAAGAAATGTAAAGCCACTACCATATTAAAGAGCCAGTTACAGCAACCATTTCTTCAGCTGGCAGCAACTGATCAATATCCAGACTGTTTTCCTTTCATATTTCCATTTTAGTATTTTGGAAAAATAATTACAAAAAGGTTGAATGAACTTTTCTAAAATACTCAAGTTTTTAGACATAGTAAGTTAAGAAGTCAAAAAAAAATTCCTAAATCCTAAAGAAATTATTTCCTGACAAATTTTTTCAGAATAAACAATGAATTTTCAATGTGTCCTTTTCTGACCTAAAACATTATTCAACATTCATCCAAATTATTTTTTGTTTCACTTTAGTTTAATATTTTTTTAATTTTTATTTATTTAGTTTGTAGAGAGAAGGGAAGGGAGGGAGAAAGAGAGGGAGCGAAATATTGATGCGAGAGAGAAAGATCAGTTGGTTCCTTCTTGTACCCCAACCAGGGATCGAACCTGCCACCTAGGCATGAGCCTGACCAAGAATCAAACCAGCCACCTTTCACTTTTTAGGACAACACCCAAGCAACTGAGACATACCAGTGAAGGCTTATTTTTATTTTTAATTTATTATTATTTGACATTTTATAAAATCAAATAATGTGGCACTTTCCTGCTGAAATATGGTTATCGGAACTCAAACTTTCCCTCTCAATATAACAGGTGTGAATAATACCCTATTTAGCCAGTATCTCCTCATATTCTTCAGTCCTCCCCCTTATCTTTTCCTTGCACAAACCATCCATTTTAACAAAATGGAGTGCGCTATTCAAAATAAGTTTATTTTGTCTAAATAGTAACAGCATATTTCATGGAAGATTTTTTAAAGGAATATTCACTTCACTAAATATTAAATGGACTTAAATTTTCTCAAATATATTATCTATTTTGTGCAATGGTTTGCTTGTTCTGTCTGGAACAACTATCACATTAAAGTCTAATCTAAGTTCAATACATATCACGAAAGACTTTAATTAAAATAAACCAAAGCTAAAATTGAATAAAAGATATGTATGTGTATATTAACCAAAGGAAGTTGAATGTCATTTTTTTAATCTTTGAAACTTTCAAGGATTGTCTCCTGTACCAGATAAAAAATCATCTGATGCCTGAGTTGCTATTCTGATTCTCTCCTCTCACTCCCTTCAGCTTGGAATGTGAGTGCTCATCCGCAGCTGTCTGTACCTCACAAGCCCCTCCTTTTATCCCCATCCGGCTCCCAGGTCTCTCTCTTTCCACCATCTCCCCTGAAAGCCACACGTTTCTCTTCGTGGCTACAGTCCCCTCCATCCTACGTTTCTAACTCCACAGAGGATTTCAAACATGGAGGCCCTCCTCATGCTGAGGCATTTTACGACAGACCGAAGAAGAACCTGAAGAACTTCTGGTATACTGTATTTCATAAGAGTAGTTGATAAATCAAGACTCAAAGCTTAACTTTCAAAGTAATTTCTCATATAAGTATGATGAATAAAGTTCTCCAAGTATCAATTAGTTGAGAATTTATGTTAAACTTCTGGTAATACAGTATTTTAATATATATATAAAAACATTTAGAAAAGTTACTGAAAAAGTCAATCATTTTTCTTATCATAACTACCATGCTAATTTTCACACCTTATCCCTTGTCATTCACAAAGACGAAGTTACTAAAGAAGTCACAGATGCAATCCCAATAGCTCCAGTTAAGCTATATGGTCTCAGATCTTTGCAACATATCATAACCTATAAACTAACCTATGAGCTGATCACCAGTCAGAAAGAGAACTACCTAAAAGTATATGAAAATAAATGCACAAATGCATTATTGATTGGAAAGACAGCCACCTCGAAGCATATCACTGTTTAATGGTGAATCAGTGCATTAATTTCAAATACAAACATCTTGCTTTATTAATCATATGTAATTATGCAGCAATCAGTCATATTATAAATGAACAATATAAGCCAAAACCTGCTTTTTTCCAAAATGGTAATAGTAGCATTGATTCCTCAGCTCTTCCAAGGACAATAGATTTGAAACAAAACCTTGCTATCTGAGCCCAGTTCGAACACTGGCTCGGGCAATCAAAACTAAACTCACAAAAGAGCTCTTCCGTAGCTGTTATTTACAGTATTCTTGCACTGGGAGATGGTACAAAATTTTTATTAACCTTCTTGGGAGTAAGGTAGGGGAAAAAGTCCCATAAATGCTGTTATTCCTACTTTCTCACACACACACACAAAACACACTGTTTCATTGGTTTTATTAATTCACTCATTCAACTGACAAGTATTTATGGGTTTCACTCTCTGAATAATGCCCAACCTTTAAACAATGTAAAAGAAAGCTAAGGAATTAAGAGTGACCCAGATACAGAAAGACGTTTCAACCAGTAGAGCTCGAAGATAGCAACCGGTAGAGCTCGAAAATAGCTTTTAAAAAGAAGGTACCAAAACCTCAAAGGAAAAAACCACAAGCGGTAAGCCTTGTCAATGAGCAGATGGCAATAATCAACATTGCTACTTTTGTAAGTGGTGACTATATTTTTATAGAAACTATCACTTTAGAATATGAATATCCAATGAGATTTAACTGAATGGACACAAGATTGTTCTGAGACTAATAACAGCATCTTCCAATTAAGCTTTTTTTTTTTCCTTTTTTGGTTTTTGCTTTTTTGTTTTTCTGAAGTAGAGTCATTCAACAATTCCAGAGAAAGCAAGGACAAAGCATATCCCAAGTCTCTGGCAGCTCTTCCCATCCTCAAACAATTCCTTGTTCAGATACACAGCCACAGAGGTTCACAGGTCACTAGCGTCTTTATACTCAGTTCCATGATAGTTACAAACAAACTTTTGTCCCCATCTCTTCAATGACATGGGCTGCAACAACTACCCTGAACTCTTTCGTCGGAGGCCTGCAATGAGCAGTACTTAACTGAAGGGCCATAGTATATCATTTATGTTTCAACCATAAATTATTAAATCTCTATTGTGAAAGAAAACCATTTATTTATCTGGGGATAATGAGTATTAATTCTAGCCAAACACAAAGAACATCATTGGCAGTAATGCTCTATGGTTTCTTGTCATAATTATCACACTTCATATAACATTATTCTGTAAAGCTTTGTTGACTTTGTTTTTCAGGATCCTTCTCATCCTCGTTGTATTTATTTTAAATCACATAGATGATAAATAAAAATAAATTTATTATAGGTTTTTATACAGAATTATATATCTTAAAGTTCTTTCTTAAAATAGGAGCCTATCGCCCTGACTGGTATGGCTCAGTGGGTTGGGCACTGTCCCGCAAACCAAAAGTTCACCAGTTCTAGTCCCAGTCAGAGCACATGCCTGGATAGCAGGCCAAGCCCCAGCTGGGGACATGCAAGAGGCAACTGATCAATGTTTCTTTCCCTCTCTTTCTCCCTCCCTCCCCCCTCTCTAAATATAAAAATAAAATCCTTTAAAAATAAATAAAGATATACCTAAGAAGTCTCAAAGTTACAAAATTTACTTTAAAATAGAAAAGAGCTTAAAATATGCATATATTACAATAAATATACAGCATAATTTAGAACACAAGTAACGTTACCCTATCTATATACTTTAAATACTCTTGAAGCATAAAAGTAAAACATTTGTTAAAACTGCCCATTTAAACCAACAACTTTTTAAAAAATTCCTCGTACTTTCATGTGCTAACAGCAACCTCTAAAATCTATTCTGATACAATAAAGTACTGTTATCATAGTTGAATAATCAAAAAAATAATTACTCCCCCTCAAAAAGTTAGCAGATAAGTAAAACTGCATGAGCCTTTCTGAAATCAATTTTTTAGCAGGAGAGCGAGCGCTGCAGCTGCGACGCTGAAGGCCCTGCCCGCACAGAGGCTGCTTCCTCCACGCAGAAAACCTCCCAGAGCCGCTTCTAACTAAGGCAGATGCTTCTAGGAGGCCCAGGTACCAGCTAAAATTTCCTGAGCCATTGACACTGGGCTGAATCTACTCCTCAGTCAGAGAAAATACACCCAAACTCTTTTTCTTCATTTCAGTGAGCATAGAGTGGAAAGGAATACAACTTAAAAAAGCAAAAAAGAACAAATCATATGGCAAAGACCAAAGAAACACAGAAATAGGGCTGAAACTGAGTACAAGGTGGCTCTAAACAGGGCTAAAAGGAAGGAAAACAGTCTGAAGTAAAAAAAAAAGGAAAGGTTATTACAGATTTTGCTGCATAAAATTTGGTAACTCAGAAATATTTCTAAACCATTAGCGCCTTTATAGACTTATTTAACCAACAGCTTCTTCTTTTTCTACTTCTACTAAAATCCATAACCCTGAAACACTAAGAATATCATATTTTTTCATATCACTAATCTAGCTAGAACTAATCTGAAAAAGATTTTCTAAAACTTCTCCTATTTCAGACCTTTCCTTCCTACCTTTCAAGAGGTTAACCTATAAAAGAACAGTCCCACCTACGTGAATTTGGTTCTCTACGTGCCGAAGCAGGGGCTCCTGTTTCGATTAAGCAAGAATGCTGAAAGAAATAAAGCCAGTAAAAACCAAGCGTTTTTCCTGTTTCCACTTCTCTCCTATGCCAAGCAAGCAGATGATGAATTCACCAAATAGCTTTCAGGACATACTGTTAAGCAAATAAATGTAGGAAAACTGCTTCCTGTCAGGAGCAGGGTTGATAAAACAATTTATTATGTTAATCAGAGTAATTTAGACTTTAAACATCTCACTAAATGATTCCCAGATTATTAATGGTATAATGAAAATAAAGGCAAACTGTATTAGAATCTAATTTAGCAGGAACTTAACATGCTACCAGCAATGACTTAGAAATTCCTTTTACTACTGTTGCTGCAAGAAAAAAAATTTTTTAATTTCTGATGATTTTGATAACTAAACTTGTTCATGTTTAGCCATTACCATATTGCCATATGAAAAATTAATATGGACCTTTATATAAATAGGGAAATTATGTCTGCCCTTCACATACAAATTAAGAGAAAATATGAAAATCTGACAAAATGTTCACAGTGTTTACTTAGGAAGGAGTAAATCGGGCATGCTAGACAAAAACTAGAATAAAATTCTAATAAACCTCTTGTGCTTAGAATTTTTACTCAACTTCTAAAAAAGTTTGTACTATATTACACTGAAAATTATTCTAGCTCTTTCATGTTTATCTTTAATTTCTATCAATATAAATGGCATCAAGAAAGTCCCTACTTTTTATACCCTACAAATTCACTTCCATTAGGTAGGTAGTAAATTACTTACTGAATTAAAGCTGAGATCAGTTTAACCCAACTTAGAAATACAGAGCTATAAAATATAGCTAAAGAGACCTTGTTAAAACCATTCATTTTAAAACACAGTTTTACATACTTTGGGCAGGTTTTAAAATGGCAGGTCAGCGTGTGTTCCCACAGGAGGGGCAGGGGAACATGCATATGGGCAGCTGTTTGTTTCCGCAGATGAGCCAACAAAAGTTGATCATCATACACTTTTTAACCACTCTAAAAAAAGAAAAAGAGCTTTTTTTTTTTTTTAAAGCCTGATTAAAAAATGGGCAGACGACTTGAGTAAAATTTCTTCCAAAAGAAGACACACGAATGGACAACAGGTACATAAAAAAGATGTTCAACATCACTAATCATCAGGGAAATGGAAATCAAAGACACAATGAGGTATCCTCTCGTATGCGTTAGAATGGCTATACCCAAAAAGACAAGTGTTGGTGAGGATGTGAAGAAAAGGAACCCTTGCGAACTGTTGGCAAGAATGTAAGTTGGTATAGACACTAAAGAAAACAGTATGGAGAATCCTCAAAAACTTTAAAATAGAACTACTATATGATCTAGCAATTCCACTTCCGGGTATACAAAGGAAATGAAATCACTATCTCAAAGAGTTTTGTGCACCTCCATGTTCACTACAGCATATTCACAATAGCTAAGACATAGAAAGGCCTAAGCGTCCACGGATGCCTGGATAAAGAAAGTGCAACATATACTCATATATACAACGAAGTATTATTCAGCCATAAAAAATAAAGAAATGCTTCCTTTTGCAACACCATGGACTTTGACAAATACTCTATGTTCTTACTTACATGTGAAACCTGAAAAAGGTAAATTTATAGAAATAGAGAGTAGAATGGTGGTTGCCAGGGGCAAGGGCAGGGGAAATGGAGAAATTTCACTCAAAGGGTACAAACTTCCAGCCATGAGCTGATTATGTTCTGGAGATCTATGTTCAGCATGGTGAGGACATTTAACAATACTGTATTTATACACCTGAAAGATGTTAAGACAGTAGATCTTAAATGTCAGCATTATACCAAAAAAAAAAAAGGTAATTGTGTGAGGGAATAAAGATATTAACTGACTTTATGGTAATAATCATTTCACAATATATACATCTTAAACTTACATGTCACACACGAATAATATCTCAATAAAGTTGGGAGGGGCAAAATTGCATTTAAAAACAACAAAATAAATCTAACAAAACCAAAACACCACTCTTCTGACACCTGTATTACATATATTCTGAATAGAAGTCAGTATTTCTTATTGTTGCTAAATTTAAAATATCACCCAACTATACCAATTTTCAAGTATCTTGGGCTCTGCAAAAGTACTTAATGCCATTACACAATTAGGTAATGCTTATGGCTTTAAAACACAGTACATTTCATTATAAATACTGTAATTTCTTGGGGAACATTGTATTAGGAAAAATAACTTTAAAAAAGAGTACTCTGTTTCTTGAAGACCTTACGTTAAGAATGCTGAAACCCAAAATTACTCTCTTCCATTAAGAAGTTAACAAACGATGACATATTTACAATTAATTCTCAAACAATAAAATTCTTACAACTACAAAATTTCTGATATCTTTATCAACCACAGAATCTTAAAATACAACATGAGAATTGGCTTTAAGTTTAAACAACTTTAGGATACAGAAAAATGAGATGGCTTTTGGCATCTCTCCTTAGATTCTTAGCAGAGCTGAAAGAGCTGGTTTGGGCTAGTAGTTAGGCTTTTCAATTAGGCCCACATTCGGCACTAAAGAAGTCAAGACCTGGCTATGTTTAACACTCTCGTTAACTTTGCGAAGAGAAAAACGGTTCTCCATAACCATAAGCTGAACCTCAAAGACACCTAAGTAAGCTAGCGTTTCTCACACTGATACCCAAAGCAGAGCTTCAGGAATTCTACAAGCACTTGATTTAAAGGTGTTCCCATATACCATTACCTATTTTTAAAACTATAAGACACAAAATTTAAAAACCGTAAGATGGACATGTTTTCAACAAACTTGAAACCACAAATGCATGACTTTGTATTATCATCAAGTAGCGAAATTAAGTAAATATTATACACTGATTTTTTTAGATGAATGTATACTAACAAAATACTAATTATCAGTAGAAACACTGAAGGTCCATCTAAGATTTTCTTTGGAGAAAAAAGGGATTTTGTTGCTAAAAGAGTCTGAAAATCCCTGGCTTACTGCATAGAGCTGGAAACCTATCGGAGCTGGGTTGCAAGGTTACTGACACTTGTACACCTGGAAGAAGACTACCACACACGCACGCACACGCACACGCACGCACACACACCTCACAACCCGAAAAACTCCCTTCACCTTATTCTACCAAATGTAGATTACTTTGGCGTTAACTAATTCTTTTCAGTTTTTTATTATTTTTTATCCTCACCCAAAAACATTTTTCTCATTGCTTTTAGGGAGAGAAGAAAGGAGAGACAGAAACATTTATTGATTGCCTCCCACACACACCCAGACCAGGGATCTTAACGTAGTAAGACCCGGGATCGGACCTGCAACCTCGGTTTGTGCCCTAACTGGGGATCACACCCGCAAGCTTTCGGTTGTGGGAGAGTGCTCCAACCACCTGAGCCCCGCTGGCCAGAGCGACTAATTCTTTCTAAAATGTGTTAATAGTGTCTATCAGTCACACTTCAATGTCAATCACCTCATCTATAAAATCAGTATAAATACTGATTTCAACAAGTTTTCAGAGACCATTAAATTGAAAAAGGACAGTCTTTTCGACGAAAGTATTGGGAAAACTGGATATCCACATGGAAAAGAATGAAACTGGACCGATACCTTACACTATATGGAAAAACTAACCCAAACCTCATCAAAGATCCGAACAAAAGAGCTAAAACTATAAAACTCAGAAGAAAACATAGGCAGAAAACTTCCTAACACTAGGTTTGGGAATGATTTCTTGAACATGATACCAAAAGCAGAGGCAACAAAAGAGGTAAGTTGGATTTCATCAAAATTAAAAACTTCATGCATCGAAGAACACTACAACACAATGAAAAGGCAAGCACAGAATGGGAGGAAATATTTTAAATCATATACCTGGTAAGAAAGAGATCAATATCCAGAATATATAAGGAACTACAACAACAACAAAAAACAGCCTGATTAAAAAGTAAGCAAAGACTTGAATGAACATTTTTCCAAAAATGATACACAAATGACCAACAATGTATTTTAAAATGGTCACTACCACTATTATTAAGCAAATGCAAATCAGAACCACATGAGATAATACCCCCACATCCACTGGCTACTAGCAAAAGGAAAAAAACAAACAAACAGAAAATAACAAGTATTGGTAGGAATGTGAAGAAACTGGAACTCTTGTGCACCTACGGTTGCTGTGGAACACAGCATGGCGATTCCTGAAAAAAACTAAAAATACAATCACCATATGCTCCATGATTCTACTTCTAGGTCTACATCCAAAAGGATTGAAAGTAAGAAATGAAAGAGATATTTGCACACGCATGTTCATAGCAGCACTATTCACAATAGCCAGTAGGTGGAAGCAGCTCAAGTGTCCCTCAAAGATGAGTGGATAAACAAATGTGATATATATACAGACAATGAAATATTATTCAGCCTTAAAAAGGAAGGAAATGCTGTCACATGTTACACATGGATGACATCCTTGAGGACATTACGCTAAGTGAAATAAGCCAGTCACAAAAAAAGGCAAATACTGCATGACTCCATTTACATGAGGTATCTAAAGAAAGTCAAATTCACAGAAAGAGAAAGCAGAATGGTGGTTGTCAGGGGCTGCAGGGAGGGAGAAATGAAGCATTGTTGTTGTTAATGGGCACAGAGAGTTAGTTCTGCAAGATGAAAAAGTTCTGTAGATCTGTTTCACAACAGTGTGAATAAACTTAACACTTCTGAACTAGACACCTAAAAATGGTTTAGATAGTAAATTTTGTTATGTAAATTTTACCACAATAAAAAAAAATCAGTATGAGTAACTACTTCATGAGGCAACTGCAATGACTTAAACCAGGTAATACAGTAAGGGACTACAAATAGTTCCTGGCATATCAATAATAATTAAATACTGTTAGCAGTAACAGTAGCTACTGAGATTATTGAGACACATATTTACCATTTAGTAAAACTGAATCCTGAATTGAGGATTGTAAAAAACCATTCCTTTAAACTGAACAAGAGAGCTAAGTATGTTAGGGATAGGGACCCTCTGCTTGTTCATGATCTGCTAGAGTGATACAATGAAGCAAGTTTCAGGCAGAAGATGTGGCAATATAGATCAAAGGAAGACAAAAATCAAGTCTAGAAAAGCTACTGTGAAGAAATGGGGAAAGGGCTACCTATAATGATGTCCTGGTCATGTCTGGGAACTCAAAAACCAGGGAAAAAGAGAAAGGACTTGTATTAGAACGTTAAGCAACCATTCCTTCAAATTTGTGCTTTACCCGATAAATACAGCTCTTCACAGAAGTCACATTGTTAGCAAGTCAACAGACAAAAACCAGCATAGTTGCATTGAAAAGCATTCAAACATAAAAAGCCTAACCTTCACCACTTAGAAGGCCTTTATAAAAATCTCAGATGGTCTAGAAGCAATACAGGATGGAAACGGATAAACATCATGCTCTACTCTCATTGACAACCTGTTCTAAGGAGGGAGGCAGACAATTCCGAATATAAAATACGGAGGCACGAGGACTTCCGCACCACTCGTACATTCTAATACCCATCACCGTGATAGTCAGCTAAATATACAAACACACCTTGACTTCTCAAAACCCTTAAAGCAGGGATTCTCAGCCTCACATTACTGACATTTACGCCAGACAATTCTTGGGGGCAGGGGATGTGGCAACTGTCCTATGCATGAGTAACATTAGAGAATTAGTTATTCTACATGTAAGAACATAAATCTGGGAAACATTCCTTTCCCAGCCCAAGCTAAATGTCTGGAAATTATTTCACATTACTTACAGAGTAATTCTGAGGAAAGCACAGGTACTTTGAGGTCAAAAACACCTAGATTTGATTCTGAATCAATTCACCACTTAGTTGGGTGACATAAGCAAGTGATTACACTTGTCTGAGGTTTACATAAAATAACATTTGTGAGGATCAATATAAAGTGGGCACTAAATTAAAAGGAAATAAATTTACATTTAAGTGCTGGAATTTTATCATAACTGCTTTGAGAAAGAACTACTTCTAAAAGTATTGCAGTTTTCTGCCTTAATGTAATCTAACTTTTTATAAGTGACACAGGGTGACTATTTCAGACAAATATCACTCTAATAGCTAAATATGACACTCATCTAGGGAAGAGAGCTATCAAAATGGACAACAGAGAATCAAGTTTCAAGACATGGATCAAGTTTGACTAAAATAAAAATGATACCATTAAGAGGGAATAATGGAAAGTTGAGCCTTCAGGTTAAAAAGCAACAATAAAGTAGTAATGTAACATACGTTGGGATAGAAAAACTCCAAAAATTTTAATTGACTGCATGCCCTAAATGAACCTGAAATGACAGGCTGTCCGAAAACATAAATAAATAGAAGTACAAGAAAAACAATTTAGGTTAGTAGAGAGAATATGCCAAAATAAGAGTCAGAACGGAGCTCTAGTTTCAGCTGCCCTACTTGACTGTGAATATGGAGCTAGATTAAGCCACTTAACCTGGATCTATATCCTCATTAATAAGAAGGGCACAAACCTAGTTTGACACCTCCAACATTGTCAGGCAGACCAAATAATGACATTGATTAAAAAAAATCCTCTTAAAGCTGTATGTAAAAGACATGAAACTATCAGAACTGCATAGCCGCCATGTATCAGTCTGGAGCAGGGCTTCCCAATCTTCTTCACTCATGACACGGACAGAGAACAACTCTACTAGTGCAGGCACACTGGGGTAAATAAGCCATGCTGTTGCTGGGCAACAGTGATCGGCCTAGAGCCTCTTGCCTCTCCACGACTGACAATACTCTCGGAGGACTAAGGAAATCAGTATTTCTGGCCCATCTGTAACACATTCAGAGCACTGCCTAGCACACTAGTGAGAAAGCTCTAATTAGAACACCGTGCCTAATCTGGAATACTATAAGAGGAAATTTAACATTTTCCACAATAACTAGCTTTGGCAAACAGAATCAAGACCAGAGTTTGACAGTGATAGAGCAGGACCATCTAAGCAATAGGCACCCCTGCCTGGGCCTGCATATGCTCTGGCCTCCCACTGGCCACACCTCTGACCATGGGGCCAGCTGTTCTCAGGGCCTAAACGGTGTGCCCACCTGCAGCCCGCACCCCCGGTCCTTATCTTGCCCAGTATCTCAAAATCTCCTGCCCACTTCCAGGAGGGTCTGCTCAGCCCTCTTCCCTGAGTTGGTCCTCGCAAGGGAGGGTAAGCTCGTCAGTATTTATACCCCTGGACCCCAAGGATGGTCAAGGAGCTGCTGTCTGAAAGGTGTGGGGGGAGGTATGGGACAGAGTGCCCACCTTTGTGCACATGCAAAGTCCCCTGTGCAAGGAGCCTGCAGTGAAAAGGAGGTCTCGGGTTGGAGGCTGGTCCTTTACGATTTACCACGTCCTGCAGCGGAACGCAGGTCTGTCTGAGGATTCTGACTCCGTTTGACTCTGATTAGGTCATCGTGACATTTTGTTATGGTGGGCAATGGAATGGCTTTATCAGTTAGTCTGAATTAGAACTTGTCAATTTTTAGACATACCGTATACGGACTTCCATTTGCTCTTGCCCCAAGTCCCAAAAATGTCCAGGACAGGCCTGGAAAAGGAGCTGAAAACCTTGTCATATGAGGAATGGTTGAAGAAAATGAGTACATTTAGTTTGAAAAGAAAACAGGCTGATGGGAAGATAAATGAACCAACCATTTTTCACATGACAGCTGAAGAACGATCATGTGAAAAATAAAGCGTATCTGTGCGGTGTTGGAAATTCAGGGAGCTCCATTCCACTCGAATATAATAAGGGATTTTCCAACAAAAAGAACTCTTTTTTTTAAAGAGAGTTGGGCAGTCATGTAGCTGAGTTCCCAGACACTGAACACACAGAAGCACGGAGCAGATGATTACTTTCCAAGGATAATCTGGAAGGAATTCTGACACTGCGAAAAAGACCACACTCCCTACAGGTCTACGTAACTGCAGCATGCAACGGTCCAGTGAAGACGCGGCTCTCTATGCAGAAACAAGCGGTGTTAAGATGCAAGGCTCAATCAAAGGGAGATCCTGAAGTAACCTCTCTTAAAGAGTTCCTGCTGTCAGCTTACTCTTGTCATCTCCCTCCTCATAAAACAGAGGTGAGCTCCTCCACGCTACAAAATTAATCACTAAATAAAGGCTAAAGCAGCTTGTCTCAAGGGATTTCTTTTCCATCCTCCAGAAAATCATAACCCTCCCTACTGCTCCCAGTTGAATCCTTTGATTTATCATCATCACTGAATACCTTGCCTTCCATTCCCACACTGGACTCGGGCACCTCTCTGTCATCAACAAACCATTTATTAAGTAGGAATGTTAAGGACACAACAGGTATCTAGACAGAGCCCCTGCCCCCTCAAATAGTTTATGGAGAGGAAATTATAAATTAAATGCACATGCAAATTAATAATAAACTAATATAAAAGAGGTAAGTGGGAAAACACAGAAGACAAATTAGAATGTCGCACTTTTACAGGTACAAAGGCCTCTCTCGGGAAGACAAGGAGGGCAGTCGTGCAAAGATCTGAAGGAAGTACACCCTAAACAAAAGGAACAGCAATCGCAAATCCCGCAGAGGACACATGCTTAACTCATTCAATGGATAACAAAGAACATCATCCACGGCACACGTATTGGAACGGCCTAACTCCAGAATGCTGGCAAGAGCGAATGCCAGAGAAGATGTGGAGCAACGGGAACACACTCATTCACTGCGGGTGGGAAGGCAAAATGGTGCAGCCACTTGGGAAACCAGCTTGATGGTTTCTTATAAAACTAAACATGCTCTTACCATACAATTCAGCAATCACAGTCCTTGGTATTTAACCAAAGGAGGTGAAAAATTATGTCCAAAAACACATGCACATGGCTGTTTAAGCAACCATAGTTATAACTGCCAAAATTTGGAAGCAGGCAAGATGTCCTTCGGCAGGTGAACAGATAAACTGCCATACGTTCAGACAATGGAATATTATTCAGTGCTAAAAAGTAATGAGCTATCAAGCCATGAAATGATATGGGGAAACTTAAATACATACTACTAAACAAGATAAGCCAATCTGAAAATGCTACATACTGTATGCTACCAACTAAATGACATTCTGGAAAAGGCAAAACTATGGAGTCACTAAACAGATCATTGATAGCTGGGGCTGGGGGTGGGGAGAGGCAAGGGATGAATAGGTGAAGCACGGGGTATATTTAGGACAATAAAACTACTCTGTATAGAATGTATAACACCAAGGATGAACCCTAGTATAAACTATGAACTTTGAGTGATAATGTTGTGTCAATACAGGTTGATCAATTGTAACAAATAGGCCACTCTAGGGATGATAATGTAATGAGAGAGGCTGGTCCTGTGTTGGAAATCTCTGTACCTTCCACTGAATTATGCAGTAAACCTAAAACTGCTCTTCCAAATAAAGCCTATTAAGAAAGAAAAAGAATATCATTGTGACTACAGCCCAGTGAACCAACAGAAGATAGAAGACGAGGCTGGAGAGAAAGCCAGGAGCCCACTCGTGCACTACAGACATTCTGAGCTACGTTATTCTTTATCGGGACCTGTCTTGGGCACTGTCGGATATTCAGCAGGATCTCCGCACTCTACCCACTAGAGGCCGGCAGCACCTCCCACCCCCCACTGCCCCACATCCAGTCCCGATGACCGAAAATGTCTCCAGACATTGCCAAGTGTCCCCTCATGGCAAAACCTTCCCCACTGATACAGGGCCTTGTAAGTGGCCAAGATGGGGATTTTGTTTCCATGATAAAAATTTTACATTTTCATTTTACTGTTAAGTATATTAGAAAGCCAGTAAGCGGGTCACACGATCAAGTCAACTTACCAGTATTTTTCATTCCTGTGTACAGGACAGGGAGGGAGGACAGAGACAAGAGCAGAGGCGAGGAAGTCTGTTGGCAGTTATCCAGAGGAGAAAGGCTACTAGTCTGGGTTTTTAATAGTGAAAAACAGAGATGCAGTCCGGCCCAGTTTATATTCTGAGGATGGAGCTGAGAAGACTTCACATGAGATGAGAAGAAAAAAAATGGACGAAGACTCCAAGGGTATGGCCTGCGCCACTCAATGGATGGTAGCGCCACTTACTGAGATAGGGACAGCTTGGCAGAGGTGAGGGGAGGAATAAATGAACGGAAGAGTAAGTTAGAGTTCCACTTTGTTCATGTTACATTTCAGGTGTCTTTTAGACGTCAAGCAGAGGAATGACGTGAGATGAATCTAGAGCTCAAGGGGGAAAAACTCAGCATTAGAGGTAGGAATGTAATCTCATCAGCATGTAAATGGTATTTGAAACCATAAAAATGGCTGAAATAACCTGAGCAGAGTCCAGGGACATTCCAAATTTTAGAGCTGGGGGAAGGGTAGAGATAAGCTGGCAAAAAGACACAGAGAATGAGTAGTAAGAGATCAAAGATCAAAGTCATCCAATGTGAAATGCTGGTCAAAGGTCAGTCAGATGCAGAACCTGAACTGATCCCTGGCTCTGGCAAGATCCAGGCCAGGGCCGCCTGAGGAAGTCAGCACAGCAAATAGAGGCACCTCTTGCTGTAAAAGGAAACAAAGAAATTGGGCGATGGTTGAAGAGAATCGTGGAGGAGAGCATGATTTAAGAGAGGTGATTTATTCGGTTAAAGTATTAGGGGCTCAAACAAAATCAAATTTTATTGTCCCTCACTTAACCATTCAGAGATAAACAAGCAGTCCCCATGGCTAAGAGGTGGGTTTGCTCCATGAGATCATCCACGAATCCATCTTACTGATCCGTATCCTCCTAAAGTGTTGCTCTCACCTGCAACGTTGAACAAAACCAAGGAAAAGAGAAGCAGAAGGCAACTAGCTTCCTAAGACCATCACCCAGAAATCACACCCATCACTCCTGGGCACATCCCTTTGGCCAAAACTTAGAGGTCACATGGCAACACCTAGCTGTAAAAGAGAGGTTAGGAACTGTAGTGTAGTTGGGCGCCATGTGCCCAGATAAAATTAGAGGGTCCTATTACTGAAAGGAAGCCTCAGAGAATGTTTTGGTAGACAATTAGTCATCACTGCTGCAAGGAATGTAAGGCACGTTTGCACACTAAAAGAGATGATCCAGTACGGACAGAACAATAATTTAGTAAAGGAAGTAGCTGCAGAAGTGGAGGCCATAAGAAGGCAAAAATGATTGTGAGCAGGACAAATTTTTTGCTTCAAAAAAAGGGACACTGTGGTCTCCTGTCACTTGTCACATGCTTCACTTTTCAGAACAAAGGTTGTCCTTGAATGCATTTCCAGCAGGTTAAAGTAACCCTTCCCTCCCATCTAACAAATCAAGCGAGTGCAGAAAATCTGCATAGAACTCTGGTCTGCATGGCGCAGTCCTCACTTGGGTTGGCTCCTGATTCTGGGATGCTGCTTTGCCATCAAAGAGAATATGACCAATTTCAGAGCTGAAGGGAGTCTACTAAGCTCATTTTACAAAAGTTCAAGGCCACAGAGTGCCCTCTCCAATAGTACATCCCAAGAGATCATCCCACTGTTCCCTTGCCTACCCTTTTCTAGTATTCTTTCTCATAATACAGTTTATCTTCCCAATGAAATGAACATTTTCTGAGAGCAGAGAGTCAATGTCACCTTCTTTCGTATCTATTTTCCATTGCGTCTAGCATGGTACGAAATACGTAATACATACTCAGAGGATACTTTAACTGATAAAAAAGGTTTGGTTTTTCTCATCCTACTGAGCCAAGACTGCTACTGAATCTGCAAGACCACTGGATATAAAGCAGCTACTAGGTCAATGGAAGCTAGGCAAATGCAAGAGGATGGTCCCTAGCTTTTAGAAAAGGACGAGGGAATCCTAATTCTGAAGCAAGAAAGGACCTTACCTCTAGTCTGACTAGGATATAGCCTTATAGTTTCATTATAGATATAAGGAAAATGAGGTTCAGAGAGATGAATTACTCGTCCAAAGTCACAGACAATTTACAGCAGAGACAAGACAAGAATCCAGGTCCTGTGACTTCAAGTTCAAATTTCCTTCCCCTGTTCAAGTGTCACTTCACTTTTATGTCTGTGTTTAATACACAAAGTAATTACTGAATTCCACATGCGTTCTTCAAAATTGGTGACAATGCTACTCTTCTTAAAGTATCCTTTTACCACATAGCTCTCCACTGGGGAAAAAAAAGGAACAGGTATTGCAGTTTCCATCCTACACACAAGGGAATAAAAACAATGCAGTCAAATGGCTTGCCCAAGATCACAAGGCTGAACCCCATGTAGTAACGACTGTATGATTTTTAAGGGCAAACAAACTGAATATCTACTTTAGAATTAACTCCCAGAGCATGGTGCCTATCTTTTCTAATAAAGACAATGTAAACATACCATTTAATACTTCTATGCTAATGGACTCACATGCCTTTCCTTCCCATACTTTTCTTCTCTACAACCTCCAATATTAACCTATATTATAATCTGTAACATAAAGTAAGGTAGCAAATGGATATATGACCACAAGCCACATACTAGGATCTCTCTGAAAACCAGAATTCTACTTCTAGAATGAACATTCTGGTTCATATATTTGTTATGAGGAATTAACCAAATACCTCATTTCTCACATGATTTTACCTGTCCTAAAACAATCTTCTTTAAATACTGGGGAAGGTCTTCTTGTCCAGGTACACTGTGAAACTGTAAACAGCCAGCTTACCAAATCTGTGCTACCTTTGGGGAACATTTTCTCTCAACCTTCATCTCTCTAGATAGAAAACGGGCTGGGTGATTGGTTGGCTGGTTGGTTGGTTGGCTGGTTGAACCTCGAAAGAAAAGGCTGTCTCCTCATGAGAGCAGGTCTTCTTTAGGTCGCTACCTTTCTTCAGGCGCTACAATTAGAACCCTGCAGTTTAGTTTTCCAGGTGCTACTGCTCTATGCCATATGGAAGGCCTCTGCCTTCATCCATCCCACTGTTCCATCAAGGACAATGTGGGGACAGGAGTGCCCTTCCATTTCCCTTGGATCATCCCCCTGCATTTAAGCATCACCCAAGGCACGAAACTACACAATTTGTAGAACTGCAAAAGGCACAATGACCCCAATTCTGTTTCATTTAGCTCAACGGCCTGGTTTACTTGCTCACTCTTAGTCTGAGGTTCATGGTAAATCAACCAGCACTCGAAGTTAAAAAGCACATCCAATTTCTCAATTGTAAGATAATTTAAGCCAAAAACTTCAAAAAGCAACTTAATATTAAAGCCTGTAATAGTAAAATAGCAGTATCAGAATAGAACCAATATTTAAATTGAGTTTGCAAAGAACAGTATCAGAAAATTATCAAAAACAAGGATCTCTGAAAAAATAGAAAAAAACTACCTTTTCACCCTTTTCTTTTTTTGAGAGAGAGAGAGAGGATGGGTGTGGGGGAAGAAAGAGAGAGAGAGAGACATCAATTTGTTGTTCCACTTATTTATGCATTCATTGGTTGGTTCTTATATGTGTCCTGACTGGGGACTGAACCTGCAACCCTTGCATATCAGGACGGCCCTCTAACCAACTGAGCTACTGAGCCAGGGCCTCCACCCTAAATAAGTGATTAATAAAAATATCATATAACATCTGGAAAATTTCTCATTATTACAATGATCACCTGTTAACTAAACTAGTGGCTTTAGAAAAGTTGAAAAGTCAGGAACAAGTAAGCATATCACTCAGGAGAACAACTGTGTAATACAGGGGCAAAGGTGATGTACAATATTTTAGGCATATGTTTAGACTAGAATTGATCATCATCATCATCTACATCGTACTGAGAGCTTTCTATATACTTATATTGCATTAAGACTTGCCATGTCTTAATCCTCACTACAACCTTCTAAGATAGATTCCGTCGTCATTCTTTGATTACGAAGAGGTACCCGAGGCACCAAGATGTTAGTTCGCCCAGGATCAAAGTTTATGCTCCAAAGCAAAAATCAGCACCTTTCCAGGGTCTTACCCGTTATAACGCTAGGATAAGAAATCACGCTGTGATTTCTTAAGTAACGCGTAAAATTTTAAGTCCTAAATCAGAGTTTGGCAAGGTTTTTCTGTAAAGGGCCAGAGAAACAGTTTAGGCCTTGCAGGTACCACTCTCTGTCATGAGAACGCAACTCCACTGCCGTACGACCACTGCAGCCAGACGATCCATGAAGGAACGAGCAGGACTGTGTGCCAAATGTCTGCATTTATGAACAGTGATACCTGAATTTCATGTAACTTGCACATGTCATAAAATGTTGTTCCTCTTTTCCTTTCAAACATTTAAATTTTTTTAATCATTCTTAGTTTGTAGGCCATACAAAAAACAAACTGTGGGCCAGATTTGGCCAAAGACTGAATTTTGCCAACTTATTCCTAAATAATGTAGAAAACACATAATTTTTTTAACTAAACAGCTCTTCTCACAAATCCTAACTTGAAACCTCCTTTGATATTTTGACCTGATGCATTAATGAAAGTTCAAAGTCTCAATAAACTTTGTCATCTTCCCCAAAATAATGAAAACTTCCAAAAGTTCCAAACTGGGAGTACGACATATAGATTTCCTAAGAGTAAGATATAATTGCAAAGTTTTGAAACTTGAAGAGATCTAACACATTCTCATTCCTTGCAAGACGAAACTAAATGATGAACAATATTTAGTCATTTCATGCCATTTTTCTTCTGCTACCATGGTCTTCTGAAGAAAACAGCTGCTAGTCCCTGACATTTGTTAAACGCATTTACAGTCAACAATGAATCTATATATACGATGCAGACAACACAGCCAGGCCAGCTTGGAAAGAGAAAACACTGCTGAATAAGTCATCTAAACAGAGAATAAGAAAAACCAAGAGAGAAGTGAAGATGGATGTATTAACATTAAAGTCTCAGCCCAACTGCAGAATAGCTTCTGATTGGGAAATGACGTGGGGGTTGGGAAAAGAAAATAAGAGGAACATAACTACTGGGATTCAAACCAACATCAAAGACCTTAATGGCAGTTCAGTCTGCCTGACTGCTTCTCCGTCTATCCCTAGAAAACAAAACAGTTACGCAACGGAAAAAGATTCTCGCAACTATCATTTCCTCTCTGGCCCATTTACACTCTGTCACCCACCTCAGTGTGCACCACGGTACAGCAAACTGGGCTTCCACCCCCACTACGTCTGGACAAGTCTCTGTCCAAAGTGCTGCTTTATTCCATGGCCTGCTATGGAGACGACGGTAGGAAGGTAACAGGCTTGAGCGCAGTTCCAGTCCCCCACCATCCTATGGTCTTCCTCTCTTAAGCATCACCACATAACCAATTTTAAAAGTGAGGTAGACTCAAGATAGTCCTGAAAATGGAAATCACAACAGCATAATACCCCATCTTCACAAACAGTCCTCTTAGAAAGATTCCACCCAACGAGTTCTTGAAAAACTGAGATCCTGTTGTAGCAGCAATTAAAGCTTCTATTTCCTTCCCTCTCAAGCTCCAAGGAGCCAATGTTAAGATGTCCAGCTTGACTTCAATTTACCCAATAGGAAAAGAATACAGTGAATCACAACCATCACTACCCCAAAATATCGCAACAATAAATCCAATTACTGGACCAAACTGGCATATTTCTGGACTCTGAAAGCCACTGTACTCTAACACCATATGCTTTTTTTTCCTTCCTGTACAAATACAAATATAGACAACGTTTTCCAAAAGCAACCAATGTATCAGAAGTTATTCCTATTCAGAATGACTTAAAAGGTCTAAATCTGTGCCAAATAAAGTCTAAAAGAGTGGAACATAAGAGAGATGCTGACAACAATGCAATGTGGCCCAGCTGCCAGCTAGCCATGTAGCATCATGCAGTGCCCCGAGCATTTTAAAAGCAAACTGCAATTCTGCATGCAGATCAAAATTATAATTATCCCAATTCTATTTCCTAAAAGCTAACTATTAAACTGCATCCCAAGCGTCCTGCCGTGGGTCTCCTCCCCTCTACCTTCTCTAAGCTTGAGCAAGAGAAGATGAAGTTAAAACGGGTCCAGAAGCAGACTAAAACTAAGAAATCAGGCTTGACTTTCCCTTCCTACCGTTTCTTGCGATCTGTTTGCGAAAATCTTCAACATAGATATTTCAAGCCAACAAATTGAGAAAGGCAAGACATGGGGGTAGCAGGGAGATCAAGGAGGAAAAGAGGCACTAAGTCCCCAGTAGCGTCCAATATGCAGCAGCAACTTCAGCCAATTAGAAAGATGAGAGGAAAAACTCCACGGGAGTCCCCGCGAGCTGAGACATGTCGCCCAGCCTGCCCCCACCAGCCCCGGGGGCGGTACCGGAGGGAAACGCTCGCGCGCGGACCACTGCGCGTGCTGTGTCCCCGGAGCCCCTCTGCCATCCCTGGGAGTCGCGACTCGAGCCCGCCTGTAGCCTCGGGCTGGAGCACCGCAGAGAACGAGAAATGCGTCCGAGCCCCTCGTCTACCGAGGCCACGGGGCCACGGGAGATGCTGGCGCGGAAGGCAGTCGGCCCGAAGCCGGGTGCCCCCAGGAGGCTGGGGCAGTGAGCACGGAGGGACGGGGGAAACCCGAGATGGTCTAAGAACATTCGATCCGGAACCTTCACTTTAAAAAGAATTTTTTCCAAAAAGGAAAGCAAGGCCCCCCGCAGCCTTCCCTGCGGCGCCTGCCCACGTCACCGGCGCCCCCGGCCCGCCCGCGGCCCCCGCCTTACCGAGCCCCGCGGCCCCGCCGCGCCGCTGCGGCCTCGCTGCGCCCCGATCGCCGCTCCGTGTCTGCCCTCCGCGGGCACCGGGCCCGCCGCCCTTTCCGCCTCAGCCTCCTCGTCCTCCTCGTCTTCGCCGCCGAGCACCGCTCGCGCCGCAAGCCTAACGCCTGGCCGCCCGGGGCAGCCGCGGAGGCTCGGCCGGGCGCCCCCCGCGCCAGCGCCTCATCCCGCCCGGCCGCCCGTCAGGCTCGGGGGCGGGGACGCCGGGCTCCCGGCCGCGGCCTCACACAGTCCCCACCTCCGTCACGCGCCACGCTCGCCCGCCCCGGCGGAGTCGGCCCGGGTCCGCGATCCTCGGGCTCGGAGCCCCTACCCGCCGCCCTCGAGCCGCCCCCGCCGCGCCCCCGCCTCGCTCCCCGGCGCGCGCCCGCCGGAGCCCGCCGCCCGCCCGGCCTCCGCCTCCTGCGCTCCGCCTCCTTCTGCACCGCGACGCCCGCAGCGGGGAGAAGAGGCACGCCGCCGCGGCCGCGGGCACGAGTACGCGCGAGAGGGGCGGGCGGAGCGCGCGCGCGGCCGTGGGCGGCGGGGGCGCGCCCAGGCCTCGCCTGCCGTTGTCCCGGGAGCGCACGTGCACGGCGCGGGGGGCCGCAGGGGTCGGCCGGGAGTGTCAGGGGGACTGAGACACTTCCTTAGAGGTTCGGGCGCGGTCTTCTGCCTCGGCTTCTACGCTGCGCTGCGGTGCAAAAATAAAAAAACCGCAGCAGCGATAACACCGGGAAGAGACCTCCAGTGAGACTACGGCAGTGGGTCCTCTCCACTCCCAGCTGACCCGTGAATACTGTCACCGAGCGGGGGAGGGAAGGGGGCGTTGCCGCAAGTCAGGAAGGAAGATCCTCGTCTCTCCATCTCCTGCGCATTTTGATCTAAAATCAACTCGCATCGGTTATTACTGGGAATGCGGGATCTAAATAAAAGTTCCTTCGGTTGCTTCTTCATTTAGAGTTACGGACCAGGACATTGGAAGTGGCATGGCAGGGGAGAGGTAGGACGAGAAAGGGTGAAAGCAGACCTGAAGGTGCGCGGATAGACTGAGCAGAGCTTCTGGAGGGGAGCGAAGGAGCTTATGGAAAACCCCCGCCTGTGGATGGCATTAACCTTGTTTCTTGCCCTATTCCTTTTGTTCAGCCTCTAAAGCCTGCGCAGCATTTCCAGAGAAACCACCCTCTATGTAACAGTATATATCTTGACATTCTACCATTTTATATGTTCATTTTTTCCTTTTATATATGTACCTTTCACTCCTTCTGACCCATTTGCTATCTAAATGCTGGGGGGTGGGAGGGGGCAGTTAACCTACATCATTTAACCCTTAGTCCTACGTCATCCAATGTCACTGCAGTGATTCGGGTCCACTCAACGGGAGTCACTGAACATAAAACGTGGCCTTGACCACACTTAGCAGAATGTCAAGGGCATGTACGCGAAGCAGGATTTCGCCACATTCTTTAGAGAAAGTAGACAGTGAATATACACAACATTCCCACTCTTGCCACCTTCAATATAATCAACGTTGACCAAGATTCTAGATGTTTTTTAGCAGAGAACAAGGGGTGGAATGAGCAGATTGGCATAGAGGCACAGACTGGGATGGGAAAATTTAAAGAAGCCTTCTTTAAATAAATGTGTCCTGATATAGAACCAACTACTGGAAACGTGCACTTAGGATCCTTAAAGGTCTTAATGGGTGCTTCAGAAGTGCTAGCAAAAAAGCAAAGTAAATGAAGAAAACTAAAACCTTCAACTTCAACAGAAACCCAGAGTTTAAAAATTACTTGCTCCAAACTGCGATCATTTCATGGGCTCACCTTTGGACCACAGCCTTCTCTGCCAGAGAGAGGCGCGTATGCAGAGAGGAATTCGGTAGCTTGCATTGGTCCTGGAAATGGTGAGCTTTAAACATAAAACCTCCTGAGATGTCAAGAGGACATCAGTATGGGACATTAAACCAAGTCACCATGAGAGAAGCAAGTTTTGCCCAAGGCTCTAGTCCCCTGACTACCCTCAAGTAAGATAATGACATTCTGGTTTTGGGTTTGTTTGTTTTTTTGTAGAGCCTTCACATCCCAGAATTTTGTCATCACATCCCAAAATTTAGCTGCACTGGCTGAATGTTAAATGACTTCATGTTCAGCTGGTAGAAAAGGTAAGTAACATATAAAGGACCTAGGATCTATGCATATATTGGGTGACAGATATTTTGCTTCAGAGTCACAAAACATTTCGGTATCTTTTCCTCTATTGGTATTTTAACTAGTTCAGAGAAAGAACAAATGGATTCCTTATGTCAGAGGTACGTGAGCAAGTTCAAGGGCGCTGATGTTCCTTATTCTCATTCAGACCCAGCAGTCATTCTCCTTGGGAAGCAGCATTCAAATAGCCTGTGAATAAATAGTTATGATTGCTAAACTCGCAGCTGAACTGAAGGTTGTGACTCCTGGACAACTCCGCAGCCGTCTGAACTTACTGTTTCAGATGTTTGTTACCAATTACCTCTGACCTAATAATACCCTTAGTGATCCAATTTATTTATCCTAGAAATTCCAACAGTTCCTAAGAAAAGAAAAGGCCTGTCCAGCTGTAAAATGATGTTCAATAACTGCATTTGTTATGGTTTGATTCAGTATTCCCACAGTGAGGAGAAGGAGGGGGGAGAAAAAGACAAATGCCCCCTCTCTTGGAAGCTGTTGGAGGCCTCAGGCTGGCCTCCTTTCTCGGCCTTGGCACTGTCCTCTTCTGGTGGTAGCATCTGGGCTCACTCTTGGCATCTTGGATCTGTTGCACTGCAGTCCCCTCCAGGCACTGAGCAGCGTCATGGTGCAGACAAGTAGAGCCAGCAAGGAGAGCAGCCACACAGATCATTGCAACACACTTACCTAACCTTGAGTTTGAGAGAGAGCTTGGGAATTGAGCAAGGGACAGAAAGCAAGCCTATTTTCATTCTCAAATTGAATGCCCAACAACTGGCTTGAGAAAAATGAGTTGCTGAAAGTAGGCCAGGCTTAACAGAGAATTTTCCCAGAGTGACATTTGACATTGCCTTGTTTATTTTTTTTTTCCTGCCCAAAGGGCCAGTGCCATATTGTGTCCCCATAAAACAGAACAATAAAATAAATTTTTGAAAAAGGCATGTTGTCTGTGGGCAGCATTCTCCTAGCTAACATGGATACCCATGGAGAAGCCTCCTTTGCAACAAAATACTACTATTGAGCAACATTTTAGGAGGTGGTCAATATCATTTTCCCTGCTTATGCGACAAATCCCTGGAGCCTTCATTGAAATGATCAATTTCCCATCTTCTCTCCTGGTCACATTTCAGTTTATTATTCTCTATGACGATAGTTTAGAACTTTTCATTGTTCTCCCGTCAATGGTTTGGGGTTTTGGGTTGGTTTGTTTGGTTTTTTTTTTTTTTTCAGTCTTTAAATCTTAACATCAGTTGTACTTATCTACACATCTGCTCTTGAACAGTTCAGCCAGATAGCGGCTCTTCTCTACTTTCTCCATGGCGTCCTTCTCCTCTCCCAGAATTCTAAATGTTGACCGCCCCAGGGTTCTGACCTTCAGCCTTTCCCATTCTCGTTCTGCTCTCCGTCCCAGCACAGTCCCCCCGCAGCCCTTGGCTCTAAATGGCCTCCATTCACTGATGTATATCTTTAACCTTGACCTCTCCCCAGCACTCCGGGCTGAAATATCCAGCTGCCTGCTGACACCTCCACTCGGATATCTCAAACTTAAATGTGTCCAAAGCAGAACTCTTGATTTTCTATATTAAACACAAAACCCTAAATTGCTTCCTGCAACTCTTCCCCCATCTCAGAACAAAAACATCCCTTCCTCTCAAATACCACAGTTCCTTTTAGTAACAAATCCTTGCAGTTCTACCTTCAAAAAATATATTGAAACTAATCGCTTTCCTCTCTCTTAACCACTGACACCTCCATCTGCCCCCTATAATCTCCTTCCTGAGTGACTAACTGGTCTCCTTGTTTTCATTATTCCCCTCCATGGTCTCAACGCAGCAACCAGAGAATTTCTTTCAAAACATTAGTGAGATAATGTCCTACTTCTCACTCAAAATTCTCAGTGCTCTGCGCTTCTGATCACACTATGATAAAATTCGAAGTCCTTCCCCTGGGCTTGCAAGCCCTTCAGCCTGTTCACCTCTCCAGTCTTTACCTCTTAACATTCACTCCGCCCCAGCCGCCCAGGGCTAGCCTCCAGCTGCTCCTTCCACCCCAAGGGACACTTCTTCCCAGCTTTTAAATTAACCTTCTCAACTGCTAACATAGTTTTGCCTTCTGTTCCCTGACTCTGCTTTTTTTTCTTTTCTTTTTTTGACAGCACTAACTCACTGCATGATTGTGCTTGTAAATGATTATTTATTATTTGCCTCTCTTACTAGCATAAACGCTCCATGAGGGCAGGGATTTTGTTTGTTCACCATTGAATCCACATCGCCAAGTAAATGAATAAATAGTACTGTCAGCTTTCCAGAATCCCTACGCTCATTTATTTTCTGCTGTCGCTTATTGCTACAGATGTATCTTCTATATACTTACTACAAGTGAGGACTACTTGCAAATTATAAAATTATGTAATTTGCAATTCACGGCAAATCAAAACAAATTATACTGAGAAATCTAAGAAAAGATCAAGAATCAGCAGAGAGGGGTACATATTAAATGAGTAATGTAATGCCTGTAAGCAAAATCACAGACGAACCTTGCAATTACGTTTTGATATATAAAAGTTAAAGGTACAGAAAATTAAAGCCAAATTACATCTTGTTCCCAAATGAAGTAATCACCATGTTGGAAAGGAATGTGGTAAATTTTAGAAGATGTTAGCCGTCCCTTTTTTTTTTAAATTTTGCCCCACTGTGTAACCTTGAACAAGTTAATTAACATTTCTGTTTCCATCTGTAAAATGGGCCTGCTTTCCTTCTTCTTTTGTTGATATCATAAATGTTGAAAAATGTAATTATTATGAAAAAGGTTTGGAAGAGAGGAAGTTTGGAAATTAACCCTGATACTTATGTTTCCCAAACTTCTTTGTCTAATATTTTTAAAAATGAGGAAGAAATAAATAAATATATTTTTGAAATCAACTAAGAACATGAAAATCACTGAGCATGTCTAAAATGATCGGAGAAAATGTCTGAGGCAGCAAAGCAACCTCAGTCACCGGAGCAAATCACCAACTGCCTGAGGTCCACAGCTGGCATCTTCGTGAACAGCAGGGAATCCATGTTACAGTCAGATGTGAGCTTCAACCCGGAAATGAAAGGAATCACACTGAAATGTAAGTTTTTGTATAAAGTATTAATTCCACTTCTTATCAGGCAAAATTATGTGAAGGCTCCTAAAAGAATTAACAGAGGCAACAATAACATTTCTATACATGAGATCCCTAACATTTAGAAGGGAATCAGGTCTAGGAGACTTTTTGAACCCGTATTTCCTCACCAAACATGCTGCTTTTTGAAAATGTATGTTTAAAGCCATGGCCGGTATGGCTCAGTTGGTTGGAGCGTCATCCCATACACCAAAAATGTCGCAAGTTCGATTCCTGGTCAGGGCACATACCCAGGTGGTAGGTTTGATCTCTAGCGGGGGCACATATGAGAATATGAGAAGGCAAACAATTCATGTTTCTCACATCAATGTCTCTCTCCCTCTCTCTCTCTCTGCCCCTCCTCCCCGCCCCCCCCAAAGCAATATTAAAAAAGTCCTCAGTGAGGATAAATCAATCAATCAATCAATAAAATGTATGGTTCATATCACAAGGGAAGATCATATGAAGGCACAGGAGGAAGTCACCCATTCGCAAGCCAAAGAGAGAAGCCTCTGAAAAGTTTATCTTGCTGACACATTGATCTTATACTTCTAGGCTCCAGAACTGTGAGAAAATACATTTCTGTTGTTTAAGCAAAAATAAAAATGTATGTTTAATCGAGGGGACTTGGAACTAAATCTCCCACTGGTGGCTCTGACAGTGTTGAGATGTTGCCACTTCTCATGAGGAAACACACACACACACACACACACACACACACACACAGCCTTTCACTGTAAATACAGTGACTGCTCCACTCCTCTCCCAGAGCTCTGCCTGAATCAGCACTCTGCTCAGCTGCTTGGTGATGCTCCCAACCCCAAAGCCTTTTATTAGGTCTAAAGAACTGAAACCAGTGTTGAAGAAGTGCATGGGAAAGTGACTTGAGAAAGCGAAAGATCAAAGAGAGGTCATTCAACCCCAGGGCTCCTGCTTTCCCAGGGTGCTCGCTGCAATTTCCCTCCCACAATTTCCTCTTTTATGGCTTCCAGTTTCCAGAACGTACTGCATCTCAGAAGGTCTAAGACATTGGTGCTTTCCTGCTAAATTCAATATGTGTTGGCTGAGAATTTACCCATGTTAACTGCAACTAAATGCAGTAGATGCTAGGTTTCCTGGGCAACTTGAGAAGAACTGTAGTAGATAATCCAAGATGCCATTTTATTATTTTTTAAAAATCAGTTACTTGCACTTGGTTTGGAAGTTATTTTGTATTTAAGTATGGATGACTCCTGGATATACTGGGGGGTGAAAGGGGCCATGATATAGCAGAAAAACAATAAAATTACGCTATTAAAATGTCATTTCCCTGTTCCCACTCTATTTTTTCTCTTACTGTAAAACAAACAGCTGAAAACAAACAGAATTACCCCTGAGAATAATATAAAAGGCCAGCCTTAAGCAGAGTTGTTCATAGACACAAACTTACTAGTTCATTTCTTTTTGTCTGGGTCAAGACCTAATTTAAAAACTAAATTAAATTTTTTAAATTAAAGAGAATACTTCTCTTTAGTTCTTTATAAGTTAAAACAAAAAAGCAGCAGCAACCATCTTACTCATGGTAACAGGCTACTTTGTTAAAGAGTACCTAATTTGTGATAGAAAGGGTCCAGCAGCAGCTGCAAAAGTTACAGCTTAGGTAATTCACAGTTCTTCATGCTTTGGGGAGCACATTTTAACAGTCAACCTAAGACTTCATCAACAAGACTGAGGCACTGCTCAGAGAAACTGAGGCACAGAGAGATTTAAATTCTGAGTAAAATTCAACCTGTACTTGAGCTTTATTATCTATTTTTTAATAACTATATGTTGATGGCTAGGTCTCACAAAACTGGACAAAAATGTTATTTAAGAACAACGTTAGCCCTGGCCTGGTAGCTCAGTTGGATAGAGCATTGTCCTAATATGCCAAGGCCGTGGGTTTGATCCCCAGTCAGGGCATATACAGGAACCAACCAATGAGTGCATAAATAAGTGGAACAACAGCAACAAATGGGTCGCATGCTCACTCTCTCTCCCCCTCTCCTCCTTCTCTCTAAAATCACTTTTTAAAAAATGAATAGTGTCATCTGTACATTATAGGAGAAAGCCCATCCAAACAGAAAAGTGCTCTACACTCTCTTTCCTCCCTCTACTGCTAGAGGGGAGAAGACTAAGGGTCTTTGCATTTGCGTTCCGCCCCTGCCCCCAATAATTGTACTCAGCGTAGTTGGCTTTTCCCACACCCATAAAAAGAGAGCATCAAAAATAAAAGCAAATACTGGGACTCAAGATAAGGTTTGATATGTCAATTAACCAAATCACTGGTACTTCACATACCCAGTCCTTTCTCAGTTTTTTGATGGGCAAGCAAGTCTCCATAAAAGAGCAATTTTTCCATCCCAACCCATTCCGTAATTCCTAGCCCTGCTTCTGGGCTAGATCTCACACCCCACACTTCCCCAAACCCTCTGGTGCCGTTTTTTGGGAAAGACAAAGCCTCCTCGACATCCCCTCAATGCTATAATGGTGTCCTTTTATGAGGAAAACGAAGCCAACCATCATGTTTTCCCTGAGCAGGTTGGGACATGCAGCCCTTTTCTCTATCAAGGGAGAAAAGTATCTTCAAGAGGAGATGACTAACTCTCAAGTATGCATCTGTGTAGTGCCGTGCTGGAAGCTGGGCAGCGACAAGTGGCCTGGGAGCCCCTCATTCCTCCATGCTGAGAGTTTAAGACAGAGCAAATCAACAAAGGCTAACCTATGGGTTCACACGGACATCAGACAGCTGTGCAAACATTGGACAGATGCATAAATTAAATACAAAAGTAAATAAAGTATTTATATTAAGTAAAACTCATGCAGCTGCTGTTATGATTCTCTGCTGAGGCTCAGGAGGGAAGGAGGCCCATTAGGCTAAACAGATTGCCCTTTTCTGTGGGGGATGTTGTCAGCAGGAAGGAGAGGAAAGGTCACATATGGCTGAAGGAACAAAGACAACCTGTTACATAAACTGTTGTCTGCTGACACACCACCTCTAAGCAGGGTTTTCAGGCTGAAGTGACTTTGTTTCACTTCAAACAAGTGAAGTGAACTTCACTTTGTTTCTGAGGGGGCCTCAGAAATAGCTTTTCCACACCAGACTATGCTTTTAGGAATCTGTGTCAGTGGCTAATTTTAAAATGCCAGAGACCCCCCTGGGGGCCCCCAACAGCAGGAACGCAATGACATGGCTTGAGAGATGCCACAAGGACTGTCCTGCCTCGAAGACTAGCTTGCCGTTCTACGTGTGTCCAGGTGAAACGGAAGGGACCGCGGTAGCTTACTGCATTTGGACACTCGGCCCGGGAGCCCGGCCCCGTGGAAATTTCCTCTCGTCTCCGTGGAGGACCCAGGATGCAGCACAGCTTGATTTAGCCTAGATTCCTATAGTCGACACCTGGAGCATAAGGGACATGCATGACTGATGAATCCCTATGTTGCTCATACATCTCTCCTTACTGCACGAGGTGAAAGGGAGTCTATGGCCCTTTGTGCTTACTTTAAATAAAAGTATTTTTTAGCCCTGGCCATGTAGCTTAGTTGGTTAGAGTGTCATCCTGATGTGCCAAGGTTGTGGGTCCACTCTCCTGTCAGGGCGCATAAAAGAAGCAACCAAGGTATATATAAATAGCGAATCAATCTCTCTCTCTCCCGCCCTCCTTCCCTTTTTATCTCTCTCCCCTCTCTCTCTCTAATTTTAATATTTTTTAAGGATTCTATTTATTTATTTTAGAGAGAGAGGAAAGGAAATAGAAAGAGAGGGAGAGAAACATGGGCGAGAGAAACGTAGATCAGTTGCTTCTCTCATGCCTCCAGCTGGCCTCCTGGTCAGCAACCCCAGCATGTGCCCTGACCGGGAATCAAACTGGTGACCTTTCAGTCCACAATCTGGGGCTTGGTTCGCTGAGCCACACTAGCCAGGTCATATTTTTTTAAATACTTTAAAAATATTATTTTTATTCAGAGCCATTATGTGTAGTGTTCTATATTTGAAAAAATACAGTTGATGAAACAATATAAGTTCATTGTTAAAAAATTAGTAATGGCAGCAAAATGAAAAAAATAATCCTACAATTCAGAGATAGTCGATATTTTAGTACATGTTTCTTACATATCTTTATAAACATGTATACACATGTATATATAATTTTTATTAGAAACAGGATTATATTGAAAATAATGTGTTGCAATGGGCTTGTTCCGTGAACAATTTTTTCTTTTACTTTTCACATCAATAACTGTTTACCTACCTCATTTTTATATGACTGTCTGTCCATTCCACACTTCCTGTAACAGTCTCCTTTTGGTGGATATTTCTCATGTTGTGGTTTTCTTCTCCCACATGAGTGATGCCTGGAGGGTCCTCTTGTTGCTAAATGTGTGCGCCTGTTACAGGCCTTTGAGAGTTGGCCTCCTTTTCTCACCTACTGGCTGATACCCAAACTCCCCTGCTCAGCGCCTCAGGCCTTTGGCTTAAGGATTTGATTTCGTTGAAGAGTGAGAACCCCAGGAGAGGTGTTCCTTAAACACTGTGCAACACTCCTTTCCCTTTTTTCCCTGGGAGGTCCTGAGGTGGATCCCAGAGACGGATTCCATACTCAGACCTTGGCCCTGGCCTTGGCTGCTCAGACCAGAAGAGTCCCAATGTCCACGTGTGCTTCAGCAGAACTGTTACACCTTTATAACTGACGAAAATCCTGAGCAGTTGGAAAAAGAGTTTATGCTGGCTGACACTAATTACTGCCTAAATTTAGTATATTATAGGAAACACATTCAGTCTTAACTTATTCCCTCAGTATCTGATCCAGATACTCACTAATTTTATTCTCATGCTTTTTACATTTTATATTTGGTTTTCTGTAAGGATAAGTCTGTTTACCTTACGGTTTATCTTCCTTACTTCATAGTCGCTGTATTAACCTTACTGATATTTCAATATTTATTTATAATTGTGATCGGTGGTCTCCAAAATTCAGGTCTGGTGCACTCTTGTCCCCATAAAGATGGCACAGTTGTTTTTTTTATCCACACATCCAGGACCGTCTTCATCCCAAAAAGTGTGTCTCTGAGGTGTGGTATCAAAATATACTCTTTAGTCTGTAAAAGACAGTCTAAGGAAAGTGAGTGTTCCTGCTTCTCCAGCCGTGTGTGTTTATGTATGTGTGAGAGAGAGACAGAGAGAGCTAGAGACAGAGACACACAGAGACAGAGGATTACTTCTCATGAGAGGTGGTGTCCCTCTCCAGGGAGCGAGAGTCAGCAATGTCAAGGGCTGCCAGGTACTAAGAGCTGCTAATTGCTGCAGTTGTTGAAGTTCTGTTTCCACCAGGGACTCACAGAGCGACCTTGGGGAAGTGACTGAACAGTTCCGTTCCTCCCATCTCACACCGGGACGCCAAGAACAATAATATTTTGTGACTCCTTCCATTACAAAGGCGTAAGAGTGAATTAGTTTACCTTTGGTGTTTTGAGATTCAACAGGAACATTATTACTTCATGCTCCTTTCATATTGCTTGTATTTTCAGTCAACCATTAAGGAAGGACAACTATGCTAAAAATGTTTCTTTTCTATAGTACTCTCTTGGGAAGAGTACCCCATTGCTGTGGCTTAGCAAGTATAAGAAGTACATGCAAAGACAATGAGAGAGAGAGAGAGAAATCATAACCACCCACTCACACTCACACATATTTGGCATTTCAAGTTTTGAGCAGCTAATAACCAGCTCCTGGAGTTGGGAGCTGTCATTATCACAATGCTGGTTCCATTGTTCTCACACACCCTCCTGAGCACACCTACCTTTTTGAAAGGGCTCAGCGCAAACCCCGTTTCAGCTTTGAAAGGCAAAAGGGTGGGATGGAGTTTACCAGCAAATACAAAGGCTTTCATGAAATGGGCAAGGACCAAACGTTCTAACTCTGGGAGGCAAGTATTTTTAAGCAAATACTCCAGTTGTTTTCTATTGCTCTGGGTGTGTCTGTTCACAGAGACTTTGGGTTCACTGTGTGGTTTGTCTGGATTCTCTTCCTCTGACAAGACACTGGGGATTTAGATCCACCACTGGGAGACCCACAGGAAAGAGAACGGATGAGGGAGTCTTTTACAGAGAACTGTGAGTAACGTCTCTTCATTGTGGCAGAGTGCGTGGGAGACCTGCTGCTGAAGGCAGAGTGGGCCAGTCCTATAAGGGTGAATGAGCGGGTCTGCAGCAACTCAGGAGGCTCTGACCTTCAAGAAGTTTTATTGAGATGATAGCACACATTGTCACGAACATATATTGAACGCTTACTCTGCTCCATGCAAAACTGTGAACGTTAATTTAAAATACGGTACTTCATACTTGCAACAACAATAGCAAGTAGGTATAGCTACCCCTGCTTTGCATCCAGAGAACCAAGACAAAGGTGAAATAGTTTGCCTAAGATCACGCAGTAACCAGCCACACCACGGCTTGAGCCCCAGTTCTCCTCAAACTTGAGATGATTCAATGCGTACCTTCCTCCCAGATATTCTGATTCAATACTTTTGGGGGCAGGGCCAGGGAATGTGTTTTAATAGACACCCCTGGCTCTGACACAGGGGTGCAAGCCCTCCGGCCAGACATTCTGAAACACTACACTATCCAGGTGAAGGGACAATTGCTCCCTAGCAGCAAAGTTCAGAAACAAACATATAGGAAGTAAGGGTGAAAGTAAATTGGAGGGAAAATGTAGAAGAGGTGTCACCTGCTAGTCTGTGATAAATAGTCCTGACAGTCTACTTATTCTCCCCAAACCTGTGTTTCCTGTCATTTGAAAATAGCCAAGAATAACCAGTCTCGTAACTGGAAGATCAAGCTTCCTCCTGAGTTTGGGTCCTGCAGACCCCGGTCCCATGTTCAGTCCCGGGTTAGGGATGCAGGCGGCTCCCCATGACCGTCCCCGGACTGAACTCTGCAAAGCTCTCAGGGCAGGAGCAGGAGGCACTGTCATCTCTCAGATGTGAAAATCCCCTTTCATTGGTTCTAACCAGAGTCGAAAAAAAGTAAGCGCTTCCCTTTTCACCAATTCCAAAGACAATTTTTAAACAAAGGGACTAGTTCTCACAATTACCCACCAAACAAAGCACATTGATAAAAATCACTGCTAGGTTTCCCAATATCATTATCATGCATGAATAGGCAGTTCTCTCACTTTGGTTAAACACTTGAATTCTTGGATCAGGCTTCACAGGAGAAATGTGTCTTGCTCACAATGTGTTTTCTCATCTCCTAGGGTCCCACCTTTTGGAGCTAATAACTTTCTTTATACCTAGATTTCTTTAAAGAGGTTGGGAGGCAGGATTCCAGCGAACGACCGGAGGCTATGGCTAGTTTCTTTGCCATTCTCATTTCTCCAAATGTCATTTGAATAACTCATAATCTACATCAGCTGGAAATGTTCTTGTGGATTTGTTTATTTCTCCTTAAAATTTCCTAAGTCTTTTCTTCTCTTTCTCTGCTGCCCTTCTACTCCAGAGTGTCTGTAAGCGCCTTTGTGGCTTCCACTGCAGGCCTCTGGGCAAGGCAAAAAAGGATTCTTTTCATCTATTCAAGTGTGATCTGGGCCAGACAAGCCTGCTGCACAGGCAAGAGGCAGAGAAAAGTATTCCGTATTCAGCTTTCAGCTCTGCAGAGTCTATAGCGGGGGCCCGGCCCCTGGCGAGACCAAGGCAATGACCAGCGCCATTTGGCAGAAATAGGGGTGCTGTTTGCTGGCCCCTTCCCTTCAGCCAGACAGAGCAGGCTGGTGGAAAGCGCAGGAATGGTGCGTCCAGTTCCAGCCACTTCCTCCAAGTGCGCGTCCCACTTCAAAAAGCACCTTCTCTGACCTCTCAAAGCAGCGGCATTGTTTTTGTTTGTTTGTTTGGGATGTCATGTAAATGGAAAGGGCATTACAGTTGCCATAGAGAGAGTTGATTAATACAATAATACTAAGAAGCTGGTGTGTTGGCATGTTAGTATCAAACAGAACGCCCTATTTGTCTTCAATACACAGAGGATTCAAGGCTCAAGATATATGAACAGAAGGGAACTAGGTGAAAATGGAGATTTAGCTATCTAAAGATATCTTCGCTTTGAGTCCATGTACTAAAAAGATGCTTTTTCTCTAGTGCCCTTTGATAATCACACCTTGAACTAAGTGTGATGCTGTAATGCAAACCAAAAAAAGTGCTCACAATTTTATTTATTATTCAACACGACTCTGAATGTGTTCCATGGGAATTGAACAATGATAAATATTGGCAAGGGGGCAGCAAAATTATCACTATTTGGTTATAATGTTATCGTATACCTGGAAAAACTAAAAAATCTACTAGAAATAATATAAGAATTCAGTAATGTGGTGGGTTATAGCATAAATACATACGCAAAACAAAAGTTGTCTTTTATTAAAAAAAGAAACCAGTTAGAAAATAAAAATGGAAAAAATTCCCATTAACAACAGCAAAAACATAAATTACCCAAGAATAGACTGACCACAAATGTGTAGTATCTAAGTAGGAAGTAGTATCTAAGAAGGAAACTATAAAACAATAAGGTAATAATAAAGTAAAAAAGAGTAGTTCTTTGGTAGTAATCTCAGTATTTTATGGATGTTAATTCTCCCCAAAAGAATCTATAAGTAGGCTGAATTCCAATCAACATCTCAATGAGGAAAAGCTTTCAGTTTTTCACCATTGAGTTGATGTTGGCTGAGAGTTTGTCATACATGGCCTTTATTATGTTGAGGTACTTTCCTTTTGCACCTATTTTATTGAGTGTTTTAATCATAAATGTATGTCACATCTTATCAAATGCTCTTTTGCATATTTAGATAAGATCATTTGAATATTATCCTCTCTTTTGTTAATGTGGTGTATTACATTGATCGATTTGCATACGTTGAACCCTCCTTGTGCCCCTGAAGTGAACCCCATTTGATCATGATGCATTATTTTTTAATGTATTGTTATATTTGACTTGCTAGTGTTTTGTTTAGAATTTTTGCATCTGTGTTCATCAGAGAGATTAGTGCGTAGTTTTCCTTTTTTGTATTATCCTTGTCGGGTTTTGGTTTCAGAGTTATGTTGGCCTCATAAAATGTGTCAGGAAATATTGCTTCTTCTTCAGTTTTTTGGAAGAGCTTAAGGAAGATAAGTTTCAAACATGGATGGACCTTGAGAATATTATGTTAAGTAAAATAAGTCAGTCAGAAAAAGCTAAGAACCATATGATTTTACCCATATGTGAGATACAAAACTGAAACTCACGGACACAGACCACAGTATGGTGGTTACCAGAGGGAAGAAAGTGGGGGTCGGGGGCCGAGGGAGACGGAAGATGGTTTGACTTTGGGTGGTGGCCACACTGTGCAATACACAGATCTCGTATCATAGAAATGCACACTTGAAGCTTCTATGATCCTATCGACCAATGTTACTAGGAAGGAATGATTCTGTTAAAAGATAATTTGTGAAAACGTAATATCAAACTCTCCAACAGATACAAAATAAACACATACCAAAGATCATTAGTGAGGAAACCAGTAAGATGTTACCATTGATTCAGAGAGCAGATGAAAAATTCTGTGTATGTAAGCAATTTAACAAATGCTAGGATAAGATTGCCAAGTTTTATTTTTATTTTTAAAAAAACTGATTAATTCCCAATAGGCCATAATTTTAGAGATGATCTGTTTCCCAAGACAGAAATTATTTGCATCATTCCCAGACAAAAATGTACAACTTGACAAATAATTTTTTAAGTCTGCAAGCTTTCATCAATAGCAAGCAGCTAACGAAGTACATTTTCCTACAATCATAAGGTAACATTAAAAGGATGTGCTGCTCACTTGTCCTATTTCCAGGATTCCGATGATTTTTCTGAAAATTCTAAAGGTCATAGAGAGAATAAACTTGAGAGGAACTAGGTAACTCTTGCAAAACACGAAAAAGGGAAGGGCAATTTGCCTTCCCTATTAAAATAAGCCCCTAACACACAGGAGGAGAGAGCTTTCAGCCGGTGCAATTAGCGAAAGCCTAACATCCACTTCACTAGCAGCTCCCGCCCTGAAACTTGGGCAATGTATGTTTGCTCCTGCATATCCCTCTCTTTCTTTCTTTCTTTCTTTCTCTGTCTCAGAACTCCTGCCATCAAGCAAGCTGGCTCTCCTCTCTTGCCCAGCCCTGCCATTTCCAATCTAGTCACCACTCAACTCCCATTTAACCCAGCCCTTTGTCTTTAAACACTGTTGGCTGGAACCCTGTAGGTGTGGTTGGGGGGAAGGATGTTTTTTGTAGTGATCATAGCCTTTGTATTAGTTATTCACACCTAAGTATGAAGGGAATATTTTAGCATTTTTGGTGAATCTTATAACTCTATAGAATTCCTGTTTAGTTTCCTTTGTTTTTAGAAGTAAATTCATATACATCAGTGATATATAGCACTGTAGCATCTCCTTTTATTTATTTTCCTTTAATTTCCTAATGGCTTTGTGGTATACTAAAGGAACACATATCTGAATGAATCAAGAAATCTGAGGTTTCAGCCACATTAAGATCCTGTGTATGTTTTCTCATTTGTAAAAATTAAGATGATTTGATTCCTCAGATTTTTTTCTGCTCTAGTTCAATGACTATGTTTTTCACATACTCTCCTATGCCTCTCGTTTAATATTGACAGTGTCATTATTGGAGGTTAGGTTAGGGATACCCATAATCCCTTCCTAAGGATCTTGATATTAGAATAAAAGCCAAAGGTTGTTCCCAATGGGGGAGGGGCCAAAGCCTTCTAGTAAGAGCTATAAAGAATTTATCTAATTCTTAGTTAGACCAGGGTTAGTTTCTGACTGATGCAGAACCCTAGTCTAACATGCTACTTCCTTACTAAATTACTTAATCTCTTCCAAAAGATAATTTCCAAATCTCTATTTAACAGTCTTTCCTCTTGGAATACCACTACAATGTTCAGGAAGCTCAACATTCTTGATAATAACATGTAGTTGTAATACACAGAGAGACAAGTTTATTTTCCCTAACTGGAGCAATTCAGAGCTTTCCTCTTGGTCACTTGGTATCTTCTCCAGGAAAAAAACAAAGACTGTGTCTCCCCATTGCTCCAATCTCCGTGACAAGTGAAAAGTTCAATCATTCCAATGCGTTGCCTAAGAGTCTGAAACATATTCAGGTGACTGACTGAAATTTTCACTTTTCATCCAAGTGTTTTGTGCAGGTGGACAGAGCTGGAGTTGTTACTCATAGAATTGACCAACTAAGTAACCTTCTTGTCATTCTGTGAAGAGAGAGCAAAAAACAATTTAAAATTTGCATGTATTTTAAAAGTTTGGATAGAAATATTAAATATCCAGTCTATCTATCCTGCAGTCTCTACTTGATTTAGAACACAAATTAATACCATTGGATTAGGAGTAAATGTCTCATCTGGGGATGTATTAGGAGCTAATATAGCAAATAAAATATTTGTCCTTTGGAGACTTGTTTGACTGCTATTAATTGTTCCTAAAACCTTGAAAATTATTTTCAAATATTTCAATTAGGTGATAAAGTTAGGACTATATTTGACTCCACACATTATTTAAAATCCTTACCCAAGGATATGTTTTTATTGATTTTAGAGAGACAGGATGGGGGTTGGGGGGAGAGAGAGAGAGAAACATCGATTGATTTCCACCACATCCACGCCTTCTGGACATCACGCCCGCAACCTAAGTATGTGCCCTGACCCAGGGCTGAACTTGCAAACTTTTGGTGTATGGAACAGTGTTCCATCCAACTGAGCCAGCCAGCCGGGGCAACTCCACGTAACTATCCAAATATGAATACATGTTTGTGGATTTTTAAAAATAAGTCTTATATTTATAACAACAAAGTTATAAAATACTTTTAAATATCATCAAGCGTCCAAATTGTTATATTATTTTAAAAAAATAACAGGCTACACACAGTGGTTATTGCATTAAAATATGTAAAACTAAAAGGTCAAGAATTAGAATGAGGATTATTTTGAGCATGTAGAACAGAGTCCCAGCACAAAGCCTGAACCATACTCCTCGCAGATTCAGACCTATGTGGACATGTTTGATGACCAGCAATGCAGGCCGTCCAGAGAGCCACATGGCAAAGTAACAGAGGAGCTTGATTCAAAGAAAGAAGCCTAGCAACGCTGAAGTAGGCAGCCAGCCCCATTCTGACACCCCTGTGTCACTTAGAGTTCCTTCAAGGGCCAGTAACAGAACATCCTCCAAATGGGATCGACACCAACCAGGTGTTCCAAGGCCGTTAGTATCCAGGATTGGGGGTGTGGCTGGGATGTATGTCAATCAAAGACCCCAAGTGCTCCCATCGGCATCTTCACCGCTTTGCCTGTCACTGATCACGGGATGATTCAGCACATCTAGGCGCCATTCCCAGGGAAGGACAGGCGCTGGTTTCCCTGCATCCCTTTGTGTTTGAGAAGCTTCCCAGAGGGTTCCCCTCCGGTCTCTTTGGACAGGATTAGCCTGGGTGCTCACACCCTCGCTTTAAGGGAGATTAAGGAAGCAAGTATGTGGCACTTTCAGGCTTCGTCATGGGAGGAACTCTCCACCAGCAAAGAAGAGTCTGCACAAACTCTAAAACCACCAGGTAATACCTCATATCACCCACAGAAAATTTATGAGATGGAAGAGAGAGGCACAGTGGGTCCATGGGGTGGGGGGGGGAGAGCGAGCGAGAGAGAGAGACATAATTTTCTACTAGGAACTCTGGTTGTTCAGGGAACAACCTGTTGAAAGGTTACAGATGACAGCACCCCTGGGAACAGCTGAGGCTCCGCAGGAGGTTCCATAGATGTCCCTGGGAACTGCCCCTGGGAATTGCCTCATACCTTTTAACTCCACAAACTCTGTGTCAACAGAGATATGCACAACTAGTGAGAGGAATTTTGCAAGACTGCCTGCATATGTACTCTGCAGAAGTAATGCTTGTTATATGTTTCTTCCATTAGGGACATTGTTCTATAATCCTGTAGAAGATTGACTAATAGGTAAAACTGCCTGGGAATATTTGGCTTTTCCCACAGATGCTGGGAGGGTGTAAGTCCAATGAAGGCTGTGGACCGAAACTAGTAACCCCGGAAGGATGGAACTGACCAAACATTACGCGTTTGCTTTGCCTGATCTCTCTTTTTGGAAACAACATAGAACGTAACAGAGTTAAACTGAATATAAAACAAAATCCCCTCAAATGATATTTTTTATATATATGGTCAAAATGAGAAGAGACACATGTGAGCTAGAATAATTAGTAGGGCTTCATGGAGAAACCAGCTCTTAAATTGGACCTTAGAAAGTGGGAAGAATTTTGATATATAGAACCAAGACTGGGGAGAGCACTCTGTTGAGGTGCAGTGAAAACTCAGTAAAAAGGGAAGGAAATGGTTCTGGGAAGAAATTCAGAGGGAGATTTTCCTCCAGCAGGTCCTGGGACCCTCTGAAAGGAGTAAGGAAAATGGCGGAGGACACGGGGACAGGGACGTAAATCACCGGGGGAGGGGCCAGGAAGGCCGTAGTTCACCTGCCTTCTCCTTGTCTTCCTTTCGTTTCTACTTGCATTTTCCAACCATACAAACACAAAAGAAAATCAGAAAATCAATTGAAGTAAAATTTTGATGAATAATATCAAGAATACAAGTGCCGTGGTGGTGGGAATGTAAATAGTACGATCACTTGCAAAACCATCTGGCAATGCTTACTGAAGTGAGGTTTACATCTGTGCTATGACACATCAATTCCACATATATAAGTATGACAAATGTGTATAAAATTACCCTAGAGTCCATCGCTAAGGGAAGGGCTAAGTAAAATGGGAAGAATGCATACTGTGGAATAATGTGCTGCAGTCTGAAAACATTGGACTAGATATGCATGGGGTGATATGAGTGGATATTTAAAAATATAGTTCATGTTTAAAAACTAAGGAAGAGAGTGAGATGGAAGCACAATGCCACTTATGTAAATTAAAGGCATACATACACACAGACACATGCACACAGAACATTACATCATTCAGAGAATGGGGATAAATGGGCAGAAATCAATCCATCAATTAAGCGAGGAGCCTTCATACCCTGTTGATAATATGTGCTATAAACTTGCCTCTCTGCACTTATAGCTTTGCCCCTCAGCTCTCCTGCCCACAAAATAAACCTTGAGAGAAAGGATACATTCTTAGACCTCCAAATATTGTTAAATGTATGACCAGCAGTAGAACATATATTTATCTCATGTGTATAATTACCATGACAAGAAGGATCTCAGTGGGTTGTGAGGAAATTGAAGGAGATCAATTAGATGCCTAAATGGAGCCACACTGAGAAGACGTGGTCGCCTGGGCCCGCTCGCTGACGAGGGGACTCACTGTGAACTTTACACCAGTCTCACAGAGCTTGTGTTTACCTCCTGCCTCAGCAAAATGATACATCATCCCATCACGAACTTTCAGAGTCTAGCAAATAGTCAAACTCAAGTACGGTGTGTTAATTCCTCCAATGCAAGGGTATACAGTCCTATTCTCTGTTAACTTCAGCCCTACAGAGAAAATAACGCATCCGTGGATGTGGGCTTAGGGAAAATCACTCCCACCAATAGTCCCCCCATGGTCAGTTTTAGCCCCCGTCCGCGCTGCTTTCTGACCATGGCTCACCAGAGAAGGCAGTCCTGCCAATTCAGTGATTAGCAGGCTGCGTGGGCTGGGTGGTGAAGGCGAACGTAGCCAACTGACGCTGCAGGAAGGAGGAGACTGGCCAAAGCGTAATGACCTAAACTGGCATTTGAACAGATGATGGGGATTTTGCTGGCCTTTGGTCAAAGGTCTGGAGCTGCACCCTCACGTCTTTGGGGAGCAATGTCACGCCACAGTATAATCTGAAAAAGTGATTTAGAGTCGACTATTAAGGGTAATGTATGTATCATTTGTAGCCAAGTTTACAAAGATTAGAGGTTTGAGAAGCATTACAGTGTTCTATTACAAACACATAAGCAGCTCTGAACAGAGACTAAGGCCTCTAAAATTCACTGAAGTGTGACCAAAATATTCTTTCCTATGAAACTACTGTCTGTGCAAGAGCCAAGTGTTTTATTTTTCCACCCTATGAGGGAAGTTTTTAGATATCCTATCTACCCTGCTACAGTGCATTGTTCATAAAATCTGTGAATCATGTACCCCTTACCCTCGGAAAGGTGGGACATCTTAAAGACCTCAGTAAACTAAAAGACTTCTCACCTACCAACTGTAGATAAAGTCTGGCTAGAGTCCGGGACTCCATCAGATAATCCCTCAAGATACCTTCCAGACTGACATTGAAAGATTCTTTAGTGTATTAATGGGGAACAAATTTAGAGTTTTAAGGGATCTTAGACATCCTAGAGATCATCTAGTCCATTTTCTTCTCTTTATCTTCGTAGATATGATATCCCAGAAAAGATAACTTGGCCCGTGTTGAGCCACTAGCTCATTTCTATTCAATACACATTTATTAAATACCTACCACATTTCAAGCATCATATTAAAGAGTGGGAATACAGATAAAGTGAATAATAATAAAGCATGGTGTGGTAAGTAAGCAAGCAAGCTACCACCAGACTCCCTGAATCCCATTTTAGCTTTACCACTTACTAGCTGTGTGACCTTGGACAAATCAACCTTTCTACGCTGCAGTTCATTTTCCGTACAATAAAGTAATAAGAGAACATAACTCATGGAGCTGTTATAAGACTCAAAAGAAACACTAACCAAACAGTGCCTGACATATAGTAAGTGCCCTGTTAAGTATATGTTAACTAAAAGACAAGGTTTCTGCTCTCTCTCCTTTGTTTAGACACACAGCCCAGCACCTGGGGTACATGCAATGCTACTCAATTTAATTCATTATTCATAATTCATTACTCAATTATACATTATTTGAGGGCAAGATTTGTCTAGTTCAACAGTGAGCCTTCCCACCTCGTGCCCAGCACAGTGCCTGGCATGTGATAGAGCCAGTATTTGCCGAATGGATAAATGCATGGACTGCAAAACTAAAGAGTCAAGGAACATCCTGAGAGGCAAATATTTGAATAGCACCTTAAAGAATGAAAATATAGAGAAGGGATGAAGGATTTAAGGCAATTTAAGCAGCAAGGGCAAAGGCACAGGAGTGTGACTGTGACTGGCTTTCCTCCACTATATTTATAGCTACTTTTCTTACTTCCTTTATTTGAGGGGTTGGAGAAATAGACCACATGGAATCTCAGCTCTCAGCTCCTGCCATACTACGGAGCCCCATTCTGGTGAAACCAGGCACTAATGAAGATGCTCTAGAAGGTATCAATTGTTCTTTCCTTTAGAAGGAGAAGGCTGATTTCTGAAATCCAGAAGGGGACCCTAGCCTGGCAGCTCAATACACCAAAGCTGCAGACTTGATCCCCAGTCAGGGCACATGCAAGAAGCAACCAACGAATGCATCAATAACTGAAACAACAAATCGACGTTTCTCTCTCTCTCTCTCTCTCTCTCTTTCTCTCTCTCTCTCTCTCCCCCCTCCTTCCTCTCTCTCTAAAATCAATAAATAAAATAAAATAAAAAGAAATCAAATAGAGATTAAAGCACTGAATGTGTATTTACTTAGCCCACCTGTTCCTTGTGAGTTTGATTACATTTTATTGGACCACAAAACTAATTGTCTTTTGTGTTTTCCTTTTGTTAGACCCTCCTCCGTGAGAGACTGAAATAGTTTCATAGTTACATTCAACTAGTTACCTATAATTGGATTATTCACCTTTGAATCTTTTTTACACTAATCATCTGGTGGTTTTTATGGCAGAGATATCTGGCTGCCCCCAATCCACTCTCCCTCTTCTGAGCAGTAGCATGCTACTCAATTTCTATCTGAGTACACAGAAAGTGAGGACAAGGACATTTTCCAGCCTCTCTTGCGTCTATAGGGGGCCAAGTAACTAAGCAGGTAGGGTATGTTCAACTTCCAAAAACAGCGTTTAAAAAGAGTGACATTTTCTTCTCCCTCTGTCGTGTCCTCTCCCCCAGATGGAATGTAGATGCGATGGCCAGAGCTAAAGCCACCATTTGACCCTCTGAGGTGACCTTGGGAATGGAAAAGGAAAACGTTGAGGAGAATAAGGAGAGGTCTGGGTCTTTGCTGCTTCGAGGAGTAAAATAAATTTCTGCTTGTTTAAGCTACTGTTGGCTTAAGTTTGTCATTGTTTTTGTTTCTTACAGCCTCATCTAATCCCAGCTTAAACAGCTTCCTCTCGCTAAGCATCCTGACATCTCCTTTGCTCCACCAAGTCCGCTGTTACAAATCAGAGAATAAAGATTAAGGTTTCTCAGGCAATGAGAATAATAATGACAACAATAATAACTAGGAAAATGAATTCATTGCAAAAACATTGCTTCTTCCCTCCCAATCCAAAAATATCACCTTGTGAATTTCGTGGCCACTTGAGTTGCTTTTGGATTGTCTCATTTGCATTCTATCACTGCAGATGATTAAGAGTCAGTCTCTTAGTGGCAGGGGGAGTAAATGATAAAATATGTAGGAAAGGAGCAGCATGCTGCTGAAGCAATTTAGGCAGGGGAGAGAGTAGACTCCCCAGCAGTATATAGATTATGATGCAGCCATAAGGTAAAGCTATTCCATCATTAAAGATGGTGTTCTAGAATATTTATTGCTTTGGTAATATGTATAGAAAATTTTGTCAAATAAAAAAGTATTGTTCTTTTTTATTTTGTCAAATAAAAAAGAACAATATATAAATATGTGTCATTCTATATGTACTTAGAACAAACATGAAATATGGACACCAAAATATTGAGTACCTATCTTTGGCTAATATGATTACAGAGGATTTTTACTTTCTTCTTTTTTGTGTATTTGCATTTTACAATTTTCCATAATAAACACCTAAAATGTGGGTAGATTTTAAGTTATTTAAAAGCAAGTTTGGAGTTATGGCAGAAACAATAATCCCCACATATGGTTAAGATTTCTTTCTATACTGCATCAGTCAGGCTAATGTAAGCTCTGCTGTGATAAAAAAACAAAACAAAACAAAACAAAAAAACAAACCCTTAAGATCTCAGTGATTAATGCACCAAAGTTGTATTTCTTATTTATATAAAATCCAGTGTGGGTCAGTGGGGACACCTTTGGATCCAAGGGCTCAGGGATCTGTCTCAACATGTAGCTATGAAGGTCAATGCTGAGAAAAACAGGTTGGAGAAGACACTTTTTTTCATAGTTTATAAGTCAGAACTTGCACATAGCGTTGGCCTATCTGCAAGGGAGGCTGGGAAATATGGGGGAGTATCTGGAGTATCTGATGAGCACTGTCTCTGCCCCATATACATGTGGTGATTATAGTTTCTCATCCAAAAATCAAAATTTACAGTATGGCGAGTAAAGAATTGACTTTAAGACTGATTTTAAAACACGCACACACCAGAAGATAGAGTTGCTTGCTACAGTGTTTTAAATAGTCAGCCATGGAATTGGCTATGAGGAAGGGGGAGGAAACTGGAAAAAGATGCGGCCAAGACTGAAGGTGTCCTGTTCTCCCTCCAGGCGCTTTCCTGCATAAAAGTCAGTCCCAACCGTGGCTGGAGTGGAGAGCGAGACGCCTGGGGACTGAGTCATGCACATGCTGGCCAGCGGAAGGAGCGAGGGTTTCTGAGGGACTAAGAAGCACAGCGTGGACTCCCCCAGACAATGGGAACACCAGGCACAAGGGCGAGCTGGCTAGAAATTGGGAAGGACAGCCAAGGTCCAAATAGGATGGAAAAAGTTAGGAAGACGGCCAGATCTGGGCAGTGCCAGAGGCAGGAGTCAGAGTCAGAAGAGAAAGCCAAGAATGTGGGGTGGGGATGAAAGTGGGGTTTGAGCAATTTGCTTCAAATGTGCACTAGCATTCGAGTCTTGCTCTCAAGAAACAACAGGTCGTGGCGCGTAGTCTGTTTACTTTCAATGGCCGTGCCTAAGACAGACAACAGAAAGCAATTCAGCAGCCATGACATACAAGAGGAGCTCATAGGCTATTTTTTTATTTTATTTTATTTTATTTTATTTTATTTTATTTTATTTTTATTCTTTTAATCCTCACATGAAGATATGTTTATTGATTTGAGAGAGAGAGAGGAAGGGAGAGAGAGAGAAAAAGAAACATTGATGTGAGAGAGAAACTTCGATCACTTGCCTCCCATATATGCCCCGACTGGGGATTGAACTCGCAACACTTTGGTGTATGGAATGATGTTGCAACCAACTGAGCCACCCGACCAGGGTGTAAATGAGGGCCAGGGCCACCCTAGCTGGTGTGGCTCTGTGGATTGAGTGCTGGCCTGCAAATCAAAGGGTCTCCGATTTGATTCCCAGTAGGGGCACATGCCTGGGTTGCAGGCCAGGTCCCCAGTAGGGGGCGTGTGAGAGGCAAACACACTTTGATGTTTCTCTCTTTTTTCCTCTCTTCCTAAAATAAATAAATAAAATATTTTTAAAAATAAATAAATGAGGACCAGGGCTGCGTGGAAGATTTAAGGCTAAACCAATCATTATACCAGTCATAGACCGAGGAAGCTGCGGCGTCACGGTGGGGACGGTGGCTGACATCAGGAAGGGGCAGTCACTCTACGCGGGTCAGCACCCAGATGGTTGGATCAGGACCCCCGTACGCAGCTGGGGAGAGAGCTCCTCAAGAGGTTCTAGCAAGAGACACAGGGACTGGGGTCCTATTAAGGGACAAGGCTTCACAACAGGCGCTGCCCCAGAAGGAGAACTGGTATACAAATGAGAAAAACAAGAAAACTAGTAAACGTAGACAAAGATAAAGAGGAAGGGAGACTGGAGCTTGGCGCATATGGTTGCCGAGGGCCTCGCCTCTGATAAAGCGAATACCAGAGCCAGGGTAGAAAGATGAGGCGGTTTTCCCCTCGCTGACCTTGGTCTGCATTGGCTTTGGAATGGAGCAGAGTTGGGCCCACGGACAGAAAGCATCAGTGCCTGAAGCAAACCAGGTTTGGTGAGGTTGGACTCAGGTCTACTAACAGAGAAGGCATTTCCAAGATAGCCTCGTACCTAGCTCCTCGGCTCTTCCCCCAAAGCTTTCCTGTCGGGACTAGCAGTGGGCAGGCGGATGGGCATCATTAGTTACAGACACAGAGGATGGGATGCCGGTTGGGAGAAAACTTCCAGACTGGCCAACCGATCATTAGTTATCAAGCTACTGTCATTGATTTATTGAAACCTTGATTTAAAATACAAAAATCCCATGTTTTATCTCCTGAAAAGATGTTTGAAACACAGAAAACATTGTTTTAAGTTTACATTTTTTTTTACCTCTGTAGTTAAATCTATCTCTTGTGCATGGATGCCTCAGCCTGAGTGTTCAGACGGAGCTCTATGTGGAGGAAAAGCCCTGCACCAGGACTTAGAGATTCTGGATCCTCATGTGGTTCAGGTGAGGACCACATCAAGCAGTGATTGGGGATGGTTTTAAATGTCCTAAAGTAACTGAAAAGTAAGGAGCGTGTGCACATCTACTCCTCTAGCAACTTAGTAGAGCCAGAATGAGGGGGACACAAATGAGGTGCCCAGGGCACAAAACTGAAAGGGGCGCTCACTGTTCGAGTCATGGAAGTCCCCTGCTGGCAAGAATGAGAACTATGGACACCAAGACCAGAGAGCCTTTCAGAACAGGCAGCCCTCTCTCATGCTCAGGACCTAAGGGGAAGGAGCAGGGTCTACGAGGATTTCTGTAAGTGACCCTACCAGAAGCTGCTGAAAAGTGAGGTGATTGGGAGGCTGGGAGAAGCCCAGGGGGCTGAGTCTGTGTGGTCTGGCCTCCTGGCAGCAGAGTAAGAGATGCCAGTAAGGACCAGCGGGCCAGGGCTAGGAGGCAAGATCTTGCCTGCAGTTCCTCCGCATCTCTGGCCTTACGGGCGATCAGCACCTCTCAGTGCCTCTCCCTCCCCTCTGATCCCAAGTGAAAGGTTTCCTTTGGTATTGCAAAGGGTTTCCATGTTTCAGAAGCCATTTTGCTAATGTGATAGGAGGGCTGGCTGGGTCCTTAAGCTTTTATCAGTTAATGCCTTATCAGTCATGCCTTATCCGTTAACACCTCCATTGGAATTAATTAGCCGAATGTGAGCTGAAAGCAAGAGGTCAGAAGAGTTCAGAGGAAATAGTTGCAGAAAGGTCCTTTATAGTGACAAGAAGGAGCATCATGTGTGCTCATGGCAATTTTGTTGCATTGACCCTGGAAACGCCACTGAAAGTACTTCAGTCTCTCCCTCCCAGCCCCTGGGGACCACAGGATGCAGATGCTCATTTCTCGCATGGTGTTATCGTGTTGTCATTGTAATTTGTTGATGCCTGAAAGTACCAGTTTTCTGAGGATGCCTGACCCCAAAACGTATCCTAAATATCCAAGTAGGTAAGCCGGTGTTTAGGAAATGTCCCTGTCCTCAGAGGAACTAGGTTCTTGGAGAAATAGGAAAATACGTGGAAGAGAAGGAGAATGCCTAAAGACTTTAAGTTCTAGGATTCAGGTTCAACTGATATTTGCCAAACTCCTACAATGTACCAAGTAGATCTCATTTAATTTTACAAAATTCCTGCAATCCTGGCCCGGTATGTCAGTTGGTTAGAGCATTGTCCTGAGAAAGCCAAGGTCGCAGGTTCGATCCCTGGTCAGGGCACATACAAGAATCAACCAGTGAAAACATAAATAAGTGGAAAAACAAATCAAGACTTCTCTCTCTCTCTTTCAAATCAATCAATAAAAAATTTTTAAAGAGTATTAGTATCCAAGTTTTTATTTTCAGGACATTCAAATTAAAGCCTACTGCTCTTTCTACTATATTACAGGGCAGGGGGCAGGAAGGAGACAAGTAAGTGTAGTTAGTACATAGAAGCCCCAAGAGCGGAAATACATAAACATATTCATGGCACACCAGCACAGTTTGAGACAACCTTAATTAAGTGTGGCATATTTGGGGAGAGGGGTGGCAAAGATAAAAGCTGGTGGAAGGAATCGCCTGGCAGGTGGGGGGATCGATGGAGGCTGGAGGTAAGGGTGGAGCCAATCATCCAGAGGGAAAGGTGGTGGGGAGGCGGTGGGGGCAGGAGCAGCCTGCTCTCCGAAATAACAGCGTGAATCGGCCAATGCCATCCCTTTAACATGTGGTTAAGGGTGGGCGCTCCCAGCCTCCCGGATGCAGGTAACCAAAGGACACAGCTGCAGCCAGAGTTAAGCTGTCCCAGCGGCAGCCTGCATCAGCAGGGGTACCAAGGTGCCCGGACACTGGTGTGTTCATCCCAGCCCAGACTGACAGGCAGCAGGGCTCCGTCTGGGGGAGGAAGGGCACCAGAGCTGGGGACCCCACACTTGAAAGGAAGGGAAGAAGCTCTGAATTATTTTTAGTGCAGCATCTCTGTGCAGAGCAAACCCAAGGCACGTGCGTGCCTGTGAATTCATCAGCTGGAACTACATGCATGCAGAGCCTGCTCCCCAGCTTCCCTTCCACCCATGAGGTTCCTGTCTATAACCTGACCTGAGGTGACAGCATGTCCTACCCACTGTCGCGCACTGATGCTCTGCTCTGCTGCTCAGCTTCCTAAGGCCTCCGCCAAAGACATGTACCGCCAAATAGTGGACGTTGAGGAATCAGCAGCTTTTGACATCAGAGGCAAAGAAAGTTTCTTGATTTCCCAATTTTTAATGCGTGCCAAATATAAGCTCAGCTTGGTTGGAAATATCAGCGCAATGGAATCCAGAAGGACCTTAAATGAAGCCACAGACAATTTTCCCTGAGCTGCAGTGGAAACTCTACACCCTCACAACACCTAAAACCTTTCCCACCAATAAAACTCCTTTGCAGGGCATTACATCATCTGCAAAAAATCTGATTTGCTGAGCCTATCCTCAAGAAAATTCCCATTTCTGGCAGAGAAAACTTTTGCAAAAGCCTTTTGGGCATCAAACACCATATTTAGTTTTTCCTTTTAGTGTAATACGTTAGTGCAATCATCAGCATGTAGGTCCATTGGGGGCTGCTTCTGCCGGAACTTCTGGCAAAAAGTCTGCAGCTGCTTTTCCCTGGGTACCTGAGTGCCGGCCCCTATGTGGGCCGTCCTTACAGTCCTTGGTAGGTGGGAAACTGTGAAACTTGCTGCTTAGCTTCCAGACTGGACATGCCAGCAGTGCTTTTGAGCATCCGCCAAGGAATGTCTTAACAGAGGTTAGTGTGAAATCAAATTAAAGGAGCTCAGGGAGCAGGGGAAAGTCTCCGAATCAGAAATGTTTATTAATTGCTTGTATGCTCTGTGGTAGGCTTGGTAGGTGGGCGCCTGCCTTCAAGGAAAACACAAACACCCATTCAGGCTGCCTTTCCCACGATGGCTGACATCACGTGCAGAGCTGCAGAGGAGAAGCTGAAACAGCAGGACCACGGAACAAGCCATACACATTTCCTAACACATGAAAAGACCAGTTGGTCTTTGGCTGGGAAAGAAGTGAAAGGAAGTATAACCCACTGCCCTCCTCCCCCTGTTCTTTGCTTTTGCCTTATTTAGTTCCTATTTATGTATAACTATCTCTGAGGTGAACGCTACAAAGGTAGGCAAGTTATTATCATGTCTCTCTCTTCTTATTTATTTATCATTATTATTTTTAATCCTTACCCCAGGATATGTTCATGGATGAGAGAGAGAGAGAGAGAGAGAGAGAGAGAGAGAGAGAGAGAGAAGCATCAATATGAGAAAGAATCAGGGCTCAAACCTGCAATCTAGGTATGTTCCAGGTATGTGCCCTGATGGGGATTCGAACCTGCAATCTTTTTGATATACAGGACAAGTTCCGACCACCTGAGGTGCCCCCACCCCCGGCCAGGCCTGTCTCTCTTTACAATACAAACAGACCTCCTTAGTCCTCCCTTAGAGGACTCCTCACTTTCTTCCACATGGAGTCCCACCCAACTCTGACTGTGGTCTAGAAAAGGCTTTGCTAAAGGAGATCCGAGTTACCACCATCCCTGAACTAAAATATCCTGGGGCGGGGTTGGGGTGGGGCCAGGCTCCCAGGGGACCAGCCAGTCCTATTGGGATCTGCATGACACCTCTCCAACAGGTCTGTTTCTGGGTAACCAGAGTGCACTTGTCAATGGGCCCTTAACCCAGGTAATAGTTTCCCAGGGCTCAGCATCCAAAGGGAAAGGCAGAAGGAGATCATAAATCTCCCCCCAGGAAGGAGGAGATTACATCACTATGGGTAAAATGAGGGTAAAGTGTGGATTTTCATGTGGTGGAATCTTTGTCCTCACAGTTTGGGTTTCAGAGGAGTGAAGATAATAAATAGAAGGACGCAAGTTTCCCGTGACAGAGAAGAATGGCACTTGGGAGGTGGGGAAGAGATGGAAAGGCTCGCAGGGACAAATCCGGCAGGGAGGCTGCAGGCAGCACGTGAATTCCAGGGCAGGAAAAAGCAGTGCGTGCACGGTGAAGTCAGCCCCAGACATCCAGGGAGGCGCTGCTGGGTTGCTGGTCATGTCTTGTCCGTTGAAATTGGACAATTTGCGATGACCTCAGGCACCAGACTTCGTGAGAAAGAGCTGTCTCCTGGCCTTTTCCGCAGGCTTCCTCCTGGACCACTCTCTGCCTCTAACTTACTTCCCATCTCCTGACCTTCCCGGTCCCACAGGCTCCTGCCCTTTAACTTCACGTCTACGATCGCTTCCTCCAGGACCAATCTCGGCTTGCCTCTGTTCGTCCGGCAGCTGGCCCTTTAAGCGCGGCCAGCTCAGCAAGCCCAGACTGGCACAGAAAAGGCTGTGGCAGACAATAGTGTTTATTCCAGGCAATTGTCCCAGACTGGTTACTCCCTGCTCACTCCCCACCTGCTGCTGCGTGCTGTCCTCTTTCCCACCATCTGAATTTCACCCTCCCCCGAATGGGCTAAGAGGCTCCCGCTCCCAGCCCGCCCAGAGTTATCTGACGCCCTCTGTTAGGGGAAGGGGGTGTCAACAGCAGGTCAGATGTGACTCGCGGTGGTTCCATTCCGGCTGCTCCAGGGAACAGCGGCCCTGGGTCAGGGCAGTCTCAGGGCTCCGCCCCAGCGCTAACCTGACCGGCCGGGTTTCGCTCCGCTGCCTCTGAGTGGACAAAGGGCGAGACTTCAAAGCAGCCCGGGCCAAACTTGTGCTTTCTGCCTGGAGGGGAGGAGAGCCGGAGAGGCAGCGCCACTGCCCAGCTCAGAGCTTCTTGCCACCCTCTCGCTCTTTCGGCCCCTCACTGCAGACGTTCCTGCCCCGGAGTAGGCATCTGGGCGCCGCTGCACGTGGCTCACGGAGCATCGCTATGGCCCACGGAACAGAGCCTCTGAGCCCCACCCTGGAAGTCCCTGGCTCCCCACCCTTCTTCTTTATTTTTTTAAAATCCTCACCCCAGGGCTTGCTTATTGATTTCAGAGAGAGAGGAAGGGGGTGGCGTGGTGAGGGAGGGAGAGAAATGTTGATCGGTTGCCTTAAGCCCATCCTGGAGGAAACCTGGAGCCCAGGCCTGTGCCCTGACCGGGAACAGAACCCGCTCCAACCAACTGAACCGCACCGGCCAGGGGGCCCCCACCCTCTTACTCTTCCCAGCCACCCTTCGCCTCCTGCACTGAGGCCCCGTCCTTCCCCAGAGATGGTCATTTTTAATTGCGTGGACTTGGGGATTCAGGGAGAGGAAGGGCAGAGAATCGGGGGTAAGGTGAAGGGGCCGGGGGGCAACATGGTGGCAGTGACACACAGGAAAATCAGAGCCATCAAACCTCCAGGAGCGGGGACACTTTTGAGGGTGGTTGGGGAGAGGGTCTCACTTCAAGTTTTTCTGGAAGTTCTTCTACGTGTGTGATTACTTTCATTCCCTGCCCCCCGCCCCCAGCAACATGGCAGCTTCAATCCTATAAAGTGGAAGTAACGGGAGAGGGAAGGAAGGATAGGACTTAGGATATTCTTGCTACATTTTATGACCCTCATCTCATCTAAGCTTCCTGAGGGTAGAGAGAGCCTCTCTTGTTAGTAGCTCCAGCTCCCCCTTGAACTTCAGTTTCTTTATCTGAAGAGTACAAACAACTCTGCTTTATACAGTTCTGAGGACTGGGTTTAAGATACACCCAAACCTGCCACATTGTAGAGGCTTCGTAAAGTGTGGCTATTAGGCTCAGGCTTCAGTGTCCTGCGTTGTAAAATTGGGATAATAAAATACCCATCATATTGAATAGTTTTAAAAATGAACCAAGTTAATATTTGTGAAGTTTTTAGAAAAGTACCTTGCACACAGCGAGCTCTGTGCAAGTATTCTTAAGTAAAATTAATCATCCTGTCACTTTTCCAAAACACCTGGAAGCTGCCTCGCCCAGATAGGTGTTTTCGCAAATACTGCTGACATCAGTCAACGCGCACACAAGGGTCAGGACCAAGACCAGGGCAGACACTCGCGCAGGTGGCTGTGGACAGAGTGAGTAGTATGCTTCTCTTTTTCCTTCTTGCTTATCCTGCCAGCGCCAATGCCTCAGTCTGGACCATCACTGCCAGCCCCCTCCTCCATTCCCTCTGTCCAAGGCTTTCTCTCAAGAAAGGGGTAGCAACTGGTTCCGGAACAGCCCACACTTCCTGCGAAAGGGCGTGAACAGACCCCACGGCTCTGCCCGCACCTGCCATTTCTCTCCGCTCGTGCCCAGCTTCCGTCTGATTTTCCTTTTGTGACCCCTGCTTAAAAGACCCAGAGGTTCCACTGAGTGTCTAATCCTAATTAAGTACATACTTATTAAATTTGTGTGAGGAATTCCAATGCATATTTGAGAGTATAAGGGAAACAAATCCACCAGAAGCAATGTGAGAACAGCCCGCAAGTCACCCTGTTGACCTTGTTTCTTCCCAGTTTATCCAGTGCCCTATTGGTTTGTGCAACATTTACTGTGTATTTACTATGTATCAGGTGCTCCCTAAACTTGTACATGCTGCCCTATTCCCATTTCATCTTCAAGTTACTTCTATAAAGTAGCTAGTATGATGCCTATTTACAGCTGAAGAAGCTAAAGGTTAGAGACGTTAACCCAGGCCACACACCTAGTCGGTGACAGCCCATAGTCCTTAAACTTGCCTCCAAAGGTTAAGTTCACTATACTGCACTCACAGACACCAGCAAAATCCCATAGAAGTTAGACTTGACTGTCCTCTTGGCCTTCTCAAATCTGCTCTTTAAAACATAGGGGAGTCTTTGCTGACATTTTTGGTTGGCAAGGAAAATGTGTGCATAACTTTTTCCTGAACAAAGGTCTTCCGCTTTACCCTTCTTTTTACATCTAGAAAGCATCTTTCCTGCTGCTTGCGCTCAGCAGTGCCAGCTCTTTCCTAGTCTCAGCTCCACAACATGTCACTGATTCTAAGAGTTTTAACAAAAGAACTGGAACAGGAAGGGTTTTTAAACAGGCTGTCCCTTTCTTTAAATAATTAAAGAAGATGTTATCGAGGAGATCAGGTTTTTATTAGCTCTTCTCAAGTTCTCTGTCATTCTCTTTCATCCAAGGCAGATTGAAGGTTGGGGTGGATGGTGGACATAGAAAAGTGTCCTAATTTGGACAGAGTGTTGGGGAGCACATTGGGGAGTCTGGCCATTCACCTCCCATCTTGATTCTTTGCTAGCAGAATAGAGGGTGGGTTTGAATGACAGGTTACGGTTCTTTGGCAACAAATTTAGAGAAAATGAATGAACAAAGTAATGAATGAAATAATTGTTGAACCCTGACAATAGCGGGTGTATCGTGGGCAGTGAGGCTTTGAGAAGACTAGCTCCAGGCCTTGGAGAGTGCGAAGCAACAAGACTGATGGAAAATAAGCATCAGGGAAACAATTTCTAAACCAGGGACTTGGGAACACAACTCCCATTCAAACGTGTCTTCTAAATCTCGGCCTCAGCAATACGTTCTCTGCAATTTTACTCTCTTGGTGGAAGGAGCCGGCCTGGACCCCCTCCCCCAACGGCCCCCACCCCTGCCAAAAACACACACACAGCAGGGTGTCTCACAGCAGCCTGTAGGACAATAAGGAGGAAATTGGTTTTCCAGGAAGCAATTTCTCTATCAGCAGAGCAGTTCTGCATTTGCATAGAGGGGGGTTAGGCTGACAGTTGGAAGGATTCCATCTGCCTCTTGGAGTCCTGATTTGAACGACTACAGCGTTGAAAGGACACTATGAAATGCACTTTTGAATGTGGGAAGGAGCGTTGATCCAGAGATTGGGGGCCCCCAGGGCAAAGGAACTGGCCTGAAGTGGACTTGCCCTGAGACCTTGGGCTGACGTTTTACTCCCTCTCCTTTTCTCTCATTAAATATAAAATGAGGTCAAACACTACATGAAGCAGACTCTAGGGGCAAATTGAAGATAATAATAAATATTTATAGTGCCTGGTTCATTACAGGGCTTATGTAGATTCCTATGAAATACTTGTCAGTTTGACTTGTTTCCTTGATTTACACCAGGTCTAGAAAGCCAGAGGGGTTATTATCTTTTATCTTGTCATTCTGATGTCCTGTTTCTAAGGGGAAAAAAGCAAGAAAAAGAAAACCCTAGGCAAAGATCATCTACTTTCCACAGAATGATACCCTCCTGAAGGAAAACTACCTTTCGTTCTCTAGGTTCCTTTTGCCCTCGCTGCTCAGGTCTGCGAGAGCTCACGCCGCTGGCTTTTATCTGGCTCCTACTGTTATTTCTCTGGTGGGTAGGGGACAGCCGCACCCATTCTGGACTAAAGCAGGATTGTGGGGTTAGGTCAGTCCACCCGAGAAAAAGCAGCCTGGAACAATGGCCTCTTCTTGTCGTCTCCCACACCCTGTTGACTCAACCTTCAGAGTTGAGAAAACAGAAAATATTTCTGCCTACGACCTCCGGCAAGTCATTACGCCTCGCTGGGCTTCAGTTGCCTCGACTATGAAATGAGGGAGATGGGACTGGATGATCGCTAAGGACCACAGCCCAGAATCCTCTTTTCTGGGGCAGCACCGATTCAAACAGCCTATTCGCTGTCTCTGTGAGTGCACTTGGGTTTGTCAGGCTAAATGCCCTAGTTTGGGGTTCTGGAAGTGCGGTCACTGTCTTTATAAGATCACTTCAGCACTGACATTTTATACCTCTAGGGTTCTAAGTAGGTAGTAGCCTTAGGTGACTGTTCTCATTGTTAGAATATGACCTTGGGCAAGTTGGTTTACTTCTCAGGGATTCAGGTAGTTGTCTGTAAAATTAGGAATAATAAAATTTTATTTTGAGGCAGGGAGCTGGAGTAGATTGAAGTCCCTCTTGCTAAAAACATATGATCCAATGACTTGAGGTCTGTTGCTTGAACAAAGGCATAGCTGGACACCCTGGATGTTTAAAAGAGGTCTAGAGATTGTCCCCCAAATGGCTAAACAGAAGTATCAGTGACGTTCCGGAGGACAATGTCCCTTTGCTACCTGGAAAAGAACCATCCCAGTGGCTTATTATGCAGAAAGGAATTCTTCCTGTGAGATATCTGTGGCCTCTGAAGAAAAGCTCCCTCTGCAATCCTCCTGAGGGAAGAGAGGGAAGCCTCTGAGAAGTTCATTCCAAGGTCCTAGGAATGTCAAAGGGGGGTGGGGAGAGAATACATCATCGGACTTCAAGGACCAATGCCTATGTCCAATAATAAGCTATGTGATACTGGATAAGTCATTTAATCTCTCTGGGCCCCGTGTCCTCACATGAAAAATTAGAATGTTTGATTACATGAGCTCCAAGTTCTGTTTAGAGGTTTTATGGACCCCCTAATGGTGGTTTTCAGTCATCAACAGGAGACTATTTGAGGGAAGAGAGAATTCTTTTCTCCTTCAGATCATAAATAGGCAACCATGCAACCATGTCTTCCCTTGCTCTTCCAGCGGTCAATGGAGTGTGGTTTTGAGAGATGGATTTTGATGTTCATACCTTTATCCATGTCTCTATCCATTGTGTCTAATCCTAGCCTTGTGTTTGTTGCACAGCATATGTCTCCTGGTAATTTAAGTTCCTGTTAAAACAAAAAGGTAACAACAGAATGCTTTTTAAATATTCCAAGTTGATTCTCTATTGGTAAAGACAGGCTGTCCATAGTGTGCAGAATAGAAATTAGGTTGAAGAGCTGGTAGCCAGGCAGCCCATCCAGGAGGCAGCTATACTAGTCCTTGCACAAAGCAATGAGAGCTGGGAGTGGCACCGTCTTCCAACCTGAACACTGCGGTTGACTCTTGGCTCTTCTCTCTAATTCCTCACACCCTTTCAACATCAGTCCCTGCGGAGTCTCCATCCCGGTTCTCCTATCTGCCTGCTTTTCTGCATCTGCCCGAGTTACGCCAGGGAGGCTTCCTCAGGTGGCTCACCTGCAGCCGCGCCTCACAGGTTCCCTGCATCAGACCTGCCCGCTTTTGTTCCACTTCAAAACAACTCTGGACAATTTTGAGCATACAGAAAAGCTTAGAGAACAGTATCTAAATGCTCAGGAGAGGTAGTCATTCACTTTGGAAATATTAAGAGAGAATCACTTTAGAAATAAACAATTTCAGCTCAAATCTTGGTGTGACCACTTTCTCGCTGGGTAACAGGCAAGTTCCTTGATCTCTCTGAACCTCAGTCTTGTCTATAAAATGGACGAGGAGAGTAGTACACTGACCTTCCAGAGTTGTAAGAATTAAATTAATTTGTTCATTTGCATGCTATGTGTTAGCCTTAATCCCTATCTTTCTCTGATTTTGTCAAACTTAACCCAATCTATTTTACTCTTTTTCTTTAGAGAGAGCTCAAACCAGCAGCGCAGAGCGAATCCTCCCTGACACGTTCTTCGATCGTCTGGTGGCTCCCGGCTGCCCTCAGGACACAGTCCGAACTTCTTCACATAGTTCGCTAGAGCCGGGAGGACTGACCCAGTCTCGTCCCACACTTGCCATGGAATGAGACAGGGGAAAGAGGACATTCCAGGCTGGGTTCATGACAAAGTAGAAACGAGGCAGGTAGACTGCAGAGGCCGGTAGAGTGGTGGCAATGAGCAAGCCTTGGCCTGCAGCTGGACTGCGGAGGTTCATACTGTCCACAAAGGTGTGTGGCCACCATGTGACGTCAGCACAAGCCCCCAAATGGAGTGCAGAAAGAGGAGAAACTTCGATGCAGGTAAACAGTTTGCAAAATGGGGGAACACAATCTCTGAACTACAAGTACGTTCAATGGAGACAAAGTGTTAAATAGGGTAAGAGTCTCAAGGTCTGGGCAGCTCTTACTAAATGACATTCTGTTAACATAGCACAATATTTTGTAGGCGCCGCTGTAAACAGGATGAGCTTGACAGGGACCCGACAGGTAAGTGTAACCAACTCAAAAACAAAAAAAATCAACATATAATTAACCAAACATTGTATACAAGCAATGGCTAAGCCTCCCTTCAGGGAGACAGAACTTTGGGTGTGAATCTTGTCTCCTTTACTTGCTGCAAGTAAACAAAACTAGCTAAGGAAAACCATGATTGGTTCTTGAATAGAACACTGCAGGCAGCAAACCTCTTGAATTCAATAACAAAAGAGGAGGCCCATTTCTATGCAAATGAAGAATGCAAATGTACACAGTCTGATTGGTCCAAAAAGCCAATCAGGACCAATCTGTCCTGATTGGTCAGAATCACACATTCCCATTGTCCTTATGTAGCTGCTCTGATTGTTCAGCAAAGATGCAAATGAAGACATAGCTGAACAGTTCCAATTGGATGGAGCAGGTCTCAGCCCATTGGCTGAAAGATGATTCCAGGAAGTCCTTTATAAGGGTTGGCTCAGGTGGCAGGAACACAGTGCAGGAGGCTGGCAGTTAGGTCTGCGGCTTTGCCCTGAGATGCAAAGTGTGAATTTGAGCCCAGTTGACCACACGTTCTTCCGGGCAGGTAGATTACTTTTCAGAGTCAACAGTATTGTAGTCCCACAGCATATTAGCTGTATTATCTTGGGCTAGGTACTAAACTTCCCTCTATTTTGGTTTGCCCTTTTGTCAGATTTTAAAAGAATACTCCTGCTTCACGAGGTCATGGGAGGATTCAATGAGCTAATATGAAGTACTCAAAACAGTTCTATGCATGTAGTGAGAACTCAAGAAATAATCATTCTTACTTGGGGTAAGAGTAAAGGTGCATGGTGCAGATTTTGTAGGATCTCAAAGGCAGACAGAGGAGTTAGACTGAGCTTGGTAAGGGTAAGGCGGTCAGTAGTGTGCAGGACAGGGCTCAGCTTGGAGAACTTGACCTGGGCAGCCCAGCCAGGAGCTGCTGCTTGGTTTAGGGTAGAGGGGGTGGCAAGAGGAGGAAAAGACCCATCTGAGACAGACCTCGGGACTGAATGCCAGGTCAGATACATGGGTAGACAACTGCTGTTGAAATGTTCCTGGGCAGCGATCTTTAGAACACTAGGTCCGGAAAGCACTCTCCTGAGTAGTGTCTGTTCACCTGAATTTGAGAAATACCGCTGATCTGTCCCTTTGGAAAGTCACATCGTCCATGAGCAGGTTAAAGCAGCCCCGGAACCCTGCAGTCAACCAACATTTAAAATCGTGATAAACCCAGCATTTCTGAAGTAGTTTGATCACAGGACATCCCTTTCCCTCTACCCCCGGCAATAACAGAGATTAACACCTTGAAGAACTGGTGTCCAGTAGGACCCACTTTGGAATACATTGCCCTGAGGCAACACCAGCGAACTGGATAAGCAGTGCAGGAGCCAGGAGAACACACACAGTCACAGCAGCACAATGTTACTATTTTCCTTTTTCTGTTCTCTGGCTGGCTCCTGCAGGGGGGAGCCCAGGAGGACAGTTTAAAATTAAATGCAGATTTCCTTTCCCTTGCCTGGTGTGAAGGTTGTTGCCTCTTTCACCATCCCTCCTACTCACTTCTTTCTCCAATGGCGTTTGCCCCAGAGAGAACCATCTGGAGATTAATGTTGCAATACTGACTAATTCAAGGGACTTCTTTTGGCATTCACTCTTGTTTGGAGAGAGAGAGAGAGAGAGAGAGTTTTCACTTGAGTATCTCTTTGTTAGAAAATCATCTGACTGGTTTCTTTGGGGGCAGTATCATTATTACAATTTCTCCTTTTCTCCCGGAATTAAGGCTGTTTTTTCCCCTCAAGGACTTCTTGGCATTTCTGTGAGGTTTATTATTCTGTTGTACTTGAAGTCTGTGGCATCCTGTTTGCACTGCAAACAGTAAAATAAAATCCCACCTCCGGATCACTAAGAGGCCTCAGGGTCACTTCTGCTGAAGGAATCCCATCTGTTCTGGGTCAGCATCTGGACCCAGGAGACATGTTGGGACTGGAAAGAGCAATCAGAGGCGACACTGACATTTAGGCTCTTGTTTGAGTTCTGAAAGTGAGTAAATGCCGGTAAGAACAATGCAGACAGGGCCCGAGGTGATGAGGTTGTGTTAACCATTGGGTTCCATGAACTTGGAAAGGATAGCAGGTCCCACTTTCCTACGTCTCGTCATGTGTCTCTCATGCATTAAAAAGTCCTCCAGAGGAGTCTCCTGAAAATTTCATTGTTAACTCATGTGACTGAGCAGCCAGGAGCCACCTCATGCGGCAGACTCTGCGACGGGTCCCCGGCAGGGCCCGCGCTGGTGAGCTGGGTTCTCATTAGCCTTGGACCTGCAGACATGGTCTTCTCTTCATCTCCTCCCGTAACCACCCTTAGTAGAATGGCATCATCAACACATTTCTGCTCTGTTAAGAAGTACACAGGCCCTGGTCATGTTCTCAGTTGGTTAGGGCATCTCCATGACACACCAAGCTTGTGGGTTCAATTCCTGGTCAGGGCACGTACAAGACTCAACCAATGAATGCATAAATAAATGGAACAATGACTTGATAATTCTCTCTCTCTCTCCCTTTGTTTCTCTCTCTCTAAAGTCAATCAATAAATTTTTTAAAAAGTATACAAAAAAATAAAAGAGAAGAATTTCAGGTTGTACAGAAAGATCAATGATTGTCCCTGGCTTTGGAAACAGTCTGCTATACACAACTTACCTCATACAGGTGCCTTTCTCACTTCCAAACTTCTGTCATGCAATGTCAACATTCTTGGCCCATTTTGGGGGCAAATCAGGTCCGTTAGGGTTGGGATTCGGATAACGAGTCCAGTTCCAGGTCAAAACTGCGTCTCTTCAGCCCTAACTTCTGGAAGATTTTGCCACCCTCCAGGTTTCCAGTGAGTCTCCCCCAGCAGCGTCCGACCTCCCAGTCCCACATCCACCTCCAAAGCAGGCGCGCCCTCCAGCAGGGATTGCACATGATTCCGGAGCTTGCTCTGTAGCAATTGATTGGGATTCCGTTTTTCAACCTTTCCTTTCCCTTTTTGGCCAGAGAAGAAAACTTTATCCTAGGAGACTGGGAAATAACTGGAGAGACACTTTAAGGGAGATTAATTTCTGAAATTTAGGCAGAGGGTGGAGACTAAAATAATTTTGGTATATAAAAAGTAAGTTAAGTTTTATTTTGTTATCACAGGCTGGTGGAGCCAGTGACCTATGAGCTCCTTGTAATGTTCTTCCTTGCTGGTATCTTTTTCCTCTCCAACAGAGACCATAACTGATTTAGCTTTACATCCCAAAAGCTAGCCGGGGCTTGACAATCGATGGTGTTTTGGATGGTGGATGGTGTTTCACCTGAGGCTGTGTTTATTGATCTTGAGAAAGGGCGGGGTGTGGGGTGTTGCGGGGAGACATTGATGTGAGAGAAACACCACTTGGGTGCCTCCTGTATGCGCTCCGAACAGGGATCAAACCCACGATCTAGGTGTGTGTCCTGACTATTGAACTGTTGAACCTACAACATTTTGGCTCATGGGACAATGCTCCAACCAACTGAGTCACCCAGCCAAGGCAATAGGTGGTGTTGGATGGATGGTTATTGAAAAAATGTCCTTCAAAAATAATTCCTTGGTTTGATTGATTAGTCTTTACCTGCCTATCCTCAGCAAAAGACAACCTTCTGACCTCACAGACCAGCCCATTCTACTAACAGACACTTGTAACTTTTTAAGAGATTTTTGACACATGGAGTTGAAACCTGCCTTTCTATAACTTTCAGGTATTCTCCCTATTTCACCCTCTGGGGTCACAGCTACATACAGTATGTCTTCCAACACCTCTCCCTATGTTCATATTGGGTTTCCTAAGTCTTTTCTTTCCTGTGGTAAACATTTTTAACTTCTGGAATTTTCCTTTAGATGATAAGTTTTTCTAATTCTCATTGCCTTGGTGACTCTCTTCAACTGTGTCTTCATATTAACGAGCATAGAAGAGACGTCTCTCCTCTGAAACCCACGCCTGCTCATCAGTGACCAAGGCAAGGTGGGCGCCCGGAATTGCGCCCCAGCCTCTGCAGGATGGAGTAGCCTGTGTGGCCCTCTCCCTTGCCACCTGCTGCCCTTTCCGAGTGACCCGCCCCCATGACACTTAGATTTTTCAATGCTGCCACAACAGACCACAGGTTTTCAGGGAGGTAGCTCTGGGGAAATAGAGGACAGGCCGCCTCGAATGATGAAAGGATGATGGAGCAGCATCTGGAGAGCTGGAGGTCTGGGGAAAGGGCCAGGCCGTGCTGGGAGTTTTAGTAGAGAAATAGGGAAAGAGGAGGGACCCTGGAAAGCCCTAGGGCAAAACAAGAGCACAAGGGCCAGTTGATCAGTAACGTGGGGTTGTTGAAAGGACAGGCATGGGTGTGGCAGGGAAGAGAAGGGAAGATAACCTCCCGCCAGCTCCCAATTCTTCCTCTGTTGACCCAGAGTCCCTGGCTTAACAGTTCTTTGCTATGGCAGCTTCTGAACTAAATCTAAGACTAAAGTTATTGAATTCACCTCTCAAAAAATTATTCTACTTAAATTTCATTTTAATATGCTTCTGTTCTGTGAATTTTGCATCAAACGTGTTTTACATTTGCACTCACATACAATATATGATTAAATTTGGAATGAAATGATTAATTAGAGAGATAATGTCAGATGTTTTATTCTAATGCCAGCTCATTAAGCAAATTCAGTAGTTAAGCAAACTTAGTCTCTCATTTAGTTAAAATAGAGAGGAATTTTCTCTGGTAAAAAGCTGAAATACTATGTGAGATTCTTTTTGGGTGAATGGCCCTTTTGGATAAATGCTCCAGTGACCTATCTGTTCCCCTTCTCTATTCTGTGAAACTCAGTGGATTGAGAACCAAAGAGAACCAGGTAGGGAGGGAGACACTTCTAAATCTGAAGCTGAGATATGCGTGTTAGTTACCATAACTACTAGGAGTCATCTAGACCAATTTCTTATCTCACACAGAATCCCATGGACAGCCCTACCAGTAGACCGGTGTACTTGGGAGTTTGTTTGGACTTGAGCACTACAGGCTGGAGAAGGGGTGCAGCAGGGAATACAATGGTCAGGAAAGGAAGGGGGATGGGGAGCTACAGTGAGAAGGGAAGTTGCCAGGGGCTACATGCTCAATACATGATAGAGTGACTGAAGGATAAGTATATTCATTCACTATTAGACTACCTACTGGTTGGACAAGTATTAGGCTGCAAGAAATGAGATGAATAAGTGAGAGACAGAAATGTAAACAAATATTAATTGCAAAACACTGTAGTGTAGAATCCAGCGCTTGATGGCTTACTCAACCTCTGCCTTTGGACTGTGTAGCTTTAAATCTTTGTTTTATCATTCTCTGAATAAACTTGATCCTGTTAACTTCTTTATGCCTCAGTTTTTTCATCTGTTAAATGAGAATAATAACAACATCTTTCTTCTTCGTGGGGTAGATGTGAGTATTGAATGCATTGTTGTACATGAAGTATGTTGACCTTGCCTGGCACAGAGCAAGCGCTATATGCATGTGGGCAACTATGATTATTATCACAGCTGAGGTCACCATGTGCTATATGGGCACAGAGGGAAGAGCAGGTGACTCACTCTGGGGAGGCCTGGGAGGTTTATGGAGGAGGTAAATTGAATAGAGCCTGGTCTCATTGTTTGCTGGGCAGATATAGGGCAGGGGTTGGTGCCCGAGAGGAGAGCCCACACAGAGACGATGCCACGTGCATGGACCAGGACTCTTGGCAGAGAGTGGGGTGACTGGAAACCCACCAGTGAACTGATTACTTGTGGGATGTTTAAGTACATTTTTTTTGTCTTTCAAAGATGCAATAAAGAGGAAATTACCAATGCACATGGAGGAAATATATTCTTATTGTGTTTTGTTCTGACATTGTCCTCAAAGCCTGAGAGCATGTGTAGATGTGGAAGATGGCCTCCGTAAGCTAAAATAACCTGTTTTCATATGTACGAGAGTGTAACAGAAACACCTATGTGGATACACATGGTGAATTGCATGCGCTGAGACAATTGTCCTTTGTGGCCGGTTTGTAAATCATCCTGTTCTTGGTCTTGTAAAATTCATCCTTGTGCTGATTGTAGTGGTCACAGACTTTCAAATCACAGAGATGACATAATCCAACAACCTTATTTCATAGCCAATAAGCCTGAGGCCCAGAGAGTGACTCGCTTAGTTGGTCAGTGGGACAATCAGGACGAGAATTTGGGTGTTGTTACAGGCTGAGTGTGTATCCTCAAAATTTGTATGTTGAAATCCTAGTCTCCAGTACATCAAATGTGACTATGTGCCAAGATAGGGTCTTTAAGACAGTAATTAAGTTACAATGAAGTCATTAGAATGAACCCTAGTTCAATCGGACTGATGTTATAAGAAGAGAAGTTGGACACAGACACCTGTAGAGAGAAAATAACATGTGAAAACAAGGGAGAAAGTGGTCAGCTATGAGCCAAGCACAGAGGTCCTGGAAGAAAACAACCTTCTGATACCTTGATCTTGGATGTCTAGCACCCAGAATTATAAAAACATAAATTCTTGTTGTTTAAGTTGCCCAGTCTGTGGTAGGTAGCTATGGCGGCCCTAGCAAACCCCAGCAAGCGCGGTGCCAGGCAGGAGTTCTCTGCAGTCCTCAGCCACCGAGGCAAGGCCGGGGTGTGTGCCTGGCCCAGGGCGAGGCCTCGAGCCCCCGGCACTTCTGCACCTCTCGCCCACTCTTGGAATGAATGATACCCCAGGCTGCACCCACACAACTGACAACTTCACCCAATGAACTAGTGTCCAGCCAGAAGACTCAGAGGAAGTTCCCCCAAGGTCAACCTGATGAAAAGTCGATACTGATGGTATTTTGTAATTTATGATGATGATGATGATGATTCAATTTGGGTATGGTGACTATCAATAAATGTTACTGTTTTATTTGCGTGTCTTGACTGCAGTTTTATCGTAGGCAAAGACCATAATAATATGCTCATTGTTGTAATCTTTGCTCTTGATTTAAAAAAAAAAAAATTCTCATTAGATAATGAGAGGACCAATTACCAGCCATAATTCAAACAAACAGTGCCCCTGTTCTGGAATCAGAACAGTCATTAACTGTCAACTCCCCGTGGATATACTGCCATCTGGCGGTATGAGGCCTGTGGATCCACTTTCACAGTCTGATGTTGCCTGTGTCTTGACATATGTTTGTTCTCGTTTCCTGCTGATTTTCTTGTCAGCTGTCCAAATCCAGGGGCGAGAACCACGCAGGGCCAAGTCTTTGCAGAATATTGCAAGGGACAAAAATTGTCTCTGATTTGCTCCTGCTTTGGGTTTAAATGGTGCTGGCAGTCTGGTATGTTCCCTCCTTTGGATGAAATCCTGACTTCCATTCACCAAATTAACATCTCTCTCCCTCTCCCAAATTCCTTTTATTAGTATAGAACTCACAGTTTAGAAATCGCTTCTCTAACTACTCTCTCACTTGGTTCTCAAACAACGTTTGGGAGTGGGCTGGTCTAGAATATTAACCTCATTCAACAAAAATTTGTTGCATATTGGTTGTGCTTATACTGGGAAGTAGGGATACAAAGGTGAAAAGACCAGAGCCAACTTAATCCATGAGGTACAGAAGGTCCAATGCCTAGAATCCACAGTATTTTTAGGGACTGTCAAAAGTTCGGAAATAACAGAAGTCAGGCCAATGAATCATCAGAGTAGTAATTAGTAAAAGCTTGGTGCATACACCAAAAAAGATAATTTGCAAACTGGAGCACTCAAACCAAAACATGGAATGAGGCTTTGGGGTATATTGTTATAAAGTAGCTTATCTAGTGAGAAAGCAGTGACTGCTTATTCTTAAAGTGGTGATCGGTTACAGGATTATAATTTTCCTAATGATACGGAATTGGTCAGTGTTTACCTCATGTCAACCTTGGGAAATAGTTTAAGTTTTGCTTGTGATTTTCAGAAGCATAAGCAAGAAATGACCCAGGTCAACTTAGCCTTGCAAAATTAGCTAAATTAAGCTTCATTCGTATGACTAAACTGGCTTTGTTTGCTCATGGAATTTTCAAGGTTGGTCTCCATTTGTTTTTTATTTTATCAAAACTCACGAAAATAATTTCTTTTAAAATTGAAGAAGAAGTGAACTTTTATGTGGAGGGAAATGTTTTACTCTGTAATATTAATATATTCATCTTCATGCCAATACATTTGTGTAACACAGCAAAAGCAGTTCTAAGAGGGAAGTTTGTGGAAATAACTGCCTACCTCAGTGAACAAGAAAAGTCTCAAATAAACAATCTAACTTTATACCTCAAGAAACTAGAAAAAGAACAAACAAAGCCCAGAGATTGTAGAGGAAGAAAATAACAAAGATTAGAGCAGAAATAAAAGAAATAGAGACTACAGAGACAATAGAGATCCATGAAACTAAGGGCTGGTTCTTTGAAAAGATAAAGTTGACATTACAACTGACAACACAGAAACACAAAGGATCATAAACTACGATGAACAATTATACACCAACAAATTGGACAACATAGAAGAAATAAGTAAATTTCTAGAAACATACAATCTGCAAAGACAGAATCACGCCAAAGTAAAATCTCTGAACAGACTGATCACTAGTAAGAAGGTTAGTTCTCAGTACACTACTCCAGACCAGATGGCTTTGCTGGTGAGTGCTACCAAACATCTGAGGAAGAATTAGTACCAATCTTTCTCAAATTCTAAAAAATTAAAAAAGGAGGAAAAACTTCTAAACTTATTTTGTGAAGCCAGAATCACTGATACCGAAAGCAAGCAAGGAGACCCCACAAAAAGAATATTAGGCCAATATCCATGTTGAACAGAGATGCAGAAACCCTCAATAAAACATCAGCAAACCTAATTTAACAATACTTTGAAATGATCATACACTATGATCAAAGGTATTTATTCCAGGAATGAGAGAATGATTCAACATCCACAAATCAGTCAATGAATTAACAAAATGAAGGATAAGAATCATATGATAATAGATGGATGTAGAAAAAACTTTTGAAAAAATTCAATATCAAAAATGGGTACGAGGAAACTCACCTCAACATAATAGAGGTCACGTATGATAAGCCCACAGCTAACCTTATGCTCAGTGGTGGCTCAGTTTTGTCACTGTTTTCAGCAGAATAATAGCAATCCTGGCCAGAGCAATGAGGAGAGAAAAAAGAAAAGGCAGCCAAATTGGAAAGGAAGAAGAAAAACTGTCACTCTATGTAGATGGCATCATAATATATACACATGTATTTTAATGTGCATATGTTTTATAATATATATATATTTAAATTATAGTAAATAAATGTAATAACAAATTTGCCTCTCACACCATTGTAATTCTGGAATTCAGGGCCATTTCTACATTCATAGTGTTGTGCCACCTTTACCACAGTCTGTTTCCAAAATTTTCATCCCCCCAAAGAGAAACTCTGCCAACGTTAAACAGTGACTTCCCATTCTTCCCTCCTCCCAGCCTCTGATACCTTTGAATCTACTTTCTTTCTCTATGAGTGTGCCCATTCTAGGCATTTTCATATAAGTAGAATCATACGATATTTGACCTTTTGTGTCTGGCTTATTTCACTTATATTTTCAAGATTCATCCACGTTGTAGATGTATCAGAACTTCCTTCAAGTTTATGGCCGGATAATATTTGAATTCTATGCATATACCATATTTTATTTATCCAATTTTCCTTTGAGGGACAGACATTTGAGTTGCTTTCATCATTCGGCTGTTGTATATAATGCTGCAGTGAACATTTTCATACAAGTATCTGTTTTGATCCCTATTTTAAATTATTTTGGGTATATTCCTCGGAACTGTATCACTGGACCATATGGTAACTCTGTGTCAGTTCTTTAAAGAACTGCTTTCCCAGCAGCTGTACCATTTTACACTCCCAACACATTATTTTTCATGTTTTTCTTTGATTGTAGACACTACAGAAGTTATGAAGTGGTTTGCCATCATGGTTTTGATTTGCATTTTCCTCATGGTTAAAGATATCAGGCATCTTTTCATGTGCCTATCAGCCACTTCTGTAACTTCTTTGGAGAAATATCTATTCAAGTTCTTTGTTCATTTTTAATTGCGTCACTTGCATTTTCGTCATTGGAGTTCTTTTTATGCTGGATATTAAATGGGTCACATCAAAATAATCTAAGTTTCATGGATTCTGTTTTCTTTTTTTTCATTCTGGAATGTAAATCTCTTTTTAACCAAGGTATAGTTGACATACAACTATTATATTAGTTTCAGGTGTACAATATAGTGATTTGAAATTTATATAACTTACAAAATGATCATCCTGATATGTCTAGTAACCATCTATCACCAAAGTTATTGTGATACTTTGACTGTATTCTCTATGCTGTACTTTACATCCCCATGACTTATTCATGTTATAAGCATGTACTGCTTAATCCCCTTTGACTTTTTGCCCGCTCCCTCCCTGCCCAACCCTCTAGCAACTATCAGGTTTTTTTCTGTATCTATGAGTCTGTTTTGTTTGTTCATTAGTTTAGTTTTTCAGATTCCATCTATAAGTGAAATGATACACTATTTGTCTTTCTCTGACTTATTTCACTTAGCATAACACCCTCTAGGTCTATCCATGCTGTCACGAATTGAAGATTTTATTCTTGTTCATGCTGAATAATATTCCACTGTGTGTGTGTGTATAGCTACTTCTTCTTTATCCACTCACCTAGTGATGGACACCTAGGTTGCTTCCATATTATGACCATTGTAAACATTGCTGCAGTGAACCCAAGGGTGCATGTAACTTTTTGAATTAGTGCTTTGTTTTCTTCAGATAAGTGCCCAGAAGTGGAATTGCTGGACCCTTCTGTGTCTCTTGACGTAGGCTTTGTTTTAAAGTCTATTTTGTCTGGTGTAAGTATTGCTTTCCCCGACTTTTTTGTTTGTTTGTTTCCATTTTCACAAAATGTATTTTCCATCTCTTTACTTTCAGTCTGTGTCTTTCCATCTGAAGCAAGTCTCTTGTAGGCAGCGTATGTAAGGGTCTTGTTTTCTTTTCTTTTTCTTCTTTTCCTTAATCTTTATTGTATTTTTTCCATTACCATTTAGTGCCTTTATGCCCCCACCCCTCCCCCACCAGCAATCACCACACTGTTGTCCATGTCCATGAGTCCTTTGTGCTCAATCCCTCCACCCTCTACCCGCCCCCCACTAGCTATCATCTTTAATTTTAAAGACATTTATTCAGCATCACGATCAGGCTATTCCATTCAGCAGTCAACAGCTTGGGTGCAAAAAAATCTAGTTAAAATTCTTTGTTGGAATGCTTTTGCCTTTCACAGAACAGAAACTAAAATAACCTGTTACACGATTAATCACAAATACAGTCCTCGAGTTTTTGCCCATTCATGAGCGTATTGTCTAAAACATGTCCTCTTTGTGGCAGCTGGGCCCTGCCACCACTGTGCATGCCCGAGTTCCCAGATCTTCTGTACCCTGTAGCTTCCCTGTCACTTCTCTGGCTCTCTTCTCCTCCTGCACTTTGTTTCTGGACAGCAGTTAAAACCTCCTACCACTGCCATAGCTGCTGCTGCTGCTGCTGCTGGAACCTCCACAGCCACCCGGGTTTCCTGGTCGGGGCTCACCTCAGGGACCGGAGCTTCTGCCTCCAAAGGTTCTTCTTTTCATGGGTCCGAAATTTGAAGATTGATGGTTGTAATCGCCAAAATCCTCGTTGCTTCCGCCACCTCCAAAATTGCTTCCATCACCACCAAATCCGTTGCAGCCGTCCTGCCCGGCACTGGATCTACCACCGCCAGGGCTGCCAGCGAAGCCCCCTCGACCACTGAAGTTTCCTCCATGACCAAAGTTGTCGTTCCCATGAAAACCACCTCCAAAGATTCCAGAGCCACTTCAACCTCTAGCCGTCTCTTGCTTAGACAGAGCTTTCCTTACGTCACGGTTGTGGCCGTTCACAGTGTGGTGTTTCTGAATGACAATCTTGTCGGCAGAGTCGAGGTCATCAGAAGTTACAAAATCAAAGCCTCTCTTTTTGCCACTGCCTCGGTCAGTCACGATTTCAACCACTTCAATTTTCCCATACAGTTCAAAATAACCTCTTAGGTGATGTTCTTCAGTGTCTTCTTTAATACTACTGACAAAAATCTTTTTCACAGTTAAGGGGCACCAGGTCTTTGAGAATCATTTCTTGAGACCGTCTTCTTTGGTTCCACAACTTTCCCACCCACATATGTGGCCTTGCATTTGTGGCGTCGTCTACATACTCCACAGTGACATACGTGACAAACCCAAAGTTGCTGGAGTGCTGGGTGTTTGGGTCTCTCATCACCAAAGAGTCTGTGAGTGTTGCCCATTGTTCAAAAGGGCTCCTCAAATTCTCATTGGTTGTTCAAAGCCCGAACCTATGAAAAAAGCTCCTGCTGCTGTTTCGCCTCTTTCGGACTCTGACTTAGACATAACGACTGCGAGACAGGAGATTTCAAGATGCTTCCTCAGCTCTGAAAAGAAGCGATCTAACAAATGTTTCTCAAGGGTCGTGTTTACTTGTCCATTCAGCCACCCTATGTTTTTTGAAATGGAGCACTTAGTCCTTTTATATTTAAAGTAATTATTGATAGGTATGTACTTATTGCCATTTTAATTGTTGGTATACTAGCTTTACAAGTGATTGGTCTACTACCTTTACTATATGTTTGCCTTTACTAATGGTTCTTTTTCTTTAATATATTTTCTTATTTCTAGTTTTGACCTTTTCTTTTACACGTAAAGAATTCCTTTTAACATTTCTTGTCATGCTCTTTTAGTGGTGATGAACTCCTTTAGCTTTTGCTTATCTGGGAAAATCTTGATCTCTTCAATTCTGAATAATAATCTTGCTGGGAAGAGTATTTTTGGTTGTTGGTTTTGCCTTTCATCATGTTAAATAGACTGTGCTGCTCCCTTTTGTCCTGCAAAGTTTCTATTGAACAATCCGCCGATAGTCTTACAGGCATGCTCTTGTACATAACTAGTTGTTTTTCTCTTGCTGCCTTTAAGATTCTCTCTTTATTTCAACTTTTAACATTTTAATTATCATGTGTCTTGGTCTGGACCTCTCTGGGGTCCTCTTATTGGGAACTGTCTGAGCTTCCCAGACTTGGATGTCTGTTTCCTTCACCAGGTTAGGGAAGTTTTCAGCCATTATTTCCCCAAATAGTTTTTCTGTCTCTTTGCCTCTCTTCTCCTCCTAGGACCACTATGATACAGGTGTTGTTATGCTCCATGTTGTCCCAAAGGTCCCTCAAACTATCCTCGTTCTTTTTCATTCTTTTTACTTTGTGATCTTTCAGTTGGGTAGTTTCCCCTATCCTGTTTTTCTGATTGCTGATCCATTCTTCTGCATCTGATCTGTTGTTGAGCCCTTTAGCATATTACTTTTCATTTCAGTTGTTATAGTCTTTACTTTTGATAGGTTCTTTTTTACAATTTTTATCTTTTTGTTGAAGTTCTCACTGAGTTTAATCCACTTGGCTGAAGAGTTGGATAAGCATCTTTATGACTATTACTTTGAACTCTTTATCTAGTAGACAGCTTATCTCCATTTTGTTTAGTCCTTTTTCTGGGGTTTTATCTTTTGTTTTTTGTTTTTTGTTTGGAACATAATTTTTTGTCTCCTAATTTTTGCCTCTTAGTTTGCATGTATTAGGTATGCCCACTATGTTTCCTGGTCTTGGAAAAGTGGCTTTATTTATAAGGTGTCTGTGGGGCCCAATGGTAGAATCCTGCTTGTCATCCGAGCCAGGTGCTCCAGAGGGGTTCCCTGTGTGGATTAGTGTGGCCTCCTGTTTTAACTGGGCCGCAGCTGCTATGGACGAACTGGCAGGCGAGGCTGGCACCTGGCCTGGCTGGTTGTGAGGCCTGGCCACAGCTGTTCCAGGTGTGCTGTTGTGCAAGGCAAGCCTTCAGTGTGGCCAGCTGTGAGGTCCAGAGTCTACTGTTGCAGACACACTGCTGTGTACCGGTGCCGACTGAGGTCACCCACCAGGTTTGGCAGGGCAAAGACCACCTTGGGGGGGTGTACCGGCCTGGGAGGGTATTCAGGGAAATGCCAGGGTGGGCTGAACAGTGCTCACAAAGTTAATGCAAAGTGTCACAAATGGCTCCTGCATCAGGCCAGCTAGGTGGAGGAAGAGCAAAGAAAAGGTAGAAAAAATGACACCCACAACCATTTCTGATTCTGAAGAAAGTTCCCACAGATCCCTGCCCCTGCAGCACACAGCCTACAATGAGTCGCTGCATCGGCTTCATTTATGACCCAGGGCTTTTCAAACAGCTGCCTCTGCGCGGTGCTCAGAAAGAACGCAACCTTGGTTTCCTAGAGTCTACTGGTTTTCAGAGCCAGATGTTATAGGGGCTCCTCTTCCTGGTGCGGGTCCCCTCGATTTTCAAGAGGGACCTCTGCCGTTGTGCTGTCCCTTCCACTTGTGGGTCACTACCTGGGGAGTGGGGAGGAGGGTGGGTCCCGACCACGCTGAGTCTCTGCCCCCACTACCTGTCTCGTGTGGCTTTTTTCGTCATACCTATAGTTGTAGGAAATCTGTTCTGCTAGTCTTCAGGTTGTTCTAAGAGGTAGCTGTTGTATAGGTAGTTGTAGTTTTGATGTGAATGAGAGGAGGTAAGCTCAGAATCTTCCTGCTGTGCCATCTTGATGCCGTCTTGAACCCAAAGCCGAGACGCTTATTCCTGAAGGCCAATTTAGCTGGTCTGTGAAATGGCATTCTTTGCAGTTGGTGGACTGCCCCCGCGACAAATGTGTCTCCAGATAGCCAAGTCACTGTCCCCTCATGGACTTTATTTTCTTAAAAGCACTTCAATCTTTCCTTAAAAAAAAAAAACATCTCCGTTACATCAGAAGACCACCACCTCTCACTTGGGTTAACGTAGTAACATCTTAACTTGTTTCCCTGTGTCCGCTGCTGCTCTCCTCTAATCTGTACTCTACAGGCGTGTGGCCCAGGCTTTCACGAGCACAAACCTGACTGTGTTGTTCACCTGCTGTAAATCTTTCAGTGCCTCTCGTTGTTCAGAATAAAATGTAACACAATAACGTTGCTTTTAAAATGCTTTCTGATGTGGCCCTACTTTCCTTCTGACTCTCCCTTGTCACTCTCCTCTCCAAACCTGCGCTTCAGCCACACTCAGCTACTGCAGGTCCTGGAACAGAAGACACTTTTGCTTGGCTCTAGGCCTTGGGTATTTTTCCCACCTGCCTTAAATGCTCTTCCTGTTCCTTTACCGCTTGCTAACTCATACCCTTCCCTAAGGTCTTAGCTTACATAACAGTGTATTCTGACATTCTTCCTGATCTCAGTTAAGACTGAGTCAGGTGCTGCTCTTTTGTGCTCCCCCTGTTCTCAGTCCTTAGCCTTGCCTGTAGCTGCCTGTTGACTTGTCTGTCTCCACTGGGGGTCTCTCACCCTCAGGACCAGGAGTGTGTATTGTGCACCATCATATTTCTTTGAACCAGCACAGTCCCTGGGAAAAGTGGATGCTCAATAGGTATTTGTAATATAAATTAGCTCTACGTTCAATTTGTATATCTATACCTACGCCACAGAATTGCAATGCATGACCACAATGAAAGTAAAGCAATGCGATGCTTACAAGAAAATGGCGCCATTCAAGAACGCGGTGTGGAATGCCGAGAACTGTAACACTTGCCTGTCCCCACACTCAGGTATCTCGTTGGCTAAACCGTCATTAGGAATGCAGTGCCTCTGCCAGCTTCCTAATCATTGTCCGTACTTTTGTGGTAGTTCTACCAAGTCACATGAATTGGAGTTTTGTTTTGGAAATCGTTGCGGGGGGAGGGGTTGCCGTAGCCATACACAAACTTGTTTTTCATACCTGGCGAGACTGATTTGCTCTGGTTGATCCACTGCAAAAAGAGAGAGAATGAGGAAATAAGCTTTTTATGGGACAATTGCACTGTTGCCAGTAGTTTTAAATTTGCAGTTTACAGTGTTAGGGTTTTCTCTCCTGGTAGGAAAGAACGTGCTCTTCCTATTTCACTTCTTTTATGTTCATCCTGTTACATTTTCCTTTTTTTAGACCCTCAGCTCTCTGTTTTTGGACCCTCAAACTTTAACCTAAGTTCAAGGAGCCCAGATGTCACCTATACATTCAGAGTACCAAAAGTGCACCCATTTCATAAAAGCTGGATATATTAAAATAGGGCTTAAAGCAGACAAACACATACAATCAAAATGTAAATGTACGTACATGGTGCTGAACATGTGAGATACCTGGCACCATAAACTAATTAGATCCCTGAGACAAACTAACTTAGGAGAGTAGGCCTGTTACTTGTGGCTGAGATCCCCAGACCTGGGTTGCTCTGAAGCTGCATTCTCTCCAGTGGTGGAATGGGGTCCAGGCCTGGGCATGTAAGTGTAGGGTAGACTTTCTGCTTGTATCATGTGCTGCTTTCATATCCTCCCTTGTTAAATGGCCTTATTCCAGAGATTTTCAACATTTTTCTCTTCATGGCACGCATAAACTTATACTAAAATTAGTAATTAATACAATTAGTAATTACTAAAATTCTATGGCACACCAAAAAATATATTGTATTTTTTGCGATCCAACAAAAAAATAGATATAATTTTTTTTCTTCAAAACTAATGGCATAAGCTAAAGACATTGTTCCCTATTATTTGTCACAAAAACATCAAAAACTGTTTAAATTGTGAAACACAGATACAAAAGATAACATTGTGGAAAAAGCTGTTACAGAAAAAGATATGAAATGTGCTTTAATTTTAATATAATGAAATAAAACTGCTTTAAACAAACATTTTTAAAATTTCTACTCAAGGACAAGCACTGAAAATATGCAAAGCTATTACAATATAGTCTATAAACAAAAATGAGTAAACAGTGATTTAAAGCAATTTGCCATGTTGGACATGGTAAAATTGTCAATTACATAAATAAAATATCAAGAATTATAAAATTATTGCTCTGACAACCAATACAAGTAAAAAGAATCCTATTTTAATCTAAGTCAAATGGTGTAACACTACCATAAACAGTGTACCAAAAAATCAGAAACAAATTCTTTTGAGGTTTTACTACTTTTGCTTAACCTTAATCATAGTAAATTGTATATTTAACTCTCCTCATTCCATTAGAATAATCTCAGAGAAAATCTTTATATAACTGTAATGGCTGCAATAGGAAAATTTCAAAAAATAAATTTCAAAAAATAATGTTTCTGATGGCTAGGTGGATACTGAAAATAGCCTAGTACAGAGTTCACTAAAATAACTGCATGGGAATAATTATGGTATTTTAGATGTCAGAAATTGATTTCCCATTGCATTATATGATACACTCTGTGGCAGTTAAAATTTTTATAAAAGGCTATATGACTTATATTTCCCATATTTGATTCATTCACACTGAACAAGCTATTGTTGTGTTGGCTAATGTCATTTCTTTTTTTGACAGTAAGGGAAAAACGGTCAGTGGCTCTGCCTAAATAGTCAGGTACTGCATGTTTAAGAAAATTCTTGTACCCTGGTCAGGAGGCTCAGGTGGTTGGAACGTCCTGTACACTAAAAGGTTGGTTTCCATTCCTGGTCAGGGCACATGCCTAGGTTGTGGGTTTGATCCCTTGTCGGGCACCTACAGGAGGCAACCGATCTCTCTCTCTCCCCCTCTCTCTTTAAAATCAATAAACATATCCTTTGATAAGGATTAAACTCTTTTTTTTTTTTTTTGCAGCACATGGTTGAAAATCTACACTTTATTCAATAGGAGAATTAAATTGTTAAATTACTTTAGATGGAGAATTTAAATCCGTGATAGTGAGGATATTAGGACTAAAACTAGAGTTTAGGACCAGCAAACAGCTTTCTTTGCGAAATCTAAGAGTGTACCTCAATCTGCTTCTCTATTTTAGGAAAGAATAGCAACTAGTGGCCCCTCTGACACAGAACTGAGGTTAAGGAACCCCCAAGAGGAGACCTTGTTTGTCGCTGGTAGGCTTACCTAAAAGTCTGTGTTAACGATCCATTCAGTGATAACTACTGAAGACCTCTAGAGCTCCTCGTAGCCAAGATCACGTTCTGAGACCAGCGGACAGTAATGAGCGCGGATGCAGCCCCTCACTAGACTGTGTTCCACGATGTAATGTTTTTCTGCCACTAGAGGGAGTCATGATTCCGGAGCACAGACAACGAACTGCCTTTTCATCCGCTAGAGAGCAGTGACGGCCACACTAGCAACTCGGAGAGTTGGCGCCCTTAGAATCCTCTCCTGATTCCAGCCTTGGTTAAACGCTACACCTGCTTGGTCCTAAAGCCCCGGCAGACACCTGGACTGGATTGTTAGAAGGAGAAAAACTTGTGAGAACCCGGGTGAACCCCGTTGTCAGTCTTCATTCTACATAATTATCAACTCATATTTTTTGCTCATGAAATTTGTTTACTTTTAACAGGTGATTGGGACTGTCTATAGTTAGAGGATTGCCTATTAACCAAAGCTGCAGGAGAGAGTTTCTGTAAGAGGTCTAACTTTGGCAAATCCTGACTTTGATATATTTTCATATCAGCCTTCTTAATATTCAGTTTATTTCACTTTTATCAAGTACTTAGCATTTTTTAAAAATGGGATGATAAGTAAAAAGTAGAGATTTAGGAAACTGGTTTAGTGGGGAAAAACGTCTAGTAGAAGATTTGGTGAATCTGGACTCAAAAGACTGGGGCTGAGACTAGCCTGCAACTTCAGCTGGGTGGATGTGTCCTGGACGTCCTCAAGGGAACCACTTACCCCAGATTCTTCACCTGTAAATCAGAAATGATAGGCACTTTTTTTTTCATTCACAGGACTGTGTGAGGCTCACATGAAGTAAGGTATTTGGGAATTTTCTGCGAAGTGTTCTCAAGTGTTATGCTAATGGAAGATATTATGGAAGTACCCTTTATATTTTGGACTTAAAAACAATCTCTTGAGGGAATAAGATAAATGTTAATCGTAAAACAATTCAAACAATACTCAGATCTATAGAAAGGAAAGTCCCTCAAAACCCCACTATCAAGAAATTATCCCTGTTAATATTTGAACATACTTTGGGACATCTCTGTATGCACATATATACATATGTATATAAACAATGTTTCCAGGTTAAATAATATATTGTACATTCTATTATTTAAATTTACCTTTTTTTCTCCACTCAGCATTTTAGTAATAATAGCAGTTACTGATCTTTAACAATGTCAGCCGTTGTCTAAACCATTTATGTGAATTCTCATCTAATCTCACAATTATGGTGTTGAGTATGTATATTTATTGTAAAGATAAAAGAACTGAGGTTCAGAGAGGTGAAATAACAGATTTTCCAGTTTTCTGCAATTATAAAGAATCTTACAGATAACATACTTCCTTCTGCTTATAGCTTTCCCACTTTTATTGTTATCTTTTTAGTACCCTGTTTGTTAAAAAGTAGTCAAACCAAGAGGGATGCCTGTTTAAAAATGTCAGTTCTCACACCTAAAATACTCTGGGAGGAGAGGCCAGGGTTTTGGGCCTTTTTAAACAAGCTCTCCTAGGAGACTGTTACATGCAGAATCATGTTTGAGAACAACAGCCTTGGTTCCAACTCCTTGATTGGGATTGCTGGGTTGGTTTTGAATTTGAGACATAATGCTCAACTGCCCTCTAGAAATGTCATACCACTTTACATTACCAGAGACAGTGGGTGCCTGATTTAGACTTTTTTGTTTGGGTCTTTGTATTCTACTCTATTACCTTGTAAATCACTGTAGCTTGTCATCAGGACAGTATCCTACTTGTAGGCTGTTTAACATGTATGTGTGTGTGTGTTCTGAAGGTTGAATTTAAGGTTGTGTGCTTTTCTTTAATCTTGTCCATCATTTCGAGCTTCTCAGAAACTTATCTGTGTATTCTGTTCACGGTCACTCTCTCTTTCTTATCTCCTCGACACCTTCCCTCCTGCCCTACTTCCTTTCTGTCCTTTGCACATTGTCTTCAGGGCTGTAAGATCTACTTTTCTAAAATTATACTGGATAAAGGAAGGCATGGACTTTGCATAATTGGTCCTTACAGATGGAAAACAAATTCTAGTTCTTTCCACAAGAGGTCAACTACGATCTACCCTCCACCTGCCTCCCCCGCTATTTGATAGCGTTCGTTTATCCTATTCTTAGTCCAGAGTCCTTCTGCTTAATCCCCCCAAAGTCTTGATCCTCCCAACTTCCAGTCTCGACACCAAAATCGTCAAAGTGAAAATTCTCCCCCTTGACTACATAAATGTCACTCCTTTGCTGGACCCTAGATTTTACCCTTAAACCTGTTTGAGTTATTAGCTATTAACTTCTAGTTTTTCCTAAAGTTAGGTTCTCCTTATCCTGAGGTTCTAAATAAAACCCTTTTTCTCTTTCTCAAAAATTATCTTCCTTCTACCTAGAAAACTGGATTTCTTTCAATTTCTTCATCCTTGAGGTAAAGAGCTACTTTCCCTTCTAAAGGAGATGGAAAGCCTTTTAAAAACTAATTAACAATTAACTCAACAGTTAAGCTATAGATGTTTAACAAATGATAACAGGCATGAACCTAAGAAATTGTGTACTCTGGAATATTTAGTGGGAGGGTGATTCACCCCAGACTTAATATCAAGTTTACATTATTCAGTTATGACAACAATTATTTCTAATTGTCTATGGTTAAAAAAAAACACAACAACTTCAAATCTATGCACAGAGAACAAAGTCATATAAAATGAGACATGGGCAGGTTTTCTGCACTAAATGTTACCCCCAAATGAATATGAAAATGTTCTCTTCTTCCAGTACATCTATTCGAGTGAGAGCTGCATTCTAATACAGATTTCTAAACCAAATTTTTTTAATCCTTGCCTGAGGGTATTTTTTATTATTGATTTTAAAGAAGGAGCTAGAGAGAGAGACAGACATGGATTGGTTGCCTCCCATACACACCCCGACTGGGGACTGAACCTGCAACCTAGGTATGTGCCCTAACTGGGAATCCAACCCGCAACCGGGTTGATGTACCAGATGACGCTCCAATCAACTGAGCCACTTGGCTAAACGAAACCATTTTTTAGAACATTTCAGATCAGAGGGTTTTTAGCCCATGAGTGAGAATGTTAATGCAAAAGGAAAATGAGGTAATATGAGCAGAATGTTGGGCCGGGATCCTGAAACTCTCCCTCCCTTCCTTTGAGCATTTGTTTCTCTTTGGAGCTGTCTCTATGTGACCCATAAAGATAATTACTTGCAATTTCAAATGTCTATAGATGCCATTTACATAAGAGACTGAAGGAGTGAAAAGATTGTACGATAGTGTTATTTTGATTTTGTAGAGCAGCATCTTGTGCGATAGTAGTTCAGATGAAAGCTGTGTTCCCTGATATTTGGTGTTTCAAATTATTCAAAACACGAGCATAAGAGTGCCAACAAGTCAGAGGGGGAACAAACACTGTTTTATGATTTGTAGTGCTGTTACTTTTATTTTTCAACATTTAGCAAACAGCAGTCCAGTTTAATCCTGGCATGGCCCCAATTTGGAGAACGTAAAATTCAAATGAATGCATAATTGTCTCAGAGACGTGGCTAAGTCGTATTCATATCCATGATATTTTCTCCTGAAGATATGTCAGAACACCTGCCAAACATTAACTGTTAAAAATCACAACCACCTCCAAGAACTATGGACCGTGTTCTGCTTTGGGGAGAAAACCAAAACCTCTTGAGCTATACCCACTGTCTACCCTGAGAAAACAAGCCATCGTTCTGCATATACAAATGACTAAGTTGACTAATTCCCTGCCCGGACTTGGCAGAATTGTTTATTGAACTGATTGAAATGACCAGATGTTTTGGCAGCTTATGTAGACATAATCTAATAGACTCAATAATTGACTTAAGTAAACGTATCAGAATGTGGACTGGCACTAGAACTGCGGATTCTCTGTCTGTGATGACTTCAAATCCTATTTAAAAGGGCAGGCGGCTCATGTAATTGAAATGCATAGAGATTGGCACCATCTCATTCATTTACTTTGGTAATTTACAGCCTATTTAGATCTGAGCATCCCTGTAACTTGCGAAAGTAAGCGAGGAAAAGCTGCAGCTTTAGAGATCTATAAAAAATTGTCTTTGAGGCTGTCTGCTCAAAGGGGAATGAAGTATTTCTGTGCATAAAAATCCCCAGGTGAAAAAATTTAAGCAAATTTTCATTTCATTCAGATTATCTAGAAAATGATACATTTGTATTTTTCTTAAAATGTTGAGCATTTTATGTAAGAATGTGTAATACCAGAATTTTCCATGTTATTTTTTGATTCTCCATTTTGCTCTGAAAACATTTGTTGTGTTGTAATCTCTATTGGTGATAAAAAAATATTCATTATAAATAGCTCACAGAGATCAACTTTCTCTTAAAAGCCTATCATCACAAGAAACATTTCAAATTGTGGTTTAATTTTTTAGAACAAGAGATAGTCTACAGGACTTTTTATGCATAAAACTTGCTAACCTAGGCTAAGATTTTGGGCTAGACAATCCACTGGGCTCCATTTAATTTTCTACTTCTCTGAAGTTAAGGATTTCTCTTCAATTTGTTTAGTAAAGATTTTCATATCTCCCTTCTTTCCCTTTTTTTTTTCCTATTTCTATTTCCTTTTCTCTTTGTTCCTAAAAAACGCCCCCTAAAACTGATAGACCGTGGGCGCCGGCAGGAGTAAACGCAGGGCACTCACGGCCCTCGGACCTAAGGACGTGGTCCGCATCGCTGTCCAGGAGTTTGTACAAATTTCCTTGTAACAACCTGGAGAGCAGACACCTTTACACTCTCCGATTGGCCTACTACACCCACAGTTCTTGGTAAAATAAAGTCCTGAATTAGCATAGTAACAATCACACCACTCAATTTCTTTAATCAGTTAGAGCTGTCTGTGTTTGTCTTTGCCTTGATGTGTTTGGAAGGCAGACTGGCTCCGCAGGTCTTTCCCCCGCCGGCGGACGCAGGCCCTTCGTGTCCTTGATACCAGGCGCCGCGAATGACCGACTCACCACCCGCTCCTTCTCTTTGAAATCCTACCTCGGTTGCGTTGCGGACGGGCCCTGTGTGAGGGAAGACGACGGAAAATCGCACGAAACCTGACCGAGGCCTACTTGGGGCGAAGGAGACATAAAATAAAAAATATTTTATGAAATCATTTGGCTGAGATATCACCCACTGGGTGCAGGATCGTGGCATTTCCCCCCCCCCCCCCCAGAAAACAAAAATGTTACAATTATAAATGAGTCAGTCTTCTGAGAAGTGCCGGTTAGAATGATTGACGTCTGCAGATGTGCTGAGTCTGTGGTTGTAGGTGCCAGATGTTAAGTAGCACTTAGGGACTCTTGGTGGCCAGGGTCATTTCCTTTACTTAACGATAGTCCCCACTCCTCTGCCTGCTTCTCCCGCTCTGTAGTTCTTGGTTGATCCTGGGTTTTGAACATTGAGCAAAAACTAACCCCAAACACATCTGGAACAGCAGAGACTCTGATGCTTTTTAAAATGCAGTGTTATTTTGTGATGGGTTTTCATGGCAAATTGTTTTTCTTATTGAACTCAAAGCGAAGGCTGTGGGAGACTGGCATTTCGGGAGCTAGCGCCAGGCACAGTCTCTGGGACCCTCCGGCAAACCTCTGAGTTGGCCACCGTCACCCGCATGTTCTGGTTGAAGGCTGGAGGTCAGAGGAATTACCAAGCGGGAACGGAACCAGACTTGTCTGACTCCAGAGTCCTTCCCCCTTCCCCGCTGCATATTTGCGTGCTTTCCTGGCTTGGTTCAATTTTCTCATTAGTGAAGGGATATCATGTGGGAAAAAAAGTCAAAACCAATGTTACTCCAAACTCCCATATCTATTTTCACAATGTTATGACCAAGATAGAGGAGATTAAATTTTATTTTCCTGGCTGTATCTTTGGAATAACTGAGGCACACTCTTGGCAGAAAGAGGGCTGCTTGGTGTTAGGAAAGCACAATTAAAAAGGAAATAACCAGCAAAAGAGACAATTTTAATCTGTATACCAAGCTTTAAAGATTTTGGAAATATTTGGGTGACTTACTGCACTTTCAGTCTTTATATAAATGTTTGGTGCTCTGCATATATAGCCATTGTCTTTTTTTTTTTTCTTCCCCAATTTAAACTTTTCTCCAGAAAGATGTGAAAAAGGAAAGAAGGACTTGTTCAGACCTTTTCAAGCCCATTTGTCAAGTGGACTGCATTTGTGCCCTTTCTTTAAAAAGATGCTTTACAATGTATGAGAGGAGCTTTTGTAAATTAATATCATCATTAAAAATAAGCTGGCCTCCTTGTACACCTCCTTTAACTTCTCGTTATGCAAGGCCGCCGTGCTGGGCTCGGCAGACAGAAGTTTTGGCATGGCCCTTCGGCCCAGGGGAATATTAACTTACAAGGCTTCCCCTATTTTGCTTTTACATGTCTGAAACTATTTCAAAACTTAGCGACTGAAATACAAGTTATTAAGTCCACTTTACTAGAATGTGAGAAGTGCTTTTGTTCTCCCCTCCCCCGCCCCCTTTGAAGGAAAGGTGCTTGGGAATGAGTGAGTGTATTTTTAAGACGTGTCCTGGCTGCTTCTGAATATCTACATGGACAAATAGCCCAAGAGTATAAAAGGGCAGCTAAACTAAAGCTCAGGCTGAGTTCTCCTAGGGTGAGATCCTGGGTGCAATTTAAATGCCACTCTGAGATTTTGAAAAACCATTTTGTTTCATTACATTTCATGTTCTAGCTGAGTGGGGAGACTAGGTGGGAGCTGAAATGGGAAACTGGATTCTTTGGTTTCTAGTCAGCAGAGTCTCCTGACTTTGCAAAGGTGTTGCCTCTTCTTTCGGCGGGGCTCCCTCTCCGGGAATAAGGTGTCAGATTGGGGTGGGGGGTCTGATCTCTTGAAGCCTCCTGGACAGTGTGAGTTTTTATCATTTTCATCGCCTCCCATGCCTGCCTAAGCAGCTGGGTGCAAATGGGACTCTCTCTGCCTGTGTGTTCCTCCCCGATGCAGGGACAGACACTGCCTGGGCGCAGTCTCCAGAGTCTGGGAAGTGTTTATGGGTCTCCAGCAGCTGGAAAGGTTTGAGTCTCTTTGGCAGATGTTTGCTGTTCCAGCCACTTCATTAATGTTGGAAACTAAACCCCTGACTCTTCCTGACCAAAGCCCCAAGTCGTGATTGACAGCTGGGGTGTGCTTCCTCCCACAGAAGCCCTACACAGCCTGAGAGCAAGAGAGAGGGAGTGAAGAGAGGGGTGGGAGCAAAAAGGGAGCTGCGCTAACACCCCAAAAATACCAAGGAAGGAGAGGAGACACTCGTTGAAGGAGAAAGACGAATTAAGTACGACTAGCTGAGATCTGAAGTCCCATCATGTGCTTGGGTCTTTATAATTAAATGATTATCCCAGGTCTCATGCGTTTATTAATCCATCCATGGCAGATTTCCTGACAACCTACTTGGTGCCAGGTGTACGCCAGCCTAGGTGATACAAAGCAAATAAGAGCGCACAAGGACTTGGCACCCCAGGAGTTCCTTGTTTGCTGGGGGAAATAAACATGCAAAAGACAGCAAGACAGCGAAGGGGCCACTAAGGCAGAGGTAGGAATCACCACCGCCTTGGGGAGCGGGGGAACCTTTCACAGAGGAGACGGCATTTGAGATGGGTCTTGAACTAGTTTTTCAGGCCCAGAAGGAGGGAGGGGCTGAGGTACAGAGGGAATTCCCATAAAGGGATCTGCTTTAGTGAAGGCACAGATAATGGAAGGCCAACGTTTTGAAGCAGGTATAATGATTAAACATTTACAAACGGAAACACTATGGCTTAGCTTTGATTTTAAACGACAGAGGAGCTCGAGGCTCCAGGCTGCACGATCTGGAATCTCCCTCTTCTACCTGCGGGCTTAGGCCCTCAGACCCCCTCTGAGCTCTGCTGCCTTTGTAGTAGAAAATAGAAAAGATGGAAAACACAAGGGTTTGTTGAAACCAGATATTTTATTTCTTTAGCTATTTAAAACACTGCAGATTTCAAACCAGAGGACCGGTCTGCAGGAAAATCTGGACGAATTTTGTGCCTGTGGCCGCGTGGGAGCGGGGAAGGGGAGCCGGCTGCAGGACACCGCTCGCCCTCGGAGGCGAGGCGCATTCCCGCGGGGCCGAGCGCCCGGAGCTTCCGCGCGGTTCGCTCCTGCGAGCTGCCTGCAAGCCTTCCGCGTGCGTCGCGACGCACCGGCCCCGAAGCGGAGCTCCAGATCTGGGTTTGAAGAGACGGAAGGAGGAAAGAGAAGGAGCAAGGAAAGGAAGAGAAGAAAAGGAAAAAAAAAAAAAGAGAGAGAGAAAGGGGGATGGGAGATGGGGAGGAAAAGCTAGGGAAGAAGAGAGAAGAGACGGGGGGAGTAGGATAGAGGAGAGGAAGGCGAAAGTGCTGCGAACACTGGGAGAAAGGGAGAAATTGGAGGAAAAACTGGAAAGGAGTTACCGGCGGTGAAGGGAATGGGAAGGGCCCGAGAAGGTAAAATAGTCTGGAGAATGAGAAAAGAGATGAGGAGGGCAGGGCAAAGACCGGCCCTGGCACCAGAGCGCGCGCATTCCGTGAGCGCACCGCAGGGCCTGACAAGAGTCCCAACGGGTAACGCTCAGTCCTTTGCCAGGGTCTCCAGGCGGAATGAAGTGTCGCCCCTCAGGCCGCGCGGCCCGTGGAGTTGCCCACTCCCCCGCCCCCCTCCCGGCACGCTGCGCTCAAATTCCACCATACACTCATTTTTCCCCCCCGCGGCTGCCCACAGCTCCGCACTCCCCGAGGGGCAAGACTGTCCTCGGCGCGAACGCAGCGCCCTTGGGACCCCACGGGCCCCTGCTCCTCCTGAGCCCAGAACTCCTCAGTCTTGGTGCCAGACGGCGAGGCCGGGCTGATCGATGGGCGAGCAGTCATCTGCTCGGTGCGGGACAGCGGACTCGCCGCGGGGGCTGCGGCTAGAGGGGAGGCGCGCCGCGGCCCAGCGTGGTGACCCCCGGGCCTTGCTGCTGGAAGCGCGCCGCTGTCGGGACCTCTGCCACAGTTCCGGCGGGTCCTGCAGCCACCCCTGCCTGGATTTGGAGTATAAAAATAAACGATTGTAAATGGAAAGGAGGGGATGGAAGGGCACAAACACACTTCGGGAATGAAGTTCCTCAAAGGAGCCTTATTTGTTGTTTTGTTCTGATCCATTTTATTACTGTCTATTTGCTCCAAGTGCTTAAAGATTAGTTCCCTATCTCTGTCCCTTCCCTCAGCGACGAACCACCGGCCCGCGCGCGAGGGTCGATTTGCTTCCGCGGTGACTCGCTCCCGGGCAAAGCAGCTCCTGGGAGAGCCCTCCGAGATTCGGGGGATTGCAGGTTTCGAGTGAGGAAATGTCACCAGCCCCAAACTGGGTCTCACAGAAGGCCATCTGTATCTGCACCCGGAGCCCCGGAGCCGTTTCCGCGGACCACCGGCGCGGTGGCTGGGCGGGGACTCCTTGCCCAACGACTGCAACTGGAAACAAAATTTCCTACAGATACGGTGTGGAACGCACTCGGTTGGCAGGCACCCAGGAGAAAGAAGACCAACCGCTAAATACGCTTATGTCTTCGCGGCTCTCCGGACCCTGCGCGTGGCGAGGGACGGGGAACCAAAGTCGCTTTGCCGGGGATGTCCTGTGCTCCGAGGTGCCGAGAACGCTCTGTCTGAGAAGGGGACGCCTGCGCCCTGGGATCGCGCTGCGCTGCTCCTTCCGGCGACGGAAAACATTTATGAACCGAGTTTAAAAATAAAAAGGAGCACACGCTTTTGTTGGTTAATATTCTATTTTTACAGTTTATTACTGGGATAACGGACAGGGCAAGGGTTATCTCTGATTTGGGATCTCCATGGGGCAGTCAAGTTTGCTGTCGGTGCAAACGCCGGGTGCTCTGCGCGCGGGTAGCGAGCGTGGAGGACGGAAGGGGCAGCCGCAGTCCTCAGGAGAGGGCGGGCCGGGGTCCGCAGGGAAGGAGAGAGGCACACTGGTCCACGGAGGCGCTGGCTCTGTGGCGGAAGCCCTCAGGAGACTCGGCGAGGACGACTTCTTTCTAGTAAGAGACCTAGACGCGCCGGTCTGCTAGGTTGCCGGCGGCGGGAGCGGGGCCAGGAGGGTGGCAAGACGCGCTCGGACGAGGTGAGTGGGGGCCGGCGGGGCCAGCGGCCCGCGTAGTCCAGGCCTGCGGGCGGGGCGGGGCGCGCTCCCCGTCCTGCGCGCACACTCGAGCGCGCACACACTGTACACGCACACACACACACCTGGAGCTCGCTCCAGGAGGGGGGCGGGGAGGAGAGCCCAAGCGAGTGTCTTAAAATAGAGAGGCAGGCAGAGGAGCGTGAGACACCAACCAGCGGGAGGAGGCACGGAGAGCGGCGGGCACGCGGCGCGCAGGCTCCCGCCCGGGCGGCACAGGCTGGCTGGGCGCCTACGCCCCTCGGAGTCTAGCGACTCCGCACCCGGCCCTGCAGGAAGCGCGCTCTGATTGACAGTTGCCGTGTCCCAAAAAGGCGCGGCGAAGATGCTGATCTGCGGGTGGGTCTAGACGCGCGGCCGGCGCGCCGGGTGCCCGCTCCCCTTCGCGCCTATCCAGGGTTCCGCCGCCTCCTGGCTGCCGAGGCGCGGGGCAGAGACCCCACCGGCGCGCCTTCCCCCGCCGCCCCTGCTCACCATGCACTGCCACGCGGAGCTGAGGCTGAGCTCGCCCGGCCAACTCAAAGCAGCCAGGCGGCGCTACAAGACTTTCATGATCGACGAGATCCTCTCCAAGGAGACCTGCGACTACTTTGAGAAACTTTCCCTCTATTCCATGTGCCCGTCTCTGGTCGTACGACCCAAGCCCCTGCATTCCTGTACCGGTAAGACGCCCCGCTGGGGGACTGGTGGGTGCGGTAATTCTCAAGCCCTTGTCGGGCGCTTTACCGCCTCTGTTCTCCCGCCCGGGTACGAGAGGGAAGGCCCCGGGGAGCCCTCTGCGTGCAGAGGACTAGGCTTGTCAGCGGCGGGCATTGCGAAGGCGACTGCAGCCTGGGAAGGGCTTGTCAAGGTGTCGATCACTAGGTTGGAAATGAAGGGACGGCAGTCGCGCCACAGAAGCGGGCCGCCAGAGCCGGGGGACCCTTCCTCCTTCCCAGCGCCGCCTTGGTTCTCAACCAGAAAGCTCAAACTCTTGACCTGGTTCAGCGCCTAAATCATTGTTTCAGGAAGTGGTGTTTGCTTCTCATCTGGAGTGAACTCCAATCTCCTGACTTCGCTGGGAATTTTACAAGTAAATCGGTATCCAGAGGCTCTCAACAAAATCCTGGATTCACTGAACTTTGCTTAAAAGGATCTCCTTTGGGGGAAGTAGTTCTGGAACAGGTCGCATTGTGGTGCAAGCTGAGGAGTTAGTTTTAAGTGCCCGCTAAACTAAACACAACAATGATAACAATATAAACACCCTCAAATCCGGGTTCCTTTCTCTACAAGAGCTAAGAGCAATAGTGATGATAAAGAGCACTTAATAAATACATTAAAAACAGTGTAGCTTTACGTAAAAATAAATCTAAAGGTGTCTATAATAAACTTGGAGTGCGCTTAGAGAGGGTTTAGACTGTCTAAACGTAGGTATAGCAAAACAAAACAAAACAAAGCAGCCAAAAAAGTTGAAGAAATTTTTACCAAAAAAGTTACTGACTGTGCTTTCAACTCAAGGTAAAAATATGGCATTTCCAAACCAAAAGAACCTTTGAGGTTAAGTTTGCATGGATGTCACAAAATTAATTTAATTACACTTACATTGCAAGAGTGAAAAGCCAGCAGCATTTTTGAAAAACCTTTTCAGGCCAAGAGCTGCTAGTGCACAATGCTTGGAATCTTTTATTTTCTGTTGATTCCACTGATCGTCCTACAGGGATTTACACATATGTGTAAATACATCAAGTTCTTCTCAAACCAAGTTGTTCCTACATGTATTTGGCTATAAAATGAATACCATGTTCAATTATAGCTTTGTAAAATTAATTTGTCTGTGAGGCAGAATTAGGCCCAATAGTCCATAACAAGACTTGTAATACTGAATTTTCAAAACCAAGAAATATGCAAAAGAAGAAACAAAGAAGAACTTTTAGAAACAATGTAGATATCCTTGATATTGATGTTTTTACATTGCTGTGCCTGCCCCTTGCAAACGCCTGGGTGAATGAATAGTCTCCATAGAAATCGGGTAGGGGAGGGAGGCTGAATCTTGTTTTGAGCATAAATAATCATTTGCTACAATAACTCAAATCCTTTGGAGGCAAAAGAGAGGACCTGTATTAATCACACATCCCAGGGCACCCGGCTAAGACCGCATAACCTGGAGGTTCCCAGGACAAAACAGAACAACTGCTGAACACGTAGGTAGAGCATAGTGCCAGCAATTTTTTTGTAGTGACTTTGTGCCATGCGTTGATTTGAAGGCAGCTTTTCCTGTCTTTTAGCAGTCAAGGAATTGGATCATAGGAGAAAACCTGCCAGAAAATGAGTAATAAATGACCTCTGAAAACAGTGATTCAATCATCAGTTGAGGCTAAGTTCTATGTTGTATGGAACCTTGTTTGGGAAAGAAATCAGAGGAAAATAAAACGATGCATGTGATGCTTTCGGAGTGTGAAAAGTGAACTGCACATAGATTCTGAACTAGGTTTTGCTCAGTTTTGTGCTTTTGATGTTCATTGCTAGTTAGGGGGGGAGGTGTTGCTGGCTGTGGTTTTCTTGCCCTATCATTTCAGCACTTGCTTTCTTTACATTGTACTTTTGAAAATGTGTTGTGATTTTGCTCTAGTTGAGATTTAAAAGACAGAAACTGGGATTTACCAGTGGAATTAAACCCATAAAAACTGGCTACAATAGTTCATACTTTCAGATTCAAAGCTTTCAGTGGGTTTACGATTACAGTTAAAGCCTTACATGTATTAGATCATGGGAATCCCATTAGTGACTTCGCAAAGGTTTTGCAAATACCCTACTTACCCTGCTTTCAAAGCATTTTTGTTGCTTTTAACAGTTATGTTCAGGATCAAAATCTTAGATTGGATGAACTTAATCTTTTTAAAAAAATTAATTTAAAAAAACAGCAATAAGTTCCTGGCATCTCTTATCCATAATGAAACTATAATTTGTCCCCCCCCCCACCCCGTTTATAGATGACTAGCACTTTTGGTGGAACCAATACATAAAAAGTTCAAATCAACTGAAAGGCATACATTGGAATTAAAGTTACTGAACTTTTTCTCAACCTTTGGTTTGCTGTCTTAAGCTTTAAATAACCAACAGAAGTGAACTTTATCAGGTAAAATAATGAGAAGATAAAAAAGTTACCACCCTGCACAATAAGTACATAAAATTGAGGTTGAAGGAAAGTGATAGCATTTTAAAAGTCTCTGCATAGTTAAGCAATCTGTGTTGTTCAGATTTAGTAATTGAAATGTCAATTTATGCTACTGAATCTCCTCAGACAGAAAAGCGTGAATTCAAGTAAACTAGGAAGTGAAAACATTTTACATCAGGAAAATAATCACCTGACAGTAATTTATTATTAGATACTCTAACATTAACAGAATACTCATCTTTAAAAAAATTATTCTTTATATTAACAGGCCCTTCCTTATTATAAATGCAGTAATTTTAGTCTTAGAAAGCTGTTTCTAAATCACATTATATCCTTGAGAAAGGGAATCCTTCTAAGCCAAAGTAAAGGAATGTTTGTTATTAAATTTAAAATAAAATTTAAAAAACTAAGTGCAAAGGGAACTGCCATTTGAGCACAGGTTTCTCATTCAGACCATTATTGAGATGCGGAATAAGTTTAGAATTAATTTAGCATATAACACATTGGTCTTATTTTTAAATCTGATTACAGTAATCCTCATTCAGAATAGAACTATATTGCCATTTGGAAGTCAGTAACGATCACTCAAACATTAGAACATTGGCAGTGATTGAAGGCCAAAAACGAGGTGCAGTTGACGGTTTCATAAACACTGTATTTTCTGGCTGTGATTTATGTTTCTTCGTGGAAGGGTTGCCTGAAGAAACCCGGCTTCCCAGGGCGGAATGGGGTGCAGGGCATCGGCACAGTAGCTTTTGAAGGATTTCTCTTTCAGTTTGATCTTCAGATATAGGCAGAGTTTCTAAATTTGAGGAGTGTTTGGAAAAAGCGAATAACATGCTTCACAAAAACAAGAATGTAACCTTTTGCCCTAAGAGATTTTATATGAGGATATTGAGAAACCAACCTATTGTGCTAATTACTTATAATTTATTATAATTATTTATATCCTAACCTGGAATTACCCTGGACTGGCACATACACATTTGGGGAAGGCGAATATAGATATTTGGATATTTTACAACCCATTACTAGGATATGACTTTTAATTATTCTGTTAAAACCATAGTCTAATTCCTTTCCCCTTCCGCAGCAGAATGGTTCTGTTGAACCTCTCTGTGACCTTTGGTGGCCAGTCTTAATACACAGATGACTGGGGCTGTGGAACTGGAAGGGATCACACACCAGTCTCCCCAAGCAGAAGAGACTTTTTTTGCAAAGCACTAGGATCGCATCAGTGCTTAAACATAGCTTCAGTCCATGCTATACTCTTCTGTCCTCCTTGTTAGGGTGCCCAGAAATCAGGAAGACTTTTCCAACTTGGTTACACACCCAGGGTAAATTTGAGCAGTCACACCCAAGGGACAGTCAACCAGCCAATTAAAAGGGGGCATTTGGGGAAGGGTGTTTATCTTAGCAGGTGGCATTGAGAACATTTTATCCTTTGGTGGGTCCAAGAGAAACAAGTTGTTTGGGGTGGTGTCCTTGGATTCATTTTTTATCACAAAGATTGGGTGTCATCTCAGTGAAAAATGAAATGAGGTGCGGACGTGTATAATGACATCTTTGGGAGGGAGGGAGCCAGCTCCTGCTTCATAGACTTGGCTCCAGTGGTTCCCCCAACTGAGCTCGGTCTTTTAGTCAGAAACAAAACCCGTAGGATCTTGGGAACTGGGAGCTGGGCACTGGAATGTTAATGGAGAAATGTAAACTGGGGTTGGGGAAACTGATCATTATGAACAGGCATTTGCATTTCTGCCAGAGGCAAATTTAGGCTTTTATTAGCGGTTACTCATAACTGCTTCTCCTGTTCCCATTGTAAGGGTAAATAAATCAAGAGATACCCGGGACACAGGACTCATTCAGGGTCAGACTATATTTGGGGCTGAGTTCTTTTGAGATGTCAGCTGTGGTTTCATTACTCTTTAAATTTTATAACTCCTTTGTTGAATAGAGATGCTGAGGGGTTCTTTAAGGAGGCAGTTTTAACTAGTGAATGGTTCGTGAGCAGTTTCTTATTAGCAATTTGCTAATTTTCTAATTAGCAAATAGGAAAATGATTGGAAATGTAGTTTACAAGTTAAAATACCTCTCCAAATACCTGTCATCTTCAGGTTCATTGAATTCAGTAATTTAATTCAGAAATATATATACTTGCTTGGTGATGCACTGTTATGAGTCATTATTTTCTAGTGTATTTTAAATCTTGACTAACAGTTAGGATATTTTAAAAAGTTCTCAAAGCTACTCGTAGAACCACATCCAAGCCCTTCTAAGTTGTTCTCTTGAGTATATGACGGGCAGTTTGGAACTGGGATCGGGGAACATTATGACAATTTACTACTGTCGCTTACCATATGGAATTTTCTCTTTGAACTCCACCTAAAGGGTGTTATCACAAGCAAAATTGTCATATTAACCTCTTTAAATGCAACGCAAATGAAATTGTATACATAGCGACTCTTTTGTGAAATCAGTTTCCTGCAGATATGCTAGTTAGTGTGTTTTTCGGTTGTATCTCTGGATTGAAAACAGAATTTGTGATACAAGCATGGGCAGTATAAAGTTGCTAGTTTTAACATACCTCAGGAATTTAAATGAAAATACCGTTAGGTTTAATATATCCCAGGAATCTATATGAAAAGCAATAAGGATTGTAAAAAAGATGTTTGGATTGTAAAGAGAGATTAAGACCAAACAAAAACTGAAAGGCATAGGGAAAAAGAAAAAGTGACTTTTTTTGGAAACTCTTGAAGCTACTCGGTTCAGCCTTGCATGTGGCACGGTGTCCTTCAGAAGGCTGTAGGGGAAAGACAGAGGTGGCTTCTAAAATTCTCTCCGTCTGTATAAGTGACTAAAGTTGATTGCACTTAGACACATGCAGCATTTAGCATTCATTGGGTAGGGCCGAATCAATGTGAACCCAAGAGCAATTTTGGGTGTTATGTGCCCTGTTTTGAGGTCAGGGAGAAAAAGGGACAGACGTGAAAGCCAGGCTCCCACGTTTGTATGAAGCCTGTGAACCTCCGCTGTGCTGTGAGCCTGATCCGCCACGCCTGCCGCTTGTCCTGCCCGAGTGCAATTAATTCGGGCCCTGTAGCTAAGTCCGGTGATGAACCTTAACTGGAATACGATTAGAGGGCTGCAAAGATTGGGATGAGATGTGTATATTGGAGCCTCCCTTTACATCCCTTTGGGGACTACAGTGTCCTGGGGAGCTGGTGTTTTAGTGTGGGGAGAGGACCCCTCGCTCGCTGCTCAGTTAGCCTTCTTCTAAGCGAGAACTTCCACAGAAGCGCCACACACCACTCTGCTGCGGTGGCCCACCTCCCTCAGAAGCAGTATGACAAAGAGGAAGGAAAGAGGAGGACTGAGCATACTCGGGTAGTGACTTTTTACATGTGGCAGAGCCCTTCTGTCCCACCCGGCCGGTGTCTGCCTCTCGGCCTCCGTTTTAGCTGATTGTGAGGTCAGAATGGTTCTTTCTTCCTCCACAGCACGGGTGATTAGATTAGCATTGGCATTAGAATTTATCAATAACGGAGCTCAGATCTGGGCCTTGTACAAACGTGGTGGCGTTAGCGAACTAAATACCCTATTTTTAAAAATTTGTTTTAACCAGAAAAACCTTTGCAAACCCTCTGGATTTAAGTTATTTTTATTGCAGATTAATAACAGTTAGAGAAAGAAATGACTTGTTAAAATTAATGCTCTAAATAAAAACACAGTTAATTTTCCATTGCAGTGTCTAATTACTCATCATCACCACGGCATTTTTATATGGCAATTTAACTTCTTGAAAGTGGAAACTTGGCTCACGTTTCAGAAACAAACCAGGGCACCTAGATAAATATCAGAAGATGGTCTAATTATATTTGGGCTAGAGTTGACTCTTACACATGATTGCTCTGGAGAAGACAGGCAGATAGAGTGCCTCTGCCTTCAGTCACTAAGGAAAGTCTGCTTTCTTTAGTGCCAGTTGAAACTGAACACGGAGAGAGATGATTCTGAACGTTAGACGATGTGCAAGTACATCTGAAAAGGGACTCTGCCTGTCACCAGTTGAAGCTGATGTCAGGACTACTTGATAGGCCTGGACAGCAGCTATATATGCTTCCTGACTCCACTGGCAGAGCTCATAGGATGAATGAACACGGCCTTTCTCCAAGGAAAGGTCAGGTTGCGACCGAACAGGAGCCAGTATGAGAGGATCTCAACACCAAACTAAATATGTTAAGGGTGCCAGCAGAGAAGATGACGTGATTCCTTTTTATTGCATCTCTCCAGTTTATCAAGCTGTCCTTAGAACATGTTCTTCTGGATATTGGGGATAGATACATATTTTCAGAGTGTGCATTCATTGGATAGGATTGGCTGCCACTTGGGTGATGCCGTGGACTTTTGGTCATAATTACAGAAAAACTTATGTTTGTCCTGTGTCTTTTCTTATCCGAGGATCACATATGGTATGTGGGGCTATGGACTGGTCTGGGGCCTGGTGGAATCTCTTCAAGTCAGCCATACTTCCCTCTCCGGAGTACTGGGCAGGTCTCTACGACTGACTGACCCGCCAGCCTCCACGGCCCATCCCCCTCTTCCTAGAGTTCTTTTCCCTCTTTAACATAACCAATGCAGGCTCATGGTCATTTCACAGGCGGTCACAGCCACTTGCGGACTGAAGGCAGTGTAATTTTGATGTTTCGTTTAAGCGATACCTGGGGGGCTGGACTCCACCTTTCCCTAATGGTAACTTACAAACAACCAAGTGCTGATGTTATGCCTTTGTGTCACGGGGAAGCCGCCCGGACACGGAGAGTTGCAGAGACTGCTCTTCCTGAGACCTGCACTGCTTATTCCACAGGAGGCCGCAGATTTGGGAGAAAGGCTAGAAATACTTTATATCCTGAACCTTGTTCCTATTCATGACAGTAACAGAAATATTGATGGTTTTTGAGTGTCTAACATGTAGTAGGCATGGAACTCAGGGCTCTCTGATCGGCCTCAAATCGTCCCTAAGAGATAGTTATTATTATCTCTGCTTTACTCATGGGTACCTGAGATGTTAAGCAACATTCTCAACGTCACAGTATATGGAAAGATCTCTTACAAGCAATAACAAAAAAGACAAGTAGAAAAATGGGCAAATCATAGAAATGAAGACCTGGATGGCCAGTGAATGTGGCAGGATGTTCTGCGTCACTGGTGACCCAGTAAACACAAAGATGAGACATCATTTCATACCCATTAGACAGGCAAAAATGAGAGAATCTGACAATAAAGATTAATGACAAGGATGTGGAGCAATAGACATTCTCCTACACTGATGGTGGGAGTGTTATTTGGTACAATCACTTGGGAGAGGGGTGTGGTAACGCCCAGCAAAACCGCAGGTGCACACGTGTGCTCAGCACTCCTTCTGCGCATGTGCCTGGAGACTCCATCACACATGTGCCAACGATGCGTGTATAAGGATGCTCATGTCTACGTTGTTTGTGAAATGAAAAATCTGAAACAATCAAACTGCTTTTCAGAAGGAAAAAAGATAGCTCACATGTGCTATGGTTTTCATGCAGTAATGAAATGAATGAATCACATCTACTCGTGTTAATATGGATACATTTTAGAAATACCATCCTGAGGGAAAAAACAAGTTGTAGTTTGACACAGTCTGACCCCATTTATACAATGCTTGAAAACATGCAAACTAACACCACATATTGTTTAGGGAGGTAAGGGCATGGGATTAAAGAGGACTACCCATAGGTTTTTATGTTCCTGTGTAAGTCTTTATTAAGGAAAAGCCCGAATGTAAAGATGGCCAAGCATTAAGGTTTGACAGAGCTCGGTCGTAAGTACACAGATGTTCATTAAATTATTCTTTGTACTTTTCTGTATGTTTGAAATTTTCTATAATATAAACATTGAAAAACGATAGTATGGGAGACCCCCATATGCATGAAACCCTTGATCTTGTGGAACGTTTGATGGCTTTCTTAATAGCTTTTTTATCCTGAAACAGAAGCTTTTCAGTCTCACAGAGGGGAAATAAAAAAAAAGTTAGACACGTGTATAACTCACACTAAAACAGCCACTCTGGCTTCTGAAATTGGTGTTTGGATCTTGCTTACCTCCTCTGGCTGTCTGGGGACATTATTTATGACCAAGATAACTGTTTGTCCCCCAGTAATGCTTTAGCATACGAGTAAATGGTTTCTGAGCTGGGCCCTACAGCTGGACAGAATTTCTGGGAAGTGTGTGTTTGTTTTTTCCAACTATACATCAATAACCATGCCAGCAACAGGCATTGGGCCTCCCGTCCCCTCACTGCTCAATGATATTTAAAACCACAATAAATTGCCTTTTACTGCATCTCGCTTTTATAAGTATTTGCTGGTTTGATATATCACTCTTGGGTTTTGAAAATGGTCCATTGTTATTGACAATTTAACAAAAAATCATCCAGGGACAGCTGTGAATGCCAAAGATCTAAAAAGGTTAAAATGGTTTCTTAACAGGGAAGAATGATGTTGAATTGATATAAGTTCATAAACTGGCTGTGTTCTCTTCATATTTTGTAACCACGATTGGATTTTTAAACTTTGTCTGATGTGTGGTATCGGGGGTTGTTAGGAAGAGATGGGAACCGTCACCATGGTAACCACACAGAGAGCTGTCTGTTTGGGGTAATAAATGGTCATCCTGGGGTTTGGAGAAGTTAACCAAGACCACATACAGTGACAACTGGGGTGGCAGATGCTTTGTTCAGTCTATCTCAACAGCCAAGACATTTTTCTCTTCGCAAAATACGTCGTACCAGTTTAGAACTATAACTTGGAGACATTTTGATGAAAACAGGGGCCTTTAGGAGCTCTGCCGTCCTGTGTCCCTTCCGAGGGAAAATACTCCTGAGTGTGGATGAAACAGTTCATATAGTTAAGAGATTGCCAAAGGGTTTCCCCTTTCCAGACCAGCCCTCTCTGCCTAAGTACACACAGAGCAGAGAAGAAAGCACTAAATCAAAGCCCTCACGGGCCCTCTCAGACCTTTTATAGCCGCTGTCGCTGTACCTTGGCCCTTGGCAGTGCACCACGGTCAGCAGGAATTAATGACCACATCCAGAGGACTGCGGCCAAATTGGACATGGCTGAAAGGATGGTGGATCTATCAGATTTGTTGCCAGTGAACAGACTTTCCTGGGTGGCAGGAGCAAGTCCTCTGCGCACGCAGCGCACGGCGGCTGGGCTCAGTCCAGGGGGCTGAACCTTCCCTCAAGTCGGTCAGCCCTCCACCTCCCTTCAGTGAAATCTTATTCCTCATGAAGCTCGGAAGCTCGGGCTGTGAACGGAGCACATCTTACCCAGAGAAACGTTCCAAAGAGCCGCCCTGCGGCGACAGAGAGAAAAGGACGGCTCTTTTCTCTTTTCTCAGAAGGACTGCCCTTGCGACCTGGGAAAGTCCGTTCGCTGGCAACAAACCCGACAGACCTGCCTTGGAGCGTCTCTCTGAACTCCTTGGGGAGACACAAGGGAAGACTTAGGGCGCTTATGGTAGCTCTTAGCAAGTTTTACTGAGAGAGAGAGGAACATATTTTCACAAGGTTCCAATCCAAGTCCTTTCGTTTTCATGAGTGGAAGTTGTATTGAAGTCACCCCAGAGGAGGTTTCTGGGGAGGCTGTTGTTACTTTTGTTATCCCTGGATATCATGGTAACTCATTAATGCTCTTAGCACGTTAGACGGCTCTGTATTTTGGAAGCATGGTTTCCATCAGTTTCAAGTAGAGTGTAAAGGCACATCCTATTGGCAGTTGCAGCAGTTTGCTACATAAGGAGAATCTGATTCAATTTTTAGGGAACTCAAAAATAGAAATGACAGTAATTATAAATGGTGACAGTGTGCGCCAGGCACTGGGTGCTTGTCTGCATTAAGGCCAGAATATGAGGTGCTTAGAATGGGGAAGTTCATAAAGACAGAGAATAAAATAGCATTCTCCAAGGGTTGAGAGGAAGGAAATTTAGTGTTCAATGGGCACAAAGTTTATGCGGTAGATGACGAAGGAGTTTAAGGTACAGGAGTGTTGATGGTCACACAATGCTGTGGTTGCATTTAATGCCATTGAGTTGTGTACTTGTGAATGATTAACATGATAACTATTGTGTTTATTTTACCACAATAAAAATAAATACAACTCTGATACATGATCCCAAAAAAAGAAAAAGGCACTTAGATGAAATAGAGACTCTAAATAAAATAGAGCTATCGCTGCTTTTCCGGTGAGGAGAGAGACTCAGGAAGTTAAGAACTAGCAAGCAGGCCACAGGAGCAATTGGCCTGGTTGAAACTGGAACTCAGGCCTGTCTTTTTCAATAGAACGTTCCATAAGACCTAACACCTATTATTTGCAAGTATGTAAACTAGCACTCCAGCCTGTCCCTTTCAGGGGAGGCTCCCTGCTATATATAAAGCGACATCCGTAGGAATTCATTTGGAACCTATTAACTCCTTTCTGCACATTTATGCTCATGCCATGTGTGCCAGTCTCTCGTTTCCCGTGATGGCTGGGACTTCTGAGTGATTCCACAAGAATTCTAAGGAGCAGGGCAGCCTTCGGAGAAAGCGAAGTGGTGGGGAGGTTACAGACTTGATGCTGTCCGGCTGAGGGACACTGAACTCCTCTCCTTGTCTCTGGATGGCAGTGTCCTTAACTGGGTGACATTCCCAAGGCTCCTTTAGCAGTCATGGTTCTTCGACGAACTGTGGTTCCCTGAGAAAAGCTTTTCTAGGGTAGTCAAAGGTGGAATTGCCATTCGTTTGTTATTGTGAACCAGAGAGAAGATGCTTAATAACTAAATGCCAGACAAATGCCTTGATAATCGAGACTTGGCATATTTTGAATGAAATACTTGTTATTAAGTTCAGTGGGGAAAAAAAAATCTGGCCAACTGGTTTGGTATCACTTAAAAGAATAAGAGATTAATTCATTTTTCACATTGTATCTAGCCAGCCTGAGGTGCTTCTGGGAATCTTATTTTTAAAAAGTTTTGTCTATGATGAAAAGTCAAGTTTGGTAACCCTGAAAGTGTAGATAACAGCTTAAAGATGAGGTTGATATAATTTACACCCCATGACTCAACTGTAGGAAGCCATTTAGTGGAATGATCCTAGTGTATGGGTTTTTGAGTCATGGTCCTGGGTTTGTTTGCATATTATTGTCTGTGTGACCTTAGGCAAGTCATTTAATCTCTCTGACATGCAATTTCCTCATCTGTAAAAGGAAGAAAATAATAACTACCTAATAGGGTTAGTCATGTAGGTTAAATGAGATAATGTATGTAAAGCTTTTAGTGTAGTTCCTGGCACATACGTGCTCAGTAATTGATGGTTTCTATTAAAAACAATTATCTTATAATAATAACCTCCTCTTGGTTGACTGAAGCACAGCCCTTCAGGGAACTATCACTATAATGGTGAAGTAAACTCAGGAAAAATGAAATATCCTGAAAAAAACCCCAACACTTCACTCTAGAGCATTCTTGTGGGTTATGTCATTGCATTGGCTGCCTGGCAAAGCCTCTTGCAACCTGGGTGGTCTGTGAGCTGTTTAAGTTTGCGTGTTCATGAACAGGTATGTTTCATTTCTCCCCACCTTTCTGTTTTAGAATGTGAATTTGGGATTTTGTAAATTTGTAAATGAATGGCATACACAGGCCAACACAACCGCCTCACAGAATGGGCATTGTTACTCTAGTTTGTACAAGAGTTGCTTAGGATTAATTACCCTGAAGAAATGTTTCATCATGCAGCTGTGCGCCTCAAGAAGTTTTTCAGAGAAGTGGCAGGATTTCTCAACACGTGTAATGTCTTCTTTGAAGAGTGAAGTTAGGGACAGCCTCTTTTTTCAGAAGTGAATATGGGGTGGAAGAAGGTAGTTGTCTGAGGCTCAACGGCTGTCCTAGTATATTACAGGGCCTGTGATTTAGAGGGAGCTGCAGACAAAGCCTTAGGTGACAGCTTTCGGGTTGCTGCTGGGGCTGCTGTAGGACTGTCTGCTAAGTGGTGACAATGGCCGTTCTGTGGAAAGGGCTGCGTGGACAAGGCTTCTGCATGGATTTTTCCTGGGATTGTGACTCTCAACTAGTCGCCACTTGTGTCTTGGGAAGTCACATATCTGCTGATGCAATACTTTAATGGGTGAATCCGCTCTATGGTGTGAGAAAAATTCTCTGGATGAGGCTGCCTCCCTTTTCATGCTGTGAAGGAAGGCCCAGAGAGGGGTGTGTTACGTGTGCCCAGCCATTCCAGTGAAGGCTCCTATCGGCAATTTCTAGTGGCCTCCTGCAGGTTCAATGGTGGGTGGTGGCCAGGTGGAAGCAGGGGGACTAGGACATGTGGCTGTGTCCTCACAGCTGCCACAGAGGCGTATTGACTTGCCAAGGGAGGACTGACTTGGTCCCCAGGCTCCTCAGAACCATTTTTCAAACAGGACTCAGTTGGAGATAGGGATCTTTGGCTGCTCATTGAGAACATTCTGTTAGACCTGTGAATTCAGAGAAGCAGAGTGCACATGCTTATGTTCCAGTAGGAGGGCAGGGGTGGGAGGCGGGAGATGAGAAGGAATGTTGGCAAAGGGCGAAAGAAGAGCCAGGGTAAGGAAGCCAGTTACTGTCCTGAAGCGGGGATCTTCACGGGCTTGTTCGGCATTTGTTGTCCCCAGTAGGAAATAAAATTTTAACATGCGAATGGAATTTTTCATTTTGGACGTTGCCCCGTGAGTACGTGCTTATAACCAGAGGCGTTCCTCATAACTGACAGCAGTCAGGCACTTCGGATTGGGCAACGACCCGCCCAGCCACACATGGAGACTCATCAGCATATATATTAGTGATGCATTAAAGGGTTTCATCATCCCGGGTCACGACGGATCATTATTATTACATTCTAATATAGTAATGGTATTCACGCAGTGCCATGCAAACAGTCACGTGAACTTGATGGAAGGGGGCAGTCGGGAGTGGGGGTTCGAGTGTAGATCTGTCAGAAAGCCTCTCTTCTTGGGTCCCCCGCTGAGCTGTTCTGCGACACCTCAGTGCCTCAGTTTCTGCCATTGGTAAAACAGACTGCCCTCCCCAGTGTGTTGGGGAGGAATGATTGATTAAGGAGTATTAATGCGATGCTTTGAAAAGCTGAAAGTGTGGCGAACATGTGCAATGACTTACTGTGCAGGAAGCAGGCAGGCTCGGGGGAGTGACATGTTACTGTGTTTTTCTAGACAGCCAGAGCAAAGGGAGGCCAGCTCTGGCCTACCATCTCTTTTTCAACTGCCACGAGCTAGGAATGGTTTTTACATTTGTAAGTGGCTGAATTAAAAGAAGAATAATATTCTGTGATACGAAAACTGTATGAAATCCAGACAGTGTCCATAAATTTTACGGGAGCACAGCCACGCCCATGTCTTTATGGATTGTCGGTGGCGGCTCTGGTGCTAGCAGGGGCGAGCAGTTTCAACAGAAGCACTGTGGCCCCCAAGCCTCAGACATTTACCCGCTGGCCGTGTGCAACAGGAGTTTGCCCACCCCCCGCCCCCAGCCCCGGAACTAGACTATTGGAAGCAGGGTTCCTCCGTTGCGCAATAATCTTGTCACTGATCCACAACAGGTGATGTCATTCTAGGTCACAAAAATACCTCCTTTCATTCTTCCCAGACCAGGGTTCTGTTGTCATTCTGTGAGGTGTCAAAGGCCCGAAAGTGGGAGTTTAATGGGGGAATTTTGCAAGGACTCTCTTAAATTGAGATTAGGCTCTTAGCTCTGAGGATAGATTTCCAAACCTTTCTAGAAATAAATAACATGGGATGCCTATGCAGTGAGAGAGGAGTCAAAATAATTTACAATAAAGTACTTGGGATTCAACTAAATATTGAGGGGTTTTTTTTGTGGTTCCAGCTGGCTCTGATTTTACTATGAACTTTAAGGATGACCCTGGGAGTGTTCAAAATTACTGACACTTTTCAGGTGGAGGTTTGGGTGACAGTTTATATGCTTCTTATTCCCCTTTAATGTGTTGTCCATCCCTTGAAATAATAGTGATAAAAATAATGAAAGTTGAATGATTACATTACCACATCCCCGCCCGGAAGGTGGGTAAAGCACTTCATGGCGAGGGCGCAGTCTGCTGTGGAAATACATAGCTCGCTGTGTCTGCTGGAATTTTCAGCTCTTCAGGGTCAGGGGCTGCGAGGCCTTTCAGGGAGGATGAGGCGTGACTCTCTAGGTGCCTTGGTGGTGCTCTTATTTTCATTTAAGCTCTTGGGCTTTAGGATGAGGCTGCACGTCTCCGAGGCAGCCTTTGAGGTAATGAAATCCACTGTGGAGTGAGAGATGTGAAATTAACCTGATTCAGCTCTAATTCCTATCCGCTGCTGGGTTTATCCAGACGCTAGGCTGAGAATCCTTTAGATTAAGCCTGTACCACTAACATGGAGTTGGAGAGAGGCATGTGTATGTGGAAGGTAGAGTGACTTCAGAGGAAAAAATGATTGGTGTTGCTAGGTAAAATTCTGTTTCAAAGAGAAGTATGTGTGGTACAAGCTACAATGGACTGTCTTACTCCAAATCAGAGACGAGGTTCACAAAATGGCAATAATAACAATGATAAACCCAATAAACATAATAGCAAACACTTACAGCTACCATGCACCAGGAACTTTTGAATACCTTACATGAATTAACTTATTTAATAATCATTTGAGATACTAATATTCTTCTCATTTAGTCGACGGGGAAAGAAATAGAAGTAGAGCTAGACCTCTTCTTGGGTGAGATAGTATGGAAGAGGAGAAGAGAAGTAAATAACATTCCAGGTTTTGTAGAGATTAACTACATTAAGGGATAATCTCTGATTTCCGCAGTGCTACCTAAAACACACACACACACACACACACACACACACACACACACACACCCCACCCACCCACCCCCGCTCAAAAAATATGGATGGAGAAACAAAAGAGAAATTCAAACCTTGTCCCACATAGAGGGACTCAGTTGCCTAATTTGGAGCTTAGACTCCTGAATAATGTTTTATGTTTTAAAGTGTGGTGCTGAGCACAGATTAAACTTTCAGCAATTTCTTTATTTCCATCCTCACCCAAGCACATGTTTATTGATTTTAGAGAAAGGGGAAGGGAGGGAGAGAAACATTGATGTGAGAGAGAACCATTTTGCCTTTCATAAGCATCCCGATTGGGGACTGAACCTACTACTTAGGCATGTGCCCCGACTGGGAATTGAACCCATGACCTTCCAGTTTACAGGACAATGCTCCAACATTGAGCCACACTAGCCAGGGCATCTTCAGCAATATTTTTTAAAATTTCAGATTTTCAAAATTAACTCATTAGCTTTCCCTTGCTCAGTTCTTTATTTCCAGGCTATCAAACTACCCTGAGAATGATTAGGACATTCCCCGGACCCACCCCGCCCCCGCAGCCGCCCAAGGAGAAGTGAAGTTCTTACATAGCTGAAATCCTGGGGAATGTATTAGTGTCCAAATAGGCAGAGTGAGTTAATGCTGGACACCGTTCAGTATTTCATCCATTATGCTTCACCATCTTAGGTGCTATTCCAGGATGGATATGATTTAAATAAATTTTATGTTATTATTAATATTAAAAAATGAAATGTGGAATGGATAAGAATACTTAAAAAATCTATGTAGGATATAAATAATAATAATACGAGGAGCACAGCTGTTTCTTCTGAGGTCACCCTGTACCCCTCCCTGACACGCCCCCTCCCTTCCCCTCTAGAGGGAGTCTAAGGTCTGTGTTCGGATACGGCTTTTTCGCTGTGGTTCTACCATGTTTGTGTCCCTGCTTCACATGTTGTTGAGCTTTGCTGGTTTTTGAACTTTATATAAATGTTTTCATACTGCATGTATTTTTGTGACTTGTTTTTTCACATAGCATTGCATTTCCAAGAATCCTCTATGTTAAGTGTAGCTGCAGTTCATGCAGTCTCGTTGCTGTATAGTATCCAGTGTATAGATTGTACCACTGTATATTTACTCATTTCATTGATGGGCTCTTGGGTTGTTTCTAGTTCTTTTACAGATATTACCACTTTGAACATTCTTGATGAATTCCTTTTTTAAAATCCAATGATTAGGACTCATTTAATCCATTTTTCTATGGAAAGGATAGTCTTACAGTTTAATGAAAATTATAACATCTACTCCTTGCATAGATAAATGTAGTTTTTATTTTGGAACACATACTAGATATTAAATGGGTTTATTTTTAATTGCTTTATTAGTAATTCTTTCTAGAATTGACAATAGTTGTATATATTGTTTTCTAAATGAATTGAGGCATTTATCGTAAAAAATCCCTGGAAAATAAGCCTGCCTAATTTTTACATTAAACATTTCATAAATATTTTAATAGAATAAACAAATTAGAAAATAATACATTATTTTAATTAGAATATGAAGTACTTTCTTTTTTAAACTAAACATTAAATAAGGTTTTGTCATTCAGAGCAACAAAATAAAAAATATTGCATTATATACATAAGATGGTTTTTACCCCAGTCTTGTTTATTTGTAGGCAAGAGAAGAAGCTATTATTTTTTAATATCTTTCAACTTAAAAAAATAGACCTTAAAAACATTTTGAAATACTTTATAGAGTTGTGCAAAGGCACAGAGGTTTAGAGCACATAACAATCTACAGTCCATTTGCTTTTTTGACTGGGAAGAAAACCAAAACCCAGGGTAGCTAAATTAACCAAGATCACAGTGATGCCTGCTATGACTTTTAAATACCACTTCTCAAAAATAGCTCTATGAATCGGTAGTTTCATTTCTAAATTAGAAGCCACAAGCTTCTTTTCATAATCGCATTTTTTTGTGTTTCAGTGCATCTGAAATGTAGTATCGTTTAAAAAATAAAGTCATCAATAAAATCTATCCTGACAGTTCAAGGTTTGATTTTGAAAATTGCTTTTCTCCACCCGGCTGGTTGTGCTGGCCCTGGAGAGATTTCATTGCGCTCCCACGGCCTGATTTCTGGCATTGACGCTATTTCTGATGCCTGACAACTGGGCGGGCACCAGCGACGCTGGAAGACAAGCACTGAACTCGAAGGGTGTCGATGAGGAAGAGCCCAGGCCTCCCTTCCACCGCCTGTCCACACACTGCCCTGGGGCTTTCTCACTGAGGAAGCGGCAACTTTGCGACAGAGATCTTAATGAGGTCATTTGGATTAGGCTGGGTTAGTGGGCAGTGGGTTCTGTGCATTTAGGGCTGGGCATGAGGCCTTTAATGTTCTTGGAATCCCCCCTGGCCCTCCTCTCACACCCCTGCAGCCCGCACACTGTCCTGTCCCTCGGCCCCCATCCTGAAATAGCCACGGTTCAGCGTGGAAGAAATTTGCTCCCCTAATCCTCAGGGGCTGTTGAGCTCTGCATTTGCCAGGGGGGTGAGTTCTGACTTCCCCAAAGAAAGGAGAATCTCTAAAAGCTTAAAATCTGTTTTGAAACCTAGTAGGAACGCAACAGGACTCAAGTCGCACCTGTGGCCCGAGCTTCCAGCTCGCCGCTGGCTGGGTGATTTTGGGCTTAGCTGCGAAGCTTCTCCGGGCCTCTCTTTTGCAACTGTGAAACGGGAATAATAACACCGATGCTTCCAGGCTCACTGTAGAGATAGGCTATGCTAACTCTCCTGAATCTTATGTGGGGCCAAGGGTTTCACCTATGAAATAAACTGAACAACAACAACAACAACAACAACAACAAAATATATATATATATGTCCTGCATGTTTCTGTATGTTTCTATATCAGGAAGCCAGGGGACACATTTGCAAGAAGCCAGAGTGATAGCAGCCGCTAGATTTATGGCCTGCGGCGGAGCCCTGTCTCACCAGTCACCCCCTCCCCCTGGGCTTCCTGCCTTACTCTTTGTGCCTCTAGCATCTAGCATGTTTCTGGCATAAAACAGGTGCTAAAATCAGAATGGTTTTCAGACTTACTAAGCTGTTGAGAATTGTCTCTTCCTGCTGCTTTTTTAGTGCTTTTCTTGCTGTAGTCAAATATCTTTTTCTTTGCTCCGTTCCTGCTTTCCCTACACAGTTGACTTTTTTCCGTCCTCGGACCGCCCTGATCCTACACCTCCAGTTTTAGATGTTGCTGCTCCCCTTTCTCCCCACCCACATTTTTTTTTTTTTTTTTTTGCGGGGGGAGTGGGTCTAAGAATTTATAATATGTGGCTTGTTACACTTTGTTAATGGACTTTATTATTTGGCATGGTCTGCTCCAGTGTTATAATCCTTAAATTTAAGGCCTTATTTATCCATAGTTAGCTGTCTGCTGTTTTTTGGTTTAAAAATAAAATTCTCTAAGTTAGCATTGATTGTACTGCGCCATGCAAGATAATGCTTCATTTCCAGTTCATCTGCAAGACTAAAGTGTTCCCTATTTGGGCGGCAGATAGGAGTTCAATGGCAGCTGTTAAACAGTGCATAGCAACTCCTCACAACAGCTTAAACATGAAAAAGGGATTGGAGTAATAGAATATGCTGGAATTTGATGAGGCACTGAGTGCTACAGGACGTGGGATTTGAACTTGCAGTTGTAGACAGTGACTACACCTCCCAAGACCAGAGCCCTTGGACATTTAGCCCCATGATGCCCAGAAGAAAGGCTAGTTCAATCACCAGCAGGGGTCCAGTGCAGCTCATGGAACTTGACACTCCCTTGTCACATGACATCCGTTCCTTTCTTCCTTAAACTTCCATCAAATAGAGACATATAGTCTTGCCACTTCATGTACCATAAAATTGATGATCAGAATAATTGCAAGGCCTTTAAAAACTTTCAGAGGGGAAAAGTGCTAACAAAGTGAAAGAAGTAAGTCACCTAATACACATAGCTGGTATTAAACATCTTTTTGTGAAAGAATCTGGCCTAAGCTAGTGGATATTGAAAAATGCCCTAAAAATGTTTATAGCATCATGTAAGGGTGCTGACGTATTGGAAATAAAACTATGAATGACCTCACTGGCCTCTTTTTGTGCACAGGAAATTGAACAGATGGCTGTGATTTTTTTTGGATTTCATACCAAATCAGACACTAAACAAATTTATCAAAAGCTTATAATGTCTACATTTAAAACCTTAGTGAATTAAATGTAATCCTTCCATGATGGAGGGATCCACGCTAAACTTTCTGATTAAAATAAAGCAAAGCTAACAGCCCTTGTTGTTTCAACTAGAATCATTTCACTTAGAGTTTGTTAATAAGATATTATTGTGCATTTACCCCCTCGGTGTTGTGCTAAGACGGAAGGTATGACAGTGACAGAGGGTTCCTGCCCTCATTGTTGTGGGAGATGCAGATGAATAAATACAAAGTCACCAGCACAACATCATACCACAGATTCTGAGATGGGGGAAGGTCGGTGTGCTGAGGGGTGCCTCACCCCGACTGGGACTTGGGGTGGCGGTTAGGGACGGCAGCTTCTAACCTGAGACTGCAGGATGAACAGGCAGGCTGCACAGAAGCCTCTGGCAGAGGCAGGATGTTGCCAAAATGAGTTCTTTTTCCTGAACGCCACAGTGAACATAATGGAACTTTTTTTTTTTTTTGATGGTTGAAGAACTCATGACCTTCAGGTAATTATTTTTATCACCCGTCTTTTTGTAGTATTGTAGGTGTAGTTATGAAATTAGTAGAAGTTGTGTTTCAAAAGTTAACCTGCATATGTCCTGGCTGGTGTGACTCAGTGGGTTGGAGCGTTGTTCTGTAACCCAAGGGTTGCGCTTTGATTCCTGGTGAGGGCACACACCTCTGTTGTGGGTACGGTCCCTGGGCTGGCCAGTCATGTGCAATCCTGGTCTGGTCACGTAGGAGAGGCAACCAATCGATGTTTCTCTCATATCAATTTTTTTAAAAAAGATTTTATTTATTTATTTTTAGAGAAAGGGGAAGGGAGGGAGAAAGAGAGGGAGGGAAACATCAATGTGTGGTTGCCTCCTGTGCGCCCCCTACTGGGGACCTAGACCACCACCCAGGCCTGTGCCCTGACTGGGAATTGAGCTGGTGACCCTTTGGTTTGCAGGCCAGCACTCAATCCACTGAGCGACACCAGCCAGGGCTCACATAGATGGTTCTCACTCTCCCTGTTTCTCTAAAGCAATGGAAAAAAAAAGGTAAATCTCCATCAACTCAACCTAACACTTGTGTAGTAGAAGGGCAATGCAAACCATTATGGTGAATTGTGTGTTTTTGAATCATGACTTATTGCTACTTCATAAATCCATTCTCTTTTTCTCCTCCTTTCATCATTGATGCTTTGGAGGGCCAGGATATTATCTACATCTGTTGATAAAAGTAGGGCTTTGTGTTTTACCAGGAATGGAGGCTCATTTGATATATGGAATTTACTTTTAATTTTATAATGAGCCCCTAGAGTGGCTTGTATGAATTTTTTGTTTGTTTGTTTTTGAACAGAGGCATTGTGCTCCTACGTATGTAGAAATTCTTAAATATCAAATAGGAAACTTAGGAAAATGCGGATATGATTATGTATGTACAAATGTTTGCCTGTTCCAAGCAGATGTTCAATAAATGTTTGGTGAAGAAATTTTGCGAGTATAATCATTCACAGTTCATTGTAGAGAGTTAGAATCCTAGTTGCAACAGGTGAATGAAAAAAATGCTTACTTGCTGTTCCCATTGGAATTTCAGAGCTTCGTGTGTCTTTTTGATTCTGGTTCATTTGTCTTTTGTTAGATAAGTTCACCGGCATCTGCATGGGAGGTCAGGAAGTGTGTTAGTTCACTTCGTACAGAACACAGCGTAGCACCATTGGCAAAAGCTGGGTTTGATTTCAGTTCTAACGCTTGGCTTAAGAAACCTCAAGAGAGCCAAGTGCCATGACAGGGTTTGTGAGAGAAGGCGCCTATGTAGCTATGAGTTTTCTTGTCCTTAAAAGGCTGTGTTTTGTTCCTTCCTAATACAGTGGCTCAGAGAAAATCATACCAGAAGACTACCTCCTGAACCTACCATTTTGGGATTTCAGTTCAACTCTAAGGATACTTTCAGAAAGAGAAAAAGCATAACTAGTTTTGGATAATAGCTATTCAGGGAACATTCATGACAGGCTACCTGTATGATGGCCTGTGGATCAGCCCATGTCCACCCAGCAGCTTAGCCCATAGTATTGCTTTTACAGCATCCAGGGCCTCAGCGCCGAAGGCCTTCCTGGAGTGTAGTTAGCTTATTATTCTGATTACTCTTCTCCTGGGAAGACTGCCAGGGTGACCTAGAAGGGCAAAGGACCAGTGGATCTTAGGGCCAAGAGAACAAGTTCAACTTTAGTCCAGCTGTTGCTTCTCTCAAATCTAGAGAGCTGGCCCTTGAGAACCGTAGACCTGAAGAGCACCTTCATTTGGCAGAGGAGGAATAGATGTTTAAGTCATCTTAGAAAACATTCACTGAACACCCACTCTTTGTCACGTCGAGGGGGCAGCTACAAAGATGAATTGTCAAAGGGCTTACTGGGTAATAAAGGGATACACACATAAGTCCATTCAGATGCTCCATGGAGAGCCCTGTGAAAGGTAAGCATGGTGGCACTATAGGAACACAAAGGAAGGGACTTAGCCCAGTCTGTGTAGGAGGTAGCAGGAAAAGGCTGGGGAGGCTTTTATGGATGAGAAAACCTGAGCTGATTCTTAAAGTATGACTAAGAATTAGCCATGGGAATGAGATTTGTGGGGGTGAGGCTGGGGGCAGGCAGGGAAGAAGGGAAAAGAGGCTTGAGACAGCATTGTATGTGTTGGGGAGCTGTGGAAAGGTCAATATTAATAGAACATGAAGCACAAAGAGAAAGTGCTGAGAGGTGAGGCTGGAAAACAAACAATTGGATTTGGGTTTGGGGAGACTCATTTTAAAGGATGGGTTTGACCGGGACAGGGCTGAAGGCAGGAGAACCGGTTAGGAGGCTCTTGCCATCATCCAGCCAAAAGCCGATGAAAGAGGCAGTGGTAGGAGAGGCCAAGGATGGCGCCTAAGGGGATCCCGGCCTTGAACGGGCAAGAGAGAGTTAGGACCCTAAGCAAAGCCCCAGTCAGAGGGATAAAAGAAAAATCAGAGAAGAGCGTCAAGAAGAGAATTTCAAAAGGAACAAGTGATTGGCTGCGTTAAATGTAGCTGGAGGATGAAGTTCACTGAAGACAGAGAAACGTCCAGAGCAGTGCTCCCAGGGTATGCTCGGTGGGCCAGCAGCGCCGGCCGTGTCTGGGGACCTGTCGGGAACGCAAGCTCAGGACCCTCACCTGGCTGTGGAAATGGTTGTGGATGGCCTGGACATATTTGCATGGGAATGGCTGAGACAGAATTAACATTGCAGTAAATTTGGGAGGAAAGGAGAAATGAGAAAGTGGCGATAATATAGTCTTGCCAGAAACTTGGCTAAGGGAGTAAAGAGGGAAATTGTTAGAGGTGGGTGAAAGTCCAGAAAACACACATTTAGCATGGCAGGGACTTCGAGCACCTGTTTTTTTGGCTTAAAAGAATACAGAAAGATTGAGGTTTATGATAAGGAGGGTGAATAAAGAAAAAACAAATGTGGAGAAGACATCAATATCCTTACATAAGTGCACGAACAAATGTAAATTGTTGTGGTGTGGGAGGAAGCGTGGAGATTGCTGTCCTGGAGTCGTGAGGCTTGGCTTTCCGTTCTGGCTCTGTTTTTCAAGGTTTCTCTGAGAGGCATCATTGTCTGTTTATAATCACCTCCATCTTTTTAAGGCACAGACCTGGTTTGAATTCTCAGTCTCTTACCAGTACGTGTGTAAATTTGGACAAATTATTTAGATACTCTGGGCATTTGTTCTCTAATCTCTAAAAAAGGTATAATAATACCTGTTCCACAAGATTGTAAATGAAAAAGTGTGTGTATGTAAACTCTTGGGCATCCCATGCTAGCGCAGTTGACCCTTGTCTCACATGGGTTTGAACTGCGTGGCTCCATTTATATGAAGGTTTTTTTTTCAACAAATAACCTGTACTCTTTCAGTCTGTGGTTGGGAGACTGCAGATGCTGAGGGCTGACTGTCTGCATTGTTCTATGCATTGGCTTGCGCATCTGTGGATTTTGGTACCTGAGGGGATCCTGGAACCAGTCCTCTGAGTATACCAAGGGACAATTAAGTTTTTGGGAGTCAAAAGTTATACGCAGCTTTTTGACCACATGAGTTGGTGGGGAGGGGTGTTGGTGCTCCATTGTTCATGTGTCTACTGTATTGAAGTGATAAGCACTCAGCAAATGTTTGAATGAATGATTGAGTTGATGTAAAAATTAGTGCATGACTAGGTAGGCTGTTTAATTTTGGAAAGTTGCAATTTCCCCATCTGTGAAAAAGGGCTATTAATAGTGCCCTATCACTCATAGGATTTTATAAAGACAAAAGTGAGCTATTTACAAAACATTTTTATGAAATTCAGCATTTGAGAAATTAAGGGAGGCATTTCAATATGTTTGTAAATACTGAGACTTTAGTGGTCAGGGGATTAACTGATTGGTTAACTCCTTCTGTGACTTGTTCTTAGTCTATCCCCTAAAGGAGAAATCAATTAATTGGTCAGTCAACAACTGCGGATTGGATGTTTAAAGTATGTAAGATAACATTCTAGAAACTGAGGTCCAAAAACAAACAAACAAACAAACAAACAAACAAACAACAAAAACCCATGAGGAGCTTAAAATCTACCAAAAGATTAGATAGTCCAGGAAGGAAGCGATTCTGGCCAAGTGAGGAGCTCAAACTGTACACAGTGAAGAAGTTGTTCAGCGGAGGAGGTCAGCATTTGCAAATCACTTCTTTATGCAAACGCACAGTGTTTGGAGAAATTGGCTTCCACTAAGACCAGTGTTGGGATGCTGACAGTGTTCCTGGACTAAGGTGTGGTAGTCCTGGAGTTGAAATGCCTCACCTGTAGCTCCGCTGCTTTGCCGCGCTCTGAGCACCTGTGGCTTTCTCAGCCTCTTTAGGTTTCTTAGTCAGGAGTTAGCTGTTTGCAATGGTAGTCAGGGCCGGTTGTTTACCTTGAAATTGTCTCTTCCTCTCCTCTACGTCTCACCCACAGAACAGGTGGAAGAAATAGAAGTGGATGCAGTAGGGCAGTGTTGCAAATTTAATTTTTATCACGGAAATGGAAGAATGTGCCGTGCATTGTCTCCGCGGAAGGAGCAATGGTTAAAGGCTGTGTGAAGTCTGAGTCTGCCTCTGGATGTTATTCCTGGTTCATCCACGAGGCTGCTTCTGGCTTCTCAGCTCTCGGTCTTCCGAAGAAGGGCAGCCTCCCTTCTTAGACCGCTGTTTCCCAGCAGGTCCCACCGCCTTTGGCCACAGTGCTCACCCAGCCTGGCTGTCCCCGGGCCAGTGGTGACTGTGCAAGGCGTAACCCCGCTCCCACTTGTGACTGTTCATTTTATGCTACCGTATCACTGACTGGCATTTCCTGCTGTAGTTTTGATGTGGAATTCTGGGTGCCCGGATGGGAAGGCAGCGACCTAGCCCCTGCCCTGTTTCTGGCTGAGACAGTTCTCAACTGCTTCCACTGCAACTGGATTTTGAATCATATGGTAACTTATGCTTTTCTGAAGGCATAAAAAGGTTGGTAGAGGTAAGGACAGCACCGGAACAGGGGTTAGCGTGCTGACCCAGGAACCCAGCCTAAGTCATGATTTGCTCAAAGCTTCCATGAGAGGTAATTGAGTATCCATTTCACCCTGACATTCCCCAGAAGAGAGCTGTTGAGATCCATAGCATCACATGCTGCCATTTTGTTGGAGTTTTGACTGCTGTTGCCACATCCTTCAGTAAACCCCAGAGAGACTGGAGACGTGGGAGGCCGCAGGCCGGGGTGGTGAACAATGCCCCATTCACAGGTCACAAGGGCAGGCCTGTCTCATGTGCCAATCCAAATGGTGCTGGGAAGAGTTGTCACTTTTATATCTTGCTTCAGGTGATTAGAACCAATTAAGAGGATGACACATTATAGAGATGGGGAAAGAAAACACAGAGGGTGATAGCTTTTCCCACTTGTCCCAAGAGAGAAAGCGAGGGTTTGCCATCTGCTTCCCAAGTTCACTTATAAATTGCTGGATAACCAGTTTCTCAGTTGACCTCTCTGGGCTCTTCTCCCTCTTGGTTCACAAAATGCCAGCGAGGCTACCTGCTCTGTGAGGGTAATGTTGTCTTAAGCCTGGTGGGAAATGCTTTTCTCGTTGCAGAGCCTCGCTGTTATTTCATGTCTACGTCCTGGGAAAACACGGAGCCTGTCCATTTGGTGTGAGCAGTGAACGGAGGGCTCCGACAGGTGCCGTTGTGAGCTTGCTGGATGGGGAGCCTTCCGAGGGCACCAGGCTCGTTTTGATCTTTGCTCAGATGGAAGGCTTTAGTGGGCTGCCCTCTCAGGCTGGGGAGGGGACCCTTTGATCTTCCTTTGCCTAATAGGCAGAACCCTCTTCTCTGTTTCCTCTAAGGACAAAAATAAACAGAGAAGCTGAGTTTGTGAACAGCTGCATAAACAATGCAATTTGGAAGTATGCAAAAAAAAATAGGTGAGTTATATATACATTCATGCATCTATATCCTCTTGATCCATGTGTTGCATCCTTGTGACCGTCGCTTGATCTGAGATTTCCATCGATGCAGTGAAATCCAGACCCTTAATGCTCTGAGGCATATGAGGCCTCAGATCATTTAGGCAGAAGCATTTCTTTCCCCTGCATGTGGAACAATTCTGAGGTGTTCCAACTACAGGATAATAAAACAGCACCCCCCACCCCTTAATATGCCAAGAGTAGACAACTCACACTCCAGAGGGTACATAACTCGAGTAGGTAGTCTGGTAGAGATGATGGGTTTACACCTAGACAATAGAGTTTCTAAGTGTGAAACCAAAGCCATCTTCTTTCCTCTGTCCCTGTCTCCCAAGGAGGACTTTCTTTTGACATCTCTCATTTACTTAAGGGGCTCATCATTTGCCTGCTCACGGGCATGAAGTTGTGGTGTAGCCTTGATTTGTTTCTTTCCATTCCCCACCTCCGATCAATCTCTCATACACTGTGTAGTTTCTCTTTTTTGTCTTTCTCTTCATCAGCAGCCTTCATTCAGGCCATTACCAGGACTATTTTGACAGTTTTCTAACTGATAATATGACTTTGCATTTAAAGATAAATAAAAATTGTTTTGGTAATACGCATGATGGAATGGAAAGCTCAGACACACCCTTTAGGCTCTCGGGAGAACACAACAGAAACAGTGACTTTGGAAAGACAACAGAGGTTGGTCTTCAGTCTAATGCTCTCCCAGCTGAGCTATTTTGGTGGCTTCTGGTGAGGATGTGGAGAAAGGGAATCCCACTGTTGGTGGGAATGCAGATTGGTGCAGTCACTGTGGAAAGCAGTATGGAGATACTGCAAAAAATTAGAAATGGAACTGCCTTTTGACCCAGCTATCCCACTTCTGGTGATATATCCGAAGAAACCCAAAACACTAATTTGAAAGAACAAAAGCACTGTTACGTTCTCTGCAGTGTTATTTATAATCATCAAGATATGGAAGCAGCCTAAGTGTCCGTAAGTAGATGAGTGGATAAAACTACAGTGGTACATTCACACAAGGGAATACTATTTGGTCGTCAAAGAGAAAAAATTTACCCCTTGTGACAGCATGAAGGGACCTGGAGAACATTATGCTAAGTGAAATAAGCCAGTCAGAGAAAGACAAGTGCCATATGATTATACTCACATGTGGAATCTGATGAACAAACTCAACTAACAAGCAAAATAGAGACAGGCTCACAGACGGAGAGCAGGAGGACAGCTATGGGAGGGGGTTAGGGGGTGGAGAGATTGAGCAAAAAGGAAAAAAGACTCACGGACATGGACAGCAGTGTGGTGTTTGCAGGTGGGGGAGGGGGACATAAAGGGGGATAAATGGTAAGGGAAAAACACAAGAATAAAAAGACAACAGGCTAAAAGTATAGAAAACTATTTTCACATCTCATGCTAGCCTGCAGTTGTCTCCCATGACGTTGTCCTCCCTAACCTGTCTTACATGTATTGTCTTCATACCTCTGTCACGGTGTTCCCTCTGCCTACAATGCTTGCATTCCTTCCTTCTGCCCCGAAATCTCTGCGCTATTCAGAGTGCATCTCATTGTCATCTCCTTTCCCCTACATTCCTGGCAGAAGTTCTCACTCCCTCAACTGAATTTCTAGAGCACTTATATACTTATCTGTCTCTTTACTAGAGTATGGACTCCTCAACAAAAGGGTTTCTTTTTATTTGTAACAGAGAATAACATAGTGACTCACATAGGCTAATTCCTAAATAAATACTTAAAAAAAAAATAAATGGAGCCCTGGCTGGTGTGGCTCAGTTGGTTGGAGTGTCATCCCAGAACTGAAAGGTTGCAGGTTCGATTCCCAGTTAGGGCATATGCCTAGGTTGCAGGTTCCGTCCCCTGTCCTGACACATATGGGAGGCAACCAGTCGATGCTTATCTCTTGCATCGATGTTTCTCTCTTTCCCTTCCTCTCTCTAAGTAATGAAAAAATGTCCCTGGGTGGGGACATTTAAAATAAAATAAAATAAAAAATAAATGGATGGGATAAAACCATGATAATCACGCATGCACCTAATATCCCTTGTGCCATTATTTTTTTCCAGCTTTATTGAAGGATAATTGACAAATAAAATTACAAGATATTTAAAGTGTACAATGCAATGATGTCATATATGTATACACTGTAAAAGGATTTTCCCCATCAAGTTAATTAACACACCCATGTGAGAACAAGCTCAGAGCGAATTTCAATTACACAATCCAGTGTTATCAACTATAGTCACTATGTTTTCCATTAGATCTTCATACCTTATTCATCTCATAGCTGAAAGTTGCTACCCTTTTACTAACTTCTCCATATTTGCCCCCTCCCTCTAACCCCTGGCAACCACTTTTCTACTGTCTGTTTCTATTAGTTCTACTTATTATATATATATTTTTAGATTCCACATTTAAATGATACCATACAGTATTTGTCTTTCTCTGTTTTTGTGCCCATTAGTTTAAACAACCATTTAAGGAGCACTTCATTAATAAAAATCACAAAAAATTCATTTAATTCTCACAGTAATCCTATGGCATTGTTATTATTTTTGCCCCATTTCACAGTTTAGAAAAACAGGGCTCAAAGACATTAAATAATTCCCCCAGGACTGTCCAACTTGTTAGTGGCAGAGTCTGAACTGAAATTCAGGTCTGACTCAAAACCTCACATTTATGCCCGTACTCCCGAGCTATCTCGTCCCTCAGGGATCCTACCTGGAGACACGAGGTGAAGAAAGAACAGTCCCTGCTGCTCAGGAGCTGTCAGGCTGAGGGGCGGTGACCGGTATGGAAGCTGCAGTGGCCCGGCAGTGAGGGGCTGCTAGAGGGACCGTGCCTGCCATAAAAGCCCTGTGGGAACGCAGGAAAGGGGACACCGGGAAGGGCACCTCACAGCCCTCAGTGGGCTGCATCTGAGAGGGGACTGTGAAGAGAGAGGACACGTGGCTTTTGTCTGTGCTGGGTTAGCCAGCCGCAACGGAGGCGGAACCCCTGATTGTTCCTTCTTAAGGCCTTAGTTCAGGTTTGCCTGCATTTCATCGTAAACAAAGGCACTTACCCTCAGTTTTTGGATTTTTATGGCTTCTGAGGTAATAGGCAGTCTGTAAAATGTGTACAATAGACGATGAAGAAGAAGAGGAAGAGGAAGAAGGAGGAGGAGGAGAAGGGGGGAAGGGGAAGAGGAAGAGGAAGAAGAAGAAGAAGAGGAAGAGGAAGAGGAAGAAGAGGAAGAAGGAGAAGAAGAGGAAGAAGACGACGACGACAGAGGTACCTTTGACTCATAAAGCATATAAAGTCACCTACACAAAATCTTCATTTCACACCCTGGAGCCACACATTCTACATCTAATTTTCCAGGCAAAGGCCCCTCCAATATTTGAAGACAGTTTCTTTTCCTACTGCTAAGTCACATCAGACCAAACTTCCCCCTTCTTCATTTAACACAGTTGATGAACCTACCTGGAGCATCTATTTTGTGTATAATGCTATTTGTTAGGGATACACAGAGAAAGAAGGCACAATTTTTACCCGCCCCCGCCCCCCAGAACTCATAGGTTGGCTCTGTGAGCACTTCACGAGGTAACATTGTTTTTAATTGCCCTGTTCTCATTGCCCTCTCCTGAAGACTCAAGTGTCATGGAAAGGAGGATTTTAGCAATTGGACCCAACACTCAACGCACAGTCTGTGTTTGGTACTTCGATTCATGACGCCTTGGCGTGGGTTGGCTCTCTTTGAACTATGATCAGTTCAAATCCCACCTTCCCACCATCCCCACTCTGTGAACAGCTTTAAAACAGATGTTTTCCATGTTATTTATTTCATTTATTCATTCAGTAAACTTTGAGTCTCTGCTCAATATTCAGCACTCTACCAGATGCTATTTCTAAGACGCCGTTCTGGACTAAGAAGGAGTCTTGGAGACAAACTCAGTCTGGTGGGAAAGACACGAATAAGCAGAAGTTACCAATAAGTGTGATAAACGCGGCGGTAGGAATGTATGCAAGATGCAATCCAGGCACGGAGGAAGGGACTCTCTCTTGGAATGGACGGGGGTTGCTGGAGAGGGTCAAAGAAGAACTCCTGGAGGATTTGGTACTGCCTTTAAAGCTTGGAGTTCACAAATAAAACTGAAACATGGGAAGAAGGAGAACCAGGCAGACAGATCAACTTTTATGAGTGTCGGGGGTGGGGAGGGGAGGAATGTGACTAGGACAGTAGGCCCCGTGATGAGAGAGGAAGGCAGGTGGGCAGGGCTTTGCATGCCACACTGCAGGATTGGGTTTTGTCCTGAAAGCCATCAAAGGGTATTCAGTAGTCCCCCTTATCCACAGGGATACGTTCTAAGGCCCCAAGTGGATGCCTGAAACCACACATACTACTGAACCTTGTATATGTTTTTTCTTATACATACCTACTTATGATAAACTTAGTTGATAAATTAGGCACAGTAAGAGATTAACAACAACTAATAGAGTGGAACAATTCCATCAATATACAGTTGACCCTTGGACAACATGGGCTTGAACTGTGTGGGTCCACTGATAAGCAGATTTTCTTCAAAAAAACATACAGTCGGCCTTCCTGAGGTTTCCCGAGATTTCACATCCATATCCCAAGGCTTCACATCCATCGATCCAACTAACCGCAGATCGAAACTGTAGTTTTGATCCATGGTGGAGTGTCCAAGGATGCGGAGGGCCGCTGTATACTTTGTTCTACACTACTTAAATAATGGACTTGAGCACCAGTGGATTTTGGTAACCACCAGGGTCCTAGGAACAATTCCCCATGGATACCTAGGGACGACTGAGTTTTGAGGGAGTCAAAAGTTATGCGTGGATTTTTGACTGTGCAGTGGTTGGCACCCTTAACTTCACATTGCTCAAGGATCAGCTGTACTGTATTAAAATTATGTGAGTGTGTGTCTCCCTCTCAGCAAACCAGCATGAATTTCTTTTTTTCTTCTTCAAAATTTCATGGATAGAGGATTTGTTCTTATTGCAGCAACCTCAGCATATGATGTCTTTTCTTTCCTTCTTAGGTCAAGAGCTTTTTAAAACAGATTTTGTTTATTTATTTATTTTTAGAGAGAAGGGAGGGGAAGGAGAAAGAGAGGGAGAGAAACCTCAGGCGGTTGCCTCTCATATGTGCCCCCAACTGGGGGCCGTGCCCTGCAACCCAGGGGCATGTGCCTTGACCAGAAATCGAACCAGCAACCTTTTGCTTTGCAGGATGATGCTCAACCAACTGAGCCATGCTGGGCAGGGCTTAAGTCAAGAACTTTTACTTTTCACTTAAACACTTTCTGGCTTCTCTTTGGCATATCTGAATTGCTAGCTTCACTACTCCTGTGCTTTGGGGCCATAAAACAAGGGTGGCTTGAACCCAAGCACTATGATACTGCGAGTGTTGATCTGATAACCTATAACTAAGAGGGAGACTTAGTGACGAGTGGGCAGGGACCATGTATAGCATGGAGATGCTGGACAAAGTTGATTCACATCTCTGGTGGGATGGAGTGGAATAGCATGAGACTTCACCATGCTACCTAAAACAGCATGAGATTTAAAACTTAGGAATTTTTTATTTTTGCAATTTCCAATTTAGTATTATCAGACCGTGGTTCACTGTGGGTAACTGAAACCACAGAAGGTGCACCCATGGAATAAGGAGGACTATTGTATTTACAGTGTGTTGGCTTGGCCCATTCCGGGCTTTAAAAATCCTCTTTTACGTCATGCAACGTATTACTTTTTTGTGACCTAAGAGGATTTGATAAGAATACCTTTTCTAGTTTCTAGATAAATTTTAGATACAATTTTTGAAAAAGGAATAATAAGACAAGGACTGAGGTCTCTAACATGTCCTGAAAGGTAACCATTCAACAGCACTGAATGCAGATGGTCTTATGAAGCCTACCTCACTCACCCTGCCTGACCTGGCCGTTGCCTCTCTCTCTGAACTCTTGCTGTGCTTCCTTCACATCCACTTTGCAGGTCTTGGAACATATTACGCCTTTCCCTGTTGCTGGCCCTTTGCATATGCTGTCCTACTACTGGGAAAACTCTTTCAATGGTTGTTTCCTCTCAACCTTCAGATTTCTTCTACAAAGGTCTCCTCTTCAGGGACTCTGTACTTCAGCCTTCTCACCCTACCCCCAAACCTCAACCTGTCTTTCAGAGTACTCACCACAAGCTGTGATTATGTATTTGCTTACTTGTTTATTGTATTATTTGTCTGTTATATTATTTACCTTCTCCTCTCTCTCAATTGTAAGCTCTCTGAGAGGACAGACCGTGCTGCTGTTGTCTACCACAGGTGCTATTAAGTAAGAAGGTTTCTATATAAATATCCATTAAATACGGTGGAATATGAACCCTAAGAGATGGGCAATGATCTTTATGCTTTCAGGGTAATTGAAGGGGTGTCTAATCAGTATCCAGAGTTCAGAATGATGGCTACATTATCGACAAGCCTGCATTATAACAAGATTCTTTCCAAGTGCATTCATGGACAGGCTTGAAACAGCTCTGTAGTACAGCACTGAGGATCGGGAGGAGGCTCATGTAAGGCCAAGTTCAGAGGAAATGGATCTATTCACTTAGAGACAGGAAGACTCTAAGCTTCATTATGGTCCATAAACATGTCAATGAGCAAATCAGCAAATCAAGAAGAATTTGGTGACTTGGAGCCTGTCCTTGGTTATGAGTTACGCGTCAGCCCTGGCTGCACCGCAGACTCACCAGGCCCTGCCACAGGCCTGTCACATGAGGACCTCAGGGGCCAGGGCCTGGGAATTCGTCTATCGTAAGGGCTCCCAAGGTTATTTTATTTCATTTTATTTTATTTTATTTTATTTTATTTTATTTTATTTTATTCTTCACCTGAAGATATACTTATTGATTTTAGAGAGTGAGACAGAGGCATCAGTGTGAGAGAGAAACACCAATCAGTTGCCTCCCATATGTGCCCTGGCCTGGGACCAAATCCACAACCTTCTGCTGCGTGGGATGATGCTCCAACCACCTGAGCCACCTGGCCAGGATCATTTTAATTTACAACTGGGATTGAGACTCATAGGGATGAAGTATCTGTGGAAGATAATCAGATATAAAGCAGAATATTTGTCCTTAAGATCCTTGATTAGAGCTTGAAATTTAATTATGAAGACTTAAGGTATGATACAAGGTATGCCACATAAGTAGCATATAAAATATGTGTAGACAAGGTTGGAATAGGGAGATGTTTTCATGCTTGGGGTAGTTAGGAACTATTAATTGAGCGCCAATTCTGTGCCCAGCCCTGAAGGAGAGTTAGAGGACAAAACAAGAAACTTACTTTAGAGAGAGGGAAACAACATGACAAGCTTGAAAAAAAACCCCAGTTATTTGTTGTTAAACTATGATTGGAAATTTAAGTGCACTAAGAGTTTGAAGATGTATCCTTATGTATATTTGGGAAAGGTTCCTAGTTGCAGGTAGAATTTAAATTTTGCCTTAAAGAATTAATTTTATAATTTCAAAGGCAAACAGGGAGGACATCATGCTAAGCACTTTACATGGATTATCTCATTTAGTTCTCTCACTATACTTATGTATAAGCTATGTGTTATTTTTATCTCTGCTTGGCAGGTGGCAAAACCAAGGCTTCCTGAGGTTAAAGAAATTTGTCAAAAGCTGCATAAGTTATTAAATGGTGGAGTTGAACTCAAAATCAGGGCTGTGTGGCTCTTGGGCTGGGCTTGTAACCACCATCGGTAGAACCAATGTGAGCAAAGGAGGGAGACCGGAGGGGGCCAAAGTGTATTTCTTGCACATCGAGCAAGTAGCAGGTTAGGTTGAGTAGATACTTGATTGGAAAAGTGAATTGGGGCCTGGTTCAATTTCTCAGGGGTTTTGATTGCCATTTTGTGGAATTTAACTCTACCTTCTAGATACTGAGGAGTCCTCGAAGCTTTTGGAGGCAGGGAGTACAAGGAAAGTATTTTTTTAGGAAGACCGTAGAGTCTGAAAACATGGAGATCAGTTAAAAAGATGTCTCAGCAGTCAATGCATGAAGGCTGAAGAGCTGAACAAGGTCAGTGATAGCGGAACAGGAAAAGACGGGACAGGTGTAGGCACTGTGGAGGAGAAGGACGGTACTTCGTGTCCAGTGAGAGCAGGGAGTGTGGGAATGGGCAGTGTCTACCTCAGGGGTATTTTGGTTTGATAGTAGTTTGAATTTCCTTACATCACAGTAATGTAGGGAGACTTAGGAGTTGAGAAGGTGTATTCTTCTTTTAGGGAAAAGACAATTGGTGCCCTGACCGGGAAGCTGAGTTGGTTGGAGTGTCATCCTGTGTACACACACACACACACACACACACACACACACACACACACAGACACACACACACACGCTGTGGTTTCGATTCCCGGTCAGGACACATAGCTAGTTTGTGGGTTTGATCCCTGGTTGGGGAGCCTACGGAGGGCAGCCAACCAACATTTTTCTCTCTCACATCATTGTTTCTCTCTAAAATGAATGAACACATCCTCAGGTGAGGATTTTTTAAAAATTAAAAAGAAAAAGGCCATTGGTGATTTTTCTGAAATTAAGTTGTAAGTTAGATCGAGGCTTGTAAAGATTCTATGACCTTTGATTCAGTTCAGTTCTGGGTATTATTTAATTTAGGCCCTGTGACTAAGCCATTTTATATGGCTTATCTAAGTGCTTCTGAGAGAAAGGAATTACACAAGTATAATCTTTGATTCTAATGTAGTATTCTGGTAGTGATACTCGTATTTCTTAGCATACCAGTAAACCTTACTTCTCATTTCTCTGCTTCCTTTTCTGAAGTATTAATTATAGCTATTAGCTTGGATTCAGATCTTCCCTTAACAACTGGGCTCTTTCTCTACTGAAGACCCTCTCTAAGTCTTAGATGGGAAATGTCCACACATTCTTTCCTGGGCTTCAGTCTGCTGTGTTGATACCTGTGTCCTGTAGTCCTGCAGGAGCCTCTCACGGGGATGGCAGCGGTGGGTAGAGGCAGGGAGTGAACGAGCATCTGCTTGTAACTCCACTGTGCTTATTGTCACGGGCTAGCTCAAAAGAGACTTGGTGCCTGATTACAGGTACCCTAGGTGTGTGAAAACACTGCTTGAACTAGGTGGGAGAAATTTGAATGCATCGTTGGTAATGATTTTCACGATGGGTAAAGACTTTAGGCCAAAAATAGAGTGAACAAAAGAGCTGTCGATGCAGTTCCCAAATAATGAGGTGGCAATGAATGAATGGGCTTATTGTTTTTTTTCCGGCTTCGGGGCATTAAGCATTTCATTGTAAGGCATGATAAGCAGGACAATATTGGCATCTGTACCTTTATTTAACACTGTAATTTTAATTTAATATTAAATCTGTTATTTTGTAATTTAAAAATTACATGATTTCCTCCTCCCCTCCCCACTATAAAACTCATGAGCAAGAGTGGTTTTGGTGCCTTGTAACTTTTTCAGTTCACTCCCTGTGATAGGCCCCATAACTGGGCTCTTAATAAAGGTTTAATGGTGTTAATGATGATAATGACAAGTTTTAAGTGTGCTAGCATTGTCTAACAAGGCCGACTCTGGTGCTTTTTGTGACTTCGTTGTGTGGGACCAGGTTGACCATTTGTTCTCCTCAGGGCCTCTTTCCCCTTTGAGGCAAAAAAGCATCAGAAAAAGCCTTTCCCTCCCTCCCTCCCTCCCTCCCTCCCTCCCTCTTTCCCTCCTTCCCTCCCTCCCTCCCTAGCAAAACCTGCAGAATGTCATGGGAAACGCTCTCTCAGAACTATTCCAGGCAGCAAACGTTCCTTCCTACAGCTGTGCATAGATTTCAGATAAGCAATAGTGGCCGCTCTGCCGAGCCCATTTGTTGTAACTTGTATATGAAATGCATCTCCTGTCATCTTCAGCATATCTTCTTCCTCCTCCAGAAAGACCAGATGCTTGCAAAGCATTTCCCAGATCACAGAGCCCTGGGGTCAGAAATGTTTTGGCTCGCTCTTAAAATTAAATTGTTAGAGTTGTAAGCTGATGAGTGAACATATTCTTCATTGCACAAGATAGGTAGACAAGGCATTTATCAAGGCTTGGTTTAATGAACTCCTCTTTCCTCATCCCAACTTTCCTTTGCACCCCTCCTCCTGAAAACCGAGATGCCAGTGTGCCATTTGAAGTTCTTTCTCAAGCCATAGATGACCCTAGATGTTTTTGAAGTGAAGTCCCACTAATTTCCATAAATCCTCCCATGACACTTGTCTTGAGACCGGTTATTATGGGGTCCGATGTTACCTGGGCTTTCAGCTCCCATCTTAGGCGTCTCAGAGTCCCTGCCCAGAAAGACCCATGCATTTATCCAGTTTCAGAGATGTGGACTTTTGTAGAACCTCCAGCCCCTTGTTTTATCATTGGCTTTTCTGGGTAGGGTTGCCTTAGATGAGTTGGCTGTTCTCCATGTGGGCGCTTAAAGTGCAAGGCCTACCATTTGGTCTGCAGGTGAGCCCAGGGCCAGGGGCTGGTTTGGAAGATGAGGCCAAATGTTTTTTTAAATATTAATACTGTGATTTTGTGGGTTCTGCCACTTCACCTCTGCGTTTGGGAATCGTGCCGGCGGTGTCTGCGCCCTAGATTGTTTACCCAGCCTTGACAGATGGGTGACTCTCAGTGATTGTTGTGGAGAGAGCAGGGTGTGGTTAGGGGTGGAGGTGGGAATGATGGTTAAGAAATATGAGCAAACGTTGGTGTGTGGAGAAGTAGAAGGACCAGTGCTGGGGATGGAGCAGTTTGGTGGACAGCCTCCTGCAGAAACTTTTTCAGAAATTACTCAGAAAAAATACATTGGCTGTGTTTCTGATTGATTTTCTTGGTCTATAGTGCCCAAAGAATTGTGAATTGGTAATTGTGAATAATAATTGCATAGGTCCTTGGTAATTAAGATAAATAAGACGGGTTCCAGTCAGGATGGCCGCGTAGGTAAACACGGTACTCCAGTCCTCCCGCAACCACACCATAATTACAATTAAACTACAGAACAACCGTCATTCAGAACTGCCTGCGATCTGGCTGAGTGGATGTCCTACAGCTAAGGATGTAAAGAAAAAGCCACATAGAGACTGGTAGAAGGGGCAGGATTTGGAACAGGCAGGTCCCACACCAACGTGTGGCAGATAAAAGTTGTGAGGGATATCTCAGCTGTGGATGTCCCCTTCTGAGGAATGAGGGGTGTCGGTTTCATACCAGGCCCCCCAGCCCAAGGTTCCAGTGCCAGAAAGAAAAGTCCCCATAACTTCGGGCTGTAAAAACCAGTAGGGATTGTAGCTGAATGAGACAGAGGCTTCTGGAGTCCAAGGCATTCTTCTTAAATGGCCCATGCATGGACTTACTCAGACTCACTCCCTCTGAGTTCCAGCATTGGGGCAGCAGCTTGAAAAGCACCAGGAACATACAGCGAGGAATTGAATTGTCTGGTATCAGGGTGAGAGCTGGAGGGCCAGCTTTCTCCCAGACAGAACAGGAAGGGGGTGCCATATATGAGGCTCCATCAGCCTGGCTCACACTCTTAGCCCTGCTCTGGTGATTCTCTGAGGCCTGCCCCACTGAACATGTGGGCCCACTAAGCCATTTCCAGTGGCTCTTCCATGCAAGCAGCCTTTCTTCGCTCATGCTTCAGGCTTTTCTAAAATCCCTCAAACAAGCAGCATCTGGCCTTGATTTGCCCCATACCTCTTGCTAAGTGTACCCTCGGCCCAGCAATCGCGGCAGCCAGCCCTTGTTCACAGCTTGGCCTCTCCTGGCACCTCCAAGCCCAGCACAATTAGCAGCCACCCGCAGATCACTTTGTAGCTCATGCTGGGTCATCCCGGGCAAGGCACAGGCAGCAGCTGATCTTGGCCTGTACCTCCCAGGAGGCCGCAGAGCCAGCACATCCAGTAGACAGATTCAGACCACACTGAAGCACCAAACAAACACTTCCACAAAGTGACACAATTAAAGTGTGAACTAAGTAGGCACCAGAGCCCTGCTGAGGTAGGCACTGTTTCATGGGGTTGGTCCCTGCATGGCTGATCCTCCATAGTGATCACAGCGAGTCCTCAAAGCCAACTGTCCTGGGGGTAAATCCCTCCCACTGAGCTGCCAACAGCAATCAAAGCTCATCTACAACAGAAGGGTGTGCCTATCCCACATAGGGGGCACACCTGGAGCGCCCTGTTTGGGTGATGAGGATGCTGTGCCACTGGATGCTACAGGACATCTACTACATTAAGCCACTCTATCAAGCCTGGGAGATGTAGCAGCTCTACCTAACACACAGAAACAAACACAAGAAGGCTGCCAAATTGAGGAGACAAGGAAACATTTCCCAAATGAAAGAACAGATCAAAACTCCAGAAACAGAACTAAACAAAATGGAGATAAACAATCTACCAGCTACAGAGTTCAGAACACTGGTTATAAGGATGCTCAGTGAACTTAGGGAAAGAGTAGATGAACTTTCTGAGGACTTCAATGAAGAGACAGGAAACATAAAAATGGATATAAAAAATACACAAAGAATCAGTCAGGAATGAAGAATACATTAACTGAAATGAAGAATACACTACAGGGGATTACCAGTAGAGTAGAGGAAGCAGAGGATCGAATTAGAGATTTGGAAGATAAGGAAGGAGAAAACACCCAATCAGGACAGCAAAAAGAAAAAGGAATCCAAGAAATGAGGACAGTATAAGGAGCCTCTGGGACTACTTCAAGTATACCAACATTCACATCATGGGGGTGCCAGAAGAAGAGAAGAGAGCAAGAAATTGAAAAACTATGTGAAAAAATAATGACGAAAGCTTCCTTGACCTGGTGAAAGAAATACAAGTTCAGGACGTGCAGAGAGTCCAAAACAAGATGAAGCCAAAGAGGTCCACACCAAAACACATCATAATTAAAATGCCAAAGGTTAAAGACAAAGAGAGGATTTTAAAAGCAGCAAGAGAAAAGTGGTTAGTTATCTTCAAGGGAGCTCCCATAAGACTGTCAGGAGATTTCTCAACAGAAACTGTGCAGGTCAGAAGAGATTGGCACAAATTACTTAAAGTGATGAAAAGCAAAGACCTGCAACCAAGATTACTCTAACCAGCAAAACTATCATTTAGGATCGAAGGAGAGATAAAGAGCTTCCCAGACAAGAAAAAGCTAGAGTTCATTACCACCAAACAAGTATTACAAGAAATGTTAAGAAAAACAAACTCAATCATAATAATAAAATGGCAATAAATACATACCTATCAACTACTACTTTAAATAATGAAATCTTGCTATCTGCAACAATATGGATGGACCTATTGTGCTGAGTGAGGTAATTCAGACAGAGGAAGACAAATGCCATAAGATTTCCCTTGTGTGTGGACTCTGAAAAACAAAATAAACAGACGAGCAGAACAAAAACAGGCCCACAGATACAGAGAAAGAACACTTTGATGGTTGCCAGGTGGGAGGGGGGTTAGAGAGGTGGGTGAAGGAGGTGAAGGGATTAAGAAGCACAAATTGGTAGTTTCAGAATAGTCACGGGGATGTAAAGTAAGCATGGGAAATACAGTCAATAATATTGTAATAACTATGTATGGTGTCAGGTAGGTACTAGGTTTATTGGGGTGATCACTTAGTAAGTTATACAATGTCTAATCACTGGGTTGTATGCCTGAAACTAATATAATACTGTGTGTCAACTGTAATTAAAAAGTAAAAATTATTTAAAGCCAAAAAAATAGTAATAAGAAACTGTAGAGTACATCAATTATACTTGGAGTTGATATGTTGGGGCTGATTATTTCCCCCTTGAACTCTGACCAGGGAGAAGCCCTAATCAGTAAGTGAGTAAGTTAACCGGGTGTCTCCTCTAATTCATATTTGATTACTACCTTAGAAAAATAACAGCCTGACCCTAATAACTTCATTCATTATAGGCCTAAAAATGTAAAACACCAATTGTTGTTCTTCCTCTCCTTTCTGAATGGATGGTTTCCACTGAGAATTTGGTATGGTATAACTTGGTGGCTGTTGAGGCTATTTTTGGAAGCTTTTGGGCTGTCCTAGGAGTACATTTATTATTCAGTGTCTTTATTGGTATTTAAAAGGACATTCGAACACTGCTGCCTTCTGCCAGTCCTTTGCTGAGTTGTGAGGTAATAATGTGGACAGAGCCAGACCAGAGAGGGACGCTGCGGTGCCCCGAAGCTGTCTCAGCTCTGTGCCCCAGGGCGTGGGCGGTGCTGCTCCTGGAACAGCCTCACCCGACCCCCTCACACGCGTGATGAGAGGCCAGGTGGGAACTGGCCTGAAAGGACCCGAGTGGGCAGCAGCATGCGGAGCCTGCGGGCTGGGCTGGGGGAAGAGAGCCCTGGCCAGATTGGGGAGCCCAAGCTGCTGGGGCAAAGGGCATGCTTAAGTTCTTCTGTTTTGGGACGTAAAAGTTCCTCTTGTCAAAAAACCTCTTTTTTGTGCTGAATCTGAATAGCAGAGATGAATACATACTGCGGTTGTCAGAGGGGTGTGGGCCTATGGCAGAATCACTTTGAGTCTCTGCTGGGAGTTGTACTTGGCTTGGGGGTTGGGTTCTGTAGGGTTGACGGTAAGAAGGGAGGTGTTTTGGGAAGGACTGCACGGGTCTGGGGATCTCCTGTCAGATTATAATAACACTACCTTTCTATAGCCCTCTTCAGTTTATGATAGTACGTGTAAAGTGAAATACATCCAGTAATACATTGACGTTTTCATAATTTCCCATTTTCTAATTAAATTTCAAAACCTTGTTCTGATATCCATCTCATTCAGTAGGCAACAGATCCTAAAATTTTAAAATAAATACTTATTTTAAAAATATGTGCTTTGAAGTAATCTTGGTGACATTCTACACTTCTATTTATTGACCTTATTATTATTTTTTTTATGTTGATAGAATAACAATCTTTGAGCCTATAACCCTGAGCTCAGAATCTCCTGAGGAGTATTTGTTTTTGCAATTATTTTTCTTTTTTAAAAGATTTTATTTATTTATTTTTAGAGAGAGAGGAAGGGAGGGAGAAACAGAGGAAGAGAAACATCAATGCGTGGTTGCCTCTCGCGTGCCCCCTACCAGGGGCTTGGCCACAACCCAGGCATGTGCCCTGACTGGGAATTGAACTGGTGACCCTGTGGTTCACAGGCTGACACTCAGTCCACTGAGCCACACCAGCCAGGGCTGCAGTTATTTCTCTACAGCACTTACTAACGTGTTACCATCTGGGGAAATAAATTTGACTAATTAAGAGAAACTCAAAGCAATATTGGTATATATCCCTAGGAATAATGGCTGCAAGTTCTATTAAATGCCGCTTTACTTCTCACATGGCCGGTGGAGAAATGGCTCATGGAAAATGAGAAAACACCTGGACATCTGGCTACAAATCTAAGTTTTTGCCCATGTGTGTGGCTTGGCTCAGTTCTTTGGTCTTGGTAATATGGTCATTATTTCTGTGTGAGAGGTATTTCTGAATGTCGTATGTTGTTTCAACCCAAGCTGTTCCCCAGGAAACACAACTATTTGTTCTCTCCTTGCCTGGGTTAGAACTGCAGTGCCATCGTCCTTCCAGGCTCAGCAGAGCCTCTCCCTCATCTTTCAGAATGTGAACTTCATTGGTGTTTCTGTATGTGGGAATATACATACATTTCTGGGTGTTTATATTTGTATACATTTAAATTTTCTACATTGAAACACTTTGCTTCCTATTGGAAAAAGTTAATGTGATTTAAGAAGAAACAGATATCCTTTACCTGCCTTTTTCTTTTGGGAATCGGATGCTGTGTCATGAATATTATGGGGGCACTGAGATACGTATTAACTCTTCTTACGCAATACGGGCCAATACAAGTACACAACTCCCCAGCACACCCTGGAAGAAGCAGGAGGTTCCAATGAGGCATGAATGTACCTCGACTGTCTGGAACATTAGAATGTCAAAAAAGAAAGACGCTGGTGATTGTGTTTTAACATTTTGGAAGGCTAGACGATCTCAGTAAAAGAGCATGGCCACGAGTCAAACAGATTTCTGCTCAGATCCCAGATACATGCCCTAGTTATCCCATAACTTTTTGTGAGGAGCAAGAGAGATGTGTGTATGTGTGCACGCATGTGCAAAGTCTAGCCCATGGTGGTGCTCAAAGGTTTCCTTCCTTTGTCCCCTCTACCTATCCATTGCCTTGAGATTATGGGTGGAATTTAAGAGACATGAGATTGATTTAGTGGCTTGTTGAGCCTCTTTTCTTTTGGAGAGATGGACGCTTCCTAAGGCCCTTACAACAGGGCGAGTTGTTGTTATTATTATTATTTTAATGAACAAATCAATGTCAATGTTGCAGGCCAAGTTGTAGCAGAATCAAAAATTTACCCTTACTTCCCTCTTTCCTCTATTTCTAAACATGTATTAGCCTGATTTAGGAGAAATTTCCAAGCAGAAGTCTTTCAGATTGGCTGGTAATATATCAGATAATTAGCTGTTCATCTCTGATTCACTCAAATTTCCTAAAAAATAAATCCCATGAGTACAGCCATTATGGAAAACAGTATGGAGATCCCTCAAAAATTAAAAATATAACTACCATGAAATCCATTAACCTCACCCCTGAAGACTGGAGCTCTGGTCCTAGGTCAGACTTTGACTTACTGTGTGACTTTAATTCCCTCTGCCTCACCCATCAAAGAAAAAAATAATCTGTGTTCTGTTATTCAATGTATCATTCGCTATAAATCACAAAGCCTCAAAGTCTTAATTTTGCAGGGTGAGGTTTATTCAAAGATAGTTTTTTGTCTTTAGTAGTTACGATCTGGATCATCTATGGAGATATGGGAGGAGTAAATAGTTTATCACTCCACTTCTTGTGAACTGAGAAGATTTACTAGGGCTAGAGAAGTTTGCGTGCATGTGTTAATACTCTTGTTCTTAGCACACTCCTTTAATTCAGCTACTAGATCTTCAGTTGATATCCTGTGCAAAGTATGCAAAGTATAAGGCAAGGACTTTACAACTGAGTTGAGAAATGTTGGAAAGACACACTGTCTCTTGTATGATAGTGTTCATAAAATCATTGCATCTTGATACCAAAAAGGGACCTTAAAAACCACCTAACTTCACCATTTACAGAAGAGGAAAATTTAAACAGAGACTTCCTTGTGGACTGAAAGCTAAACAAACGTTTTTGTTTTTTTTTTATCCTCACCCGAGGACGTTTTTTCATTGCTTTTAGAGAGAGGGGGAAGAGAGAAACATCAATATGCGAGAGAAACATCGATGGGTTGCCTTCTCGTATGTGCCTGGACTGGAGATTGAACCTGCAACATGGGTATGTGCTCTGACCAGGTTTCAAACCCTTGACCTTTTGGTCTATGGGACAATGCTCCAAGCAACTGAACCACACCAGCCAGGGCAAAGCTAAGCAGACTTAATGGCATTAAAGGTAGAGTGGATCTTAAAGACAGGATTTGGCTCAGTGCAGGGAAGGGGAAGGCCTTCTTACTGTAGGCAGCAACTGTCTTTGGTCATGGCTGACCACTTGGGTACCATGTTCCATATAACTCATGCACAGCGAGTTGCAGAACCTTATTGCTGTTATTTCTACTATTATCCCTTATTACTCATATCCCTTATTACCTATAGAAGCAAGAATCAAACATGAATAAATATTGATGTGTACTCTATAGTTTTCCCAGTACAGTTTGGGAACACACTACTGCCATTTATTCTGAATGGCTTGAGCAAAAGAATAAGGGAGAAGAACTCTTTTATTCTATTTAACAGGATCCTTCCACCAAATACAGAGCTTCTCTTTTCTCCTCTCTTTGATGGAGCTGATTCCTCCAAAGTTTGAGCCCTTTTGGCAACATAGTTCTGTGTCCCCTGATTGCATTAGCTGCATAACCTTTAAGGAATGAGTTTTATCGGAAAATAAGGGGGCACCAGGAAGAGGAGATTTAACCATAGAAATCATATGACTTCATAACACCAAGACATCCTGATGAGCATGCCTGTGTTTGCTAATCATCGCAGCAAAGGGAAGTGTTTGACTATTGCCTGTGTTTCAGGGGCCTTACCAGACACTGGTTCATTTGCCAGTGTTCCGGTTGAGTGACCTGCCTTCCTGTTCCAGTAGAGAATGCTCCCTGCTGTCCCAACTCAGGGGGACCAGTTTCAGCACCAGAAATTCTTTAGGTAGTCTTCAGTAGAGCACAGATGCCTTTTTAAAAATCTGTTTTCTCTACTCCTGTGATTTTTGATTCACTTAAAAGTATTCTTTACATTTACTATTAGCCAAATTTGTATATGTTTATCTGTTCCTTTTTATTCTCTATTCATTTCTATTTGGAATCTCAGCTAAACTCATCCTTCAGAACCCAGTTTAAGTGACACTCTTTCAGCGGGATCCTGAGCACCTACACTTGGTTAAGTCCTCTTGCTGAAACTGCCTCTTTCTGAACTGCTATCCTGGTCAGACCATAAGTCAGGCAAGGATCCAGTCTGTCACCTGTATCCCCAGTTCCTGGCACAGTATCTACACTAGATATCCCATAATTTGTTAAATTGAATTGAATTTTCATTCTCTTTCATCCTAGTTTGATTCTAATTCTTTGCAATGAAAAGCAAGCTATAGAGAGTATTTTTCAGCCAGGAGAAAAAGGTCATTAAATTGGATTTAGAAAATTACATTTTGGCATAATGTGTTCTGAGTTTGGCAGGTGATTCTCCTGGTGGGTAATCAGGAGCTTGCCTGTGGATCCATCAGCCACTAGCAGAAAAGTCATCAAATCTCCTGTGGCTTTTTTTCTGGAAACTTTGCCCAGTGCCCTGACGTTATGCACATTTTCCCAGCCTGCTGGGTGGAGAGTTGTATCCCAGGAGGATAGGTCTGGAAATGTTAGAGAGGGAGGAAGCTTCCAAAGTTCTGTCAAAGAGTTGCTGGTGAGTAACCTTGTTGACAGTTTACCATTCTTGGAATTCTTTTTGGCTGTTTCCATGGATCCTGTGCTCTTTGGCTTTCACAATGATTTGTGTCTTATTGATAGGTCCTATTTCCTTTTCCGGCCCCAGAGGTGAAGGTGTACCCTGAGGCCCAGCCCTTCATCCTCTGTTGTTCTTAAGTCTTTCTTCTTTGGAGACGAATCCTACTTTGAACCCTTCCTCTCTGGCTGTGTGTAAATCCACATCCCTATCTCAGGACGCTTCTGCTGGGCATTGGTTTGTGACTCCTCCTGCCTGAGAGGTATCATTCCTTGGGAGACCGATTGTCCTCTCACACTAAATATGCCTCTATAAGCCTTATCTTTTCTCCCCCAAACATTCTCACAGGGCGGTGGGGCTCAGATTTCAGCACTGTTGAGCCTTCGAGTCTGCCTGCGCCTTCTGTGTCTGCCCCTCCCCTCCTGACCCACTCTAGTAGTTTTCCAGATGCGGTTGGTTCTTGGTAGTGGCTCTGGAATCCATTCCTTCCTTTACCCTTATAACCCAGCTCCTCCTCTTTCACAACTGTACTCTCTAGAACAGCGATTTTCAGGTGCCACAAGAATTTTTAACACAGGCAATGCCTGACTATTTAGTCAGTCCTCTTTTCCCTTAGATTGCCAAAACATAACAGCAGTCAATGCAACAGCCATCCCGTGTGAATGAATCAAATTGTGCCTATTTTTTTTGGTCAGATCAGCAAAAAATATATTTTCTTGGTGGGAAGCAGAATTTTAGTAATGAGTTTATGCATGCTGTGAAATGAGAAAGTTGAAAACCGCCGTTCTAGAACCCAGCTCTCTGTCCTGGATTCCTCTGCTTCATACGCCATTCAGCATTGGCCATGTGCTTCTATGTTTTATTTTTACCTTTTATTTTCATATCTTGTTTCCCCAATTAGAGAATTAGCCTCCTGTGGGCAGAGATGAGGAACGTTTTCTCTTCCTGTCTCTGGCTGTAGGCACAGAGCTCAGGAGTGGTCTGGCAGGGTTCACTGATGATGACCTTGAACCGGGAGATCCCTTCTGGTCCGCTTTGTGCAGGCTCTGACCCTGGGACACCAGGACCTTAACTCGAAATTGTGAAGCACAAGATGCGAGGCAAAGGGAGGGATCAGGTTAGCATGGGTGTTGTGACTTCTTAATGAATAGAGGCATCTCTAAAGTTTGGAAAATGAGTGCTTTTTGAGTGTTTGAAAAATGAATGCCTTTTGATATAGTTCTTCATTGCCTAAAATTATTTTTTCATAATTATTGTCCATTGTTATCCTATAGGAAGCTTGTGGAAACGCATTATTATTACCATTTTATAGAAGATAAAGTAAAGCTTGGAGGTACAGTTTGACCAAAGCCATAGAGCCTAAAGGTGTCTGAACCATGTCTCCAGCCCTACTCTTCTGATTCCAGGTCAAATCAGTCCAAGTAAGGCAGGGAGTTAAACACAAAAAGATGTGCTTTTTGATTTTTGTCCTAGAAAAGTTTGAAATCTAGTGAACAGTAGTAAACAAATTAATTCTTGCTGCAAGATTCGAATAAGTAAAGGTGAGTAAGGACACAAACAAAACGCTGTGGGCACAGGAAGGTAGGAGTGATGAATTAATTCGGTCTTTGTGCTAAACAACAACAGCTGCTCTGGGAAGCTGTTCATCAGCGAGTGACTATGAGGTATGGATGACCGCGGGTGTGGGTGTTTGTAGACGGTGAAATGGACAGGAGGAGGAAGACAATGCCATTTCCAGCGTGTTCTTGGCTGAGGGAGACGAGCAGTGGCGATGGCTGTGGCGCGGGTGATGACCGCACTGGGGTGGTATGGCACTCCAGGCGGGGTGGGAAAGGCTGCAAACCTATCATGCCAGCTAGCTTACTTGATTTCACTTTGCTCCCAGTGTAGCCTGGTGTTTTGTGGGCGTCTGCAGTTTTGATGACATAGCAGGCTGAACATGATAAGACTGAGCTTGTCTCTTTGCAAAATCAAGACTCCGAAAAGATACCGTGATGATGCAATCAGCCTCCCAGGCTGCTCTGATGGCCTCTGCTTATGTTCCAAACTTTTTTTTTTTCCTCATTTTTCCAAAGTCCCCAGATGTTATCTCTTGCTTCATCTCTTTATTTTTCAACCTTTGTGAACCTTCTTAAGATTTTTATTTAATTAGATGCTTATTCCAGACTCTACATTATGGCAGTCTCATGGATTTTGGAATAACTTGATTCCATATGTTTCTAATTCATTTATACTTAACTCATCAAAATGTTCCCCCCACCTCCTTTGATGAGGTAGTTAATGGCTAAGACATTTTGTAAGCCTTAGAGTTGGCCTCTTAAAACATTTTTCTCTTTTCTTTAGTGATATAAAGCCATAACCTGTGAAGACTCCATGTATTTCATTAACTCTTGCTGGGCTAGAAACGCTGCATCGTAAAGTTAATAGCCCACTCAGACCCTCTTTATATTTCCTTTCCTCCCTCTGCCCCCTTCTTGTCCATGCTTTCCCATGGACAGATTGTCCATGTGGACAATGACTAGACGTCCATGTCTGGCTACACTTACCCATAGCTCAGCCTTTCTTTAGTCTACTTTCAGCAAAAGGCAGGGCAATCTAATTTTAACCCCCCTACCTGTTTTCCCTGCAATTAAGAAAAAAATCCTCACCCAGGCATATGTTTACTGTTTTTAGAGAGAGAAGAAGGGATAGAGACAGAGAGAGAGAGGAAAATAGATGTGAGAGAGGAACACCGATCGGTTGCCTCCCATATGCGCCCCAACCAGAGATCAAACCCACAACCTAGATATGTGTCCCAGCCAGCGATTGAACCTGCAGCCTTTCGGTGTATAGGACAGTGCTCCAACCAACTGAGCCACCCTTCCCGGGCTTCCCTGTAGTTTTTAAAAATTGACTTGTGTCCCACCAACTTTATCGTCATTTGCCGATGCCTAATCTTGGTGAGGGCTGTGCTTCAGGACTCATAAACTGTTCTGTGGATTTTTATACAGGTCTGCAAAACCACAGCAATTGTTTCTGGAGTTATGATAGTTCTCAGGGGATGTCTGGCCAGGTTGGCCCTTCCAGCAATTTCCTTTAGCTCTCTTGTTACTGTTAGTCTCAGTACATAGAAATAAGGGCACTCAAAGGCCTCTATCTGGCTAAAAACCCCCTGCAGATTCTGGTGTTGCTGGATCTTGCTTTGCACATGAATGCACAGATGATAAGAAGATATACATACATAGTTCACAGGTAGGGCTGCTTTCTTGATAAGACAATTTATCCACTTTAATTTGGCATTAAATTAATGCCAAAGAGTATCAGGCAACAAAAGTGAAAGGAGGAGAGGAAAGGAAAGGGAACTAAGAGCAATGAAATATCCAATGGGCACTTGACATATGTTAATGCATTTAATTCTCGCAATAACCTACAAGGGAGAACTATTATTGGCCCTAGTTTTAGAAGGGAGAATTGAAACTAAGAAAGTTTTGGTAACCTGCCTAAGGTCACCCCACAAGTCACTGGTATTCTTTCCACTACCCCAAATTACCAGACAATTTACAGGGACAGTTGAGCCTATGGGAATACTTGGGTGTGGGTGGTTTTATGACTTTTCCCAGGAAACAGCCAGAGATACCCAGTTGTTCCACCGAGTCTCTTTCAGGTTAGAGACTCTGTCACGGCTGTGTGTGCTGGATGTCCCTCTGAAGTGTTCTGCAGATATGAGGGGGGACCCTCCAAAAAGACCCTGGAATTTATTTATAAAAAATTGTGTATTTATTCTTACATTTTAAAACTTTAGTCTCCTTCAAAGATAGGTGCATTTGATGCAATGCACCTATCGAGATATTTCCACTGCTCGCGACAGTTTTTGAACTCGATGATTTTGATGCCTTTTAATGCTTCCATTTTCGTTTCACCTCTTCCACATCAGCAAAATATTTCCCTTTGAGGACTTTTTTCATCCGGGGAAACAAAAAAAAAGTCACTCAGGGCTAGATGGGATGAATAGGGAGAACGGGACACGAGGGTCATGCTGTTTTCAGTCAAAAACTGCTGAACACTCAGTGCGGTGTGGGCAGGTGCGCTCATAAGTCAGACATCATGAAATGGGCAAATGCGTTGAAAGAGTCTTCAGAAAAAATTCCTGAAGCCGATCACAGTCTCTCACAACAACGCCCGCTGCCACGCCGATACAGATGGGTTCCTAGAACACTCACCTAGTGGAGGAAGCCTGTACTACAAGGGGTCTGCCCTCCAGAAGATAATTCCAATTTTGGGGGGGTCCCCGTCATATAGCGATCACACATTCCAGGAACATCAGTCAGTCAGGCAGGCAGCTGGGAGATCCTTGCCCACTCAGACCTTTGGGCCTCTTTCTGTTGACTGGAAATATGGGTGTAGAGAGTCCATTTGGGGCCTGGTACTTTGGAGGAATGGAAGAGAAGCCCACAGGAGATGCGCAGGAGCAGAAACTATGTTTTGGGGACTCTGCTCTGAAGCCGAAGCGCAGCGGCCGCCGGAGCTGACCGGCTTCTGCAGGGCGGGACTTGCGCTTCTGCAGGGCGGGACTTGCGCTTCTGCAGGGAGTGAGATGCGCCTGCGCTCAGCCCCAGCACGTTCACATCTGTGGCTCGCGGTCGGTTTCAGAATCAGTGCGACGGAAAATGAGGCAGTCAGCCTACCACATGTCCCGCGTCTCCCCAGACTCCCTGGCGTGTTTGTCCCTTGGCATCAGCCTACCGCTAATGTACTCAGGTTTTCTGATCCAAAACAGCTTCTCACAACGGCCAAACACTTGGCCGGGAACTATTTCTGGGGATAGGATACACACGGTTATGTGATAGCCGTCCTACGGCAAAACATTGGTCAGGGGGATTGGTGGAAGAAAAACAATATTAGAAAATGCATTCATTGCGGTCATGTTTACACTCCTTTTGTCAACCAAAAATATATTTGCTTAAACAATGTCTTTGGTTTATTACAGTCATTATGCCCTCTCAGTAGCAGATAATGTGCTTGAATTTCACAATGTACGTCTGTGATCCAAGGGTAGCAGGCAGCTGTCTTCAGTCAACATTTTCACATAGTGAGAATTCTCAGGAAAAGAGAAAGACATACTTAATACCTAGTGTTATACATTATCTGCCTTCTTAGTAACTGAAGTACCCCCGAATGTATGCATTCATTTATAAAATTTTCCCTACTTTTAGAACTTAAATTTGATTTTTTGTCAAAATATAAATATGTGGCTGGGCGATCTCATAGCACTTTTGTACGAATATGAAATGGGGATGTGCAAGTGCTTTGTGAAACTGAGACTCTGGGCCAGTGCTGTTTTGTTGGCAATCAGGTCATGTATTAAAACAAGAAGAGACAGCAGGCAGCTGGCTAAAGTATATTTTGTCTCACTTTTCTGTGCCCCATTGGTTTGCCTTTAGGGAGACTCAGTGCTTTGCAGGAACAGGAGACCCACCCCGGCTCCTACTCCAGCTGTGCTTGCTCCTTCCGAACCCCAGAGGCACGGAGCATGCACCCCAAACTCACTCAGTGCCCCAGCGCAGTTACGTGTATTTACAGTGGTGGTCCTCCTGAGACCCCCAAACATTGGTGAGCGTCACCGCGGCCTTGTGCATGTGCCTTCAACCTCAGAGCTTGCTCCCGGCTGGCAGGAGAGAGTACAGTTTTGTTGCAGTTTGCATCAGAATACTGGGTCAAGAGACTTCAGAGAAGGGCATTGCCTTAAATCACTATCATTCATCAGAAGTTTTTGTTTTTTTTTCTTTAAACAAAGGTTTTCATTAAGCTTAAGCTTCATGGGCCCAAACTGCATAAATGTCCAAAATAAATTGTGATTTTAAAATAACAACAATTGCTTCCAACCTACCGGAGGATAGGATGATCAAAAGAATCATCTTTCTCTGAATTAATCTATAAAGTTAGTGTAATTCTAATCTCATTTTAAGTGGGATTTGCTTTTTAAGAGACTGGCGAGATGAATCTTAATTTTGACTGGAAACATAAATTAATGACAATAGCCAATAAATTTTTGTAAAAGGAAAGAAGGGGGACTTGTTCTACCCAATAACAAAACTGCCTAAAAAAATCCACAATAATAGGCTCATATATGAAAGAGACACATGTAAACATAACATAACCCATCTATTTTTAGGGCCCCATGTGGCCCAGTGTGTGTACAGAATTATATTCAAAGACAGCAAAAATATGACTATAAAAGCCTTGAACATGAAGATCTTTAGTTTTCCTTAAAAGAGTACACTCATGAGCGTTACACAACACACCCCTTAGAACACATTCCAGAAATCCTCTGTAAGTGGCTTTCGCCCTCCCCAGGGCTGCAGACTCATGGCAGCCCCTAAAACCCGGACCCGCCCTCTGATCCTTGGGGCTTCCCAGCTCTCGCCTCCCGCAGCCTCTCCTCCCCGTCACCCGTGCCTTCGCACAGAAGCATCCCAGTTGTCCTCTCTGTGCTGACCATCTCCCCAGGGGACAGCCCTAGACAAGGGTCATTCTTTTCCCAGTTTGTGTTTCTGGGGCGTAGGAGATTCTCAGAATTCTAGTGACCAGAATTCCCCAGCAGATCCCGGAACTCTGATGCACAGGAACTCCCAACCTCATTGCTCTGGGAACTTACAGAATCTGAACGCTGGCAATTTCAGTCACTGGACTAGTCCTCATGTAGTTTTGGGAATGTTCGCTGTGATTTAGAAAAAGCAAAGTGATATTTCCATTTTATAAAATAAACACTTTGTAACTGTGTGGGCCAATAGGTTAGCGTGGAGACTACTACATTTCGAACACATGTATGTTTTTATATATAGGAACAATTATGAAGTTTGTATCTATCATTTTGGGTTGAAAGCTGGGAGGGGAGACCTATGTATTTTTGAAGTGTTTTACATTTCTTTAATAATAAATGGTGTTACATTGGAAATAAAAACAAAGTAGCAGTTA